>NC_141391.1:95193417-96393417 GCF_034619465.1 Leptosomus discolor | reverse complement strand
ATCCCCACCAGCCTGTGGTATGCCATGTCCAGGCTTCCTGGAGGGTCCGCAAGTCATGTGTGAAAATAGGGCAGGGCGGCACAGCGCAGGCAGATCTAGATGAGTCCATCTCATCCCTGTCATGGTGCTGGGAGGAGCAGAAGCAGAGGGTTCCCAAGGTGATAACTTGCTTCCCTATGGAGTCCTGTGGTGTTACTGACGTGCCCTGAAAGCAGGAGCTGGTGGGTGTTTGTGAGAGGTAGCGGGCAGACCTCAGCAGAGGCTTTGCTGGATCATGTTGTTAAGATGGTTTGGTTCTGTTTGGACACTGGGTAGGTGCCGGTGGTCTGCAGGGCATGGTTCTCACCTCATATCGGGAGAGACAGAGAGAAATAGAGGAAATGATCCCTTTCGTTATGGCTGTTGCTGGATTCATGTCACCTCCTGACTGCAGAGGGCTGTTCACATACAGATCCTGCAGCTCTCTGAGCCCTCCTGGTTGGTCACTGTGTCACCATGCATTTCTGCTTCTGCAGCAGGGTCACCCTTGTCCTCCACCCCAGGGCACAAGGAAGGGGCTGCTTCCTTCCCCTCTGCTGCTGCTGGGCTTGACACCTGCCAGCAGCAAAATCATCCCAGGGCCATGGCTCTTCCTGAACTGTAGCAGCCTTCACTTTGCTGCTCAAGCCCCAGCCTGTGCAGGAGGACACCTTCTTCAAGGCCCTTCAGGTCTTCCTGTGTGTTTTTTTTTTTTTTTTTTCTCCCCATCCCTTTTCTATAGCATTCTTTGAGCTCAGCTACTCTTGAATATAGGTGGGCTCCAGTGTAGCTGGATTGCTTCATACAGCAGTATACAGTTTCCTCATATGCTTATATAGCTGCGAGTATAGCCCGTACAGTGACAGAGCTGGGACTGCTGTATTTCTGTGCTCAGCATGGCTTTCTGTGGAGCACAGGATTTGCTTCCAGAAGTAAATACCTTTCCAGTGTTGTGTTTGCATGTTTGCTTTTCGTAGTTGTTAACTATTATTTCATCTTGATCTTCTTGTGTTTTGGAATTGGTGCAGTGCAGCTAACAGTAAACAGTAGGACCCAAAAGCTTGTGGGCACAAACTTAATTGCTCTTGGGGTTTGCTACAGAATGAAGGATATTCATGGATTTATAGACTCATAAACTAAACCAGGAAATTTTATAGATACAGACATAAAGTACTGATTCCCTGAGAGCCTCAGGCTATCAGTACCTGCATCTTTGTAGGAAAAAAACGTAAGTTAGACTGCGTGCTAAGACAAAAAAGTGCAGTGCCTTACTACTTTCTTTTCCTTACAGCCTAGGGAACATCTGGATAATATATGGATTTGGGCTGCTAGTGGAATCTTAAGGGAACAGCTTGCATAACCGCTGGTAAAACTGGCACTTATGTAGCACAGGAGTTTGAGTTATTTCTAGCAAACTAGAGGCTGACCAATTAGGATAGATCCCCAAAAGCTGGAAACTCAAGTTCAAGCAGATATTAATACTTGTTCTCTTGAAACCAGGACATATTAGAGGTGATTTGTTTTCTCTTTCCTCATGCAGAAGTCTTCTGTTGCTTTTCTCTTGCAGGAAGACGAGGCTGTGTGAGCTCTATGCAAAGGTTCTGGGAGCCGAAGAAGCTTTACATGTAAGCACAAAATCTAAAGCATGGCATCTGTCAGACTTGTTGAGCTGGGGAAGGGCAGAGTGAAAGAAAATGCAGCAGCACCCTGGCACAACGCTGCGTAGCGTTTTGGAAAAGGTACCTGCTATGGGAGCACTTGCTGCCCTCTGTAGAGGAGTGGAGAGAAGGTTATGGCAAGTCTTGGGTTGTGTTTGGCAGTAAGGATAAGAATGAGCTTATGAAACAGTTAAAAGGAAGAAGTGTTCTTGTCCAGCTTTATGGGTGGCATTCCCAGTGCTTACCACCATACATCTCAACTGTTTTCAGATGTGATGGGCTTGTCTCTCCCTCTCAGTCTGTGTTGAGCATAACGTTTCTTCTCTTTTACTAGTTGCTAAGGTCCATTGCTGCGTGGATTTGGGGTTTTTTTGCCTTTCCTTTGTCTTCTCTTCCCTGTAATGGTGAATAACTGATAGGATTTGTGTGATCTCATGCTTAGTTTGTGATCAATTGCTGTTCATCCTTTAAGGGCAATTTTACACGTGTTAAATGGTGTAGACACTGATCCCAAGATTACATCATTTTAAACGCAACGGTATTGTAAGCAGAACCATGCAAGTAGCATACTTTGCATTTTAACAGTATATATTTGTATCCAGTCTACATATTACAAGTAGTATACCTGTGCACACCAGAGGTTAATTTTGCTTTCCATGTCTCAAAGCATAAATCTGTGCTCAAAGCATAAATTTACATTGACAGATTAAGAGGATTGTGTTCTACAGTGGCCAGATTAGCTAGGGTTTTTTTAAAAACAGCTGTCAGTGTCTAAAATTAAGGTTTATTGTGTTGGATCCATGTTGCAATAAGAGACTTAAATGTGTCAGACATTGACATGCAGCAAATCATAAGCTATTCTTCTCTACTTTCTTCTCAGTTCTTTTATTGGCTTCCTTGGAACTTTGTCCTTTCCTTGAGTGAATTAATCTCTGTTTTACAGCCAGTGCATTATGAAGAGAAGAACTGGTGTGAAGAGCAGTATTCTGGGGGCTGCTACACAGCCTACTTCCCACCAGGCATAATGACTCAGTATGGAAGGTACCATGTTTATTTATAGTGGGCTTCAGAGTAGTAAGATAAGACCAAGTTAATAAATGTCCTCAGAAAGGGTCATAAATCCTCTGTCACTGTTCGCTTTATACCTTTAAGATCACTGGGGAATATTTTAAACAGATACAACCTTCCACTTGTCTCAATTGGGTTTTATGATGGATGAGTACAGTATCATTAGAGGTCTTTATTCTCTTTTGTTATTCGGTGAATAAGCTGAGTGGGTTCTTGGAAGGGAGTTGGGAAGTTTCACAATCTGTTTACAAAACTGGCTTTGGGTATTTGAGATCGCTGTTACCATTTCCAGCACATCTTTAGCTGGTATTTTATAAATACTGGCAGAGAGTTAATTCTTGCTGACATTGACAGTAATGAATGATTTCTTTGGACTGTTCCTTTCTTTTTAGCAGTCAAGGCTTAATATAGTAATCAGTGTGTCATTGTATACAGTCCTCTGTGACATAAGTTTTCACAAGAAAATAAGATTTGCCAAATAGACTGAGGCTTACTGGTCAGATCAGTAGTTGGATTCAGATACATAGGTTTTAATGTGGTGGCATAGATCTACTTTTGAAGTAGAAATTTTCACCAAAAAAAAGAACTTAGAGCAATAAAGCAGTTGTAATGAAGAGCATATGGAGGTGTTAGCATTTAAGGTAACTTTAATAATAGTTATTGCAAATTCTGGCAAAAATGGAGTAAAATTTTTTTATTATTATTTGCTTGTTACTTTAGATATCGTAGGGATGTACCTCCAGAATGCTACACTGTACTAGTAATGTCTAGCATTGGTATTTATGACATGGGCTAAAATCTTGAGATAAATAAGTCTCATCTCAAACTCATTGTTCTTTACACCTACAAGCAGTGTAAACATTTAGGAAGTATGAACACTGATATGTTTACTGTAAGAAATTAAATGCAATGCAGACTCCCTCTTCAGCTCAGCTCACCCAAAGTTACTATTTTTAAGTGCCCACTGTTATTTAAAACATGTTTATTCTAATATGAACCCAAGGATTTCACTTGTCTTTACTGGTATGGCTGATGTGACTTACTGCTTGTCCCCCTCCAGGATTATTCGGCAGCCTGTTGGCAGGATCTATTTTGCTGGCACAGAGACAGCCACAGAGTGGAGCGGATACATGGAGGGGGCTGTACAGGCTGGTGAAAGAGCAGCCAGAGAGGTACAGACACAAGCCCAAAACAGGGGACACCATCAAATATCTGTAGAAGATGAAAGATCTTCTGGTTGGAAGTGAAATGGGAACTGAGTGGTGACAGCTTCAGGCATTCTGAAATTTTCATGCAAATCCCTGCAAAGGGGATAGACTTCAAAAAGGAGGAAGGTTTTGCACTTAGATTTGGAATGCTTAGGAATGGCTCTGGCTATTTCATCAAACTCTTCCCTATTTCCAGAAGTTAAATCCTTTCTTCTTTTACAGAAGTCACAAATTCTCACCTAGTCATTTTTCACCCAAATGGGCACTTTGTTAGAGATTGTACTGAGAAATCACAGCCGTTAGCTTCACTAAGAACATCTCAGTTCTGCAGCTCTGCACACCAAGCCAGTCTCTTCCTCGACTGTTTCCAACAATACCACTGACACAGTGATATACCATTGAGACAGCCTTGTATAAAGTCATTAAACATATTTTGCTTCTGAGAAAATGCCAATCCCTCAAGTGTTTTCAGGAACATTACAGTTTATGGAGCAGCAAAAGAAATTTCAGCTTTGTTTTATGAGGTGAAGCAAACCTTCTGGCTGAAGACTACAGTCATGGAACAGAAATTGGTCTGGAAGGGATCTGGAAAGTTTGTCTAGCCCATACCCTTGCCTCAGAAGACAGGGATCAACTGTCCCATTTCTGAAGGTTGTACCTAACCTGTTCCTGAAAGCTTCCAGAGATAGTGCTCTTGACCTCTCTAATGTAAGGGCATTGCAGCAGAACCTTCAGAGCTGCTTCTCAGCAGAGAAGCTGGCACATGAGCTTGACGGGTAAAAATTTTGATCTTTTCCTTTCCTCATTTACTTGTGAAAGGAAAATACGTTTAAAATCTAGTGCATGGGTGTTTCTCACCCTCATGTATTGAGAAGTTGACAGGATCCATGAATCTTGTCTGGAATAAAAGCCCATCATAAAAGATGGCAAATCTTAAATCTACAAGTGCCTGGAATAGGAAAAACATTAATATCACCACTTCCATTTTCTTTTACTCTATTTGCTTTCTTTCATGACTATCTTTTCAGGTAATCTTTGCTATCCTGCTGATCTCTTGATATCTTTGATACTTTGGTTATTTTTCCATTGTGTAGGTTTTCTTTTTAGTCTTGCCTCTGCTCTGGCTGAAAGTGGCCGTCTGTCATTGCTCACAGGGTTCTGTTTCTCTTCCTACATCCTGGTAAAATTTGCAAAACAAGCTACTCCTGGCTATATAGCTTGCACATGCAGTAGCTGGTTTATGCATTGCCCTGAGTCTATACTTACCTCTTAGTCATATTCATATTAACCTGTTCCCATGGGACTAGTCAAGCTCCAATATCTCACATGGACTAACTAAGCATAGAGAGGATTTTCTGTTACTGCTTCTATTTTCCACTAGGACGAGAGTCTTACAAAATACCAGGCCTCCCCAGGAATAAGTTGTACAGAGGTAGAGTTGTCTTTTAATATTTGAATACACAGCAATTTATGTGCTCAATTGTTATCTTCATCATGCCATTTTAAAACAAAAATTGAAGCCAGCTCTTTTTACCTTTCAGAGAACGACTAGTACTTACTAGAAATGTTATTTGTTTTCAGATACTGTTTGCTATGAGGAAAATCCCAGACAGTGAAATTTGGAAGCCAGAGCCTGAGTCAATAGTAAGTCTTCTAGTAGACTAAATGGATTTTTTTTTTTCCTGTGGTTTTGCTGATGAGATAAAATTTTCTTGGCTGTTTTTAAGTCCACTAAATCAAAGCCACCGTAAACTTTTCCTCAATCACTAAAACTGCCCTTCCATAAACAGGAACATGACAGAAGCTCAGAGGGCACCCATCTGAGAATCTGTAACGTGGGATCAGAGAGAACTGCAATTTTTAACTGGGCTGTGAATCCTTTCCGTGTGTTTCCTCATCTTCCCTTTAACTAAGCAGAAAATTTTGATACACTGTACTTCTTGATAACATGAACTGCTCCAGCGTAGTTCTGTTTCTGCCGCAAGAATATCTCTATTTGCATCCTGCCTCTCACAGTGGGGATGTTATGTTGGTAATGCATGCTCTCCCCACAGGATGTTCCAGCTTTGCCCATCACTACAACCTTCTGGGAGAGGAACTTGCCATCTGTGCCAGGACTGCTAAAGCTGCTTGGATTTTCCACTTTCTTCACCTCTGTGGCCGCAGCTGGGTTATTTGCCTACAAAAAGGGACTTCTAGTTCGAAACTGAAAAAGGTGCCAACACAAAGCCTCACACTTCAGTGATTTTCTTTTTTCTTTTCTTTTTTTTTTCTTTTTGGAGGTTTCTTTGTCATGTATTTCCCTGACTTCAAAATCAGGACTGAGGAAGAGGAGAAAACAGTAGAAAGGAGAGTCTAGAGGAGAGGGATAAAGGAAAGGGATTCATATTGAAAAACAACCCCTTGAATTCAAGGCTACTTCTAGCAGTAATATTTTGGTTGTTGAATTTCTAGGATACCCTGCCAAGCATTGTCACACTGAGGTTTTTATCCAGATCTCAGAACAGAAGTGACAAAATACCTCTATGAAGCCCATTCTAATGAAATTTCCAGTTGTTTTTACACTTACATCTGAATGAGACCCTGAAGTCAAAGTCTTCACAGGCACTTCCATCTCTAGTTATAAAGAAAGGATTTCTGCCTTCCTCTGTGGTAGACTGAGAAAAGAAATCCATCACTTAAAGAATAATCTAGTTCATGCAGACTGCTGGACCGAGATGTCCAGAGCCCAGGCAGCACCTAAGTGACAAATCAGGCTAAATTTATCCATCTGAACTATGCAAGTGTGGCCATAGGTTGTTGGCATTTCCAGTGGCATATTTGTCCTACAGTGAGTTAAAGGACAATGTTTTCACTGCCTTTGGCAATGTGGCTGGATTTCAGGCTCCCCAGCTGTGTTCACACTACCTGGAATGGCACAGCTCATGTGTCCCAGTTAAGTCCATCCCCATGCAGGATCAGATCTCCTCTGTCTAGAAAACTGGCAGGCTCCAGACTGTAGCAGGTGTGTAGAGCAGTATGGCAAATCAGGCTGTTGGACCTCAGTGTGAACAGGGCCTCAGTGTGAACAGGGAACCTTGTGCTGATGTACAGACAAAGCCTTTTGAACCTTTTTCACCCTGTCTGGCTCATTTTGCCTCCAGGGTCCTCTTTTAGCTCCCTAAGTTGCTGCAGGATAGCAAGACAACAAATTAACCTCTGCCTGCCCCAGGAGATCGTAAAGCCATCCATAAAAGAAACTCTAACGTTTGTGTTTTGTTTTTTTTTTTCTTATCTCCTTCCTTTCTTTCATCTACTTTAATTTATACTTTGAACACCTTGAGGCTCTCTTGACTGGTAAGGTGCAATGAATTTGAAAATGTAGCATTAGCATTAAAAGAAACACAGCAACAAAACCCAACTAAACCGCACCGCCCCCCCCTCCAACACTTGCTTCATGCTGAACACGGCTTGGCTGATTCAAAGCCTCAGTCTCTCCTAACAACCATGTTGATGGGATTAGCGCTTCCACTTCTGCCTGCTGTGCGGTGTTGTACTGACTGTGTGTTTTTGGTAACTAATAGAGGACCTAAATGATAGAGGGATCAAAGAGAACCATGGATTGGAGAGTCACGTGCAAGTGCTTCTTCCCTCTCTAGCTTGGTACCTTTCAAGCAATGTAAAAAAAGAGGAAAAAAACCAAACAAACAAAACAAAACAAGAAAAAACAGAACAAAACAAAACTAGCCTGACCGCTAAAGCCTTAGTGTCTACCTGACAACATGACTGTACCTTGTTCTAGGTGTTTCTGCTATTTTACGTCTGCACACAAAACAGGAAGACACAGGTATAACTGAGAACAGGATTTGGTACAAAAAGTTTGAGATGGCTGGAATTTTTCTGAGCATGTTTGCTGCACATCTCTCTTCAACCAGTGCCAATTTATATGTAAAAAAATTACATTGCAGTAAAAGCCATGGAGGGAAGTATAATGATATATTGACCAACTAGTGTGAGCAGATGGTAGAGGAACTGTATCACCAGTCTCAGGCAGACTTTTTGGGCTAGCATCTGATCTTGCTTGTGCGGAGTAGTGCTTCATTCTGCAAATAGTCCCGTGGAAATCCACTGAACTACTTATAAAGCTGTAATATTTGTAGGCAGTGCATCAGTTTCTGGCCCTTAGGTTTCATTCGTTTCAACTTGATGTGCCAGTTAAAAATCTTCTTGTAGCAGCAGCTTCGATTTTATCACAAATGAATATCCTCATAACAGTCTTTTTAAAATTACATAAAGATCTTTAAGTCAGAGAACAGTACAGCAGTGTACATATGGCTTTTCTCATTGTATCACGTAGAGCACTAATTGGCTGGGACTTTTGCCTACCACAGAGTGCTTCTATGTGGCTTTCTGTGTGATTTATTTACTAAATGAATTAGGAACTGAAAGCTGAATGGGAACTGCGAAAGTTTAGTGCTTTTGCAACTCAGACAGCTCTCAGGCCAGAAATAAACATGGAACCTAAATTTGGGAAGACATTTTTAAAGTGTTGGCCTAATATTTGTAAATGCTAGACGGTATATTTAATGTATACAGAACTGCTGCATTTGCAGATGATTTCTCTGCCAAAACTGTTTGGAATCGGAGTCCTGCTTCTGCCCTAGAAATACTCTGCAGGTCTCTAAAGGGAAGCAGATCCATGAGACTAATGAGGATAAATAGGATTTATTCACGTCCAAAATGTCTCTCTCTTCTTTGCTCCTGAATCTGGCAGAGGTTTTTCCCAGTCTAGCCAGAGAATGTTGGGTGCCACAGGGGCAGAAAAAACAAGTGAAAACAGAAGTTAGGTATAGTTAGAACTGAACTGAATCATAACTAAAGCTTTTAATGAGATCGAGCAATAAAAAAAAAAGTGTTTATAAACCTTTCTTATTCTTAGTTCCAAAGTGAAACAAAAATGGAAAAAAAACCCACAAAGCGTTTCTCATGTTATTCTGCCACAACTAAGAGTAGATGCAACTTGAAATCTCAGATTAAACTTGGATCCCCTGAGATTTCTAGCCAAATCTGATGGAGCTGGGAGGTTTGGATTGCAACATCTCTATTAGCACTTGAAAGTCTCTGTCTTCATCCTTCCAGACTGCCAAAGCATTAGGAATGCTCTCTTTGTCTTTACAGCCACATCTTGCTACAATTATGCTGTGGAGTTTATCATCACTATGGGACTAAAAAGAAGTATTTGCTGCTGTTTTCTCAACATCTTCCACATAAAAGGATACGTGACACTTTGTGTATGTGGATGCCAATGTGATGAGAAAAATGATAAACATAGGTAGAGAATCAATTTGCTTC
Source organism: Leptosomus discolor (assembly GCF_034619465.1). NCBI lineage: Eukaryota > Metazoa > Chordata > Aves > Leptosomiformes > Leptosomidae > Leptosomus > Leptosomus discolor. Next base: position 96,384,134 of record NC_141391.1, on the reverse strand, counting down.
CCCGTGGGTAGCGGGAACTGTTAGCACTGGCTTACACTTTTAAAATTCCTTCATGCCAGTCCTTGGAAGAGAGGAATGAATTCTGGTTTAGTGGGTAACCAGTTGTGCTATATTCTTAATTTTTTAACATGTTTGAGAAATCTGCTATCATGAAAGTTCCAGCAGTTTACCAGCTTCATAAAATGTATTATAGGAACAACCATGGAAATAATTGTATTTGTTTCTTAGGAACTGATTTGTGTTGTTATGCATATTTTGTAAAGCTCTTAAGAGTTTGCAAAAAAAAAGAGGCTTACTTGCTTGTACACTGTTCTGATAGCCACTGTATCTTGCAAAGGATGTCAGGTCGTGGCATGAAAATTGTGTTAACCAAAGTACTTGAAAGCAAATTGTATAACCTACTCAATAATAACGATCTGAGGCAGTACCTTGTCTTTCCTTTAACTAGTGCATTTTTTTTTTCAATGCAGATCTTGATTCCAAATAGCACATCTGCTGTCAATACAACAAAGACTTTAATCACAATTAAGTATATGTTTGAGCATTGTCCATAACTGGAACTCAAGGCCTGGAGGAGAAGCTAGGGATTTCCTTTAAAATAATCTTCCTGTGTCCTTAGTGGGACTATTGTTTCACTGAGGTAGACTTTACAGAAGTGCAGAAATTTTAAGATTTTGGTTTTGAGACATGAAAGAAAAATATTTTTGAGGAAGAAGGAATTGTATGTCCTCCATAAGTACTTCGGTACAAAAGGGACCCTGGATTAAAAAACAACAGATCTGCCACTGCTGTTCGGGCAAGAAGCAAACCCACTTAAATCGCAGGTTACAAATGCTCACAGATAAACCCGGCCTGTGTTTTAAAAGGACTAAGATTCCATCTCCCATCTCCACCACCTTAAAACCACCTTGATCTTACCACTTGTTCTTCAATAGAGATAAAAATGAGATGGCCAAAGCAGTCTTGCTTTTGAAGTATCTCTACAGTCAAATCGTTTAGGCGTTGTGATAGACTGCTACTTATAGCGTGTCTCCTGTGGTCATGTACAGGTCAGTGTTCAGTGATGCCTGCCTCTGTGTTTTGGAAGAGTGACTTCACTTTGCAGGACTATATATGCTGTGTGTGTGATGAATTTGTGCCTTTTTTAGCTGTAGCATTTTCTCAAGTGCCTCTGTGGTGACTGTCTCCCTTGGTTTCCTTCTTAAGTTCCCTTTTCAATAGGCTCTGCAGATATTTTTATCTGGCAGCTGTGAACTTTTTTTAACCTTAATTAGAATCAATAAATATTGTCATGTCACATTTACTGTTTGAGGCTTTTCTTTGGTGGAAGCCCCTTTTGACTTGGTTGTGTTGGTGAGTATTACTTAGTAATACAACATTTTGCATTTCATATTGAAGCCAGTGAGGTATCTTTTGCCTTTTCTCAGTAAAGAAAGACTTAAATAAGATGGATTAAAAAACCCCAAACCCCCCCCACCCCCCCCAAGAAAACCCAAGCAAACCACATTTGGTAATAATTCTTCCTCACATATAGATGGCCAACTGTCTTACACTTAAGAATTAGTTTTTATTGCTGTAGGTGGATTTGGAATGTTGTCCCCATCATGAACATACCTCTCTCAGCACCTTGTTTACCAGAATGCCTATGGGCAGGGACATGTTTTATAGCTGCTCATAAGACTCAAGAACAGGTGCTATGCAGCTGTAACTGAGCATGGGAAGAAACAGACTTGTACCAAATACTGTGTGGTGTAAACATAAAAAACATGGAAGAAGAGAGACAAAAATTGCTGGCTTGATTTCATCTGGCAGTTCAGAGAGATAATGTAACCAAAGAACAAATTCAGCCTTGGGAAGGGACCTGTGTTTCACAAAAACGTAGTCTATGAACACTGGAAAAAGCGTAACCATCCATGTGAAAAACACATCAAAAGCATGCAGTGCTCTTTGTATAGGCTTAACTTTCAGTATTACTTACAAGTTATAAAGGAGCACAAATACTGTGAAAGCAAATATCCTCAACTAATCCTTTGCATGCTCTATAAAGCATCATCCGTCCCCTAAGAAATATATTGGAACCAGCAATGCATTTCACAGGCCCTCAAAGCAGCTCACAAATGGTTCATTGCTGCCTCGGGTCAGGTTTGAACTACCTCTTTAACCCTTTGTTCAGACCCATCCTGTGCTATCCCAGAGGAGGTACTGAAATGGTGGTGGTAGTAGTATCATTATTTTTATTTATTTATAAAGCTTTCAGTGTACAGTCAAAGGGACTATGTCAGCCAGGGGGAATTTTGTATAACATCTATAGAAGATACTATTATAATTTCCTGAGAAACCCATTGGAAATTCCACTTATTTTTTAAGAGAGGATAGGATGTGTTTGCAAATTATTTGGCTAAATGATACAAAACTCAGCTCTAGTATGAGAACTGAAGATCATTTTTTCTTCTCACCAATCCACTCTGAAGAAAATCCTGAAATGTTTGAGGGAGTGATGAGTTCTGCCTTCTGGCTCAAGGCAGGAGAAATTCCCTTTGGGCCTGTAGAGTCGCCTCAGGAAAAAAGCATCCAAGAATGAAAGGCAAAACTGGCCTCAGATTGTGCAATAAGCGATGCTGAAGCTAGGCTAGAAAAAGTTCAAAAATCAATTTTAAATAGCTGTGATAAGCTATGAAACACACACTAGGGGTCTTGTCCACTGGGCCTTTATCCAGTGCTATGCTGTTTTCCATTCTTCCTGACCTTGCTGAAGGAGGAAAAGAAAGTTGGTTTGACTTTTTGCATCTGTTGTAGGTCAAAGACAGTTTCAGTCTGTGTTTTGACAGAATGTGAGAGATACGTTTCCTAATGCAGAAATAAAGGGTTCTTAGCTTTCACCCAGGGTTGATTTTTGCTGTGGGCACAGGGAATTTTCTATTAGCAAGTTTTGCAATCCCTTCTTAGCAGAATGGCCCTAACAAAATAATCAGTATACTTCCAGGTCCATTTACTCTGGTATCTACAGGCTCTGTAGACTCCTGCCCTCCATCCCTGCAACTTCGGGGGGGGGGGGGGGGGGGGGGGGGTGAGGGGGAAGCCTCATCCAAATCTAAGCGATCCATTCATCTGACCTACAGCAGAAAGGATCTGAGCAAATACAGACCAGCCTCACCTGCCCAAGGGCATAATGTCACTGAAGGCCAGTAGTAAGTTTGGGGGGAGTCTCATCAAGTGCCATTTCCCTGTGGTAGCAGAGACTCCTTGAAGAAGCGCTCGATGAAGCAGTACCCAGCAGAAACACCAGCCTTTGGCTGATTTGGTTTATCAAATGGTTTGGTTGACTCCTTCACCACCACCTAATGGGATTCAACACTGCACTCAGATGTGCTCTGATGCTCGGATAGGAAGGAGGGGAGAAAAAGCAGCATATTAATAATGCACTGAGGCATCCTTGTCAGCTCTCAGGCTGTTCGCTCTCCATTTGCATATGCTCCAAGCTGTAAGAAAACACTTTGCACAGCAGTGTTGCATTTAGCAAAAATTACATTATAATTTCAGATGTGGAAACTTCTATTCCAAGTCTGAGGCAGTGAGATGTCCCATCAGGCTATGCAGTCATTGTCTTAAACAACTGAAATTCATGCTTGCACTTAATCAAAATTAAGGGGAGATGTTACTTCAGCCTCCACTTGCCAATTCAGCCCAAAGTGGAACGAGAATATTAAACTAAATTAGAAACTATCTTATTTCCCAATAATTTCTTTATGAGTTGGAGTTTGTCCTGAGTGCTTTTTCAGAGGTTGCATGTTTGAGCCAACAGCTCTACCTATCTCTGTAAAGCAAACTGTCCCCAAAGAAACCCCATTCTCAGAGGAGGGGAGTGTTCAGGTGCATTTAGGATCTGTACTCACACTTTTCTTTCAGCTTCTTCATGCTGCCAAGGAGCAGAAAAGACTTCAGCTGCCCTTCAGAGGAGGTCTTGCAGTGCCAGCAAAGGGGTAGTGCCACAGCCATTTCGTTGTCCTGATTTCTGCCAGGGACTGGCTTGTGCTGGGAAGCAGACACTGCAGGGATGGAGCCTGCCTTTCTCTGCTTCCTGCAATGTGGCATATCAGAGCTTGGAGATGGGTGAGAACTGAGGCCTGAAGCTTGGGACTTGCATCCCTTTGCTTTAGTGTGTTTCCGTTCAAGGGTTCGATATTTTGGCTACTCGACAGGGATGGTAAGCACCAGTGCAGAAATACCCACTGAGACCTATCTGCAAATCAAAGGGTTAAGCTTCTGCCACATTTTTTGTTTGCGAGATGATAAAATACTCCTATTACATAGCCAGAAGATGGCAGCCTGTGCTTCAGCCTTGAGACTTGCTGCTATGCAGCAGATCATCCGCCCAGCAGGCTTCAGCACAGCTGTCTGCAGCTGGTGTCTACTAACAGTAGTCCCTCCCCAAATGCTGGGCTCTGCCTTCTGTAATTCGGCTGAACATCCTGGTTTTCGTCCAAAACCAGCGTTTTGGTGAAAATTATGGTACTCAGCGTACCATCCAAGGAGTTTTCAAGTGAATGGTCTGGCCATGAAAGTCCACATGCCAACACAAGCAGTAATTACATCCTTTGCTTAATTTTCAACCTCATCTCGAGTGGAATTTGTCTTGTACTGTGAGTGGCAGTGGAGCTCACAGTTACAACTCGTAGAGAAAGACTGTCATGATTTAACCCCAGCCAGCAACTCTGGCCACTCGCTCACTCCCTCCTTTTTCAGTGGGAAGGGGAAGAGAATCAGAAGAGTAAAAGTGAGAAAACTTGTGGGTTGAGATAAAGACAGTTTAATAGGTAAAGCAAAAGCCACACACACAAGCAAAGCAAACTAAGGAGTTCATTCACCACCTCCCACAGGCAGGCCAGTGTTCAGCCATCTCCAGGAAAGCAGGGCTCCATCATGGGTGATGGTTACTGGGCAAGACGAATGCCCCTGGAAGAGGAGACGGGCAGCTTGAAGGCACTGCTGACCTCCTCTGGCACCCAGCAAGCTTCCAGCATCGCTCTGCTAAAGCTTCCCTTTCACAAGTAACGTGCTCTTGCTTGAGAAACTTTTCTCCCTGCTGCTGCTATGTGTCCTGGCTTATTCTGTCTCTGCCATGTAAGATGATGCAAAAAACAAAACAAAACAAAACAAAGAGAGCAAGAAACAGGGAACAGAAACTGGGAACAGAAACTGGGAAGCCAAGCACTACAAATAAAGAGCAGAACAGGAATTGCAACTGGAGCCCAAAGCATTGATTGCCAAGTGCAAGAGCTGAGTGGGGAAAAAAAAAGTTACAGTTCACTAACAAAGAGCACATTTAATTTCCCCTTCTGGATTTTCACCAAGATGAAATTTCCTTTCTCTGTGTGTGTGTGTATGGAAAGCAACTGTTGCAGGGAACATTTACAAAGCAAAATTGTTTATTTCCAACTGCTCTGTGGAAGAGAAACAGCCCAAAAGGAAAAGAAGAGAATCGACTAAATGTTTCCACAGAAGAGGACCCTCTGGATTTATCAATTTGTCTATTTCTTAAGGCCGCTGTCAGGAACTGGGAGCTGAACTCTGTGCAGAGAACACAAGACCAGTGCCCAGCCTGTTCCCAGCGCGGTTTCTGGCCGGCGAAAGCCCTTGCTGTCAGGCAGCAGAACCTGGTCAATGGGATGTGGGAACCGACTGGTGGGAAACCTGCATGTTACAGTCCGTCAGACTGCGCAACATTGGCACATCGCCCTGGGTGGTATTTTTATTCAAATATATAATGCTAATTTGTGCTGGTGGTTGGGGGTATGTTTGATCCTGGGAAAAGAGATCAAGCGCAAAACCAGGGGCTGGATCAAACATGGACTGGAAAGTATTGCTGGTGAATGACCGTGGAAGAGACCAAGCCACTTGCTTGCCCAGGGTGGATTTTGAGGCTGGATGTACCCCAGGTGAATCTGGTCAGACTTCTTCCTTGCCCCACATGAGGAGCACGGCTGCCTGACCTGGGGGAGGTTCATGTCCACTGCACCAAAGCATGCAGCCCCTGCAACCCAGAACTTTGTCCTCATGATGGTGGCCCCTTCCCATCCCTCTCACATGGTGGGTTTCCAGCCAGAGGGGTTTGGGTTGTCAGCTCCCAAGCCAGGCATTTTGAAGGTTGCATGATAGACAGGTGATGAAGGAAGGAAACCCTTGCCAGGCTGATGATGCAAAAAAGCCAGCCAGCAGCTCTCCTCCCACACCTCCTGCCCATCAAGCTCCTGCTGGCCCAGCAGCCTGTCCTGTTTCAAGGTCCCCATCCTCATGAACTGGTTGATGGCAGCCAGGGATGGGGCAGCCGTGATGCCCTGCACAGGCCGGAGCTGCAGCCAAGGGGAGCGGGGCAGGGAGGAGATGGGTAGCATGGGAGTCCCACAGGAGTGTTTTCCTATCCCCAGTGTTGATTTCTGTGGCTCTCGAAGGTGTCGAAATGCTAATTGTGCTGTGAGGGGCTTAGTCACAGTTGCTGTGATATCTGTAAGCAATACCAGCAATTTAATTAAAAAAGAGGCAGGTTCTCTAATGTGCATCATCTCCGCTTGCTTCTTTTGGACCACCTGATCTATCTGCTCCGTGGTGCTTCTTATTTCACTGCTAGTGTGGAGGATTAGTCTAATTTTTTTTCTCTTTCTTTCCCCTCTGCTGCTCCTTTTGCCAGTGCTTGCTCTGGTCTTTGCTTTATTTCCAAGTATCAAACAGCAGCCTTTTCACTTGAGGCTTTCCCATCTCTCAGGTGTGTCAATGCAATTCAGTTCCCACCCTAGTGCTGATGGACTTACTGTAGACCTTGGCCTCTCCCGTCTCACCCCTTACTTTGAGAGGACGGAGCACCTCCCACCTCTGCCAAGAGACTGCAAGGCTCTTTCTCCAAAAGCTGGGGCACTGAGCACCCCTGATTGGGGAAGGTCACCTAAGGCTTTCCCACCCCACAGCCCGGGTGAGGACTCCAACCGGTCCCCAGCAGAAAGAGGTGTTTCCACGGTGCTTCAGCCTCATGGTTTTAGTAACAGCAGCAGCTTGCTTGAGAGTTGTCAGCGCTGATAAACTCAGTCCCATTCTGTTTCAAAATTGGTTTAAGAAACATGCCTGGCTGTTTAATATTTAAGCTAAATGTTTAATGTTTAAACAGGGAAATTGTTCTGATTGTCAGAAAGGGCATTAAAGCAGGATGGAAACTGGTTTATAATCTCTAACAAACCCTGCCCTTTTTTGCAGCAGCAGCGTGGTGCCAGGGAGCTGCAGGAGTTTCAGAAATGTCAATTTTTATCAACCTCTTTCATTTAATTTGCTGCTTACCACTCCCACAGCAGTAAGATGTGGTTTTTCCCTGCTAAGTGGGCAACATTGTACCTGGTCCTGTTTAACAGTTTGAGACTAGTTCAGCTGAATTGAACTAGCACTTCAAAACCCAAACAAATTGCAATAGAAATGCTCATGGGTAAGGTGAAAAGCAAAGCTGGACGGTGTCAGCTTATGGGTGTACTCCAGATGATTTGGGGTCCCTTTTGTATGTGCACACAAAAGCTGTGAAATTCAGATGCCAAGTTTAAAGTCAGAACAAAAATGAATGGCTCTAATTGCCACAAATACATATATGGATGAATATTTTTTGATATGGGCAGTGTTTTTCAGATGATGGAAATATCGCCCTGGGGGAAGTGTGTAACGGTGCAGAAGGGTTTCACACCACAAAAGGCTTGTCAGGAGCAAGCCTGTACTCCCTCCCTGAGCCCTCGGCTGGGCACTGTGGCTGTGCCAGGCTGCATGCACGTGGTAATCCTAGCACACAGGAATCCCTGCTTGGTAATTGCTGGAGCTGGGGAGAACATATTCAGCAGGGAGCCCTCGAGTCAAACAGCAATTCACATCAGTCACTTTTCTCTCCTTAAAAATGTTCCTAAGGTGGATGCTAAACTGACCTGTCAAACAACCTGTCAAAAATCCTTTAAACAAGCATTTAATACTACAGTTTAGTGTGTTCAAAATCCAACATCGCTGCTTCCTACTAAGACTATTCTCTCCTTTCCAGCGAACGTAATTTGAAGTGCATGTGTAAGTTCACGGTAGATGGGAAAGTTGAAGCTGAAAATGTAGTCTTATAAATAATGTGTTTGGGCTTTTTTACCCCCAGAGAAACCAGTAGTGGCTGGCTGATCCTCACACAGAATGGCTGCGAACAACGAACAAAGGAGCTCAGGAGACACATAGTGTCTGTACAACCGTTTCTGTGCGGTGCTTAACACTGGCACCGTGAGCACCTGCTCACAGCTGATGACAAGGGGCTGCCTGAAGCACCCCTTCCCTCTGCAAATAGCTTCTGGTTTGGAGCCCATCAGCACCAAGGCTGAGATTGGTCTGCACTTAGGGTGTCCACAAGGCTTTTGTACAAAAAAGTGAGAGGACATACGAATGTGGCTGAAGTAGAGGACAGAAGCAAAGTCATCCTGCATAGGCAGGTATTTCTGTTGGCATATACATATGGATCATACCGAGCAGAGCAAGGGTTTGGTGGCTGCTGCAGGTGATGTGCCTAGTGATTTAACACACTAGAGAAACACCCACCTTCCACAAACTCACAAAAAACGACACAAGAAAGAATCCGAAGAAAAGTTTATAGAAGAGCTCCTCTTATCAAGGTTTCAGGACTATTGAAAGGCACATTGCACCCATGTTGAATGACAATTGAGTTCAGGGACACATACAATGCTCACATTCCATGGCAAAAAGACTGCATAATGATGGTACGTTGTGAAACATATATTCCAGACTTCAGTTAAACACTAAAGTGATTATTTTAAGTGTGTCATGTACATAGTAAGAGCAGAACAGGCAGATGCATCCAATTACTGTAATTTACAAGGCAGTAATTCAAGCCTCAAATATATTTCTCCTTATTGGAGGAAGGCGGTACAGATTACAAGCAAAACGAGGGGCAGCAAATTGACAGGGAGCCAGGAAGCTGCTGCCATTCAGAAAATAACAGCTAGCACCTGCTGCAAGTCAGAGGGACTTTTCACTCCGCTTTAACAGCAAACGGCTGGGCTGGATCGGATGCTCTTGGGCCAGAAAGTAACTGCAAACCACACCATGGCCACGCCGCACTAACGCAGGCACCCTGCAGAACGGATAAGTGCAGATGTTTGCTTGGTAGCGGGCAGAATAAAGTCCACTCATGCTTCCCCTCCCACTGTTTAGCGAGCTGCTTCATGCTAATTACCTCTTTTCATCCATCTTGTGGTTAAGTTTCACATTGCGATGATTAATAATTACTCAAATGCATCTGAAAATTAATTTGGCAATTCTATGTCTGATTGGCACGCTAATGTCTTCCGTGCAGCAGGAACGTTATAGGAATAACCTAGGATATTCTGAGCTGCTAACTGAGGTGAATACATAAGGGTATTTATTATCTCGTGTGGTAAAAAAAGAAGCAGTGAGTGGAAACGAATGCATTCTCTGAGGCCTCTTTGCCTTTTGGGAAAGGTATGATCTGCATTTTGCCTTCCCTGTGTTAGGAATATAACACTGATATTATCATGGTGGATCAAAACAAATGGTCACAGAAAAGGCAAATTTGAAAAATGCCCCCACAGGTGATTTATTTCTGTATTGCTGGTAGCAACTGCAGTAGATTTGATGCATTAATTGTGGTACTAAAAAGAAAAATCACAAGGAGAACAACTTTTGCCCTTTCCACAGCTGTCCACACCACTTCTCTCCAAAAATAACACTCATCTGGTAAAAGAGAAGAAGAGGGAGTATGCAGCTTCCATTGGACGTGTGGTCTCCACTAGTTTCGAATTAGTAGTCCCTTTTTATAGGCAAACAGCCCCGCAGCAGCCACAGAGGTGAAACACACGGTAGAGCTAAGCAGGCACAGCAGTCCTGGCACGGATGGTAGGTTCCTTTCCCAGAAGGTGGTAGTGAACGGTCGGGCTGGGACATCCTGGGGAAGAGAAGAGATGGTACCACTCCAGGGCCTCCCTCATGGTATGAGTAGGGAGGTGGCAAATGTCCCCCATGAGGCTGGGGAGATTACAAGTTTTTCCCGAGGACTAGATCAGGGGGGAAGGAGGGTCAGGGCTGTGAAACACATTTTCCATTGTCCAAGGGACAGCAAAGTTGGACTTACTTGTGACTGGAAGTACGTTATATTTGTCTTAAAACCATGGCCTGGGACTGGGCAGAACTAAGCTGATTTCCTACATTTTGCAGACCCTCAGGCTCCAAGATCTTTCTCCCTGGCTCTTGGCCATCCAGCCCTCAGACAGGGGTAACAATATTCCTCGGATGAGTCAAAAAAATGAATACCATCAGCATGTGAGGTAAACAAAACCTTGGCTAGAGGCAGGCCCCATAGGAATCACTGAAACAGGGACCACAGCCTGACTGAGGGGTGCGTGCCTGACCAGGTGACAATGAGAAAGTCTGGCTTACCTTCGACTCTGGCTCTGGCAACCAAATTTCATTCACTGAGATCCTCCCCATCCTGTGCAATATCTAGAAGAAAAAAAATATTTCTACCACATGATAAAAAATTTAAACCCACACTACTTTCAGTTTTGGAAAAGCAGAGCAAGTCAGAGCAAGGTGACATTGATAAAAGGCATAACTACGACTAGCTGAAAGTGCTTTGAACCAGAAAATGTATAGTAATGTCTCTGTTTATATCAGCAAAGAGAGAAGAAGTAGGCAGTTTTGGTAGTTTGTGTAAATATATGACAGCTGGTCATCAAATGGCCCTGCGCAACCAGCGCTTTAAGGATAAAAGGACAGTTTCACAGTCATTTGTACAAAGTAGGACTTCACTCAGAAATCCACATGAACTACAGCTTCTCCAGATGTTTATTTTCAATTTTTTTCTGAGCACAAGTAAAAATGCTTTTTCACATGACAGTTTGAGAAATAGCAAGGTGAGGTTACTGCCACACACTTGGGATGCAAAGCCTGTTAGGAGTGATGCTGCTTGGATCACAAACTAGAAAGAGGTGAGGTACAACTCTGGGGCTTTCAAAGCATACAACTACAAAGTTCTCTCTTGGCTATTCAGGCAGTACAAAGCTCATCGAGGATTCTTCTTGAGAACAAACTGATTGTAACAACCATGGCAGTTCTCAGGGGCAAATGAATGCCTCCAGAAGAGACAGCTAACTGTCTTTGTAACTACTGCTCACAGGCATGGAGAAAAAGAAAGAAATTAGGTAACTTGAAACAAAGTGATAATAAGGATTATAAGGTGAATATGACGTTCTGTCAAATGGAAGCAAAGGGCTGATTTTCCCTCAAATAACAGCTCCGTGGCTCTGCCATACAGCAGTTGTAACTGTAATGTACACCCTTTAATGGTTTTTTTCTCTCCGTCCAGACTGTTGTAAAGGGATTTCACTGTGACTGGGAACCCAGCCCAATGCGTGTCATTCTGAGGAGATTTAGACATTATCAGAGACACCCATTACAAATTCATAAAGCCGAGCTAACGGTACTCTCTCGTAAAAGGAGAAGCAGAAGGGATAGATCAAAAATGAGAACAATGCTCAGATTTCCAGATTGCTGCACAGGAAATAGCTCTGAGCATTTGTAATGCCTTAAATTACTTTTAAAACATACAGTGATTAATTTGTTATAAATTGCAGTAGTATATCTAAGGGCAGCATCAGGTTGGAGAGTTTTTTCCATGAGCTTCAGCATGAGCTTCGTTTTGAGTCTCCAGTGCAGTAAGACACTGCATAATGTTCTGATTCAGGTGAGATGCTTGGCTTCACTTTATTCAATGACAAAGTAAAATTTAAAAAAAAAAAAAAGCTTTGGTTTACATAACTTTTCTGGGATTCTTCCTCACCAAGCCTCTGCACAATCACAGGGTGTGCTACACAAAATCAGACTCTCCAGGCTGTATTTAATCCTTTTTAACCTTTTAATAGAGATGTTGAAAGCAAACCAATGGCCTGTACCTCTCTGGCTGCTCTCTCTCCTGCTTGTACGGCCCCCTCCATGTATCCACTCCATTGAGTAGCTGTTTCTGTGCCAGCAAAGTAGATTCTGTCGATGGGCTGGCGAATGACCCTTCAAAACAAATGGAGAATGTCAGATGACAAGTAACAGGAAGGCGATGATCCTTCTAAAAGCAATTTATGGGCTTTCATGGAGCGCTCAACTTCAGTTCTCCAGAACTGCATGGTGCAATAAGCTGTCCCCGCAGGACCACCTACTTGCTTCTGTACACAAAACTCAAGATCTGAGAGACAGAAAATCTAATGCATAAATCAGTGTGTCCAGTTTCAGTGCAAAATAATGTGAGCCTTATTTTAGTGCTGGGATAAGGGATAATCCTAACAGCCTCCAGAAATGCAGTGCAGCTGACAGATTTATGTCTTCTGCATGGCAGCTTTGTTGTTATCTTGCCATTACAATTGGATGTGAATGATGTTTTTGCAGTGATGAGTCACTAATACTGCCTTCTATTTGGAGGCTGGACTTGCCTGGCTGCAAGTCCTGCCAAAAGGGGACAGCAGCTGAAGCCTTAACATTCAGGGAGTTGCATTTGCCCCGCAGGGTCCTAAGAGCCAGCCCTTCAGCCGTGCAAAGCTGCACAAGCATCCCCGTCAACCCAGACATAGATAATGAGCTCCCTTTCCCGTAGAGAGATGTGCTTGCGCTAAGGGCTCCCATCTAACCCCTAATTAGGTTTTCTCTGTCTGCCTGACACCAGCTTCCCCAAGTCAGAGCCCTCACCCATCACTATGCAAGTGTTCAGATAAATTACAACAGCAGAGGCTGTGCATGGGGTGACTTCTTCCCACTCATATCTTGGCATAGAGGAGGGTGCAACTCTGTGATGGACAGGCTAAGGAGCTCATGCTGCCATGTGCTATGCGGTTTGTCTGGCCTTTGGCTATGGACACAAGATTTGTCTGATTGATCCTATTATGTGCAGAACCGTGCCTTCCACATGCTTTTTGGTGACGTACATAGTATTAATCTGTATTTTCTAACACGTTCCTTTAGGAATATAGCAATTCTGCATAGGGAGGGCATGGGAGGCTTTGCTGGGTGAGAGGAGAGAATGCGTTTTCATGTAAGGGTTTTGTGTCTTCCCCTCATGACGTGACTCAATGGACTTCACCAGAACCTGGCGCTCCACCCACACCATCAATGGAGACTCTTCATCTGTCTAAGATGTGCGCCCTCAAGGTCTTAGAAAGCATTAAAGGGATCTACTACAAATATTGCATAGCGGCAAATACTGTAAGTAACCTAGTGGGAAATGCTTTCCTGGCTCTTCCAGGTCCCTTTGTGACTGTGCTTTGTTTCCTTGAAAGTCACAAGAGAAACTCTGCCTTTACTAAAGTCAATAGCAAGATCCTTATTAGCTGGGGAGCAGGGGAGTGGGAAAAGTGTTCAAGTTCCTCCAATATGCTACATATGCCATAGGTTTGTTGTATAAGCATTGTACATGAGCTAAGAAATGTAAATTAGAAAGCAAAGCATTCTCTGGTTTACCTTCCGTAAGAATACATTATGCCTGGTGGGAAGTAGGCTGTGTAACAACCCCCTGAATATTGCTCCATGCTCCAGTTCTTTTCTTCATAATGCACAGGCTGTAAGTATTAGCAAATATTAGAGAGTGAAACAGGGGCAGAGAAACTGGAAATAAAAAACAAACTTCCTTTGAAGAGGGACAAAATAGGCTAAGGAGTGCCGTGTCATCTGGCTAATGCTATCCATCTCCACAAAACAAATCTTTGCACTTTTACAAAAGCACTAGTCTCCCATGGGGAAATGACAGGGCAAAGAAAACCATCCACTGCTTTCTCTTTTCTTGTAAAGAGTGAGACTGGCAGCTCTTTTTTTCCTGTACTAGATGCTGCTGCCTTCCCCTTGGGAGTACAGATTGTGTGGCACAACATGCAATTTTAGGTACCAGGAATTTTGGCTTCATCCTCCAGAACAAAGAAGCAACATTACTGTACAACAGAGGTGAAAACAGGCATTCATTTCTTACGTGTAAAGCCTCTTCCATCCCCATTGCCTTGGCATATGCCTCACAGATCTTCTTCTTCCTACATGAAAATAAAATCATAGTCAGGAAAAAAAAGGTGGAAAAAAACCTCTCAGCTAGTGTTCTTCTAAAAAAAATTACATTTATTGCAATACATTGGAAAGAAAGTTGGGTTTGGCTTTGTTTTTAAGTCTGATTTCAAGTTCTTAACATACATATTTCAAATGCTGATGCCTAAATGTGACATCCAAAATGGACCCAGGGAATAGGAAATTAAGGTTGATTTTGGCAATGAGCTCTGAAAAAATAAATCTTTGTGCAGTTATTTTAGGATGCAGAGCCAATTCATTCTCATGTTCACTGGTGTAAGACCAGGAGAGAAGCAATATAAATCAATGAAATCCCTACAGATTTACTATAGCTGAGAACAAAACATAAGCTGGAGAATACTGCTCACATTCCTAAGCAGAACTCCTCTTTTACTTGCATGTGTACCAAAAAATCACATTTAGAAAGCACTGTTTGTTCATTTCACAGAACAATGGAGAAACCATACCGTTGTAAACACAGAAGTTTAAAAATTTTATCACCCAGTCTGAATGCAAAAGACACTCAGAACTACACATGTCAGTGCTCCCTCTATCCCTGGGGTGACATATCATTCAGTGGGAATGCAGTCTGTGAATGTTTTTGGAAAAATCTTCTCAGTTCACATAGAGACACAGAGCTGATAAGCCAGAACATGGAAGAGTGGGCAGGACTTGGAAACTCAGAAACACCCATAACTGGATGGATACTAGCATTAGTGTGCTGGCCTGTTCATGCTAAAAGCTTAATTTTTGCCCCAAATTCCAGTATTGGTAGTTGCACTGAGCATGTGCATATACATGTGTATGCTCATACATATCCACACATATATTCCCGTGGGGAAGCATCCCAAAGAACTGACTTATTTCTGAAATATTTACAGTTTCTAAACTCTTACCTCTCTTCCTTACTGAGATGGGCCAATTTAACAGCCTTTCTGGTAAGGATGAAACTGAAAAGAAAAATATGGCATATAAATATCACACAGTGTCTGCACCCCAGCTGATTCACAAGCTCTTGCTTGAAATGACTCTCAAAAAAAACCCAGGGCAAAGCACTTCAGCAGTACGTAATGGGTTTGACAATTTTTTTCATCATACCTCATCACTTAGTAATTACAGGTCACACAGGTGAAAAGGCCTGTGTGGGGTACCCTGGGCAGTTAATTGAAAGGGAGAGAATGCATTCCCAGGGGGCTGGCGCAGAGGACTGCCTGGCAGCTACCAGATGAGAAAGTTGCGAATTGCAAGCGTGTTTTCAAAGCTGCCAGCACTGGCCTCATTTTGCTCTGTGGGAATGAACTCTCCATCCCCACTGACTCAGGAAAGCAAAGTTATACAGAAAGTGGGCAGAGACACGACTGTGTCCAGCAAACCAGCCTGCGCTGCCTACCCTCTTATACCTAGCTCTTATGCAAAAGGACCGAGACCCTGAATTTTCTTGACCTTTTGAAGTCTCGCAGACAGCTTGCCATACCACTGCCCATGTCATTTGGTGTTCATAAGTGATGGGAGCCTGCTGCTCTGACAAGCACTGCACGTGTCATGGACCAGTCCTATAACAACTGGGATTAATATTTATTCAGCTTGAAGGAAACAGATTTGACAATTAGTTCATCTGACCTTAGTGGAGATAGCCAGAGGATGAAGTATGTTGCTGCACTCTTTTAGAAAGTTGCATAAATCCACAAGGAGAAAGCAGGGAACTGTTTGCCATACGGGATTTGGAGAACGCTTATTGCTCTCAGTTCATGGAAGTTTTTAAGCCTTGAACATGCCCATAAACATGTACAGTTCAGTAGAACTGGCAAGCTTTCCTTGCCAGATACTTAAGGAGTTGTTGCCTGACATTTATATTGGCCTTTTTTCAGCAGTCTCACCTCAGATTACAGTGGAAACATTTGTAAAGATTGATTGTTCATATTGGCTTAACCTATTTTAAAAGCCAGTCAATGCTGTTATGTATTTTCCGATGTGTCCAAACTACAACTTTTTTACTTGGTGGTTTCTTCAGAATCACAATTTCTTCACTGCACAGCTGCTGCCTTGCTCAATAACCAGCTGATATTCGTTGTCCTGCCTCATCTCAATGGAGAGAGGAGGCACATGAAGATTCCTTGGACAACTGCATTTTCATTTTCGTCCAGGTGCTAAATAAACACAAGGCCCAACATAAGCTGAATACAGGCTCACAAAGCTAGGTAAGAGAATGATTTGTTTCTAAATCTACTCCACAGCAAAAAAAAACATTAACTGAATGTTTAAAAGGAACTACAGCTGAATTCAGCAACTCCTTCCCAACCATCTTCTTCGCATTAGGAGCATCTATTTGTAGCAGAAGCTTCACCTAAAAGCTTATATGGACTAGAAAGGCACAAGAGGCTTGTCAGAAGTGCTCTCCTCCACCTATGAAGACTGTGGGAGTGGGCACTACAGATGTAACCTGGCCATTTCCCCTCTTCCTCATCCTCCCACTCCTTCATACAAAAGAAATACACATCTAGAAGCTCTTAACCCCATAATGGCAGGGAAAGATCCATCAGGTTTCGTGTCATCTATGGTTATTCCAATTGGAGACTCTTCATCCTCAATGATGAAGGAACCGCAATAACCTAAGGGGGTGAAAGAAAACAAAATGATTGTCAGAGAAACTTGTTGATGATAGTTGTTTCTGACAGTAATGAGCGAGGAAAATTATCCATAAAAGGAATTGTACCTTAATTCCTTTGTCACCAATAATACCTACATGTCTGAAGTGTTTTTGTAACAGTCTCTCTCCTCTCTTCCCTCTAACTCTGGCAAATTTTGTACACAGACTTTTAAAAGTCATATTTAAATTCCACTGTTACTTAGCAAGGAATTTCTGTGGATTGTTGCAAGTCCCTTTGGCTTTCTATATTGGGGGTAACAAACACTAAAAGCAAACGGGTCTAGCAAGAACTATGATGGTTCATTCCATGAGTAACTTTGGCCAAAACAACAGCAGCAGCAACAAAACTCAGTATAATTATATCTGGTCACTGCAGGCTCAAATTTATACCCTGTATTGATTTTGCTGACATTAAGACTGTCAGGAATGGTGCTCCTTAACAGCAATGCAGCAGAAACATAGGCTGCCTAATCTAATATCACACAGTACATGTTTCAGATGAACACGCAAAAAAAATCCCATATAGAAAACAATGTGTAAACCTGCTGATGTTTCTTTCTAATCCCAATGGATGGTTTATGCCCTGAAACATGCAAAATTATACTCTTTTGATTAAGAAATATTCTTGCCCAGTGCAACTCTCAGTATCACTGCACAGGAAGTGGAAACTAATCTGTTCATACAAATAGTTCTGGAAATGGTATCAGCTCAAGCTGAGAAACACATGATGCTGCAGCACACGGAAGAAGTACCTTGAGTTAAACAAAAAGCTATCTCAGTCCTCTGAGGCATCAGAATTGTAGAACAGAGGATTAAAAACAGGGAAAGGTCTTGTTTATACCTTAAGCTCTCCTTGTCATCTGCTGTAAATTCTCTTTGGCTGACCTAACTCTGTCCCTGGCAGTGAGAAGTGGGGACCTGCTGCCGCAGGGTCACTGCTTCTGTGCATTGCGGGTTTCAGCAACGCTTCCCAGGGAAACCTTGCTTGTTCTTTCAGTCGTCCATCCTCAGCTAGCAACAATGAGATTCAGGATCGTATTTGGGTCTGGACTCATCTTTGGGACAAGACATGCACTCAAGCTTGGAGGAAGAGCTCTCCTTTCTAAGGAGCTTTACCTTTCACTTTTCTGGGTGTTTGGTTTTGGGGTTTTGCACACTTAACCCCCCTTCGGGTTTATTCCCTGATAGACAGCAGAGCTTCAAGATCCGCGCAGCATGGGGCTCCCAAGTCCTTCACTTTCCCCACATACCCTTCCTCTCCCAGAAGGCTTCCCTGTAGTACACCATGCATTTTATGACACACCCCATAGGCAAACGCTGAATTAACTGGTTTCTCTTTGGCGGCAGTTCTGGTGTGTAATGAATCTTTGTTGTCAGGATGGGTGGGATAGCACTGATCACATACTTGCCCTGAAACGTAAAACACAGTCAGTACAGATGAGGTGCTGCCTCTCACTGAGCTCACCCTGCAGGACACATTTGAAAGATGCTTAGTTCTTTACAGCCTTCCCACACCTGACTTTGCCTCTTGGCTTTCCCACACAGACACTTCCAAGTGACCAAAATAATTCTGCCATTTCAGAAAAAGGACCTGGGAAAAACATGTTGTTTTGTGGTTAGATGATTCTTGACAGCTTTCCGGACACTACAGGACCAGAGTTGAAACTCAGCTGGAGACAAGTGGGGAAATGGGACAAGATAGATCTTATGGCACAGGTAAAAATGGCCTTTTAGCATCCCCAGGAAAATATGACCCACGTCTGCCCAAATTATAAAATCACTTCTGTGTATGTTCACTTCAGGACAAGCAACACTGATGGTGATTTCAGCTATCCTGAACATGCTCCATCCCTCTCGCAGGTCCTGTGTCTGACTGGAGCGACGAAGGACGCTTTGCTTCAGGGCTCAGCGTGACACTGTATCACAACAGATGTTGCTGCTCTCAGGTGCTCTCACGCTGGTGGGGCCGCTGAGTGCAGGAAGCCCATCTCCTCCAACTTGGCTGTCATTCAGCCAGCATGGAGGGAGGTTTAACTCCTGGGTTTAAAAATCCCTGGGGGAGGGAAAGAGCCCCTTCTCCAGGACATCCTTAGACTAGCTTCTCTGCCAAACAGCCCCTTCCCTTTCTGCTAGCTTTCTCCAAATATCCTCCAAACACTGCCACTGGTGAGATGGGTGTCTTGCAGGTGATGACACTCCTGCACAAACCCCCACGGCAGGTGGGGCTCTACGTGCAGAAGGGAGCTGGCGCCCCGTGGGTGC
The DNA here is from genome assembly GCF_034619465.1 of Leptosomus discolor. NCBI lineage: Eukaryota > Metazoa > Chordata > Aves > Leptosomiformes > Leptosomidae > Leptosomus > Leptosomus discolor. The sequence goes on along the minus strand of NC_141391.1, from coordinate 96,365,110 downwards.
CACTGTGGGTAATCATATACTGATGGAACATTTCACAGCACCACTGCACAGAGGCAAAATCTTACTAAAGTGTTTGAAATGTCTTTTTCTTTTTTCATTCTGCAAACCACAAACTTAGATACAAACAGTTATTTTTCCTTTCTTTGAAATGGTCTCAATGTAGAAGTAAAATGTAAAAATACACAATCACAGAAAAAGTTAAAGCAGAAAAGGCAAAGTAATGACAGAAACTAACTAGCAGAACACCAAGAAGAAACCCAGTCATAAATAAATCTGTAAAGCAGGTTTCACAGAGTGTCAGTGTAGTCCGAGAAATAGACACACACAAATGGGTACTTCCTGATTACATCTGGCTAAGAGCTACAGCAGATATATTCCCCCACTAAATGCATACTCTACTTTTATTCTGATCAAATTACCTCATATATCTCATGGTTTACAGTCTCCACAATGACATTATCACCTGTCTGATCAATACGGACCACAGGTCTTTCCAGTTTAACTCTGCCTTTGAGGCGTTCCATTATTTTCTCCGATATCTGACCAGAACCCCCTTTAAACTTCCTCTCCTAAAAAACAAACAGAAAAGAAACACAAACAAAAAATCACCAGCACATTAATCACAATGATGTTGAATATGACTTCTGCTCATAATCAAAAAACTCCAGGCCAAATCTGCAAGTCTTAAGGGTGCATAAAGAGGCCCAGACTTCCAGAAGAGTGACAGCATAAACCTGAGCCTCAGTGGTGATTGCTGCCTAAACACTTTTGCAATGGCTTCTTCAATTACCTGGCTTAAAGACTCTTGAAGCCTACAGAACAAACACGTTATGATGCAGGTATTCTAGCTAGTACAAACATATCACTTCATTAAAAAGATGTTTTGAGTATTTTACCCAGCACTGTGCTACCAAAACCCTCACGTGTGACAAAGACGCCAATTTGCCTGCACCAGCCCAGAAGCAAGACAGACCTTTAACTGGGTCTGGCCTCGAGTGCAGCAGGCAATGAGCTTTATCTGTCCCTGGGAAGACACAAAGGCAGTGCTGTATGGAAAAAAGCACGATCTGTGACACATACTTCCATGCAATGTCTGTGCAGAGGCTCAGGGGAAGTACTAACTGTCTTTCATCTACCAGCCACCAGAGTTATATCAAGCAGCTCACTTTTACATATAAGATGCTAGTACTGGCAGGGAGGAAAGGATCCACAGAGTCTTGTGCTGAAAGACTGAAATGGCTGCCTGAAGAAGTTTTATAAGACTCATCACGGCTGTTACGTCAGAAACCCTTAGGGGTTTTGCTCAACTGATTTTGATTGGGCTGAGGGGAGAGGGAAGGATGGTAGAAACCAAGATAGCTTGCCCCATCCAGGCACAAAGAAAAGGAAGTGCTCTTCCCAGGCTAGCTTTCCCCTCTCCACATATCTTTTTTAGTTACGAGTATCTTAGGTTTAATTTTATTTTTAATCCTTGCTGCAACGTCTAGCAGTTGCTGATGGGGGACAGCAAACGTGGCTGAGGGGCTCCTGAGAAGGAAGGCTCTCAGGTCTTGCTCCTACCACAGGGCAGCATTAGCTCTACTTACATCCTTCCTGACACATGGTTGTCTATTCTTACCCCAACGGACAGATATTGATGGAGACCAAATCTCTCCAGGCAACTTCTCTTAATGTCTCCCTGTCCCAGCACACTTGGAAGGGTGTGGTACTGTCTCCACTTTTGCTGTTGGCAGCTTAAGTCTGAAATGCTGCACGTGCTTTCTGAGGCTGCGTTAACTGAGGTAGCAGGCTAGTAAAGGGTGCCAACATACCGCATCCAAGTTACTTTGACAGCCCCCTCTCCCCTTTTCTGAAACTTCATCCAGAACAGTCACATGAAAACCATGAAGTTCTGCGGGCAACCAGGCACCTGCCATGACCAAGGCAAGAAATAGTCTGAAGTAGCTCATAAAACATGCTCCCATGTGAGCCGTCCCAAGAAGGAAGGGCCTTTTGCTATCTACTTCCAACTTGTCATTAGAGGCTTCAACACCAAAAAAATGTATTTCACTCTGAAGTACACTTGCTTTGAACTCTTGAAAACATTCAAATGTGCTAAGTAACCCATAGAAAACAAACTGGCAAAAAAGGCAACAAAACAGAAACAAAAGGACGGTGCTGAATTGAATGCAGGAAAAACCAATTGATTAAATTGTCCCAATTTATTGCAAAGCCTCGCTAACAAAACTCCTCATTGCACAGACTTAGCCGAGAGGACTGTTCCACCCCATAAGAATATGATTGTCTCCAGTGACACAGGCACTTGGTGTTTCATCTTCTTTTCATTAATTGCAGGGCTTTGACGGATATAACACTCCAGTTGCTTTTTATGGTTTCGAGAGAGAAGGAAGAATATGAGACATTTTGTACCTGGCCCCCATTGGTGATAGAGAAAATCCTGGCTGTGCCCCCACACTGCCTCACATACCACAAGAACCAGAGAGCAGAGACTTCATGAGGCTCAGACGTGACGTTGACGTTCACAAAGAAGGTGGCAAATTCTTTAGCAGCTCTGCATGAGACACAAGAGCAGAAACAGGCAGTTGAGTAAATGTGACTTCCTGACTGCTTTCAGCATTCTCTTTGTTATTCTCGATAACAGCTGCTTTCCCAAAGTCAGAAAAGCCAAGATGACTTATATGTCTCATTTTTTAGTCTGTAGTGAGACTGTTTCAATTGGTTTATACCAGCACCTCCATCCCTCCCAAAGCATTTACCCATTCAGTTTGAAATCCCACTGATTTCACCTTAGTTATTTCTTAAAATAGTTTACCAGCTGCTATTCCTTTCATCAGAATAAATATTTTTCTCAGCAGGAGAATGCGTTTGGTAACCAGTCAGTGAAACTCTTCTGCATTTCTCCACCATGATGAGCTCATTGGGCACATCATTTCCAAGGTCTGATGGGTCCCGAGGGACTCAACTAGCCACGCAGCCAAGATATTCCCCATCTCCCATGTAACACTGCTGCACAGACCTTTTGTGAAACCAAGAATCAGACATGGTAAATAACCCAGAGAAACCGAACTGGCAATCATTGCCATAAATATAAGGAGAGGGTCAGCTGTCTACCACAATAAGTCCTCTGAACGTAAAGAGAGTTACAGCAGCAGGAAACGAGGACCTGACTGTTCACATTTCTTTCATTTCTGGCTACAGGTTATTAAGAGAATTGAGGTCATTTTGCAAAAAAGGTGAAAGGTCCTTGACTTAGATTAAGTTTCATAAAACAACAAGAATTTATAATAATCTCCTCAAGGACGGAACTTGGTGAGTTATCTCGGCTAAAATATGTAACTTATAAACTTTTATAACCTCATTTCCCTAGGTATGAAGTCCAGCCACGTATGTTTCATTAGCCAGGATGTGAAAACATCCTGCACGTGAGAATCCTCTGCCACAATCCTGAAAGCACCAAGACACTAAACAGCTGTAGCAGGTTCAGGCCTGAGAAATGTGAAGAGAGTCTCCAGGATCAGTAGATGCTGATCTGTGACACATGACAAACAATGCTTCTTTTATAATCTTGACCTAAGCCATATAGAAAAAGCTGCGGAAGAGCTTTTCTGTTTAGGGCACTATGTTTTTTATAATGTGTAGAAAGATCTAAATGTATTTTTATTGAGTTTTCAAATGTGTTTCAGATGAGCACACCCATTAAAACTGGAGTGCGACTGGCAGTAGAAGCAGTCTTGCTGAAAAGCACGATACAGGAGAGATCAGTAATATCCAGTTCTGCTTATACTCCACCAGCTCTCTGCCTAAGTGGAACAGTAAAAACTAAAAGAGGAAGAGCCAGTGCACTTGTAACAGAAAGGGTAGTTCAAAGTAACCGAGTTTGCAGGCAAATGGCTCATAAAACTAATTGTAAAGAAAATTACAACGCCACAGAGAGCAAAAGAAAGTCTAAATGGCCATACCTTGTATCACATGGAGCTGGAGCAAGATTTAAGCCAGCAAAATAAATTTCAAGTGTAAAGTTTTGGTCAGCAAGCTGCAGGCACAGTGCTAAACCACAGTCAGAATAAAAGGGCAAACAGAGCACAGCCGCACAAATAAAAAATGCTGAACACAAGGGAGGAGAGCATTACAGAATAGCATAGGGGCCAGCACAGCAAGTGAGGACACAGGTGATCATATGAGCACACTCTTCTTTGCCTTATAAAGAAAATTAATAGAAAAATGAAAGGAAGAAAAGATTATTTCCAATTCTCATCACCTCATATTGAACATTGTTCCTTTTTTTATTCATACAATGTAGTTCCTCATAGACATATAAAACACATTGGCCATTTTCTAGGTGATACATCACCTTGGGCCCTCTTCCTACCTAGCTGGGTTGATGCTCTGTTGGACCTGCTATTCACAAACAAGGAAGACCTGTCAGACGATGCAAAGGTGAAGGGCAGCCTCGGCCGCAGTGGCCATGAGACTGTGGAGATTAAGATCCTGAAAGCAGCAAGACAAACAGCAGAATTGCAACCCCAGATTTTGGAAAAGCAGATTTTATCCTCCTCAAGGACTTGTTTGGCAGCATCTCATGGGCAAATACCCTGTAGGGCAAAGGAGCCCAGGAGAGCTGGCTGGCATTCAAGGACAGCTTCCCAGGAGCAGCGGGAGGGTGCGCTCCCATGGGCAGAGCTGTGCAAGTGCAGCAACAGGCATGCTGGGATGAACACAAAGCTCCTGACTGGGCTCAAGCACAAACCAGCCAGGGAGGTGAAAAGCAACAAGAAAGGTTGCCTCAGCTGCTTTTTTTCCCTCCAAGAGTTTTGGAGGCCCAGCAGGCACTACTGCTGAAACAAGGAGCAGCATTTGAACTTCTCCAGAGTTTCCAGAGCCAACAGCTGCTCACTCCCCCCTCCTCAAGTCTTGCGCTGCCCCATCCCTTGAGTGACCACTGGAAAGCAGCTGCCAACTGGCACAGCATCCTGCTCTCTGATGTGCCACTGGCACCTGACTGCTCCATGCCACACGCGACGCAGCTCACACAGTAAAAGCAGACACATATGATAACTACGCAGGAGAGGACATAGCCAAGAGTCAGAGGACACTATTCCTCAGCTCCTAGCCTGCCATGGGGCTGGGGAAGCCCCCTCACGTCCTTCCGCCTCCATCTCTGTGCCTGCAAGTGATCTTCATTCATGCCTACAAAGCAGAGTTTTATTTACATGTTGGTTTTCCTAAAGACAAAGGCACATGCTTTCCAACCAAGTGAAGTGAAAGCACGGTGGGAAAAGCCCACACTGTCACTCCTGTGTGCACAGGCTTGCTGAGGCAAACCCCATGTCTCCCCAGCACCTTTAATCCCACCTGCCAGCCAACCCGAGCTCTGCTGTGCCACCTTATCATCTACAGGCCCTCAGCTACTGCCTGATAACTGCCCATCACAAGGACCAGCCTCATCTCAAATACCTCCTGCTTTCTCATTGCCTGTACCCCAGCTGTACTCAGTGGTACCCCAGAATTTGCCAGGAAGCTTCTACAATTCTGCAGCGGGATTTCAAAGTGAATAAAAAGTTACATACTTGGTCCAGCAAATCTTATTTATCAGCTCTGTCATGGTCATTTTGTCCCATTCTTCAGCATGTGGAGCATCCCATGGTGCTTCAGGAGGAATCTGGAGACAAAGGTGAAATATTCAAGAAATTATTCAGTACTATACCATCGCCTGGTCATATCCAGTTAGTAACACAAAGTTGACTGATATGTTGACCAGGAGTTGCTTTTGTCCCCTGTACATGGCTGTAAATTTGAAATAAACTCACTAAATGGAATAGTTTCCATTCACACCTTTGGGCATGAATTGTACCATGATCACCAAATCTGGCTTTGTCTGACCAATGAACTATATCCTTATGCTGAGACTCATCTGGCCTTTAGTTGTCCAGAAATGAGGTGTCTATTCTAATTTAGTTGTCTTGGTGTCCTCTAATAGCTGAGGGAAAAATTCTTTCTCTAGTGAGAGATTCAGTCAGTTCCAAGATGGGTATCTGAAGGGTCCTAGGTTTCTCTGTTAACTACAGAGGGAGCAAAAATGTCTAGATACTATTAAATTATTTTTTGACAGTTACATTCTTAATAATAATCCATTGCATGTGAGTACCACGACGTGTGAGGACACTATCGTATATCTGAATCTTTAAAACATATGTATTATTTGACAAAAAAGATGTGTAGTATCATGCACAAATTTGATTCTGCAAAACCACACAAACCAAATGAACTTTTCAGAAATACAGTTAGTTATGCTTTAAGGTTATTTTAAGGTAGGGTTCCTGGTTTGTAGCCAGGTTATAAGACAACTGATAAATACTTGAAAGATAGGTTGATGCTCCAGAGGCTACTTTTTGCGCACAAGAAGATCTGCAGTTGTACTGCTTGGATTCTGAAGGCATTTATTGTTTAAGAATTTTAGAAACAAAACTACTGTGAAGCCAAATTGGAACCCAGCTTAGGCAGCTAAAAAAAAAGAATCATCCTCACTCAAAAAGGCTGTCACAGGGGAAGGCAAAAAATCCTTCTCATCAGCTTGAGCAATGGTTTTCTCTGGCATGAGAAACTACATACACTGAGGTTCAATCTCCTTTTTTTTTCAGATATCTTAAAACACCTCCAGATCTTTTTGTACCCTCTCATAGAGTCATAGAATCATAGGACAGTTTGGGTTGGAAGGGACCTTTAAAGGTCATCTAATCTAAACCTTTCTCACTGAGGAAGCTCTGCTATTCCTGACAGTTCCTGTGCAACATAGATACTTTTCCTGATCGACGTTTCTTTTTTTTAATATATATTAAAGAAACAATAAAAAAGTCTGCCAGAAACAAAAAAAAAAAAAAAACAGAACAAACCAAAACCAAAACAGATTTACTCATGCTGACATAAGCACTGTAGGAAACAAATACAATTTACACAGCCTACCTCTTTTCCCAGCTTGTCCATGGTCCTCCAGAAGTTATTATAATCCAGATAAACCAAGGGATTCCATGTTGAAGGAGAAATACCTGTGAAATAGCGTGATTTCCCCTAAAATACACAAGAACATAGGCAACTGAAACACAACAGAGCATATCTTCATTACACAAGAACAAAAAATTCTCAAAGTCATCACATGGTTGACCCTTTGCTCCAAAAGACCTAGCTTTTTCGTTCTTTTCCCTTTTTTTTTTCCTTCTCCCTGCATATGCGTGTAAGTAATGGAATGCATGAGGCTAAGTATGATGGGAAAAAACAGTTGGGCTGACATTAAAAAGGACAATAGTACTTTTTTTATTATTCAGAGGGGATGGGGAGGGGCCCATTTGTTCTGAGCAGCTTCTCAAATTCTGGGCTAAGGAGACTTGAGCAATGGCCAAGGAGGTAATATTCCTAGTTCCTAAGCATTCTTCATTATTACATATGAATCACAGAATCACAGAATGTTAGGAGTTGGAAGGAACCTCAAAAGAACATCTAGTCCAAACCCCCCTGCCAGAGCAGGACCACCTACAGTAGATCACACAGGAACACGTCCAGGCGGGTTTTGAATGTCTCCAGAGAAGGAGACTCCACCACCTCTCTGGGCAGCCTGTTCCAGGGCTCTGTCACCCTCACAGTGAAAAAGTTTTTCCTCATGTTAATGTGGAACCTCCTGTGCTCCAGCTTGCAAGTGTTGCCCCTTGTAATGAATCTAATGTTTGCTTGCCTGCTGAAATGTGCATCCTAAAATTTGCATAGGTCTAAAACTGCATGCATTTTAATCTTTTAAACTATCTAAGCACCTTTATGGTACACCTCACCCATAAAAAGCAAACATACCTCCTTATTATGCTGAGTACCTTGGGAGAAACCTAACCTTAAAAAAAAAAAAAAAAATTGCCAAAAAGAAAGTTTTTGGCTGTGGGAGGAAAAATTTCATACACTTGCAAAAATGGTATCAGTACTTACAACATACATGACACACAGCTGCAACAGGAATCAGACTGTTTTAGATAATCCTGTGATATAATGATAAGTGAAACAACCTAACAGCAGCTGGCTCTTTGTGATAACTTTAATCTGAAATAGGACTGGATGAGCAAGCAACATTTTCTCTCATTAAACTGCTTCGAACCTTCCCCCACGTAGACCAACAGCAAATTTCTCATTGGACCTCTCAAAAGTTTGCATGAGGTCACGTGGCAGGATGCAGTGAACACGCTGGACCGTGACAGGCAGGAGCTGTGGTACTAAGCAGTGTGCACTGTGCTTTTCAGTGCAATGTATACCATGCCAGCCCATCGCGCCCAGCAGGTAGGAGTCACAGACCGAGCGAGAGGCTGCAGTGCTGCAAATGCACAAGATGGTGACCCAGGAACAGGGAGACACGAAGCAGGAGCCAAGTGCACCTTTCCTACATTTGGCGAGAGAGAATTTGTCAGTCTTCCCCATGGATAATGGTGTATGTGTGTGTAAATACATATGGATTTCTTATATTATTCAGAACACTTTTCTGCAAAGATCATAACAAAGATAAAAGGTGCAAGATGAAACTCAGAAAACATAGTGAGCTTTCAGACTTGGCAAAAGAAGTAAAAAATCCAACCTCCCACATTTTGTCATCCCCAGGGCAGGTAAAATGGAGGAGACAAGGGTACTCAGGTAAGGGACAGAAGTCTTGCTATGGTCAACATGGCTCTCCTCAGAGGATGGCTGTGGTGATGCCCCAGCTCCGGCACCCATCTGGGCCCATGGCTCACTCTGTGCTGTACCTCCTCACCATCTTCAGTGAGGGCAGCAGCAAATATGCTCTCCTGTTCAGTCTGGACACAGTAACCTCTGCTCTGGGCCAAGCAAAGCACAAGGTTGTGATCTCAGCACTTAATTCAGTTTAAGATTCAAGTACTTCAAGGGTTTTTTTTTAAGTTTCCAACAAACATTGAGTTTTCAAGTCACCAGGATGACTCTGGAGGCAGTTGGTTATCTCTGGATTTCTGGGTATGTAATCTTAATCTTGTGCACCACATACTTTTTTTTTTCTATCTTTTGTCTCAATTTCGTTCTGTTTTAGAGAGTTATGTTGGAGGAAGGTGGGTGGGGGATGCTGCTTCAGCCTTCTCCGGGTGCACATGGTATGCAAAATACATTTCTGCCATGGCAAGAGCAGAGAAAATGTTCCTATGAACTACCAACAAGGGAATCCTCCATACAACACTGCCTCTTTCTTTTCCTTAAGCACAATGTCTTGCTGCCAGTTTGGAGCACTGTTTATTCAGCCACAGAAAAGAGGACCAAAAAACATGCGCCAAGGGGTATACTGCATGCTACAGCTTTTACTGCCATAAACTGATGCTATATCAATCAAATAAATCCTGATAAAAAGCAGTAATATATTGCAAATTATTTTCTTCTTATTGCACAACATTTGGTTTTTCAAAAATATCATCAATTACTGCTCCTTCAAAGTTCATTTATTGCTAGACTTTATTCTAGCCGGGAACGCAGGTGCCTTCAATGTGTCTTCCTTGACGTACTTTAACACCAATCACCCTGCCCTTAAGCAGAGATGAGGTGTAATGCTGTCAGGCCCCCCAATAACAGGTAAAGATAAGTTATTACTGCAGTTCTGTCATGTTGATACTGCAAGGGGACAAAGGGAAAAGATAAACCTGCTATTCAGGAGCAGCAGTGAATACTTCCCAGTTTTTCACTGTTCAGTGACTCCTCTCTTCAACAGGCTTTTTGATAAATGATTGTGCTTGTACTGAGTGGTGTAACTTGCAAACACCTCTCCTATTCTCAGCTTACTTAACTCTTTTGAGCTAAAGAAGCACTTCTTTAAAAAGAAAGTCACGAAAGAAACTTCTAAGGCTCTTCTCCTCTTTTCTTCAGCCTAACTTGTTCCTTACATTGCTGTGAACAAAAGGCCAAGAAAAGTCTCTCTCAGTAACTCAGTAACTCTATGATGAGGTTTGCACCAAAACAGCTTTTCCAACCCCCATCATTAAGTTTACTGTATTCAACAGCTACAGGCTGAGAAATTCCCAAACTCTCCTGATTGCTGCACATGGGGCAATTGGTGACAGAACTTGTCCACTGCCTGGCTACCTAACATTTTCCTCCAGCTTTTCCACCTCTATACTAGCTGTAGACCACCATGACCACGAACTGCTGAGGACAGATCAAGAAATCTTACAGTCTTGGCCATTGGTATGACACGTATCACATTGGGGATTCACTTATATGGTATTTGAAAAAAGGACTATCTTTCCATTACTGATCTGAAAATATTATCCCCACAGCTTTGGACAATGGCATAGCCCAGGAAGATCAAGAGGAAAGCTATGAACTGCCAACCGAGAACTATGAAATTCCAACTGATAATTAACAGTCTAAAGTGCATTACTTGTTGCTCTCTTCTGCATGCACCATAACTTCAGCAAGACTGGAGACCAAGGGCAGCAAAAACTGGAAAAATACAACAGTGCTAACAGACATGGAAGATGCTGAGACGGAAATCAGGGAGCCTGAAATAGTCCACAGACACACTAACTCCTTGTGCAGGGGGGCTGGACCTAAAAGTGGTGTGAGCTGATCAGAGGAAAGCCCAATTCTAACAAATTCCAGGAGAGAAATTCCCATTGCCCATCAGAAAGCACGAGCCAAACAGCCTTAGTCACATCAGTTTTTCAACGCTCTCTCTTGCATAAGCATCTCCACAGCAGGGAATAAATCTAGCCCAAATGACCCAGGGCTGGTAAGTTATTAATTTGTTTTTAATACTGTCTCCCTACTAGGCAGAGGAGCTCTGGCTGCATGTTTCACAGAGGAGTTCACTGCAAGCAGGCAAGGTCTTGCAATATTCCATTTTTAAAGAAGTTGATGGTGTTCTGGGTATATTATTTTGAGAACTACTGTTTTCTTAATGAAAGGCAAATAACCTACTGGCTTGGTTCCCATGCTAACACAAGGCTGCTTGACTGAGCCACAGAGTTTATCTTACTTTTTTTTCATTTCCTGGTGCATTGAACACTTTCCTGCAGACCTCAGATTGAATCCTGCTGCCTGCCTGGATTAGTTACCCCACACCAATCCAAATGAAATAATATCTCCAAGTATCATACTTCAGTGGTTAGAAAGAAGGCAGCAGAGAGAGATGCTCTGCAAGGTCTGTCTTTGCCCAGGGCTACGCTGTGGCTTGTGGCCATAACTACAGGAATTAAGTCCAAACTGTCCCAGCTGTGACACCACCCCAAGTTTCAATTTGTACTGAGGAGCCTACAATTTTGCCAGTCTTGAGAAAGGCAAGTCTGGCTCCTGCCTGCCATATTAAGGACAAAGCTACACATCAGGAAGCATACGAGGAGCATCCCTTGTGCCCCAGAGCAGGGATTCCCATTGCCCTTAGGCCGTGCACAGCGCACACGGCTAGAGCAGCTGCTCGCCATGGTGTGAGCCCTCAGGTGGGCATCCTTCACTGCTCAGTACCTCCAGCAGGTCTAGCCTTGTGAGCACTGCAGCGTCTTGGATTGTCTGTGATTCCTGTGTCCAAACTGCAGATTTACAGCAATCTGCACAGATTTACCTGCTGCACCCTAATCTCTTAATCTTAAAGCCAGATGAAGGAAAGAAAAGACTAGATGGCCAATGTGAAGCATTGCATACAAACACTCATTTTTTATTAAGTGTTACTTTGCTCTGAAAATCCTGAGCAAACAAATAAGCAAAAACAGTCCTTATTTACTAACATTATGTATACCGGAGCTAGGTGCTACAGCCAGATATTAGAGAACTGCAGTTATATGAAAACATTAATACCACACCAAGACCCTAATGTCTTTACTTTCTAGGGTTTTCAGGTCTTCTGCTAAAGAAAAGGTGAAAACGGAGCACAGTGTGACTGACCTTCAAGGATCTCTGTAAGAATAAAAAGCCATCTGCCCCTTCTGGGAAGGGAGAACTCCAGCACATCTGCCTTTTCTCAGTCTTAAAGCATTCTTGATGAATTACGGGACAGTAGCCACAGAGCAACTGGCTGGAAAGCAAGTCTGAGGCTCATAACAAAATCTATGGTTTGGTGTTACAGTTTTACAACTACAGGTTACAAACAAATTCCTGATTGATATCAAAGCAGTCCACGTTGCCATGCTAACTGCTGGGAAAGAATGAACAAACAAACAAAAAAAAGATAAACAATAGTTACATACTTGTATTTTTCAAATAAACCGTAACTGCAAAGGAAACCTGCCCACACAAAGCAATGTGGTTTTTAAAGCTTGCAGTGCATGGAATTTTTCCACACACATATGGGAAAAATTCCTTTCAGAGCAAAGAAGCTCATGAAATCCCTCTGGGGATTTCCACTTTCCCTTGGCTGCTTCCGCTGCTAGGATAAACCATTTCCCTGCTTTCCCCTAACTCGGTCCAAGCAGTATCCTGGAAACCTTCAGAAAGGGCCAAACATAACTGATTAGTATGCAAACAAAAAACCAAAAATCTCTTAATCTGAAGATGATGGGGATTATATATGGTTGAATGACAGTCGCAACAAAATCTAAAGCCATGTTTAGTCATTCCTCAAAACACTCTCCCTCTTGTTTCTGACAAAACTGCACATTACAGACTTTGGAGAAATGCCCTTGGGAAGAGACCTTCCTGTCTGGCCTCAGCTACAAGCTCTCCGACTGCCATCAACTGAGAGAAATAGCAGATGAGACGCAAGGAGAAAAGTTTGTCATACTTTTCAAACCTGAAAGGCAGTAGCTGGCCCATGGCTGACAGCGCGTTAGCCCAAGAAGCTGAACACATCCATCTTTCAGATTAATATTTAATTTCTGGGGCAATTATCATTTAATACCAAATCGTCTGTTTGCTAACACGTTTTATAACATCTAGGAAATACCACAGGTGCTCGGGTTCCTGGAGCATCTTTAATGAGTATGAGTGGCACATCTATAGCCAGTGGAGCACAAATCCTTACTCAGCCAACTCACCATCACAGAGTAATAACAGTGTGCAGCAGGTAGGTAAAACGTACAAGCCCTAAGGGCCCTAAGCACTCACCAACCCAGCCCATAGCCCAGACTGCACAGATGGTTTTCAATAGGCTTCTTGTAGAAGTGGGATGTAAGAGAGGGTTCAATAACAGATCCCTAACACAAAAGGCATGGTGACTACACAATGTCTCAAGGAAGGAGTAAGGAGAAGAAGCAGTGGAAAACCTTAGGGAAAGAAAACAAAAAGCCTGCAATTCATGGGAAAAGGATGTGGGAGGAATGAGACCTACTGGATGAAAAGCATTATTATTATTTATGCAGTGCTTAAGTCTGTCCAAGCTGGGAGCCCTTAAACACGCTTTGCTGTCACCCTGGTCAAAAAACTACCCCTGCCTTGGGGAGCCTGGTTAGCTCAGCAGGACCACGGTATCAAATCTCGAATTGATCCACAGCCTGTGATCCAGCTGAATAGCTTATAACGCTGCCTCTTGCTTAGAAACATGCTTTCACTTCAAAGAAAACTTACAAAATTACATGGTCATTAGCAAGGACATGCACAATGTAATGTGAGACAAAAAGACCCTGCAGCTTCAGTGTCAAAATAGATTAAGGGCTCAAATTCATGTACCCATTAGAGCCTTTTGTTTAACATACAGAAGATAAGTGCCTTTTAGGATGCTAAGATCCATGTCTGAGCTTAAATTGAGTGGGCCAAATATTCAGCTGGTACAAATCAGCCCAGCCTTCTTGCTATACAATTACACCAATTTTATACCAGATGGTGCAAAACAACTTTTCTAGTATTACAGAGGGGTTGTGCAGTTATTTAAGATGTGACTACTTTATGAGCATGGCATGAATCTGCCCAATCAGGAGGTTACAGAACCAGATGATAAAACTTTGCAGCATGAATGCATTGTTCTAATTCTTGGACGAAAAAGTAGGAAGATAATAGAAATGAAACCAGTTAAAGATCCATCACACAGCCTTGCCTCTACCGTGTATGTCAACTCTGACTCATGTAGGCTTCAAGTCTTGTTCTGTCAGAGCCTGTGAAGTACCAAAACTAAAGGATATTAAAAAAATTGAAAAGTGATGGTCTTTGGAAAGTAAAGTAGTTTGTGAGTTATGGAGATAGATGGTTGTACCTCATACCTATGAATCTTAGGCCTCTCTTTGTCCCTACCGCTCTCCCTCTGCATTGGTTTTGGCAGTATGTTCTGAGTAGGACCTGAGCAAAAATTCGGTGGGCTAAAGATCTAAGACAAGGGCTGGAAATCTGCTCTCACAACAGGTTTCATTCCAGTTCACTTCAGTCACACCAGTACCTACTCAAGAGTGCCCATCTGGACTCCCGCTGCCCCACATCTCAGACATGAAGCTTACAGTGAGCCTTGGGAGGATCTTGTTTCTCACCATCAGCCAGAGAGAGAATCTCAATGAGTCTCACATTAGATGCTCACCTTCCAGACATCAATTTGTAAGTAAGATGAATCCCACACTACAGGACTGGGAGGGATCTCGTGTGAATCTAGTTATGTAAGTTGGGCAAATACGTTATACTATTCCAGACCATAAAACTGTTGTCTGATACCAACATCCAATAGTATCCAACAGCATTACATTTTTTTTTTCTTATTTAAATTAGGCTTCTATTTCAGAACAAGTCTTTTCTGAATTTCAGGTAAAAATTCTTTAGAGGATATGTTCAAAGATCATCAAGTGCTGAATGTATCCCAAATTTTTTAACTGCGCTCAGTCCCATTTTCTGACCACTTTTCAAAAGAAAACAAGAACCATTGATCCCGCTTTCAATAAGTCAAAATAGAATAGCAACACTTGAAACAGGTACTTACTGGTTTACTACAAGCAAGATTTAAATTAAACCCTCTTTAATTGACTGTCATTAATTTCCAAAGCTCAATGGTACCTTTAGTTATCTCAACATGAAAGATGCAATACTTACCCCTTTATAATGGATCATATGGCCCTCGACATTTACTTTATAGGTCTCAATACCCAGCTCTTTTGCCAGTCGGAGAATTCGGTTTTGGGTAGGTCCCACATATGATCCACCAACATCTACGTAATTAACTTGATTGTTCTGTCAAAAGAAAGAATCCAGGAATCAGAAGCTGCGCAGGAAGCTCCTCAATACAAATATCGAGAAGTAGAAAGAATTATTACATACTGACTACCAATGCATTATATCCACAGGAGAAAATGTGTACTGACTGCCTTAAAAGTAGGCAATAGTGAGCTCTGTAAATGACAAGACACATAGAGATCACAGCATCTTCATTCTGTCATGCACATGTGTGTAATTGGGTTTAACTCTTGTCTAAATTTCACTACAGTTTTCAGTATTGGCTTTTTAGTCTCACAAAAGACATGAGAATATGAAGAAATATCCAACCAACACTTTGTTTAAGTCTAACCCCACTTTTTCAGAATTGATGTTACTTCTTTTGTCATTGCAAAACATGTCTCAAGTTGAAACCATTTCCAGCACCAAGGCTTGTTCTCTCTCTGTAGATATCTGCTTAGACTTAATGCTGTAAATGCTGAGCACTGCACTGCAATATTCAAGGACAGTAATCTCCTTTCCAGCGCAGCACACCTTGGCTCTAGCCCAGTGAGCTCTGGCTAGCAGCTCCCAGCCATGCTTGCCACTGAAGGTGCTCTACACACTCCTCAGACCAGCACCACACTCATTTGGGAAGCAGGAAGAAAGCAGAAAGTTTCAGAGACGCATACTGTTACAAGCAGGCTGACTTCCCAAGACAGTAACTCTTTTTAACACTGTTTATAGTGAGCATTTTAAGATAGGCATTCTTAGTGTCACAGAAGGATGGTGTTTATGCTTCATGTTTCATGCACAATGACTTCTGCTGAAACACCACTGTTTATCTCTGGTTTCCCAGCAATGGCATCTGACGTAATTTAAACCTCCCTTACTTCCAGAGTGGAAAGCAGAGGTAATGCCTGTATTACACTACCCTGTACCACAGGTGACTTCTCATTTCTTTCATTTTCTTTTTAATGGCAATCAAAGCACGGCCCATTTGTAGAAGTGGGAATGTTATTTCAGATAATTTTGAGCCATGTTAAAATGTATGTCTGAGCTGTAATGATGTCTGGCCCTGCTCAGGCTTCTTACAGGGCTCTTGGTTATCATGCATGTTACAGTATGCAAAGTGAGATGGGAATGAGAGGAAAAACGCTTTGACACAGTCTCAGAGGATAGTTTCCCTCTGTAATGTTGAAGGCAGAGCAGATACTGCCATGGACAAAGGGTATGGACTGTGTGGGTGGAACTCAACTACCTTAATACAGATGTTTAACACCATTTTAGACAGTCCAAGGTATACAAGACTTCCATGCAAGGCTGACAAAATTGACTCAGGACCCACAGAAGAAGACTTGCAGCTGGAGGCCAGGCAAGGTATCATGGGGCAGCTAAAACGGCACTACTCACTTCTGGTTAGGCACCCAAATCCCATTTGATGGCTCTCAGTTGCATCCAGACCAGTTTTAAAGCACCTCCTGTCAAGAGAAGCCCACTGGCATATATTGCAATGCAACTTGTCCAAACAGAGCTCTATTACTTGACAAAAGTGATGGCAACTTAAGACACCTGTTTTCTTTGGGAACTCTACTCCCCCTCTTGTCCCTGGCTAAAGACGTCAAACCCTACAAAATCACAGAATGGCTGAGGTCAGAAGGGACCTCTGGAGGTCATCTGGGCCAACCTCTCCTGCTCTTGTAAGGTCACCTAGAGCCAGTTGCCCAGGACTGCATCCAGACAGTTTTTGAGTATCTCCAAGGAGGGAGAAGCCACAACCTCCCTGGGCAACCTGTGCCAGTGCTTTGTCACCCTCACAGTAAAAAAAGTGTTTCCTAATGTTCAGACGATTCGAACCTCCTGTATTTCAGTTTTTACCCATTGTCTCTTGACATGCCACTGATCACCACTGAAAAGAGCCTGGCTCCATCCTCTTTGCACCCTTCTCTCCCTCCCTTCTATACAATGCTGAGGTCCTCCTTCAACCTTCTTTTCTCCAAACTAAACAGTCCCAGCTCTCCCAGCCTCTCCTCAGGGGACAGATGCTCCAGTCCCTTCATCACCCAGATCACTAATGAAGATGTTGAACAGGACTGGACTCAGTATTGACCCCTGGGGTACACCACAAGTTACTGGCCTCGAGCTAGACTTTGTACCAGTGATCACCATCCTCTGGACCAGGCTGTTCATCCAGTTTTCTGTCCATCTCACTGTCTGCTCAACCACCTCATATTTCATCAACTTGTCTATGAGGATCTTATGTGAGATGATGTTGATGAAGTCTAGGTAGACAATACCCACTTTCTTCCCTCATCTACCAAGCCAGTCATTTCATCATAGAAGGTTATCAAGTCGGTTAAGCATGACTTCCTCTTGGTGAATTCATGCTGACTGATGACTTTCTTGTCCTTCATCTGGCTGGAAATGGTGTCCAGGATCAGTTACTCTATCACTTTCCCAGGGACTGAGTTGAGGCTGACTGGCCTGTAGTTCCCTGGGTCCTCCTTCTTGTCCTTCTTGAAGATAGGAGTGACATTTCTCACATCATAGACCAGCGCAAGCAAGAGTCCAGCATCTCATGAAGCACTTACCCTGATAGTGAATGTCCTTCCTCCAACTCTGTTCCGGGCTTCAAGTACCACCACATTGACTCCAGACTCAGACAGCAATTTCGCGGCCGACAAACCTACCAGAAAAAGAGAAAGTGCTTTAAAGCAAGTGCCAGCAATCAACCACATTAATGGTCAAAAACTGAACCAAGGCTTCAAGGTCAGATATTTCAACACTGTTTTCAAAAATTTCTAAGAATTTTTCTTCCTGAGAGAAGTCAGAAACTTTACATGGTGTCTTACCACAGAAATCATGTTAGCTGCTGCTTAGTTGCATGTTATAACCATCTCCATAAGTAGCATTCACAGACTGAAGTTTCCTTATTCAGGTTAGCATTTTTGCATTTTAAAAACAGTAAAATCTCATTAATGGACATGCACCTTACTCTTCATTTCTGCAGTGCATAGAAAGGCAAAAGCCAGCTTGTAGGGCTTGCAGAGCTAAAGTGATAGAAATAATAATATACTAAATAGTCATGTTCCAGCAAGGTAGGCTTCCAACTTCTCTCAATCACCAACTCTCCACTCTATTGCTATCCATTGTGGTCATTCACATGCAGAAGGAAAGTCTGCTTCACTGTCAAGATTCATTTTAAGCAATGGAGTTTGACCTTGGCAATCAAACAGGCTGTATGTGGATACTTTATAAAAGGAATTATGGTCTCAGCAAAAAACATCTAATTATGGGACTTTGTGATGGAGGCACTAGAGACAACTGAAAATTCAATGGGACAGGAGTCCTCTTTGCTTTTGAAAAATGCGAGCTGAAATTGTAAAAAGCAATCATGACTTTGTGAAATCAGATTATCCCATTGCCCTGCAGGCCAATTTGGCACTGAAGCATTGTTTCTCTGGGACTGTTTCCCCTCCTTAAGTATACAAAAGCCAGCCTTATTGATCAAGATACCCTGCAGTAAGGAATAATAATATTATATTCATGTTTATTACACTACCTCGAAATGGGATTAAAAGCAACTGTTTGTGAGCCTACAAAGAATGCACGTCTGAAAAGACAAGAAGAGAGGAATCGTTTTGAGCAGTGTTAAGTGTACTTGTTTCTTCTGAGAACAATACAGAAGAGCCCATAAACTTCTTTGCGCATAATCTTTCAATGGGGAAGTGGAACACCATTGACTGGAAACCAGAACTGAGGAAGTTCAAATATTTTACATTGACAAAAATTATATATATGATTTCCATACTCATCTAAAAATAACTTTCCAGCCTTGCAACATATTCTTTAGATTACTGCTGGAGCAGAAGTATACTTAATTCTTCCATCTATTTAATATTCTAATTTTTAAAAATGCAAGCCATTTGTGAGTGAACATCTTATAAGTTGATCTAATTTTTTTCAGTAGTTTTTGATATTTTTTTTTCTGCATGAAAGTCTACAGAGAACATTTTACAATTTTTTTTATAGTTAATTCTTTAATCCTTTCAGTGACGGTGTTCTCTTCCTCCTCAACATAAACATACAAGACACAAGTCTGTAATGTTGGAAACACAAACCGCAGTATTTTCTTACAAATATTTATATTTTTATATGAATAAAAATTATTTTAAAAAATATACAGTGGCTTTTGTCACAAAAAAAAGTGGATTTTCTACATATATAAAATAAAAGGTTGAATTTCTCTGTTCTGTGTAAATACGACTGGACACTCAGGCATGAGTGGGTAATTCTTTTGTAAGAAAGCTTACTGTATATATAAAAAAGCCTTGAAAAAATGCACAGCGCATTCATATGTTACCCTATGGAATGGGAAGCAGTGAAAAATTTGTCTTAGGTATGAAAAAAAAATTCTGTGCATATCATCAGTGTCTAAGACCATCATGCTGTATATGATAGCTATATTCACACCACAGCTGTTTAGGAAGAATAATGTTTGCACTGGACTGGGTTGCAAGTTAAGCTTGCTACTGGTTTACAGCTTAATTATATAATATATCCAAAGGATGACAAACATGTGGTAATGTGACTGAGCTTCTCTAACCTATTTGCTTGTTAAACTGTACTTCTTGCACTCAAGCTGTACATGGGTTTAGTTTCATTATTGTCAACCCAAGTGTCAACTTAGACACTGGTCCCCCTCAAAAAAGGATTCAGATCTACGCAGACAGGGACAGCGATGGCTTACTGCAACTGGGAGAGGGCTTGACTCAGAAATAAAAACAATGCAAAAGATGTTGATTAAAAATTGTTACTACACATTCCTTTGTTTAAAGCATGGAAAGAATTTTCTTTCAAAATGGAGGACTAGCAACAACACCCACACATGTAGTGTCTCCATGCACCCTCTATAGAACCCAACCCTTTAGCTCCATTCTGGTGTGATCAAAGTGTACCAGATACAAGTTCTTCCACAGGTATCTTTTAAGCATCCCACAGGTCATGAAGCCCACGTCCTTTTGATACACAATTAACCTCTAAATAGATGGCATATTTTCCCTTTATCTTCTCCATAACTTGAATTTTCAAGACTTTTGTCACTGTTGCAGTACCCTCTACGGGACTGGACACCAGAGAGGACCATTTATTTCTGTTTGATCGATGGAGTGAGAATGAGAGAGGATAGAATGAGACTTTCTCCTTTCCAGCTCCTTGCCCTATCTCTGCCTACTCAGCTCCCCTCAGGCTGCATGGAGATGGCCGCTCACCTCCTCTCCGACATCTCCGCTACCTCCCCAGAGGACATTGCACACCTTCCAGGAGCTGCCAAGGGCCTCCTGCAACACGAACACTGCTCTAGAGCCATGGCCCTCCACTACATGTGGGCTCTGACACCAGCCACAATGTCCTGGTGTATTTTAGATGTCCACAGTGTCCTGTGAGCATGCCATACCGGGCCAAACCAAGCATGGGCTGTGACCTCTGAGGCTGCAGCCAGGACTCAGGCAAGGTATTTTAAAATGCACCTGCGTGTGCCTGTATGACAAAAAAATGTTTCTTTAGTGGTGCTTACTGACATGGTTTAGTGGTGGACTTGCAGTGCTAGGTTAACAGTTGGACTTGATGATCTTAAAGGTCTTTTCCAACCTAAACGATTCCATGATTCTATGACTGCAGCACAGATGTGCCTGTCACAGCTGAGGCCGCTGCTGTGCCCCATTGCTACCTCCAACCTCCTCCAAGTGTGGTCGAGAGACAAAGGCGCAAACCACCCCAAATTACTGGCCACACTCCTTCCAGATACCACTCCAATTCTATGAATCAAAAATACACTACATGCCTCAGAAAGATGAAAGGAGCCTGCCAAAACCATCCCTCATTTGAAGTATCTGGCTGTAGAAATTCACTTGTTATTACACGAGAATAAACAAGGCGATACATCCTCCACAAGGGTTTCTATGGCAATCTCACAACAAGCTCCCCCCTCCATCTGAAGACGCCATGCAGGAAAGCTTTATTCCTATTGATTTTGCAGTGCTATTAAGGACTCAGAATTGCTGCTGCCCCAGATAATACTGCTGTGGCTTTCGTTTCAGAAAATTGTCATAATCCTACCAAGCAAAGCAGTTTCAAGTGCATCAAAACACTGGATACACAGTTAAAAAAAAAAAAAAAAAGAAACTAAGATGAATTTATGCCAATCTGCAGACTACAAGACACACACCATGGCTGAAACATAGAAATGCAGAACAACACTGGATTTTGTATGTAGCCTGACGGAAAATACAACATAGCATGTCTTTACCTCATAGGAGAGCCAGGTTCAACTCTACAGGTAGTGCACAAGACTGGGACTTAAGAGACCTGAGCTTGATTCCTTACAGAGCCCTGTAATGTGGGAAATGTTTCCCTGTTTTGTAGGGAAGCATTTATAAGGGTAGTGTTTATGAGAATGATTCAAAGTTGTCTTAATACTGAGGTTGATACAGGGCCTATGAGCAGATGCGAGTTCTGTAGCACAAATGGTGTGAGTTTTTAAAAAGTTACTTTATTGTAATTGCATAGTAATTCTATAGTAATAGTATAGTAAATTTACTTTCAAAGTCTAGACTCTGTAAATCCACATCAAACAGATTCACTGATACATCATGATCAGAAGCAAAAATCACCAGCATCTTTCCCAGAGACAGCTTGCTTACACGATGTATGCTGAACATCTCCAAAACATGCTAGGGCAGTGAAGGGAGGGCGATGACAGACTGGTGTCGTTAACCTTTCATAGGTCACTACGTATGTGCCACATTGAGCACACCAAAACAACAGCAGGGAAAGTTACCTGTTACTCTTGAAAAGGTAACTGTGGGTTTTCTAGATGAATTGTTTGCCCACTTGCTAGCTTCTTTGACAATGTGCACTTGTGTTTTATGGATCCACATCCTGGTTTTGGCTGGGATAGAGTTAATTTTCTTCCTAGTAGCTCCTACAGTGCTGTGTTTTGGATTCAGTAGGAGAACACTGCTGATAACACACTGATGTTGTAGTTGTTGCTAAGTACTGCTTATCCTAAGTCAAGGATTTTTCAGATTCCCGGGCTCTGCCAGTGAGCAGGAGCACAAGAAGCTGGAAGGAAGCATGGCCAGGACAGCTGACCCGAACTGGCCAAAGGGATATTCTGTACCATAGAATGTCATGCTTAGTATAGAAACTGGGGGGACCTGGCCAGGAGGGGCGGATCGCTGCTCGGGCATCCATCAGTGGGTGTTGAGCAACTGCATTGTGCATCACTTGTCTTGTCTTGGGTTTTATTTCTCCCTCTTTTTGTTATATTCCTTTTCATTACTATTACAATTACTATTACACTTTACTATTATATTTTACTATTATTACTGTTATTATTAAATTTTATTTCATTTTAGTTATTAAACTGTTCTTATCTCAACCCACAAATTTTACTTCTTTCTTCTGACTCTCCTCTCCATCCCACTGGGAGGTGAAAGGAGTGAGTGAGTGGGTGCATGTTGCCTACTTGCTGGCTGGGGTTAAACCACGACAATCCACTATCAGGCTGAAAGTTTACCAAAACCAACCTAATACAACATTCCTTCATAAAATCCTTGTTAATCCACCTTATTATACATGGAGTGGGATAATTACATTGTGTGAAAGACAGCTAACCCTTTACTGTAGTGTTCTAGCAGGCTTCAATTGCGTAATATACAGAAAAAATCTGGAAAATCTCTACATTTTTCTGATCTTAAGCAGGGGATTAATTTTTGAAACTTTCTTGCTCGTTATTCTAAGGTACATCAGTGAAGTTAAGACAATTGTCAATATATCCTCACTAAAGTTCCACTGTAATGGCATGCTAATGCTGTGATTATTTTTCCTGTTTCACTAATGGAAAACCTAACTTTTTCCAAACACAACTGAGTAATTAAGTCTGGCACTGGCTGCCTTAGAATCAACTCTCATTATTCAGTTAGAAGCCTCTTTGTAAGTAAGCATGAACCAGCCAATATAAGATGCAAAAGATTTCTGCCATAATCATAGGGTAAAATCTCCCTTCCTCACCTCTTTCTTCTCTTTCTCTCCCTCCCTCACCTCTTTCTTCTCCTTCTCTCCCTTCCCAATTTTCTTTTTGTTGGAGTTTTTGTGCACACCATGATATTTAAATAAGTTTTAAAGTGTAGTTAAAATGTACTCAGTTACATCAGACTGTCCAGAGAAACCAATAAGGGGCAACATATAGAAGACTGAGAATGAAAGAACTGTTTTCTTTCACAGACTAAGGATTTGAAGATTTAAAATTGCCACTGAAAATGAAAAAAAAACCCCTGTATTAATTAAATTACAAATCCTTAAATTTCCACAAAACTACAAGAATACACAGTGTGTGGATCACAGGTCTACATTCATTTCTTCTTCAGTGTTGCCTAATACCATAACATCAGTAACTTCCTGTATGTCAGAAACTGTATTTTATCTTTCCATACATTCTTTCACGATCCTTGTTGTAGAATACTTGATACTGGGGATGAGATTGCATTTATTTATTTTGTAACCCAGTAAATGGTTTTAATTTCTTTTTCATCAATTCATTTTTTCCCCTCATGCAAAAATAATCCAGTTGATTCAGCAAAGATTTCAAACAAAAGAGAACAGATATTTTCTATTACAGAGTACATTGTCCAACTGAGATCAAGCCACTCTGACTGGTTTCAATGGTGCTACTGTCTAAATGCTTTCAACAGATGCAAGCCTTGTTCTGAAGGGTACAAAGACAGTTTCTCATGGACAGTGTTAACAAAAACACAGTGGGCAGGAAGAAGGAATTGTAACCCAAGGATGAATCCACTCCTCCATACACACCCGATGGGATTTTCAAGTCCAAAGCCCATTGCAGTAAACATCTCTTCCTCAGAAAAATGCCCTCCCCCCAAAACAAAGGCAGAAAAACTAGTATATAACTAGTTTAACTAGTATAAGCATGGGGTTAGAAATGCAGCATCCTCCTTCCCCTTTCATATTGAAATGAGTAGCACCAGTTAAGATGATGGGATGGTTTGATACCAGCTAGTTAATGGAAACATCTAAGGTAATTATGCACATTTTCTAACTATTGGTAATTGTTTTGGTCAGTATGCAGAATAAAATGCTGTTAGCTAAACTGTGATCTTCAACTAAGTAAGTATGTGAAAAAATGTTGTTCCCAAACTATGATCAATGTCATTGACACAAATATCAAGTACATCATCATAAGACATAATGCCTGTCCCACACCCGTTTTTGTTACGCAAGGGTATTTAGAGATCTGTCCTAACTACTTGGCTATTTCTTTTGCTTGCTGGAGTAAGTAATACTCTTAAGACTTCAGACCTACCTAGCTAACAGGAATTCTCTTTTCTACCTTTCAACACATTTCACCTAAGCCTGAGGAATGGTGTGAAATCTGCTCCTCAAGGACAAACCATAGGTTTACAGGGCTCTCTTAGGAGCTCTGAATTTGCTAACCTATGAATCACTCTGTGGTACATTTTTGTTTTGCCAGAAACAAACACGATAAATTCTTCATTCAGGAGTAGAACCAGCTGTGACTACTCAAGTTACCCCCTGGGTTAGGCAATGTTTATAAGTGATGCATTTACAATAGAAAACCACATGAAAAATATGATGAAAGATGAAGAAAATAATAATATTTCCATGTCTGGTTATGTAATGAACACATCACAACCATATTTTGCCAAAACTAAGTATCTAGCACTGAGCATAATACAAAAGAGTGTCTTAACCAAAACCTATGGCACATATCATAAGGTTTTGCATCTTTAGTAGCAAAACATTAGAACACCTTATGAAGGAGGCAAATGGAAATTCTTATTTCTGCTTATTTGAATGTATTGTATAAAATATCCATTACACTTTATACGGGGGTTTGATAGTTTTGTTCCCACTGTAAATTTTTCTCATAATGACAGTCAGCTTGCTAGCAGTACATGGGGAACTGAGAACTCTGTGAAGCATTGCTATTTATTTCTGTATCCCAAAAGATGGCCTTAAGGAATTGCTGGTACCAAATGACAATATCATCACCAATTATCAGCTTTCCTGTTGGATCCAGAAAGAAAGCGGGAAGGAACTGGGTAGCCAGAGTCCAGCACAGGGCTTGTGTAAAGAGATAAACACAGGATACATTTTAGGAACCAGCTATTGCATTCCTACAGGTCAAATTCTGAGTATACTTAGAAGTAACAGTAGAAAAAAAAAAAATCTACTGAAAACTGCTCCAGATTTACATGGGTGGGACTGATTATGTCTTCCACTAATAACTGTGTATTTGACAGTTTAGGTGACACTACCACCCACTAGCAGCTTGGCATGCTGTCAAAACAAACAGAGCAGTATACAACATAAGTTGTGTTGCCATTATAGCAAGCAAAGAAAATCTGCATTTCCTCATTATTCAGGCTTTCACTCAGAGACCACAGCCAATGCGTAGGCACCTCCAGTCATAAGGTTGTTGATGACACACTGTGGAGCAGGAGATGCTAACACATAGTGCTGTTCCACGGAGAGAGAGAAAAAAAAGCCTTAATAGTGTTCATATGTTTTATTTCAATATATAAGACTAATTACTACTATTTTTACATCCTGGCTTCTCCTACAATTTGTGGCCCTTGGTCTCCTCCACAAGTGCAACAGGAAACAGTGCTGTTTCCTGCACGTGGCTGGCAAATCTGAGTGTCCATTTTGTTAAGCCAAGAGATCTCCTTGTTTCTAGCTAAGAACAAACATGTTTTTATGTGGAAATAAGAACTACCATGTCAAAGAATTATAATCTCCAGTGTAAGTTTCAATTACATCTGTGTTTCCCTTGTGGTTTGTGCTTGCAACACAATATGCTGAAATTTCTTCCAAAAGATTTGGATACATCATACAAATTTTCTTGGACTTGCCTGCTTCTCGACATACTTCTCCATGCCTGATGCATCTCTAGTTTGCATTATGTAGACAAACATTCTTAGTTCTCCATGCCTTCTTTTGACAAACTCGGCTTCCAGTGTTCAAAACTCACCTGTAAGGTCAGGCTGGCACACGAAAATACCCCAAACGTCTTGCTGAAAAATTTAGGGTATTTTGCTTATACTCTTCTTTTTGCCAAATGTTGAACTATTTAGCTTGAGTTTTCAGGGTGTGTTTTTCAACCTGATTCTTTATTGCTGGAAAATCTTGGTCAAAATTGGCTGGCTATTTCTAAATTTCTAGCAAACAAACATTCTTTGATTTTGAAAGCTCATGGCTTTTTTTAACTCCTGTTTTGGAAGTTCTAGAGTAACTTGAAATTTGGCAAGGAGGTAGACTTTGAGTCAACATAGCGTGTTTTGTTATCCCTGTGAAAATACGCCCCAATAAGGGCAGCTAGAAAGTTTTGAGGAATTACAGGTCACACGTAGGCAGCAGCCATTTTCTAGATCTGAAAAGCTGAAACATCTGAGGTTTCTGTCAAAACTCTTTGAGCACTTAATGCTGTCTAGTCGTTAATTAACAGTCCCCAAGGAGCGATGGAGCATCCCGGACCTTCTTACAACGCATCTCGTATCTCAGAGCACCTGTGCACCTGCATCCTAGGGCTACGGAGCCGAAGTCTGAATTTCCCTGTAATTGTGGCTTTAGCTTGCAGAGCAGGTATTGGAGCTGGGTTGGGGGCAATGTGTCATGAAAGCTATGGCTTGCTGCATAAAAGGGACAACTTCTGGAAGCTGTCAATAGAGTAGTTACTCCACACAGAGGATGACAATCTCCTAGTCCTCAACTAGTGTAGCCCCTTAACCCAAGCAGCAGAGGACTCTCTCTGATGGGATGTCAGGGTTACGATCCTGCCGATTAATCAGGCATCCATGGCACATCATGTGCTGTCAGCTTGCTCTGTTTAACAAATGAGGCCTAAGCCAAAATGCACAAGCAAAAGGTCAAAATCAAGCCGAACCAGAACATGCTCTTCAGTTAAGTAGAAAACCCTATAAATAGAAAGTGGGAGCAACATTCAAGGCATATAAATAAGAACTCCATGTGGGTAAGGGGAAAGTCTTTAACTTCAAGCATCTGTTTATTTAATATACTTGAGTGTTATAATTAATATTAACTGTATTACAGGGGACATTGTCCATTAATAATGACACAAACATGTGCCTGGGGCCTTTCCTGGCAATGATCCACATTTTTAACATGCACACCCATGTGAAAAGAGGAATCTAGCCCAAGCTCTGCAGCTCCCTCTCTGTAGGGCTCCAAATGTTCTTGCTGATGCAGTCTGGACAGTTTGAACACGATTCCACAGGGTACAGCAGGAAAATCTCAGTGGTAGAGGCCACCAGAGCCTAGTTCTTCTTCCAAGAGCTTCCCCACTGTGAAGCACTCTTTGCAGAAGCGCCCTCCATCCCTAGATTGCAGCTTCCTATAGGCAGAGTCAATTCTGTGTCCCTGTGGATGACCACGTACAGATGTGTGCACAGAGGCCAGAAGCACAGATGAGAAGAGTGTGTTAGGTTGTACAGAAATCTCTTAAGACCATGCTTCACTTTGAGGAATAGATAACTCCAGAGGTGCCAGCCAGAATTTGAGCTTCATTTTGTAAATATTGTACAAACATTTTAAAAAGCCACAACCTCTCTGCTAGGAAGTTCAAACTTAATACAAGCACCTTGCTTATAGCTGATACATATTTCATGTATTTCTAGTAAAGAACTAGTTTATCCCAAACTTTCCCATCCTTTCTCGCAAGCATCAGGTAATGAGTATTTAAAATACGTTAGAAGAAGAGAAGTCAGTATCTTACCGGACTGGGCAACTGTGAATATATCTTCAGAGAAATAAGGAGCAGCAAGTTAAGACTGGAGTCAGCGAGATGTTGAAGGGAAACCCTGTCCATACTCGAGCATGTTTTACTATTTATCTTGCCAGAATCAAAATTCTAAATACAGATTACTTTTTTTAAGACCAGAAAGGAGCACTTTCTAACCTCTTACAAAACTGAGGTGTAGGTATATTGGTACAGGAACGGTAGCAACAGAGAAGCTTGTAAAAAGCAAAGCAAACCAGAAGCTGACAGGAATTATAGTGCCTAGCTATGAATGGTATTGTATATTAAAGATGGATTAATTATGAAATAAGGCATTTATTGTCCATTTTTCTAAGGCTGCTTTCTTAAAACAATGCCTGTTCTAATTCATAACAGGCAAACACCAATTTCTATGCCACTGGCACGACATAAGTCTTTCCACTGGCAAGGAAAATGTCCCTGTACCCCGAGAATGCTGTGACATGTTTATTTGTCATCCTAATGCCACTGACAAATTTTCAGTGACTGGAACGCCTTGAAATTTCCTGCATGGCTCCATTTCAGACTCCACACCAGGCTTAAGTCCAAGGTGAAAGTGTTCTGAAGTAACTTACTGACTCTTGTACTAGTGAGGCAAGATACCACTTAGAAATGCTCAACGCATTTTCCAGAACACTGCTACAGGTTGGAAAGCTGGAGGAGTGAGGGAAGAAGAGTTTCTCAGAGCCTTAAAAACTGTATTAAGACCACGTCGCCATCAGCTGCACACAGTATGGGTGGTAATTCCCTGGGTGCTAATTCCCTAAGGGTGCTCTGTGCATTACAGGAACCTTAAGGATGAAGACGAAATGACTCGTGCTAGCAGGAAGATAGCCAGGCACCTGGTCAAGCTAAAAAGCAAGTCAAACTAGGTCCAAACTCTTTCTTTCTGTTTGGTGATATCACAGATAATTGCATTGTCACAAATAATTATTTAAACAACTACTGTTGTAGCAAATGAAATAATGTAATTAAGTAAACAATTTGCTGTTTTGTGCATTAATTCACTGCAGATTAAAGAACGGAAAGCCTCTGACTCCTCAATTCTAACGAAAACTAATATTCCCTATAGCAATAACGGTTGTGGTATCACTAAACCACTCAGTCACATAACTCACCTTTTCTGAATCATTAGTGAAGTAAAGACTCCCTGAAAAATGAAACCTGGCCAAAGCTACTAACACAGTATTTATCTGATGGACAAACCAAATACAGATTTTCTCCAACATAGCAACATTCTCATCTTAGGTACCGTCAGGTGCCATAAGCACAATTACTTCTTTTTTTTAAAAAAAAAAAAATATGAGGATCAGGGGCCACAATGTTAAATGCTAATGTTAAAGCAGATCTGAATCTGAATAGTATTTTGGGAAATACTTTTCCAAGTCCTTCGCATTGGGAGAACTTGGCTGTGTACGGAGTACAGCTCTTCTCACAGTCACAAAACTCAACACGTTCTTACAGATATTCCCAGACTACTTTCTGCAGTATTTATCAAAAGAACACAAGCGCCAGCACTGCAAGAGCAACCTAAAACCCCACGACTTAAACATCGTATTTATTTCTGGTGATGCAAAAATCCCAGCCTGCATCCCTGCATTCTCCCACACCTGTGGACATGACAAAGTCAGCTTTCCTATGGACTTTCTTTCGACGAGCACAAACTACAAACCAACTCAAGAAGCTGCGAATACGTCCTATTTTTTCCTTTCCCCCCCCCCCCCCCAAGTATATGGGAAGCCCCTGGAGAGCTGATACTCTTGTCAATAACCGCCCAAGCCTTAAGGCCAGCCCTGGGGACGACCCACCCGCGGACCCGCCGCTCCCAGGCCTCGCGCTGCCCAGCCGGGAGCGTCCCAGCACCTCTGCCCCCCACCCCGCCGCAGGACGGGTTCTGGGACCGCTCCGGGGAGCTGGGGGACCGCGGGAACCCGGCGGATGTGCAGTGGTCGCGCCGCCCCCCGGACCCACCTGAGATGCCGCCCCCGACCACGACCACGTCGTATTTCTGGGCCATGGCGCTGCCCCCCGTCCCAGCCGCTGTCTCCATCCCGCCCTCCCGCGGCGGCGGCGGCGGCGGCGGCTCCGACCCGGCTCCGGCGGGCTGACAGCGCCGCGCCATCCCGCCCGCCCCGCACCCGCCCCTGGGCGGCCCCCGCTCCGCCTCCACCAATGGGCGCTGCGCGGGGGCGTGGTCTTTCCATTTCCCAGTGCTCGCCCTCTCCCCGGGCACGGCCCGGCCCGACGGGGCGGTGGGAGGCCGCGGCGGAGCGGGAGGGCGGCGGAGGCCGCCGCGGGGAAGCCGCCGCCCAAACGGTGCCTCTGAGTGAACGTTTGGCCTGGGCCTGGCTTTGTACCGGCTCGGATCCGCAGCAGTCCGTCCCCGGTGCACCGAGAGGGCGGGAGGCAGGTAGGCGACGCCGCGCCTGGTGCAGGATGGCGCAGCTGTAGCAGCCCACGCTCACTGACCCCCTTTTGATTGACTCAGATTTAGAAAGTGTGCGAGCAGTGAGTGTGGGAGAGGAGGAGATCCATGGAGCTAGAGCATCACAGCCGTGTACGAACCTCACCTCGTACTGGGATCCCGTTGCACTCGGTCCACGAGGGAGGGAATGAAGGGTTAACCTTTGCACGAAAATAGCTTCCGAAAGACAATGCCTGAAATAATAACTAGTTGCCAAAATACCAGTTTTGTTTGTACTTATCTACTATTACTGCTCTGAAATACGTGATGGTTGTGATTTTTTTTGTGTGTGTTTTACGGCTCGTACAATTTTTATTGCCAAAGTGTAAATGTCATCTCTGTGAAGCTAAGTAGAAAAAAATAGAGAGCCTGTCCCCCCCCCTTCCAAGTAAGCACAGAAGACCTTTACAATGCACACAATTACAGAAAATCCTAATGCCACTTCCTGTTAAATATTGATATAAGTTGTGGAAGTTGCCCAGTTCTGCAATCATATTCCATACCTGAATATGACCAAAGAATTGAATGAGAGTGCAATACGACACAATCGATGTCCTTGGAAATGCCTTGGCTTTCTGACAGTGGGGAGTATTAGGACTTTTGTTCTGTGCCAAATGAGCAAGACATGGACGTATTGGAGCAGGTCCAGAGGAGGGCCACAAAAATGCTCAGGGGGCTGGAGCACCTCCCCTGTGAGGACAGGCTGAGAGAGTTGGGGTTGTTCTGCCTGGAGAAGAGAAGGCTCTGGGGAGACCTTACAGCGGCCTTTCAGTACTCAAAGGAAGCCTATAAAAAAGATGTTTTCAAACCTTCCAGCAGGTCCTGTTGCAATAGGACAAAGGGTAAAGGGTTTAAAAAAGAGGGTAGATTTAGACTAGATAGAAGAAATAAATTCTTTACTGCAGGTGAGGCACTGGAACAGGCTGCCCAGGGAGGTGGTAGAAGCCCCATCCCTGGAAACATTCGAGGTCAGCTTGGATGGTGCTCTGAGCAATATGATGCATCTAAAGATGTCCCTGCTCAATGCAGGTGGGTTGGACTAGGTGACCTTTAAAGGTCCCTTCCAACCCAAACTATTCTATGATTCTATGACAGCAGTGGCTGAATGCAGAAACATCTATGAAATCACTAAGCAACAATACAAGAGGCAGAATAATGCATCTTCTTCAAAAATAAAACCAGGTACTTTTAAAAGTGAAGTATGTGTGCAATGCTAATGAAGTATATTGTACTAGCTGCAGACAAATGAGTGTCAGGTGCTGTAGCAAAACAGCAAGACCCCTACTGCTCTGAGAGGTCGTCTAGTGACACAGAAGCTCATTATCACTGGGATTGCTGCTGCTTGTATCCAGAGTGAAGTGAGCCAAAAGGGGACAGTCCAACACTGTGAGAGTGATACGTGTTCTGAAAAAAAAATGCAATGCACCAACAGCTGTTCGTGCTTATTGGTGAAAAAAATCTTTCCTTCTTGAGGGTGATAGGATACCTGCTCCCACAGCCCTGCTAGCCCCGGTGAGCAGGTCACAGGGAGTCTGGCAAATGAAAAACTTCACCAAGCGGCAGCTCCCTTGCAATCCAGAAGCCAAGTTTGGAGGAAAACAACAAAAACATCCTCTCTGATAACAACAGGAAACTTGTGTGGGTCTAGATAACTTGCTGATAGATAAGCTTGCCAAAAAATTTCCAATGCCATAAGGAGCTGCAACAGGCTTGTTAAAGAGCAATAGAGATTGAAGGGGTTTTGCCTAGAGCAGCTGTAATGATGAGATATGACATCAAAATGTGAATTGTACACATTGTGTTTGCCTCAACCCTTGGAGTAAAGACTGAAAAAATATCTAAGGGGCTACCAAGGATTATCTTGGGCATTAGCAGCTTCCAGAGGTAGCAATGGCTGTCAGAACCGTGTAACTGCTAAGCCCTTAACATCCGTGTGATACACATATGAGACCTTGGAATAATTCTACCTCAATTCATATAGATCTGCAGACATCTAGGATTTGGGGAGAAAAGAAAAAAAAACAAGCAGATGCTGAAGCCTTGCTTGA
Organism: Leptosomus discolor; assembly: GCF_034619465.1. Taxonomy (NCBI): domain Eukaryota; kingdom Metazoa; phylum Chordata; class Aves; order Leptosomiformes; family Leptosomidae; genus Leptosomus; species Leptosomus discolor. The sequence continues at coordinate 96,332,664 of NC_141391.1, read as the reverse complement.
GAACAATGGGATGAACCCAATGGGAGATGATCAAGGAGTTCTTGTCAACCTCTCATCTAGGTCCATTAGGGTTTGCTGAGAACTTGCTGAAAATACAAGAAGCAGGGAAGGAGGAAGGTGGTGTGTCATACTGACAGTGATCCTACTTTCCTAAATGCTATGACCATGTTTTCAAAGAGAAATTCAAAATGTGTTCAGAAATCAACAGCAAATAAAGGGGTGCCAAACTATACAGTAAAGGAAACTTTATTCCAAGCAGGTGGAATTTTATTTGGAAAGAAGTTAATTGTTGCTCAGAATAGAGAGTTGCATAATAAAGAAATGCTCGCCACTGGGCCCTATTTCTTAAGCACTATCAAAGAACCGGGGCAATGCTGAAAGGTGAACATAGGAAGCTGCTGTTGCTGAAACCGTTTCCTAGCAATCTGTCTAGATGATTCATGTCTGCTTCAGTGAATGAGTTGTAGTAACAATTTGCTGAGCTTGCAGAATGTGTGTGATCATTAACATGAAGGTATGGAAAGTCACAGGACTGTCACAGACTTTTGCATTTACCAGGAAAACGAACACTGAAAGTTGCTGAGAAATACAGTGGAACATCCAGAGCCAGGCTTTCACTTGAGATCACAGCTGTGTCAGCAGCAACAAAAATCGTCAGGTAGCCCAAAGAATGGGCAAAAATGCATCAATTTCTGGCAAAAGAACATGAAGAAAATTATCCAGAGATCATCACCAAGTTCTTTATTGTACTACAAGTGTTTTGCTTTCAGTTTTGCCAATTACTGATGTGAGGAAGCCAAAGTTCTCAGGTCATGCCATCAATAGTCACAGTTATGTGTTATTTTATGTCTGCTCAGTACCCCAAATGATGAGTAAAATCAGTCATAATCATTGTGGAAGACACAGATGTTTTGCTTTTCTTCCTGACTTTCATGTTACTTATTTTGCCAATGCATCTGAAAATGGTAACACAAGCATAGGGAAACTCCTTGGCATTAAAATAAAATGCCTTTGTCCAAATAAAAAACATTATCTATTATGCGTTCATGTATACAGTGTAATTTTTTAGTTCTTTATTTGTTTTATGAATGTCTTTTGACAGGTAAATAGAACCTAAGTGCTGTAAGGCAAGAATGCATTATCACTAGAAGACTGATTGTCATTATTAAAGTCGTAATTACCGCCGTTTAGCCATCTCTGAAGTCACATAATTCTTGTATCTTAATGATATCAACAGAGCTTATCTGATACACCCTAGAACATGCTATCTTGAATGTTACCGCCAGCTGAAACTTGCCGTTAACTCATCATCTATGTTGATTAGCACTCTACTCTGCAAGCACAAAGATGAGCTTTCCAGAGAGTGTCGGAGCCTTTTGCAAAGCTTGATTCACATAAATTTACATTTACACACATTTTAATTCTGGTAATTATATGGTTAGTACTCTGGGTTACATCAAACTGAAATATGAAAAATTGCGAAAAATAACCCAAACTCTTGCAAACATCAGACTCAGTAGTTCTGTTGGGAGGCCATTTATTGTTGCATGGTATGAAGTAAATTCAAACCTCAGCTGTAGGTGATGCTGTGTTTTCTAAGGACAGTTTTCTATTTTGGAACAGTATCTTAGACTATCTTATGGTAAATTTGGGGTCATTAGTTAATTTACAATGTTAATTATGTTTACAGAGTTGTTGTTGTTTTTTTTTCCCAAGGACTTACTCAGTAGTGGAAATGATAAAAGACCATGTAGCACACAGAAATAGACAATGTTGTACAATGGAAATAGACGATGAGTAGGAAAAAAAAGGAAATGTTCTATAAAATATTTCAGGCTTTAGAGTAGTTTTCTCTGAAACAAACAAATTCCAAACAAAGAACCCCAGATCAAAGCATCTCCAAGGGTTTTATGAAAGAGGAAAAAGAGAAAACATGTATTCCCAAACAGCAAGGAAGGGGTAGTCCAGCCTTCTGCCTAAAGCAGATCCAGGGCTTGTCCGGTTTGAATGCGTTCAAGGATGGGTATTCCATAACCTCTCTGGGCTTCGGGATCTGACCACCCTTACACTGGACCTTTTTTCTTCATGTCAGGTTGGAATTCCCCAAGTCTCCAGGTTGCGTCGGTTGCCCCTGTCCCATCGCAGGGTGCTCTGGGTGCTTCCCTGTTTTTTAACAAATCTTTCTCACCCTCTACATTTGGAGGTATTTCAAGAAGCATTAAAAAACGTGACACTATAGGGTAGGTCATGGACGTAAACCATCGTAATCCCATGTCTTCAGTGAGTGCCCTAGGGGATCATATCACCTCTCTGACTCTCTCTGGAGTAGGTGGTTATCTAGACCAACTGGAATGGTCCCAGCAGGGGATTCATAAAGAGATTGTGCAACGTGTTGGTAAAAAATTGGTAAGAATCAAATTGGGATGCTGTGAATGGAATTGTAGGGTATCAATAGACGTTTTTATTGACTAGGATGTATATTCTTAGCTTTTCAAGTCTGCTTTCTTACTTAAGTGTGTATTAAAAGCCATCAGGAAACCATCACCAGTCTGATACTGTAAAACAGTCTTTGCTGGTATGAAAAATGTTTTTGTACACAAAGATGGCTGTGACATATTTATTCATCACTATTCATTTTTACTGGCATGTTTTCAACAGCTATAGGGACTTCGTGCTTCCTAGCTATCTCTATTTCAGGCACTGCACTAAACACTAATCAATGAGTAAGCACCTTGAAGGAAATTATCATCACTTGTGGCTGTGAACATTTGATTAGTTTATTTTACCTTATAACCACAACCAGAAATCTTCTGAAATATAAACACAGGCAATAAAAATTCACTGCTCACCCTCTCCTTGACCTGTGTTTCCCACTCCCTCAATTACCAAGCATCCAACAGACCTTCTGGTGCGATACCTGTCCTGAGTGCAAGACGGTGGCAGTGGGACATGGAGGGGCATATGGGGAGTGCTCCGAGCTAGCCCCCATCACTGGCAGAGTTTTTGCTCTTCAGCGACTGCTCAGAGCTAGACCTACTTATTTGCTTTGCATACCCTCCACCACTCCAGAGACCTTGGTCCCCTCTGCAGTGCCGGATGGAGAAGGCATCATTCATGTGACTGTGCTGCATTTGGGGGTCTGGAAACTTCTGGTGGGGGTGGCGAAAATAGGCAACTGCGTGTAAGGAGTTTTCTTAAAGACATGAGGAGAAGGTCAACTACTGTGACTTTAATGTCCCTAGGTAAATCTACTAGAATATATTTAAAACATTCATCCAAATTTCAAAGTGCTCCTCTACACCTGGGAACAGAAGAGCAAAATACAAGCTGAGACTTATTCCCTAAAGGGGAATGTCCTCACATTATGCCTATGCACAATAAAGTTTCCTGTTCCCCCAGAGAAACCTGTTACATACTCACTGGATAAAGTCTTCACTAGCTCAGGCCATGAAAAAATATTTTTACTCTATAGAAATGTGGAATAAAATTTTAAGTATTTCTTAGCCACCAAAGAGTTAGGTAAATGTTTTCTTTCTGTGCTGGGATACCATCAATAACTTCATTTTGTAAAATATTTCCAACTCTTTATTTCATTTTATAATATGACATACTTAGGCATGTGGGGTACAAAAGTTTAGAAGATAGTTTAGGAAGGAAACTGAACTACCTTATTAAAAATTTTTAAAGTAACTTCCCTGCACGATTGTGCAGTCTGACTAAAATTGTTATTGAACCTTTAACAGCATCAAACTCTCCTCTTTGTATAAGTCTCAAAATGTCAAATATTTTTAAATTAGATACATCTTGAAAATTTGCGCATCATATTAATGAACGTTGGGCAGGCTTCATCAGTGGGTGAAATAAAGCACAAATTGCCAAATCTCATTTTGATCTCCAGAGGTCCCTTCCAACCCCCGTGATTCTGTGATGTTACAACAAGTCAGATACGCCCAGGCAGCTCTCGCACAAAGTAGTCGTTGTTTTGTACGGCTGTAGGCAGAGGGAGGAGAGTTTGCTTCCTGGTATTGAAAGACACATACACAGTGCTTCAGGAAGAAGTAGGTGAATTGCAATAAGCTCATTTTTTCTCAGGACTCGGCCTTCTCCTGTACACAGCTTTGCTGAAAGAAAGCAATGATTTTTAGGTATATCTATGGTTTCATAGCTAGTTAAGTTCCACTACAGTGGCACCAGCAGATTCCAGACAACCTCTTGATAAACATCTTCTGGGGGCTGTACTAGGCGATCACAAAATATCATTGTCACCTTTAAAAATTTACAATCTGCCTGTGTTTGGGGGGTTTTTACGTAAGATGTGAAAGAAACGTAGATTCAGATGTATGACTCTTGCTAACAAAACAAATACAGGCAATTCAAGTTAAAGTTAGCACGTGTGACTAAAAAGATTATGCTGGTAACTCATTTTTAATCTGTTTAGCTCACTAGCCTGTGTCTTCAATTATGTGCGTTAGTTCAACCACCAGTGTTAAGACAGACATGAATTCTTTCCCTCTCTCTCTAATTTATCTTCAGGACTCATTTGCGTATAAAGGGAGTTTATTTTAATAACTATGAGATAAAACATATTCACTGTCTGTAGTAATAAGGATTTTAAAAATATGTGTATCTCTTTGTTTGCTTTCAAATAAAATAAGCCCTGAAATTATTTCAACAAGCTTAAATAAATCCTTCAGGATGCTTGATTCTGCTCACACTTTCAGCTCCAATATAAGTGCCAATATGAAGTCAGTAAATAGGAGAGACTGCAAGGAAGGTCTAGAAGAAGGGCTCCAGGTGCGCTCAGACCTCTGGAGCTCCTTCCTCACATCCTCACAAGGTAAGACCTTGCTAGGCAGCACACGTGGTGCTTTCATTGTGCAAGAGAAGCAAGCTGGAGGCAAAGTGGCTGTGCAAGCAGTTCAGAGCATGGGGTTGCATTTGAAAGGAGCTGTACGGATAGCTGCCAGCAGGAGATACCTGCAAGAGTTTTGGCCAAAGGGATGCAAAGACCCCAACCAGGCGTGTAGGCGATGGGCAAGGAGCAGCCGTGGTGATGCAGCCTTTGCCTCTGGCAATGGGGAGAAATTTCTGAGTCTTCCCTCCTGACTCAGCCCCTCAGCAGGCGTGGGTTTAACATTCAGCCTGTACATTTCAGGGCTCTGACTGTCACTGTGTACCAGACTTACACTACTGTATTTCAGAGGGCGTATTAAATTGACTTAATTCCATTCTTAGTTTAGCAACCCCTGCTGATTTGCCCAGGCTCGCTTTTCAGGCTTTAGATACCACATGAGTGCAAGTGCCTTCTGACCTTTGGAGGGGACAGTGTTGGTCTTGCACAATGTATGCTTCAGCTAGTGGATAGGACTTTATGTGAAGACCTGAACTTTGGTCATGTTCTTTAAAGCATGTGAAACAGATTTATATCGTGCAGTGTCATTGCCTCTATCAAGTTTTCTATGTGCCCTTCACCACCATCACACTATCAGATAATTTTTATACATTATGTTTTACAATGCACTTTCAGTGATATTAACAAAATGTTCCTTTAATTACCAGCTCCATAAAAAAGTGGTTTGTGTATAGCTCATGTATTGCTGGTATTGTCTGAGGTTAGATCAAAGCTTGTATGAGAGATAACAACAATCTGAACATGATGGTACATTCGGAGAATAAATATTCGTTATAGATCACAAACGCTGGCTGCAGTTTCAACAGGATTTCAGCAGCAGAGTCGCCATTATAGCAATATGGGGAGATCAGTGGAGATCATTAGTGGAGACAGTTAAATACCAAAGAAGTACAATAAGATTTGATCTGAGAGTAAGAAAAACCTGGCTGAAAACTCCAGCCGGAATAAAGAATCCAGTTAGAGTCATTGAACTCCAGCCTTTGATGCAACAACAAAAAAATCAAAAGGCCTTTCTAAAAGTAGGTCAGAGAAATTTGTCATACTCTCTCACTGTTTATCAGGTAAAACAGCATTGGAAATCTATAGAAAGCATCCGAAAGGAAATAAAGGCTGTTCTCCTGTGCAAATCCTATACGGGATGCAGTCAGCTGAAGCCATGTGGACAACTTCATCTCTCTTCTAGATTAATGACTACTTCACTGAATACCTAAAACCCTCAGCAACCCTCCCAAGAAGCAAATTTACTGCAGGAGTTTGGGAGATGAACAACCCTTTCTGCCAGCCCTCCTCTCCCTTTGCAGTGACCCCAGCACTTTGCAGTTGGACCCAGCCCTAAGTACCGCCAGGTAGAAATCAGTCAGACAGACACATTTCCCCATCTCTGTCAGGTAGCTGAATTGAGAAGGACAGAAAAGCTGATTTCCAAGGTGCCATTTCTTCTTTTCGTGGAAGTCCTTGACTGAAGTTACCCTGTAGATTCAGCACGTTTTCTAATGTGACCCAAAGAATCACGTTCTTGTATTGAGTAAATAATGTTAATCACCTGTTTTCCTTATTGCAAACCCAAATAAAGAATCTGAGATCGTAACATCATGCTTATTCCTAAGACTGCCTTAGAGAGAAGAGCATACTTTTTCCTTGCACAATTACTCAAATTTAGATAATAAGTTATTTGAAATTGGCCAAAGCAACGATTTAGCAGGTTTTGTAATTAAGAACTGTGAATAAATAGGTTAAAGTTAAAATCATGAGAATTGTTAGTAGTTTTTATTGACCTCTGGTGTAACCGTATTATCTCATCAGTATTTATGTTAGTCACTATCGCTTATCTCAGGATTTCAAAACGTGCTCTAGAATACTATTCATTACTTCTGCTTCATACAACTTAGTAACCTATTAAACTCTTTGACTGCTTCAGAGGAAAAAATGTCTTAATTTGGGTCCAGATTAAAAACGCCCAAAACTGAAATTGATTTCTGATCAAGGTAAGTCTGGAAATGTGCTGCCCGTAAATGAAAAAAAACCTGACTGTGCCTTGTGATGAAATCCATTGGCACCACCTTATGCAGTTTCTCAGAGCTCTGTTTAGCAGTAGTCACTGCCAACTTCTGAAATATAGTCCCAGAAGGCAAATGGAAGTGCCTGGCTATGTGTACCTTTCTGATTAATAAATAGGTATGCAGCCCTGCTGCATTCAATGGTACAGAGCAAGCAATGGGAGTCTGCGGGGCCTCATGGGGTTGTGTATGGTACAGACAGAGAAAAGCAATCAAAGTTCAATTTGCAGTGTCAGGGCAACAGAGAGGAAGGACAAGAAAACTGTTCTCAAATGTGAGCTGCCTGCTGCTTGCCTCAGTGGTGCTGATTTACCTAGAGCCAAAATGCCAAGCACAGAGTTAAGTAGAATTTACAGCAGCAGGAGGTAGCTGTGTTTGTACTCTGCTTACGCCTTTGGCACACGCAGTACAAGCACAATGCAATACTTCTGGTGCCAGTGCAGGTGCCTGGCCGGGGTGGCAAAGTCCTTATGTTACCGTATGACCAGACCGTGAAGTTACGCACCCATCCGTAGGGTTGGAAATGAGGGGTGCAGCAACAGGCAGCTCTGCAGGTGCCTTGTGCTCCTAAGTCATTAGAAAAATACATTACCTGTGGTCTCTTAATGAATTGTTTAAGAAACAGGGCAATTGGTAAAATTTTCTAAATATTTTGAGGTATTTCTTAAGGAACTGTGAAAGTGGTTTTCATTCTTGTGAGCACTGTTACGAGATACAGGCATCAGTTTGGGTTCAGTCTTCATCTTACACCTGTGAAAAGAGGACTGAGGGAAAAACTTCACGTAGGAGCGTACGTTTACTTTTTGTTCACATGGGACAGAAAAAGTTGCCTGATGCTAGTCTGGACAGGCATGGGCATGGCTCCATCAGCAGTGCCCACCGGGGCTGCTTCCTACGGTGAAACCCTCTGCCCACCAGTCTGGGTAGCCAGGGCCAGGGGAGACAGCAGGGCCAGGGCACTGCACCATCAGTTCAGCGTGACACGACACCTACACCAGGGTTTGGAAGTGGAGGCATCTGGCCGAGAGGAGTGATTCACAGCACCTTTGCTTGTGCATTTGCAATGCATTAAAAAGGTGCTGGAAGAAAGAAGGTGCCTCCAAAGACTGATTCCTCCCCCTTCTGAGGAAGTTTGTCACTCCTCCACAGGCTGCAGAGCCTGAGGATGACAGTACACCCCAGAAGGTGCAAGCACCATTAACAAGCAGTCTGGCTATGGAACTCCATGTTTTTCTGTACCCTGATTTCCCTTTCTGGGCTTTTTCTCTTGTCTATGTGACAGAGCCACCTGAGAGCAGTTCCTGCAGCTTCGACAGTCTCTAGTAATTTGGGGTGCACACACTGGAGCCACTTGCCTTACCTAATGCAGTGCCTCAGCATAAAGTCTATTTCTGTATGTCAACTGTACAGTGCTTAAGTAAGCATATATCTTATTTGGTGCTCTTTGGATTTTGACTTCTGGTGGGTTTTAGTTTTACTATCTTGAATGTCATAAAGCTATTAAAAGGAGCCTACAGCAGTAAACAATTTGGTGTGTTTGCTCTTTAGTGTGAAAGTATGCTTTCTGAACTGTGGGGACCTCCTGTATGTGAGATTTTATATATCTGCCTGAACTTTTTACCTGCAGGTGTTGAAGTTTACACAGTAGTGAATCACTGAGTCTTTTCAAAAGAGGATTTTACCTCCTTTGGAATTTGACTGGCTTTCAAATATATTTCTAAGGAGATAATACCCAGTTATAATTTTTTTTTCTGAGAAAAAATTTATGTGCTGAGGGCATAACTATCGACAAGAGATTCCTGCAAAAAGCAGGAATAAACAAAATTACAATAAAGTATTAGGTCTGCAACTCCTGTGTATTTGTGGGTTATGACATGGGTGTTAGCATGAGCCACTCTCAGAACAGTTTCTTACATGTTTTTCCATGCCTGTTTGAACCTATTTGAAAGAGCTAGGCTTGTTTTCATTTCAATAGCTTCTCTTTTCTATTTCATGCTTGCCATCTCCTCAGACTCCTCGTTTGCCTGAGGTGTGGTGATCACATTCAGATCCCTTGGTGACTAGTCTGATTTGATATAATGCCATTTATTATATATTCTTCTATCAGGACTATGCTAGATCTTTTTATCTTACTTTCCACTGAAGCAAAATATCTGTTCATGCCAGGTAATTTGGATAGTTATGGAGTAAAACATATTAATTATCTGCATGTGAGTTGTTTTGGGGGTTTTTTATGTATTGTTCAGTGCTATGCAATAAAGTGGAAAATCCTTCTTGATACAAAAGCTTTGGTTATCCTGCCTGCTGCAGTCAGTGGCCAATGCACATGTGAGGCTGATAGGTAATATTGTCCAAGAACAAAAGGCCATTTGGGTGGAGCAGCGCTGACTTGGTGATTTGGGAAACATGTTGCAGTGATCATCCACAGACAGGTAGCAGGAGAGGGTATTCTGGCCATCCACAGTAGCTGCACAGGGGCAGGCTGCACTGGGAGACTTGAGCGGAGGAGCAACTTCCAGGTGTAACCATTGATGCCATCTGCCTTGTTGCTTTGCCCCCTCCCATCCATCACCCTGGGCAGGGTGTGGTGTTTCTGGGCCTCCTGGCTGCACGGCTGGGCAGCTGAGCCACGTGTTCCTGGTCAACTCGCTGTAGACTTGGACCAATTCAGTGACAAACCCATGGAGCTGCTGCGGTGTGGGAGTGACAATCTGGTTGCCCATGGCTCTGACATCTCGTAGCAGCAGTGTCCCCTGCCAGAGCCACGTTAGCCCCCTCTAGGAGGTCCCAGGCCTTCAGCCCATGCTTAGCATGGGGCTTTCCCTCCAACTGGGAAAAAAGACACAGTCTAGAAGCCAAGGGCAAGCAAAACAGGTTGCAGGCAAGTGCAACGGAGCTGTTGATGACTAACAGACCAGCTGCTGACCTGCAGGGTGTGCTGGCTGCCAGGCTTCTTCTGCCCAAGCCTGGAGAAGAAGTTGGATCTCCTGCTTGCATGGCTTCGCTTAAGTACCTAGGTGGACTAAACAGTTTCAAGCCTCCTGGATGCAAAAAGATGTTACTAATTTATTTCTAGGACATTCATAACAAAAAGCCTCCCTTATTGTCAGTCCAAATAAGGAAAGAGTGCCTCTGAGTACAATTGATGTCTCCTGATTTCATCTCACAAGAAGAAATCTAGGTTGTCTGTACAGTTCACAGAGAGAGGCACTGTTTATCCTGCTTAAATTGTTTTTACAGGTAAATGTGTGACAGTGGTAGGCAATATAAATACATCCTGGCAAAGAAAATAAACAACCTTCAGAAAAATAAGAACTTTCCTTGCAGCATCAACTAGAACTGGAAAGGAAATGACATGGACCAGATGAGTCTTTGCACAGCACATAGGGATGCTGCCTCCAGGTTCACTGTCACTTTGGGCATGTAGAGTGATGTGATGCACGAGCTCAAGAGACAGGATCAGGGCTCCTACTTACATTTAAGCGCACTTCAGTGCTTCTTTGGCACGGCTGAGACTGGAAAGGGAAGTGCTGAGATCCCAAGAGAAAAATTTCCCGTTCCATCATCCCCAAGGCAGATGTGCTGACTTTATTCTGCTCCCTCTGGGGAATTTCATATTGGGCCCATAACCAAGTTTGTCTAAATAAATAAAGACAGGCTGGTTTTTAGTTTGAGATGTGTGGACAGCTCACGTAACTATCCAGCTTTCATGCTTCTAGTTTCACCTGAATTTTGATAATTGCCAGACATCAACCTGCTAATACTGCAGCACAAAATCTGTCGGACAAGAGTATGTCTAGCAAACACTTGACAGTGATGACTGTAGCCAAAATCTCATTCTTGTTCCCAGATCCTTGTAACAGAGGTATTGTGTGTGTAGAAATTTTTTTATTCATACGTGTGTACACACATAAGCACGCAAAATCCTTAAGGTTCAAGCACACATTAGCCTCTGCTCAGCACTAGTCTGAAGGAATTCAGAATAAACAAAGTCCACATGCTAATATTACTTCCACAATCTGTTACAGCAGAAGCTGAGAAAGCCTTTAAAAATGCAAATGCTAATTCAGAAAAGGAAAAGCCTACTATAAATGAATCAATGCATTAACGAACAGAATATTTAGGCAGTTAACAAATGTTGTCTAGCTGTCTAGGAGATAGTCATTCCAGAAGACAACAGGTATTTTTAAGCACTTGTAAAAGAAAAGAAAAAAAAAAGGACTGAGGATGCTTTTCACTTGTCTAGGATTGCAGCTGTGGTGGCATGAATGTAGAAAACATCAAAATCATGGAGTACCTGTTAAGCGTTTTATTAACTGATAATTTCAATTCCTAAGAGTAATTGATTTCTGACTTTTGTTAGCAGCTGCTGACCTTTTTTTAGTACAGATAACATAGTAGTTAGCTGAACTTTTCTCTCATTTCCATGAATAGCAGGTAAGTGCCTGCAACACCTACTGTAAAAGTAGGCAAGCAAGAAAAAATTATTCTTCTTAAACCTTCCTGATTTCTGAAGATTGCATAGACAGGGCTAAAATCTAATCATCAATATGGTGATGCAAAGCTGTGATTCAAATGATGCAGTGCTATAAGGTGGCACTTTTTCTTGTGCAATTTGGCATACACAGTTCATGGCGTAGCTTTTATCTACTGTCAGAAGAACAGGCCTGGCTTGGAGGCAGCCTGGGGCTGCTGCTGTGACTGCATGCCACCGCGCTCACAGCGCCTGCAGAAGCAGATGTGCAGCTCTGATGCACATGTGGGTGAAACACTGCTGATGAAACACTGTTCAAACTTCCACAAAGCCAGACTTTATGATAATTTCAACCTTTGGGGCTGATAAAGGCCATAGTTCTCCCTGATTATTTTGCATTTTCATGCATCTCTGGCCACACTCTCTCTGATTAAGATGGGATATAAAAGCTCAAATACTACAAAGATGGCTCTCCTCACAGGAGTCAGCGTCCACTTTTCCTTTGAGAGGCTTAGCAGCTCCAAGCAATGGGTTTGGTCCTACTGTGTGCTGGGGAGGAGGAGGGTGATGACCGTCAGAGACAGCTCGTGCCTCAAAGAGACTCTGCATCCTCTCGTACCTCTTTTTTGTCATGCTCTGAAAGTGGTGCTGGTAGCGTTTTTGAAGCCCAGCAGCCCGTGGATGTGGCATTCTTGCCCAGCTACTCCAGCCCATCTGACAATTTGCAAGCTATTAGAAATGAGCTCTCTGTGGCTAAGATGTCCTTCTCCAGCTACCCAGGAAGGCAAGGCTGAAGCCATCTGTTGATATATAAAGCCTGACAACCAGAGATGTAGGCAGGTGACAGAAGGGAACCACATGGGCAGTGGTTGCCCCCTAATCAGGGTGTACACATGGCCTTATTCTCACAAAGTTTCTAGGATTGTGAGTGGCATATGTCCAAGCACCATCAGACAGGCCCTGCTAAATAAAAAAAATAGGCTTAAAACTGTTGAGACTTAGAAAAAAAGAAAACCCCAGAATGAGAAGAGGTGGTTCTATTTCTTTTGCATTGTTAGCTTATACCAAAGTTACAGCTGCAGCTTCTTCTATGCAGCTACGGACGGCAGAAGCTTGTTTCTTTAAAAACGGCACAGTCCGAGATTTTCATATAATCATAAGAACCAGGAATCCACAGCTTTAAAGAAAAAGTCTCATACCACGAGATTTTTGGTGGAGTCAGAATAATTGGCAGTACTTGCTTTGCATCTCAGTTGTGTGGAGAATCCAACAGTTATAGAAACTTTGAGAAAACACCCCAGATTTTTGGCGTGGCTCTTAGAAGAGAAATTCTGAGTTTTCAAGGGTTGTTTTCTTTATTCCTTTTTTTTCTACAGTCAGGCCCGAGGCAGCTGGTACAAAAATACAGCATTTCCAGTAGTGCAATTATATTTTCTGTCCAAGCATAATGATTTATATAAATATGTATATCACTCTCAGGAGCAAGCTTCTGGAGACAAGATGGTTTATGATAATTAGAAATTTAGATCTCCTTCCACACTTATCTACAGTGCTTGTACCAATACTGAGCTGTAGTAAATGCTTTCCTTCTTTCTTTCCAGACCAAAACACAGGCTGGACAACATGAAATACTTACACAATATTTGCAAATACGTTATGCAAAGTCCACTTGATGTACAGTGTTGTCACTACAAGACAGGTAGTATAAACCAGGTGTTGTTGCTTTCCAGGCAGGGTCAGACACAGCTGGCACAACAAGTGGCAGGTTATCTACCAGTGACAACAGCAAAAGCAGGCTCCCAGGCTGCCTGGACACTGAATACATCGCTGTGTTCCCTTATCTCCTTGCCTCTTATCTGCTCCTTGCAAAGCGCTGGGTGGACAGGAGGCTGCCCACGCCACCCCTGCCAGGTTCCACACTCTTCTTTCAGGGTGCTGCGATGGAGGTCAAGACATGACGCACTCTGTTCAGAGTCCATGGGGTTGGGATAGAGGACATGTTCACCTACACTCATACTACCGCCTGAAGTGCTGTCACCATGGGTTGGACCCCACTCTGCTATGGGACTCCCCTTCTCAAGCCTCACAAGCCCTGCGTAAACCCAATGAGGGAAGTCCCACAGCCACCGGGGTCCCTTCCTCAGGTTTTTCCAGCGTTCAGGACAGGAGCAGTGGCCCAGGTGTAGAAGTGCTGCTGGGGAAAGTGAGTCAGAAGTGGAGTTTCACATCTGTTTCTGTTTAAATTCATCGAACACTAAGAGTCACAGCAGCAGAACAAGCTTTCTGAGGCTGCTGATCTCACCAGTGGCAGAGCACGTCGGTGGTCTTTTGCATAACTTGTTAATTAAAATAATGATGTTCACCTCCTTCGCTTCAGTGGCATTTAACTGAGACATTTTGAAAACATAGCAATGAGCAGAAATGTGACAGACTTCATATTCTTAAACATACTGGAAATGGTTGTCTTTACAAAGATTTAGCCTGCATCATGACGTTTCCCAGGGCAGTTTACAACCTCAGTTGTATCTGGAAAGAGAAAGAACAGGGTTTGTGCTTGTGTGACAGCCACCATCGCGACTGAGATACCAGTGGGTTAGATGTAGATATTCAGAGATAAAACCGTAAGCTGGCTGAGCTTAACCTAAGGTATTAACATCAGGGGATATAGATGCTCCTGGAAACAGACCTTGAATAGTGGATCACAGATATATCACAGGCTAAGAAAAATAACATTCCTGTGGTCCAACATAGCTGGCTTGAATACATTCTCCTGCTTTCAGACTGTGAATAAAAATCTCCTTGGTAAACCCTAGCCACTAATTAACAGTAAGGAAGATATCTAAGCCAGTGACAATAAAGACTTACACAGTCATAGGCTGTCACTCCATTGCCTCTTTCTCTCTAGCTCCTGGTACTTGACCCCCACATTTGGGGACAGACATTTTAGTAGGGTCTGTAGTGATAGGACAACAGGTAACCGTTCAAAAATAAAAGGGTAGATTCAGACTAAATATAAGGAAGAATTTTTTTACAATGAGGGTGGTGAAACACTGGAACTGGCTGCCCAGAGAGGTGGTAGAAACCCCATTCTGGGAAATGTTCAACGTCAGGTTGGACGGGGCTCTGAGCAACCTGATTCAGCTAAAGATGTCCCTGCTTATTGCAGGGGTTTGGACTAGATGACCTTTAAAGGCCCCTTCCAACCCAAACCATTCTATGGTTCTATGATTTTATGATTCTGTGATCAGCCTGCACTGTGTGACTTGCCAGCTTGGTGGGTAATCAGTCACGTCCTGGGATTGCCCCACTTGCCCAGTGGTAGGCATGCAAAGTAGAAGACAGCTCTGTTAATGCTGGATACCTCTGGAGAAGTATTTTTCAGTCAGGTAAGTTCTTTTTAAAAGCAGTAAAATGAAAGAAAATACGCACTCTGGGAAAGCAAAGGATCAAGTTTTTTGGTTGCAACTTAGTTTTGATCATTTCACTCTCCAGGAGAGGGCGCTGAGGTACAACATGGAAGGGCAACATTTTAGATGGTTTTTCTAGCCTTGAAACTTCTCTGACCCTGCCTTCCCATTTACCAGATCTTCCTTCTAGCTTATGTAGCCTGTCTGCCATTTGTAACGGACTTACACTGCTTCAGCAGAGGTAAGCACCATACCTGCACCTCAACAGCCTCCCCTTCCAGCCCTGCTGTTTGTTCATGCTCACAGTAACTCCTCTGGTACCAGTGCCTTTCAATATCTTCCCTTCCCTCTTCCCCTCCCCTCCTCACACACTTTTTGTCAGACTGATTTGGGGGGCTTTTTCTGATTAGTGGTTTTTGGTAATGTGTCTCGTCACAAACTGGATCAGGGATGGAATAGACCATTCCACTCCTGCTGAGTAGACTCCTTGAACGGTCTTAGGGATACAATTTGTCAAGAGATGAGTAAGCTGTGAGCAAGGATGGCACTGTCCCAGATAGGAGGGGAGCCCGTGAGACACGCTGGGTGATCTGAAACCAAACCATAAGGGAAAGCCTCTCCAAAGAAAGCAAGGGAGTTGGGTTTGGGGGAGCCACCTCATGTGGTACCTGGCTGCTGAGCAGGCTGCCACCAGGCCCTGTGCCACCTGATGGGCTGGCTGGAAAAGCCAAGGCATTTGCTTTCCCAGTGGGTCACCTCTCAGCTGTGAAAGACATGCTCCAGCATAGGAGCACGTGGCCTCTTGTCTGATGGATAAGGAGTGGAGCTTTATAATGAGGCTTTCAAAAAGCCTGCAACACTCTACTGCTGCAATTCCCTTTGCTACCCAATGTCTTGTATTTCAAGTTTTCAGGAGATAAAGTGTGATCCTTTAAAACCTTCAGAAATAGTTCAGTGAAGGCATCGGCATCTTCCTTCGTGCTCAGCTGTCTGCCAGAAATGCAAAACTCCAGAGCTGTACTGGATCTTTAGCAACACTCCTGGTCTTTAAACTCAAATTAAGATTGTAGACATTAACAGACAGGATCTTTTTTCTTTGCTTGTTTGTTTCCCCCAGTTATACTGTTAACAAACTCAAACTCCCGTCCCAACTGAGCTCTTGCACAGAACCAAATAAGATAAACAATCATGAAACACAAAATGTCACCTTCTCTTTCAAAAGATGTCGTAACTCCTGGTGCCACAAGAAGTTCCAAAACGCTTATGTCTTTTGAAAGATATGATGATCTTTTCTCTCTTGGACAGTCTCTGGGAAGCTGTATTTTCAAGGCTCCTACTGGACAACCCTCTATAGAGACAGCAGAAGCCACTCGGGTGGCATTTCTTACTCCTGCGTCCCACCTAGACCATGGCCTGTGGCACCTTGAAGCAGAATATTCTCTCAAAGGTTGGGCCTGACCAGCCTCCAGTATCACTGACTCAGCCCTGCTCTATCTTAATTGAATAATTAATTCCTGTAGATTTAAAAATGTTGTTTCTGCATTGGACATTATTTTACCACTTTGATGTGCTCTAAGAAAAACCCCGTGCAGCATGTTTAATATTGATAGAGATTGTCTGGGGATATTTTAGGCCGATGCAGTGAGATTTGTACACTCTCACTAATTGATACTCCAGGACTGTGAATGCTGCAGACAAGAAGCAATTAGCTGAGTTCAGCTGGCTCTGGGCTCTGGCTGGGAGCTGCAGTGCTCCTGCTTGCCGGGGGAAATGTGTGGGTCTGGACAGGAGGACCAGACATGGCCAAGCTCCAGCTGCTGCAGTGCCGCAGAGCTCAGGGCAGGGTGCAAGAAGCAAGTGGAGGAAGACAAAGGGAAGGAGAGGGGGCTGGAGAAAGGGTTGTGGCAGGCATTGGAAGCTGCCTGGTCATTTCTGCCTGCTTAACTTTCAGTGTTGAGAGAGATTAGTGACTCCCCCGGGGAGGGAACAAAGAACTACTTTTCACTCCCAGATTTCTGTATTTTGTGCGTGGTCTAATCAACATAGTCTAATCTCATGTTTTAAGGTTCTTGGTAATGTTTGCTTTGTGTGAAGAGCTCTATTTGGGATTATCAGATGTAAGCATTAAAAATCGGCATTTTTCTAACATACACTTCGTGGTTTGACCTGCATACTGATGCAGAGTGGCCAGCTAAGTATGCTACGCTATGCTAAGTCAAGCTAGTAGCTAACTGAGAATAAGTATGCTGTGAAACAAAATTCAGCTCTGCATTTCCAACAGAGCAAGTTGCTCATGCAAAAGGACAGCAAGCTGCCTAAAGCTTGGTTAAAGAAAAGGAGCATGCTTGGGAAGAGTTTAGAAAAAACACTGGCACGTTAGCTGGTGTGCACATCCCAAATAGATGTTCTCATGTCTATTGAACTAAAGACAAGTTTAGTCCTTTCATCTTCTTAGTTTCAGCACTGGGCATGAAAATTGGGCTGTGCTGACCTGTGAGCCTGGGGGGTCAAGGTGTAGCCGAGCCTGCGTTGAGTCCCCACACAGGAAACCTCAGGGTGTCTCCTGGGTTACTTACTAGCTCATGAGAGCTCAAGGTAAAGAACAATAAGACAAGGAAAGACATGCCCAGGGTGACCTGGGTTAGATATAGTCCTCATCAATGAGTGAAGTGACAGTTGTGTAGCAATGCTGTCATTAATGCAGGATCAGGTTCTGTGCGCACCCTCGCCTCCCCAGCTTTTCTAGTTTGTGCTTACACACGGACTAGTCCCCACCTATGCTGGCAGAGCACAAACAAGTTGACTTGTTTGGCAGGCTGCACAGAAAGTTAACTGATTGCTGTAGCAAAGAACGCTTGGTGTCACACATGTTGTATGCTAATTGTTGCTAATGAACTGCTGAACTAAAAAGGCTTAAACTCCATGATTTGGATCAATGTCCACAATTAATTCATCAGTGGACACCACCAATAATTTCAAGCTTCATTAGGCATGAAATTACACTTCTAACCCTTATTTCTCCTGCATGACTAGGATTACCAAGAAAAGAGCAATGTGAAAAAGCCCAAAACCTCTGACTGACTTTGCCTAGAGCCCAAATGTCTATGTGGTAAAAGAATGCAGAGATCAATAAAATATTCCACTTCTGATAATAGCTTTCACTTCAGTGAATGTTATTTAAGTCTGCCTGACAGGACTGTCTGGAAGAAATATCCAATGGATACTGAAAAGAGTCTGAAGAACACCTGAGGTGAGGAACCCACACTGTCCCTTCTCAAATGCTGATAAGAAGAAAGCTGGTTAGGCTTTTAGAGGTACAGAGAGTTAGTGGAAAAAAAATAAGCACCCGACTGAGAAAAGCCACTGGACCAGATCTAGGTGACATTGCCTGCGCCTGGCTGTAGAGAAGTGATGCTCACTGGTACCAGCTGAGAATATGGCCCTGCATCTTCAAGCTCAGAACAAAGCAAGAATATGAGTAACTTCTGTTGTGGTCTGCTCCCAGGGTTAGAAACTATGCCTCTGAAGAAGTTGGTTTAGGATTACACTCTTAGAAAAAAGAGCCAGGTTTGTCACTCAGGCTTTGGTTTCTCTCAAACTTATAAACATGCTATGGGCTTTCTGTTGTGTTATGGTTTTGTTTTTCTTATTTACAACAAATGCTCTGTTTCACTGGTGTATGTCTCATGCAGATGGTTCCACCCAGAGACTGTGGCCAAGCTGGGGCTCCAGACACTATCAAAAGTATTAACAATGGAGATTCCTTGTTTAATCGATTGAGTGCAATGTAATGGCCAGAAACCCCTACAAAAATGACATCAGCATCAGTAACTGTAGAGGTGCTTTGTGTTGGCCAGATGAACACTGGTACGTTTATTGCAGATGGTCTGCTCCTGTAAGGACAAGAACTGAAGGTTAGTCAGTCTTGTTTGATAATCAAGTATCGGAAGGAGTTGTGAGAGAAGTTAAGACAGATCAGATTTAAAAGGTGACAGGAGCTCTAGAGACATGGCTAGCATATGTAAAATTTGTCTGGCATTGCTTTCTGAATTTTTATGTTGGAATTAATAAGATGGACTGTGACAGAAAGGCTCGGTCTTCCTTAAACCAGCAGCAGACTACATCTGGCAGGTTCATGGAAGAGAAGTCATGGGCTGACAGGGTTGCTAGTAGCGTCCTTTTCTTAAATGAGAAGGAACAGGCTGAGGCATTTTATCTATGTTAGTAGAAGACATGCTAAGCAGTTAAAACAAGATCAGCTGGTACCTCTCCAGAGCCATACGGTGTGCTGGCAAAGAGGCTTAAAGTAATCTGTAAACCAAATGGCTGGCCTTGGGGAGGTTCATCAGGAAGGTATGATGTGGTGAAGCTGAGAAGCTGACCTGACGCCGCCTTTTGGTCTTTGCCAATGATTGGCCAAATTATTGTTTTTGTATTTTAAGTACTACAACCTCTGCAGAGGCCTGGTGTGTGCTATTAATGCTGCCTGAGTTGAAGAGGGTAGGAGGATAGGAGCTCACACTTCTGTTACAGAAGACAGACAATCGTTGCTGTCTTCTGGGATTTTGCTATGCATGTCACACAGGTCCAAGGCAGCACCTGCCCAGAGCTGTGCAGAAAAAAGTTGCTCAGGTTAAATTATTTAGGGAATCTTAGAGATAACAACTTGTTGGTAAACATCTCTTACTGAGATCTTCAGTTGCATAAAAGAATGAAATTTCCTTCAATACATCTGAGGCTTAGCACACAAACGTGCCTTTAACATGGGTCAGGCAGTACCATCATCACCCTCCTTGCTTGCCTTAACCTTGGATTTGAAGCTCTGCAGGGCTTTTGTGCCCCTTTTGCTCCTGGGCTCTGGAACAGCTGGAACAACAGGCCCAGATCAGAGGACTGGACAGTCTGAAAAGCCCATTTCTAAACTAGTGAGGCAAATTAAGCCTTTTGTTGGGCCATACAGTGTCCACAGAAACAGAATAACTTAAATTAGATGTCTTTTAAATGCTAAATTTTCTTATTTCGGATGGATGTTAAGTAATTTATGTTTAATGTTGTTAACAATATGAAAAAGTAAACCACCTGTGCAGTATGCACAAAAATACTCAGCGCCATGAGGATCAGATTCAATTTTTTTTTTTTTAAAAAAGGATGCAAATCTGCCAAATCTTTTATCCCTTTGTCATATTGCCTTTCTCATGGTAGTCTCCCAAGCCTCCCTTTCTCTCCTGCTATTTTGTGTTTTCACTTAAAGTGTGATCCTGGCACTTAATGTGTGAAAGAAGATGGGGAAAACAGTCGCGTGCTTCACTCTCTGTAGATACAAATTGTGTCAAAGGGACATTTTTAAGGTGAGGAGATGGTTACAGGCCTACATTAAATGCGAGTAAATGAACTCTTACAAGCATTTGTAAGATTGGAAGGACTGAGTCAGCAGTCACTAGAGCAGATGCCCTTACTTTGCTTTTCCTTCCCTGAAATAAATAGAAACATGCGTGAGCTGAAAGCACTTTGCTGCACTGAGCCTATTAAAGGAACCACAAAGTGCCAAATTCTACTTCACTGTATCAAACAGCAGAAAGGGAAAGCAATAACAAACACCAAGGAAACTGAGATGGAGCAAGCATAACATAAAGGTTCATATAGATATGATTAGTAGCCCACTGCTCCCTCCATTCACCAGAAAATATGAAATCTATGGATAATCATCAAATTCTGCATGCATTTGCTGTCTTTCGTTCCCCAAAGACACCAAAATGTGGTACAAATGAGAATATATAGCAATAATTACGTCCGCACTGGGCTGGAAAGCAGAAGCTTTTCAACCACGCGCAACAGAAAAGCTGCAGGGGACATTTTGGTTTGGAGGCAGGTTTGGGTAGAGCCCAGAACAGTGTGGTGAGTCCTGTCTTTGTAAAGGAGAGTAATTCATTATTTAATGACCACAGATGTCCAGGACATCTATTTCCATCCAAAATCTTTCCTCTTCTGTATGGTTTGGATCCCTTTCTCTAAAATGGATGCAGCCCAAATGCCCCCAAGTGTTCTCTGGACTCAGCAAAACAAGATGTTGGTGCTTTTCAACCTGGTGAAAAACTGACAGTCCTGATGTCACTGAAGATTTGAGAGCCTGAGAAGCAATATGCAGAAGCCCTCGAAAGTGTCTTAGAGAAACCTCATTATGCGATGGGAAACCTTGGTGTACAAGACTACCTTTTTATTTATTTATGCAAATACACAATTTATAGCCACACTGGTGATTTGTTGTTTAGCTGTGACTGGTTATGCAATGATTAGGCAGAGCAATAGATTTCAACCAGAGTGTCAGCTTGGGTCTTTCATACCTCTGTTTGGCTATTATACCTAACAGTGAAGACACTGAAATGAATTGTTATTGCCTATGATAAGCAATAAAGTCCTTGGGAAAAGCCTCCACACATGTGGAGGATTTTCAACACTGGCAAGTAAGTGTTTGTACTGGAGCTGTTTCTGTGGTGCCTTCTTACCCTTTACATTTGGGGAAAAATTACTCAGTGTAAAATGCTTACAGGTCCTTCTACTGCCATGGCTATATCCTCCAGACCTTTTGTACTAATGCTTATTCTTTTTTTGTTATCATCCTTCCAAGACCAGCAACTCTGCAGTGCTATTATCTCCTGGTGCCCAAACTGCTGCCAGGGTCTGAGGTACAGCCTCACAGATGTGCTGGGAGCTGGAAAGCTGGGTGCTACTGGTGCAAGGGGATTGTGAAAAAAATATTATCCACTGCCCTAGCTGCTCCATGCTCTTTGGTCCCCTGCAGCCTGGGGCTAGGTGGGGCGCAAGCGTAGACTTCCTTGTTGCTGCTGGCTTGCAGCCTTTCTTGTTGCTGTGGCCCTGAAGCCTGCTGCCAAGTAAGAAATGCCTACAGAGCACAACAGCCTGAAAACATCTCAAACCATCCATTGTTGCTGCAGTTGGAATATGCACATCCAACTTACAAACAGTCACTGAGTGGAGTTTATGCTTAACCTAGATTCTCAGATAATGGGTCATCTTTGCCCAGTTGGGTCAGGAAGATGTAGACCCTCCTTTCTAGTGCAAACTCACCTGTTGTGGTTCCTGAGAGGGCAACACAGTGCAGTCAGGGCTTGGGTAGGTAGTGCATTTGCTTCTGCAGATGCTCCAGTCTGTGATACTTCAAGTTTTATCACAGTAATTTTCATAGCTCCTGTCTCACACTAGCTGAGTCCTCTCACTTTCCTGTACACGCAAGCAGAGCAGAGGCACAATCTTACCTGTTTTCCAGGTAAGAACCTGAGATCCCCAGCTCAATATCTGAAAGGTGTCTGGGCACCCAGGTCAAGTCCCAGCAAAATGGACCTTGCCTAAGGCAATAGGAAAAGTCTTTGGCATGGCAGGGAAGCCATCAGCCGTTGTAGCTTTGACAAGACCAGGTCACATGATTTAAGCCAGTGTCCAAAATCTCAGACTGGCTCCAGATTGCTTTCCTTCTTGAAGCCTTGCTACCAAAGGGAGAATTTCTTTATAGTAAGATCCGCTAGACAATGCATGGAGGTGGGGCAGTTTTGTGGGGCTTTTTGGTGTCTGAAACCAGTGAACATGTACTCCCATGGGAAAGCTCTCAGGCACAGCACTTTCTCCAGCAAGCTGCCTAGGAGATCCAGTGCCTGGTGAGTCTTAGGTGTGCAGTGAGAGCGTATTTGCTTTGGTAGACCTCTAATTAAACTCTACAGCAGACCCACAACAGGTTTGCCTGTGCTGCTTGCCTCTGACAGGAGCTTTCTGTCTGTGCTAGCTGTTGTTATGACACCCGCGTATCCCAGTGGTGAGAGGCGCATACAAATAGATCTGTAAATACATAAATGAATGTGTAAGGGAGGAGGGGGGAGAAAAAAAGAAGGGAAAAAAAAAAATAGTGCTGCTTCTGCTGAGTCTACAGGCACCCTGTGTTTAGAAAGGTTGGTATTTACGTGGAGAGCAGGGGGTAGCCCAGATTTCATTTCCCTTCCCTTCCCTTCCCTTCCCTTCCCTTCCCTTCCCTTCCCTTCCCTTCCCTTCCCTTCCCTTCCCTTCCCTTCCCTTCCCTTCCCTTCCCTTCCCTTCCCTTCCCTTCCCTTCCCTTCCCTTCCCTTCCCTTCCCTTCCCTTCCCTTCCCTTCCCTTCCCTTCCCTTCCCTTCCCTTCCCTTCCCTTCCCTTCCCTTCCCTTCCCTTCCCTTCCCTTCCCTTCCCTTCCCTTCCCTTCCCTTCCCTTCCCTTCCCTTCCCTTCCCTTCCCTTCCCTTCCCTTCCCTTCCCTTCCCTTCCCTTCCCTTCCCTTCCCTTCCCTTCCCTTCCCTTTTTTTCTTTTTTCTTTTTATTTTTTTTTTTTGTTCTTTTCTTTGTTCTTTTCTTGTCATTATTTTTTTTTTAATTACTCCTCTACAGGAATAAGGTTCACTGGAGCCCCCCATCACCGGCCCCGAAGCCCGCCAGAGGGCGGCATCGACTCGGGAAAGCCGCCGGCAGCTTCGCACCGCACCGCACCGCGCCCGAGACCGGGACCGGGAGCGGGGCTGGGGCTGGGGCTGGGGCTGCCGGCTGCAGCTCCGCGCCTCCCCGCCCGTCCCCTGTATCTCTGTCCATCCCTGCCTGGCACCGAGCGCCGGCTGTTTTCAGAACCCTTCGCATGCAGCGTACGCTCAAATGATAAAGACGACACTACATCCCCCCTTACTTCCCCCCCATCCCCCCCACCCCCCCCCCCCCCAAAAAAAAAAAAAAAAAAAAAAATCCAGTGGGGCAAAAAATAATCTCAGGGCTGAATCGTCGATGGTCCTTTCAACAAACACGGAGAACAACCAAAGTCTGTCGGGTCACTTGCATTTGCAGACAAAAGGTCCACAGGGCTGTAAGGGCAGAGCACCGCGGGACAGCTTTTACGCCGATGCGATGGGAAGCATCAGTGCTCACATGGCAACCGCAGCTCCCGCGGAGGGGCACCGGCGGGAGGATGCTCCCCTCCACTGCCGCGGTGCGGAGAGCCCCTGCCATCCCCTGTTTTGCACGTCCTTTGGTTTACGGCAGGGATTGCTTACAGCTGGCCGCCCCCAGCAGGCGTGTTATATTAGTTTCATCCAGCTGCACCGTGAGCTAATTGCAAATTCAAACATGCAAAATTTGCCATAAAATGCCATGATGTTTTCTCTATACCCGTTTCATTTAGGGATCCCTACTGATGGGTTTCGTTTTGTTTTTTTTTTTTTCTTTTTAGCTGTCCCCTGTGGCGAGGAAATAGAAACAGAATTATCCCCATTTTGTTATTCCTTAAGGAAAGACAACGGAAACCATTTGCTTTTGCGCAGACATCTGCCCCTTGATGGGTCTGTCTTTACAAGGAAAGAGCTCCAGTCTCAGCTAAGTCCGTCTCAAAATCCACTAAATAAAAGGCAATTCACATTTTTCTCCTGATTTAGAACGGCAAACTAAAGACAAAATCCCACAGATCTTTTTCATCACTTCTGGTTGTTCTGTGTACGAGGACAATAGCATGGTCTGGCTGACTCAAAGCTGAGACCTCACTGCTTCAGGGTTTGTTTTTTTAAATGACAGTAGAATCCTTCCCTCTCTCTCTCAAAGGGATTGCCTGAATCTGTATGCTGTGGGCCTGACACAGGGACCCATTTCTTTTTCATTTCTCCCTGTGGCTGTGCCAGCTCTCCTATTTCCATAAGCTTATAGCATTTCCAGAACACTCGTTGGAAGTGCAGTCCTTCTGCACTTCAGAAGCATGTAATTTTATTTTAGTTGCCTGACTTTAGATACTTCTATAATTCATATATTCTAAAACCCTTACATCGTTTCCTTCCTTTTTCTTCGTCTCATCCCTGCCCAAATCAGGAACAAAAAAAAAGCTTGACCTTCTAGTTTATGTAGTGAATTGTGTGATCCTAGTGCAAAGAATCACTTGGCAATCTGTAGTGTACACACATCTCCACACCCCCCCCCCCCACCCCCCCCCCCCCCCGGGTCGTTTTTACGTGCTCTGCTTTGCATGTTTGAGGAGACAAGTGGTGTGCTGACCTAAGAACTAAGCTTCAAGTCTTTTGTATCTACGGAAAATCAGTGACACGTTCATCAAAATCTAGATGTGCCAATGCCAGGGAAAACCCTGAACTAGAAACAATATCCAAAGGCTAGAAAAGTATCCACAGATTTTACTACTCTTTCCATTTTTGTTGTGAACCACATGAGTTTTATTATGGGTCATTTGATATTCTCACATGATCCCTGTGTCCAGCACTGGCACACATGGCTAGAGGAAGTTTTCTTTGGTTTAGTATGACACCATTATACTTACATAAATGACTTACAAGACTTTGTTTGCTGCACCCAGCTGCATTATACCAGAGGACTACATCAGTCTCTTTCAAGGACGAAAGAAGGTCATATGTTCCTTTAATTGCAATCGCTCTTTCACAATGGCACAAACAACCAGGGAATGAACACTGAAATGTTCAATTTCTGATACATAAAAGAGAAAAATGCACTGCTTTTCCCAGATGTTGTAACTAACACTTTTAAATACTATATCCCTCTCTTGTCCTGTTTACAGGAGAGTGTTCTAGCACAGCAGCTCCTTGATCTAAGGTCAACCATTTTTTTGACAGAGATCTATGACTTTGGAATGTTTTAATTTATAATGTTAATATCAGTTCTCTTGGAAGAAATTTTATTTTCCATAGAAAGATTCTGACAGTAGGGTTTTATACCATTAAAGTTTATGATTGATTTCAAGGAACTGTGCCTGTCTTTATGCTTCGTTAATTTAGATGTTCATTGGAGATACATGTGATAGTAGCACCTGCCTGCCTCATTGTAGACATTCACGGGGAGGCATTTGTCGTGCTGTTCAGGCATCCCTGATGAAAAGCATCCAACAAGCACAAAGGAATGTCCTGTAAGGGTGCAAGAACTGTTACTACAATCTCCCAATACCCAGTCATCTTTCATGCATGAAATGAATAGATGGAAACTGAAAAGAAGGTAAAAAGCTAGACCAGCTCTTGGGCAGATTGGATCTGTGGAGTAGACTACTGGCCATCGTCAGTCTTGACATCATGAGGCTGAGAAAAGCAGGCAAGTGACCCAGCTGTTAAAAACATGTAGGCAACGCAATTTTTCTCACAGACTTATAGTAGCTCATTTTGGTTGTGCCATGCAATATTGAGCAGGAAAGAGGGAACGCAACACAGGTGGATGGTTGAAATAGCTATGTAATCAACCTTCTCTGAAACTTCTCTTAGCAGAGATGATAAACCGTAGAGCTTGGGACTTCAGGATCCAGCGACGTAACTTGCGTAAATCCTGTGCGTTCAGATCCTGGGCTCTTGGGCTCACTGCAATATTCAGGCAAAACCTCATTGCAAAATATATGGAGGAAGAAAGGCTCCTACCAAACAACTACTGAAAAACAATGGTTGTTTTGGGCATGGTCTAGACAATCCTACTGTCTATTAGAGATCTACAAAATTGGGAAGTCCTTTCCCAAGCTAGCAAAGAACGTAAGCACACGGTTAATAACACACGACGTGGTAGTCCCAGGGACTCCAATCAAATTAAGCTGTGTGCTTACAAGCTCTGCTGAACTGGAACTAGATTGAATTACCTTGCTTTAACCTCTCCACAGATCACAAATACTAAGCTGGAAACACCTGCCTTAGAGAGCTGCAGGTAACAGGGAGACACAGCAGGAGGTGATGCTCTGACAGGCACCTGCTGGGCTGGTTTGGGCTGATGCTGAGTCCAGTGTGTGACTCCAGGTTTCAGCAGACTGAAGGGTTAATTATGGCACTATACTGTGATTCAGGGAAATGAAGTCAAGCTAACCGGAGATCTTGGTCAGTTTCTGTTGACTTTGATAAGGATGTTCCTGCATATGGAAAGAGGGTATCTTCTGCAAATATAAAGAAAGGGACATAAAAGGACTTGCCAGCAATACACAGTCTTCTTATGATAGATCAACTGAGCCAAATGTAGCCTGGCTTAGAGCCTGCCATCAGTGGTGTGGCACCGGCTTCTGATGTGAGTGAATTCAGTCCTGTTTTGTTGCTTGGGCTTTGCTTACGCTAGCAAGGAGCATTATTGATACTGCACAAGCTACCTTCACAGACTAAAATACTCTGCCATTGCCACTTCAGTTCCCCACACGGACAATATGCTGGCTTTACAAGGATTTTACTGCTCAATCTCGTTCTTTTTAATTGCAATAGGATTTTTTTATCTGAAACATTAATGTATGGTGTTGCTGGAACTCTGGTTCCTCAACACTACGGCAGAGCTCACATGAAACATGCTGGTTTTGTCCTATGTGGGTGTCCACCAGAAAATGGCATGAGCTCCTTGAATGGAATACTTTTATGTGAGTAAAATTAAACATACTCAGTACTGGAAACCTGTCAACAATTGTTGACGGCTTCCATTTTGGAAGGCATTATGTCTCTATCTAGGGACTTCACTTTCTGGCAAATTGCAGGTATCTATGGACCATGTTAAAATAGTCAAGTTCAGTTTTACATGCTTAAAGCCCTTAGCTGTGTAAGGAGTCGATTACTCTTTAAAGCACCTTCATCAGACCACATCCCAGTAGGTGTGTGTGTGCTAAAGAGTGATAATCTGTATCCTTTTTTTTTTTTGTGACACCCTTAATCATGTACTACCTTCACTAGGAGACTGAATGAACACTTGCTTTGGGAAGCCTTGGGTTGTGAAACAAGTATCTCATGGGCACCTGATTCAAACCAAAACTCTCCATGTAATGAATAAATATCTCTGAACACTTACTTTTCCACATTGAAATAGGGTCAGTCTCAATTTGAGCTGCTAGCATTTATGTAGTGTCACTCACTATTCTATATTTATCAAGGCTTGTAAGAGAGTTCCTGGTGCGTGACCAATGGATACTCACAGCTGATAAAAATCCATCTCCATGGCCTACAGAGGGGCTTTTTAATAGTGACCAGAGCCAGCCAACTGCTGACACTTGGCTTTTCTTCCATGGTGTCTGAGCTCTGGGGCGGTCAGGGCTGCTGGAGCTGTGCAGAGCCCAGGGAACCTCTCTGCTGAAGCACTGTCAGGCAGACAGTGGCTGGGGGAGCGGGAGGCTGATGCCCCGCTTGCTCCTATAGCCCTTCCCATACTCCATGCCGTAGCAAGGACCTATTGCAAGGCCTGGTGACACTGTGTCACTCTTTTTTTATGTATGGCAGGAACCCTTGAAATGCAATTTAGTGCAAAGCAGAGATTTGTGTTTTAAATAATCATCTCAAACACTGGCAGCAGTAAACAGGTGCTTGTTCAGCTTACCCATAACACTCTAATAGGTACAGCATCAGAAAGCAGAACTTAATACAGCGTAACATAACTTAATATAATAATACAAAACTTGGTGACTTAGTGATGGAAAGGAATAAAAGAATGATCTCTGAAGACAAAGCTATATCCTGGCTCATTTTGCCTAGTCCAGTGAATGGCTTCTCAGCCCATCTCCCCAGAAATTGGCAGAACAGAATCAGCTGACAAAAGCGAACAGCACATCTGCAATTAGAGGAAACATCCTATTTTACAGTTACTGTTGAATCAACATTAAAAGACAAGCATTTTCTCTTTAAAATTTGCACATCACATCAAAGTGTCAATTGAAAACTACATTCTGAGCAGGAATGTATAGAAACTCTCAGTGTTACTTATTGCTTTGTCTTGGGCAGGGAAGGAGGGAGGGATGAGGTTGGTCAGAGCTTTTGCATTTCCACAGTTTTCAGGGAATGCTTTACCAGTTTGCTTCCCATATTCTGAAAGTGTCTAGTGTGTTACTAGCACAATCTTCTTCAATAAAAATTAATGTATATTTAAAGATTAGTTCTGCTTGCTACTTGTTGCTACTGTTGACTGCTACTCGCAGGCTGCTCTTCAGAACCTTCGATTTTATACAGTCCATGTCATCTAAATCTGTATCAGCACTGGCTTTTTTGATTTCTGTTAGCATATAAGAAGAATAAAAGGTAATATCAAAAGTACTTCAAACTTTGTTTCATATGAACTTTTCCTCAGGTAAAAGCACCAGATGCCCTGACAAATTAGCAATAAAATTCACACCAACTTTCCTAGGACAGAATCAGGCACACAGAAAATCCTGAATGATTTGGTCTGCAGACTTCAGCCTATGAACATCTCACAAAACTCATCTCACAGATAATGTGAATACTATGTCCAAAATATTTTGGCATAGCTCCTCCCTCTTTTTTTTTGTCCTTGGGAGTGTATGTCATTTTTGTGATACTTCTTGTGAAACAGTAGCTCTGCTGCCATCATTAACATATGGTTAGGTGAACTGTCAGTTATTCTAGCTTACATTGATGTGGGTACTGCAGTCCCCTAAGAAAAATCCATAGAGTTAGTTCAGATTTGGCTTGACTTCTGGAGAGCAGGATTTAACAGAAAGCAAAACTATTTAAGTAAAGCTTAAAATGTCTCAAAAGTTTCCTGGTGAAATTACACTGATATGTATTGCATTCAGGATGGTGGCACCCCTGTGATAAACTACAGACATATTTGAT
Organism: Leptosomus discolor; assembly: GCF_034619465.1. Lineage (NCBI taxonomy): Eukaryota > Metazoa > Chordata > Aves > Leptosomiformes > Leptosomidae > Leptosomus > Leptosomus discolor. Next base: position 96,303,223 of record NC_141391.1, on the reverse strand, counting down.
AATTTGAAATACCTTTGATACCTCCAGTTTTAATCTACTGTAGGATTATACCTTGCATTTCAACTTCCTAATGAAAATCTTCTCTTCATCTCCCATCTATCTGGATATATTCTACTAAAATTACACAGCCATTATGCCTGATACTACTAGCACTCTTCAAAAGTTAAAGTCCAATATGTCCCCAGAGTCATCCAGAGTCATCTACCATTAAAAATCTAATGCATTTGTGGGAGAAAAAAAACCCCATTGATGTAAATTACAGGGGTTTCTAAAATGAAATAGTTATTATTTTTTCTTTCTGTCTAAGGTCGTACTCCAAAGAAAGGTGAGCTATAGAAATGATGAGATAGGAAGGCAGTGTACACTTCATTTAACTACTTTTTACAATTACTTTTAAAATGGCATGTGATAGAAGGCTTTTAGTGGTCACATGGGACAACCTATATGATCCACCTAGGTGAGGTGGATCCATCTACTTTTCCAGCCTGTGCAGCCATTTTGAGCCTCTGTGGTAAAAGCTTGCTTTCCCTGTCTGACTTCTTTAGTCTCTGCTTTTTTATGCCTAATAAAACATCAATGAACTGACAGAGAATATTGACTGCTTCACAGAAAAGAATTATAATGAATCAGTCCCTGTAGCAAGATTTTTAAAATTTTATTTTATTTCAACAACATGAATCCAGTCTGTTGCTTTGCACTCTGACGTTGCGCCTGGCAGCCCCTGGCCAGAAGCTAGGCTGATTGACTAACCTGAATTACAGCAACATCTGACATGAGCTCTGGCTTGAAATAACCTCCTTTGTTTGCAATACTCTAGTGAAACAGAAACAGTTCAGTACTGTGCTGAGAGTGTCCTGCTCTTGATTTGCCAAGAGTTTTCCCTTTGACCTGCACTCCATCTTGGCTTTATCTTGGTTACCATCCATTTCTTCTCCAACTGCTCAGCCTGATTCCTCTTCTCTATTGCCCGACAATCCCTCTTCTTTCCCCAGCAATCTTTACATCCTTGCTCTGTGCCTCTCTGGCTCTTTTGGTGTTTATGCGCAGCACTGGATCTTTACCTTTGACCAAAGTGTTGAGCCTCCTCAAGTGTTTCATTGTCACCTGCTGCCCCCCTTTTGATTTCTTCTTCTGACAGTAGTTTGGTCTCCTTTGGCAGCACTGGTTGTTATAATTAGCAATGCAGCCTTCCTGCTCTGCAGCCTACAACTTCTTTAACAGTGGGTTTTGTTGGACACCTGGGCCTCTGCTTCCACACTCTCTCTCCTCTCTCAGTTGTGTTGCTGCTTTCTCCTCCGTTGGATGTGTCTGCCTTTCCCACTGACGAGTTCAACCTCAACCTCTTTCATTCCCCAGAAATGTAGACAAGCTAGTCCTAAGGAAGAAAGATGCGTCTGAAGGCTGTTTCTCTGTGTTTTCATTTTCTACCAAAAATAAGAATAAAAATTAGTCTAGATATTAAAGAATCACAGTTTTTACAGATGGAAACCAAAGGCATCTTGTCTTTGCAGTACTGATACAGGTCCTATGGGACTTACCCTTCCTTTCATTGTGGGCTGGAGTCGCTTTGGTGAACTTATGAATGCAGACTCCTCCTCTGAAATATTGCAAGAAGCAGTTTAGCACAAAAGCCTTACTATCCATGGAGAGAACCATCTGATGGGGAGCTGCACACACATAGTTGTATTTTAAATGTAGACTAGAGCTAGTTGTAACACTTTTAGCAACAGAAAACTTTTCAGAACTGCATTTCTGTAATTTCTGTCAAAAAGCACGATTCTGTTCCCTGCAGTGAGGTAATACTTGGTCCTGGTTGAGTGCTTAAGCTTTACTTCGTGTGACATGGATCGCACAGCAATGAAAAGCTCTCCCTTGAATCTGCTAGAGCTTGGACTTGACCTACCCCTCCCTTATCTTAAGCTGGAACCTAGACATTACCAGGCACTTTTTTTTTGGTGGGATTCAACCTACAGCATGCTTTATCCCTGTGCCTCTGTGAGACACCCCCATACACATAGCCACTGCTTTGGCAGGCATGTCAATCCATTTAGCTGCTATTTATTGAACAGGAATGTACTTCTGCAGACAAATATTTATGTGAATGCTCTCAGAAAAAGTTTCTCTGACTGTCTTCAGATCTCAGTTTTAAAGGGTGAGTTACACAGAGGAGTAGAAAAATCTTGCTATAAAAATAAAAAGCAGTTCGTTATTACTGTATAGACATAAGCAGACGTATATTCCACATGATTCCCTTATTCTTAAACCAAATGCTCCAGTGGTTTAAGTATTTTAATTATTTGCAAATTAATGCATGCTAGACTTGTTCTCCAAATTCAGTTCATGCTAGGGAGTCTTCCTTATGGTAGGACTGCCCTTCAAGCTGTAAGAGAAGATAATGAGTTCCCTTTCTTGCTTTTCACGTGCTCAGGAGTGAAGTTACATTGGCTGCCCACAGGGTGCCCTTTACTTTCCACCTCGTGACTGTATGGATCTGTATGCAGTATTTACAGCCATGGCTCTCTTCTGTCCTAGACAAGACAGTTACAGGTGCAATATCAGCCTTTTCTCATTGAATTCTAGCAACATTTAATTATCTGTAAAGAGCAGAGTGAAAATCTGCTTCCTTTTCAGCCCTGCAAGCTGTACTCTCACTAGCCAGCACCTGGCCTTCTTAAAATGATAGAAATCATTAACAGCTGGCCATGGTCACCCCTTACCAGGAACTGGCCCAGTTCTCCTTTAAAAGTAAATAAGCTGTGAAAGTACCACTGCGAAAAGGTGCTGCCTCGATATATTAGGCCCCAAATTATTTTATTTAGTCAGGTCACAATCAGTGCAAACTTCCTCACACAGCTGCCAAGTAGGCTCTTGGCTTTTCCATAGGGAGCAGTGTTTTGAAAGCAAACATGCTTTGCTAGGCTGCTCTTGGCATATCCACCATAACTCTCACATTATTCATAGGGTGGGACCCGGGGTAAAGGATTGAGGCCATTTGTTAAAGTACAGCTCCTACTCATGGGACTTATTTTATTTAAATGTAACTGGTGCTGAGGAGTGTATGCACGTATATCTTTAGGTCCTTTGGCTTCCTACTGTAGAACCAGATCCTTGCTGACGAATTCCTTTACCCCTGGCAATCCATTTATATAACTGTACAGTCAAGGCTATTTTTGCAGTGTAGAAAGGGCTGGAAAATTACAGCAGTTGCTCACTTAAAGCGATTGCAGCTCTCCCCAAGTAGTCCCATTCTTTTCAGCAAGGGGTCACTCAGTGTGAATGAAGGAGAAGAGTTTGCCCGTTAATTACTTTGCATAGCTGAGTTCATCCTTTATGATTTTAGCTTCTCTTCTAATCTGAAGGTGCACAACTATGGGCTCTGTGGTGTTCAAGACTGAAGCTGGGAAGGGTGAACTCACTGGCTAGAGAGAGCTTGTTGATCCTGCCTGTTCAGTGACATTTTTTCACAGGCTGTTCTGTCTTTGGAAAGTCACCCTGCTCAGATTAGGAACTGTGAAGTATCCTCTTTCCTCCTTGCTTGCAAGTTGGCTTTTCTGGACTTTACAAATCACTGCTTCCCCAATATATAAACAGAAATACAGAAATGTGGATGGAAAGTTGAAATGCCAACATCAAGAGTGAATGGCAATGATATTTACGTTTATGAACTATGACAAATTCTGGTTTCATTACTTTGAACTCTCTCCCCTATTTACTTGTGGGCTTTAGAAAGCTGAACGTCTACAGGACAGTGGATGAGTAGTGGTAGCATGTTGTTTTGCCAGCCTTTTCCCAAGCATTAGAAGTCTTTCATGTCTTTAACCTCACCAAAAAATGCATCTAAAATATCTCTCTTTTTTTAGACACTATTCTTCTGTATAAAGAAGGAAGTTTAGGCACACAACTGCTTTAAGATTCAACTTTTCTTAACTATCAGCCAATAGTTAGTGAAATGGTTGTTAGCATGCAGTTGTTCTGTACATTGAAGATACAGAATTACAAACATAAAAGGATGAGAAATGCTTCCAGCATTCAGACACTGATGGTAATCAAAAGGTCTCATAGTCATTGTGCATACATTACTCTGCAAGTAAATGCTCTCATGGTCTTGGCATATTGAGACAAGAGTTGTATCATACCCTTACCAAGGCTGTACAAATTGTAGTATGCACACAGAGAACAAAATAAAACTTATCTGTGAGCCACAGAGCAGCCTCTGAATAAACAGTGGTTCTAGCAAAAATACTCGGTTCTCAACCAACTCCAACTTTGGTCACTCCCTGAAAACATTGCATTAGAGTTTGCTGAGTGCTTTTTTCACTATATAAAACTGGATACAATAAAAATAAATGCATACATATATAAATAAGTATGCATAAGATCAAATAAACTGCATATAAATTTACAAAATTTCATTGTACAAAACCCAGTGTTGGAATGAACAATTTATGTTCTCATTTGTTTGTGTATTTGTACAGGGAGGTAGAGGTGCTGAATTAAGAAATCAGGCAACATAGATACTGTTCATTGCTCTTTTGCATCTGTCTGATATTCCCACAGCCAGGGCACCTCCAGAGGACAAACTCTCCCATACTTAAGACAAGTGCCTTAAGAGATGGGATTAATCACCTTCTGAAGGGATCTCTATCCATGAGGACAATAGAAGGAGCCTACATAAAACAAGCTCAGATCAGATCCTTAACTTTTACATGGCTGAAGTTAAGTGAGATTAACCTCTTTTCTATATTAGACTGTGTCTTCTTGGAAAGCTGAAGGAAATGACACTTTACTCTGAAAGAGTGCTCAAATGAAGATCACTAGTGTAGGTATTGCAGTAAAAAATGCTGTTGAGAAGCAGGAAGTTTCTGGAGGAAATGAGTTTGAAGTAAATCAGCCCACAGTTTCACAAGGTTTAGGGAATACATTTCAATTGGAAGAGAAACTGCAGGAATTATCCAAAAAGCTTATTTTGAACATCACTGAAGTGTAAGGAAATTCATCCCTCTCAGCAAATTTCTTAATATTCAACTCCATGAAAACTAGAAGACTTGAGTGTAAATGTAGCCAGAAGCAGATCACTCATGCCAAGGTATCCAGTGTAATAAAAACATATTAAATATTCCAAGATAACGGAAAGCAAAGACTGTCATCAGTTTGTAGAGAAATTAACACAGTGGAGCCTTGTAGGGGTTCTCCTCAGGTTGAAATGACTGGGCATTGCACCAACATGAATGTTTATTAGTGATAGCAGTTATGGGAATATAACACTTAAAAAAGCCACATTGCCAGCTTCATTCACAAAAACAGTTAATCTGCTTCTCTGTGGGTACTGTGGCCCAGACCTTCTTCCTCAGCGCAGTCCAGCTTTCTTTCTCGTTCCTCCTAGACAAAAAGGCATGGTCTGTTCCATGTGAGGTTTAACTTTCAGCAGCCATTTATCAAACTATCTATCACATTTATTTGACAAATCGAGTGGAATGAGATAAAGGGGCTTTGAATCTCAAGGATCATTTCAACCAGTGGTGGTGTTGTTGAGGCAGCCCTAGTTAGTAACAGTTTTTGAAGGCGTTAGTGATTTTGCACTAAACAGGAGTGTTGTCCTTGGAACATGATTCTAGGGCATTTCCTGCACTTCAACAATTTAAATTTTGATTTCAAGTTCTTTTATTTAAATTGTGCCTTTCTATAGTGGCAGGGATAGAATGGACAAAATTCTGCAGAAAACGAAGGCTGCTAGATCTTTTCAATAGAAATATCTTCTCTCACAAATGCTACTTTAATATAATAATCTAAATTAAACCTTGCATTAAGAAAACAAAATCTCTGAAACTGTTCAACAATTCAGCAAATAGCCCTTCCTCCTGAAGAGGGACGGGCCCCATCCCAGGGAGGTTGGCTCCACACCAGAGTGCTCTGCTGAAGATGGCTCTGCTGGACACGGGGTGTATGACAAGAAGAATATTCTTGACCAAACGCAGGCATGTGACTGCACTCCCTGAGTCAGCTTCCTTCAGCTCAGTCCCTCTAAATATCCCTGTGCAGGTCCTTATCTTCTCCCTGCTGTGAAATAGCATCCCTTAGCTTAAACCTCACTAAGCAGAATCTAAGCCAAGGCACACTGCCTTAATTTGGGCACACGAAGAGCAAGGTTCAATCAGTCACTGAGAGCAAAGTGGATCAGCTACCCCGTGTTTACCAGCTCACTTCTTTAAAAACATATCAGTGGGGATATTTTCTGTTAAGTAACTTTTGCAAGGAGGTGAAATGAAAGCCTGAATCTGAGGGGTGTTTTGTTGTCATTGCACTCTGAAACAAAAGGGTACTTGACTCCTTTGGGAACATTTGTAGTTTCATCCAATTGTGTCTTTTATTTTCCATTTTCTAAATGAAACTTTACAAAACCAGTGCCCCTTTCCCCCCTTCTCTGTCCCACTGCCAAATATCTACTGTTACATGTCCTGAAGGGCCATTTGTGTTGATGACTGCTGATAGATGGGCAGGAAGGATGCTGTGGTAGCTTTTGGAATAGCTGGGTTTCAGGGTATCGGAGTTTTAGTCTTCAGCTGTTGTTACAGTTGACTCCAGCCAAGCACCCCACAGCCGCTCACTAACTCCTACACTCCCAGTGGGACAGGAGAGAGACTAAGAAGAGCAAAAGAAACTTGTGGGTTGAGATGAAGACAATTTAACAGGTGAAGGAAAGGGGGAAAAAACAAGTGATGCAAAGTTAATAGTCACTCACCACCTCCCACAAGCAGTCCAACGTCCAGCCAGGCTCCAAGTAACAGCCATCTCGGAAGCCAAAAATCTTCCCTCTTTTTCCCTTAACCCAGTTTTATTGCCAAGTGTGACACTGTATGATATGGAAAATGTCTTTGGTCAGTCCAGGCCAGCTGTCCCAGCTGTGTCCCCTCCCAGCCTCTTGCCTACCCCAACCTACTCCCTAGTGGGTGGGAAGTAGGGAGGCAGAGTGAGAAACAGAGAAAGCCTTGATGCTGTGCAAGCACAGTTCAGTTCGGCAGTAGCCAAAACATGGTTGTGTTATCAGCACTATTTTGGTCACAAACACAGAATGCAACACCATAGGGGGTGCTATGAAGAAAGTTAACTCCATCCTAACCAGGCCCAATATAGCTGTTCATGAACTGAACTGGTTGCGTAATGCAGTCTCACTGTGGGATGCCCTGAAAACAAGCCCTGTTTTGCTTGTGAACAAACAGTCCTTCCTATTTGCCAAATTTACAGGGGCCATCTCTGAGTTCCTCAAAATATCGGACCCTTCCATAGGCCATGGCTGCTTCTGGCCTCAGCTCTGCCTTCTCCACCTGCCCTGAGCGCATGGTATCTTGCAAGGGAGTGCCGGCATGTGAGACAGAGTGTGCATGGAGGGGTGGAGATGACTCCTAGCTGTCCCTCCTCTTGTCTAAGGTCTCATCACCTGGAGGTGATTGAAAGGCTGGGAATTTCATTTTTGGTATCACGGCTAGGGGTCTCGTGGCAACACCACTGCTGTTAGAGAGGCAGTCAGGGATCTGAAACACCAGAGCACATCACTGCGATGGAGAGCTTGGCACAGGGAAGATGAAGGGTGAGAAGCTTTGGAGCTCTCTTTGTCAAAAAAAATGTATGGGAGAAGCTGTGTGGCCAACTGCCTTCTCACAGCTCAAGACCTAAAGCTCTTTCATCACCTCTTAGTTCATTCCACTAACAAATTGGCTTGAAACTAACCACTCAGTAAGTCCTGCCAAATCATATCAAGCCCACTAGAGAGGCAAGATGGATTGTATCTTTCACATTTGCATAGGGGTTTTCAAATAAGAAGGTTGTTAGGTCATTCAAGAAGTATTTGTGGTCAACTTTTTTGTGAAAAACAGTCTGTTAAATGCATCAGCCTAATTATAGGGGTCCCATTTCTGCCAAAATATAATTAACAGTCTCAGAGTGATACTAAGTGCTGTGAGAGTTCATTTTGAGATGAAACTTGGCCTGAAAGACCCATGTCCAGGACTGTTATTTTTGCAAATATGCTTTATAATAGGATAATTATAATAGCTCTGAACTAATACTTTAAATACATTTTAAATAGCTTGTCTATTTCTAGCCTAGCAGGATTATGCATTTCAAAGCATGGGTTTCCATCACTTCCAGAACAGTAATTTGGGGTGGCCACTGTTGTTTATACCCTTATTCAAGGATCAAGGGACAGGATCAAGTGGCAAAGTGTAACTAGAGGAAATTAAGCTAAATGCCAGGTAGAATGCAAACAGGGAATGGAATGTCCTCTCCTCTCTTGCCCCTGATTAGATGTTGATGAAGCAGTTAATTAAAGGCCTGTCTTTAAAGCCATGAGACAGCACTGGGCGGACACATCATGGCCCCATAAGTACCCCAGTTCATTGCTGCCTCACTGTGGGCCCTGCTAGCAGAGGCTCAGTGCCCTGGGAGCACAGAAATGTACTTTCTAGAGCAGGGCTGTGGGCTCAGCCATGGGCTGAAGGGCTGGTACCAGGTTGAACATACCAGCTCTGTGCATGTGTAAGTGTGTTTGTGCCTGTGAAGCATATGGCTCAGCGGCTCTGATCCTGTTTGGTGCCTTTACAACTAACAATATTGTTATTGTGACGGTGGGGCTGTCCTGTTTGTTCAGTACCTTGCCATGACATGATGGCACAAAACTGCCTGGCTCCCCCACACTCTGCCCTGCATCACTGCAATGGTACCCAGTGAGCTGAGTATCTTCCCAACAACTGCTCGAAAACAGACCCCAAAAAAATGTAACACCTCTGAGACAGGCTAAACACTGCTTCCCTTCTGCATTTCTAAGTACAGAAATTGAGAAAACCACCTTAAGTTCTTACCTTTCAGCCTACAAGTAATTGCAAGCTGAGAGCAATTTCAGCCCTACTTAAGGGGAGAGCAAAGGATTTCCTTTGCTGACCTGAAAGCCCTTTATAAGTCAGAATCAAACTATATCAGAGCCATTTACAAAAAGATAAACTCAGGCATTTCATTCCCTATCTGGAGAACTGAATAAGGTAAAGAAGCTGAAATTAATCTGCATTTATAATCTTCTGGTATTAGGCCTGGCAGGGTAACCTGCTCTTATGTAATTGGACTAATAGCTATGGTTTATTAACATCATTGAATCATGCTGTCTAGTAAACTTTCCTTTTATCTCACAATTTCACCCTGTCTGCCCTGAAGAAAAGGACCAGTTTCCTAGAAGCGAATTCTTCCACATCATGCAAGAATCAAGCGACAGGCACTGACACGGCCGATTCAGGGCGCAGCACTGATCATTTTAATGGTGAGCAAGAAGCACAGACTGCAGGTTTTGATGAGCAGTGGAACAGGTATTGCTGTGCTGCTGCACTTCAACTAGCAATGGCTGCAAGTGATTACTGACAGTACAGACACCCCAAATCCACAGTAATGTTTGTTAATCTTGCAGAAAGAAGACACAGTTGTAACAAAGGAAAAGAGCAGCTTGATCGTTTTTGCCATAGGGTGTCTCAAAGCAAATGAAGATTCTGTATTTATTGGCTTCTTTGATGGTAAAGGATTACAAGGGGAAAGCACCTGCTTGTGTTGTGTTTCTTCCAGTCTGATGAGTCTGCACTTTGCCAGGCTGCAATTTGCACAGCCTACATTATTAAAAGAGATGCTACATTAGGAAAGAGGGCTGGGCGCACTGGGAGGCACTGGATGACAAGCAAGATGCAAGCAAATAAATAGCAAGGGGAAGAGAAAAGAAAACACAGACCTAAGGAGCGCTAGCCTCGTTTCATTTGCTATTTGGGGTCTGATGAATCGTATCCCTAACCATTTGTGTTTATAATTGGAGCAGCAATGGGTGAAGAGAAATCTTCAATTCCTGCTGATGCTACCTCTGTTTTCCAGCTGTAACTCTGCTGCCAAGGAAAAGTCTTCTACACTCCCCACACCTGAGATGAGTTTTGTTTTTTATGGGTCCTGAATATTTACTTCTTTGACAGGGGATGCCATATAACGGCACATTAGTATGAACTAAGGGAAGGAAGTTATAGTATGTAGAAGTAAAGAAATGTGAAAACAAATAAAATAGCTGTGCAAGCTGTAAGTAGAAGGAGAGAGGAAAAAAACCTTCCTGACTTGTAAGGGTTGGAGCACGTATTTTGAAAGATGGGCCCACAAAGACCCAAAACACTGGGGAAGAGGTGAAGGAGAGGAGAGGGTCAGGAAACCCTCCACATTTCTGAATCCCAGACATCTTGGGCCTATCTAAAAACTGTGCAGGGCCACCTCTGACACGGCCAAAGCAAGGTTCACCCAAAGCCTCACATAAAAAGAAGGTTGCTCAGGGTGGACTTCTGCTCTGTCCCATCCCTTCCCTAACCCAGCTCCACTCCCCTTTCTTCTTCCCCTGCTTAGATGTGTTTTGCACAAGCAAGTGGGAGATATAGGGCAGATAAGCTGGTTCTCCGCTGCAGCAGTACAGTTATATTGGTTCCAGTGTAGTTACATGTAGCTCCATCCCAAAATGGCTGCAGTGACAGGCAGAGCTCTGTGAGTGGGATCTGCTCCTGTTCCCTTGGACGTCGCTGCAGCCCACCTCACCTCCGGCTGTGGCAGGGTGCATGGCAGCTGTGCTCTCAGGCTGCAGACATCATTTCTCTTACTGCCCTTGGGGTGTTCATAGCTGTGGTCATTTTGTTCATCACCAAGGCTGCCAGTCACTGCTGAATGCATTTTCAGAAACAGACCCAGATAACTTCCATGTTCTCAATAATTAGTGTTGCGGATCAATCAGTGAGGTGCAATAATTACGGTCTGACAGTATTTCCACAAACTCCCCTTGCAAATAACGCCACTGTTTACGTGTTGTGATGTTTTTCTCCACTCTCAACAGTGAACTCCAGGCACCAGTCAACACCTTGTTATGTTGATGGACATTAGACAAAAAAACCCAGTTGCATCAGTGACGTGGCTTAATAAAAAAAACATTAATGCACTGTGAAGTGTTTTCTTCTGATGACCACAATAATTACAAAGAGGGAAATTATGGTCATGCCAAACGAAATGCCATTTACAATAGCCTTGTCAATTTTTTTACAGCACTTACTGGATTAACGGGTTTTCAGTGGAATTGCTGCCAGAGCTTTTGTTCTCTAAAACAGCTAATATTAATATAACATAAAAATGCCTCTGTCTATATGTTAACTCCTTCTCCCAAGGAAAAAAATAAAAATTGTTCTGTTCTTCTTCTGTTTGTCTATAAAGTGTGATGTAAACTCAAAAGCCTAAATATAGAGCAGCCCGGTGAGACAAGCTTCTCTGTTTCTCATCCTGGTGAATGATAAGAGTTTCAGAACATGAACTGGACATCCTTAAGAACCTTGCTGAACTAGTGCCTAGCTGACTATACTTAAGCAGTTTGGCACTGCTAGGACTCACAGATTTTAAAAACTAAAAGGCCAGAAGAAGAGCTGGCCCAAGGTGGGAGATGAAAGTCCAAGTGATTCTCAGTGCTCCTTGCCTAATACCCAGAACAGCTCGTCCTCCCTTTCTGGTCACAGGCCCATGTTGCCTTATGGGTCTGATGCTCTGGCACTGTGAAGTTATCTCTGTACAGAATTATTTCTATTCAGAGTTCACGGCCTATTCCTTCAGAAGAAGTTAAATTCCATATAAAATGACTTGCAGTCCCCAAACTAGACTAGATTATCTAGCTGGACTTTAGTAAAACTTTTGACACCATCTCCCACAGCATTCTCCTAGGAAAGCTGGTAGCTCATGGCTTAGACAGGTCCACTCTAAGCTGGGTTAGAAGCTGTCTGGACGGCCAAGCACAGAGAGTTGTGAATGGAGTTAAATCCAGCTGGTGGCTGGTCACAAGTGGTGTCCCCGAGAACTCAGTATTAGGACCAGTCTTCTTTATCAATGATCTGGATGAGGGCACCCTCAGTAAGTTTGCAGATGACACTAAATTGAGTGGGAGTGTTGATCTGCTCGAGGGCAGGAAGGCTCTGCAGAGGGACCTGGACAGGCTGGATCGATGGGCTGAGGCCAATGCTATGAGGTTTAACAAGGCCAAGTGCCAGGTCCTGCACTTGGGTCACAACAACCCCATGCAGTCCTGCAGGCTTGGGGAAGAGTGGCTGGAAAGCTGCCTGGTGGAAAAGGACCTGGGGGTGTTGGTCGAAAGCCGGCTGCACGTGAGCCAGCGGTGTGCCCAGGTGGCCAAGAAGGCCAACAGCATCCTGGCCTGTATCAGAAACAGTGTGGCCAGCAGCAGTAGGGAGGTGATTGTCCCCCTGTACTCAGCACTGGTGAGGCTGCACCTCGAATGCTGTCTGCTGTTTTGGGCCCCTCACTACAAGAAAAACACTGAGGTGCCTGAGTGTGTCCAGAGAAGGGCAATGCAGCTGGTGAAGGGTTTAGAGCAAAAGTCTTATGAGGAGCGGCTGACGGAACTGGGGTTGTTCAGCCTGGAGAAGAGGAGGCTGAAGGGAGACCTCTACAACTACCTGAAAGGAGGCTGTAGTGAGATGAGGGTCGGTCTCTTCTCCCAAGTAACAGTTGGCAGGACAAGAGGAAATGGCCTCAAGTTGCACCAGGGGAGGTTTAGACTGGACATTAGGAAAAATTTCTTTACTGAAAGAGTGGTCAAACATTGGAAGAGGCTGCCCAGGAAAGTGGCAGAGTCACCATCCCTGGAAGTGTTCAAAAAATGTGTTGATGTAGTGCTTCTAGACATGGTTTAGTGGGCATGGTGGTGTTAGGTTGACAGTTGGACTTCATGATCTTAGAGGTCTCTTCCAACCTAATGATTCTATCATTCTATGATTTTTAGCTAAGTCTTACATGGAGAAGGATATTTCTCATCTCAAATTCTTTTTTCTTTTTCTTTCTTTCTTTCTTTCTTTCTTTTCTTTCTTTCTTTCTTTCTTTCTTTCTTTCTTTCTTTCTTTCTTTCTTTCTTTCTTTCTTTCTTTCTTTCTTTCTTTCTTTCTTTCTTTCTTTCTTTCTTTCTTTCTTTCTTTCTTTCTTTCTTTCTTTCTTTCTTTCTTTCTTTCTTTCTCTCTCTCTTTCTCTCTTTCTCTCTCTCTTTCTTTCTCTCTTTCTCTCTCTCTTTCTTTCTTTCTTTCTCTCTCTCTTTCTTTCTTTCTTTCTTTCTCTCTTTCTTTCTTTCTTTCTTTCTTTCTCTCTTTCTTTCTTTCTCTCTTCTCTCTCTTTCTCTCTTTCTTTCTCTCTTTCTCTCTTTCCCCCTAAGCATGTCACTGATGGCAAATGTGTTTCTGAGCAGGTCTTTCAAGCCAGCTGAGGGCTGCTGCAGCACTGTGAGATGTGAAGGCTGTGTTGAATGAGTAGCCAATTTAGGAAACTACCTCCATTATTGCGGACCCCTGGTGTCTCCGTGGGTGCGTGTGTGTGCCCATGTGCGTTTCCCACTCGGCTCGATGCTCTCTGTCTGCCACCTGCAGGCTGAAGCCACCGACTCTTTTCATGGCACTGCTCCCAGGGTGCACAGTGCAGGACAGGGAAGACTTCACGCTACTAAATAACAGCCTTGAATTTCTCTTAAATCCTGACTACGAGCAAGGCCCAAAAGCTGAATGCGCCCTACAAACAGGTTCAAAACCAGCCCCCCTTTATTCCTGCATCATCCTCTATGTGGATAAGCTGCAGATTCTTCATTTTATATCAGACACAGGTTTGAATTAATCCAATTTTCCCCGGGTCACATCCCAGAGCAACAGTTCCAGTCTCTATGCTGTACACATTTGCATGGCTTTGTCTTTCACTAGAAGGGAAGGGAAGGAAGACTACTATTCCTATCACACACTACTGTGCAATCTGCCTCACAGGATAGCTTCCACAGAGCAGAGCTCAGAGTGGAAAAAGCTGGCTGGCAGTGAACAGTCAGGTTGTTCATTAAGTAAAATTCTAGTGGAGAAATCTAGTGTCTAGGTTTAATGAAAAGTTAATGAAACATGCACAACATCCCTATGATCTCCAGCTCATTTTGAACAGAAGCTGAACTCAGGCAGGTGCATTTAATGTTTTTGATAAATGTTTCACAGGTATTGGTGCATGACCCCAGACCTAGAAGGCAGCAGGGAAGCTAGCAGTTAAGCTTCCAGGTGCACAGAGGGAATCAGGACAGGGGGGAGGAAGAAGGGTCCCTCATTGTTCTTGAATGAGAAACAGGACACTAATAAGAAAGTGAACATAAGGTTTTTTTTTTTTTTTAAATCTATAGTACCTTGGGTATCAGCTCTAAGTAAATGAGCTGCTAATTAGTTGAAGGAGAGTCTAATATAATTAAGATACAGTGAAGAACATGATCCTGTTTACGGTACTGCTGCTACAAGACTAGAATGAAATGTTGGCTAACACAGATTTTGCAATCTCTTATTTGTCTGAAAAGCTTGCTGTGGTATCTGTGTTAAATCTGGCCTGCAAACAAGTCAGTCCAGTACAGAAATGGAATAGGTAATGTGCGTCACACAGCTCAATCCTCATTTTGACAGTAAATACATTAGAAAGTCAGTTAGATGTGATCTAGGAAGGCGGAAAATCTCTAATGCTATCAAATTCTCAGATACTGCAAAACAAAGGAGCATTGCAGTTAAATTTGTTCTAAAGCTTGTGCCATCATGTAACATAACCAAAGCCAAACTGTAATGCTGAATGCTTAAGAGTTTACAATTGCTTTTTCAGCTATGTGTAAATTATGAATGCATATTTCTTTTCCAGATTATGTAGTTAATGAGGCTCAGTCTGCTTGGAAATAGGCTTGTCTGTTTAGAAAGGCAGGGTATGTGTGAAACACAAATGGATAACTAACAAGTTCACAGTTCTGGAAATAACACTTCCTGACAGCTCTAGGGTAGAGTCCCGCTTTAACCAAGGAAAGGCAGTCAGGCTCGCTTATGCAACATAATATGCCCTGACTGCACTAGCAAGTGACGCGCTTTTTCACTGTTTCACCAAGCCCAGTGAAAGAGCCCTCCATGAGAAAAGTACTTCCCAACAGTCTAATTCCTCCCTGTGTCTTACGGTTGTGGCCTGCCTCATGTGCATCACATACACCTTTTCTCAAACACTCAGGCTGAACAAAACTCAGTCACTTATTGACTCTAATTTGCCTGGAAATAGCATTAAAGTGAGCTGGTGGAAAGTCAAAATGCAAACTGCAAAACCTGAAGAAAGATTAATTTCCAATTTCTACAACATGCTCTCTATATAGGATGAAAGAGCACCTTGAATTCATACAGGTCTCTTCTGTACGTGTTAGAGAAGCTTCTAGAATAAAATGACCAGTGGCTTAGGAAGGAGAGACTTAAAGATGTAAAATAAAAGCATTATGGTTGTGTATTTCTCTAGTCTACATAAGTGCATATCTGGGTCTGGTCTTCTTACTAGGCTCCCTTTCCACTGTTGATTTGGCTTTGATAAAAACTTGGCTTGAGATTGGTGGGTTTATTCTGCATACTTAAAGAAGTAAAACCTGTAAGTAATCAAAAGGTAAGATGAAGGGAGAGGTGGAAAGAGAGTGGCCAGTTTGTGAGCAAGACAAGACCTGCTCAGCTGCACTCAGCTTTGCTCTAGAGGTTCCCCCTTGAATTTCTCCTCCCTGACAACCACAGGCTACAGGGCTCTCAGCTGCCTCTTGGGCAGAACAGGTAGGTACCTGTTTCATGGTTTTGCTCCTTTTTTTTTTTTTTTCTTTTTTTGTGTGTATTTGTTTGGTTTTGTTGGGTTTTTTTTCCTTAAAATTCTCTTTTGCCTGCTGGCAATTATTTGCTGCCTCCAGACAGGCTTTGTAAAGCCATGATACCACTGGGGAGTCATTGGTAGAACAGCCTCAGAAGTGTTGCTGACCTGATTGCAAAGTATCACATTAACAAAACAGAAGTTTTTTTTTCCCTTGCTCAGCCTACCAGCATCATTTCTGCTCAATCACTCTGTGTGTGGGAGAGGAATCCAGACACTGCTGCATTACTCACTGGCCTGAATAGAGAAAGCGTTTCCATATGTTTTTCCTAATGTGTGTGTACACATTACAAACTGAACTCTTAAATCAGTTGCTCTGAATTTCTAGTAGTATAAAGAGATCAGAATTAGGCTGTCTCTGTCACAGAGGGAAAAAATGGCTTTTACCTTACTGATGTCTGATTTTTTCCTTGGTTTTCATGCCAACATTTTTGATGGATACATCAACCTAGACATAGAAGATTATTACAGCCAAGTTAGCACAAATCACAAATCTACTGTGGCTTGAAAGATTTATTGTGGTCTCTCTTCTTTTCTTTCCATCTTTCATTTGAAGCAAATATTTTTGTAGTGTGTATTCATGGCCTGCTTTATTTAACTGTAATATCAGATGCCTGAGATTCAAATACCATCAATCCATTCATATGTAGTTATCCTAGATACAAAGCAAGCATTGTGCACACTAAATGAATGTGTTTAATTACCTTCAATACACTGAAATAAAGCAGTACCACATGATAGGCAATGGATTTCTCACTGATCCTGACATATTTGGGTTGATGCTAAGGAGCACCACTGCTGTGGCCATAATTTTTAACCACCGGGAATGCTCAGCCATCATCAGGGAGTGCACTGTCTATTGTGGGTCCCTGAGATTATGAAATTTAACTGGAGACAACAATGAGCAAGAATGGGGACTGTAAGCCTTGGGAATAGTATCACCAACACGTACAGTTTACCCCAGTTTAGAACTAGGAAGCCTCTTCAAAGAACTTTCTGTTGTGATCTGATCAGGCCAAAACAGATCTCATTATCTGTGTGGCAGCACTGATAATGCCCTGATGGATGCCAAGTTAACTGCTTGATGACAATGAAGCCAGACTTGGAGCCTGAAGAGCAGCAGTAAGACTCCTGCCGGTGCAATGTATCCACAGCTGGGGGAGAGGTCAGTCCCCACAAACTCAGCAGTTCCCAGTCTGAGGGGCTGAAGGAGGCTGAAGCCTGGAGGGGCTTGATGTCGCTGCAGGCAGGTCATCTGAAAGAATTTATCAGGAGCTGCTCAACACCCCTAGTCCAAGCACTGATGGAGAGCGCCACAGGGTGACACACAGGGGACAACAAAGTGTCCATCAGCTAAGGACACACAGAGCAGCTGGTGGCACTGGATGGACTTATGCTGGTGGAGAGCCACCTTGGAGCTGCTGCTACACCAAGTGGGTGACCCTGACACAAGGACAACCGTCAGGGGAGCCATCATAATGATCAGGATCAGTCCCGCTGGGAAGGAGTCAGGCAAAGGCAGGAAGGAATCAGAGAAGAGTGAGGGCCATTGCACTGTGGAGACTAGAAAGAGGAGGACAGAAGAGAAAGCAGCTTCTGCAAGGGAAGAGGGGCAGGAGAACATAGGTAAGTGCGGAAAGAAACTTCACAAATTCAAGGCGCGTGAGAATGGGAAGTTGGAGGGGGCATCAGAAAAGAAGGAAAAGGGGGAAAAAGTCTGGTAAAGATAGAATCTTGAAAAGTGTTGCTGTTGATAAGGCAGCAAGAAATCTTGAAGGAGATAATTTCTTAGGTAAAACAGAGCCCAAGCCTTACAGGGGAAATCTCTTTTTCCTGGGAAAGTGAATGTTGGAGAATGTTATTGCCCGAGTAAGAAGAGTGTATTTGATTTGATTTGATAAGCAAAAAGAAGTTATAATTAGTCTGAATGACACAGAGCCATTACTCTGGATGGAGACATAAGGAAACCTAGTTTTTTTAGTATAAAGAAGACCGAAACTTCGTGGTAGACTGTCACTGATCTTGACAATGAAGTAGCTTTCAAGGTACTGATTTTCAGTGTGCAATGTCTAAAGTAAGAAATGGGCACACTAAAAATCAAGGTTTCTGAGAGTTGATGGGGAGAAAATGGATTGCAGGATACTAAAGAAAGTGATTTGGCCATGCAAGCAGCTGCCAGAGCTAGCCAGCTGAGGCTGCGCAGACAGCAGTCTATGAGATGGCCTCACTGCTGACCCCAGTATCACACACATGTAAAACCTTGTGGTGCCCCAACTTGAAAAATAGCCTTCAAATGGGCACTTGGGGGCAGTGGTTGCTCGGCTGTAAGGAAGGCAGAAACACTACGCAATTGTCAGGCGGGAACACTGTGAACACTACCATAGGCAAATAACCATAATGCAAAGGCAGCATGGGCCAAACCACAAGCTCTCCAGGTCTCAGGGGGCTTCAGTTTTCGGAAACACATTCATGTTCTGTGACAGATCTGAATTATGAGGTGATTCTTTGGCTTTAACTTGCCTTTATTTCTCAGGGCAGCAGGTAACCATGAAAGGGCTCAGAAAAAAAGATAGGTGCTCTCCTTCAGAGTTTGTACCTTCCTATTTATATTTTAGCTACACCCTGGCTGTGCATGGCTTTTTACAAAGGGGAGGAGAAGCCTGACCTGGGAGAAGCCTGCAGGTGTACCAGGACTTGCTCTAGTGGATGTTGGGATGGACGTTCTGGTTTGTACCTGTCTCCACCTGAACACAGTACTTAACTCCTTTAAGACCATTAAGTGCTTTTTTGTTGAACTTCTACATCTCCTTAAGACCAACAAACGCCAAGGAGAGGACAACATTACACTTTCATATGTCCTGACACTCCTCATAAAAGAAGCCCCATCAAACAGATAGGATGAAAAAGGTAACGGATTCAAAACTTGCTAACAGTCATCGGAAAGTCCTCTGAAAAGTGTATATAGCCAAGGCTGTGTTAGTTCTTCAGCATGACTTTTCCTTTCCACAGGAAAAAAAATGCACTTGGCATGGTTTCTGTGCGCAGCAATGAGAGAGATGTGTATAGACAGATGTGACTGCCACCACTCCCCCCCTCACCTGAAGTCAGATGGCTACAAGCTATTTTTGATCCTCAAAGCCATCTGTCTGGGCAAACATCACTCGCTGCCCAGGTGAAAATACCTTTTCTTTCAGCAAGGTTTCCTTAGCAAAAGGGCCAAGATGGAAGTAGAAAGTTGTCAGCCCTACAAATACAGAAGCAATTAGGGCTTCTTTAAAAATGTTTGAAAAAACACAGCAAGATTTTAGGATTTTATCACAAAGCGTTTTATGAATTATAATTTGAAAGTTCAAAAGGACAACTAAGACAAATGTCAAGGCCCCATTCTTCAGAATTAATCTGAGGAGGCAAAACCAAGCCAATGAAAATAAGCATAGAAGATTTCCATGCTCAGCTGTGCATAAAATAAACATCCCCATCAGAAACTGAGGATTAAAACAAATGCTTCAAGGTTTAGTGGTACAAACAAACAGGGGAGAAAAGATTTATAGCATTTTATGTTTTAATTTTGTTCCTTTTATTCTATGCCAGATTGCCCAAACTCTGTGATGCATTAGGCTATAAAAAAGCACAACTGTCAAAATCAAGGCACAACATAGATTAAAAAAAATCTTTAAAATTAAAATAATGACATTTCTTTGTCCACTTCTTCTGAGATCTCACTTTTATAATTATCTAAGAAGAGGCTAATTAAGTCTATTAATGTAAACCAAAACTTTTTTGTGAGATATATTAAATTTGCTATGTTTTATGTGCAAATCAGGCTACCGATTTTATGCACTATTAATTTTTTTTGATATTCTAGGGTTTGGCCCTCTTGACTTGTCAACCAAGCAAGGGAGTGCACTGTTTCACAGGAAACAAACTGCGGAAGAAAGGCTAGAGAAGCACGTCCTTTACGGATCTTCCTGACATGAGTCCTCATGGACCCTGAGCTTTCTGCTTCCAAGAGGTGCCTAACAGGAGAGCAGCTGGACGTGTCCCATCTCACTTCAGGGAGTGTACAAAAGGCAAAAGTGAAGTATGCTCCAAGCAGGAGGGCTGTAGGACCTGGCTCCTGCAGTGGTGCTTTGATGTTGTTGTTCTTTAAAGGCAGACCCAAGCAGAGATACTTACAGAGCTAAAAGATAACCAAACATCTAATTCAAAGACTTATTTTCCACAAGCTTTGCAGCAAATTGCTGTAAGAACACTGCCTGTTTGCTCTGATAATTACAAGGGCTATCATTCTTGCAGGGTTAATTTTATTTTATCTTTTATAATTTCTGAATGACATTAAAAATGAGCACTTCCTTTGGTCAATCTGTTCAGCCCATTCCTCAGCAGAGAGCTGGGTATGAAAGGCCGTGGTCTGATTTCAGTAAATTCAATAGAGACTAAAATCAGTGGGATCAGTGCGGAATCTACATACATATTGCCAGAGGCAGATCCACAAACTGGGTAGAAAAGCATGGAATGTTTGTAGATATTCAAATATCATCCATCAAACTTGATAATAAAGCAGACAGAATGAAAGAAATAATTATTCTGAAGTAATCCTGTTTTGTCGGTAGAAGAAAAATAGATGCATTACTAATAATACAAAATGCAGAATTATATAGCAGTCTGTAATACCTTCCTCTGAAAAATATGACAAGGATCTGGGTTTCATCAGTTTTGCATTGTCCTGAGGAGGTCATTTACCTGTCTGCACTGTGAAATTAGCTTTTCTCAATTAATGCTAATATCAGTTCCTTTTGTTCTAATCAGACTCTTCCAAAAAAAAACAATAAGCAGTGCGGGACTAGCATTAATAAGAAAACAAAAAACCCCACCAAAATAATTCAAACATACTATGCCTGCTGGATTTTTGCTGTTAAAGTTTCACTTTCACCTCCACTGTTAATAAGGCTCTGGGTGAAATTGGTTTCTTTGATGACATTGGAAACAGTGATGTACTTCTGAAGGATTTTTTTTCTTTGCAGAAACTGTTAAAGCAGAGAAATCGTGTGGATGCAATGGAAAGCAAATGTCAGAAACAGGGTGTGAATCTTTCCCTCTCAAATTGTGTAACAATGGCAGTACCTGTGCAAATAGTCAACTAAAAGGGGTAGAAATTGCAAAAACTTGCCTGCCATAGTAGCCTGAAGTCCTCTACTTTGTATCATGTCAGCTGCATGGAGATCCCAGATAAAGAATCTAGAGGAGCACAGATTATGGAGTGCAAGGGCCACCTCACATTTAACACAAACCCCTACTTTTGCCTCAGAAGCTAAAGCAGCTGGTCTGGTTGCATTACGGCAAGTTTCTAGCTATGGCTTTTTCTGTCACAAAAAGTGTGAATTTAATCCCTTACAGGTGGCAGAGGTTTGTTGACTGAAGACAGCTTTGAGGAACATAGCACTTAACTGTTTTGTATGTTGATGTTTCATGCCCAGGTACAGAAGAGATGATAAAACCGCCACAAGTTTGGGTTTTACACACAGGATAAAAAGCACTAGAGAGGTTTCATTATTCCTGTTCTTCAAAAGCTCTTCATAGTGCAGCCTCACTGAATGTGATGCATTCAAGTCGTCAGGAAAGAAGAGCTGTGATATTTCGCAGATAGGATAAGGCTATGGACCAGGGAATGAGTGAAATGAGATACCACTGAGACCTCACTCTCTATCTGAGAGGGCTCCAATTCAGCCTCATGGAACTACTGCAAGAAGAGGGTGTGTGAGAGGGTGCATGCCAGATACACATTAAAGTCCTTAAATCTACTCAGAGGAAAGGGTCTATAAGGACAGAGCCCTCACCAACCAGAGAGTATTCAGGCACTCAGGCAGGGTATCATCTGCCCTTTGCTGTGATCTGCAGTGTATCCCAGGGCTTTACAGGCCAGGTGACCCCTTATAACAGTGATAAAAGGAAAGGCCAAACTACTGCTGTATCTAACACCACCCTCTCCTGTACCCTCATGTCTTTCTCTCAAAAAAGGAGGGAAAAAAAGCAAAAAAATAAATTGTTTCAGAAAGCTAAGACCAGTATGTTTTCTCCAAAGACCAAGTGTTGCTTGCAGACTGCAGGCGAAGGCCTGGTGAGGGTGAACTATGCTGGCTGTTGACCGCTGCCACTGACAGTATCTTCAGTGTGCCACAGAGTCCCTCAGCGCTGCAGGACACCTCTCCCATGTGCCTTTGGTCTGCAGAGGACACTTTGGGTGGGGGCACCAGTGGCCTTAGTTGCATGGATGGAGCAAGCAGGAAGAGACCTTCAGACTAAAACAGAAACATGTTGTCTCCCCATGAGCAGCCTCTGCCTGAAAGAGACATTAAGGAACTTCAGTTTCTTCCCACAGCCATTGCTCTCCCAGCTCAGCCCTCAGACTACAGTAGCCTATATGTGGCTGAATCTGTTCCTGTAAAGGGTTGCAGTCTGGCCTTTTGCCATTTCCTGGAAAAATTAACTCTTCAAGGGAGTTGTTACAGACAGTATGAGACTGAAGCTCTATGAATGAGATTTTTAAGAGGGGCATGACATTCAGTAGTGCTACAGACAAGAACAAATGAAGCACTTAAACAATTTATTCTCATCTGTTGCAGGAGCTGCCCTACATAAAAGCCAGATCACCTTTGGTCAGTGCCAGAGGTATTTCTAGATAAAGTAATATGGACAGTCCTAGGATCACTGTGTTTCTTTATAAAAGCACATGTGCTTATTTTTATTCCCAGATTTAGAATGGAAAAGGGTTTTGGAAACACTCACAGGACAGTCTAGTGTAAATGTAGAACCACATTTAGGCAAATCAGAGCACAGCCAAAGGCAATTTTGGAGGATTATAGGTTTGATTAATCAGTTTGATAAGATTCTCCTCAGGAATGAGCTCCATGCTTGCACAGTGCTGTGATTTACCACCCAAGTATAAAACAGGTGCCTGTAGTCTAGAGCACAGCGGTTTACTTCAAGTGAAACAAAATCCAGCACATGTCTTGGTGTTCTGGCTGGTGGCTCCCGAGACATTTCCTAACAAGAGTACATTACTGTTTGCCTCAAATGCTTCTTGCAAGAAGTATGTGACAGGGAAGAAAGGTGTTCCTCTGCTCTGTCAAAGTTTTGGACCTGCACACCACAGATATAGATGTTGCTTGGTGCCAGCACAAAAACAACCGTGACATTTGTATATTCTCTCTGTCTTGTACTGCCAAAGCATATAGCAGATGTACTACAGGGAGTAGCACTTTCCATGCAATTTTTCTAGATGTATCATCTTTACCACTCCAGCATCTGTCCTTGTTGCTCTGCCTGCAAGTTAGACCTTCACGTTATTGACTATTGACAACACTTTGCAAAGTGGGTTTATTGTTGCCTTTGTAGTAAGTGGACACTTACCGTATTCAGAGCAGATCTTTTCCTGGTGAGAGACTAAGCATAGCATGAAAACAGAAGGATCTACAAAGACCTTACAAAATTACTTCTTTGAGGGAAACTAGATGAAAACGCTTAGAGAAGCAGACTGCAAAAAATGAGACATCCAATTGCTGGCCATACTGGCATGTCTGTGGGGTTTCATTTGGTCACTTTTGAGGACTGACCCTGCAAGGCAGCCCCGGATGGCAGCTTTCCATCCGCATCCTCATCTGCAGCCCCTCAGGCACTGCTGGATCTGGGGCTATCCTGTACGACACAGAGGTGCCAGCACATCACCATCCCAGGCTCTGTGGGGGTTATTGTTTGTAAGCGCTCAAAGACCCATGCTGGATCCCCAGGTTTGAGTGCTGAGGCTGCATCATCAGTGACATGATGCCTTCTTTCTTCTAGCCCTGTGTTTGTGTGTCTTGCCTACCAATAGCCTTACTGCCTGCTCAGAAATATCTGCCTGACCATGCTGGATGCTGCTGATTTATGAGAAAAAAAAGCAGAAAAGTGCTCCAAGTGGTTCCCAGCAGTAGTCATGACAGCTGCCAAGGAGCACAGCATGGCCAAGAGCTGTTTTGGGCTATAAAGGCATGCCCTAATCTCAGGAGGGTGACAGGCAGCTTCGGCAGCCCACTGCTCACTGCTCAGCTGATGGTCCTGGCACCGGGCCTGAGGACGGCGATCTGCTTTCTCTCAAAGATCGTGATACCATTAAGGGCTATTGACAGGGAGGTGTTGCTTTTGTGGCACTCACCAAGAGCAAAGCAGGCTTCAGCTCTAGCTGTATCCACAGAAGTAGCCCTTCTGTAAGTAAAGTCAGCAAGTGTCTCTCTGTGGCCTGGGTGTGCAGCAGGCAGAAGGGAGCAGTCGGGCCAAATCTCTTCTGGGAGGCCTCCTTGGCCCTGGTGTAGCCTGACTTCAGGAGGGTTGTTCACTGTACGCATGGCTGGGCAGTGCAAAGATGTGATGTGATCGTGTCTTGGCATAGACAGCACTGCCACGCCTCAGTCTGCTGTGCATAGTGTGGGTGCTGCCAAGGAGGAGGGCAGGTGCACCGAAGAGCGCGCCCAAGGGACACCCCAAGGGCTGAGGACCGTGTCACAGGGTCCACCTCCAGGGTGTGGCTGGTGCTGGGAGTGAGGGGAAAGAGGCAGGAATCCAACAATGTTTATTCCTACATGGTTTGTTTCAGGGACTGTTGCAGTGGCATCCCTACTCCATCTCTCGGCTACCTCTTGCTATTAAGTGACAACAGTCACATGGGATCTGAGATTGTCTTATTTCTTGCCAATAGCAACCTATTACAGGCTGAATTCTATAAAGGAATCAATGCTTCAGGAATCAAATCATGAAATCATTGTAATAGGCAAACATTGATTGCATTCAGGTCATGTCTCTGAAGTCTAACACTGAATTTAAATTCTGCAGCCCGCTACTCCTACTTGGGCCTCGGCAGGCTGAGAGTTGCTGAACCTGCTGAAAGCCCCCATCAGAGATACATGCAGCTGTGGCAGCAGGACTGTCTGGGAGGAAAAGGCTCTCAGAGGAGGCTGGGAGAGGGCTGGCACAAGAACAGAAGAGACAGCCCCGTGTTCTCATCAAATGACATTATGATGCAGAGCAAAAGTGCCTTTCCTTCACGAATACACCATTTGAATGCACTCTGTGACCATAGGAAAAGAAAGCCTTTCATAAAACACACCACTAAATCTCAGAAACCCTTCTAAGATAAATTTTAATCAGCAAGGTTTCCCATAACATCTTCGCTAATGAAGATTTGCTTACCTAAATGCTGGCTAGCATTTGTTTTCTTCAGAATTTTGCAAATCGTAATAAAGTGGGGTTTGGGGAGAGCTTGTGAAATTGTGGTGGTTTTTTCTTTCTTTTGTTTTCACGTGAGGGAGAAACCACTTGTGCAGTCACCAAGGTAGCCACTAGTATTAAGGCTGTTACACTTCCAGAGGCTAGCCATTAACAAGTCATTTGGCTACACCACAGATGATTTGAGCACTCTTATTTGAAGGGCAAATAGTCATGGTTATTTTTGTAGACATAGAAAACATTTTAAAGAAGCATTTGAGTCTACCTTTTGTGTGGCCTAGAAAAAAGGATACAAAATACAGGATCCCTGTAGGTACAAAAATGTTCTTTAGGGTTTTTAACACCATTGTACTTAGAATTCACCTTGGTTTTCCTTTCCTTTTCTAATTTTTTTTTTCACTGTATTTTCTCTGCTAATATCAAGAGAGAATACATTGCTGCAAGTAAAATAAAAGCTTTTATCTAGGATTTCTCCATGCTCTAAAATTACAATTCTATATGCCCAAGTGACAGTTAGGTAAGGGATTCAAACAAACAGTTAATGAGCATTTCTTCACTAAATTCCCTGCAGGAAGAGCTTAAAGTTCATCTGGTTCTCCTGTCCTTCACAGATGAGGCCTTGAAATTCCCCTCTGAACGATTTTTCACTTTTTTTACTCTAAGTTTTGTGTTTCTTTTTTTTTTTTTTTTTAAATTTTTGTTATCACAGCTGGTATAGAAAAATGAACATGCTTTTATGGTTGTATTTTATAATTCACACAATATATATGCCCCTTATAGAAATGATGAAAAGAAATGATGGAAGACAGTGGAACAAAGTCTAGATGGAGGCCAGTAACTAACATTGTACCCCAGGGACCAATACTGGGTTCAGTCCTGTTTAACATCTTCATTAATTATCTGGATAATGAGGCACAGCTCACTCTCAGCAAGTTTGTAGATGACACCAAACGGTGGCTGATACACCAGAGGGTCATGCTGCCAGGGCTGAACATGAGCCAGCAATGTGCCCTCGTGGCATATAAGGCTAACGGTACCCTGGGCTGCATGGGGAGGAGAGATGTCAGCAGGTCAAGGGAGGTGATCCTTTCCCCCTACTCAGCACTGGTGAGGCCATGCCTGGAGTTCTGGGTCCAATTCTGGGCTCCCAGTACAAGAGAGACACAGACATACTGAAGGGAGTCCAGCAACAGGCCACAAAGATGAGTAAGGGAATGGAGTGTATCTCCTATGAGCAAAGACAGAGAGAGGTGGAACTATTCAGCCTGGAGAAGGGAAGGTTCAGGAGGGATCTCATCAATGAGTGCAAGTATCTAAAGAGAAGATGTAAAGAAGATGGAGCCAGGCTCTTTTCAGTGGTGCCCAATGGCAGGACCAGAGGCAGCGGGTACAAACTGAAACACGGGAGTCTCCATCTGAATGCGAGGAACCACTTTTTTACTGTGAGGGTGACTGAGCACTGGCACAGGTTGCCAAGAGAGGTGGCAGAGTTTCCATTGATAGGGGACGTGTTCAAAAGTCACCTGAACACAGTCCTGGGCAACTGCCTTTAGGTGGCCCTCCTTGAGCAGAAGGGTTGGAGCAGATGACCTCCAGATGTCTCTTCCAACCTCAGCCACTCTGTGATTCTGTGAATAAAATTCATGTTACGAATAGGATTTGGGATTCTCAAGATACTCACTGCCTCTGTTCCAATATATTTCTAAAGCATATTCAAACTGTCTTGCCTGTAATCATCTACTGCTCCATCACTATTGCACAACAGCTAGTAAGAGGTAATAGCAGACATGTCTCCAAAAGTCTTCATAATCCTTCTATTGCTGGAGCCACCTGCCACATGATTCAAAATCACCTTGTCATCAGTTCTGCAAAGAGCAGATTTTGCACTAATGGATTACTCCTTTTCCCTTCTTCCATCTCTCCTTGTCCCCCTCACATTGCAGCCCTATATACTATAAGCACAGAAGAGCACACTTAGCAAAAATCTGGGTGTAAGCATTTGCCTGGGGTCCATGTCAGCTCCCCTCCAGCTCATGCCACAGAAGTCCCTCCAGTCCTCAAACTCCAGCGCAGCTGTAGCCCCTGTAGCCATCACAATGGAGTGGGAAGCCATGGGTTAGCTTTGCATGCCTTTTATTTCTGACAGCAGTGGTGCTCCACCCTGCTATTTAATGTCTGAAGGCAAAGCTGAGCGCAGCTCAACCATTTGAGGCAGTACTAGTGTTTTATACCATGTGTGTTATTGCTGCAGCGCTTCTTTCCAGGAAAGCGGAAAGTGTGGAGGGAAAGGATCTGCTCTGTGAGTCACTGGACAGGTTCCTGCAGGCCAAGCCAAATGCGGGGTTTCAGCTAAAAGTTGCTTTTATGGGAAATATGGAACAAGACAGTTGTTTGGGTTGGAAGCTCCTTCGACAACTCAGGGCCAAGTTCACCCAGGAACATGTGTCCTCCTGAGCACTCCCTGCAAAGTGAGGCTGGAATGTTTTACGCCTCTTCAGTCAGGCTTCTGCTTACCATAGAGCTTGCTAAATCTGTCTTCGGTGCCATAGGCACACACTTGTTTCTGTCTCTTCCTCCTGGCCCTTCTTATTAACATTTTCTAAAGGTTTCATTTTTTTTTCCCCTAAGAGAGCTTGCAAGAAATGAGTAAATGCTTATGTTGCCGCTTTTCATCTATTTATTTTGGCTGTTTGTTTTTGCCCTTCTTCAGAGAGACTGTGATGCATAAATAAGGTACGACCTGTCATCCCAGAGGGAGGAAATGGGAGACTGTGCATGGAAAATGTTCTCTAGTTTTCCTCCTGTAATTTTGGTAATGACATCATACTAAATGATCAGACTCTTTCCTGGAAGAGAGTTCGGTGTATTTTCTTTTAATCATCCAAGGTGTATATGCTAAGACCTTCACAGTCAACCTGAAACCAATTCAGAATACGTATCTTTAAGTCCTTCAAGGTCTATATCATACCCCATTTAAACAACCAATTAAGGTTTAATTTCACTGTAGTTCTCAGATACAAGGCAATCACTGTCTCCTGCAGTGCTGATAAGGACTGCAGCAACAAAGACTAACACTCCAAGTAGTAATTTAAAGACAGAAAAAGGAGGTGAAAGTAAGAGATTTCCCCCTTTGAAACCAAGCAATTATAAGCTTACAGTGGCCATTTCCTGCTGTGACAACTGCTGGTAAAAAATAAATGAGATATATCCTTAACCTATAGTCTTCACTGTCATTTGGGAGTGAAATATTTTGTGTTGATTTTATGTAGGGTTTTTTCTTAGGGGTTTGGATTTTTTCTTTTGGTTTTGTTCTGTTTGGAGTGGAGTTTTTTTCTTGCTTAGGCTAAGGGAAGGAA
This sequence comes from Leptosomus discolor, assembly GCF_034619465.1. Taxonomy (NCBI): domain Eukaryota; kingdom Metazoa; phylum Chordata; class Aves; order Leptosomiformes; family Leptosomidae; genus Leptosomus; species Leptosomus discolor. Next base: position 96,274,853 of record NC_141391.1, on the reverse strand, counting down.
AGTAACAGCAGGGGCAACACATACAAAAGCAGGAGTTTCCCTGATGCTGCCCAGTTGATTATTTTAGCACTTACCTGTGAGCACCCTTCACTGTAGAAGGAATGCCTTTGAGAAGCTATATATGAACCCTTCCTTGAGCGTCTCTGCAGCAGAGGCTCAGCTATCAGGCTTCCAGCACTTGCAGCTAAGCAGGGTGTCTGGTGTGTGATGATTTCGTGACGCAGATCACTATCGGTGAGAAGCTAAGCTGAAAATTACTTATTTCATTTCATGCAAGATGGGGAATGGAGGCAGGGCTAGCAATGAAGTAAAGCACTGTAGCTAAATTCAGAAAATTCAAATGGGAGCAACTTTCTGACTTCACCAGAGACTAGCTGCTGTTCATAATATTTGAACCAGACTTCCCCAACTGCATAACACAATGACTCCTTAGAGTTCTAAGTCAGGATTTCACTAATTAAGGCTACATGTCTGAATATGCAGATGTACACAGCAATATAGTCAAAAGTTGAATTTGTTCTATTATATTGTCTTTCCTTATCTACATCTATTAAAAAAAAAAAAGATGAAAGAGAGGACAGACCGTAGATTACATGCATAGCATGTGGTGGACATATGCAGACATTCTTATGACAAATAATAAGCTAATAAAATCAAAGTTTAGAAGGTTTCACCTATAACTGCAAAGGAACGATCACAATTTCAACATCAGCTTTTTCAGTGCCTCAAAAGATACTTCCATTGTGCTTCCCCAGTAATGATCTTTATAGTATTAGCATCTCCATGTTTCAATATTAATTTTTTTCTTACGTAAGGATTTGCTGCAAGATCACGCTGAAAAGAACAGAAAATGAGTGGAAAAGTGCCTAGATGGGGGAAGCAATGAAACTTCATATAAAGAATGGGAATCCAGCCCAGACATCCAGACCCAGCCCAGCCCTCCATCTAGTCCCCCTGAACACCACCTGCAGTCAGTGGAAACTGGTCAATACATCTAGTGTATTCATCTCATCCTAACATAGGTGCTCAAGCAGAGCAAGCACATGAGCTGCTCCCTAAATGCCTCTATTTCTCTCTCAACTACAGAGAGCCCATGGTGACCGGCTCAGTTGTGGACAACTCATAAGTGATATGAGATAAATCCCACCCAAGGTGTCCATTAAATGCTCACTGAACTAGAGATGTGTTTTACATCCTCTTATCCCATTAATTTCTAGGAGACTGTAGGTGTGATTTGTGACAATAGAGCATAAAACATTATTAGGCACATATGTGACTTAAACTGACAATGCGTTTTTAGTATATGGTTTGGAATAAACTTATTCACATTTTGTTGTGCTCCACGTAGTGGATGAAAGGCAGAAGATGAAAACTCCACCATTATTAAAGGTATGGCAAAATATTTTCTCTGTGTTCTAAGTTAAAAAGTATGGAAAGAAAAAGAAACAGGTGGGGAAGAAAATAACAAGAAGAACCAAAGGATCCCAAGGCAAGTTTTATTTATGGAAGCCAAACTCTGCAACTTTGTTTCTTTTGGCCCCAACTACCCCCAGTAAGCCAGTTCAAGGTCCTGTGCCTCACTGGCACCTTCTTACTGTTTTTGAAGACCCGGTTTTGGAGGAGGACGGCCGTGGCCAGGCACTGGTGGGGACTCGCCAGGATCTCCAGGCTCATGCAAAAGCAGATGCCTGGCTTCTCCCAGTGACCATACACTGCTGGGCAGGCTGGGAAAGCCAGTGCATATCAAGCACCAGGTCCCCGTTAAGTTAAAACTGTGCTCTGACTTTTCCCCATCAGCGTAATATCTGTGCAGGCTCAGAGACACCCTTGGCTTTGTGCAGCACATGATGCTTTAAACCAGAGCTGTCCCTCAGCTGAGGTTAGGTGTGAGCCCTTGAAGAAACAGTCCTGGCTGGGTTATCTCGTGCTAGGAGGGATTCCTGCTTGTCTTGATGAACCTGCCCCTTCAGAAGGCATCATGGTGTGCATCTTCCAGTAAGACATTGTTGATTCCTCTCTTTGAAGTTAGTGTATTATTTCCATCCCCTAAAATCATAGAATCATTTGGGTTGGAATGGACTTTTAAAGGTAATCTAATCCAATGCGCCTACAATAAGCAGGGACATCTTTAGCTAGATCAGGTTGCTCAGAGCCCCATCCAACCTGACTTTGAATGCTTCCAAGGATGTGGTTTCTACCACCTCTCTGGGAAACCTGTTCCAGTGTGTCTTGGTTTGAAAAGACAGGTGTCTGTGGAGGAAGGCAGGAGCCTCCCTTGAAATGGAGAGTGCAACCCCCTTCCCTCCAAACTATTATAATTCTGAAATTAACGGGCCTTCAGGCAAAGATATGGGGAATAGGAATAACAGTTCTTTACTAATATATATATATATATATAACACAAGGCAGGGAAAAACAAACAACCCACTGGTTTACACTGACAGAGTCAGGAATACAACCTGACACCCTGTTAGGGTGGCAGTAGCAGTCCGATAAGATGCTGGCTGCAGTCCTCCTGAAGTGATGGGTGTAGTTCTGTGGAAGCAGCAATCAGGTAAAAGAGTCTGGTCTTCCTCCGAAGGTCCAGTGGTCGGCAGGTAGCTCTCGTCCTCTGGAACTCCAGTGAGGGGAAAAGCTCCTCTGGGAATCCAGTGGAAGAAAGGCGGCTAGGGTGTTCAAAATCTCCGTTTTTATTTGGCATGGACTGCTTGGCTCCTTCCCCCCCCCCCCCTCCCCGGGCGGAGCATCTCACAATGGGATGGGGAGTCGTGAGGCAGTTCCTTGATGGGCCATTAACAGGAGATAGCCCAGGAGCGAGTTACCGATGGGTCAGGCGATAAGGCATTGTTGTGCCCAGTAACAGGAGATAGTCCAGAGGGGGGAGGCAGGGAGCACCGCCCCACCTGGTCTCAACAGCTCCTGAAGATGGTAATAGAATATATTTTTTTCTTTTGGCACATTTTACACTGTAACCCAGGACACAGTGTTTCAACGCAAGTAAAGAATTTCTTCCTTATATCTAGTCTAAATCTGCCCTCTTTTAGCTTAAAACCTTTATTCTTTGTCCTATTGCAACAGGCCCTGCTAGAAAGATTGCCCCCATCTTTGATAGGCCCCCTTTAAGTACTGGAAGACCTTCTCTTCTCCAGGCTGAATGATGCCAACTCTTTCATAAGAGAGGTGTTCCTGTCCTCTGATCATCTTTGTAGCCATCTTCTGGACTTACTCCAAGAGTTCCATGACTTTCTTGTGCTGAGGACTCCGGAGCTGGGCACAGCATTCCAGGTGGGGGCTCACGGGAGTGGAGCAGAGGGGGAGAATCACCTCCCTTGACCATGCTGGCCACGCTTCTTTTGATGCAGCCCAAGATGTGATTGGCTTTCTGGGCTGTGAGTACACACTGCTGGCTCATGTCCAGCTTTTCATTCATCTTCTTGGCAGGGCTGCTCTCAATCCCTCCATCCCCCAGCCTGTATTGATATTGGAGACTGCCCTGACCCAGGTGCAGGACCTTGCACTTGGCCTTGTTGAACCTCATGTATGTTTATTGATTTTACTAGGAAGGAGGGAGGACTATAGCTCAGGCTGTGGCCAAATTGAGAGAAACAGTTCAAAAGAAAAATGCTGTTTCAAACTGAAGCAGGTATGGAATACAGAGAGGGTACTCAGCAACCTCAGTCATGCCTCAGCCAGGCATCTGCACCTATAATTTTTAAGTAAAAAGTTTTTAGGCACTTGCACCTGGGAGCTGAGGAGAGAAGCTTGGGACATGATCTCTGAGACTGGACCAGTGGCTTTCCAGGGTGGCTGGAGGACCCCCAGGTTGAGGCTGCCAGGGCAGGGTGGGTTTCAGCAGTCCGGCTGCTTCCTGCCCTCTCACGGACAGGGCACTGGGTCGACCCTGCAGCCCATCTGCCTGCCTGCACAGCCCTGCCAGCGTCACACATGGCCACACTGAGGGAGAGGCTGCACACGTCATGGTGGGAAATTGAAGAGGCCTCTGCAGAGGCTACTGAAAAGGCTGTCCATGTCTAGAGTTTGGTGGCAGTTGCCACAATAAGGCAGTTTCAAGATGGCACACCAGGGAAAAAATAATCTCGTCAACAGCTTGTTTGTTACACTCATGGTTATATAAAATGCAGCAAGCTCAGCCAAAAATAATGTGAAAAAAAATGTCTGTTTTGAACTGGGGAAAAGACTAACATTTCCTAAAAAACTGAAAAATAAAAAAGCGAGGAGGCAGGGCAATCAATTCATGCAAATCAAAGCTTTTAATTTTGATTGGAACCCTATCTTTGTACATGCGTGTGCATTCTATTAGCCTAAACTGCAATACAAAGGCACTTTGAACCTCAGAAAATAGAGTTCTGGTTACATATTACAAGAAAAATGCATTTTCACAGTTTCAAAAGTTCTGTATCACTGTTCTAAGCAAATATTTGTATTGAAACCCATAATTTAGATTTAAGTGAATAGGAATTTTCTGACAGGAAATATTAAATCACCAATTTGCAGTCAGACGGAGTGCAACGCTTAGCTGTAACTCATTGTTCTGGTATTCGTATGTTAGAGACCAGTGTTTGACCTTCCTTTGAATCTTGGCAAATCACACCTATAGTCAGGCCTTAAAGGAGGGGAGTAAGATAGGGAAAGAACACTCCATGCCTTTTCCAATTTAAATCTAAGCTTGTATTTTAGAATAATAAATTTAGACTAAAAGCTAAAGAGTGTATTAAACCATAACTGCCTATTAAGATTAATTCAAACCCAACATATCATTTTTAAAAGTCTAATTTCTCCATTACAAAAAATCCATGCAACCGCTGCGTAAATAAATACAAATTTGCCCAAGCATCATCTGAAAGAGCCCCTCCCCCAGGCTGGCTTCTTGTCACAGGCAAATGCTTAATAGGTTGTGGCTGGAAAATCCCAGGGAAAGCTGGAGATTTTTATGAGATGAGCACTGATTGTGCAGGAGCCTGCAGCTATTGCTGACCTGCCTCTTTCAGAGAAAGAGGATTATTACATAAAAGAGTGCTAGAGATATTGTATGAAAAATACATTTTAATTTCTTTCTCAGCAAGAGAAGAAGGAGAGAAGGGAAATAGGAACAAGCAGAGGAACCACTGCAACTTGTTTAGGCGGGATTCCTTTATTATTTTTATGATTGTTGTTGTTACTCAGAAAGTTCTTTAGAGGGTCTTATACGGATGCACATGAACAGATCCCTAGTCCCACAACCTCCCTTTATCTCTTCCAGACATATACTCCCTTGAGTCTTTTGCATACGTAAAAATATCCATACTCCCATGAGCATATGTATTTTTCTGGCTTTTTCCCATGATTTCTCTTCTGCTACTCTCTCCTTACCTATTAGACAGATGGAACCAAAAGAAAGACACTACTTGTCTTTCTAATTACCGTGCACATGGAAGTGCATCAGCCTGGGCTTTTCTCTTAATTGTCAGCTGTCGGGGGATGGATCGGGGGGGGCTTTTCTTGCTGTGTTTACTGTCAGGGAGCTGCCTGCCTTCCCACCTTACACAGAAGAGCGCGAATGCAATGCCATAACCTCAATGTCTTTGTTAAGTGCTCTCTACTCCTTCTCCCTGTCTCTTGTATTTGCACTCACCTGGCAACAGCAACTGTTCTGCTCACCCATTTTCAGCCTCAAGTTTCTTCCCAGGTCCCTCCCTTCCATCCTCCCATCCCCCTCCGTCCTGGCGCTGATGTTGCACTTCAAGCAGCTTGTTCACCTGTATCCATGACAACCAGGATGACGTCAGCATGAAGACTCAACATCACAGTGAGGACTCCAAGCGAATTAAATGCTAATAACACTTTTTTAATTGTGGTTGAAATATTTCTGGTAACGAAAGAAAAAGGGTGGATGTGTGAGGAGATGTAGAAGGTGGAGGAAAATTTCTCTTTCCTTGCTGGCTGCCTACGCAGTGACAACACCGCGATTTCCCCAGGCACCACAGCAGTCTCAGCTGCTGTCAGAAATCATCCTTTCATATCCCTGAAGCAGTCATCTGCATCCTCAGCACCACTACAACCAGCTGCAAATGCTTGGGTGGCCACTAATGGCCAATCTCCTGTTGAGATGAGCAGAGGGGTGACACCGCTGCTGCCTCAGTTCCCATTCAATTAGGCAGGGAAGCACACAGCTTTCCTCAGGCCATATCTCTGCCCTTGGCTCTCATGGACCAGCTGAGCAAGGCCCCGGGCAGGGTGCGTACCCTGCCCCTGCCAGCATGATGCTGCAGCAGGCAGGGAGAGAAGAGGGAGGTGTGCTGCACGGATGTTGCCTCAGTCCACTTTCAGAAAGGTCCCATCATACACCCAGGCACAACCTGACTTATGCTGGCCTGTCTCTCTGCTGCTTCCTGCACTCACTCTAGCTGGGGGCAGCTTGAGAACTGCCCAGAGTAGCCCCTATCTCGTGAGAGCCCCTGTGGGCTCTGCAATGTGGGGCCGGGGACCTGTGACACATCTTTTGGGGCTGCAGTGCCAACACAGACGAGCAGGGCAGAGCTATTGTCATTTTGAGCACAGGCAAGAAGTCTTAATGCCTTGTCCTCCCTCACGCACACAACTTTCCCTAAGACGGAAATTTCCTAGGCGTAGAGCAGGGAGAAAAAATAGCTTCCACCTAATCAGATTTGTGTACAAGCAGCCCTCCTAACTTGCTTGCTGGCAATTGGTATTAACAACGTGGGTCAGGTCAGTGCCTGACAACCAGAGGCTCTCAGCAGCAGCCTCCCAGCAGTGGGGGAGCAATCATGTCCCCCAGTCCTCACCTCCTGCTTCAAAACCTGTTCCTCAAGCTCCCCCAGTTGCACAGAGCTAGAGAGATTCCCCAGACTGCCTGCCTCCGAGACCCACCACTGTGGTTGCTGGGCTGCCTCAGCCCACAAGCATCCCCAAGTGAGCAGAGTGTGCTGAGGTCAACTTACTGGTGGTGCTGGGCTGTGGGCATTGGAGAGAGCTGCTGCGTATCTGCACCTGCAGGGCTGCCCTTCTTTGTCTGCCTGGTGGGGCTAGGGAGCAGCTACCTCCCTTATCTACTGCTTGCTTCTCCAAAGTCCCCCTCGTATGACTCGTTAACACCAAGCAGGCTTTTTGCAAAGGGAAGAGTACATCAGCTCTGCAGCTCTGAAACAGTTTGGACTACAGAGATCCCACTTGTCAGTCTTTCATCAGGCCAAATGTGTTTTACGTTCAGTTCATTACCAGCAATTCAGGCAACAATCCCACCCCTCACGACAAGCAGTCACTTGTGCTCTGTGATGTCCTGCTATATCATACCAGGTCAGCTTCAGACTGTCCTGGTTCCTAATTTTCTCAGGGAGCAGTTCTTCAGTGTCCTACAGGACACTTTTCTCCCTGTGAAGAGGGTTTGTGAAGGTGTTAGTCCCAAGGATGAGGTGAGACCAAATGCAGGGAGCCAACCTGTCTTGGCAGCTGAGGCGGGAGGTCCAGACTCATTACCAAGAAGCTCAGACAACATAAATCTTAACAGTCCTCAGCTGGAAGGTGAAACCTGGTTGTTCAACAGAGCTGCCCTTGGGCTGTAACAGCGAACATCACATGGGAAAGAAAGGGTAAAGGACCAACAATGAAAAGGAAAAAGGAGAAAAAGCAGAGTCTAGGGTGAGAAGTAGGGAAGAAAGAGCAAAGAAAAGAGGAAAAAATTGTCATGGAAAAAATGTACCCAGTTATACCTGGGAAGAAAGCAAGCAGGGAGGAAAACTAAACTTTGAAGCTGGTCATCAGGGCTTCCCTCTGACTGTTCTGTGTGAGGAGCTCTGATACCAAACCTTAGATTATATGGGAGGACTAGACAATTAAATCAGTCGGATAAGATCAACTGCCCTACTAGTTTTTAAGAAATTTAATGGTTACAGCCACTGCTAGGGATGCTGCTGGAATGTTATTTCATGGTTTATTACCATTTATCTCTATGAAGGGCCTGGTCATCTGTCACTGGTATCTGTCATTGTGGCTAGATGTTAGATTGCTGACAAAGACTAAGATGTTGAATCATTTACTTCTCTAATAATGGACAAATTTTATCTTACTAAGAAAGCAGCTAATTCATGTAACTGTTTTTGATGTTAATCCATGAGGATTTATGTTGCTTTTGTCCTATCTCATTTGTGTGAACTCCTTTTCCCTGCTACAAGTGTAACTGCACCAGTTGGCTGACAGTGGCCTCTTAGCTGAACCATGAACTGATTTAAATTAAATGTTGGACTAGCTGCCTTTGTGCTTCATAGTCCTATAAATTGGGGAACATGTTAATGGAAGGCTACTGTGGGCAAAATAAATGTTTAAATCCTTAGCTGGTTCAACTCTTTCTCTGTAAATGTTATTCCAACACCTTATTTTCAAATTTCCAGATGTCAGTAAAATACAGTAGAACAGTGTCCACCCACTGCTACAGATGTTCTTGGCAGTCTTTTGAAGTGTGCTGAGGGAGATCTGTCAGCTAGACGGGGAAAAAAAAAAAACAAACATGCCCAATGAAAAATTAGAGGAAAATAGAAAGAGGAGATTTTATTTTTTTAAACTTCTCATATTTCAAGAAAAAAAGCCCCCAACAACAGACAGCTTCAGATCTCAAACACATTTTCCTATTGGAAAGAGTTGGAGGAACAGTTCCCAAGCCATTTCATCCTCCAGCTGCCCAGGACCTAACACAAATGGACTGCCCACTGGTGATGTTAGCAGAGTGCAAACTGAGGGTGTCCCTCATGTAGTCACCCAGGAGTCCCCCACCCCAGTGTCATTGCTTTTCCTCCCCAGGGCTCAGGGAAGCAGACAGAGAGAGCAAGACCTTCTCCTCTCTCACTAACATGGTCTGTGGTCTGGGCAGGGCTGTGCACTCAGGGCACTGAGCACTATAGCTGAGAAAAACCCGTGCCTTGGGCACACCATCCCCAACCTGTGATGCACCACAGTGCTAGCTGAATGATGGAGCTAAAGGAGGATGGATAAAATTTTGTTTGGAAAACATCTGTGCTTGCTTAGTTGCAGCTGGAGAGAGGGAAGGATGTCACTGTCTTTGTCCTGGAGGCAGGAGAGGAGGACCAGTGTGGACACAGGCTCCAGTGAGAATTGTGGAGGCCTGTTTTCAAGGGCAGCTGCTTTACCTAGGAGGAAGGAGCTGGCTTGGGGAGAGCTGGGGCCTCCACACTCCTCCTTGGATTGCGGTGGAGAAGACAGCCAGCTCCCCTTCAGAGAAGTTCCTCTCTGTGAGCAGCAGCAAAGCTGCTTGCTCAGTATTTTCCCTGCTGTGGCCTGAGGAAATATTCACTTCAGATACACCCAGAAGAGGCCCTTAGCAGGACTTCAGCTACTGCTGGAGATAGCAGGCTGAAGGCTGAACCTGTCACGTAGCATCCAGGTCAGATGCCTGCCCCCAAATATTGTGTTTTTCCGGCTGACTGGGGTTCCAGTGGAACCTGAAGCAGCAGTGCTGACCGTGGGTAGCTGCACCGCCTGAGTAACAAAGCCTTGCAGTGTCAGCTTCCATAATCTCACTGTTTTCCATATACTGCTAAACTTCACAGCAAAACCGTGACTGACTTCAACAGGGAATAGGAGAAGGCCCTATTAGCATTCACTGTATCTGCTCACTGACAGCGCTGTGTGTCACATTATCTCATCACTGTAGGCATCCAGTGTGCCATCCTGCAAGATACATCCTATGCATTTTGAGCAGCTGGATTCCATGTGTTAAGGTAGGAGTCTGCCAAATGCATTTCTCTGGCAGGCTGTCTCACTGCATCCCTTCAGCATTTGCACGGTGTGTTCAGCCTGTGAAACTGCGAATTTCCATCAGTTCGCCAGCAGAAGGGCTAGTTGAAGCCTATAATTTGTTCCAGGCAGGCAGCGGCTGGAAGTGTGAGCTTGAAAATCCACCAGAGCCTTCATGTGGATCCTACAGAGCTGTGCCAGGAGTTGAAAAAATGGATGTGTAGCATTAGCTCCCAAATACAGAAGAAAGTGCCTGTATTAACAGCCTGACTTTGGGAAGCTTTGCCTACTCAGACCGTCTGGAACCAAGATAATTTGTTTACATGATGCAAGATGGGTTCAGAAGCCTGGTTTTAGGTACCTACATCCAAAAGTCTCATTTTAAAGTTCCTCTAGGTGTCTTTGTACACTTACCAATCTATTCAAGATGCTCACCGGAGGTGAAATCAAACAGCAGACAACTTTGCTGCATTACCACCACAGCATTGTCCTTCCTGGACCATCAGCAGAAGAAAGCTGGAAGTTTAAAGAGAATTGGAGCTGGACACTCTGGATTTCCCCATGTATCATCTGCCCCACATGCAGTACTCCAGGTCCATCCTCACTCACGGAAATCCCAGACAGCTTCAAACAGCTGTGTAAACCCCACATTGCTTGAGATGCTGTGAAATGCCTGCCTGGCCGCTCAACTGACTAGCTTGACGTAGGAACTGGAGAGGGCTTTGTGCTTTCAAAGTTACATTTGATTTAAGGAGAATTTCTGCAGAGGTGCCACACGATGCATGCCCATCCTATCTCCTCACACTGCATTTCAGCATCCCACCCCCCCACCCCCACCCCGTCGCTGCTCAGCCCCAGGCTAGAACTGCTGGAACTCCCGGGGGGGTTGGGGGGGAGCAGGTGGTCTTTGGGCTCCTTGGGCCCTCTGACAACGTGTCAGCCACAGAGCTGGGTCACACAGGCAACAAAAACACTTTGGGTTTTGTTTTTTCACCATTTTCTTCAAATAGAGACACAGATTGAAAGATTAACTAGCTTCAGTAATGGCCATGCCTGTAGCATTGGACTGCTGGGAATTAGCTTGTCATTCTGTGCCTAGTTTACAAATGGAGGAAAAATGGTCTAGTCTCCATTCAGCTGTACCACTTTTCACCCCAGAATTGCCTTTACAGCTCATGTTTGAGCTGCAAGCATATATTTTCCTCTTTCCTCATTACACTTACAGCTCTCTCAAATATTAAATAGCAGGTGCTTAGAATAAAGCATATTATTCTGACAAACATTTTCATCATGAGGTAAATTGGCACATACTAACTGCTTTAAAATACTTACCGAGTAATTGAATACAGCAGCACAGGTTACTATGCTGATGTCTGTCTCTAATAGTTTATGATTACACACATTTCCCTGCTAAAGGGAGAGACAGTTTCACAAGTAGAGCTTGTTGTATCAAAGAAGCGGAAAAAAAAAGAGGAAAAAGAAGAGAGAGCAATCCATGCTACCCCCCACAGGATATTCTTAAAAAAACAGATGGTTGTATTTGGCAGAAGCTTTTGAAGAAAACTTTAAAGAACTATGCAAATTTTTGCCATTGCTTTTTTTGGTTTGCCTATTTCTTCTCAGTCTCCACTATCACACATGATTGCAAATCTGTTTCAACCTATAAATAGCTTTCTTCTTGCAAGCAGAGAGCTTTGTAATAGCAAGATATATATTCCAGAGTTGGGGGAGGGGTGGAATTATTATCATTATTGTTTATCTTTTAGGAAATTCTGTGTTGTAAAGCTCAATGCTACATTTGGCTAATGTGTTGGATCAAAAATATAATCCCTGCCCCAAGGACTTCACAGACTCAAAGAGACACCTTCAAACTGTAAATTACATTTCTGTCTGAAATGGCTTTACCTACCATTTTGACAGGTAGTGCTTATTGCCAAGAAGAAAAAGCAAAGGGAAAGTGTGTTTCTCCATTTCTGCACCTTGGTTTGCAGCTTTGCTGGCACCCGATGCATGGACAGCGTTAGAGTTTTGTTGCCGACCCTTGCCCTTCCTGTGTTGTGTGTTAAGCATGAAGATGTCACGCATCCACCCGCTGTTCTGGCCTGTGCTCGTGGACTTGTTCTTCCTTGTTAGGGGACGTGAGGCTGCCTGCCTCAGCAAAAGCCATGGCACTGCCGAGGTGTCCCGTGCCGAGGTGTCCCTGCCTTACGTTCAGGAGTCTCTCAGGGGCAAGGGACAGAGGTATGCTCCGGTCAGTGCCTGGGGTGTCACAGCCTCCTGCAACTCTTCACACGGCACGAAAACTGCTTCCAATTGGGATTTCCTAAAGGCAATGCTTTCTGTCACTTTCTCTCCCAGTTAAGCTTAGTGGTGATTTTAATAAATAAATGCAACACACGGTTTCAGATCCTTTCCATGGGCGTATTGAATAAAACTTGCTCTGAGTTTCAACAGTCTCTGGATGCCATGTGCTGCCATGTGGAAGGGTTGATCTTTACTCACTGTGTCTACACTAGCAGTAGGTGGGTGTCACAGGGTGGCCTGGGCCCCCATCATCCAGATGAGGTACCTGGCAGAGTGTGCTGCTTTTTTATTTTCTAGTCTTTTCAGTTCCCATGGGGATAAATCTTTGGGATAGGGTGACCCATGCACATGCCCAGCCCCTTCCTACTGTGCAGGTGAGAAACATCCAAGGCCCATACACAGAGACAAGAGCTTGGAAGCGCTGCTGGGGCCTGTACACTAAATATATCAGCACCTTCGTCCGCCCATAGTGCTAAGACCAGCACTTCTGGATGAGCTGTGTCCTGGGAACAAGTAGCCCTGGCCACATGTCATTGAGGATGGAAGAGTTGCCCTGAACCCTTTACTTCTCTTTCTCCAGGGTTCCAGAAATGCTCTGCTTTTGCCTTTAGCACAGCAGCCCACAACCGTGAATCCACCTCCTCCAGTACCGCTGCTGTTTGTGACCATGTTTCCCTGCAATAAAAACAAACAGCACCTTTTTCATGGAGTGGTGATTGCTGTAAATACATCGGCTCTTACTGGGCTTTTGTTTTTCTTTATCTGTTGGATACCTGCTAGATAAAACAAATCAGATCTATTAAAACTCTGCTTTATCTCTATATATTGTCAAATGCTGTTGAATCTGACATTAGTTTCTAACTGTGCAAATATTTTTGCTTTTGGTTTTCTGTTTAATAAAAATATCAGCCAGTAACAACACATGCTGTAGTGGTGCTGTTCTGTAATTTAGCAGTGCTAAATAGGATTCAGAAGGTGATGATGCAGCCTTTTACAATAGGTGATTTAATATTTTAATGCTATTTCCACCAGCCCTTTGTATAAGGAATAACAGGAAATGGCAGTGATGTATCTGAATCTGTATTTCACTGCAAACTGCTTAAGTCCCAGTGAAGTGTGACTAAATTGCCAGATATTACTATGTGAGGTCTGTCATGTCGAGATAAAATAAGTTAGATATTCGTCATTACAGGTTGAGCTACAGAATCATTAAAAAGTACTGTCTCAGTGCAACGGACGTAACAGTGTAGGGCAAGTTTAGCTTGGCTTTCTTTTTCCTCCCAGTGTGTAAACAATCCATGCCTGCTTTTCTCCAGAAAGGATATTTATTCTTGTATGAGAAACATGGACTTTTTGCTAGCCTTCACTGGTATTTATGGCAGAAGTAATCAACATTAATAAATCCCTTCTTTGTTACTACTAAACCTTGTTAAGGTGCCTTCAATATTTAGAAGAGTTTGACTATGGGTCAGGCTGCTCCTCCCATGCCTCCAGGTATTTTTCAGTCTGCATTAATCTTGATACTATGCGTTGAGGAGGTACCAGTCAGACCCAAAATGCTGGCAGTGTTTGAGATCTAACCGACCAGCAGCCTCTAACCTGAGCCTCTGCATAATGCAGCTAACTTCTTCAAACTGCTTCCTACAAGCTCCTTAGAAGGAGCCATTCCCTCCTGTCCTTCACACCTTGGAGCTCTCCGTTGTATCAATAAGTGACAAGTGAGAGCGTGTGCGTTACAACACTGCAGTGGTCACAGTGCATAGAAGAGGTCTGTTTGGAAGATCTTCATCACAGACTTGACTGGTGGCTTATTGGTTGCTCTGCAGTTCTTTAGATCATGTGGCCACTTGTGATGACATCTTACAGCCAAATGGTCCACACTTTCCTGTACACATTAATCAGACTACTGCATCTAACTCTAGATATGAAATTGATCTGATTTTTGCAAAGCATTCGTAAAGACAACGGAAACGGAAAGAGATTGGCACTTGTGAAAACTGTGTACCATGCTCAGGTACCCATACCTGGAGAATAACACTTGGCAAAACAGTGAGACTGCTGGGACAAAAAAATGATGAGCTTGCATGCAACATTCAGAACCATGAGAGGAAAATTCAGACTACAGCTTGATCTGAATTTTTACAAAGCATGTGGTATTCAGAGGCAGCCTTTTCCTCACATAAGGACTTAAGGATATCACCAGCATCAGAGCAGAAGAGTCTGTACATCTGTCCTGCCCTGGCATATGCTGGGCAAGAACTTGTAGGGGCAATTAATTTCCATTCATTGGGGTATCATTCATCTTTCACCTGTTGAAGAAAACCTTGTGGCAGCTAGTCAGCGATGCTGAATACCCATCCAACTCAACATAATCAGTAAAGCTCGCAGGAATGAATGTTATCCGTGAGAACCTGTGGTTTGCTTGTAGATGCCCCAGAAACCCAGGACACAAAAAGTAGCCTTTTTTCAAGTTGAAAGGTAGAAATAAAAGAGGAAGCCTCATGGCATAAGTTGTTTCAAATTAGCCTGCTATAACTCATTTAAGAGTAAACAGAAAAGTATAAAGCTGATCCTGCCTTGACAGAACAGGCCTGTAGGACAGTAGGGCTTCCTGACATCTTTCAGAGTAGGCTGAGGAACAGGCCATAAGGAGTAACTGTGTCTTCATGTACAGACTTTTATGCTTTTTCTAATGTCCGCAGAGGCCATCAGTTGGGCTCTGCCCATTGACACCGACTTAGTCCTAGGAGTGATGTGTTAAATCTGTCTAAGAAAAGGACAAGAGAAATGGCTGTTGACATTACTGGGGGGAAATTCAATTTGGCTTGGAGCAGAACAAGCAACCTGACCAGACCAGACAAACTAATATGGGTGCAGTTAAAGATATATTTCTAGAGTTACAGATGTATCAGAAAAGGAAATATTTTTCTTGTGTCAGGAATCAGGAGGTCTTTCAGAGGGTAAACAGCTTGCCTTAAGCCACTCCAGGAGAAAAACTGGATTCAGAATTGAACTCAAATATTTCCTCTAAGTCAGTCATTTAGACGTTACACTCTGTCTTTCTTGCCAATGTATGAGTCAATAATCAATGAATATCCTGTTACTGGAATATTTAAAGACTAAGATATCAGAGGATTAACTAGCACTGTAAGGGGAAATACCAAATACTGCCTGCATAGCCTAATGTCAACTTAAACTAAAGCACTCTATACTTTGATTTCGATTTCCACCAGTTCCCTCTGGAGCTGATTTACACTGCCATCATCTGCTGATGCAGTGTGTTGTCCCAGCGATCAGTCACCTAAATAAAAGACCCCAGGCTTGATTAACAAACACCAGGATCTAGTGCTATATGGAGTATCTTAAGGCATCCATTTGGCTTCCACTACTGATATGGAAGTCACAGGTCTCCTGGATGCCCTCTGTCACATCTGCTGGTGCTATGCAGGTGTTTTAGATACAACAGTTTTGGTGACAGAACTGGGTCCCCAGTGTATTGTAACTGCACCACAGACCATAACCAAATCCTCTCCTCTGCTCTAGCCCACAAATTCTTGTCTCTGTCTCAGTCACATTTGCCGTGCCTGGAAATCTTCTGGGACCAGTGCCTTGTCAACCTATATGACTTCTTATTGTCTAATTATTTGTTCCAGTATAATCATGAAGCCTTTTAACATTTTTCTCTCTCCCTGAGGAAAATATATCTTAATTGCTAGAAAATGACCTTCAACTTCTATTGTGAACAACGAAGCAAAAAGCTTTCTGACCAATATCATCTTCATCTGTACTTTTCCATTGTCATGCCTCAAACACTCATTAGTTGCTGGTGATTTCTTGTGATTTTAAAGGATTTCTTTTTGTTTATCCTAATTTTCTTGGCCATGTCTATACTCTTTATAAATTTAACTGCCTTTATCAACTCCATCTTTACCTTCCTCCTCTGCCACTTTCAGAATACTCCCAGCAATTGTTGTTGTAAATCATTTGAAGATCCTTTATTCATTTACTTCGAACTCTCAAGGACTCAATGGTACATGCAAACTCAGAACATTTGAATTCTTAGAAGGATCGCTTCATTTTCCTTCCTATGAGGAGGAGTGAAGGAGCTCCTTACATGCTGATATAGCAAAGGTTTACAAGGCAAAGCTGGAAGCAACATTCACTGCCTGTCACATAGACAGCATGGAGTGAGGTTGTCGGAGCAGAGGGGAAGCTGTGCAGCAGGAAGTGCCAGCGGGGAGGGATGGCCTTACCATGTCCTTTGCCTGACTGCTCCCAGATGCAACCAGCTTTCTGAGCTGCTCATTGCTTGTCTTTTTTTTTTTTTTTTTTTTTTCTCTCTTACTATTAAGTATTCTCCCAAAGAGAAAGGACACAGACCTGCAGTCTGGGGCATTATTTTATATTCCTCTACTGTAGCATCTTTTCTTTTGGTCTGAACATTTTCCTTTCAGCATCTCACCCCAGTGATTTTAGGGAAACTTGCTGCTTCCCCAATGTTATCTGCCCTAATCAAGGTAAACTGTCACCCCTCTAAGTCTTTGCCTTAAGTCTCACCAGTCTGGGGGACAGCTTCATGCACTCTTGGTCTGTTTGGCTTTAGCCTGTCCTTGCCTTCCTTCCTTACAAAACCCCTATTCCCTGGAGAGAATCACAGTCAGAAGTGCAATACCACACCCTACCACTCCAACTAGAAGGGGTAAAATCGCAAGTGCAGACTCCCTGGGCTTTTTAGCAGTCTGTGTCCTGGTTGCATGAGGACAGAGACTCCTGAGGTTGTTTGCAAGTCCAGCTGTCTCCTGGGATCGCATATTGTATTATCCCTTGAGCCACTTCCATCTCAGTTAATCTGATCAAAGTGGCCCTTCAAATTCAATTGTTTTGACTTTTCTCTTAGGTTTTCACTTTTATTTAACTCCCAGGCCTAATAAAACGGTAATCATGGCTCCCCAGCCATATTCCCCTTTATTCTGTATATCCTCTCCCTTAATAGCTTCCTAATTCTCTGCACTTGAAGTCTTCCACATCTATGTTCCTGCTTTTTATGCCTACCATTTTTCTAGATTTTTGGCATCGCTACATTACCGTGAATTGTTTGGTTAAGATCTGTTTCCCTTGGTAATTAGGAAAATAAATAATTAAGGGTATGGATCATGTATGGAAAAAGGGTTATTACTCTGGACAGGGTCCTGAACTAAAACAATCAAATTAAAGGAGTTTCTCCTTAAGCAGAATTTACCTTTTCATTTGTTACAGTTCTATTCTGTCTTTTCTTTGAAACACTTGAATACTGTTTTTAAGAGAAGTCCCTGGAAAGCTCCTTTATTCTAGACAGGAACTCTTTCAAGAAAGCAGCTCAGTTAATTCCTGTGCATCCTTTGAGTCAGACTTGCAAAGAGGAAGTTGTGCTGCAATGACATACGATATAACCTCGCTGGTAAACCCCATTCTATCAATGTCAAGTAATCTCAAAGTAGCTTAATTGTAAAACTACCTGGAGAAAAGAAGAAAAGTATTTTCTCCTTAAGTATGTTATGCCATTGTACTCCATCGTATCTGAAGTGATTTTAAAATGTTGTTTGTTCCAATAGTCAGGCATGAGCCTATGTATATAGGTTTTCCTATGGAATCAATTAAATTGCAGTTACACTGAATCCAACACCCAAATGCAACTACTTTGCTAGGGTATTGTTTACTACTTCTGCAGCCACTAAACACACAGCTTATAGAGTTTCACACTGGCTGACTGACCCTGTGCAGTGCTTTGTTCCTGTTTTGAAAACTCGGATGGCTTGAGAGACTTCATCAGATATCTTGAATGCAAATAAATTCACCCATTATGCCAGTCACACTGAGCTTGAGATTTTGTACACATGTAATTTAAAATTTCTCGCTTTGTCTGATTCATTTCTTCCCCTGAATTTCTTCACAGCTAGTTCACAGTAAATACCGTATGATATACATCCTAAAGCCTGGAATCTCTGTTTTATTCTGTGGAGATAGGAGTCTGGGATCAAAGGAATCTCAGGGACCTGAGATTAACAATAAAGATCCCAGTTTCACACAATAATTTGGCTGCAGAAGTCACATTTCTGAAAGTCTGCATTGCTACTCATACTTCTTTCTTTTTGCTTTTTAAACCAAGCTTGTTGAAGGGAGTAAAGAGAGGATATAGCATCTCAAAATCCTATTTTCTTGAAAGAGTTCAAAGTAATTGTGCATTGATTCCTTGGAGATAAACAAATGCTATTTATCAATTGACTTCAAAAGCTAGAAAGCAGTGGTTTGAGATCACTTGCTGGCTAAGGAAGTTGGGGGTTGAAAATAACAGAATAATATATGGCTGTGGTTTGATCACACAGATGTGAGGTAGACAGTCAATAAGTTCCAGCACTGCAGCTTATTTGCTGATGCAGCTGTAACAGGGAATAAAACCACCTCAGCCACTAAACCAGGTCTGAGCCTTCAGAGAGATATTATAAACTCTTGAAGAGAGGTTAGGACAGAGAAACAAACAAGCCACCTTCAGACTGTTTTCAAAGAGCAGCTTAAAATACAGTTTGCTTTCCATGTTTTTTACACCCCAGACTTTCTTTTAGAAACTGCTTCAGTGTTCATATCCAACTACAGTGCTCTGATGAGGAACACAAGCTAGGGATCATGCCTGCCACCTTGAGCAAACAAGGGAACTTGGGGGTAAAAAGCAAGCAGAAAACTCATCTTGGGATAAAAACAACCTGGAAAAGGATTAATTTTAGATTAATTTTGGTCGCACATCACAGTCTGTCATGATCTTCAACAGTAGCATGGAGGACCTGTGGGACTCCGCCACCATCTGCATGATCCTAACATTTATTTCCACTCCAGGGAAGCCTGCTGACCACCCTGCTGCCCTGGGGTGATGAAAGGAGATCCCAAAATGCCACTCCCTGGCCCAGCAGCAAAGGCCTTCTCCTCATGCACCTGCTCTGGGTTCTGACAGCTGGTCATGGTAGCAAAGGAGCACATGGTGCGGCACATCGAGGGGAGCAGCACCTGCTCCAGACTGCTGCATGGGCCAGGTGGGCTGCAGGGAACACCGGAGAGAGAGAGGGGCGCCTGCTTGCAGATTTCTCCAAGTGCCCGTGTGATTTTTTTTCTTTGCTTCAACCAGAGTAACTTCCTTATGAGCAGAGGTATCCTCTGATTGCAACAATATAGTTCCCCCAAACACATGACAAGAACAAATCTAGTGTTTTGAGTTATGCAGAGCTTGTCATTCCCACCAAGAAGCCCATTTCTCACTAGCGCATATTGGTGATTGTGTTGTAGGTAATTGCTGTGCACAGCTAAGGAGCTGCGCTGCAATCAAGAAGGTAACAGTTTGTTCACCTTCACCTCTTTCTCCTAAGAGCAAAATTGTTGCTGCTTTTCTTGGGTAAAAGCTCTGGGCAAACTTTTTTTAAAATCTTGTTTGTGATTAATTTGCAAAGGTTGCTTAGTGTAGGGTGATGCTGAGCTCCTACCTTTGGCTCCCCAGACTGGTAAATCCTCCCTTAGGTGGTCACAGACATGTCTGTCAAATGTTTAGCATCTCATAAAGATTGCTAAACAGTACTATTTGTCATAGTGTCACTATAAGGCTTTTGTATGAAAAGGAAAATCTCCTCCTTGTGGCTACAACATTTTTTTTGGAAATTCTTGGGGTTTTGGATGAAAGAGCTATAAAGTTGATAGGAAATAACATCCAAGGGACATGTGCAACTGCACAGTAATAATAATCAGACAGCACTGTTTTCCCCATGCATTCAAATTGTCCATTCTTGCTTTGGTAGGATTATTTTATGTGTGCCTTTTCTCTTGCTTTGAAATAGGAGTGACTGAAAGAAACTGTGTGGTGCAAGAGGTTCTTATTTTGTTCGACAAAGAAATCTCCAAAGCAATTCCTCCTCATCTTCACCAGAGTTCGGGGAGGTAGAGTGACAGTTTGTTATTCAAGAGAATGAATTTCTACTTACAAAAAAATTGCTGGGTACTAAACATCTTATCATGTACAATTTGTAATACCATCTCATATAAAAGAGCATATTTTCTGCATATTAATGATGCATTTCAATAAACTATTCAGGCTATCATTTTTTATAAAGTTACAGAATTACTCAGTTCTTTATATTAAACTGTCCTTGCTTGGAATAAGACATACACTATCACTTTAAATGTAGTTTTATTAAACATTGCAGCAACTCTGAAAAACATACATGCTCTTTGTCCTGTGGAATATATCATCTTCTCACTGAAA
The DNA here is from genome assembly GCF_034619465.1 of Leptosomus discolor. NCBI lineage: Eukaryota > Metazoa > Chordata > Aves > Leptosomiformes > Leptosomidae > Leptosomus > Leptosomus discolor. The sequence goes on along the minus strand of NC_141391.1, from coordinate 96,254,506 downwards.
ATCTGAAAAAATTAACACTGCTGATACATGTAAAATTTCTGGTTTTCACTAAGAACTGTTGGTTTTACAATTAAAGTTATACATTTCAAGAGAAGAAAAAAAATTGAAGATTGAAATATGTTGTTACCCAGAGAAAAAGTGTAGGTAGACAGTTTCTGACCAGATGTGAAAGATGTGTGTCTATATCTGACACACGGATTGCACTTTGAAGTAGAATTTTCAAAGGCTTCGCATTCACAGTCCCAACGACCTCAGCATCTCCAGTGCAGGGTATCCGAAAAAATCCAGACACTCAGTGTAGGGTGTATCAGGTGCTGTCCTTTCCTTAAAATCTGTCTGCAACTGCGAGTCCTGACCTCAGTTGGACATCTAGTCCTTTCTTGGCAGAAAAGTCTTACTTTCACCCATGTGTTAATAACTTTAACTAAAACTACCCTTCAGCATAGTTTTGGCAGAACAGCCGAAAGCTCAGTGATAGCCTTGACCTGACCTGTTTGCTATTGCCTTGGTGAAGAACAAGAGCAAAGGATTGCATACAATCCTTGTTTTATACTTTCATGTAATCTTTGTATTCTGTAAAAAAAATCACACATATAACATTATACATAGACCCTGCAACAGAGCAGTGGCCTTGGATTTTTCCTTGTGTGTAAACTCTTCATATGCACATGTTTGTAAGATGAGCACTTGATCTTACACTTTCCCTATTATATCTGAGAGAAGCATAGGAGATGTGTAGCAGGAGCGGGGAAAATCAATAGTGTGATTTAGGCAGAAGAAATCAATGCAACAATGCAGCAAAAAACCTGAATATAGTGGTGAGGACAGAGGTAATCAATAGAAATACACGTGCTTTTGTGATGCATGGTGAGTGAACAGGTCCAAATAGGACAGAAGACTAACCTGGACTTTCATCTGAATCCAATACAAACTGGATATTTGGGGAGGTTCAGCTGAGCTAGCTTTGTATACACAGGAGCATTTTGTCCCCCCTTCTTTTTCTTGTTTCTCCCCCATCCTTCTGATCCCAGGTTCCAGCTAGCTCTGTATGCACAAATGACAAAATGTTCAACAGCTTGAAAGAAAAAATAGATTTCTGGCGTAATCCGACAGATTCACTTGGTCTGGATAGCTTGAATGCTGTTTATTCTGCTGCATCCTGCTATTTGCTGCCTGTGCATCTTGAGGTGTATTTTTTTCTGCGTTTTCATAATGATGTAAAAGTCTTCCCCAACCCACTTTCCTCTCCAGAACTGGATTTCCATCTCTGGTCTCTTTTTTTGTGTTGGGTTACAAGTTTGCCTGTAACTTGGTAAAAAGGCAGCCCCTGTATTACCTGTGAAGGGGAACTGTGCCTTAACCAGGCCATGAGTCAAATCCTATTTGACTGGCTGTTTTTGATGTGCTATATATATTTTCTGGGAACATTTTGCCCAGCCTTACCTTCTGGCTTGGGTTCTCTATAATGCCACATAGTTTGTTTGCTTTTCCCTTGGGTACTGCTAAAACAGATATAACCTCAAAATTGATTTCTCCATGAAGGAACCCTCTCTCCTTTTTTTTGGCCATATTAGGATGTCATTTTTATCCCTTGCACAAAACTCCTGACTTTGTCCCACATTAGTTGAAAATATTTTTTCTTGCTTTGGTAGCGGATACAGGATATTTATGTTTCAGTTCTGCTGTATGGGTTTCTGCAATGATAAGATACCATGCCCATAAACTTCGTATCTGACCCCAATTCTGGTACAACATTTATTACATTTTTCTCATTGCTGTTGTGTGGACTTCTGCAGTCTCATTTGCTGTACACTTTGTATTGCCCGAGCAGCATTTTATGTAACTATTACAATGCTAACACTCACCAGTATGAAATCTGAGCTTGTTTTAAAAAGCCACCAGTATCACCCATCAGCAGGCACAGCTCCACCAAAACCAGGTCCTTATAAAAGCAAACAGCGCTCTCTTCAGCTGCTGGGGAGATCTTACAAGGTCCAAAGATGCTGAGACTCACTGATGTGCTGTCCTGTTCAAGTTTTCCCAGCCCTCAGCACCCTCTATCTCTGAGGAAAAACTCTACATTGAGGGTGAGAGAGCAGTGGAACAGGCTGCCGAGAGAGACTGTGGAGTCTCCTTCTCTGGAGATAATCATAACACAGCTGGATGCAGTCCTGTGCAACCTTCTCTAGAAGAACCTGCTTTAAGGGGGGTGTTGGACCAGATGATCTCCAGAGGTCTCTTCCAACCTCTACCATTCTGAGATTCTGTGATTCTACAGGAACCCAGGTGAGACTGCCTCCTCCACACTAGGCCATGAGAACTGAAGCTTCCTTCCCAGAGATCTTTGTAGCTCACAGGAGTCTATTCAACAACATAATGCCGAGAGACATTCTGTGTCAATCGTGTTGCCTGCTGGGGACATTACACTTCTGGTACAGATAGTTACTAAATCTTGACAGATCTGATGACCGAGGGCATTTTTTCACCTGCGGCATGATAGTCCTGCCAGGAGGGCTTAAATGTTTGTTTGCAGAGAAAAACAGAAATATGGTGCTGCTTCTGCTGAAGCTGGCACTGATAATCACCTCTGAACAGACTGGTTCAGCAGACACTGCAAAAGCGAGGGCAAGGGCTTGTGCCAGCGCTCAGGGAGAACCCCGGGACAGAAGGCTTCATAGGAGCTGTTTTTTCAATGCTGCAAATTTTCGCAATCCTCAAATTTCTTTCCAAAGCTCTTTAAAAAAAAAAAAAAAAAAAAATTATTAATAGCTTGTCTGAATCAGAAAGTGCTTTTCTGTGCTGATATTCACATCCCCAGGAAAGAGTTGCACTCTGCTGAGCTCATGCTACTTCCTAATTTAACTGTGTGTTTTCTGCACTTACCTAGCGCATTTTCTGACGGTGTGCTTATGGCTCTGAACCACATTTGAGACTTAGCAGGGGCTGGTGCAGGGTGAGGGATAAGCAAGGAAAAGGGCACAAAGAGCAAGCAGTGTATGGCATATGGCAACAGTAAACAGACCTGCCAATGGGAAATCTTGGCCACAGTTTCAGGAGTTTGGACTTATGTTTGAACCAGTATTTCCTCTCCAGGGAAATGTGGGCATAGGAGCAGGGTGCATCACTATGGCTCACCTTGCCACAGGGCTGCAACAAGTCCCAGCCTGCACATTTGGATCCAGGAGACTGGGAACCCCAGCACAGAGGTGTCCACCAAGAGCAAAGCTGCCCATAAAGCCCAACCCCAAGGGCTGCAGAACAGTCAAGGAAGAAGGTCCTTCTTCTTCCTCTCTTACTCAGGGACATCCAGAAGGGCTGTGAAAATCAAATTCCCTGGTTTTAAACTTTGTAGTCTAACAGATAGTTGGTTTTTGAAGCTCCCTAAAGGTCTGTCTACAGCTTCTTCCACTGAAGCCCCATTGTGATGATGTTGTAAGCAGCATCACTTTTCCAGCAAGATGAATGCCTTCTCTGGGACAACAAGGAGAAAAAATGTCAATTATAGTTAAAAATAGCCTCTGCATTTTCAAATGCATGCCACAGATTATGGAGGAAAACTCAGCAGTGTTTCTTGCTAATTTGTGCCTCTAGATTTCCACACGGAGTCAAAAGGCTTTGTGGGGGGTTCTTCACAGATGAGGAAGATCTTGTATGATGAGTGTACTAATAAATGTGAAAATGCAATGTTGTGTTTTAGCAGGTAATGCTAATACTTCAAAGCACTGTGGGACAAGATCCAGATCTCATCTACTTCACAGCCAACCCAGCAAAGCTCTCTCGAAGTCACTCTAATGACTTCTTTGAAATTGAAGATTTGCATTGCTGTAACTGAGGGAAGAATCATGCCCTACAACTTAAAATCACAGCTGTGCTGTTAGTGCTAGAGGCTCGATTCCAAGGCTGTCAGAAGAGGATTTCAAGGATCTATTTATTGACTAGCAGAGAAGGTTGCCCTTTCAGAGGGTGTCAGCCTGACTTTTAATTTATTTTCATCTCCCTTGGACTTTTGCAAAAGTAAAGGCGACTTAAAAACAGGAAACTGGGCAATCTTCTTCATATGGGGAACTGCTCCAAAGTGATAATCAGCTGCAAGCAACTACTGGAAATGAAGTAGCAAGAAATGCTTACAGACAGGATCTGAAATAATCTGTCTTTTTTGAGGCTCCCTTGATTTGTATTTACTCAGGTAGTGCAACGTTCTGAGAGAATGACTTGTCAAAAGCAAGAATAAATCTGCATGGGGGCATGGGGGGCGTATGGGCATTGCTGCAGCTTTACTATTCATGTGGTTGGTAGGGAGAGTGAGTGGAGAATGGAATTTCTGTTTATTTTCTTTAACAAATCAGAGGAATTACAATTTAAAATTTTAGTTCTTCATTAAAGCGTTCTATGCCAATGACCAGCACTGGGCAAATAATTGCAGTTAATTCAGGAAAATTCCCAGAGTGCCACATATGGAGGCAAATATGCACTTCCTGGCGTGTATGTTGTACGAGTCACATTCAAGTAAAGTAAATGGAGTCGTGCAATGTTGAATTTGACCCCACGTATGAACGCACATTTTTCCTACTGTGTGTTTGTGGAATTCGCCTGGGGGTTGCTTTATTTTAGCTGGGGTGCTGACAAGGAAGGCAAGTGTAATGAAAACAAAGCAGCCAACGTTCACAAATACGATATATGTGCTGAAGTCAGGAAATGTTTTCTCACTCTGGATTTTAAAACACTCTATGCAATGTACATATCACTCAGCCTAGATAAAATTCTTATCTCAAGGGGTTATAAGTCTCCAACACATGGTTTTAAACTTGGACTGGCTGAGGGGTTTTCCTGCTGCTTTTTTTTTTCTTCACAAAATGACATTTGCATGGAAAACTTTCTATTAAGCCTCACTCAACCAAAAAACCTCTGACTCTATTGAGAAGATATTTACATTGAGGTAAATGCTGACCTTGATCAGAGTTTATTGCAGTTTTAACCTTTGGCTATATTTCAAATATAATTTAGAAAGCTGGTCTGAATTCATGGGTGTTTCCTGGACATTCTCTCTTCCCTCTGTTTCCTCTCAGGTAAATTTTGACCTCAAAGTCTTTCTGGGGAGATTTGTATCAAGAAAGAGCTGTTCAGAATAACAGGGGTGAATTCTACGACATTTAACCTGCTACTGTGAATAATGGGGTGTCCCTGCGTTTGTGTTTTAATCTCACATCTGCCTTCCACATTGGTTAAAGGTGTATAGAGATGTCAGGGGACTCATGGCAAAGGCTGAGATCATGCGTTGGGATGCAATGCCATGAAATACGCCAATACTCTTTAGAAGGCCACAAGAAACTTAGGGCAACTTTTCACTTTCCCCCCCATGCTTCTGGGATTGGTTAGTTTGATGTGTACCTCTGAGAGGCGGGTGGACAAAACACACTGCCTGAGCTCAGGAGAGTTGTCACAACGCCTTGCTGCCCTGTGCCCTAGGGCTGTGTGCAACTGGGACTGACTGCAGGCGCATGGTGCTGTCACCCAGAAGAAAGAGAAGAAGAGGCTGAATGAGTGAGTTAATGCACCTGACTTTCACTTCTAGAGGCCTGGCTTTCTTCAGACCTGGAGCACATATCACAAGTGAAACGGGTCTTAATCTCATCACTTAGGCTTCAGCTGACAGATCTCCATCAAAAGCTGACACATAATTTATTTCCAATAGGAGAGCTGCCCGGTGAAAATTGTCAGTACTAGGGAAAAAAAAAAAAAAAAAAAAAAAAAAAAAGAAGAAAGTAAAAGCAGAAAGGGTTTTGATACACAGGCCAAAGGGAATTAAGGGTGAAAGGAGCTGGCTTGGCACTTGCCATTACAGCGTTAGCTGCTACTCTGAGACAGGACAAGGAGCTCATAGACCCACTTTGGCTTACCTGAAGGCCAAGTGGTAGTGGGCTGAGGCATCACTGCCCATTACACTCCCTGGCTTGGCTTGGAGCACGGCACAGGCTATAAGGACAGCTGCAGGCACCATCAACCTGGTTCAAAAGCAGCAGCATCTGGTGGGTCCTGCCCATCTCCCCTTGGGCATAATCACTATCACTGACCTCAGTGATGAAGAGCACACAGGTGAGAAATCAGGGGATGTAACCCCGTGTTCACAAACCACAACCCTGTGCTTATGAACTATCAAAGTGTGCATCCATGCCACAGTTTTTGGAGGTGCACATCAGCCAGCTTCACAATAACCATGTGTGTTACTCAGTGCATCTGTGGAGCTCTCTGTGAGCTACAGAACTAGACAAAATGACCAATTAAACCATTGGCAGACTATTTTCATGCTGAGCAGGGGTCTGCTGAAGGGGCACATTGTGTTCTGCTTTACCCATGGAGTAGCACCTAGATTCACGTCTGAGTAGATAAGAAAATGAGGTTTCACTAATCTGCCAGTTAAAGAAATAACTGCTAAAATAATAGCATTTTGATGGGGCAAAGGTTATCTGTCCTGGAACGGCAGACATTCCTCAGTGACTCCACTGATGAAAGGCACAGCCAGCATGAGCTTTGGGAGGCTCAGGAGTGCTCGCTTGCTCTCTCGAGCAGCCCGTTGGCTATTTATGATATTTCCCTTATCTCCCAGCAAAATTAATTTTACCACATACATTATGTAACATTCTTTTGTCTCAAACAGCAGATACCAGTGAACTTCCCATCTTCCCCAAAATGACACCTGGTGTTTGTGTGCATGTCTGAACTGGAGGAAAATATTGGGGAGGCTCTGGCCAGAGAAGCACTGGGCAGAATATCAGTGTGTGGTCCCATCACAGCTCTCTGAGATTTACACAGATTTTTTGAGCTACTTACAAGTGAGGAGAGGATTTTTTTTTACCAACCTTGTAAACTCGGCCTTTGATCTCAAAATCAGTTGGTGTTTTTTTGCTTCTTACACCACCAAAGGTGTTTAAAAATCTGTTGCCAGAATTGTGCTGACAGTTTAGCTTCAGATCATGGGAAACTCAGCCCCATTCTTACTTTACAAAATGAAAAGCAGGTGTTAGCAATATCCATATGTGTTTTTTCTTTTTCTTTCCACTAAATTAGGCAAAAAGATGCTGTGTTGGAAGATGCAGGATTAAACCTTAATTCTTTGTGGTGAATAGTCTTTGTGCTGATGTATCAAACCTACAGCTAGTGCAAAATCAGCCTCCCCAGCTGCTCCAGGGCTTCACTTGCGTAAGAAGATGCTGTTTCCACATGGGCAGCAAGGATTGCTCAGTGCCGCTCTGGTACATTTATACTGCAGCCAGTGCCTCAGGAGTATGATGGGAATGAGCTGTTTGCTAGAGGATCATTACTATCATGGAATGAGGGCAGGAGGAGAGGGTGAAGCTAATCAGATTAGCATAACGTGAAGCAGTTATGAGGTTCAAGTAGACATCGGCATTTTTGGGTATTGGAGGAAGCATTATTTTCCTCAGACACTCTTGTCTTTACTGTATAGTTACACTGTGGATGAGGACCTTGTTTTGTTGAAACACCTGCAGTGTTACTGAGCTGCCTGTATTTAAACCAAGCATCCCTCAGAGCACTCAGCTTCTGCTGCTTTTGTTATGGGAGAGGAATCACTCTTCCTTTGCATTTGTCTCCTCTGCTTTTAGGGCTGATACACTCATGTAAGATACTATTTCTTTAGTATTTGAGTACCTCCACATACAGTACCAACATGATGATATGCAACCAGAATAAGGATGCCCCACTGTGAGTTAGTGGAGTTGCTGGTGTTATACTTTATGCATGTTAAAATTATGCTTATGGCAGCATTTTCAGACTGTATTACTATCTTTAATTTTTCCCTGATCTGTAGTTTACTCAATGGAAGAGGATGCCAGTGCTGCTAAATTCTACCCTGTTGTAGAAAGGATTCCTCAAAGAAAGCTATGCAGCACTTCTTAAAGACAGCCAACCTCCAGATCCACCCTGCCTCCCCAGGGAGCTTGTTCCAAGAATGGGTTCCCAGGCTGTCTCCTGCATTATCCCAAAGGAAGGCAAAAGCCTGTTTCAGTCAAGAGCCAGTAACAAGCTACCTGGTTTTGTCACACTTAGCATGTTTGTTAATGTACAGAACATCAGCACTGTCAACATGGTTCATGCTGAAAGGTGCACGCTGAGTCATCAAAGGCTGTGAAGGGATGAATTTTACCTTTTGTTGAGCCTAGGAATTGTTAAATGGTCAGAAAAGTCTTATTACAAAGTGACATATGCGACTTAAAAAGAGATTAGCTGATTCTTAATTTAGTTACAGGAGTGCCAGGACTACCCCCTACATAAGTTAGAGGTAAATACGATTCATGGGGGAAGGCACAGATTTGGAGAGAAGATGGAAGATCAACTTTGTCCAGACCCTTCTGGAAGCTTCAAAGAAATTAGTTACAAAACTGGCATGCTCCATAAAGAATGGTTTCCCTGTGATGAATGAAGCCTAAGGCACAAAGGAAGACCGAGTGCCTCACAAGGCATGTGTCATAAAAAGTCTATAACAAGTCAGCCGGACAGGGGAAGAGAGACACATTCCAAATTTAATTTGGTGTAAGCGTATTTCATGTCTTGGTGTATCTTTTATAAATACTGGCAATGTCACTGTCCATCTATTTTAGGTACCAAACCCAAATAATACAATGTTCGTCTTGCTTTAACTTCTTTTGAGCAAAGAGTGATTTCAAAGTAACTAGCTAACAAGACAATCATTATCACACAAGAGAGGAAATCTGTGCATTTGGGTCATGAGGTAAACACCTTTCTGCTTTGGGACATATCTGGGATATTCAAAGACATGTCTTCAGAGGAGCTGGAAGAGCTTGTCTGAGAGCTGGTAAGAAGAAAGGGTTTCAGTCACTACTTGTAACCAGGAGGGGTCTCTGATACAAAATAAGGTGATGGACCCCACAAGCCAGAGGTCCCAAAAGCGAAATCACACAATCCCTCTGAAATATTCCAAAACCTAAGTTACCTTTGATGCTGTCCAGACCTCTGGAGACATTTCTTCTTGCTCTCTGCACTAGCCAAAAAAAGCTTTGCCAGACATTAGAAATGGTCAAGATTTTCCCAGGGAAATAATTCCAACAGAAAATGCCCTTTGCACAAAATCCAGAATTTACACATGGAAATTTCTTATTTCCCCAAAAGCCTTTGGTTCTTCGTCAAGAATGTCAGAAGTGGCCTACCCTGTTGTCTCCTCCTCAGGAACACATCAATTCCACTCTTTTCTTGGAAAAAAAAAAGGAAAATTAACAAGAATACTCCAGGCATATGATGAAAAGTCTGGGAAATACCAATAATAGCCTCAAAACTTGTCTTACAGCTCTCAGACTGGAATCTTCCTGGAGCCCCTTCTCATGAAATATTTTTTTTGGTTTTGACTTTATGTCTAGAAGCATAACCAAAATATATATTCATCATGAAGAAGTTTTGCGTTGTTTTTGCAAGACTAGATTTCTTTTTTCAAAATTTTCTACTGGCTGCTTCCTTCGTCCACTTCTCTGGCTCTTGTTAATGGTCTTTTTGTCATGAACGCCTAATGCCTGGACCTGCTTTCATAATCCTGTCACTAGTCTTCTGCTCATTCTCTCTTAAAACACCCTTTGCAAAGAGCTAATCTTCCCTCACAAAGGACTGAACCTAAAAATAGGAAGACCAGTGCTGCTGCTGTGCTGATACATTGTGTGTGTCTTTCTGACTATATTACTGCAATCGCTATCTTTCATTCTCATTAACCCTGTAACATATGGCCTCTTGTCTTATTTTGTCTGGTTTTAGTGTGGCTTGAGTCTACAAATCTCTATTCAACTTCTAGCCCTTGTGGACGTAATTCACTGAGGACAAACAAGAGAAGATCACTTCACTAATTAAAAAAATCTGCGTTTTATATCACCAGACTCTTGTCTCCCTGGAGAGAGAGAGCATCAGTACCATTTTTCAGGAAAGCACATCACATTTTAGTGGTACTGTATAAATACTGATTTTAAGAACCAATAAGTGAATATTATATTATAAACTCTTGCAGTGAGGAAGCAGTACCTTTAACCATGTCCACTGCCTGTAACCAAGCACAGGGCTGAGCAACTAAACATACTGTGCATGCTCAGGATCCAAAGCTGCATTTTACAAATGGCACTTACATTAGCAAGAACCAAACTTCAAATCCTGAATTGTCACACCCTTGATGCTTAGGGTTTCTCAGTCCAAGGCATCCAAACACTTTACTTCCAGCTTACACTCAATTGCTAGCATTGCTACCTGTCTAGGCTGTCTAGGACAGCCACTCTGCTGTCCATTTTTCTTAGAGATCAGTAAGTAAATAAGCCCTCTGTACTATTTTATTTCTGAAAAAATAGATATAGATTGCTGCTGTGTTAGTCTTAAATACTCATGTCCTCCAGGAGGGATGGCATCCTCTGAACAGGCACAGAAAGCATGCTTTGCTGAAATGCTCCCATTTGGGGACAGCTGTGTTTCTGTCCTTGCTCACCCAGTCTCACAAACCGCCACGCATCCGTTTGTTGCTAAGTCACAAGACCGTCCACAGCAAGCGTCATCTTCCTTATTGCAGAACAGCTCAGTGAGTCTGAGCATCGCAAAATGCAACCAGATTTAATAAGGTCAGGAGGAAGGTTGGTAGCAAACTCAGCAGCCCATGACTAGCCAAGGAGGGACATAAGCACAAATACACTGTCAAAACCATCCAGCTAAACCCAGCTTTTTACACCCAAGCTTTCCCAGAAGTGTATGAAGGCAGCAGCCTGCTGGGTGAGGGGGAAGAGCAACTGTCACACACCAAGGGCAGGTGGGGAACATGCCACTGGTGGGGCACGAACCCAACGGGGTGAGACCAGATGAACCGAACCAAGCCCCAGCTTCCAGTGACGTCTCGAGTCAGTCCAGGGAAATCTTCTTGGACGTGACCACACTCACAAGCCTTCGGAAGAAGGCAGGACAAATGCTGGAGTCTGTCTGAGGAGCAAAGAAAGGCAGCAGCAATTCTCCCAGCACAGCGAGTTGAGAATAAAGTTGGGTTGTGCCAGTGGAGTCACATGAGGATCGAGTCAGCACAAAGGTGGCCAGCAGCCATCTCCAGGAGGTGAATTTACTGTGTGCTCTGGCTGAGCAGCCCCAGTGATGCAAATTGCTGCAGATCTGATTAATTAAGCTGTTAAAGCAGATTTATGGATACTATACATTGCTATAGCAGCACAAGGCAGCCAGAGACTTTCAACAACGTTTCATCCTTATGGCCTGGTACGTAGACAATGTTTTCTTGGTTTTAGCCACTGTAACTGTGCCAGGCAGGAAATGATTCCTACCAACCCATTCACACAAGTAAACCGAGTGTGGGCCTGGCCATCTTGGCATAACAGTTTGTTACAGCTACCTTGCTTACTCATTTGCAAGACTAGTATAAAGCAACTACTGGTGTAACTGCATTCAAATTAAAAAGGTCATACCACCGGAAATGTACTGATGTAATACAGCATTTGTATACAATCATTGAGTTAAACTAATATAGCTTTTCATCTTTAGAAAAAGTTTGAGCTATGGTAAAGCATCAGAGTTTTGCGCTGTTTAGCAAGAGAAGTAAAATATAGTGTGTAAAAAGAAAAAGCAGAAAGGGGAAAAAATTAACTCCTCATGAATTCATTTTCACTAGGTCAGAAAAATCTGCATTTTCCTTTCAGTTGTCTGATTACCAGCTTTCTCTTTGGCTGCAGCTTTGAAAACATTTTCCTTTCCCATCTTTATTCCCTACAAAAACCATTGTCTTCAAACAAATATCTCAAAGGGCTTATGGAACTGATTACAGACTGATTCTGGAAGGAAAGAAAGATAATTGTGCGTGAGCCAATAAATGTTGCAGGGACAACTCTAAACAATCATGCATGAATTATATCTTCAACAAATGTAATTACCAAACAATTCAGAAAATGTGAAAAAGCTTCTATTTTTTGTAGTTATTTCCTTTCCTGGCCTGTGTTTTGGATGGTTTTCAAGCATCCCTGATTAAATCTGGCCGGAAATCTTCTGGTGGAGCCCATTCCCAATGAGAAATGCCGATTTATCAGAACGAAACACTGCCGAGTGTGGGAACATGTCATGTTTGGTTCAGCACACATGGGCTTCAAACCTCACCTGCTGTGCAGGTTGCTGGCAGAAAACTGCCCGATTTTCCTCTGGTCCTACCTGCACCTCCCATGGCAGCCCACTGGGCAGACTATGCAGAGGGACCAGTAGACTTCAGGTAGACTCCTCTGCAGGCTCTCCAAGGAGAAAAGGGATCAGGAGGCAAAAGCTACCAGGCAAAAATCTTTATTCTTAAAATAGTGGGAGGCAAAGCATTCAGCGCCTGACTCAACTTCCAGTTTTCCAATGTAGGACCTATACTCCCAAAACAGACTGCAAAATCAGCATAATATAACTCTGAAAATGCTTATAAGTGACCCCAGAAAAGATTAACCTTTGCTTACAACAATATGTCAGGAAATGTGTTATAAGCTCTTTAATGCAGGATATTTGAAAGCGTTTTGACCTATATTTCTATTTAAGCATCCTGCTCTAATGCTGTGTTAATCACCAATCCCTACTGCTAGTCCTCCATCTATAAAGCTGGAGGGACAACTGAGCATTGCATGCTGTTACAACCACTCTCTGCTGGTTTTTTATGTGTGTGGTGGCTATCCTGGAGTCCTGCACACGTCACACCTGCCTAGGACTCACCAAGAGCAACTGTCCGCTAAACTGCAGGACCTTGGCTCTAGGTTCTAACTTGTTCCATGCCATGTTGCCCTCAGTAGATATTAGTTGGAACCTCTGGCTCCCAACTCGCCTTTCTGAGTGTTAGCTCAGGACACTGCAACACCTTCCAGGGACAAGTGACAGAGAGGTGTCACTGGGGAAGTGTGCATTGGCACAGTACCTTGGATTCCCAAAGGAGATGACAGTTCTAAGGGATTTGACAATACAAACACCTGCCAGGAGGTATTTCTTACCCACTCAGCTTAAAAATGCAGGGGATGAGACTGTAACAGGATAGGAAGGAAAACAGAATCAGGTGAAGGGCTTCAATCAACGTTTTGCAGGTGTACTGGTACTGTCAGGAATGCTCCTTCCTGCTGGAATATACTATTACAGTGCCTAAAGTGCCTTCACCTGTGTCACCCCGAGGGCCTGCCATCTGCAATTCTGTAGCCTGCCTTTCCCTTGCAGCTGGCAGGAGAGCGTTTTCCTGTGTTCGCATGCTGTTGCTCTTGTGTGGTTATTCTCTTGGCCGTGCACCTACAAGCTCCAACAGCGTGAGAATCCCCCCACACTCCATTCTTCCTTTTCCTGCATCACATTTTCTAGTCTTTGATTTCTAACAGAGAAAAAACAAGTCTTAGCTGATAACATAGTAGGTATTAGCTGATAAGTATTACACAGTAATGGTACCTGCACAAAGCTTAGCTACCCATCAGTCTGCAACACTTGTACCTGATCAAAGAGTGCTGCAATCAGCACTGAGAGCAACAGAAGTGGGGAAAAACAATAGAGACTCTGAGCAAGTCCCAGTGAAAAAATACGGTACTATGTTTTTCTGACTGACTAGAACAATGACACAATGTGGGGAAAATCTTCATTGTTGTGTTAATTTGCTGTACTGGACAAACCAATCTCAGGAAGATGCTTCTCTGGACACCCAAAAACAACCGTAGGAGAGCTTTTCCCTTTCCTGTTTTATTCTCTTCCTTTCTATCTCTTGTTTTTACCAAAATGTAACTTTGAATTCACTGTATGCTACCAGCTATGGACATTGCAGATAGAGCTTTATAGATGTAGTTCTGTCACAAGATTGTCTGTGTGCCAGCGTTTCTAAGGACACATCTGAACTCTTCTGAGTCCAGCAATGAACATAAATCTTCAGCTATGCTGGGAAACACCATCTATTTAAAAACTTCTCTTTCAAAACAGTGTGCTGAGTTTGAGTCACAGGATACATATTCAGGTGATTTATCTTCAAGATAAGCAGGTTTAGACAGAACTATTTTCAATTCAGTTTCAGTGAAGATGGGATCTACAGGATGCACTCAGAAAGCTCTGAGGGAGGACTGTGCATCAAAAACCAACTTAACTTGCTTATAGCTTTTTAATTAACCCCTCTGATCAGAAAAGACCTTTCTGAATTATATAGGCATGTACTTGTCCTCAGTCTAACTCTGCAGCTCACTGCTCTGTCTGAAATCTGCAAACACTCCCACTTGTGTTTTTAAGATTTCGCATAAATTAGAGCTCTGATCATGTACAGCTTGAGTCAAAAGGAGTTAACCATTAATTTAATTGAGAGCAGGATACATGCATTTTTTAGGAAAGCAGAAACAGGAAGGGGATCATCTTTACTGATTTAGTTAATTCAATAAGAAGAGACAGTGGAACTTGTATAATGCCATTAACTTTACAGTAACTCAGTTTTCTTAACACTAGCTGGCAATCATAATTTCTATGGCTGTTAGGAGATTCACTTGTTTCTGGGACTTGGTTTCAGCTGCTGAACTCAGAGCCACTGGAATTAAGTGAAACCCTGCCTTATTTGGTGTAGGATAACACTACAAAAATTTCAGCAAATACCCATCTGTATATTCAAGAGAGTGATATTGGACTGTGTTTCCAGAATGTTTTGTGTTTGCTTGCATCTCTAACCCTGAGTGAAACCCGCAGGGACAGGTGGCTGACTGTGGATTTCTTGCAGAATTCGGCATCCTTGTATTCGGATTTTGCTGTGTTCAACCATTGAGGGTGAATATTGCTCAGATACATTTCTGATGAAAAAACTGTTGCGGCGAAAAAAATGCTTAAATTGTGAATGTTAACAAGTGGCAGATAACTGGGTATATGTATATATGAGGGGGTGCATATCCAAAGTTTAACTTTTGAAATGCAAGAAGCAGCCTGCTGCTTGCTAACTGCAAGCAGTACAGGCTGGTTCTGAATTTTAATAGTGCATGGACTGAATCCTCACATTAGTTACAGAATCATAGAATCACAGAATGGTTGGGGTTGGAAGGGACCTTAAAACCCATCTAGTTCCAACCCCAGGGACACCTTCCACTGCACCAGGTTGCTCCAAGCCCCATCCAGCCTGGCCTTGAACACTGCCAGGGAGGGGGCAGCCACAGCTTCTCTGAGCAATCTCTTCCAGTGCCTCACCACCCTCACAGGAAAGAATGTCTTCCTAATGTCTAATCCATATCTACCCTCTTTCAGTTTGAAACCATTACCCTTTGTCCTATCACCACACTCCCTGATCAAGAGTCCCTCCCCACCTTTCCTGTAGCCCCCTTTAAGCACTGGAAGTCTTCTAGTAGGTCTCCCCTGAGCCTTCTCTTCTCCAGGCTGAACAACCCCAACTCTCTCAGCCTGTCCTCACAGGGGAGGAGCTCCAGCCTCCTGATCATCTTCGTCGACCAACTCTGGACCTGATCAAGCAGGTCCATGTTTTTCTTGTGCTGAGGGCCCCAGAGCTGAACACAGCACTGTGGGTGGGGTCTCACCAGAGCAGAGTAGAGGGTGAGAATCCCCTCCCTCGGCCTGCTACGTTTCTCTTGATACAGCCCAGGATGCGATTGGCTTTCTGGGCTGCGAGCACACACTGCTGGCTCATATTCAGTTTTTCATCCACCAATACCCTCAAGTCCTTCTCTGCAAGGCTGCTCTCAATCCACTCATCCCCCAGACTGTATTCATGCTTGGGATTGCCCCAACCCAGGTGCAGGACCTTGCACTTGGCCTTGTTGAACTTCATGAAGTTTGCACGGGCCCACCTCTCCAGCTTGTCCAGGTCCCTCTGGATGGCCTCCCTTCCCTCCAGCATGTTGACCGCACCGCACAGCTTGGTGTCACCAGCAAACTTGCTGAGGGTGCACTCAATCCCACTGTCCATGTTGCCAACAAAGATGCTGAGTAACACCAGTGCTGTTACTGACCCTTGAGGAACACCACTCGTCACTGGTCTCCACTCAGACATCGAGCCATCGACTGTGACTTTTTGTGTGCAACCATTCAGCCAATTCCTTATCCACTAAGTGGCCCATCCATCAAATCCGTGTCTCTCCAGTTTAGAGGCAAGGATGTTGTGCGGGAGAGTGTTGAATGCTTTGCACAAGTCCAGGTAGATGAGGTCAGTTTCTCTTCCCTTATCCACCAACACTCTAATTCTGTCATAGAAGGCCACCAAATTTGTCAGGTATGATTTGCCCTTAGTGAAGCCATGATGGCTGTCAGCAATGACCTCCTTATTTTCCATGTGCCCTAGCATAGCTTCCAGGAGGATCGGCTCCATGATCTTGCCGGGTGCAAAGTTAAGATCGACTGGCCTGTAATTCCCCAGGTCTTCCTTTTTTCCCTTTTTAAGAATGGAGGTTATGTTTCCTCCTTTCCAGTTGGCAGGATCTTTGTTGGACTGCCACAGCTTCTTGAATATGATGGGTAGTGGCTTAACCACTCCATCCACCAGCTCCCTCAGGACCCACAGATGCATCTCATCAGGTGCCATGGACTTGTATGCCTTCAGGTTCCTTAGATGGTCTCGAACCTGATCCTCTCCTGCCCCTGACTTTGCCTTCTGTGACTTGAGTGGTGTGGCTGGAGCACTTGCCAGTGGAGACTGAGGCAAAAAAGGAATTGAGTATCTCCAAATTCTCCATATCCCAGGTAACCAGGTCTCCCGTTTCCTTCTGGAGAAGACCCACGCTATCTCTGGTCTTACTTTTGTCACTGATGTACCTATAGAAGTTTTTCTTGTTGCCCTTGACGTCCATTGTTTAATTCTCTCAGGGCCTTGGCTTTCCTAACTAGATCCCTGCCCTCCCGGGCTCTTTCTCTGTATTCCTCATGAAAGAACAATAAAGACGCAATGTATTATTCCTAACGAAGACACATAAAACAGAAGCACCAACTAGGAGACTGATCATGTCTTGTGATTCTGCACCTAGACTATTTAGGTTAGGAAAGACAGGGACTTGGGGCTATGGAAAGAAAAGATGACCAAAACCAAGGGTTCTCCAAAAGAAGAAGAGAGAGAAGGAGACCTGGAATGAAGAAGGAGAAGATGATCTCAGCTGGAGAAAAGATCCTGGAAGCAGGGAGAGTTCTTGGAGATCAGATCAGAGTGAAGTCAAATGCAGCAGGATGCTCAGGGACCTTGGCTGGTGATGTCCAAGGTCATTAACTGTAAGCAGCAGCAAAGCATGAATTGACAATGCGTCAATGTTGTGGGTGACTCCCTCCTGAAGGGAAGAGAGGGCCCAATATGTCTGGACCCACTTCATAGGGAAGTCTGCTGCCTCCCTGGGACACGGGTTAAGGATGTGTCAGGCAAGTTATTCACTCTGGTGAAGCCTTCAGATTATGATCCACTTTTGGTATTTCAAGTGGGTAGTGATGAAGTGACAACCAGAAGCCTAAAATCAATTAAGAGAGATTTTTAGGGCCTTGAGGCAACTTTTTAAGGGATCAGGAGTGCAAGTTGTGTTCTCCTCTATCCCTCCAGTGGCAGGGATGAATGAGGGAATTAATAGGAAGAGCCATCAGATTAATTCATGGCTCCAGGACTGAATCAGCAGGGCTTTGGGTTTTTTAATCATGGGTTGATATACAGGACACCTGGCTTGCTGACAACAAATGGGATGCACCTGTCCCAGAGAGGAAAAAGGATTCCAGGGCAGGAGTTAGCAGGGCTCATTGACAGGACTTTAAACTACTTTTGAAGGGGTGAAGGGGATATAAATAGGCCTGTTATTAATAGGCCCAAGGGAAGCATGCCAGGGCTTGTAGGGTGGTATGCTAGCAAGGACTCTTGCTCTGCCTTCTCAGTGGTGGTGATAAACATATAACAAGGAATGAAGAGGCAAGGGCTGTTGTTGACATTTTAGAAGTCATGGAAACACCTGAGAAGGGTCTGGTAGGAAACGGGGCCCACACTCATAAAAAAGTGTTGGGATCATTAGCTCATCTGAAGTATATCTATACCAATGCACAGAGTATGAGCAACAAACGGGGAGCTTGCAGTCATGATGCAACAGGAAAACTATGACATAGTGACTATCACAGAAATGTGATGGGATGCCTCACATGACTGGAGTGCCACAATCGATGGCTACAAGCTCTTCAGGAAGGACAGACAGGAAAGGAGAGGCAGTGGGGTGACCCTGTATATTAGGGACTGCTATGAATGCTCTGAATTTAAGTATAGTGACAATAAGGTTGAAAGTATTTGGATTAGGATAAGGGGCAAGGCCAATAAAGCTGATATTGCTGTGGGAGTCTGATATAGCAGTCCCAATCAGAGCAGTGAGGTAGATGAAGCATTCTATAAGCACTTGGGAGAAATATCACAGTCACTTGCCATTGTTCTTGTGGGGGACTTCAACTTCCCAGGTATCTGCTGGAAATACAACACAGCAGAGAGGGAACAATCTGGGAGGTTCCTGAATGTGTGGAGGATAACTTCCTCACACAAGTGGTAAGTGAACCAACCAGGGAAGACACTCTTCTGGACCTCCTGTTTGTGAACAGAGAAGGTCTTGTGGAGGGTATAGCAGTTGGAGGCAGTCTAGGGAACAGTGACCTCGAAATTATTAAGTTCTCTATTCTTAAAGATGTTAGGAGGGGGGGACAGCAAAACTGCCACTTTGGTCTTTCGAAGGACAGACTTCGGCTTGTTTAGAAGGTTAATTGATAGAACCCCTTAGGAATCAATTTTGAAAGATATAGGAGTCCAGGAAGGCTGGACACTTTTTAAGAAGGAAATCTTAAAGGCACAGAAACAGGCCACCCCCACATGCTGTAAGATGA
Organism: Leptosomus discolor; assembly: GCF_034619465.1. Lineage (NCBI taxonomy): Eukaryota > Metazoa > Chordata > Aves > Leptosomiformes > Leptosomidae > Leptosomus > Leptosomus discolor. The sequence continues at coordinate 96,235,669 of NC_141391.1, read as the reverse complement.
GCCAGCGGCAAAGAAGACGGGCTTGGCTGAATAGGGAGATTTGGCTTAAAATCAGGGAAAAAAGGAGTCTATGACCTTTGGAAGAAGGGGCAGACCACTCATAATGATTACAAGAATGTTGTTAGGTTATGCAGAGAGGCAATTAGATGGTCCAAAGCCCAGCTAGAAGTTAATCTGGCTTTGGAGGTAAAGGGCAACAAGAAAAGTTTCTATAAATACATTAACAGGAAAAGAAAGACCAGGGAGAGCCTCCACCACCTGCTAGATCCAGGAGGTAATATGGTAATAAGAGATGAGGATAAGACTGAGGTACTTAATGTCTTCTTTGCCTCAGTTTTTAGTAATAGGAACACTTGTACCAGCGAAAGTCAGCCCCCCAAGCCAAGAGACAGGGGCCAGGAGCAAAATGCTCCCCCCCGTCCCCCAATCCAGAAGGAGGTGGTCAGTGACCTGCTGCTCCACATCGATGTGAGTAAACTTATGGGGCTGGATGGGGTACATCCTAGAGTGCTGAGAGAACTGGCAGGGGTGCTCACCAAGACACTGTCCATCATTTATCAGAAGTCCTGACTGACTGGGGAGGTCCCATCAGATTGGAAGTCAGTCAATATAACAACCATATATAAGCAGGGATGGAAAGATGATCTGGGAAATTACAGGCCTGTCAGTTTGACATCAGTGCCAGGGAAGCTGATGGAGCAGATCATCCTGAGTTCCATTATGCAGCACATGCAGGACAACGAGGTGATCAGGCACAGCCGGTATGGATTTATGAAGGGCAGGTCCCGTTTAACAAGCCTGATCTCCTTCTATGACAGGGTGACCTGCTTGTTGGATGAGGAAAAGGCTGTGGATGTCATCTACCTGAACTTTAGTAAGGCATTTGACACTGTTTCCTACAGCGTTCATGTAGAGAAATTGACTGCTCTTGGCTTGGATAGGCATACACTTTGCTGGGTGAAAAACTGGTTGGATGGCCAAGTCCAGAGAGTTATGGTCAATGGAGTCAAATCCAGTTGGCAGCCAGTCACGAGTGGTGTCCCCCAGGGCTCAGTATTGAAGCCACTCCTGTTTAACATCTTTATCAATGATTTGGACGAGGGGATGGAGTGTACCCTTAGTAAGTTTGCAGACAACACCAAGCTGGGCGGAAGTGTCGATCTGCTTGAGGGTAGGGAAGCTCTGCAAAGGGATCTAGATAGGCTGGATCGCTGGGCCAAGGCCAATGCCATGAGTTTCAATAAGGCCAAGTGCTGAGTCCTGAACTTCAGCCATCACAACCCCCAGCAGTGCTACAGCCTTGGGGAGGAGTGGATGGAGAGCTGCCAGGCAGAGAGAGCCCCAGGAGTGTTGATTGACAGCCGGCTGAACGTGAGCCAGCAGTGTGCTCAGGTGGCCAACAAGGCCAAGGGCATCCTGGCCTGTATCAGGAATAGTCAGCAGGAGTAGGGAGGTGATCATTCCCCTGTACTCAGTTTTGGTGAGGCCTCACCTCGAATACTGTGTGCAGTTTTGGGCACCTCAGTGCAAGAAGGACATTGAGGTGCTGGAGAGGGTGCAGAGGCGGGCTACCAAACTGGTAAAGGATTTGGAGCATGTCTCATATGAGGAACAGCTGAGGGATCTGGGGCTGTTTAGCCTGGAGAAGAGGAGGCTGAGGGGAGACCTTATCGCTTTCTACAACTACCTGAAAAGAAGTTGTAGTGAGGTGGGGGTCGGTCTGTTCTCCCTAGTAACAAACGATGCAACAAGGGGAAATGGCCTTAAGCTGCACCAGGGGAGGCTCAGGCTGGATATTAGGATGAATTTCTTTACTGAAAAGTTGTCAGGCATTGGAACAGCCTGCCCAGGGAGGTGGTGGAGTTACCGTCCCTGGAGGTGTTTAAGAGATGGGTAGATGTTGTGCTTAGGCACATAGTTTAGTGGTGTTGATAGAGCCAGGACAAAGGTTGGACTTGATGATCTTGAAGGTCTCTTCCAAATGAAACTGTTTTGTGATTCTGTGATTCTATAACATGACTTTTGCCCAACCTTCCCAGACCAGCAGAGACCAGCTGGAGAGGGAAGGTGAGACCTCATGAAGGTAGGGCAAGGAAGGGAGTGACTGACTGTGTTAAATAATTAGGTAAGGTAAAAGCTCTGATCTTTCTGGTTCATCAGTAAATCCCAGGATCCAGATCCCTTATGAGTTGCTTGTTACTCTGTCTTGCCCATGAACAAGCAGGGAAGATAAAATATACCAAATAAGCACTCGTTACAAGTGATACCCTGAGACTGAAAGTACCCAAGTACCTATACCCAAGTACAGGGAGCAGTATAAACTGTATATATCACTTCAAAACTACCAAAGTCATGGAGCTAGGAATAGGACTTGCTCTGCTCTTAACTGGTATAATGACTTTCTGTTGATCCACTCTATAGGGATGAAATTAATTCCCTTCTCACCCTGGAAGACATTATCACTAGCAGAAGCTAAAGACTTTTGCTCACTAACAAATGTCCTACTCCAAGACATTAAAGTGAATGGAAAGGCAGATGTGAGCAGGCTTTGGTTCTGGACCAATTTTCTTGTCTTTTACAACTTCAGTTCCTGCTAGAATAGGAATCTAGGCTATTGTCTTCCTCATATTTTTTTTTCTTGAAGATGACTGCCTTCCACAATCAGTTCAAGATGTTTTTTCTTCCTTCAAGGTAATCCCAAACTTAAGGAGATAAACTCAAGGAGATTGAATGCAATGTACAGAGATTAAAATATAGATTTTTAGATGGTTTTATGGAGGCATGGCTGTGCTGTTTACAATGGTACCTTCACACAGTAAAAACTGAGTAATTATAGACAATCTTCCTTTCTTTTGTTCTCCTCTTGTCATTTTGCTAAGCACTGTGAATTTCCAAGTGGAAACTCATTCAGGGGGCAGAAATGTTTTCGTTTGGGTTTTCTTTTTTTTTTTTTTCCCTCACATGGTTCTCCATGCCATCATACATCTGCTTGCTGAAAGAGCAAGTAGTGCTTAGATCTTACTAGTAGAACAGCTTTAAACAATCTTCTCTGAAGAAGATTGCATTGAACTACTTGCAAGACAATCAGCTCCTTTTTATAAAAAATAACATACTACAAGTTGGACTGTGTAGTCCATTGCTTAAACTGTGACATCTATTGGCCATAAGTTTGTCTAATGATAAAATCAACTCTGGACCCAGCAGGAACTGAAATTTTCAAGTATAGTGATTTCAGCTATAAGTTATGGACAGGGAGAATATGTTACTTGTAACTGTACCTACCACAGTGTTTGGAGAAACCTTTCTCCACCCACTTCTCTACCAAGTCACCTCTTTCTGCAGGTGCTAAGGGGTGTCTAGAATGGCACTGTGATATGGGATACGAAGTCAGAACAAAAAAGTTCAGCAATGCATTATTTGCTGAGATCCTGCAACACTTAAGCCAATGTTTATCACGGATTTATTTTACTGAAGATGGTATTTCAACCCATTGCTTGGCTAGATGGGCTGCAGTTCTGAAGAGTTTGGTGTAAGACCCCATAATATGCTTCTACACCAGGTTGAGGTGGCCTATGTAGCTACTTGTACTGAGGTTGCAAGGATTGTGAGTGTGGTAAGATGGAACCAGATGTAAAAGAAAGGAAGTTTCAAGCCTTTACAAAACGAGCAGGTGGAACGTCAGTCGATTCGTTCCAAGCTACATGTCTAAAGGAAAGTTGTGTTCAGATGATGCATCACTTGGTTGTCCTGAGTGGGAGCAAGAGAAAACTTCTGCTTAGTAAAACTGCTAGTATCTCATCTGCAGACAGGCTAACAGCAGCTGCTTTCAGCTATTGTGCATTTCAGCCAGGATATTCACCCAATGGCTTCAGGTACAACAGGGCTCACCCTGTGGACATTTAAGAACAATTGAAAATATAGGCAGATTCAAAATTTGTTCTAGTTGAAGAACTACTCACATAGACTTGAAGGAAAAAAGGATTCCTTACTTTAAATATCCCTAAAAATCTGCTTGAGCAATGATTTGTTTTTTTTGTGAAAAGCAAACAAAATTCCACAAAAAACATGAAGATAGGATTTTTAAATTATTTTGACTATTGAAGCACTGTAGCCCAAGAATGTTTAGCCTGCAGCACTTTGTGCACCGCAAATAGTATATTACATTACCCTGTTAACACTGATAAACTCCAAATTGCAGAACATAAAATGTTTGACAGCAGTTCTGGGATTGTTTTGGCCTCAGTGAAGAAAAGCAACTATCATAGCTCTGAAGCTAAGAGATTTTGTGATGTAGAATTTGCGACATATCCACCTCCAACGCTACTTATAAAAGAAGAGATCTATGAAGAGCCAAGTTGTAGCATCATGATGCAATTTTAAAGGGATCTAATATTCTTTTTTAAATTGATGAAGAAGGGAGATCTGGAGGGGGGAATGACATGGAACAGTCTACACTTCTGGTGCTAAAGGAACTAGTTTATCCTGCATTATGCATTCAGTAAAACCAGCAGGTGAGACAGACACACTTAACTCATGATTTCTTTGCCATTGCACCCAGCCCAGTAAGGTCCTGGCACCAACACTCTGTGTCCCTTGGACAAAAAAGAGCAGCCATAAGGAGCAAATTATCACTCCTGCCTAATAAAAGGAAAATAACAGCTGAGAGATTTGTAAATGTTTGCTGTAATTCTGCAACAGAATAAAATGTTAAATTCCACATACTGCTCTGGCACTCCCATCCTGGTCATCATCAGTGAAAATATACGTTCGGTGCAGCAGCTGTAGCTGCTCTAATAAGATATCTACATAGAGAAAATAGGCAATCAAATTTCTGCGAAGTATGAAATTTTCCATTAAATTGTCTCTTCCTTTTATATAACACAGCTGCAACAGTTCTCGCTAGCTTTTCCTATCCATGCCTCAGCAAACGTAATTCACTAGCAGGATATTTTCCAAATGAGTCATTTGAGATTGAGATTTCCTCTAAAGGCGTCTAGACCACGACCCCCAAAATTTTATCCTAAAAAAAAAAAAGATCCTATTGTCTATGGCCATAAATTAAGAAATAGAGAATGTTGCAAATGAAGAACATATTCTGATAAATTAAAAATGGCTGCAGATGTAATGAATGTCTGTGTCATTTGCTTCTAAATGAACCTCTGGTAATTTAGTCAATGTATTAATCTTCAAAAGGCCTTTGATGTTGTGGTTTGTTTGGCTTTGTCTGCTGAACTTTATAGTTTTGCTTTTAATAAGGCAGGGGTTCTGCGGTTTTCATCTGAGTAACAAGTCATTATTGGTAGACTGAATTGCTTAGAATTACTGTAAATTGCAGTGTTTGCTTGCTAATTGATGGAGTTTCTGAAGTCCTGGATGAAAGGTGTTATTCCTTTCCAACATTAACGACCTATTGGATCCTGTACTATTGCTAGTTTTGGTGTTGATAACGGTGATACAAACTATGCCTATAAGGCTGTGTCATTGCATCTACAGAATGAGTCTTCAGTGATTTAAACAACAAACACACTTGTCTCAGAAAGGTACAGTTGTTGAAGAAATCAAAATGCCAATCCATGCTTACATGGGGTAATGACACTCATGGGAAATCCCTGTAGCTGTTGTGAAGTCTTTTTTTACCCCTCTTTGCACTGTCAGCCTGAGGAAGCAGTCAGTCTTGAGTTAATTGGGTCAAATCTGAGCAGATCACTCGAGATGTGTGAAGGCCAGTACCAGGTTTCTGTTACCTTTGAGGCCTACCTAAGCTGTGCCACAGTGACTTAAATGACGCACTGGCTGAGCAGAAATCATTCAAAATTAATACACATTCTTGAAGAGTTTTGTATCATTGAAATAATTTAATTTTGAAGTGTCTTGGCAATTTTTCGTTCAACCTGAAATGGAATGTTTTGCTTCCTCTGAGTATGGCTAAACTCTATACATCTTAAGTTTAAGACAAGGAAAAAAACTTGCAATTCATTTGAAAAGGAAAAATAAAAACCTTCTGATTTGAAACTGAAATAACAAAACACTTTGCTGTTTCAGAAAACTTTCATTAGAATCAAGAGTTCAGACTTTCAGTAAAACCTCATAATTCTCTTTGGGTCAAAAGGATCTGCTAAATTCAACACGTGACAATCAGTTCAGTTCCTATCCAAACTCGAATTTCATTTAAAGTTACCATTAAAATAAAAATCACACAATGAGCTGCGAAGGTCTTTGTCAATGGCAAATTTCACCCCCTATTGCTAGCTTTCTTTTAAGATTTCACAAGGTTGTTGTATCCATGGGACAGTCTCATAGGCAGAAGCAATAGTGGTTCCTGACAAATGGACAAATAAACAAGATGTCTTTGACCAAAACTGTCTATGAATCTCAGAGATAAGACTGAGTGCTGAGTGAGAATTGAAGAGTAACAAGAAAATCCAAGAAAAATAAAAAACATGTGCAACTGCAGGCACAGTAATGGATTAACATGTTTGTGATGTGATCAAAGATAGTGTTCTAGAAAAGCATTAAAAGTAAATAAGGCTGGATGCAACTTAAATATATTCTCTATTTAAGAGATTTTCCACCTTGTTCAATTTGCAGACCTGCAAACTTTTCCAAACAGCGGTGCAAAATCCATATCTGGTCTAATTTCAGCATTGACTTTGTGGTGCTACTTCATGGGTGGTTTAGAAGTAGTCCGTAGACACAGAAGAGTTTAAAGACCACAGTCCAATAAGCAGACTGACCTCTTATAGAAATGCAGTTGGTTACATTTTAACATCAATATTCTGTGCATTTTGTCTGTGCAACAGATTGTTTTATTGTTATCATGGAAACAAAACGTGTTTATGTGGTCACCTTTTTAATTGTCATATTATTGACATTGTCTTAAGAAAAATATACCAAGCTCCTATTTCATTCACTATCCTTCACATATTCATCCTTCAGCACGGACAATAATGCTGTATATTTGACATCACTTTTCTCATATAGAACAGTAACTGTGTTATTGAATAACACATACAGTAAATGGGAAGCAGTCTTGCCTGCAAAGGCCTGCGACTTAAAAAATTCATTCATTGGGTGACTTTGAGAAAATGACTTCACTATTCTCTTCCTTGATTTCTCCTAGTGTACAATGTATGCATAATACATACATATAATACTATAGACTCTCTCTTCAAAGCACTTGGGTTCTGTGAATGAAATTGCTAAACGAGTGAAGTAATAACAATTCCCCTTTGCATTTTCCACTTGCAGTGATAACTGATACGTGTATCTGTTGTCAAGTGCTCCTATTATGTTGAGTATGGATTATTACCATCTATGTGTTAAGGGCACAGTGCTCCACTCCACAAGGCTGTGGAAGGACCATATACAAGACTAAGACTGTGGAGGAGGTGGGGGGAAGTACTCTTCCATGAGAAAACATGTAAAAGGGCGTAAACACTGCCCAGCTAAGACTGCCCCTCAGCTGAACCTTAGCTCTTCTTTTCAGAGAAAACACAGGGAGATTAAACCAGCTGGTGAAAACATCAGCACTTTGTGCAGATCTGGCAGTGAAACACCCTGAGCCTGTCTCAGTAGTCCCACTTTCCTCCTTGTTGCCTTCTTATGCCAATACTTACTTGTACCTATACCTGCTGATCCCTGTCCTACTGTACACAGATGTGTTTCGTTCTGCGTGAATTTTTCCAGAAGAAGAAGCAGCAGCTGCTCTTGGCAGGTGTAAATACTATTTAGCACGTCCCCTTCCTTCCCCCCTCAAAGCATATCTCCATGCACACACACATACATACGCATGCACGTGTGCACAGAGCAATATTATTGCACGTTAAATTACTGCTATTGAAATCAGATTCTGGCTTACATGATGCTGATAATATTGTGTTTTACTGTTAAATGCTACAAATAATTCCTGACACTCTCAATGATTTATCATGTAGCTCATCTACTCAGGGATTTCCTCCACCATGTAACATCACCAGAATTTTGCCTGAGGAACAACTGCCACGGAGGACCTGCTGTTGTACCTTGCTTCCTTCTTCTGGAACATATTAGCATAATATAAGTAAACATCACAGAGCAGTTTGACATATTGTGTAAGTACTGATTTTATGCTAAACTGATAAGAGATGTTTGTTGAGAATAGGTAAATTTTCAGAAACTTTCTTAGTCTGCAAATACGTTTTAAAATAGGAAAATGTAAAAGCAGCTGATATGTCTGTATCCACTATAAACCTGCCACATTTCTGTATCCTTGCCTCTCATTCAGCATACACAGAAATTCAGACTGCAGAAAACAAGTTTTGCGTTTATACTCTTAGACTATAAATATCTTTCTTTTGATATCGGACAGTGAGTCTGTAGTTGCATATATAATGTCAAGCACAGGCATAGTCCCCGTTGTCTCCACTTGGTTCACTCACAGGAAGCATATCAGAAATGCCCAGGAACAGCATGCAGGACTTGCTGAATCAAGGACATATTCATGCTCACTGGAACAGAGGTTGCTCCCAAAGGAGTACAGTGAATGCACTATTTGCTTAGTTCGTTAACATAAGAATATAATAATGGCCAACCTGGTTCAGGTCCAACTAGCCCCAAATTTTGTTTCTCAAACTACCCAGTAGGAGTTACACAGGGGAAGTTCATAATAAGCACAGACAGATCTTTGGCCAAGCACCTCTTCTTGCAGTTAGTGCCTTAGAGAGCACCTGAGATGAAGGTCATACAGAGACCAACCTGTTTAATTAGTGTCAAAGGACCTGTCTTAATTTAGCTAATCCCTCCCTGAATCTATTTCCTTTTTTGCCTTCGCAGCTTCTCTCAGAAATAAATGCCTTCTTTAGTTGTGAGCTGTGTGAAAAAACACCTTCTTGAGTTTGTTTTAAAATTACTGCTTGATGCTTTGACATTGAAGTCCCATTAATTTCTGTGTGACCAGAATCTGGGAACAGTCCTTCCTCATGCCCCTTCTCTAACCCTGTAATAACTTCATTCTGTTTTAGCATATACCTTTGCCTTTTTCCTCTTTCTGAAGCCAAATGTGGCCTGTTTGGTCTATCCTTCTGTGCAGGCTGCTCTCTGATCAAACTTTTTCATACTTCTTTCAACTCTGCTTTTTATGAGATGAGGGAAGGACTAACCTTATGCATAGTCTTCAGAATATGTCTGCACCAGGCACTTACACAGACGGTTAAAATGCTTTTGGTCTAGCTTTCAATTCATCTCCCTAATAAATCCTAACAGCCTGTTTGCCCTTTTGACTGCTGCTGAGCAATGAGCTTACAGAAACAACTCCAAGATTTACTTCTTGACTGGTAACAGCTAATTTAGAGCCAAGAACAGTATATGCATAGGTAGAAATATTTTTCTCAGATGCATTATATTGCACATATCAATGCTGAATTCTGGTTAGTGTATAGCAAGAACTTCTGCAATCATTCACAGTCAGGTTTAAATTTGACTGTGCTAAGTAATTTTGTATTACCACCAAACTTTGCCACCTAGTCCACTTTTCAGGGTTCCTTCTGAGAATATGGTGGTGCCCCAGCGTTGTTAACATTTCCCTCCTACGAAAAATTCATCATTTGTTCTTCCTTGTTTCCAATCCTTTAACCAGTTATTAATCCATGTGAGGCCTTTCCAAATGACAGCTTCATCTCTCTAAGAACTTTTGGGGATGAACCTTGTTGAAAGCTTTCGGGAAACCCTCAAACACTGTATCAACTGAATCGCTCTTATTCATATGCTTATTTACACCTTCACAGAGTACTCATAGATTTGTGAGTCATGACTTGCCTTGATAAAAGCTGTGTTGACAATTCCCCAATAAATCACATTTTTTCCCCCATGCCTAGTAAATTTATTTTTACATAAGTTTCTATGTGTTTGCTTGGTACAAAAGCCAAGTGTAACAGTCTTTATTTGCCCCCCTCTCTCTTGCTGACTTGGTTTAAAAAAAAAAAGAAAAAGCTGTTACATTTGTTGCCTTCCATTTTTCTGATATCTAGAGCCTAAACTTTGCTTATTCTCAGAATAAACCAAACCCCTTTAACTCCTTTACAGTTCTTTGAAATTATTTATTGTTATTTATTGATTTGTTCCATACCCTAGTTCACTGGTTTTTCCGGCTAAGACAGGTGGTACTTGTACAGGTACCCCCTAAAGAACAACAAAGTCTCAGGTCTCTCCTTCACCTCTCTGTGGAGAACAAAGAGATAAAGAAATCCAATTACTACCTTTCTCAGGAGGAGCAAAGGATATGCTTCCCATCAGAGGCAGCACCTGCTACTTCATGCCTCACTGTATCAGAAGATGTGGTACCAGCTGTGCAGATAGCTGTTTACATTGTGGTCTGTCCCCTCCAGTACACACTCAACTTTCTTGCAATGACCTTGTCTTCCCCGCGTGATGCTTTTATATCTTATTCACTTCTGAACCTCACCAAGTGTGGTAGAAGTCCTGCTTCTGATGCTTTTGAAGTTTTTGTTGTTATGAAGTTTCACACATTTAGCGAATTGCTTCTCACAACTTTCTTTATTATTTTTTTTCTTGGACTGCCTTAAAAGGTTTTGCATTTCACTTGCTAGTTTTTTCTGCTGGTTATGGAATTATAACCCCTTTCTCTCCCTGGCTCAGGGCTTGTTTAATTATTTCATGCAATGAGATGTAACCTGGAAAGGAGACACTCAGAGAGCCTCATGTGAAGTGCCCTACAATCCTCTAGGAGCTAAAGAGTCATGTTCCCTTGAAGCATTGAAGGGATTTGATGCTGAATTTCTCTCACTTCAGCCTGTGAATAAATGCTGGTCTCATCTTCACCTTTAATTCCCCAAGTGCTTGCATCTTGCCCCCCCTACTTGGAGTTCCTCAGAGGTGCATAGGTGGCTCTCAGCACAGCATCAGTGCACCCCATGCTTCAGGGCCAGCTTCTCTTCCTCACTCCATGAGGGTCCCAGACATCTGGGATGCACTTTCTGCTCCTGTGAGCCCACCACTGTGAGAGGCTCAGTGCTATAACTCCTCCCATGCTTCTATTGCTCCAGCCTTAAGGCTATGTGTATACATTATCCTTCTCACCAAATGCTGACAGTTTAAAATTAAAATATGTCAGCACTAGTTAAGCTGAATATACAGTCTTATGATCATGACAAAGTAGTTTGGGTCAAGATTTGTCTTGTAATCTTTCTTTGTAGTGGTTTGTAAGGAAAAGTCCCTTTGGTTCTGACCCCAGCATTAACATTTCAGACTGGAATGTAGTCAGACAAGTTGATCTGTTTTTTGTCCCCTGCCCTAAACCGAAATAGTTTCTATTTCACTACTAGATACTAGTATATATATTCATTAGTGAAAATCTCCATCCTGCTAACAAATATTCAAAATTTACTGCTACACTATCACAATGACTCTTACTGTTTCAAAACATGGTGAGTTAATATGTGAAATACAGAGGAAATTGCTTTCTCACGGTATTTCAATGCTTCTGAAACACAGACTGGCTGAAATTAAGCTAACTGATTGAATGAGCTAACTCAATCAACTAAATGAGCAGCACTCTCCCATAGGACTTAAAAGGAACCCAGAATTTTGTCCAATATATCTATCACGGCCCTAGGAGACTTTTAACTGAAGAATTGACTGAATATAAACAAATGTATTGTTATCTTAAGTTTACCATCAAAGTTGCTGAAAGATACTGTAATTCTGGTCTTCTCAAAACCAGCAGCCTAATAAGTCTCTGAGTTTGCCAGTCTATCATAATGAAATAAGTAAATTTGATTGCTGATTGACTCAAACTCAAAACTGATCTCCATAATATCATAGAATCATAGAATCACAGAATGGTTTGGGTTGGAAGGGACCTTAAAGATCACGCAGTTCAACCCCCCCACCATGGGCAGAGACACCTCCCACCAGACCAGGTTGCTCAAAGCCCCATCCAGCCTGGCCTTGGACACTGCCAGGGAGGGGGCAGCCACAGCTTCTCTGGGCAGCCTGTTCCAGTGCCTCACCACCCTTACAGTGAAGAGCTTCTATCTAATACCTAATCTAAATCTCCCTTCGTCTAGTTTGAAACTGTTACCCCCCCATCCTATCACCACACTCCCTGATCAAGAGTCCCTCCCCACCTTTCCTGTAGCCCCCTTTAAGCACTGGAAGGCTGCTAGTAGGTCTCCCCAGAGCCTTCTCTTCTCCAGACTGAACAACCCCAACTCTCTCAGCCTGTTCCCATAGGGAAGGTGTTCCAACCTCCTGATCATCTTTGTGGCCCTCCATGTCTTTCTTACGCTGGGGACCCCAAAGCTGAACACAGTACTCCAGGTGGGGTACCTGTAAGTATTATGGGGCCAGGCAAGTGGGCTTTGGGGTCTTATTTTAGGACTTCCAGGTTCAATCACAGTATTGGGAGCAAGAACAAGTTTATAGCCTTGTTCTCTTCACTAACCAGAAGGCAACATCAGATTGGAGGGGGAGAAGCAGTGTGTGTCAGAACCTCCCTCTGGACCGGCACTCTTGCTTTCTTGTAAAAATGGAAGTTGCTTTTCTCCAGCTGGGAAAAGGAAAACTGCATCTAAGAAATAGTTCGGTGTAAACACAAGCAAATTCATTATTCATAGTTGTTTAATGAAAGTTTTATGTTAACAAATCTATTTTCAGTGGATGGCTCACAAACTATTTGCTGCCTTTTTCTATCTTTTTGCTTCTTCAATTCACTAGGTCACATTCATTGCAGGTGATGTTTTCACAAAAGAAAAAATAAAGATCTGAAGTGAGTCAGGGCTTTGGAGCACTCACTAGCTACAAGATGCCTTGTGTTCCATCTGATTCAGCTCCATTATTCATTGCTTAAAATTTTTCAGAAGGAGAAGCATGTTTAAAATGTCACTTACAATATGAAAATTTGTTTCAATACAATTTAGCCTGAACATTTATGGTACTCGCAGTGTTCCCATCTGTGCTTATGAACCTTTTCTTTCTATAAATAGGTGAAGGAAACTGCATTTTGTTCAGCTCTTGCCTTCACAGTGAGAGTCTCAGAACTTTTATTAAGTCTCTGTGTGCAGAGGTCATTATGAATATCATCTTGTTGAAGCTGCAGTCAGAGATAAGAGATTGATATGTGGGATCCCAAAATAAGGCCTGGCCATAGTGATATTCACTAGTTTCAGGATTTTACTCTGCATTTTCAGTGAGATGACTCTTTGTCAGAATGAATTCTCCAGGTCTGACACTTCCTCTGCTTGGTCTTATTCTGAGAGCAGAGTACATGCATCTACCAGGTTCAGCAAGGCATGCTTCGTCCACTTCCAACTCCTTCTTTGTACTCACAACAGTATTAACAGTCATTGCATTTTAAAGCAGACTGCATTGTTGATTACTAGGACTTTGTGGATGTTGAGGGATCCATCTGCAAGCTTGAAATTAAGCATAGGCAGAAATACTTAGTCCATTAGCATTTCATTTGGCTTCAGGCACGGGTAAATAGAAATTGAAGCTATATGCCAGTGCACCAATTACGCACTTCTTTTATTTGAACACAGTAGTAAAAATATTTAAAATCCATAGTATGAGTGAGGAAGATTAGATCTGTTCTTCTCCAAAAAATGTAGTCCAACAGCTTTATGCTTCCATTTAGAAAAAACACATTCCTGTCCATGGAGTGTGTTGCATTTAATATGTTTGTGAAACCCAGCATAACAAACAACCGAGACAAATAACCTTCAGTCAACACAGAAACCCGCTGTTGAAAGGAGGTGCTGTGATCATAGCTGGCTACGGCTCTGCAGAGCTCTGCAGCCAGCCATGAGATCTGGAGGTACAGACCCAGGCTACATCCCAGCTGGCAGGTTTGCTGCACCAAAGCAGAGACAAGGAGGGACAAGGAATCCAATAGGGTCTCGCCTGCCCTTCATCCACTTCTGTTTTCCTAGTGGCCCCACTGTTTATGTCAGGTTTGCATACTTTTTTACCTAGATACATAATTATTTTAGTAATCAAAATTGTATTCATGAGCCCAGAACACAGAGAGGGAAAAAAGGATGATGACAGTGAGAGCACAGGGGGAGGAAGGTCTGTACCACCATAGTGTTTCTGCCAAAGCCTCAGTCGCCTACCCAAAAAGACAGGTTCAGTCTCCATGCATCTTCACTGATATTTCAAAGCAGGGTGGCCAAATGGTAAACAGTCACCCCTTTTTGGAGAAGTTCTCCTACTCCATTCGGTGCAGGCCTAGTCAAGGGGTCGGCTACTGCCACTTTCCTGGATGTGCAACTTGCTCAATTTGTTCCTGCCAAGACCAAAGCTCCATCTCTTGCCCCTGTTCAGGCTGCTGGACTAGAAGCCTCTAGTTGCCTGTCTGCAACCTAAGTCTGCTCTATTGATTTTAAATATTGGCAGTAATTATTGCAGCAAACAGGGCATACATGCTGCCCACGCTGCACAGAAGAGATCTAAATAGTCATGAACACCTTTTTGTCCAAGCATTCTGCAGCTGTTGTTTTAGGGTGCCTGCTCTCCTGGGGTACTTTCAGGCACAGTTAGCTTTCTCAAATGATCTGAAATTATTATAACTTTTGTGGTTGCCTCTACTTCATGAAATAGCTGATTTGTTAATGGTTCTCCTGCAGAACAGTACAACTTAAAGCATGAGCTGAGCCTGGCTGGGTTCACTTGCTGATGCCCTCGCCTCCTGTCTCTATTGCAATACAGACCAACACCCTCTGTGTTTGGGGATGCCGAGGCTGGACACTGCAAAACCTGGGGGTACCTCACAAATGCATTTTGGGGTACTGAAGAAGAGCTTGTCCATTTGAGCTCTACTCAGTGATGACCTTAAAATGGATGCTCTGGCTGGGCCTCTGCGATGATGCAAAGGCTTGACAAGTTCACTGAGGTGCCAGTATAAATTAGATTTTCAGCAGCTGCATGTATATATTTTTCTCACTCAATTGATGAGAGCTGCAATTAACAGACACGCTGAAGCTGGGTGTTTAAGTTCAGCAAGTGAGGGAAAATGCTGATATTATTCAGGAACTGATTGGTGTCTGCCAATATCTACCACCACTGGCTGAGGTTTGATGGAATAACTGAGAAAACATGTTGAAAATGTGACAGCCAGTGAATGCATTCTTCTTGATTGCTTAAAATTGGATAGTGTTTGCACAGATGGGACACCTACCCTGGCTGCCAGGAGTACTGGTTGTGTCGCTTTCCTAGGAAGGGTTTTGTATCAATAGTTATCCAAAATATCATTTTATTGTCATCAGGAGGCTCTTTGTGCTAAAGACCTGGATTTCTCCAGAACTCTAAACCTGATTGTCTGTTTCATCAACACAATACTCGTGCATGCACTAAATCAACATTTCTTACAAATGTGAACAGGAGGAAATTAATGCCCCTCTGCAACGTTAGTTAGCTGGCACAGGAAAAGGCCCTTCAAAACTTTCGGTAACAAAAGAAACAAGTGGCTTTTGGGAGGTAAGAGTGAATTCATGAATCACAGCAAGCTGCTTAAAGACCAGGATTAGATAGTGAACTGGCTTCCTTTACAGGCATTACATTTTGTGTCTACTACATCAGTATGTCTATAGGGGAAAGACTGTCTTTCTGTTATGATGTTTAATAGTCTTTTTCATGATAAAACAAATAAAAAACTCTCGTCTCATAATAATTTGAACTTCTTTCTTTCAAACCAGGTAGAAGTTAATAATAGGGTTATAAATTACGAGATCTGTGCTGCAATGTCATCAATTCTGGGCTTATATGAGTGATGTTTTGATGAAATTATGGTAGAAAAGACCACTGTGAACATTTAATAATCCTCTTTCTGACTTTATAATTGGAAATGTTGAAATTAAAAACTACAGTTGGGCTTGAGAAGGAGCTGTGGTTCATCCCTGCTGATGGAGGCCAATGTTGTCTTGAGCCGAAGGCCAGGTGAGTAGGTGTTGCCCTGGCCTGACCAGGTCGCAGTGCCACAGTATTCCCAGAATAAATGGTGCAATGTGGGAGGGATCTTTCTGTCCTGCCCTGGGCTAAAAGAGGAGCATTTTACCCTCATCCTGATGAAGTCATCTCTGCTGGAGTGCATAATTACCACTGAATTTTTAAACAGCTGTAACACATAATATTAATGCCTGAAGAGAACAGCAAAAGAACATTTCCAGGGAAACAGACCACCACATTTCCCTGGTCACTGCCACAATGGGCTGAGATAAAACTAAAGCTCGTTGGGAGTTAACAGGGTTTAGAAACCAGTCAAAATACAAAATTTACAAATGGATGGGATCATGTGATGGAGTAAGCCTGCAGAGAAAGGAAAAAAGCTTTAGTCTCTGTTTCCCATCTCATATTCCCAGCACAACTCCATCACTTCAACACCCTAAATCTGGTATGTGGGAGGAAGAAGCCAGAGCAGATAGTAGGAATGCAAGAAGTGACAGAGCTGGGGCAAGAAACCAAAGGACAGGTGGCAGAAACAACTCTGCAAGTCCAGTTTTGCACACACACACCAGAGATGCTTAGGTTTAAACACCTACCCATGTGGTGAGGTGCTCCAATGATGGCGCCTCTAACTTAGAGAAGTGAATAGGAAGAATAGGGCAACAGAAAGCAGAGGCAGACCCAGCTCTGTCTCAGAGCTTTATTTATGAAGGTATTTGAAGACCCCATGCTGAACTGGTCCCCTCCTGGCGTCTATGGAGCAGTACAGAGTGTTCTTGTGCAGAGGCAAAGGTTTGTCCAAACACTTGAGTGAGGTGAGGGACCGATTGCAACACTACACCACTCTGCAGATCCCAGTATGGATAGTCTCCAAGCTAAAGAGACATGCCGGAAAAGCTAGTTTTTAATCAGTCCGTTTTGCTGAACAGTAATCAGAACTTCATTCATTCCTTAGTTCGGCTCTGGCTCAGGATCAATGAAGACTTCAAAACCCACACAGTTCAAGTTCAGTTCCAGTTCAATTGAAGGGGGGGAGGATGTCAGAGAAGAAGCATTTCAGACTGATGTTTGGTTCAGGTTTAGTACAATTCTTTGAGCATTTTTCTCTGAAATTTGTATTATAACGCCTCTGGTGAAAAAAGGAGAACCTGGCTACTGCAACATAATGACACACACATTGCAGCTAGATAGATCCTGATCCAACTCTGACTGATTATAACTGCAGTGGAGAACTTTGGCCAGGGTAGTCTGATAAACTACACAATAGGACAGTGGGCAAGGTGATGGAACAGTTATCAGCAGGAGGTGATAAATCTTTTTTTTGAAATGGGAACTGACTGACAACTATCTCTATCTCTAGTGTATTAGACGTTATTTCATCTGCTTCTCCCTACAGACATGACTGAACAAAGATCAAGTCAAATAAATGATTAAAAGTTAGCTGCTGCAAAGTCTAGCTTTTCACTGCCTGAAACCTGGGGTTGAATCGTAGGCCGTGGTAAGTTGTGCTCCCTGTAGCACGTGCGAAGGGTTGCACGAAAATGACATTGTATGGTGCTGCAAAGGTTTGCATAGCTCATTATTCTGTTTCCAGCAGTAAGCATATGGCTGAGGAAAACCAGTCAGGCCAGGCACGTAAGTTCCTTTGCCCTAGAAGTCTCCCAGCCTCTAAACAGAGAAACATCCATTCTTTTGAGGGCTCTAAAACCACAGCGTTGGTATTGCTAGCACCTTGTTCTGGCCACCTGAGGCAGGGATCTCAAGACCTGCATGTGAAATCAGAGCCACTTACAAAGCAGGACGTAATGGCTCAAGCACGTTTGCGTGTCAGTGTGTCCAAATAGTATCACACAAAAGTCATCTGTATCAGCAGAGGTTGCACATCTGGGTCTCTGCATTCAAAATGTTCCCTCGGAATAGAAACCCAAAGAACCAGAGTATTTTAATTCAAGTAATTGGATGTGGTCTTGGGAAAAGGGATAAGGTTTTCTCCTTTACAGGTACATGCCCAAGCCACTAAGGTATAGATTCAAACTCCAGCATGGCATTTTGTCTCCTGGATTCTCAGAGGCTTTTTTTTCTGTGCACTGTTAGGATTTGAAGAAGGGAGAACAAAAATTACTACTCAACTTAACCCACACCTGAGAAATGTGCAGCATCTACGTAGGGCCTAGGGCACAAGGAGGACCTGAAACACATTCTTCCACTTCCTATGTTGATCATTCTAACCTGTAAAATATTGTATAAAACAGAACTGGAAAGTGACAACACTTTTCCTACTTTCCGTTTTACAGAAAAGAAACAGCTACAGTCACTGTATTTTGTAGGAAGTCTGATATGGACAGCGTATGCTACAAGTGTACCGATTGGGCATCGTTGCCATTAGGGCTTACACATTGCAATGCCTAAATTCTGGGCTGTCATCAGGCTTGGGCATAAACAAGGTGTTAAAAGGTTGGTGCTGTCAAGTCTGGGTCTGTTCTGGGTCACACAGGGCTGTAACTCTCGGCAACCTGAAGGTCTGTGTGCAAACTGCTTCTAACATTTATAAACCCACAGTTTGAGTAAGGGTTTTTGCATCTCAGTTCTGGAGTCTGGCAGCTCTGTCCCACCTGAGCCTTACTTCAAGCAATCTTGAGAATGCTACCCCATTACGGAGCTTGTTCTGTACAAATTGCAATGTAGGCAAAAATTGTTCACCTTGTGCATTTATGTAGCAGTTGTAAGCAGGCTTCCATTTTGACCACAGAATATGTCCTTAATTACACAGAAGAAGGTTATTTTCTTCCTTTCTTTTTTTCTTTTTCTCTTTTTTTTTTTTTTTTTTCTGATATGAAAACAAACTTGGTATCTGCAGCAAGTTCAAAGCCAGCCATGGAAAAGGTAGCCTTTGAACCATGCTGTGATTGACTTTGCAATTATTTTTTTCTTTGTTTTCTTGGAAAGCACACATTTATTTTCCATACCTTCCCTTTCCACAGAGCAGCTGTGTGCTTGAGGTGATGAATACTTAGTAACGGCTTTATGAATCACAGCTCACGTATTAACGCTGTGACTTAGGAGTGAAAGCCAGGAGATGGAGTCTGTCTGTATGGCCTTGCTGTGAATGAAAGAGACAAGAAGAGTTACTGAGCTCTTAGCCTGTGACCTGAGGCTGCTTAAGCAGAAATGACCTGTGCAGGCAGAAGAGAGGAACCCTGCCTGCTCTCAGGCTGATGAGACACACTACAAAGTTGAGATTTGAGAAGAAGGACTGAGCAAAAAAAGGAGGAGGATTTAATCTAGTTTTAAAAAATGGAACCCTGTTATGCTGGTGTCCAGACAGGTCGTTTCTGAAAGAGGCTCCTGGGGTTTCCACATGTCAGATCATTCTAATCCTAAGCCTCTTTAAAAACATTTGAAAATTTGGATTATCTGAAGCTGGGGGAGGGATGTTCGTTTAATTGCCAAAATTAACATGTTAACAACTACTGCCTTTGGGGGAGGTTGACATTTTTTAAAAAGAACGTGGCAGCCCTTTTTTTCCCTGCTATGCGTGGGACAGGAAATCAGGGTATCCTCACACTGTTCAAAGACCTCAGACAGAAGCCTCACCTTTCTGTATAGGCAATTTTAGATACTGGAGAAGAAGTCAAACTTCTGAGTTTTTTGCAGACATTTAGAGAAGGAGATGCATGGAAATCCATTCCTAAACATTTGCAGTGCTGGAGACATTAGCAACCGAAACCTAGTAGATAAATGTGAGTGAAGTGTACCAAGTGACATGTGGAGTAGAAAGCATTTACTATTATGTTTAAGTGCTTGCAGACTGTCTCTTTGTTGTTATATTTACAAGGAGCACTTTGTGTACAGAACATCAATCTCTTACGGAGCCAACACATTACTGTGATAGAAATAGTAAATTAGCAACTATATGGATCAGGTAGGGGGGCTCTCAGCGAAGGGAATTTGCCTTTATCACATAAAATGAAAGAGGAAAACGTATTTTATACCTTTATGTCTTTGTCAGCCCACATGACAAGAAGGCAGTTACTCCTGCTGCTAGATGCCTTTGATAACATTGTAAAAAGGCACGCATAACAGAACAAGCTACCATAGGGATTAAATAGTCCAAATGTTTTATTTCAAATGATAACTGCCCTCCTCTCCCCTTCCTGGCCCCCTGTCCTGGTTTCAGCTGGGATAGAGTTAATTTTCTTCCTAGCAGCTGGTATATGCTGTGTGTTGGACCTAGGATGGGAATAATGTTGATAACACACTGATGTTTTAGTTGTTGCTGGGCAGTGCTTACACTAAGTCAAGGACTTTTTAGCTTCTCATACTTCCCTACCAGCTAGTAGGCTGGGGGCGCAGAAGAAGCTGGGAGGGGAGACAGCCAGGACAGATGACTCAAAATGGCTGAAATATTCCATACCGTACGACGTCATGCTGAACGGTAAAACCAGGGGGAGTTGGCTGGCAGGTGGCTGCTCTCTGCTCAGGGACTGACTGGGCATTGGTCAGCAAGTGGTGAACAATTACATTGTGCATCACTTGTTTTGTATTTTCTTTTATCGTTATTACTATTTTCCCTTCCTTTTCTGTCTTATTAAACTGTCTTTATCTCAACCCATGAGTTTTACCCTTTTTCTGATTCTGTCCCCCATCCCACTGAGGGGAGGGTGAGCAAATGGCTGTGGGGGTGTTTAGCTGCCTGCTGCATTGAAACACAGCACTTCCCTAACCCAGAACCTCAGCAAGTGGAAGGGTTGGAGGGCAGGAGAACTCTGCATGTTAAGACATTGACACTATTTTGGATCAAGGCAATAGCATCACTTTGAAGACTTTTAAACCACTGGGGTGTGCTTTACCTTTCATGCTTTTGCAGGCAGATGTTGTAGCAGTAGCAGGTGGGTAATGAAGGGAGGTCATGGATAGGCAAGTCAGAAATTTTTCTGCATTTTAAAGGACAAAAATAAGCTGCTCTGGCCTCCACCAGAAAAGTGGTGAGAGGCCAGAGTAACCCAGGTGAAGCTCAAGCCAGAGAGGTCAGGGCACATCTAAGCTTGCCAGTCTGTACCTTCAGTACATACCCATGCTTGCGCTTCCATCAAAACTCGCCTCATCTCCAGACTGCACACAAATACTGAAGCTTCAGCTTTGGGTGAGCTCCTGGGCTTCCAGATCTGAGCTCACACTGCTGTCTCACATGGGCTTAGCTGACAGGAAACTTGCATTGGTACCAGTTGACCTGGATGGGTGCTCAGCACCCACCTTCAAGCCACTCCATTGCCCACAATGGATGGTACCAATGT
This sequence comes from Leptosomus discolor, assembly GCF_034619465.1. NCBI lineage: Eukaryota > Metazoa > Chordata > Aves > Leptosomiformes > Leptosomidae > Leptosomus > Leptosomus discolor. The sequence goes on along the minus strand of NC_141391.1, from coordinate 96,214,439 downwards.
CTGGCAGTGCTCTTTCTTTGCAGAGTCAAAAGCAATGCATGGCATAGTTTTGTCAGACCTGTGGCAGTAGATGTGAGTGCAGGGGCCCAAAACTACCCTGAAGTGGAAATCTCCCCCTGCTTTACCTATAACAACGATTGTGCTGTTAAAACTCACTCTGTACACCAAAATATGCTGATCTAAGGTCCGAACCTGCAACTGCTTCCATGGATAGGAGATAGAAGGAAGGGTCTTTTTTTTTCAGTAAACTAGCTGTATCCACTTGTTATGGGCCAAGTAGATTCCTTGTTCTTTCTAATAACAAAAGGAGTTTTCTCACAAATATTTGCTTGCATATCTTGCTCTTACCTACTCATTTTGAGAGACCAAGAAAGGAAACAGGAGAATGCCAGTTTTGCTTTATTTTGATATCACTAAGGTTATGTATGCATGTACTTCTGGACTAATATTAGAAGAGAAAAGTGTGTGATCTAAATTAATCTCATATTTGGCCTTCTAAAATGGCCTCTATAAGAAAATTTGGGCCCATCCTGAAGTTTTCTGCTTGTGATGCAGCCTTCTTTTTTCACATAGTACAGGGCTTTGTTGCTTAATTCTGTCTGAGCATTTTAACTGCTTGACTAAGATGTGGGGAATCTTTTGCAATTTCAATATACTTCTGCATGGAAAGCAGAAATTATTACATAATCCATTAAATGCTGTAGATTGCTAAAGTTTGTAGAAGACTGCAGACACGGTACATTGTATTCAAGTTACCCAGATGTTACTAATTTCTCCATTTCCAAAGAGTTACATGACTCCAATTTATTTTACCAGAGCAATACAGTTAAAATCTCACTACAGGTCAGAAATCTTGTAATAATACAAGAACAGAGCTAAATTTCTATTGTTATACCAAGATTAGAGTTCACAAGTCATAGAGGGTTGCTAAGGAAGCAGATTTGGGGTTTGTGAGTAAGATAAAATGAAAATTTTCAGCTTTCACTCCTCAGTTGTCTTGCTTGTCTGAAAAGAATTTGAATTGTTATTGTAATGAGCCTTAAAAAACAAACTGTGCTCTTTCTAAATTACTTTGAATACAGAAACAAAAAAGAAAGATGCGCCAATCCAGTCCCTGTGCTTAAGAAACAGGACAGTTACATATTCCATACGTGACCATAGCCAGGTTTTCACAGTTATGCAACTGAGCAAAACAGTATCTGACGCCTAGGCAGTCAGTTTGTCATCTAGCTGGGGTTTTTTTCCCTACCCTGGATGGCTTTGTGCTACTAAGGCCACTCATGAAGCACCTGTGAATTGTCAAGTGCTTCAGTAAGTAGTTTTGTAAGCCAGTCAGCTGAAGAGAGAAGGAGAATGTATGGGTGTAAGTGGCTGGCCTTGTGCATGTTGCTGATAGATGATGGCATACGCCTCTCACCACCTCAGGTGGTGAATGCTATGCTGAAGGTAGGCACCCAGACCAGTTTACCCAGGGACAGTATATTAACAGTACAGTATCCTAAATTTGGGCTAAAACAATCACCTATCAGACACTTCAGGATAGATATGATTTAGCCCAGGCTGTCTCTAATGCGGAGACCCTACATGACCCACCAGTTGAAATAAACCCTACATCTGCTTTCTAGAAGTCATGAGCACTATTTTATGATAAGGAATAAACATATCCTTTCTCCAGTTTGACTATTGAGATTGAGACCACTTTGGACATGGATTATTATATTCAGATATACGAATGCTGTATGTCCTAGTATACTGTAACTAGAGTATAGTCACGAAATGTGTTTTTGTTGAAGAATGCTGTGGGGTTTGAAAATGAAATCTTTTCCTGCTACGTGCTCAAGGATGTTCTCATCCAGAAATTTAAGTTGTGACATTAAGGACTCTGGTCATTTCTAATCAGAAAGAGACTAGAATGGAAACGCTGACGTTTTCAGAGAGAAAATGCACATTTTGACACAGTTTTGGTTTTCAAAGCATTCAGAAGTTTTTGGTTTGTCCTAGTATGAAACAAAAACAAAATTTGAAGCTTAAAAGTAACTTCAAAATTTAGTGTTTAAATTTTAGCTCCATTTAGCTCTATATAACCATTTTTACATTCTCAGAGACACAAAAATCCTCATAATAGTAAAGATGATTACGACAACAACATGAAAAAGTGTAAAATCCATGTTTTTTCTGTTTCTGGAACAGAAGGATTCGTTCGGTAGTCTTATATTCTCCGTGAAAGTGATAGAAAAAAGAACTATCAACAAGTATGAAGAAAGCTATCCTACTCAACAGCAATAAAGCCGTCAAGGTCTGCTGTCTCACAGCTCACTTGGGAAAGCTTTAATCTGAAGATTTCTGACTCATTAACATGCAGATTATTGATATTATAGCCTTGCTATAGCTTGCTGCATGAGAGCATCTGCATCATGATTCCTCATTTGAGCACACAGTAATTTCTCTTCTATTCTGTCCAGGTTCTTCCAACATATCGTTTGTGCCTGAATGCCCTCCAGCACATCTAACATCTGCATGGTTTGTTCGCTGCCTTCTCCCAAGGAGGACATTAGGGTGCAGTAAAGTGTTCTGTTATGGCGGGACTTCCTTGACATCTTTAGATAAAAACTTACGACCTTAGGTATGAAAAAAGAAAAGTCAGTTGAAATGCATTAGATCATGATCCATGAAAAAACCAGCCCAAGTTCAACCCAGCTTCTTTTGAATTGTGTAGAAAATTTCCACAGCTATTATCATCCTTTTTTTCTGCTACTTAAAAGAAACAATACCAAAGTTTTTCTTCTTTTTTTTTTTTTTTTTTTTCCGAATGCAGCTAAATCCTGTTGGGTAAGGGACCTGGACTGCTAGTTCTTACTCTTATTTGCTAACAATGCTTAGAAGAAACTTTTGCAAGACAAATGGGCACTCGCCCTGCCCAGAAGAATATGGACCAATGTGAAAAATTAAGATAATATTGCTCATTTTACATAACAGGGAGGGAAAATCATGGGCCTCTGAGTATAAAAATCAGCCTTTCCTTGGGATAGTGATCTTTCCCTTGTCCACAGAGCAAAGTGACAGAGGAAACAGGAAGGACAGCAGCTGTAGTCCTGCTCCATTCCTATCCTCCCATGCCCTGCCCAGGATGATCACCAAGCATGGGGAGAAAAATGAACCCTGGACCATGTAGCAAGCAGAGGAGCAGCCTCTGAGGTCCATGCAAGTTTCCAGATATGCTCCGTACTTTTTCGTTTGGAGACTGCTCCCTGCCTGTGCATAAGTGGCTATGCCTACAAAGCATACCTGAGCCTATTGCTCTGCTACATTTTTGTTATTTGACTTTATTAATTGTTCTGATCCATTCCCAACTACCTTTTCTAGTCGCCTTACTTTAGCTCTTCAGAGAAGTAATTTCCTCAAAATTTATGCATAAAATCTGACAAAATGCCAGTTAGCTATATTTTCCTTCAAGCTACTGGGGATAAGATATTTTCAGAGAGGTGGAAATAACAAGTATTTGAATGAGCTACATTCCTTTTCCAGAGGATCAGACACTCAAGAGACAATCATCTCCCTCCTTAAAGATACCATCCTCTCCTTAAATAACACTGGATGCCACGGAAACACTGTGTCATTAGGTCCTTGTAAGTTGTCCTGCAAAAGGAAGAGGCTTGGAGTGGGAGCAAGAGTTGACTGGAAGAAGGAAACGTTTATATTTTAAATTCTCAGGAGGCTAAAATATTAAAGGAAAAATTACACAGTCAGGAAACAGGAGAGGATTAATCGAGGGAGAAAGTAGAAAGTCCTCAAGTTTTAGTACTCAGCACTAAATAGAAATACCAAAATCTTTATGAAACACACTTGAAAGATGTTGAAAAGAACTCATCATTGAAGTATGAAGCCAGATTAATTCTTTCAGCACTCTCAAGAAGATCCTTTCTTCCCTGACTCCATGCTCTAGACAACACTCCGTACTTAAAAAGACAACCGTTACCTGCAGCTGCTAAAAAAATGGGCCTAAACAGCACTCTTAACCCTTCCTCCCAAGTAAAACTGCTTGATTTACTTTCAAAACAAAAGTAATTGAAACTCTGAAGGAACTACCTACATCCTTATAAACACAAGCATCCTCTGTAAGAAGAGCATCTCATCTTCTGTTTGGGTCTGACACGGATACAGAATGAAGCAAACTGGCTCAAGGATAGCCACTGTCAGAGAAAATCAAGAGAAGTGCATGATGGACAGCCTCACTGCTGAGTTTGTACTGAGTACATAAGGGTTTGACCAGCAGCCCCATAAGTGCTCCTGCTGGGTGTTTGCTATGGCCATATCTCGCAGCCTTCATCAGTTCTCTGTGCTTGTCTCCTTCCGTTGCCTAATTGAATTAATTACACAGGCCATGGAAAGCTGCAAGGCAGAAGCTGCCATTACTTGAGTCTGTTTGCAGGCACCAGCAGTCTTGTGTCCTAGGCACACTAATGTATAGTAAACAGCCTGGTACATTTTTTATTAGTTTTTAAGACATAGCAGAATACATTTGGTCAAATGAGAGCATCACTGGAGCACATATTGATGTCTGAACTACCCTTTCTAATCTTTCTTGGTGGTTTTAGTGGAGAGAAATGACTGTTTTTCACTTGAAAACCGTCTCATCCTAATGCAGATGTCTAAAACTTGTCAGAGGAATCGTTCCATAAAAGCGCCTGTTTCCCTTGGATTACTGAGGCAATTCCAATGTGCCTATCTTCAGCAGAGATATAGACTGTAAAGGCTGAAATTTAGCTGCACCACCATAAGTAATCAAAACCATAAAAACCCCACAAAAGGATACAAAAGATATGCAGAGGTTCCACAGACAATACTAGATAGCAGATTTATAATTTCAAGTATACTTAAGCGTTTGACTATGTTTTTAATCATACAAAGAATCATAGAATTGTTTGTGTTGGAAGGGACCTTAAAGACCATCTCATTCCAACCCCCCTCTGCCATGGGCAGGGACACCTTCCACCAGACCAGGTTGCTCCAAGCCCCATCCAACCTGGCCTTGAACACTGCCAGGGAGGGGGCAGCCACAGCTTCTCTGGGCAACCTGTGCCAGTGTCTCACCACCCTTACAGCAAAGAATTTCTTCCTAATAACTAATCTGAATCTTTCCTTTTTCAGTTTAAAAACTGTTACCCCCTGTCTCATCACAACCCTTCCTGATCAAGAGTCCCTCCCACCTTTCCTGCAGGCCCCCTTTAAGCACTGGAAGGCCGCTATAAGGTCTCCCCAGAGCCTTCTCTTCTCCAGGCAGAACAACCCCAACTCTCTCAGCCTGTCCTCATAGGGGTGGTGCTCCAGCTCCCTGGTCATCTTTGTGGCCCTCCTCTGGACCCGCTCAAGCAGATCCATGTCTTTCTTATTCTGGGTGTCCCAGAGCTGAACACAGCACTGCAGGTGGGGTCTCACCAGAGTGGAGTGGAGGGGCAGAATTACCTCCCTTGACCTGCTCATCACACTTTGCTTGATGCAGCCCAGGGTGCAATTGCCTTTCTGGGCTGTGAGCACACACCACACTGCTGGCTCATATTCAGTTTTTCATCCATCCATCCAGTTTAAAACTCAGGGTTTCTGGTTCTCCATGTAACTTAGTGAAAAGCCAACCAGTTCTTTCTAGGGGAGCTGGGCCAGCCCCTAATTACTTGCTCCCCCTCCAAAAGATAGCAGTCAGTCCTCCACCAAAGCCAAGCTGGTCCAGCAAGAAATGATGGAGCACCCCTTAAAAGCATATTTTTTTCTCCAATGAACAAACTTGATAGGATGATCTTTGTCCTTCCCCTCACATCACTGAGATAGATACTCATTTTTGTGGGTACGATTAAAAATTGATTGAAAGTACCTCGTCACTCTGTTCTTTCTTTATAATAGAGTAGAATTATTTACCCAGGCAGGTGTTTTTCTACTAGAGGTCAGATCTCAAATCACTGGCTTTCTCTGGCACAAAAATTATCTGCATTCATGCCATGGTGTGTCAGTAGGATTTCTCTCCTACACGTTTCAAAGAATAAAACAGTTTTGTAGCTTTATACTCTGATCTTCTTTGTCACTCTAAGTTATTCCCATGATGGGTTGTAGCTTTACTGTTGGAAAGAAATGACACTGTGTGATAATGCGTTATAAATTGTGATGCTCACACATGAATCTTCTGGCTATCATTTCTCCCCTCCCCTTCAGTTTGAAAGGTTAATAAACATTTTGCCAGAATGAAACTTGACATAAAACCTGTGCATTGAAATATCTGTGTAAAAGAAATATGAAACCAGGGAAGTAGCTAGTTTGAGACTATTTTCCCCCCCTCATTTGACTCAAAACCTAAATTCAAGTTGAATGTAAGTTGGTTATAAATCACTTCAGGATTTCTGTTTGTACAGAAAGCAGTTGTGTGAGACAACAGGAAGCATTAAAATTCAATTTTCCTGTCTCTCACTGTCTCCTATACAACACTGCCTTCATTTGTTGATAGTGCATGAGGCAGCATGTTATGAAAAGAAGGAAAAAAGGTCTCTATCTGCCTAAAAGAATAGAATTGTGTTCTTCACACCAAAAGCGACAGGACACGGGTTCTATTTCTGCTCCCTGCTGTATGAGGAAGGCAGAAAATTGTGTGATCACACTAGACCTTTAGGTTTGAAGTTTTTCTGACTCGCTGTGGTTTGTCACTGTGACCCAGGATGCTCCAACAGGTCCCAGCCTTAGGGCCTTGTCCAAAGCCCTTTTGATTCTTTCAAAAGGTCTCAGTGGACAGAAAGGCAGCTCCATGAGGTATGAATGTTGACTGACTCGCCCACTCCCCTTATAGCTCCAAGCCACAGGAAGGACATTTCCTAGGCAGTCCTGTCTCCACAGGTGGAAGGATTCATTCAGTTTGCACAAAAGAAAAGAAGTGAGCTAGGGAAGACTTAAGCACACCGTTAATACTGCCCCATGATTTGGGTGGGATACTAGACACCCCAGTATTACGGGCAGTTACTTACTTTACTGTATGTAGAACAGATTTAATGGCTATCATGAAGAACAACTGTTCATCTAGAAAGTCGAGATAGTTATTAAATCTTTGGAAATGCAGCAGAAGAAGTGGGGCACTTCGAAGCTTATGGCCAGAGGCTGCTCTGAGACACACTGGTGCACCGTCATTTATGTCAATGCAGGAGCTAAGGAAGAACTGGCAGCAGAAGGTGAGCCTTAAGACTCCTGAAGAACTGACTCTGCTCCTAAGATGAAGAGTTATGTTATCTCTGTTGTCAGCGCTGTAGGGGGAAGGAAAGCAAACAGGGAAGGAGGAGAGGAAAGAGCATGAAGGAGCAAATGTGGAAGGAATGCAAGTAGATAAAGCAATGATGGAGGCCAGCTCCCCTTACCTTTACCTTCTTTCTCACATCAAAGTACAGGGTGTTAAAAGAATGACTGTGTGGACTGAGGCAGGTAGGGAAACCCCAAAGGAGTCACTGAAACAGAGAACGTGTTTCGCAGGTTGAATACAGAGCAAAGGTGGAGTGTGTTAGCTGTACAAGTCATGCTGTAACTTGCAGTAAGGGAGATAAGCAGTCAGCTCCTACAGGACATGTGCTGTTTCTGCTTTTCTTTCTGTTTTGAAGTATATCAATGACAACTGTATATCAAAAGTGCTGCAGTGCACCTCTCTCTTGAGCAAGCTTTGTGTGGATTTTCTCAAAAAAGAGCTAATATCTCATCTAAAAGACAGCTCCCACCAGTAGCTTCAAGCTGAAATACTGTATTAGTCCAAAATTGGAGGGGAATCATGTTCACTGTTGAATCCACATCACCACTTCCTGCATTATTTTGGAGTCTCAAAAGGGGTTTCAGAGCCAAATATAAACTCAGCTTAGTTCAGCTTACTTCGTAAATACGATGAGGTCACAATTTGAGAAAATGCGACAGCCAGCTTCACCGCTAAACCCCACGAGCTTGTCTCAGGGCTGAATTATTAAGCATCTGCTCTGCTGTAACATTCGTCAGGGTAAAGCACTTACCGTTTTATCCAATCTGCTGCATGGGGGGCAGTGCTCCATCCTTGCTTGCCAGTCTCCTCTAAGTCCTGTTGATTGACTATTGTCTGTAAACCAAGCAGCAGTCGGAGTGCTGATTAACAAAAAGACTTTTAATTGCCACTTCTCTTGAAGATTTAGGCAGCAAGGACAGAGATGGAGGATTCATAGTGACCCCTTTTCAAGGCCTAATTGGAAGAGCTGATGGAGTGATGCCAGATGAATGCATTGGATTGCACCTATTCAAGGGCTTGAGGGCCTCCATAATAAAGCACTGGGCTCAAGATCTCATTCTCTACTGGAGGTGTAGCAACAGAAAAGCCAGGCCAATGGCTCTTCTGTTTGTGTTAAACAGGCATCAGAGTGTAACTTTTAGGGAACTTTCCATACCTTTCAACTCAAGTCTGAATTTAGTGACTTTTTTTTTTCAGTGTTTCCAAAGTGGAAAGAAAGGTTTCAGCTGTTGCATTTCAGATTCAGATATGCACGTTCATGTCGCCTCGGGCCAGAGAGTGCAAAGAATCTGTAAAGTTGTGACTAGGAGATGGAATCTGTGCTCTCTGGTAAAACAGCTCTGTTCTCTTCTTTCACTCTTTGTTTTTTATTTAACAAGGCATGAACATTGCCTCGCACTGCAACTGCACGCTAGAGAAAAGGCTGCAGAGCTTTGAAACGTAAATGCCATTTGTTTCCACCCTCCCTGGAGTTCTCTCATTTCTATTTATTTTCATTAGTAGAAATGAAAACAAATTAAGGCATGCAACACTCAACAGAATAGGACTGCAGCAAGCACAACTGATAGCACCTGGAGCATTTTATTACTCCAGTAGCGTCCCTACATTTGAACAAAGCCCAGCTGCCTCAAAAATGTTGGAGACTGGAAATGCATTCTTTTTTTCAAGTCATACAGTTCTATGAAGTTCTTGATCTCACAGCTCAGTTCCTGTTTTACACTCAAAGCCAATTCACTTCCCAGCTCCCGCAGAGGTCTTTTTTCTCCAATGCTCAGGGTCATATTCTCAGAATTTTCAGCTGGCTTGCTCCATTTGCTTTAATACTTTTGAGTTTTGTATGCTCATTACTAAGATGCTCAGTTATATTTTACTAGTAATATCATACTAAGAATATGGTAAGCATTTTGTTTCCCTCCTTCAAACTTCTTAGTGCAACTATGTGCTCGTTCCTTAGTCTTGTTTTCCCACCAAGTTCAATTCCTCTTCCTTGCTAACTCAGTTCCATTTTTCACTTATTAAAAAAGTTCTGAACACACAGGACATACTTTCTTTGGTTATGCAAAGGGTCCCGGCCTTTCCACATGTTAGTCCAACTTTCTCTGTTTTTTTCTTTTGCTTAGATACGTTTCTTCTATTTTTGCCAGTCTTCCTAATTGCCTGGAGAAGAAACCTAAAGCACAGCAATAACAAAGCCGAGTGTTCTGCATCTTCACTGACAGTGTGACATGAGGGGAATCACACCTGAACTATGTTGGTCACAGAAAAAATGACCCCCTGAGATGCAGAAATATTCATAAAAATTAACCTAAGCATTAAAATACGGGTCTACCAAAATACTGACGTTGTTGGTAGAGCATCTTTCTTATTCTTCCTGTCTAGTAGGATAGCAAAACTTGTAGATGAACAACTGAGAAAAGGGAATAGAATGCAGGAGGTCAGAATGAAAAGGATCAATGTTTTTTCTTTCAAATTATTTTTTCCCCAAGAAGAAACACAGCCTTTTCTCAAAAATAAAACCAAAAATATCTGGAAAACTTCCAGCAATTTAGAAAGAAAATTTGCTTTTACTACTGAAAATATAAATATTGATAATGTCATATTCTAACATTTCATAATGTGAATAAGAAAAACCCAATCTTTTGCAAATATTGTTTAAAAAAATTTTCAAAACATTGCTCACTTTCAACACAAAAAATGACTGAAGCCGTTAATACCTTAAATTAAAAGGTTCTCCAGCCTCGATTTTCAGCTGGTGTGACCTACAACTCCGCCCACATTGTAGCCTAGCTGAACTATATTTTCTTGCAAGGAACTAAACGCCATTGTGAAACATTCAATACAGTAGTTTGTTTCACTGAAAGGTAAGACATATGTGACATTTCTGTGGCTACCGTAAGTGTTGCAGGGTACAGAAGCAAGGTAAAACTGCAAGTGTACACCATTACTCCACAACTAGCAATGCTCAATATTTTGTTGCTCCAGCTGTGGCATGCTGCTAGATTGCTTAGGAAACTAATGGGGTTTGATTCCCTCTGCAGAGGGCCCCATGGCAGTGAGTAGATAAAATGTCTACATTTTTGCATCCTGCTAGCACAAGAGCAAGTCTACAGCAGTATAGAGCAAATATTTTTCTAGATGCTTGCACTCGCTACATGGCTACCACCTGCCAGTATTTACTAATAGACTGTGCACATGTGAGAATCTGTTCCTGCGCTGTGCCAAGCTCAGGCACAGATGTTTTTTGGAAGTAGGGGGAATTTTAAGGCATCGCGTGTAGTTCTGCATCTTTCCCCTTGCCACACTGCCAGTTTTCATCCTCAGTTTTACTTTCTGCAGAGCTTCTTCCCAATGCCTTTTCTTTTTAATTAGGGTGGCATCATGCCAAGTAAAAGGTTTTGGCTATTACTAGAGCTCCTGAGACAGCTTTTGTAGAAAGTTGATACCATTTCCTGCACCCTCTGGGAATGCGCAGCCCTAAAATTGGATTGAATCTTAATACTCATGAATCAATGAGGTCAGCATATTCCTTGAATCATTCCACTGCTTGTAAAATACACACAGGATACCAAAGAGATTTGCATTCAGTGAGGATGTGATTACGCACTGATCTGCCTGCTTCTGCTCCCAGACAGAAAGAAGTTCCCACTCCTTGACCCATCTCTGCAAAACAGTGAGCAGTTTTAATGGTCTGACTCTGACAGCTCTTCCTTTACATTTCAGTTTCATTTTTATTATATTACTGTTATTTTCTTCTGGAATTAACAATTACAGCTCTAGCAGGACATTTTAGCTGTCTCCAGGTTAATAATGGGGTACCTGGATGCACATTCATTGATTCTGCGTGCAAGCTTTATAATAACCGAAGGGGGTTTAGACACCAAACTCTTTCTATTTCAGACTGGAACATTTACTGCTAGAAAAAGAGCACAGAATATTAGCAGTCTACCTACCCTTGTCTTCTCAAGTATCCGTAAGCTGTATTTTTGGTGGAAATTAATGTAGGTGAAAGAGCCATCTGCCAAGTCTGTGACAAACAAGTAATCTGGAGCAAAAAGAGAGAGGAAATCTGTGCTGGTTGGGCACCCTTCCTCCCCCACCCCATCCTGAATTTTAAAATTTCCTCTACTTTGGAATAAAATTATGTACAGAAGAAGAGAAAAAAAAGGCCACCATCCCCAGCAAAAAGCTTGAATTAATAATTCAGAGATATTCTGTCAATTTAAAATTTTTCAGTCTAACTAGCATGTATTCTACAGACTATAGAAAAACTAAAAATGAAACAAACTTAGTTTGAAACAGAAAAGTTGAAATGTTCCATATTGAAGAAATCAATCAGAATTGTCCAATTTCTTCAAAGTTTTCTCATTACCCTTCAAAACAAGTTTCTCTGAATTGACAAATCTTCATGAAGTGTGTCCGTTTTGACAAACCAGTAATTTGGGAAAGAATCATTCAGCTGCAACATTTCTAGTCCTGCATATAATCTTGCCCTGAAATGCTGCTTCTGATAAGACAAGCAAATACCGATCACCAGTGGCTGGACTCCCAGGCGGTGGATAACCGGCTCCCAGCATCCTTAAAGCATCTGGCTGCAGCACTCTGCAGTTACTCCCTTGCCACCTGATGCTTGCAAACACCACTCACACACCCCAGGCACCACTCTGCCTTCTGCTGTTTAAAGCTGCCTCTGATCTTCCCAGGATGCATTATCAAAGGGGCACATACAGGTAGGTTTCTTCTGTCTAACTCAACTATTCTATTTTTATCCGATCCTATCTTGTCCAGGTTAGTTCTTCCCACCCCCCACCCCCCCAGCAGTGATCACTGGACAACTGAAAATGGATCGTAGCTGGTTTCCACATTCATTGCACAGTTCCTGCTTTTGTTCTATTTAGACTCACGGCCAGTGTCCACAAAAACACACGTTATCTAACTTCAGAGCTCACTTCCTGACCTCTCAACCTCCCAAAGATGTTCTGGAGGTTCCTCAAGTCCCAGATTGGACAAAGCACCAGTCTTCCTAAAGTTGGTGGCCATCCTTTCACTTTGAAGTGAAGGTCATCATACCCATCCAGAGGTGCTTAGTCTAGGTCATCATATGAGCTTAACGCCACAAAGACCTTTTAGAGAATTATATTTTCCAGGTGTTTCAAGTCTATCTTCATCTTGATTAGGAATAGATGGAGAGAAAATTTACTACATCTGTCGGAAAAGTGGACTTTTCTGTGAGCATCCCCACTTTAACCTTGTTTTAAAAGGAAATTTCATTCATGCTATTCCTCAACAACTGGGTGAAACCCTACCTACTAACACTTCGCAGCAGCAGTTTTCAAACTCTTCTGTGCAAGTGCGTGGGGAAGACACATGATTCCATCGAGGGATACAAAAGAAAATCCTGAAGTGATAACTACCACATTTTTTTACCATATCAGTGTTTTGCATCTTAACAATGAAGACAGTAGGTTAGAATCTCCTTTCAAATTTTGTGAATAAATTGCTTTCTTGTAATAACTGGATTTTCCACTGACAGATGGCAGCTACAAGCTGTCAATCATTTTAAATTCAAAGGATAGATGGAGCGCAACAAATGTATTGTTATTGCCTGCTAGGCTGGAAGTATGTCCAAGCTGGTGTATGGTTCCTTTGTGTTATAGTTTTCACAAGTATAACACTTCTGCCAGGCACTGACTGGAAGGAAAAAAAAAAAGGCCACATGCAATTTCTTACGGACTTCATAAAAATAATAAACTTCATCATACCTAGATCCATCCAGAGGAAGGAAAAGAGTCTGGGGGCACGATGAAAATTGTTCCCTCCCGTGCAAACAGTCGTTTAAGCAGATGGACCTAAACAAGCAGAACTTTGTTGGAGGGGGGACAAAAAGGAAGCGAAAATTATGCTTGCTTTAGAAAACTTCTGTGATCTCCAGAATCAGAGCTGTTGCCTTCCAGAGCACACGAGCTGTCAGCCCCAGCCAGCTCCCTCCTCCAGAGGCCACAAGTGCCTGTGGTGCTTCCTTCCTGTGCTTTAAGCCCCTGAGGCTCAGAAAAGCCCAGCAGGTATTGCCCAGTACATGCCCCACTCCCATGCCACACTGGGCTTTTCATGGCAAAGGCTTACTGGAGGCACAGATGACTGTTGGCCAGGGTGCCTTCAGCTTCCTCGCACAGGGCTGGCACTGGCCACTCCAGCTAGTCCCATCCATCACCAGTTGCTGCTCCCAGCCACGCTGCCCTGAAGCCTTTTCTCCCAGCTAACATGGTCTCTGCTTGCTATTGCCACTTGCCAGGACACATCTCAGCAGCCCCCAAGATGGTTTGGCTGTTCAGAGAAGCTGTACAGAACCACAAAGGATCACATCCCCAGAAAAAAACCTGTCTTCTGAAAGGACGTTCTTCTTTCGCTCCCCTCAAAACAAATCAAAAAAACAGCCCAGCAAACCAAGAAAATACCCACAAACCTGTCCAATCTTTGCTTGCTTAATGTTTCTTCATCCCAAGCCAGCTTTGACTTTTATTGGTTCATTTATACGCCCAGTGACAGGCTTATAAACGCCTGTTTTTCTCATCTCTTATAATATGATGTCTGGCTTAGCAAAAATGTCTCTGTTTCTGAATGTAGATGCAAATGAAAAATCTATTTAGACACAATAATTCATCAGTTCTAGTCAAGTCCTGCACTTCTAAAACAAGGACTAAGTATTTTTGCCCTTTCTGGAGCCTCCTGGAAAGGACAGTTTTTCTCCCGGAAGACTTTGGAAGAATTAATTATTGTAATTAAGAAGAAAAAAAGGAATAGCCAGCTTGAAACCAGTATATCTGTGAGACTGAAACAAGCAGGAATTAGAAGCACTGTAATTTAGGCTGAACTGACTCCTAGCTGACTCAACAACAGCAGACCATGCATGCTGCTACTGGTCTGGAAGCATGCAGCAGAGAAAGGCAGCGGGAAAGCACTGAAAGAGGACAATTCTAAGAGAAGTTGTGTTGCATTTGGATTTTTATGGAAATGCTGACTAGTCTCAGCCAGAGTAGTGGTCCTGCTTTGATAAGTTTGTTGAACAATGCTTAACAGTTCTTTCTCCTTGTCATCTTTTCAGACCAAACCTGGTCAGCTTTAAAGAAAAAATGTTCTGTTTGTGTTGGGTTTGCGTGTGGCGGGGTTTTGGTAGCGGTGAGGGTCTACAGAGGTGGCTTCTGTAAGAAGCTTCTGGAAGCTCCGTTGGCTCAAATTCAGATCCACCTCTGGCCGAGGCTGAGACGATCGGCGCCTCTGCAATAATATATTTAAGAGGGAAGAAACCTACCGGGCAAGTTTTTTTGTTTTGGAGCAGAGGACAGGGAGTGGAATCTGAGAGAAACAACCATGTGGACACCCAGGTCAGTGAGGAAGGAGGGGGGGACGTGTGCTGGAGCGGAGATTCCCCTGCAGCCTGTGGTGAGAGGGCAGGCTGACTCCCTGCAGCCAATGGACATTAGCAGTGGAGCAGATGCCAACCTGCAGCCCATGGGGGGCACGCTGGAGCAGGTGGCTGCACCCAAAGAAGTCCGTGACTCTGAAGGAAGTCCTCACTGGAGCAGTCCGTCACTGAGAGGAGTGTGCCCTGTGGAAGGGACCTACACTGGAACGTTTCATGAAGAGCTGCAGCCTGTGGGAATGACTCATGTTGGAAAAGTTCATGGAGGACTATCTCCCATGGGAGGGACCCCATGCTGGAGCAGGGGAAGAGTGTGAGGAGTCCTCCCACTGAAGAGGAAGGAGCAGCAGGAACAATGTGTGATGAACTGACTGTCCTAGTTTCCTGTCCCCCTGCGATGCTGTGGGGGAGAAGGAAGAGAAAATCAGGAGCAGCAGTGAGACTGGGAAGAAGGGAGGGTTGGTAGGAAGGTGTTTTTAAGATCTGGCTGCATTTCTCATTATCCTACTCTGATTTGATCAGTAAATTGGTAGTGGTGGTGCAGTTTAAATTAAATTGGTGTTGTTTCCCCAAGTCAAGTCTGCTTTTTGTCCATAACCGTATTCGGCGAGTGAGCCCTCCCTGTCCTTTCTCAACCCTTGAGTCTTTTGTTATATTTTCTCCTCCCCATCCAACTAGGGAGGCAAGGGTAAGAGTGTGCGAGTGGCTGAGTGGTGCTTTGTTGCTGGCCGGGTGGGCCTAAACCATGACACTGGTTTTTCAGGTAAAACTGAAAGCACTAAGAGACATTGAAAAATTACAGTTCTATAGTCAATTTCATGGAGTGAAAAATAAATTAAATTAAAAATTATTGACAGCTAAGTTGCAGATCTAGGAAAGCAGCCCTTATGTCAGACAGGGTAACTACTGCTAAAGATGACTGGATAAATAAACATGATAATAATAGGGGGAGCTGATATAACACTCCTCTCTGACCACATGTCCTCACAACACTTGTAGTATGACAGAAATGTTCTCTTAATTGTGTACTGTTTTAGAAAAGATGGTTATGGTTCTCTACAACTCCAGTGAATGGTGGAATTAGTTGAGACATTCTTAGTAGATGACATTTGTACAGTATGTTGTGTTAAAAATACTTTGGGCTGGGCAACAGGGAGGAAAGCTTCTTATTTCTGGTGGCTTTTCTATGGCTCTGTGGCAAGGTGCAGTCCCTGGATGATGAGAAAGGAGCTTCTTCCTCACCCAATAGCAGCTACATGTGGAGCTCAGTCTGGAGATGCTTCACTGGTGCAGAACTCGGCAGTGCAGGTTCAGTGGAGAGCACTAAGACATCCTGCAGAACAAATGAAGTTTGGGAGATTATGTTGAAAACAAAGGTCTTCTTTTGAAGTTCTTTTGACAGCTCTGGGGTCCTGTCATTACCAATCTAGGAACCTACAAACACAGATAATCTTCTAGTTAATGCTTCTCAGTGTCATAAAGCCCAGGCCATACACATGAGAAGATTTTTTTTTTTTTCTTCTTCCTTTGCTCAACAGCTTTATGGCCAGATAACAGATCACTGCAAGAACTTACATTGGTGGTACAGATGTAGTTGTGTAAAACATATATAGAATCAGAGGCAGAGCAACAGAAGCCACACGAGCAAACTTACTCGATGCCTCTAATGTTACACTCAGTGTCTTCTGACATAGCCAAAATTAACATTGGTTCACCTCATTCTTTAACTTCAAGAGCGTCTGCTGCTGTAGCAGACTGGAAAGCAAATACAATCTCTCTGCTGCAACAAGACAGATATTCAGTGGCTCTCAGAGGGCAAACTCTAGCACAGATTTTCAAGGTGCATCAGGAGTTGCCCTTATTCTCTCAAATGAAACTTCTGTGCTGTATTCTTGGCTGGAGGCACATGTCCTGGCTTCAGCAGATAGCCTATGTTACATATTTTTTCTTTCCTAGAAGATACAGGATTTCAGGACATATATGACAGTTTTCAATACACAACATCTCTGAACCAGTGGTTAAAACCTCAGAATCAGGCTAACTGCTTGGAGACAAATGTGCCTGACTGCTCTGAATGTCACAAATGTTTCTTGCAACAGATGACATGTGGTTAGATGAGAGCATCAAAATGGAAATCATGGTGTACAGGAAAAAAGTGAGGCACTCACTTTGAGAATGTTTCCTGTAAAACTTTTGATTTCTTTCCCATTTCTTTATCTGCCAGGTGCCTGAGCTGTGGAAGTCTGTCAATAGTCTGATGATGGCTTTGAATTGCAGCCTGAATAAAAAACTTTGGTAGGCTTTGGACACAAGAGACTGTGTGTCTCAAGTTATCAGAGCAAACTGTCTTTTTTTTTAATTATTATTCTTTTCTCTCTAACTTTTCTTTGTGAGGTTGAATTCTCTGCCTTTCTGGCAATCAAGACCAAGTACCATCAGCCACTGAAAACAGCTTGCAGTGGAAGGTTTTCCTCCCCCTTACTGAGACATCAGATAAAACAACAGGTACATCTATCACACTGACAGATAAAGATTTCTTTTATCATTATTTTCACTAAAAACCAATGGGAATTTAAGCCTAGCAATTAGAGCAGACCCACAGATCACTGCTGGAGTAATTTCAATGCCAATGATGATACTTTAAAGATATTTCTTTTTTTTTGGCCAATCCAGTCCTTTGGCTACTAAAGTGACCCAAAACGGTCACTTTCAGGCTTTGACAGTAAGAGGCTCACGCAGCCCTCACCACTAATAAGGACACTAATAGAGGATGACAGAAGTAAATAGGCCCAAGTTTTTGCTCGATTGCTCCATTTCATTATCATTCTCAAAGTTTCATGCTGCTTAACGCCTTTCAGAATTAAATAACCAGCTCACACTGATAAGCAGTGTCCGTCCTATCTAACTGACCCATTTTTTGGAGAGGTTCTGTAAGCATATGGCCATTCATGGGAAGGAAAAAGTGAACAACAATGCAGACAAGGCACCTGACTTTAAAGCAGACCAGTGAAATCCCTCTCCACAATTACAGCTGTTTTCTCATTCTGTGAACCAGTTCATCCACAGTTACCTGTCACTGGCTCACAAGCATTCAAAAACACTCTCAGCTTTAAATTTTAAATGCGGAACTACAAGCACTGCGAGTGTGCCTGCTGCCTTGTTGGCCAATAGCCCAACCACGCGGAGACAAATATACAAAAAAGCATTTGTTCCATCATAGGAAAATTATCACAGGGCACAATATTCTACATATATCAGGGTTTATTACAATTCTAATAAGATAAAATCTTTCCTTTTTGTATTTGCAGCTCTATGAGGAAATGAAATTATTCTCTCCAGTATTAAAGTTTTTTCCAGCCTCACTTGATTCTTATAAATCAGATGACACCTCCTGCAAGCACCAGCCAGTCCTATGCATTGGCCTAGACTTCGTTATTATTATGCTATTATACAGGCAACAGTTCTATCATTTCTTTGTATTCTAGTCTCCAAGTAGTTGCTTTTTTATGGTGAGTTTTCTTTTTTTTTTTCAAATTACTGTATTCTTTTAGGCAGCTTCCTGTCTGGAAGATTGTTTGTATCACAAGGACATTAGATATAATTTTGACTGCAGTGGAAAGGACGTAATCCAGGAATAAATCTAGTGAATCCATAAAGTCACACAAAAGTATTACCTGCATGAAATCAGAAACAGACCCATAGTTGTTGCTAAATAAATTGGCTTCTATTCACATTATCTTCTCTTGTAAGGGAAGTAGTAGGCAAAATGCCCACTTGTGCCTTTATTTTTGACAATTGCCTTCTAGGGTTTCCACCAGTTCCTCCGGAAAGCTTAATTAAGCACACTAAGGAAGGCAGAGGATGCAAACAAAGGCAGTTTGGGTTGATGAAGTTTTGCCACTTACATTTGAATTCAAAAATTTCGGTTCCAGCAGTGATTCACAATGTAAATCAATTTGGCAAACTATCAGGCTTTAAAATCAATTACACTGGATCAGAAGCCGTGTTTGCAGATAATGCATGAAGAGGCACTCTTACACAACAATGACCTTTTAAGCTGGCACAAGCCAGTTTCCACTACTTGGCAAAGTACCCTCCCACAATGCTAAGTCAATTATATTAAACCTATTTCAGTCTGTTATTGAGTACGTAACGGGAGAGGACTGCTGAGGGTAAATCCGCCTACCCTTCCTCAGAAAGTAAAAACACAATTGACCTGACAAAGTAATCATTTATCCCATGTCTATACTGTATACCTCCTCTTGAAAGAAGAGGAACAGCAAAGAATCATGAAATGTTAATCCATTTTATATATCACCAAGCTTTCCTCACAGTTTTAATGCTATTAAATTACAACTCTGAAGGTAAAACCAACAGCATACTGCGTGATCATCGGCGCGTGTACAAGAGGGACCATTAGCAGGTGATACTTAGGACAGCAAAACCTCAAAATTGCTAAGAACTATAATCTGTACAACCTTGTGAAGCACTGTTGGTTTCATGAGAGATTATCTGATGATTCCTTGTTATTTGCACAGTACACAGGGATTTATAACCCAGACAGAGATTGAGCACCACCCCTAAGGAGCATGATCTTCATGCTGCTGCGTGCAGCACAGCAAACGCTGAGGGAAGAGGGGGAACCAGGATATTCAGAAATACAGCAATAAGATTACATGTCATATGCTTTGCTCTGCTACATGCAGAACTTTCAGCAGTTTTACAGGGAGATTTTTTTCTGTTCTTTAGAATCAAGTCATTTGTGACAGAGACATGCACTGCCTCGATGTGAGTGTGGTAAAAGAAGTGAAGCGCGGACCAAAGGGACCAAAGCCAGACTATGAGGGATGCATGAATTGAAAAGTGGGACGCACAGTAAGAAAAGGCACTTACAGCTAATATATGGATCAGAACAATAAACTGAATGAAAGACAGCAGTAGACTAACTCACCAATAACAGCAGCAACAGGAACAACATTTCTTATAAAAAAAAAAGAGAAAAAAGGAAAAATCAGTGTGCAAGCAGGCCTGTACTCCAGAAGCAGTTTGGTTTGTGGTACTATGGAGAACACCAAAACAAGGTCAGACCAACAGGCTGAGAAGGAATGGGGGAACCTTGCTCTCCATCAGACTTTCCTAGATCTTATAGGGTTCTTGAAGGGCTCCCTGCACCAGAGAGCTGCTAGGGGAAGGGGTGCAGGGAGGCACAGAGTGGCAGACAAAGCAGCAAGACCCAAAGTTCCCTAAGAACACAAAGAGCAGCTCTGAATTTGCCATTCCCCATATTTGGGGAAAATGGCTGTTGTTGGAGGTCTGCTTTTTTCCATCACATATGCAAGTGGCCACCCTCACAGCTGTCTGTAAGCACAGAAAGAGATGCCAGTTTAAGCCCTTTTGGCAAATACACCTCTATAAGAGCCTCACAGAAGTTGTTCTTGCTTGGCTCGGTGTAGCCTGTTGCACTAAGCACACAGGGAAAAACAAAAACTGTACAACGGAGATGCAGTAGTAGGACGGTGGTAGGGGAAACAGAGGCAGCAGGAGAGACTTGCTGAAGACACACACAATCAATAAAGGAAATAAGAAAAGAAGCCAGACTTAGCAGCGCAGCCACTAAACCCTGTAACTTCTCCTCTCGGCATCTTCAGTTTACTTCTCAGTTTTTTAGACAGCAAAACACGTATGTGTGTGGCTGGGGTAGTAGCAAGCAAGAAATATGCACCTCTGGCTACAGAAAGGCAGATATACTGCGCATCCTGAAGACCAGACAGCTGGATGAATTACTCCACTTTTGTCTCAATCTGTACATCCAGAACAACTTGTTTGTGTGTTTGCACAAGGCCAGGACTTGGGGAGTTTAAGGAAATATTTTTTGCTTGATATTAAACATCATTTTTTTAAAAAGTTTAGGATAAAAATCCTCACAGTGCTGTTAATGCTCACTATGTTTTGACAGTGAGAATTCTGCTGTTTGGGAGGTACTTTGAAAAAGGAAAAATGGAGACAAGAATCAATGTTTAGTGCTGCATCAGTAATCCCCAATAAATAAAGTTGCATGCAATAGCTCTTAATGCAGCAAGTAAAACAGAATTAGCTCTCTGGTGCCTCAGAAGCCACCTTGATGGCAATGCCAGTTCTCAGGACAGGAGCCCTGTAAAGGTGAATTACTCAGCTGTTGGCTCATTCATGATCGAACAGTAATGAAACTGAACCACGTAATCTCGTATCAGAGCTTTAAATCTATGCAGAACACAATGTGCTTCTAGAAAGAGTATGAGAAGAAAATAGGCAAAAAGGGGCAGAGGGGAAACAAGAGGGGAGGGGGGGAGAGGGAAAAAAAAAAAGAGATTGTCGGCTTGGTGTTGTGTAAGAAATGTGTGGTGGAAATCAGCAATATTTGCAACAAGGATTCTAGGAAAAACTGGAAATAGCAAAGAAAAAGAACAAGAACTTTTTAATATACAACTCAGACAATCATTCTTCACAGGACAGAACCAGAGGTATGTGAGAGATAT
The DNA here is from genome assembly GCF_034619465.1 of Leptosomus discolor. NCBI lineage: Eukaryota > Metazoa > Chordata > Aves > Leptosomiformes > Leptosomidae > Leptosomus > Leptosomus discolor. The sequence continues at coordinate 96,193,240 of NC_141391.1, read as the reverse complement.
TCAGAGTTATATCCAACAACCAAAATAATGCTGGAACTGTTGTTCTCATTTAAACCTTCATCTTCCCGCAATAGTCAAGGCCTTTCAAGCACTAGGATACATCTGGGTCATCTCAGTGAGGGGCTCGTTACACTTGTTTAGTCATCCAAGGTTCCTTTTGCTTTGTAGGTTCCCAGAGCAGAGCTGAGACATCACCACAGTTCCCATACCTGTCTCCCAGCTGTAAGTAGAAGAGACATTGTCAGAGGAAAGCAGGCATGACATCCCTAGGACCAATTAATTTGAGCTTCTGACAACATAAATTAGCACAGTTTAAGTGAGAATGTGACCAGTCTGGATTTGTAGAGTAGATCAAGCGGCAATTGTCCTATGTAGTCAAAGTCAATGGAAGTGACAGATTAATAATTATTGCTCTATTCCATGCTTCAGTCATAAAGCAACCCACTAAATCTCACTAAATTATCTGATTATACAGAATATCATGTCACAGTTCACCATATGTTTTCTTTTGTATTTTAATGGTAGCAGTATGCCTAACAGTATTCTGTTACAGGTCCACTGATTTTGCCCTTTCCCCTTATTCAAACCTCAGTTTTCCTATCCCAACTGTTTGATGCTTCCTTCCTCTTTTATTGTCTCAGAAAAAGCACTTAAGGCTCATGGCTGAATAGCCCACTAAACAGCCTCATTAGGGGTAGCACCCAACAGAATAACTGGTTATAATATATCATTTCACATGCTGAAACCATTTCATTAAGACTTGAACATGTCAGAAATTTTCCGTAGGAAAAAGCCATTTCATACAAACGTATATGCTTTGTAAACCCTCCACCTATAACAAATATTTTGTATGAACAGTAACTAACGTTCTTAAGTCTTCCATTTTAAAATTGATTTTGATTTTAGGATGAGAAGATTGGGGGCGGGGGGTGTGGAAAAGACAGTTGGAACAGTTTTTATGCAAGTGAAAATGCTTTGGTAGGTCTGATTACTTAGTACTTTCCCATCATCGGGGGGGGGGGGGGGGGGGGGGAGCGGGTGAGGCACAGAGGAGCAACTGCTCAGCTCTTCTCAGAGTGACATATTTGTTATTGTGTTAAGGTATACGAAGCACTATGCACTTTTCCCCTTGGATAAACACTAGAAATCACTGACATTCTTGGGTTTTGTTCTGGCTTTACATTAACTGCAGAGCCTTGGCCCTTCTTTTAACATCTTCATACATAGGTCACAGAGAGAAGCATGGATGATTAGTGAGTTCAAGACTAAAGAAAACACAAACGCGTTCTTAGGGATTGTTTCCCACAGTGTGCAATTCCAGAAGGATTCAGCAATATGAAGTTACATTTTTTACCCTTCTAACACCGAAAGGCCACCTGTAGCTACTTAATGTTAGGTTCACATATACTCCAAAGCATCCTGCCACTGATTCCTGTGGAATCCCTTGCTGAGCTGCATTAATCAGATCAAAGTTGTTGTTAGGATGCTAAATGGCTATCTGGTAACACCATGCAAGGCGTGAGAGAGTATTACTGCAATTACTGTTTGCAGCTGCTAACATGACAGAGGAGTCATGCCTGTGGGGCCCCTTGTGCATAGGACTGATTTGCCAGCCTCCATCTGACCTTGGTAGATGATCATTTAGGTCACACACAGCCTGTGTTTTCCTGGCATGAACACCCTGACTGGCTCCTTGGCTTCCTGGGTAAGGTTTCTCCCTGTAGTAAAAAAATGCTTCAAACAACACTGTTGGTAGGAGGTAAAGGAGAGGGCAGGTGAGGCTGCCGATTCACACAGGGGATGAATGAAGTGCCACCCCTCCTAGACAGGCTGTTTGCCATTAAGTCGGCAAACTTGATCCAAATGCTCTTTACACCCTGAATAATTCAGTAGATGTATTTACCACCAGAACCTCTGGCAGCAGATAAGTCTGGGATTACATCAGCAGCAGAGAGAATTAAGTGTGTCTTCATTTTCAGCAAGATAACAATGTCCATCTGCTTCTGTTCTTCATTAATTTTGCCTGTAAGTAGAATACAGAGCTATATATTAATTAAATGCATATGACTGGCTAATAAATTTGTAAGAAACTGCTCTCATGATGCTTGTTTCTTCATTAAGCAGAGATTGAGAATGTATAAAAGGAGGACTTTTTACAATAGATCATAGACAGATGACAACTAAGCCACCTAGAGTTTTCCATAACACTACAAAAAAATGCCAGGGGCAAGAGGAATCTCATAAATACTTCAATTTTCCCTCATTTTTGTTATTGGTCCCCATGCGGTCCCACAGGAGGACAAATGTCTCCCCCCTCCTTATTCTGCAAACATAGTCAGTAGCAATTTTCTCCCCCTTGCCTACAAGCACAGGCAGATAATGCCAGTCTAGGTTGCTACTAATATAATTCTGCGAACAAATGAGCAAAGAAGCGCTAAGAAAACAGGATAGCCAGCACACATCCCACATCGCCCTGCCCCTTGGGTCCACACACTTTGCGTGTGGCCACACACCACTGAACCAGGACACGAGAGCAAGGTAAGCTGCATGGAATAAGATAGCGGGGACCTCCTGGGTCAGCTGAGCTGGCATCTACTGCTAAACACACTGGGGATGTGGCAGCCATGGGGTTTGTATGGTTTGGGCTATTGTTCATGTGCATTAACTTGGAACGGAGGTAGAAGTAATGCTAATAATGTCAGCAGAGAGTTGATAAAGGAAAGACCACGCTCTTACATTACACAAGAACTTACTGTTAAACAGAATCTGAATCAGATACGAGATACGTGCAATAGAATCACAGAATGGTTTGGGTTGGAAGGGACCTTAAAGACCATCTCATTCCAACTCCCCTGCCACGGGCAGGGACACTTTCCACCAGACTAGGCTGCTCCAAGCCCCATCCAACCTGGCCTTGAACGCTGCCAGGGAGGGGGCAGCCACAGCTTCTCTGGGCAACCTCTTCCACTGCCTCACCACCCTCACAGTAAAGAATTTCTTCCTAATATCTAATTTGAATCTTTCCTTTTTCAGTTTAAAAACTGTTACCCCCCATCCCATCACAACCCTCCCTGATCAAGAGTTCCTCCCAGCCTTTCCTGTAGGCCCCCTTTAAGTACTGGAAGTCCACTCCCCAGAGCCTTCTCCAGGCTGAACAAGCCCAATTCTCAGCCTGTCCTCACAGGGGAGGTGCTCCAGCCCCTGATCATCTTCATGGCCCTTCTCTGGACCCACTCAAGCAGGTCTCTGTCTTTCTTGTGCTGGGGGCCCCAGAGCTGGACACAGTACTACAGGTGGGGTCTCACCAGAGCAGAGTAGAGGGGGAGAATGACCTCCCTCGACCTGCTTGCCACACTTCTCCTAATGCAGCCCAGGATCCAATTGGCTTTCTGGGCTGCGAGCACACACTGCTGGCTCATATTCCGTTTTTCATCTACCAGCACCCCCAAGTCCTTCTCTCCAGGGCTGCTCTCAATCCACCCATCCTCCAGCCTGTATTGATACCAGGGGTTGCCTCAACCCAGGTGCAGGACCTTGCACTTGGCCTTGTTGAACTTCATGAGGATTGCACGGGCCCACCTCTTCAGCCTGTCAAGGTCCCCCTGGATGGCCTCCCTTCCTTCCATCGTGTCGACCATGCTACACAGCTTGGTGTCGTCAGCAAACTTGCTGAGAGTGCACTCAATCCCATTGTTCACATCGCCAACGAAGATGTTAAGTGGCACCAGTCCTAATACTGACCCCTGAGAACGCCATTCATCTCCACTCAGATGTCAAGCCGCTGACCATGACCCTTTGAGTGTGAACATCCAGCCAATTCATGATCCACCAAGTGGTCTGTCCATCACATCCATGTCTCTTCAGTTTAGAGACAAAGATGTCATGCAGGAGAGTGTCGAGTACTTTGCACAAGTCCAGGTAGATGATGTCATTTACTCTTCCCTTATCCGCCATTGCTGTAACTCTGTTGTAGAAGGCCACCACATTTGCCAGGCACGATTTGCCCTTAGTGAAGCCATATTGGCTGTCAGCAATCACCTCCTTATTTTCCACATGCCCTAGCATAGCTTCCAGGAGGATTGGCTCCATGATCTTGCCAGGCACAGAGGTGAGACTGACTGGCCTGCCGTTCCCCAGGTGTTCCTTTTTTCCCTTTTCCAAAATGGTGGTTATGTTTCCCCTTTTCCAGTCAGTGGGAACTTCACCAGACTGTCACAGCTTCTCAAATATGATGGATAGTGGTTTAGCAACTTCATCCACCAGTTCCCTCAGGATCTGTGGATTCATCTCATCAGGTGCTGTGGACTTGTGCACCTTCAGTTTCTTTAGATGGTCTCAAACCTGCTGTTCTCCTACAGGGGGCAGTTCTTAATTCTGCCAGTCCCTGTCTTTGCCTTCTGTGACTTGGGCGGTGTGGCTGGAGCAATTGCCCATGAAGACTGAGGCAAAAAGTCATTGAATACCTCATCCTTCTCCATATCGCAGGTAACTAGGTCTCCCGTTTCCTTCCGGAGAGGGCCCACATTTCCCCTAATCTTTTTATCACTGATGTACGTATAGAAGCTTTCCTTGTTGCCCTTGATGTCTCTGGCCAGACTTGATTCTGTCAGGGCTTTTGCTTTCCTAACCTGATTCCTGGCTGCTTGGACAATTTCTCTGTATTCCTCCCAGGCTACCTGTCCTTGATTCCACCCTCTGTAAGGTTCCTTTTTGGGTTTGAGTTTGTCCAGGAGACCCTTGTTGATTCATGCAGGCCTTCTGGCATTTTTGCCATACTTCTTTGCTGGGATGCATCGCTCCTGAGCTTGGAGGAGGTGATCCTTGAATATTAACCAGCTTTCTTGGGCCCCTCTTCCCTACAGGGCTTTATCCCATGGTACTCTACCAAGCAGTTCCCTGAAAAGGCCTGTCCTGGCTTAAGCTAAAACAGAAGTAACTCTGTTTAGTGATTTTACTTTTCAGTTAAGTGTTTTCTAAGTAACTGCATTTTCTGAAAAACAGCAGTATGTTTTTTCAAACAGTGACTGCTTCTAGCAGTGATAAAATCTTCACTCCTGAAGCCCAGGGTAGTGAGCTTGCTGTGCACCCACCTTGCTGCCCTAGGGATCTTGAACCCCACCATTTCATGCTCTTTGCAGCCAAGGCTGCCCTTGAGCTTCACATTCACCCCCAGCTCCTCCTTGTTGGTGAGAACAGGGTCCAGCATAGCACCTCTTCTCACTGGCTACTCTATCACTTGGAGAAGGAAGTTATCATCAACACATTCCAGGAACCTCCTGGATTGCTTATGTCCTGCTGTGTTGTCCCTCCAATGGATACCGGGGTGGTTGAAGTCACCCATGAGGACCAGGGCTTGTGAACATGAGGCTACTCCTATTTGTCCATAGAGGTCCTCATCCACACAGTCTTCCTGGTCTCGAAGCCTTAAGAGCACCCCACTATTATGTCCCCTGTTTCTGTCCTCACTTTAATCTTGACCCATAAGCTCTCAGTTGACTTCTCATCCATCCTCAGGCAGAGCTCCATGCACTCCAGCAGGTCATTGACATAGAAGGTGACATCCTCTCCTCATTTCCCCTGCCTATTCTTCCTAAAGAGCCTGTATCCTTCCATTCCATCACTCCAGTCACAGAACATATCCCACCACATACCATGATACCAATAAAATCATAGTCCTGCAGATGTGCGCATACATAAAGGTACATAAGAACCTTCCTAACCAGCTTAGAGGAAAAAGTGCCTTTTATGAGCACTCCTTCAAGTCATTATTACCTGTGAGTATCCAGTGTTAAAGAAATTGGAAGACAAAGCAAGAAGCTTCTGCTGGTATTGCAGATCTTAGTGATAGCTTTGCTTTACTAATATACTTATTACAATAGTAGCAATAATGAACTACCAGAGACTACTCTTTGTCACAGTATCTAAGCACATACCAAATCATTGCAAACAGGCAAAAGCCAAGGTTATTGCAAGAACAAAAAAAAAAAAGCTAATTCTGCAGAATATCTGGGAGTGGAAAACACAAGGTAACACGTTGCAAGTGATACAGCTACATACATTTTTAATGGAACTGCTTTAAAAAATTACAACAGTGTCCCAGTCAGGAAGCTAAGGCTCAGTTAGAACTAAAATTGGCCAAGGATGCCAAGTACACTAAGAAAGGGATCTTCAGGTATGTGAGCAGAAGCACAGGGAAGACACAGACTCATTGCTAAACAGGGCAGGGAAACTAGTCATAATGCTGACAAGGCAGAATTCTAAATACCTTCTTTGCCACTATCTTCATTGGTGTAGCTGGACCCAAGATCACAAGATCAAGTAGATACCACAACGCTTGTGTCAACCTGCCAGTAGAGGAGGAAGGGCTTGGCTTGTCCACAGCCTCTTGCAAGGGCTCAACCCACGTAAATCTATGGGCCCAGAAGAAATCCACCCCAGGTTGTTAGAGAAGCAGCTGACATTGTTGCAAGGCCATTGCCTGTAACATTTGAAAAGTCATGGAGATCAGGAGATGCCTCTGATGACTGGAAAAGAACAAATGCCATGCCATTTATAAGAAGGACCCAAAAGAGGTCCCAGAAAACTACAGGCCCCTTAGTCTTCCTTCACTCCCCGGGAAAGTAGTAAAACAAGTCCGAGAAATTATTATTAACCAAATGAAGCAGGTGATTGGGAAAATCCAGCACAGATTTACCAAGGGCAAATCATACCATGCTAACACAATCAGTTTCTATAACAATGTAAGATCTTCTGTCTACATGGAGAGAGCAGTGGAGATTGTTTACCTGGACTTCAGCAAAGCATTCAATACTTTCCCATGTCCCTCTCTTGGATGAGCTGGCAAGATACAGTTTGGATGTGTGGTTTGTGAGATGGACAGGAAACTGGGTAACAGGTTGCACTCAGAGGGTGGTGAACAATGTTTTTTATTCAGGCTAGCAGCCTGTTAAAAATGGGGTCCCCCCAGCAATCAATCAGTAGTGGGCCCAACGTTGTTACACATCTTCATAAGTGATCTGGAGGGTGGAATTGAAAGCTCCATCACTAAGTTTGCTGATGACACCAAACTGAGTGGTGAGTTGGACATGACAGATGGGAGAGCCATCTTACAGAGACACCTGGACAGAGTGGAGAAGTGAGCTAGCAAGAACAGTATGAAGCTTAACAAAGACAAGTGCAAAGTCCTGCATCTGGGATGACACAACCAAAGAGCCCAGTACAGGCTAGACCTCTGTGGCTGGGGAGTAGCCTTGCTGAAAGGGACCTGTGGTCCCAGTAGCCAACAAGCTGAACATGAGTCAGTAGTGTGCTGCTGCAGCAACAAAGGCAAACTGGATGCTGGGCTGCATCCGCAGGGGCTTTACTAACAGAGAGAGAGATGATCATCCCACTCTACTCAACCCTTGTCAGGCCACACCTGGTGTACTGTGTCCAGTTCTGGTCTCCACAATTCAATAAAGACACAGACAGACTGGAGAGGTTCCAAAGAAGGGCCACGAAGATAATTAAAGGGCTGTGCTTTCCCTATGAGGAAAGAGTAAAGGAGTTAAGTCTTTTCTCCCTGGAGAAGAGAAGGCTCAGGGGAACCTCATCACAGTATTTCAGTACTTAAAGGGCAGCTATAGAGGGCATGGAGGCTCTCTCTTCACAAGGAGAGACACAGAGAAGACAAAGGGCAAGGGGTACTAGTTGCATCAGGATAGGTATCTTCTTGACAAAAGGAAGAAAGTTTTTTACAGTGAGAATGATCTTTCACTGCAACAACCTCTCCAAGGATGTGACAGTTTGCATCACTGGAGGTTTTCAAGATGTGATTGGACAGGATGCTGAACAATCTCTGCTAGGCTCCCTTACCTATGGAAATTTGGACCAGATGATCTTTCAAGGTCCCTCCCAATCTGAGCTGTTCTATTGTTCTGGGAGTCTAAAGTATGAGAAAAAAATTATGCTTCATTTCAAACTGAATTGCCAGCATTGACTACATACTGCACAGATTATTTAACTTCAGCTTGAAAAGAACATAACATCCACCCCAGCACTCCCCCAAACTTTTCTGAATATTATTCAGAAAATAATATCCCATCCACCCTTTTCTGAACTTCTTGAGAAAGAAAAGCTTTTGATATTTTGGCTTTTTATCCTTTGGAAAAGACTGATGAATTTTTCCCCCCCAGTAAGCTTGCACTCTCAAAGCTGAAGCCACCTACCTCTTCCTTAGGAAGTTTGTCTCAGACTTTTAAGTTAGAAATGGCAAGTGTTCTCAAAAGTGGTAACATAGTAGCACAGGAGTTAAATAGATGAGTGAAAGTAATTAAGCAAATTGCACATTTTCTTGAGGAAAAAAAAAACATAGCCTGATGGGAGTGCTCACCAGACAGCTAATATTTAGATAGCAAAAGTCACGACTACACAGAAGACTAATGACTGAACGGTAAAGTAACAGCACAATAATTAGTTGTATCCTAGCAATTACTTATGAATTCCCCAAGAGGTAGCATTGATTAAAGTTATTTTATAAGTATATTAGGAGTAAGTCTTTTAAAAAAATTAATGCCAGGTTTTTGTTGATGATTGTTGATGATTCAAGGGAACAAGAAAACTAGGGAAATCACATTTCATTAAGAAATGGAGCAAGAAGGAAAACATACAAAAGAGGTGAGGTGCAGCAGAGAGCAAGTGAAGGAACAGGCTAAGGTAGATAGAATCCTATATTACGTAGGCAATGCCAGAATACACTTTTTCTCTCCTGAAGAATGAATGAAAGCATATATGGGAAATGCCATTCTAGTAGCCCTGAAGCATGTAGCCATGTAGCAGAGTTAGCAGCACTGGGTATAGAGGCACATATTTCTCTGTCCTGTCCAACCTGGGCATCCCAGTCCTCGCTCAGAGAAGAGAAACAGTTCAGGCTCATTGCCTTATTACTAGTACTGCCCACCCAGCTACACAGACCACAGGACCTTGAGCTCCCAAGTACATGCACATCTTTTCCGAGAGGAGAATGAATGGATGCCAACCCCAGGCAGTCTTTGAGCCTGCAGATGACAAAACAGCAGAAACACATTACCCATTTCACAGGGAGCAAAGAGGTGTGCACTTAATAGCCCTCACCTGAAAACTTTAAAGTCCCTGCCTGCTACTGATCCCAGGCTAATTTTGTTGAAGCCCATAAAGCTACACCAGGGATCCATTTCGGTTTTCAGATTATTTGATATCCATGGCAAACATGCTATTGTTTTCTCTGCCCTTTGAACAGGAAAATTACTGCAATCATCCCTGACTTGAAATCTCATTCTTTAGCACAAAGCAGCTGTTCAGCCTCTCTGGTTTATATCTGGGGTCACCCTGCCCTTCTTGTTGTTACACAGGTGACAGAAAGGTGCCACAGAAAGGTACAGGTCAGCACAAAGAACAGTTTGCATCTCCTGGACACCAGACCCTTCTCTGCCTGCATGCATCTGTGAGACCCACACATAGAAAGTGGCTTTTGTATCCACTCAGCAATGGCATAGTACCACCAGCCAGGGGCAGAGAGGCAGACCTGAGCAGCCAACTGCCTCTGAGATACAGGGCCTGGCCATGAAAGGAAAAGAGAAATCAGAGCAAAGCCAGGCTGGGATATGTAGCTTTGGGGAACTGAAGGTGAGGATAGGCAGAGTGTCCAGTCCTGTCCACCCAGGTTACTCTTTCCTCACCACTACAGGGGCAAAACTAAATCTGGCCATGTTTCTGCTGCTCCGACATAGGACTTACCCATGAGCAGAGCAGGCTCTTGGCCCAGAATCTTGGTCCCCTTCCACCTTGCTAAGGTTTTGAAGAGTCCTTCAGTGCCAGTGGGTGAATGGGGAAGTAGTACCACCTGCTCCACTGCATCATGCTGTGGGCTGTGTGTTTGTGATCTCAGATAGCCACAGATGCAGAACTGCCACCAAGGCTTGAGGAGCTCACTGCTGCCCAGGTTCCCCCTACTCCCCACCTGGGCCACTGCTCACATGCCCAAAATATCCCATGGTGAGTCAGCGTAGACACTCAAGGAACTTGGCCTGAAAAACATTGTCAAGAAGGGATAGGATAATACAAACACACCCTTGTGGGATCTGGAACAGCCCTTTGCAGAGTCCCATCCACAGCTATTCTATCACCTCCTTCTTCCTCCTCAAATCCCCATGCTCACCAGCACTGAAACAGGAGGACAAGTGCAGAATAAATGACACTGGTAAAGGCTCCTCTAATTGCACAATCCCTCCCTGCTGGCCTCAACAGACTTCCTCTGTGGAAGAGGTCTGCAGTAAATCCTGTCACTACTTTTTGCTTCCTAGAGATTTAAGATCAGATTTTCCCCTCATTTACATACAAGTCTAAAGCCATTAACCTCCAGAAAGTGATTCGTTTGTCTGCTGGTGCAAGGAAGAGTAGAATTAGGTCATATGGACCCAGTTAGTCCTCTTTTTTTTTCATATCAATGAAGGCTGGCAAGAATATTTTACCAAAATTTAAGCAGCATTTTTCTGTACCCCTAATGCTCTTATTTAATCAAGTACTCACATCAATGCCATAGCGCCCTGCAGTACAACCTGCAGCAATATGTAAGCCTTTGCTTGTCATGCTCTTTCTGTCTAAATGCCCATGCTAGACAGACTATTGTTTTTCCCTTGAATGCTCATGGCTTTCAGGGTTTTTTGTTGATTTTTTTTCTCCCCCTCCTCTTTTTCAAAAAATATGTTAGTTCCACAACAACATTAGCATCCACATACTGCAGCTTACAGCTATGAACTGGCCCCTATGTCTCATTCTGTCTTTTTCAGATGGTAATTGCCTTTTAAAAGCACAAATGCTAGCTGCCATAGCGCACATTTCCAGACAAAGGCAAGTGTTAAGAGTCACGCATCTACTCCCCCATTTCATTTCCCTCCCCCCAGCACACATTAAATTATCCAGCCCTGGTAGCATTTGTTACACCTAAATCTCCAGTTCTGCGCAATTTAAAGGAACGACACATGTTTGTGTGCCTCTGCTCAAAGCCCCTGCTCTTTACTTTCAGTGGAAACACCCACTGACAACGAACACAGTTACTTGGTGTTTTTGCTTGATGTTCCTTTGTTGCAGAGCACAACATGTTTCACTTTCAGAGCTCTACTTTACAGCAGTGCTTAGCTGTCATACCACTTGATCTCTTAAGAGACCAACAAATGCAGGCAAAATTTAAAACACAGGATGTGATGCTGTTCATGAGAGACGTCGAAATAAGACCCAAATCCCCACATCTCCTTGTGTTTCAGACAGAAAGTTCCCCTTGCTTTGTGTACCTCAGTTTTCCAATATACGGGAGAGTGAAAGAGCATAAAAGATACAGATACACTGCAAAAACTCTTCTCTCACTAGTCCTTATACCAAAGATCAGTATATAGCTCCACTATATAGCTTTTAAAACGACACTGTATGTAATAGGTAACATATTGTGCTTTGTTCATTAAACCTGTATGAGAGGGTATGGACGATTTATGTATGGAAGATTTATGTGCTCGCAAGGCTTGATAGCTTAACCGAAGGACATCCGGCAAAGTAAACAAGACCCGTAGCTGAGGGGAGTTCAGTAATCACATTTTTTGCAAGAGTTCACCCACAGGGCAACGAGGAAGACCTTCAGCCTTCATCCCTCGACCACCAGGAGGCAGGGAAGACCCCCCAGCAACAGAAGGAACATGCGCAGAGTATCAACCTGATTGCGACATCATGCCATGAATACAGGAAATGAGACTGTATATAATGTGCTAACTCGAAACGGGAAGTTGCGAGCCGTTGGCGGAGCGCAGACTCCCCGGCCGCCCAGCGCTGCCTTTGCTCTTGTTCGCTTGCTAATATAATAAAATTCGCATTGGATTTTGACACTTTAAATTGTCCGTGTCTCAACTTATCACAACTTGGTGCCGTGACTCGGATGGTGACTAGATTGTAGCCTGCGGCTGCATCGGGGAGGCACCCCGCCATCAGGCGGCCCCTGGAGCCCTCAGGTCGCTTCTGTCTCGACCGACGAACCTAAATTGAACACTGAGCAAAGGAGAACCGGTAAACCTGTAATCTTTGTGCACGAAGCTCCGAACGAAGACGCAGGACGCGTGAGTATAGGCCAGGAATCCGTTCAGTTTGGGTTGGGTATCCTGGGGCACGGTGTATGAGATGTCCTGTCAGGGCGAAGTGAGTGCGGACCCTCTAGTAGTGCATTTCTCGTAGCCCGTGAGGGAGCGAGCCACAAATGAGGGGAACAGTTGGTGTGTGTGCGAGTGCCTCAGAAGATGGGACAAAGGAAAAGCAAGCCCTTTGAGCCCATGGGAGAGGGGCCCCATGTGAAATTGCCCCAAATACCACCCGATAGTCCCCTAGAACTGATGTTGAAACACTGGGATAACTTTCCCTCTAGGCAGGGAAAGGATAAGGTAAAAATGATCCATTATTGCATGGAGGTCTGGGGTGGAAAACAGATTTGAGGAGATCATCTGTATTGACCTGTTTTTGGATCATTTGAGGATTGGATATGTCAGGCACTAAACATTTATGTTAACTCAAAGGAACCATTTAATTTGGAAGAAAGTGAATATGCCAGTCTGTGGATGGTGGCCGACACTAGGGTGAATTTATACCCTCTAAAAGAAAAGGGGAGTGACTACCGAGGGAGGAAGAATAGAGAGGAAGACGTGGTCCCTATAATACCACCACCATATATTCCCCCTCCACCACCTCCCCCTCCCAGTTTACCACCACCCGCACCACCCCAACCTTTGCCCTCGGCCCCTCACCGCTCGGATCCAGATTCGCCCCCTAGGTCCCCTGAAACTTACAGACGTAGAACCAGGAGCCAAACATGACACACACATGAGGGTGGCGGATTGTACCCCTTGAGGGAAGTACCAGTGGGGGGTCCACAGCCAGGAATGGGGTTTGTATCGATCCCCATTAACTCAGGGGACGTAAGACAATTTAAAGATAAAATGGGAGATCTCTTGGAAGACCCGCTGGGGGTAGCGGAAAGGGTGGATCAATTTCTAGGACCCAATAATTATACATGGGATGAGATTCAGGCTATTTTAGGAATTTTGTTCACCACAGAGGAGAAAAACATGATCAGGAGGGCGGGGATGAGAATTTGGGACGCACAACATGCTCAGGGGCCAGTGGCAGACGTGAAATGGCCCCTACAGAGGCCCAGTTGGGATCACCAGGACCTGGTACATAGGGGCCACATGCAAGACCTTAGAAATATCATCATCCAAGGCATCAGGGAGGCAGTCCCTAGGGGACAGAATATTAATAAAGCTTTCAAGGAACATCAAGAAGCGGATGAGTCGCCCACTAAATGGCTAGAGAGACTACGAAAGAGTCTCCAAATGTATTCCAGTCTGAATGTAGACACTCAGGAGGGGCAGGCCCTGCTGAAAATGCAATTTGTAGCAAACGCATGGGAAGATATTAGAAGAAAAATTGAGAAGATAGATGATTGGCAGAACAGAGGTTTGGACGAGCTATTGAGGGAGGCACAGAAGGTGTTTGTCAGAAGGGAAGACGAGAGGTTTAAGAAGCAGGCAAGGTTGATAGTAGCAGTGGCTCTGGAAGGACAACGTGGGGGTGGGATTAGATCGACTCACAAGATGGACCCAAGACCCGGGGTGGAAGGAACAAGGAGAAAGGACGTGGAGTGTTATTATTGTGGGAGGAAGGGTCATATGAGAAGGGAATGCAGAAAACGGCTGCAGGATGAGAAAATATTCAAGGAGGATTAGGGGTGTCAGGGGCTCTATTTGCTGGGGGCTAGACGTAAAACCGAGCCCTTGATAAAAATTAAAATATGTCCCCAGCAACAGGAAATCAAGTTCCTTGTGGACTCCGGGGCCGAGAGGTCCACAGTACAAGAATTACCCCGGGGATGTCACTCGTCCCCGGAGACAATGCAAGTAATTGGAGCAAAAGGAGAGCCTTTCGGGGTTCCAGTAATAAAAGACGTTCTTTTTGAAACGGAATTTAAATTTGGGGTGGGATCCCTATTGTTGGTCCCAGAAGCAGATTATAACCTATTGGGACGAGATATGATCATCACACTGGGCATTAATTTGGAAGTTAAAAATAATGAGTTGCAAATAAAATTATGTCCCCTTAGGAGTGAGGATGAAGTAAAAATTAACCCCGAGGTTTGGTACACTCCGGAGACAGTGGGCAAATTAAATATCCCACCCTTCGCCTTAACTATCAAGGATCCGTAAATTCCAGTAAAAAGAAAACAATACCCAATCTCACGAGAAGGCAGAATGGGGTTGAAACTAATTAAACAAGGGCTACTGGAACCATACATGTCTCCCTTCAATACACCCATCTTACCTGTAAAGAAAACTGATGGGTCCTATAGATTAGTCCATGACCTACGGGAAATTAACAAAAGAACACTTGCAAGGTTCCCAGTTGTGGCAAATCCGTATACTTTACTGAGCCAGCTGGGACCTGAAAGTCGATGGTATAGTGTGATTGATCTCAAAGACGCATTTTGGGCTTGCCCACTAGATAAAGACAGCAGGGATTATTTTGCCTTTGAATGGGAGGATCCTGAAACCCACAGATAACAACAGTTAAGATGGACAGTGTTGCCCCAAGGGTTCACGAAATCTCCCAATCTGTTCGGACAGGCCCTGGAACACATCCTCCGAGAATACGAGCAGGGAAAAGGGGTACAACTGATCCAGTATGTGGATGACCTCCTGATAGCTGGATAGGAGAAGGAAATAGTCCGCGCAGAGAGTATCAAATTGTTAAATTTCCTGAGTCTAAAAGGATTGAAGGTTTCCCGATCAAAATTACAGTTTGTAGAACAAGAGGTCAAATATTTGGGACATTGGTTAAGCGAAGGAAAAAAGAAGGTAGATCCCGAACGAGTAAGTGGGATACTATCAATGCCCCCTCCGGCGAACAAAAGACAGGTTTGTCAACTGTTAGGATTAATGGGGTACTGCAGACAATGGATTGAGGATTATAGCAACAAAGTCAAGTTTTTATATGCTAAATTAAGCCAGGAGGGACTATTAAAATGGTCACAGGAGGACGAAAAGCAATTAGAAAAATTAAAAGAGGATTTAATTAATGCACCAGTGTTGAGCTTACCAGACTTAAAGAGACCATTTTACCTGTTTGCGAATACCGATGGGGGTACATCGTGGAGTGGGCTGGGAAAAAGAAACCTATAGGATACCTGTCCAAACTCTTGGATCCGGTAAGCCGTGGGTGGCCAACCTGCCTACAAGCTGTAGTGGCAGCAGCTCTGCTTGTGGAAGAGGCACACAAAATAACATTCGGGAGTGAATTGAAAGTTCTATCACCTCACAACATCCGGGGAATCTTACAACAGAAAGCTGAAAAATGGATCACCGATTCCAGGTTGTTAAAATACGAAGGGATTTTAAACTCCTCACCAAAGCTAACCTTAGAAAGCACTACTTTGCAAAATCCGGCCCAATTTTTGTATGGGGAACAAGAAGGGGAAAGATTGACACATAATTGTCTACATACCATTGAGGAACAAACAAAGATAAGGCCAGATCTAGAGGAAGAGGAACTGGAAGGTGGAAAAAAACTGTTTGTGGATGGGTCCTCTCGAGTGGTGGAAGGGAAGAGAAGATCAGGGTATGTGGTAATTGGGGGAAGAAATCTTAATGTAATAGAATCAGGACCCTTGAACGCAACATGGTCAGCTCAAGCGTGCGAACTTTATGCAGTACTCCGAGCATTATGTTTACTAAAGGGAAAGGCAGGAACAATATATACAGATTCAAAGTATGCGTATGGGGTAGTCCATACCTTTGGAAAAATTTGGGAAGAGCGGGGCCTTATAAATTCCCAAGGAAGGGATCTGATACACCAAGGTCTAATAACTCAAGTCCTCCACGCCCTGAGAGGTCCTAACCAAATAGCAGTGGTACAGGTGAGAGGTCACCAGAAAGGTCTGGATTTCCGACAGTGGGGTAATAATGCTGCAGATCAGGAGGCTAAAAAGGCTGCTCTAATGGTTCTAAGGGCGAAAGATCCCTTTAAACAGAGAGAAAAATGTATTACCTGTGGAGATAATATCTATGGGGAGCCTTGTTATGCCTGCTGGGAAGATTGGGGCATGGATGGGATAGCATGTGCCTGTGAAAATCCGTAAACAAAGCATTGCTTGCATCATGGAAAGGTGTTCCACCTCCTCAGCTTCACTGCTCAAGAGGAGGAAAAGCTGCATAAGATGGGGGTAAAAAAGGATAGAATAGGAAAATGGGTGTTACCCGATGGGAGACAGGTCCTTCCAAAGTCCTTAGCTATGGGAGTATTACAAAGAATTCACGATACCACACACTGGGGAACCCAAGCCTTGGTAGATCAATTCGCTACTAAATACATGTGTATTGGTATTTATAACCTAGCCAAACAAATAACAAACAGTTGCTTAGTGTGTCAAAGGGTCAACAGGAGTCAAGCAAGAGAAAGACCTTTAGGGGGGAGAGAACTGGCACACAGGCCTTTTGCGAGGGTTCAAATAGATTTTACTGAACTGCCAAAGGTGGGTAGGTACAAATATTTACTGGTGATCGTGGATCACCTTAGGCACTTTGTTGAAGCATACCCGACTGCACGAACAACGGCCCAAACCGTAGTAAAGGTGCTGTTAGAAGAAGTTATCCCAAGATATGGGGTAATTGAAGCCATTGATTCTGACAGGGGACATCGTTTTGTGTCTAAAATAATTAAGGATACCTTGGCGGCCTTGGGGACAAATTGGGAATATCATACCCCTTGGCATCCCCAAAGTTCAGGAAGAGTAGAAAGGATGAACGGGGAGATAAAGAAACAGCTCACCAAATTAATGATCGAGACCAAACTATCATGGGTCAAGTGTCTGCCCCTCGCGCTTCTAAATATTAGGACTCAACCCCGTACATATGTAGGAATTTCCCCATTCGAAATGCTATATGGGATGCCCTATGACCTAGAAGTCCCACATAACCACCCTCAACTAAGAGGTTCGCATGTACTGTGGTACATCACTCAAATAATGAATCGTAGGGAACAGTTGAAGAAAAAAGGATTGCTTGCCCAACGACCCCCATTAAACATGGCAATCCATAAAGTAAAACCCGGGGACTGGGTGTTGGTTAAATCATGGAAAGAGACCTCACTAACCCCACAGTGGGAAGGGCCTTATCTTGTTCTACTTACTACAGAAATCTCCATATGAACAGCAGAAAGAGGGTGGACTCACGCCAGCCGAATCAAAGGACCCATAAAGAATCAACAGTGGCAAGTGACCAGTGCACCCGGGGACCTGAAATTAAAATTTCGTAAGACCTGAATGAACACCTTTGAAATTGAATATACTGAGAATCCAATTATGACTGAAAATGGACATGTAGATGCTGAAGACGTCCGAATCAAGTGTGGTATATTAAGTTGTAACTGTTACCCATTTGTGTGCTTTGTGTGAAAGGTGTGTCGGGAACGGTGGTGGGCCCATTGCCGAAACAGAAGACCCCCCCAAGGGGCGTCTGCCAAATCTACTGGAAGTGAGAAAGAGAACTTACAAAATTGGCATTAAAATTGAAAGAATCACAGGGAGAGATTATTCTCTAATCAAGGGAATGGTGGGAGATATTTGCTAAGGGAATTCAGCCCAAAAATTATTGTTACCATTTGAACAAACCGATTCCTTTTGTCGCTGAAATAGTAAGAGGGCAGTGCCGGAAGTTCCTGAAAGGGGTGAAGTGCAATGCACCCCAAGTTAAAGATACCAACCGGAGTTCGTACATCCTGAGGCAAGCTGCTAAAGTAAGCACGAGTCCTCCTGAAGAATACCCCTGCTGCTGAGAAGATGGTACCCCTCGTGGCTCAAGGCAACCGAGTCGACGAGCGAGGCAGAGGAGTAAAAAACTATGGAGGAACTAACCCAACGATTAGGACCATAAAGCAGTGCTTGAGATCCTGCCTCAAGGATGGTAACAAAAAGGTGAAGCCCTGGAGTGCAAACGACAAAAATCGGGTACGGGTATCAAATTGGGGTAAGAATAAGCAATTGGTATATTACAAAAACAACCACTTTTCCCGATATGTATTTATAGGGGCAATCTGGATAATATTATGCGTCCCTGTCTGTGAATCATATGCGCATGAACCCTTTAAGTGGACTCTCTCTAGTTGGGACGATTCCAGGATCATTCAAACTATAGTTACGGTAGGACCACCCTCCTTTAATGTAACCAATTGTGATTTGTTAAGGTCCATATTGGGAGATGATACGAGTACTACTGCTGGCTGCCACCCATCCCAACAATATAGCTGGGGGGCCTCAAATCTAAAAGTTACTTATTGGTGTCCTAGTGCAAATCCTGGGAAAAGTTATTGTAACTCCCCTGGTCATTATTATTGCGCTTATTGGGGATGTGAGACCATAGTAACTGGTAAATGGACACCACAAACCCCAGATAAATATCTTGGAATTACCTGGGGGCCAAAGGAGTGTACAAAACCAACATATGATTACAGTGGTGGGATAAATAGGCCTGGAAACTGTAAGTCCTTAATACTCACAATAAAACAAGAACAGGATGTGGGATGGCTCATAGGAAGAACTTGGGGTATAAGACTTTGGGAGCCTGGAACGGATAGAGGGGGACTAATACTTATTAAAAAAGAGGCAGTTCCAAATGATCCTGAACCAATTGGACCGAATCCCATGCTCACGCATGAGCAAATTCCGAGACCCGCTAATGATACCACTGAAACTGGTAATACCACTGAAACTGGTAATAATACCCAGTTTACCAGTAACGATACTCACCCCAGTATAATTATCCCAGAAGAGAATTTAGAGGGAAATACCCTATGGAAACTAATGCAAGCTAGCTACCAAATACTAAATAAAACTAACCCACAACTAACCAGCTCCTGCTGGCTGTGTTATGGCATCAGACCGCCCTTCTATGAGGCTGTAGGAATTACATCTAAGGTCAAGCGAGTAAATGGGACGAACCCTGCACAATGTTTATGGAGAAAAGGAAAGGATCAGGTCCAAGGTCCCACCTTAGAACAAGTAACAGGAAAAGGACGGTGTGTTGGGACAATTCCACCCACGAAACAACATTTGTGTAATGTAAGTATTTCACTCACAAAGGAAGCTCCCGCGGACTGGTTAATACCAGCGGCCAACACAAAATGGGTGTGCTCAAGTATCGGATTAACACCTTGCTTGAGCCTACGAAATTTTAATAAAAGCAAAGATTACTGCATACAAGTAGCAATAATTCCAAAAATTGTATATCACTCAAATGAGTTTGTCTACAATTATCAAACCACCCCCGAGCACCATCTTGCTAGGAGAGAGCCATTTACAGCTCTGACCATAGCTGCCCTCCTTACAATTGGAGGAACAGGAGCGGCCACAGGGATAACCTCTCTGATTAATCAACAAGCTGAATTTAAGTCACTTAGAGTAGCAGTGAATGAGGATTTGAGCAGAATAGAAAAATCGATAGACCCGTTGGAAAAATCACTAAGATCACTATCAGAAGTGGTGCTTCAGAATAGACGTGGCTTGGATTTATTATTCTTGCAACAAGGGGGATTGTGTGCAGCTTTAAAAGAAGAGTGCTGTGTGTATGCAGATCATACCGGAATAGTACGGGACACAATGTCGGAGCTACGAAAGGGATTGGAACAACGAAGGAAAGAGTGAGAATCCCAACAAAGTTGATACGAATCATGGTTTAACCATTCTCCTTGGCTTACTACTTTATTGTCAACATTGGCAGGACCATTAATACTGCTCACTTTAACGCTTGCATTTGGACCCTGTATTTTTAATAAAGTTATTGCGATAGTTAAGAACCGTTTAGAAGCCGCTCACCTGATGCTCGTTCAAGCGAAGTACGAATTGGTACCCGATGAGCCCGATTTGGCAGAAACCCTTATCTTGAGTGCTCAAGAGCTACAACGATTCAATGAACAAAATAATGGACAAAAAAAAAAGGGGCAATTGTAATAGGTAACATATTGTGCTTTGTTCATTAAACCTGTATGGGAGGGTATGGACGATTTATGTATGGAAGATTTATGTGCTCGCAAGGCTTGATAGCTTAACCGAAGGACATCCGGCAAAGTAAACAAGACCCGTAGCTGAGGGGAGTTCAGTAATCACATTTTTTGCAAGAGTTCACCCATAGGGCAACGAGGAAGACCTTCAGCCTTCATCCCTCGACCACCAGGAGGCAGGGAAGACCCCCCAGCAACAGAAGGAACATGCGCAGAGTATCGACCTGATTGCGACATCGTGCCATGAATACAGGAAATGAGACTGTATATAATGTGCTAACTCGAAACAGGAAGTTGCGAGCCGTTGGCGGAGCGCAGACTCCCCGGCCGCCCAGCGCTGCCTTTGCTCTTGTTCGCTTGCTAATATAATAAAATTCGCATTGGATTTTGACACTTTAAATTGTCCGTGTCTCAACTTGTCACACTGTAGCTGTTCTGCTACCCTAGAAGTTATCCCAGGCAAAAGAAATCCTTAGCTATCTAGCTTGTTTGCCAGCCTGTCACATTCACCATCTTGGGTTGTAGACAGTTTCTTCTACCAGTCATAAAAGTAACTTCATCTTTGAGCAAGAAACTATCAGGCTACCAAACATGCAGATGTCCAAGACAAATAGCCACTGCACATTTAGCACAGCACAGACAGCAACTCCAACTTCTTTCAGACCTACAGATGAACTACAGGTACATAGTAAACCCTTCTCAAACAATTTCTGGACTACTATTGTAGGCAAGTCTAGAAATACAGCCTGCAAAATAAGTAAAGAAATGCCTTAAAGATTCAAGCTAGCCAGGGAGTTCAACTGGAAGTGTTCATTCCCATTTAACTCTCTATCATTTATTCAGCTACCTCAACAACTATGCTAAGAACAAGACTCTAAAACCAAGCAGGCTATTAATGCTTCTTCAAGTTTAAAACAGCTAACAAAAATACTACCTACTGTTCTTTCAGCCTTCCCACCTCCTCTTACTTGATTTCTTTTTTTTTTTTCCCCTTTCTTTTTAATGCTCAGCTTTTTATCTTGGCTGGTTGGAGCTAATGAGACCCACCTGACATGGGAGCTTGTGTGAGTCAGCAGAATGACTTTCCACCTCCCGACAAGGTTCAAGAGCTACAAATCTGCTATGAGGATAGAAATACTTCACCTCCCAGGTACTCTGGGGATTAATTAGCATTTCAAAATCATGTTTTGAGATCCTCATGTGCGAAGAGTTAAAGAAGCAGCTGTTATTATTCTTGCAAACCATAATCCTGGATTAGTTAAAGCAACTGGTCAAGAAATCAACAGAATTTGTCAATGATGAGCTAATGAGTTACAGCCAGTGACATTTCTAGGACAGAAAGAATGAATTTTCTAAACAATCAGTATGTGCTGCATGAAGTGAATAATTTGTAATGAATAATGTATGCAGTTAATTTAGCCTCTTTGCCAGCTTACAGAAAGTCCATGAACAGAAAGAGAATTTCCCAACCTTATTTTTGGAAATTAAAAAGGAAAACATGTTTTACTCTATGGACGTATCCTCAGCACATCTCCATTTCTGCCTAAGATGTACTGACATAGAGCAGAGATAGAGGCAGCTAAAAGGAAAGACATCTTTGTCCCATCTGGAATAGGAGCTAGGGGGATGCTATGACCACAAAATCTTCCATCTCTACTGTGTGCTCAGCCTGTAATATTCATATAATGACAAAATATTTGCCCAGCAGGGTTTGTATGTTGTATACATCCGTGCACATAGGGCATAAGGGGAGCTCTGCTAACAGTAGCAGAACTTCTACTTCCTAAATGAAGCCATGTGTGAAAACAGAGTCACCGTCCTATGGATATTTCAGAAAAACATATTTAAATCATTTTTTGGCTGACCATGTGGCTGTCTGGTCATGTGACTTGTCTGACCATGTGTCCATGTGTCTATGTGTCTTGGTCAGACAAGGTCAGACAAGACCATGTGTCTTGTATGGTCACAAGTTCTGTCCTGGTCATTAACTGGGATTGCAAAAGACAGAAACAGATATATTGCATACCACCACCTTACTTCTTCATCTGCAGAATAGGAATTATGGTGGTGGCTTCTCCTTCTACTAATCCTGAATGTCAGACCTCACTTGTTCATGATGATCTTGTTAGAGCTATAGTAAAGCTCATGTTAAAGCTTTAAAGTTAAAGTCAGTAGTTAAGAAAACTGCCCTCATGTGGAAAAAGGTCGCAGAAGGAGAGACCCCTTATTTTAATTGATTTTCTATAGGTTTCAAACAATCAAACCTGAGGAATTCTTAACTCTGGCTCACTATTACCAGGCTGTGAAGACTCAAATACAAGCTTGAATTCTCTCATAGGGTTCACACTGTCCACTGCATGACCAGAAAAGTTACCACACTTTGCAGCGAGCATGCGGGGACTGGGCAAGAAGACTCCCTGCGACCGGTCATCTGTCACTTCCCACCCATGCCTTCTCCCACTGCAGCTTCTTGGGGGAGACCAGGATTACTTCCCACTGCTGCTGCAGGAGGGAGTATGTCAGATAACCTTCTGGCAAAAACGAGGGTTGAATTGGTGAAAACAAATACTGCTTTCTCATTTGTAGGTAGAATAGATTTGTGTCCCAGCATTAAAATACACAGAATATGAATATTAAACAATTAAGTTGCTGCTGCACTGACTCTTACTGATTGTACAGGCTCAGCTGGCAGGGTCCAGGATGTTTTGTTTCCAGCAGGCTGAGTACATCTGCCCCTGTGTGCTGGACTCTGAATTCCTTCTAATGCCCTTTTATGCTGTTGTTTTTTTTGCAAAATATTTATTTAGAGGAAAAGTGAAGAGGTTGCATGAGTAAATACCACAAGGCCAGATTCCTTAAATGATTTCAAAAGAGAAAATTAAAGTTGGTGCTTTAGGATAAGAAGAAATCAGTAAGGAGGATAAAATAGGGATTAAAATTATAGATGGCAAAACACAGATATTGAAGATGACCAGGAAAAAGAAGATCTGTAGAAAATGAAAGGTGTATATTTGTGAATCAAATTAATGTATGAATGTGTAAAACATGTCAAGCTGACACAGAGTTGAATGTTTATCCTTCTCTAGAACTACAGCTAGCTCATGACTTCATGCTAAAGGGCCGTGCATTGAGCACTGATTCACAAGAAGTCCACTGTATGTGTGGGCTCTCCCTGACATGTACAAATGTAACTGCCTGTGAATAATTGTCAGCACGTTGAAAAGGAACAATTTAAGCATAATTTTAAACAGAGCCATCGCTGCTCCCGCTGTACACCTGGCACAGTTACCCAGAAGGATCTTAGCCAGCTCATCTGCGCCTTAGCACTGTGATAAACTTAGGAATTCAAAACCAATACAGAGCCAGGATGTTATAGGCAAATGGGAAAGCTGTGGTTTATGTGCAAAGGGAACAAGTTTCAGGGTAGATGAAAATATTATTAATGCTCACACCTGCTGCAATTTCCTAAGTGTGTTTGTTCATCACATTGCCTTCCTACAACTCGTGTCTATCTCCTTTCAACAAACTCCAGTTCTCTGTCACTACGAATTGAAGCCAAATTAGAAACTGGGGCTTCACGGAAATGTTTTTGAGAAATTTGCAGGTGGGAGGCATTTTCATTGTTCTGTAGTGTGATGTTGATGGGAATTTTCCTCTTCTGTTTTTCCTTCTTTGTCTGGCACTCCAGTAATTTTATTAATTTCTTTCTTAGTAAATTATCCCAGGTGACAACGTATCAGCCAAAAGGCAAAAATAGTTGTCATCCATAGCACTACAGGGTCAGATTTTTTTTCCTTCTGAGTGACTCTGCACTGTCATTGTGCAGACTTTTCCTGGTTAAGCATGTAAAAATGCATAATTTATTTGAGTTAATTCTGGAAATCGAGGACGGAGCTACAGGCACTGAAGATACAGGATGCAGCTGCATTTTGAGTCTTCACTCTGTAGGTCTCTGCAGTAACTGTACTGGGGCAGGAATCAAAAAGGGGGAAGAAAAGTTAATATTTTTAATTACTCTCTCTATCAGCTTGCTGGGGTAAATTAGAAGAGCCTTAGGGTTCTTAAACTCACGTTTCTGTAGAAAAGCCCATTGCTCATGGATGATGGTGCAAGAAAATGTATATAAAATGGCCATTATGACTTTAAATAGGAAATTATACCTGCAGTGGACAACATTTGTCAGCATTAAAAAGTCACTGGTCTCTCAGCTTCCTTTTCTTGGAAACTGCCATGGGCATGAGAGGGAAGGGCTGGGCTGGGGGTCAGGAGGACAGAGAAGCACAGCTGGGTGCTGCTTTTTGGCAGAAATCCTACTGAGCACCCACAGAGGCCACAAGCAGGCTGTACTTGAGCACGCTTCTCAGTTTTTTTGTAGCTGTTGCTCCCCTCCAGCAAGCAGGTTTCCTTCCCGCAGTCAGCGAGGCATGGGGTCGGTGCAGGTTCACCCCCATGGGGCCAGGGTGCAGTCAGACATACACCTCTTCTTGGGAGATGCTCAGGCACAGCTTGCATCCAGCCGTAACCTTGATCTCTCAACATCTGAACCGTGCAGCTCTTCATACTCCCTGCATGATAGTGGCTTCCAGAAAGACAGGGGGAGAAAGTAGAAAAGAGCCCATTCCAGCATTTTTCTAGCTCCTTTTCCACATGTGTGTAACCAGCAAGGTCAGTTGAGGGGAAGGACATCCAACTCAGGTGACCCACCTTCTGGAGAGGCTGCAGTCCTTATTTCACCCATTCACCATGTTTTCAGAAAGACTTTACAAATACCTTCCTGACTGATTGCAAAAAAACCCATACTGTCCTCAAATGCCAGCTCTCTTCTCCACTCAGGGACTCTGCCTTAGTTTTCCTTATTTCTGCACTTTGATTTTTCCAGATGAACCTCATCTGATAATTAGGAAAATGCTTTTATTTCTTGTTAGCAGTCAGCAGCTCTGACTGTGCATCAGTTAAACATTCCCTTTCACATACCTGCAAGCCCAGAAAGTTCTGTGCTGGTATCCAGCATTTGTTTTCCACTTTTGTTTGTGAGGAAAATACCTGTAGCCAGAGGAATTACTGGGGAATCAAAAGTCCAGAACTACATGCTGTCTGGTTGCACTGGCAATCAATTGCTCATTAACATCAGCAAACTTTTACTCATTAAAATCATTGCATGTGTCATTGATGTGAGGACCTTCAATGCTCCAGCTTGTCCGTGATTCTGATGCCGACTGAGAGTGGTGATCAGCCAAGATATGCAGCACTGTCAAGATTGCTTTCTAGGAAGAAGTCATGGCTTCACAGGCAGCATTGAAGCTGCAATAGACCACAAATATTCCATTATCACTATTTGCATTATTTCTCCTCAGAGTGGACAAAGGTAGGGTCGTCTTATCCTCAGCCTCCCAATACACTGTCTTAAAAGTTGCCATTGATTTTGGGTGGGTTTATGTGTCCTGAGAGATGAGGCTGTCCTTCTTATGACTTCCTATGTAATAGTGAACACTTCTTCAATAATAAGAGTGACACTAGGAGGAAAGAAAGTCCCAGATTATTCTGACATATGCTACATCTTCTAAGCATGCCGAAATACATTTTCTCAATCCTCCTCATACTTGTCTTCCACCATGATCCAGCAAGACCTGCAATATTCAAGACACATAGCCCATTTGTTTGGAACATTCACTGGGTTTACACTAACCAAACAATGTTTATCAGCTGGGTTGACTCAGACAACCTTCAGTGTAAACCAACAGCAGTGCTGGATTCATAATAAAATATCTTAAAATGTCTTACATCACTCAAAAATTTGCTTTCTTTAGATGTGAGGTTGTTCTGAGAGAGGAGAGTGCTGCACCTATCTCATCTCTGTAACTGAGAGATATTTTCTGTGTCCAGAGCTCCTCCCAGGGTCTCTGGCTCCAGCACGCCCCATTGAGGCATCTCCATTATTCCCCAGATTTTCATGGCTACATTTTTCCAATTTCTGTATTACCTTGGAAAATGGCAGGAGAGCTCTCCTATTGTGCATTAATTGGTGGGGTGATAGTACAGTAATAATTAGCAAAGGATACTTACATATACAGTCTCTATACTCTGGGGGCATAGTCTCAATCATACAGACATCCCTGTAGCAGAGTTTATATTTTTCTATTGAATGTAAGTGAGTCTTTTCCTCAGAAACAGGCTGTTTCTCAGCCGAGCACAGAGATACACTCTCTCCGTGAATTACAAGCTGTTAGGAATTCAGAGAGGTACCGAGCCCTGCATCACAGTTTTTCTTCACAGAGCATTTTTAACTGCTTCTTTTCAATCAAAACTGTCAAAATGATGTTGTAGAACCCACAGTCAATGCAAAGTGAGTGTGTGAGGCTTCTTCACTACAGTGTCATTGAACAGAAAGATCAATTTCTGTTTTGGCAGCCAGTTTAGCTCTCAGTGAAGCCAGTGGAAAAGTGTCATTGCTTTCAGCATGAATTGGATCAGGTGAGCTCTCTACATCTTATTATGCAGTTCATTTAAGCAACAGGCCTGGAGTAGCTTTTCATGGCTCTTTCACTTCTTTTACACCACCAATAGAGGTTAGGACACCAAAAATCTCCATTTTAATTTCTTGATAAATTGTCTGGCTATTCCAAGAACACTGATGACAAAGGGAGGGCAATACATCTCTTCCACAGCTATAGGAAGCTTAACTGTCAGGAATCATCTATTCTGTATTGTACTCGTTGTTAACGGACTTTCTGGCTTCATTGTCAAAAAACCTATTTTCTTCTCAAATTAATGATTGCAAATGTCTGTGAGCCTGGTTCCTTTTTCCTAAATCAAAATGTTAGAGATACTTTACCTGTTATGTTTCTTCACATTATTCCATTTACTCCCCATCACTTTAACCCAGAGTGACTGTTAATTGACAAAGTAGGATCATCCACTCCTGAAGTTTGGGTACTTCCATAACACAGGCCAGATCTTCAATGTTTCTACAGAGAACAGTGTAAATCAGAGGTCTTGAGAGAGGCAGAAGGCATGAGACAGACAGGCGGCAGCTTCCAATAAGGCCAAGATTTGTAAAGACAAAGTAAAAAGGTCAGAATTTTTTCTCTTAGAGAGAAAACATGGTGGATGTGCAACTGAGGTATATAAAATCATGTTGTATAGTGAATGTCAAAAAAGAGTACTTGATTGTTAACAAGGGACCAAAAGCCAGCAGAGTATTCCTTTCAAAGAAGAATGTTTTATATAATCACAGTATCACAGAATGTTCAGGGTTGAAAGGGAACTCTGGAGATCATCTAGCCCAACCCCCGTGCTGAAGCAGGTTCACCTAGTGCAAGTTGTATCATTAGCTTGTAGAACTCTGCCACAGACAATATCAGGCTTCTATGACTCACAATAGCGCTATCCAGCTACAGTAGACAGACTCCTTGCGAACAGGAGATGTAATGTATCTTTACCCCTTGTTGGTTTGGAGGTGAAGGGAAGGAGCAGATGAAGGGAAGGGAAACACACTCTGGGTGTTGGTGACAAGATGTCATCCTCTGTCCTAAACTGAAAAGGAGAAGCTAACTGTTCTTCTACCTTGCAGCTAAGATTTAGTATCTTAAAGTACAATGATAAACAGATTCAGGGAAGATTTCAAATGACAATTTTCGAGCCTGAAGAGCCAGTTTTGACAGTGTTCATAGAGGGAAGCATAAACAGAGGCTCAGAGTAGGACAGTCTGTCAGTGTGTAGTATGTTTTAGAAAATACGTATACAGCAAGACAAAATGGAGCTGGCAATAAGTACACTTGGAGGAAAAAATGAATCCTTGCCTGTACAGATGAAATAACTGTATGAGAGTGTAGATTCCCTGGACTGGTGCTCTCAACAAGCCTAGGCTGTCAGTCAGTGGTAATGTGTGTTTGCAGGGTATAGGCTTAATTTTCAGAGAAGCTATCTTGAACTTCGGCTGGCCATGCCATTGGTCCCAGGAAGTCTCCTAAAAACCATGACGGTAACTTACATTTCAAGACACTATCCACCTCATCTAATGGCTGGAGATATTAGATTCTGCATTGAATTCATATAATCAGTGAGCAACAGGGGTACTGCTTGTTTCCTGACCTTAGGTCCCCATTGACTGTGAAAGATAACATTAATGTCTCACTGTACCAAAATGATATTCATCCTTAATACTTTCCAGAGAGTAATTGTCAACTTCTATGGACTCACAAGTAGCTCAGCCACTTTCACCCCTGGTAATTAATTCAAAGGGATCAAGAGTTATTTAAGAGCTGTTAGGACTATTAGCTCTTATCCTGTTTTGTTTTTTTTTTTTCACTACAGAAAGATCTCAAGAGAAACTTCAATGACACTTCCTACTTTTAGATGGTAATTGTGATTTCCGTATTAAGAAAATGAATCATTGCCATTATCAGTACTCCAAGGCTGGGAACCAACACAAAAGCAGAGAAGTACCTTGTATGCTACAGACATTTCAGTCCACAGTTTCTGAAGGACTGTCTTCAAAGTGAAAAGCAATGTCCAGAGTTGCAGATGGCTGAACTGCCCAAGATGGACAAGGAAATTCAGTGTCTGCTGATTTATCAGCTCCACTCCACATCCAGCACCTTCCTCTGCCTCCTTGCAGTAGCACAAGGTCCTCACGTTCGAAGTCAGATGAACCCCTGGGGCAGCGGGAAGGACACAACCCAGGCTGCACATTGGTGCTTTCCTGGCGGCCAGTGCTAATCCATACAGTTGACTCAGACGCCATGTGAGCATGGATGGTAAAACCAGAATGATGCCAGCTCTGGCTTTTCTGAGCATATAGGTGGCAGACAACCCTGCCTTGTTGCTTGGCCTTCTGCCTCCTGCACAAGCCTCTAGAAGCAGCATGGAGCCCTCAGTGGGGCACAGTGTAGAATTAGGTAGTAACAGATCTGCTCTCATATAATTTTCTTTCCCCCATACAATGGAGACAGAAAGAGATTTTGTGCCTCTGGCTAATAATTTTCATCATTTTCCCATTCCCTCTTGTACAAAGCAAACAAACAAGTTATTGCAGAATTCTGCAGTGAAATTTGATTAGTGCCTCCTCCAGAGGCCGTTGGCAAAAAAGAGAGAAGGAGTATATTGAAGGATAAGGGAAAGGCAGAATACAGGCAAGGGGGTTTGCAGGCAGGTAATTGCAAATAAAATCCACCTTATGGTCTTGAAAGTCCCAGAAGAGAAAGAAAAAGAGGCTATATATACCTTAGGTCATAAATTATCATATAACAGCCCCACCCACATAACTACAAAGAGAAACGTTAACAGCTTAAGTCTTCAGTCGTGCCACCATCCTTCCAGTCATGTCTTCTCAAAGCACAGCTTGAAGGAGCTGCATCTCATCACAAGAAAAAGAATTGCCAATCCCTTAACACAGATGACAACTGTAAAGGCAGAACAGTTTAGCTTTCGTTTGTGTATGTGGTTTTGAACCTTATTTGAAACACTGCAAACCATAAGTAAACTTTTAAAATGCCATTCACAGCTGTAGCTTTACATTGCATTACAGGTCCCCTGATATAGAATAATGCAAGATTGTGTGCTTGCCATATTTTAAAAGGGCACACAATATATATAAATCCATGTAATTATCAGCATTTGAAAAGGAGAAATCTGTTTGATGAATGCAGCACAAGAGTTGTAAGGATTTATGGTAAGAATGGCCTTTCTGGTTTTTTCATGTTCAAAAGCATTGTTTTGGTTTTAGTCAAAGCTAGGTGTGTATTAATTTTTCATATTAATAAATTATAAAGGTACACTATGCCATAAAAAATCCATTAGTTAGAAGTAAACATGGGAACATCTATCAAATTAAGCACTGAATCACTGGTAATACAACTGGCCAGAAATTTTCAGTGCAATATTTTTTGAGATGAAATGTCAACAGATTAAATTATAAAACCTTCTGAGGAAAACTCTTGGTTTAAATGCCTTTGGCTTGAAATGGAAAAAAAAAATCCAATTCAAATTAACTTTGCCTTAAAATGTAATTGTAGTAGGGGAAAAAACCCTCCAAAATCTAATTGGTGAGACATAAAGCAAAACTGTCAGTTGGCCTTGACTTCTTGCTTTTTCTTTTCAAATGGTAAGTTACAACCATTTTTGACATTTTGATTTTTACATTATGATGCAGCATGGGAATTTCTTGTGGTTCCAGAGGACAAACAAAAATCTGGGTACTAGGCAGCCTATGAAGTTTTGTAACTATCGAACATAAATAAATTTTGAATAAAAGTTGCAAACTGGACTCAAGAAGCTGATGAAGCACAGAAAGCATTGGCTTTAGGTTATTGAAGAAGAGATAATGAAAAGCTGGTCCCAATAAATTGATTTTTAATGGGAATTTAATGGGACCAGAGGGAGTACATCCAAATGCTAACTTAGCCTAGGGAGGTAGATTAGTCTTCCTGTTTCCTCTTCAGTTGGTTGGGAACGATAAGATCCTGCATTCAATCATCCCCTACAAGAGCTTAGCTGTAGCCTTTCTCCCTCCATTAACTCTAACAAGACTGGGAAGGCTGCCCTCTGTCAACAGATACCAGCCCCCTTGTACTCCTCACTCATGGGGCCAGTTACAAAGGGACATGTACCTCCCTACTGACTTCATGTATGATTCTCCACTTACAGCTAAAACTAAAGAACATCCATAGAATTAAACCCGTGATTCCTGAAGATGTCAGTTCTCTTACCCTGATTCCATGTTGTCCCTGACTTTTTGCTTGAACAGAGGAAGCTGACTCTCTGTGAGAGCTATGCTTTATTGTGCTTGTGAACCTCAAATATGCCTTTTGCAAAAGTAGCTGAACCTGGTGCTATGAGCAGAAAAGACTGACAGGTGCATCTACTTTAGCAATTCACTCTTTGTAATAAGAGCAGATCAGTAGCTCAGAGCAGTTGGTGCTGTGGCTCCTCACATCTCCAGTACATTTGATTAAGAAATCTTTATTCAGATCAGATATGATCTGCTTGTGGGCTATGTGGCTTACTAACCTAAAAGAGGAGGGATGTTGATGCTTGGGGATAAAATCCATCATGTTCTGTAGAAGAAGACTTTGAAGGGATCTCAAATCTGAGCAGAATTTCTTTCAAGCATACACTTCCTCCCAAATGGAGGGAAATTGTTAAGATATTTCTGTGCAATCAATTTATAAGTAAGGGTCAGGCCAGCTGTAACGTATTGCTGAGCACTTCTTGCACTGAAGAAGCGGCATGACTGTTAGCATGACAATTCACACCTGGTGTTAAAAAAAAAAAAAAAATAACTTGTCTGTCAGGGAGTGCAGGCAGGAACAAAAATTAAGTGCTTCTAAACCACATTATGTCAGGCACAGACATTGTCACTGTTCTGCTGCAAAAAGACACAGACTTAAACGCACTTGCTTCCTTTCCTGTCCTCACAGTTCAGATGCCTTCCAATCATGGCCAGCTCTAGGACATGTTCACCCATAATGATAAGGTGCCGTGCAACCTTCAAACCTTTATGAAGTTTTTCAAGCCACTTCTAAGCTCCTTGGGAGAGCCCAGTCCATTTGCATAAGCATGGAATTAAAGCATGAACATAACTCCAAAATTATATGTACAGAAATCTTTTGTATAGCTGCTTGGAAGCTTCAAATCAAACTGAAGAAGACTGCTTTTCCTACAGTAGGGTTTTCATCTGAAGGTTAGAGTGACACAGTTTTTCCTTCATCAGGTGTACATCCCAAGACAACAAAGTATAAAGAAGAAAGATCTGTGGCAGGACTGATTCTGTGCGAATTAAGAGAAATTTCTCTGATAGTTCTGTCTAAACAAGGAAACAACTCTGGGATTTCAGACACAGTCCTTGAACATCCCAACAACACCCACATAGAAGCCAAGACCTTATGTCAAGTTTTGGCCATACGGCTTCTAGATGGTTTAAATTCTTAAAAATGCCCATGAGCACAGTGTCACCTACATGTTGATAAAAAGAATAACTGTGGCTTTTTTTTAAGAAAGCCGCTGAGGCAGAACTGCTCTTAATGTCTTTCTAGACCCTTTCTGGACCTCCTCCCAGGACCAAGTGACTCCCAAGGGCAACATACACTCACATGCTGCTCCTGCAGCCGGAGCATGCTGGTGGTGTTACCACACTGCCAGTGACACTGGCACAAACTGACCAGAGATGAGGCTCATGAGGAGAGTTGCTGCAGGAAAGGTGCAAGTTCGTGATGTGAGTGAGGGGGTATCAGGCCCAACGTTGGTAGACCTGGACCTGGACCACCTCAGATGTGGAGGCCAACTGGAGAAGCCCCCAGAGAGGTGTCACAGGGACTAGAGACACTTGCGGCTCATCCCCTGGTGTACCCAGGCTCCCCAGCATGTCTGGATGGCATGGGCAGTGCTCAGAGCCCCCAAGGGGACATCAGGATCATCCTCACCAGGCAGGTGGTCAAGCCACCCCAGCAAATCCACTTTAGCCTCCAGAGGAAGATGTCTCAGAAACAAACATAAGAAATCACAGGGCAGCACCTCCCACTCCTGACCCTGAAAAGCTGTTCCTAATGTGTTCCTTGCAATTCAGATGTTAATGTCTTAAAACGCATGAACGCTAGCTATTGTAAGTCTGGAGAGCCTCATTACCAGACAGAAATCCTGCCCTTCTGCAATCCCGCTGAGTGCCTGACCTCCTTGGCACCTTGCAGCAGAGAGTTCCATGGTTTAATTATCTTCTGTGTGAAAAGGGTTTTATTTGATCAGTCTGGAAATTGCTGCTTTTCAATTTACTTGAATATTTTCAGCCACCAGTGTTACACTAGACAGGATTTAATATATCTTTATCATACTCTCCTTCATTGGTTTCCTTTCTAAGGTGAACAGTCCTAGAACAACCTTGTTCATATGAAAGGCTTTCTGTGCCCCCAATCAGTTTCTTTGCCCTTCTGTGAACCTTTTCTAGTTTTCTTTAAGATAGAGAAGCTATACTGTACATATATTTGAGGTAAGGCAACTTATTTTCTTTACCATTCTCTTTGTATTTCTCATCCATCATGTAACATTTGGTTTGTTTTTCTGGGCCTCAGTGGCATCAGGGGAAGGTCTAAGCAAGAAGCACATGGGGTACAAACCCTCATCCCTAACCATCCACGGCTGATTTAAAACCCTATAAAGTGTGTAGATAATTTTTTTTTTAAAAGGGCATCTGTGTTATCACAGCTTTATAAAGTTCCCATTTGATACCAGTGAGTGGACTAAATCTTTTAGCAATTCCCAAGTGCACTTTGCCAGTCTGGGTGAATTTGTTTCTGTAGCCCATCACTGTTGAGGTGTGTAAAACCTTTCCAGGTGTGGAATAGGATGAAAGGGACGCATACGGAAGGAAAGGGAGGCTTCTTAGTGCAAAGGATATCTTATAAAGAAATGGTAGCTTCCCACAGCATAGGTAAATTCAGGCAGTGGTGCTGCAGGCAGGTACATCTGCATGTACTTAGGTCAACAAGCAGAGCTGTCCCTGCTGAACATTACACAAACTTTAAAAAAAAAAACAAAAAAAAACCCCAAAAAACAACAGATCAAAAAATCCCATGAGGTGTTTAAAAAGCCAAAGAATTCACTATATGTATTGTCCCAATCGCACCTGTTGCTCCCACGGTGCTGTGTTTGCCCCAGCTCAGTTATACCCCCTGGAATGAGAGCCAAGGGATAAAGAGAGAAGCTGCTCAAGAAAGCTAGGAGACTGAATTTAGAATCCTGCCCATGACCATAGAAATTGAGTACAGAGCCCCTGGCTTTTTATTCTGGACACAAACCCCTCCCAAGTGGTACTGACATTTTATATGAAGAAACGAATTAAACAAGTGTGTTGCCAATGTGATCTAACTGATCTGGGAGAGTATGAAAAGGAAGGGAAAATATAGGTTGGATATTCTTGTACAAGTCCAAACAATATCCATCTGGGAGAAGTAGTGAGCGATTTTCCCCAACAACATGTCCCCTCTAGAACTAGTCTGACTCTTAGCTAGCTGACCTATGAGAACAGAGTTATTAATTGCTCAGTCATAAATGAGGTTGAAATTTGTATCTGCTACCAGTTTAGTATATAAGCCAAGTACTAGCAGTGTCAGCATGTTCCACAAACGAAGCAATCTGGTTTTGTTTTAAATTACCTCTGTTCCTGGGGTAACAGTCAGATCATCAAAGGGACGTCAGGTAGCAATTTCCTTCAACCTGAGAGAAAAGCAACATGTAGAAATGCAGGGAGACTTCGGGTAAATATCACCTCTGTCAGTGGCTCAGGGGAAGTACCCTGGCTTTGCAGCTGTTAACTGAACATCAGCACTTTACAAATGACAGTAACGGGTGGAAGCACAGAGGGATAGTTGCAATAGTGAAAGGAGCAGGCACAGCTTATTCTTTGTTTGCTGGCAGGTCCTGATAACAGTCTTCTTCCCCTTCAGCTCAAGCCGTAGGAGAAAGGAAGGGGGCTGTCCATCTGTCAGACATCTTGTTGGCCATTCTTTGGCATGTTTCCTTTTTTTTTCCCCTTCATTTTCTTTCCTCAAACAGCTATGATGATTTGTATGTGCAAATAGTAATCTCTTGGCAGCTGGTAACGAGCTGGGCTGCAACTTTACAACAAGATAGAAGGAGGAAAAATAGGAAGATCTATGCATCTCGAGTACTGTAAAACGGTGCTCTGTGCTCACACAAAGCCACGTACCGTGTCCCCCAACTGAGGACACTCACCAGAGCAGGAAGCTTGCTCTGCTGAGGAGGGAGACTCAAAGTTCAGGAAGTCACTTGAGAGCAAAAATAGACTAACAATTGCACCAAATACACTAACCTGCGCTGCCTTTTCCATCCCTTTGTCAGTACCGAAGGGTGAATGGGAATGCATCACATCCTCTTTTGGATGCCCTTGTAGAGGAAATACAGTGGCCCAGACCTCCTAGTGCTGAGCCATATGCAGTCCTTGCCTGGCTGTGCAAGGGCAGAGAGGCTCTGAAAAGGAGCCATCCAGGAAAACTGATTACTCGCCATCACTGCTGATAATGCTGGGATTCAGCCAGTGGCCTAAGGAAAGAATTGGAAGCAATTTTTGGAGCTACTTTTACTTCCTCACCCCTTCACACTTCAGTATTTGTACTGTGTCCAGGTTGCCTCACAGGACAAAACTGGGACGTGCTTCTGCCACCAGCATATACCAGTGTATGAACACCACCTTTGGAAGGCAGGCTGCAGGAGACTGGAGGCTGTGGTCACTTTTGCCTTTCCCTTGCAGGCCCAGGCTGAGTTCAGACACCATAAGTCCCATCAGCTCTTGCAGCAGGGCATACCATGATGATCAACAGGTGTCCTAGGTTTTCTGGGGCAGCCCCAGGGTTTAAGTTCGCTGTCGTTGTATCACAAAGAAATTCTCTAAGAAGTTATTTTGTCCCAGAGTTTAGAAACAATATTGCAGAATGTATAATAGTCCTGTGTGCATTGCACTGGGAAGGTGGCATTTCCCAGTCTTCCCCACTGAAGCTACAGCCTCCCTGAGGATCTACTGTGCAGAAGAAAGATTGGGAGGTAAGGGCCACAGACTTGAGATATGAATATTTCTGTCATGTAACCTGATGTGGG
This sequence comes from Leptosomus discolor, assembly GCF_034619465.1. Classification (NCBI taxonomy): domain Eukaryota; kingdom Metazoa; phylum Chordata; class Aves; order Leptosomiformes; family Leptosomidae; genus Leptosomus; species Leptosomus discolor. The sequence continues at coordinate 96,157,543 of NC_141391.1, read as the reverse complement.
AAGAAGAAGGAAACACCCTGTCACAGTTTTACATGGGGAACATGTCTTCTGAGTCCCTTTGTTCCTCCCATCTCATCGTTCCCCATACAGGATCCTTTTAGGAGGGATTCCAGTGCACCTTATGTACTCTGAATCAGTTCTGTGATATCTCCACAAGGACATTTGGAGAGAGGTGCAAGACATCGTATCACCATTTCTCCCTGCTGGTACAAAGTTCTGGGCCTAACCACACTATGGAGAAGCAGACCTTTGTGGCATCTCTAAAATGCAGCTCAAAATATGTTCCCGATTCTTCCACTGCTTCACTACTCACAGGTGTATCAGCTGGATCGCCTCCGAGGCAGCTATGGAGCTTTTCCTGCAGGTAAACTGTGGATGTGACCCTAAAGCCATCCTGGAGTCACTTCTGCACAACACTGCAGACCTGCCAATATGCCCTTAGAGTCTGGAAGACCCTAGCCAGTCTTACAGGGCCAGATGCATCTGATATTGAGGTAGTCCCATTTCCAGGAGCATAACTTTACACCAAAAGCCAAAGAAAACTTTCAGAGCCCAGAATAGTAGTTTAATTTGCCACCCCATCTGACTATAATTCAGGATCCTCTCATAACCTGTTTAAACTTACTTGCTGTAGCAAGCTCACAATGTTGTTGCAGCATATTTGGGAAGGTGTCATCAAGCTGCATCCCTCTGGTTGCCAGGTGCTCAGCTGCACAATGCTCAGACTTGAAACGGTTTCCTGCTGCCTTCTTTGGCTCGCAAACAGTTCTCTGTTGTGATCCATGGCTGAAGGCTGGATGCAGCAAAGATGGGCACTGTTTCTTGTTTAGATAGACTCTGGCATGAATTCCAGTTTCCTCCCAGACCTTCATAGCTTTTGTCATTTACTCTACTACACTCCTACATTTTAGTATCTGAGCTGAACAGCTTTAGATTCAATCATAAAGTACCACCTATCTGATGGTTTTCAGTGTGAGGTTGTCCCTGGGAGCATGTTCGGTTGGCCTTTCATGTTGTAAAACAATTGTGTGCAATGATATTAGTGCACAAAGAGCCATGATGGATAACTGGTTGTTAGTTCAAGTTTTCCCACTAATCTAGTTCCTCCAGCAACACAAAGAAAAATGCTTTGAAAGAATGTACTTCAAACAACCAGTGTCCCCTGTTGGCTTTCTTCAGTGCTGCAGAGACATTTATTAGGCTTTCCTAGAACAAAATACGGTGTTAAATATAACAGCAATGGTTCAAATGGCCATAAAATGTATTGGGGCATGCTATGGATTCAATTGATTTCAAAGCTTAGATTTAGGGAAAATTTATAGTCAGGGACTTTATTTTTCCAAAAGCTTGGCTTAGTTATTTAATATTGATCTTAAGATTATGATAAAATACATTTGTATTGATTTCTGTGAGGAAAAATTCATCATTGCAAGAATTTCTGGCTCTATATATTGGGTGGGTGAAGATGCAGCTCTTTCTGGTGCAGGTCTTGCACACTGCAGCTACGAAATCCCAGAGGAGAATAGAGTGCGTGAGGGTGGAGCAGAAGCACTGAACTCACATTCTTCCATGTCTCCAGACAAAGTAAAGTGACCCAGGAAAAAAAACAGAGATCATTCTAGTGTGGTGTGGATTTTGTTAATAAACTGTTGTTGGTTGGTCTCCTTTACAGCAGAGCAGAGAATTATAACCTTTGCATATCTTTGCTTCAGTCAACTTGCCAATCTATTTAGCAAACGCATAATTCTGCCTTAAAATATATGCTGTTACAAGGTTAAAAACAGTCTTATAAAAGAGTTGTCACTTAATTAAGCTCCTCTGGGCTAGACTGTAATACTTTGGGTATCACAGTTGTTAATTAATATAAATTAGGACAGCAAGTTTCTGTATTTCCATTTTTTATATTATTTTTCACAGGATGCCAATTACATCTGGATTCATACTACATAATACCTGATTATGGAAATAATTCTCATTTAATCAATAGTCTGACAAATGCCACTCAACATGAGTAAAAAAATAATTTTTCTTTCCAGACCAAAATAAGTGTAAAGTGAGTTAAACAAAGAGTACGATTCAGCAGTGGTAAGCTAAACTAAGTTAAGAGGATATTCTGAGATGGAAAGCCAAATACATCAATGCAGAGTCAAGATTACTTTCAAAATCTGAAACATTCAGGGGATGGAAATGCCGATTATGCATTCCAACAGCTTCGTACCTACTCTGCACCATATTAATGAGCAAATAAGAAAAGATAAACTATAAGTCATGCAAGTCTTGAGCATATTGTAATAGTACATTATGCTTTTTGTCCATTCATTCCTTAAGGAAAATATTTAACCAGAACTCACTATAAACATAGCCTAACTAGCTGATTTACCTGAGTCTGCAGCTGTTTTGCTTCCTCAGAAGACAAAACAATTGAAACACACCAATGTTTCTACTCCCAGATGTCTTTACAGAGTAAGGACTGAGTGGACACTGCTCACCTTAAATTCACCAGTTGCCTTTGAAGCTTGCAGTCACACCATCATTTCTCACTGTATTTGTAAGCTGGAAAATAAAATCAAGGTTATCACCTTGTGACATTTTGGCTTGAGTATACGTTTACTGCAGCGCTTTTCTGCATGTAATGTATTAGACTTGCTCATGTATACCATCATTCCCTGTGGTAGCTAAGTTAATGAAACTGTTTAATTAACTTATGAAGTACAAGCCAGAGTTCTGGGGACTTTGCTTAGCTGCCTTACAGGCTGTATGTGGTTAATTGACAACTAGAGCAAATCTACACAGGATATCAGAGCACTGATCATTAGCACTGGCAGGTCCCCAAAAGGTTTATGTTTAAAATTACCTACTGTTCAGTGCTTTGAAGTAAATATCGCTGTTACTTATATTGATTTCAGATGTCATAGAAATCTAGTCTATGACTTTTTAAGATCTGAAGGTTAAACTTTATGCCAATGTCTAGAATCTTGATAGCTGTAGCACAACCGTGAATAGAATGAGTTAAGACCACCAGGGACTCCTGAGCAAATCAGCAAGGAAGGGAGGCTCCAAGGGCACACAGCACTCAGAGGAGAAAAGGCTTAAAGAAGCAGTATTCTCCCACAGCTGTAATTCACTTAAAAGGCTTATTGGTAATCAAAAAAGCAAGACTATCCACAGAGCTGAGGAAATTGTAAAGCTCTACTCATTTCTACCAGAGAAGTCTGATCCAAAGCCTGTTGTAGTTGAGGAAGGAGTCCCACCAACCTTCATGAGCTCTGACTGACGCTGCAAATTACTTAAGGACTCCACAACATTAACGCTAGGAGAAAACATCAGTCTGTTAAAGTGTGTCCCCACAAACCCAGAAAATACCAACCAAACTACAAGTAGCTAATATCAGTAGATCCTCAAAAATCCAATTAGTGGCTGCAACCTTGAATTTTATCCTTGTTCAAAAATACATCTTGTTCCTTTTCACAGTGGGTTTGCTCTCTACACCCTCCCCAACACACATGCTTCAGTAGCTGACTTTTCCCATCCATGCCAAATTGCAGACTCTTTTCTGTAAAGTAATTTTGTCTGAATTGCCTGTGCACCCACCCATCCCATCCCAATTTTAGTCCATGGCATCTTGTTTTCAAATTAGTTGCTATCTTAAACAGCTTACTGCCTTCAATCTGTTCGTCTCAGGATTTCGTTTACCTCTCTGACAATCTCCCATTTTACTTCATTTCTTCCTCAGGCCGCAGGGGCCAGCAGAGGCTAATCCCTCGTAACTCAAAGTCCAAACCTCTAGGCTATTTAAGATTTTCCTTCATAACACCTTTTCAATTTCAAACCCCTAAGCAATTTTACCAGTGCCCAGAATAGTATATAATACTAATATTTATCAAGTTTCTGTACAGCAAAATAACCTTTACTTATTTATGGTGTATAATACCACTCACATGGAAGTTTGGGGTGCTTCCTTCATGGCTGTGGCTCTTTAACTGCTGTCAAAGCATACACAGGCACCATTTTGCTACCTGCTGTTTCAGTAATAGACCTTCTTCTTGTCATTGCACTGGTAAAAAACTAGTTCACAGAACACTCCTTCCCCCAATCTCTTCTTCCTCCTGTTTTTCACTTTTTACGTACAAATGTGTATAGCTCCTTCCAGAATACCAAGACAACCCTGCTTTGTCCTTTACAAGCACCAAAGACAATAAGCGCTGATTGCAAGTAGGATATCTTGTTGAAATGAATCATGCATCCTACTCATTTAGAACCTTTCTCTTCTTAGGTGAAAAATCGAAGTCCTCTCACATATAATTCACAATAGATGAAATTCACTGCTGAGAAGAAGGCCAACCCAAAGTCTGTGCAATGCTGAATTGTGTTAAAGCTCTGTTTTGAAGGTTTCTGAAAGCTTAGGGAACTGAAATGTCTCTGCCAGCCCCGCTGCCCAGGGATGAATTTCACTCTTTGTGAACTGTCTAGGAGAAGAGTTTGATTTTTATTCATGTGATTATTGTTTGAACTTACTTGAAAAATGTTTCATGCCTATACATTTCACAGGTACATTGTCTTATCAGTACTAAAAATATGCAGAGATACTATTATGCAGCGGCTTGTTTCCACAAAGAACTCAGTTATTGATTTACTTATGGATAGTTATCAGAGATAGTGGTTTAAGTTGTAAATTCTGCGCTTTACTCTGGGAGCAATACACAGGTCAGACTCTTATTTCTTTTTCCTGTTGGGATGATTTCACAAATCTACTGTGAGTTTTAAATTTGAATCCTTCTAGAAAGACATTCAGTGTAGAAATGTAAAGACTCTTGACATTATTGTTTTTCCTAATGTTTTTCAAACAATTCTCTTAGGTGGTACTTTGAAAAGTGAGTGAAAAGGTCATTGACTCATACCCATAGCATTGATACACATAAATGTGTACAGATGGTTTTCACCAGCTTTTAGTTCATGCACATATTTTGCATGAACTAATAGAGGATGTTCTGCATGGATGTAGTTGTGGGAGTGCCAATGGTTTGCACATTCTCGTCCCCACCCACTCCATGGATGTTGTATTGTTGAGATGACAACTGCATAAACTTTTCAGTTTCCTATCCAAGCTCATAAATTTCTCCTTCAGACAAAGAAATTAGTTATCTAGGAACAGTATTGGAAGGAAAAGATCCTAACTGTGTAACTCAGGGTTGGGACTTTGCAACTGGGATTGAGTTCACAGGACAGTAGTATTGGCAGACAGCCCTGAAGCTGCTGGTCACAGTGCAAGTCCTGGGGCTCAGCAGCCTAAGGGTTTTCTTGTTCTTTCCATGTAAATGTGCGAAGAATAGGCATTGTTCCTCAGGATAACATAGCAGGATGAAATCTAAGCGGGGTCAGCTTTGCAGTTTTCCTGTTCCCAGCTCCCTTATCAATGTTTGCTAACACCTCGCATCCATAAAACTGAGATGTAAGGAAGCTGTAAGGAGCACTATATGCTTTACATCATTATTATCTGTTAAGACAGCTTTCATAAATCAAGACGGACTTTAAAATTGCCCACATCCATTTAAAATACTGCAAGGCCTTCCACAGAAAAAGATATTAAATATTTTTTCTCCAGCATACTCAAAAAGGGATGTATTGGGCTGGGTGTGGGGGTCTTTCCCTTAGGCTTTTTTCTCATTCTTCCTTCTTTATGAGCATTTCCTCATGGCAGCAGGGCATTGGGCTCTCAACCTGCTTACTTACCACACCCAGCAGGGAAAGAATCATGCAGTTTTGTATTTGACTGAGAACCTTTCCCATGAAGGAAGTATGTGGTTTGTCTTGCAGAAAGCAACCAAGGGGGTGAAGCCTTTGAGCCCTCTGGTCTGTTTAGGGCTGGGATGTAGCTGTGTGACCCTTACCACTGAGACAGAAAAGCAGTCCTAAAAGGAGGGGTGCCAATGTTAGTCCTGCTGTAGGCACAAGCGTGGCAGCTCCAGCCCCGCTTTGCTCACTCTCCTAAAACTCTTCCTCTGTCCCATGCAGTACGTGCTCCCTAGATACTACAGCTCCTGGTTGTCTTGTCCAGCTCCTGGTGCCTGTGATGCTATTGAAGGAGACAGTGAGACTGCAGCCACACCAGTGATTCTGAGTTGCTCACAGCAGTGCGATTGTCACTGCTAATACTCAGTGGAAAGGGGGACCACAGACATTTAGGTCCTGCAGGCAAGACGCCTCTGCTGTCTCCAGTGAAAGATTTGGGAACTTCTGGCTACTTCCATCTCAGAAAACCTTCCAAGCATTGAAGCACAACACCTTGCCAAACTGAACTGCCTGGGCAGACCCTGGAGCGCTTTTGGCCTATGCCAGCCAGCATACTCCTAAAGGGTCTTCTAGCAAGTTTTGGGAGTTCACACAGGCTAAGAGCTGCTCCCAGCAGGCAATTTGCAGGGAGCCATCCTTTTTTATGAGCTGAGAGGTTTTATCAGCATGGAGCAGGTCTGTCCCTACCCATGAGGCTCAGCTGGCCTTGCAGGCTCTGTGGCTCTTCCCCCTGACAGATGCTGGGCTCTGGATGCCACCTCCCCTGATGATGCAAGGGAGACTTATCCCAACCCTGCTCATGCGATGAATGCTTTGCCACATTTCTTGGGTGGGACAAATGCTGGTGTCTAAGACAAACTGCTTTTATTGCCCCACACTTCTCAGCCCTGATGTGAATGAACAACTCATACAGTGGGTCTTTCAAATAGTTTTTATGTGACTTTCTTGCATCAGCAAACGTACTTATGGAATAAGGACTTTCCTTTGGCATTAATACACACTGCCAAGTATAGTTATTCTTACTCTTAGCCTTGCGACAGAAGACTTGCTAACTTCTCCACCCATTGCTCCATCAGCCATGAGGATGCTCTTTACTGGAGTGAGCACTCCCTTTGGTTATTCACTTAGGGCCTTCTCCCTTTTGACAGCTGGCTGATTTCTTAAACCTTGCTGCAGCACAATAGAGTACCAAGCACCATCTGTCACAAAGGAAATAGCTTATACATGCTCTGTCCCTTCATCCTTAGTATCAGATTTGTTGTTTTCTTCAGGAAGAAAATGCAATATACCCGTGGTGCAATGGAAGGCACTTGACATGGACACAGGAGTTCAGCAAATTTGAGTCCTGCAATGATATGCATTATTAATGCCTGGGGAGCTCAGTTTGCAAATCTTTTCACAATCAAAAACCTCACATTGCTTTCACCACAGTTTGTTCTGCAGGTCCTAGAGCCCCCATTTCTGTGGCACAGGGGTAGGGGTGGCAGGAGGCTGTCCTCCATGGCAAAGGGTTCCAAAGCAGTGATACAGGGGATACTACAGCAAGAAAACAATCAAAGGAAAGGACTCTGCTTTCATTCCCCGTAACAGCATACAGCACGAAACCGCATCCACACACAGCTATAAAGACACAAATACTTCTACTGCACTGCAAACTCCAGGCTGTAAAGAGAAGTCAACTTGTCGGGGGGCAGCTTCTCCATTTGAAGGCACATGCCAGAGTCAGACTGGCAGATCAGGAGGATGACAGGAATTGACTAGGGATAAAAAGGTGGTAATTTCTCAGGGGCAAAATAGAAACCAAAAGGTTTCATATCTATTTTGTTAATGCGAATTGGAGAAGATTTTCTTTGCAACAGACAATAAATGTCCTACAGCAGCCTCCCTGAGCCAGTGCAGTCTTTGAGACCTCCAGACCAAACTCAGAGTAATGGCAGGTTTCCTTTTTATTGGTGATTTTCAAACGATTTCCTATCTCTCGTGATTTCAGCGAATTTTCCCTGTCCTAGAGACAAGAAGCTGCCATTCCAAATTTATCAGTGGAGCAAGAAAATGAGCTAGTTGTTCACCCCTCTCTTTTTCTCTCTAAGCATCAAGTATTACCAACCAGTAGACTCCTGGCCTATGCTGTGGGTTAGTTTTCTGTGATGTATCTGTTCCTTGTCAGTAGCTGCAAGTAAAACATTTTAGGTAAAATTACCCATTTGAAGCTAGAACTTCATCAAACCTCTTTGTAGAACCAACAGAAATTTGGTTTAGACTTCACCTGACATTGCCTCAAGTTATTATTGTTCTCAGTATTCACTTTATAGTAAATATTGCATACTTAAAACCATCTGGTGTGTTGTTCCTAGGTTAAATGTGTGCTGCTTTTTGAGATATTTTGGAAGTTTTGGTACACACAACTTTTAGACACTAGTGGGAACAGCTGAAAGAATGCTGAAAATATTTGTTCATTGTATTGATTTCTGCAATAAATGAGTCAGTAAAAGTGGATGAGGGAATTCGTATATGCTGTGTATGAGTTATAGACACTTCCAACATTCTTCTTTCTAATTCACACCTCAATAACATTACAGAAAATGTATTGTGTCAGTTTCATTAGTCTTTGCCTTCTCCTTCCAGAAATATGAATAGATATTGATTTTACCAAATTAAAATATAATCCAAATCTTTGGCTATATAAATTTATCTTTTTTTTTTTTTTTTTTTTTTTTTTAGAGTGCACTCGTTTTCTAACTATCATCAATTTTGTCCCCTGACCTGTACTTCAAACACAAGTGTATTAAAATGATCTATTGGTTTCTTATTTAAGTGGTTGTTTATAGAGTCTGGAGGTTGGCTAACTCTTTTTAGGCTGGTTTAACCTCAGCTCCATAAGTCTGATGCCTGCTGCTAAAAGGGGATTGTTCATTCTCCGGCAGTAAATAATGAAATGAAACAAACATAATCTGTAATAGAATCAAATGTGAGTACAATGAGTCCACAATTTAATTTGGATTTAATATAGTTGTTTAATCCTGTTAAGGGGTGCCCTCATGAGAAAGATGCTTTAGCAGCGCATAGCAGAGCTTGAAATGTGAGGACAGGCAGTTAAAGCTGGCTTCCTGGTGCAGTAGAGGATGAGAAGGGACAATATGCTTTTGCACTGTGCCACAGAGCCAAGTCTGACACCACCATTTTGGACAGACTGGAGGTTGCTGATGTGACTTCACAGAGAGCATGGAGAAAGATCTAACAGTCACCAGTGCAGGAGATTATTTTCTGTTTTATGCCTATTCTGAATGATCCAAGGGGCTGGGGGAAGTATCACATCTATCTGTTTGGATGCACTTGACATTTTTTGTTTTGCTGTGATGGAAGTGTTTCACAAGAAGCCAGACGAAGCAAAGGAAGCTTCATTTGTGGGAGAAACAGGAAGAGAGAAACACTAAAAATGAATTGTCACAGTACAGAAGTAGAAACAGTCATTAATTTTTGTGAAGCCATTGTTTCATCTAGGAATAATTAGGTCTTGCAAGAGACAACAAGAAACATATGCATTTACATCATAAATTCTGTTTTTCAAGATACAGTCCTTAAACATAAGTAGCACTTTTCCTGCAGGAAATGCATTTTTCTACAAGCGTAGAACATCTTCCACCAGAATTTTCTGTGGAGAACAGGTGTTATCTAATTGCTCCAGGAAGACAAGGAGCAAAGGACTTACTGTGCCCATAAAACAAACTACGGAACTAGCTAGGAGGAAATTATCTGGGTTATTAGCGTCAGGATGTGAAAAAACACACAACTCTAACTACTTCAGAGGCTGGCATTGCAGAAAAAAAACCCTAGGTCACTAAAACCAGCCCATTGCTGTGTCATACCCCACTTATCCCAGGAAGCTATTGTTTCTCCGGTCTCTCATACAAGAGATGGCAGTCAAGATATATTTGCCACCACGTCCTGGAATTGCAGGTTTCTTTCTGCTCTTCAACAGTTGATATATTCCCCTCTTTTCCTGTTTTGAAATAAACTCTCCTGAATCATCCAGCTAGTCACATTCTTGAAATTTTTACTAAACTTCACTTGCAGTAAAAAGCACTTGCAGAACTGTCCTTTTCCAGTTTATTTGTATCAACTTTTCTGGGACAGTGGTTCCCAATTTTCAGTTTGTATTTTTTTTACTGAACTCTAAAACTTTCCCCAGGTGTGTCCAAGCTCTTCTATAATGATCATAAATCCATTGACAATGTCCTTGTTTTTAGTTATTTTTGTGGACCACTTGAAAGTAGTCTTTATATATCCAGAGTTTCTATGGACCATGCACTGAAAATCGCTGAGCTCTACTCATTTCTAAATCTGGCTTCCTTGATGGGGCAGTGCTTAAATGAGGTGATTATCACATGAAGCTGTGAAGTGGAAGTTCATTCCCTGCTCCTTAATGTCCAAAATAGGGAAAGATGTCTGCTCTCCATGTCATGAGCAGAATATTAGTTAACAAGTAGGTATGGCCCAGGACCAGAGTGTGGTCTCCTGTACCTGTGCCCATGTCCTCTGAACTGTCTCAACTAGCATGTGGCTGGTGTCCTAACTGTTCAAAGTGCAAATATTGCATGTCGTGCAACACTAATCATGACAAAACTGACCCTTTTACTCAGTGGACCTGCCGCTTGTGTAGATTGCCTGGCCATGGAGAAAGTTGGCTTCCTACCTTGGGTACTATCATTGGAGACCTCTAAAGGCCCTTGACTTCTTTGACACTCAAATTATATGCCTAATGTTCGCCTGTTTGAATAGCTTGTCCATTTTCACTGCATGTCAGGCAATCTCTCCATTTAAGGTCAGGACTGCTTCTGCACTAGCTTTATTTTTCCCCTGTGTCTTTCTTTTGATTTCAGTGGGTGATGGTGCCATATATCTAGAGTGGAAGAAGACAAAATTGTTCCTCAGAATCACGGGTAGGTTACCAGGAAAGTCACACGGTTACAACTATTTTTTCTTAGTTATGCACTGAACAATCTGAACGGGTAGAATTAACATCCAACCCCAAGGAGCCACTTCTGCAATGCTGTTTTTCAGAGCAAAGTCACTTGTCAATGTCATTTTAAACAGTATGTTGGTGAGAAGGTATAGATGAAAGAAACTGCATCCTTCAGCCTGGAGAGGTCATGGTAGAGCTGGATTGTGGGACCTTGTGTACTCTGGTGGTCCAATCCTCAGCCAAGTGACAAGCTCAGTAGAAATACAACTTGACATTATCATTACATTGAGGCATTTAGATAGCACCATAAATATACATACTGCTTAAAAGAATACAGATAGATATATTCTTTGTCCTAAAGACCTTAGAATCTGAATAATGAAGTAAAATTACAACTAGCACTTAATCTATTGAATATCTTTCATTGCATGGCAGATCCTCAGCTACTCTAATAATAATGTTGTATCACCTAATCTCATGTACTGTATATTTAGTGCTTAGTTAAAGAATTGTAGACTTTCTGTTTTTAATAGCATTTTCTGTGCTTCTTCAGTGCTCCTCAGTGTTCCTCCTCAGTCTTTTTTACCTAACTGGCAACTAGACACAGCCCTATTGAACTTGTCAGATCATGGTCCAGGCTCCCAGCCAAGTGAAAACAAAATTTTAATCCATGTTGCCAATTGTCAGGGAGGGTGAATTGATGTAATTGCCCTGGTCCTTCAGTTAGAATTGTTAATTCTTGGTGATTTTGAGGAGAATGTCCTATGTTACTGAGCATGTAGCCCTTTTACTTTCTCATATGTCATTCGTTAACGCCATTAGAAGAATGTTGAACAGAAGAAAATGCATTGTAGAAGGCTGGAGATTTCAAGACATTTGATCTGAGAGAACATTAGGAAACTATCATTTGCCTTTGAGATTTATATCATATATATATACTGAAATAATTCCAACATGTCCTGCTGGATTAAGAAATATGTTTACTGTCAGACATCCAAGTACAGTTTTCTTGTTTGTTATTGTGAATGAAATACAAGTATTGAGAAACACATGCAAAACATTGGTGCTCTAACCAAAGAAAGATGTCTGTGGTTTTAAGACTGACAGGAAACAGGGAATAGCTTCTTCCTGGCTCTTCTGTCTCACTATCCAGGGGAGCCAAACATAGTTCATCTGTTCTCAGCAGCAGGACAGAGATCCTGTCCTACTCCTCGGTGTCATCTCCCCTACAGAGAACACCAAACCCCTCTGAAGAGTCTCTTCCTCTGGGGCGAAAACGTCAGTTCTGATGTCAGCTTAGATGTTACCTTTAGGAGAGCAAATAATGTTATTTCTAAATGATTCCAGGTTGCTGTAACTACTGATTGTGTTCCTGTGTGCACCCGTTAAAAATAAAATTATATCTTTTAAAGAAGGAAATAATTGTAGTTGAAATGAAAGTGTTATGCTTAGTCTACCTTAAAGGAAGAATATTAGACTACTCCAATCATTGTTACCATTGCCATTAATGTAACAATAAGCAATGTTACGTTGTTTATTCTGCTAAGAATGTATTTTCTGATGGGCAAACTATACCCCTTTGAATTGAGTTTCTTGATCTGAGCTGATGGAAATACATATGTAGAGTGAAATTCTCCTGGGAGACTTGCAGCCCCAAGGCTTAGCAATGATAAGCCTAGATCCTGAAACAATTGTATTATTTAACATGACTTCCTCATCGTAATTGGCTTATTAATTCTGCAGAAAACTAAGTTCTTCAGATGTTCTTCAGGGTAGATTTTTTTTTTTCCTTGTTTGCATGTTTTTCCCCTCTCCTTTGGAAAACAGAAAGAAGTTTGGACTGTCTCTAGAAAGGAGAGAGGAAAAGACAATTTTTCTGAAGTGGAGAGTTAGCCATCATTATCTCCATTACATGACATGGCATTTGTGGAGATACAGTATCTAGCCCCATATGTAGTGACTGTATCATAAAAATCATAGAAAAATGCCTCAATCAACATTACATTTCCCTGTCTCTCATCCTGTGCTCCACCCTCCCCACAGAATAGATGTGTAGCACAGCATCTCCCATGAGACAACTTTAAAATTTCTTCACTTATCTGCTCTTCCTGGAGTATTCCTCACTGCAGCTCCTCTGCTCTGGCAGGGGGGTGATTCTGTGATCCCTATGTATCCAGGACCCAGATTCTCCTGGCCCCTGTTGCAGTAGCACAGAAATATTAGTGCTGAACATGTTGCCTCCACTTTGCCTCTGCAGCTTCTACTATGGAATACATACAGACTCCTAAAAAGGCCTTTATGATACCAGCTCCAACTGGCATGACCAAAACCAACAGTCTCTTCTTCTGTTTAAGTGGAAGTGAAGATGACAGGAGGAAGAAAGTGAAACAAATGCTTATTCAAGTAATTAGGACATTATGGGAGTGTGTAAGGGAGCATCTGAGGGTAGCTTTACTACTCTGTCTCCCTCTCTCCCATCTGAAAAGTAGAGAGGCTCTGTACATACGCCACAGCACTGGCTACGTAGTTTGCAATTCCACCCAGAGGAAAGAATGAGAGTACATCTTTTGCCAACATTGGAAGTTTGCCAAGCTCTGTGGTATTTAAGCAGTCATGACTTTGTCTTCATCTGCACAGATTAAATATGGATGCGTATATTAATTATGTAAATGCAAAACTGCAGATCTCAATCAAGTAGAGCCAAGGATACACTATCCTTTGCAAGTGCTGATTGATGCCATACACGCAAGAAAAACAGAGACCATTCAGCTCGTTGCTATGTATATTCTGGAGAGGGGAGGGAAGGAAGAAGGGAAATTTGGAAGTAAACAGTGTTTTATAATGAGAGTGAAACTATAAATGCCATAACTTTCTATAATACTTAATAGCCTCTACTCAGCAAAACAGAATGCTTACTTAGCAGGAGACAGCTCTAGAAGGTGGTGAAAACACATATTTAGAATGAGATTAGCACTATCAACTATAATCAAGACATAACAGTTTCAGTCAAGGGGTGAAACTGGACTTTGATGTGAAGTGCCTGATTTTTCTGTAACTTTGTGTACATTGTGAATAAGTACATGGAAATCAGCAGTACTATGTCAGTGTAAACTTGATGTTCCGCAGCAGAGGATGGATAAACCTTCCAGCTTTGTGACTGATGGCACCACAAAATTTGATCTGTTTGTCTGCAAGCTTTGTTTTAAGCAAAATTATATGCCGTAGGCTTTCAAGGAAAGTGAATTGGACTGTACATGTGAAATTTCCAGATTCCTGTCAGCGCACACACAAAAATGGTGTGTTGTTTAGAGAAACCTCACCCTTCAGCCAATGACTAGCACCCATCTCCATTCCCTCTACTCAGCTCAACAGCTGAATGCTCCAGCATTTGTTATCAAACCACAGATTATACCATTTGGGGCCTGTCCCCACCATATTGTTCAAGTGCTAAAAAATCAATTTCGCTGCCAGTCTGACAAGGCCCATAAAAAGTATAAACAACCTACCCAGTTGTCAAATTTGGAGAAGATGGAAAAGAAAGCTGTCAGAAAGGGAAGCTGGCCAGCAGCTGGCCAGTAGGAGGAGAGGTATAGCCAAGAAGATCGCAGGGCAAGGCAGAGACCAAGCACTCTGCCATCATCCAAGCCCACTCACAAGGAAGTTCAGAAGAGCCAAACCCCAGCACTTCCATGTCTCCCAGACACTGTTCTCTCACCTGCACTACTGCCATCAAAGATGGGCACTGAGTGCTCCCTGCTTAGCACCGCCTCAGCACAGGAGGTCTACTCAGAAAGAGGACTTCCCCCACAGTCACAAGTAGTTTTGACTCCTATTTATCTAGCACCTCCTTCCAAGGGCTTGAGATAATCTGACCTAAGGATATCTTTGCACTATGAAGGGTGTACTGAATGGTTCTAGTTAAGTAACATACTTACTCCTCCTTGGGTTTTTCAAGCTGACTTTGCGTTTGGTACTTTCTGACTTGTTGGCATTAAGGTGGCTGTCATTCTCATTAGTGAGTTGTATTGGAGTTTTCTGGTGGTATGAATGCAAGAGTGCTTTATAGCTGAGACAAGTTTAATGTATATTAAGAATTGATCAGTTAGGCATGAGAGTGACCTGCAGGTTAGGGTCAGCATCCAGCTCTGCTGCTCTTGCGCTGCTCCTGTTCACCCAACAAATTCAAGCCTGGAATACAAGGTTGGTCTTCCCCCATGCACTGTGATGACTATGGGACTTGGTTAGAGGATGCTCTGGCATACTATGTGTGGTTATACCGCTGCTCTGTGTGCAGTGATAGGTGTCACAAAGCCCAGGAATATCTAAGTAGACTTAGCACATGAATGCCTCTTCAATAACCACAGATCTTGGACATGAAGAAGACTGCCTTTCTACACACAACTCCTTTTTTATGTCTGTCTTAGCTGACTTTATAGCACAGAGATGAGCTTCTGCTATGGATAGATTCAAGCCATTCCAGGAAAAAGATTTTCCTATTGAACTGGCTTGGGGATTGACAGCCAGCACACACCTTAACAGGTCTTCTCTCCTGAGAACCTGTGAGCTTTCTCAGTTTCAGCTGTTAAAATTTTTTCCAGGACACATGTGAGAGTGGAGCTGGAAACATAGCGCTGCCTAGAGAAAGAGCAGGGACAGAAAGATGGTGAATATAGTGACTCTGCTCTGCCCCTGGGCAGCCATGCATACCAGTGCGGGCTGACGGAGCAATTCAAGACCAGCTAACAGATATACAAAATAAACACATGACCACTTAGCATGTGGCACTGAACTAACTTTTCAAAAAGTAATGGCTGACCACACTGAACGTCTCCCAGAAGACTTCCTGAGCTTGTAGGGCATGCATAAGTAGTTAATCTACTTTTGGCGCACTTTCTTCATTAATAAAAGAACTGGTAGAAAACAGTGAGTGCTGTCCCTCTGCGCTTACCAGATAGCCCATACCCTGCCTTTATACTGAACAGCTCTTGAACACTAATCTGCACGTGGTGGGCCCTGTGAAAAAATTGCTAATTATTTCTAAGATAAAAATGTGTTGTTTTGTGATATACAGACATATTTGCACACGTGCAGTCAGATAAATGAAGTTGCTATTCCTCTTCAACTCCCTTAACAACCACACTTCCATGTACTGATGCCAGGTATTCACTTGGCCCTGGAAGTTCTACCTGAACTCACACTCACAGTGGCATCAGCGTACGTGGCATACATGATTCAGACCATGCCAATTTACCTAATGCAAGTTGTCTCTGTGTTTGGTTTAATGGATTACTGATGCGTGACTTTGGCCACTTATCTGAATAAACCTACACTGTGAAACTTGGTATTTCTGTTCTTGGAATTAACTTTCTGTTGATTCGAATCTATCCTATGTATTGCTATCTGAGGTTTCACTTTCATAACTACAGAAAGCTCACCTCTATGGCAGCAGTTCCAACCTTCCTGTGATTTGATTCTGTATCACTATCACTTCCTGCACTGGCAGCTCCCACATACATTTGTGTCTAGGAGGAGGCATTTGGGTGCTCAAGCCTTCAACCGTATGCTTCAGGAATCTTTGCCCTGTATTATATTTCTCCCTTTATTCTGGTAGCTTGTGTGTATGTGCACTCACCCATTTGTTCCCTTGCACCTCACTTGTTCACTCTCATTCTTATAGCAGAAAATTATCTGGTCTTTCATTTGGCTAGAATGGAAGTTAAATCCTGACAAGCAGATAAAACAAAGTGGTGTAGAGACGTGTGAATTACTATTAAACATCTAAAGATTTAGTGTGAGCGTTTTAAAGTGTTCCTAAACCTGAATATATATATATATTTAAATAATCTGAATGTAGCAATGATGTTAAAATCAGAGAAAGTTAGCCCTTCAAGATTTGTTAGACACAGACAACAAGTTACATATACATATACATTCATGTACATTTAAATTCACCTCACGCTTATTTGGAGCACAAGCTTTAGCTTAACCTTTACTCCTAGAATTTGCAAAACTTTATTCAAAGATCAACTTAAAATTCATTAAGAAACTGAGAAGTCCTCTCATCTGATCAAGTGCTAACCTTGCAAGGATCTGAATAGTGTATCTCTGACCTCTGCCCGTGCTTGTTGCAAACTTTAAAACATCAAGTCAGGTTTGAGATGCAAATGTAAATTGAGTGAAGTGACAGTCAGTGATGAAGAACTGTGTGACAGGATTCCTTACCTGTGGACTGCATATCAGATGAAGGATTTTGGCAATCAAGAAAGGGCAAGCTTGTTTAGTGTGTTAACTGCAAGCACACTTTTGGGTCTCAGGTCTTTTATTATGCGTCAGAACAGATTCATCAATGGCAGATCAGTTAGAACTCTCTGGACTAAGGTCAACCGATCACCTCTGCCTCGTGTTTTACACAGTTAAATTCTGCCGTCTTAATCTCCATCTTTCCTGATGTAGATGTGATGTTTAGTGCTATATTTTGACCGGAAAGCATAGGGAAAATATATCAGCAAAAACAGTTAGACTAGGAGTAACTTTTAATCACTTTCTGTTCCCAGATTCCACTGAAAGTGTTTTGTATTATAAAATTCAAAATTTAAAATTAATTTCTTCTGCCAACCTGTAGAGTCCCTGTTAGGTGAGTACCCACCTGCATTGCCCCCGTATTGTGTTATTTGCTCTCTGTTTTGGATCTGCCATCTATTCCCTTACGGACAGATCCTCATTAACAAAGCTCAAGAAAAAAAAAACAAAAACAGCAGCTTGTCAGATTAGAGCAACTGGGGACCTTGTTCACAGAGCTGACAAAGAAGCCAGAACATGGGTAGAGAAAGTGAAACCTTCCTCTTTCTGTTTTTTCCTTCCAGATCAAACTGTCTCATGGGACAAATGCTGGGGAGAAATTGTGTATCCTGCTACCCTGGGTCTTCTTCTGTGGAAACAAAACATTTCAGTCTTCTGTGCTTTCAGTCTACGTAACAACTGAATATTTTTTTAAAAGTTTGGGAAAATTGGAACCTTATTAAGATCTTACAAATATTACATGGTTGTGTGCAATATAGTTTGAAACTATAGTATTTAATATTATGACATTAAGAAAGACAGAGTTGAGTTAGGGAAACACACACCCATGCACCACCCACCTCCTGACTGAAATCCACACCACAGGAAGAGCTGAAAACATTTACATGGGAAACCTGGATCACACATGAGACATTGTGATTTTGTCACCATGCAGATGCAATTGTTTCTAAAGCTTTTTTCTTTCATTTAGCCATCTATATAGTGAGTGTAAGACAGGGTAGAGAGACAGAGAAAAAGAGGGGAAAAAAACTATGAGTGTGAGAAGTGCTAAATGATCTGAAAAAAATAATATGGATTACAAAGATTCTGTTTTCATATAATAAACAGTAAAAAAAGGTAAATGAAGAAGCTCCACTTTTGTTCCCAAAAATATCTCATAGTTTTTCCTTAGAGAAGTCTAAATAATTAAAAATTGCCTGATACCAGGCAGTAAAAGAAAATGGTAATAGGGACTATAAGACATAAACAAACTGTGATATATAATATAAAAGTATTTATAGTAGGTAGATCAATAGGTGAATAAACCACAGACATAAAGGGCAGATCTTGACATGTCCTGGCAAAGACTCATGAACGTGACTGTCAACTCAAGGTTATCACGGCATTTGATTACTCAGTTTGACCAGGTATGTCTAGAACTTCACACTTTCACTTGCACATATATTTTATATGTGCACCCTGGGAAGCTTGGTATTTCCACTCCATTGCATTTTAAAAAATCTTTATAGAGAATTAAATTCAACTGTGTTGGGGAGAATCAAGAAGTTAATCAAAGATAAAATCCAATCAAGATTTTGCTTGGAAAGTATATCTAGAATTATCCACATTGTGGATAATTTTTTTTTATATCAATATCTTTTTCATTGCCAAATGTATTCTACAACACATGCACACAAAAGAACGTTCTTGAGGAAAGCAGTTTGCTTTCTTCGGTTGTAATAACATGACTGAAAACAGTAAAATGTGAATAGTAGGAGCATCACCTCGAAGTAATAAAACGTTTATTCTGTTGTGTTCAAAATCACATCTGTTTAATTTGCTTGAGATAATATGTTGAAAATGAAAATGTATCAGAAGCATTTGCAAATTTGAAACTCAGAACAAAAATCTGTTAAATACAATTACTGGTTTTGTGTCAACTTGTTGATTCCAGAAAATTTAGTTTTCAGAAAATGGTAAAGCCTTGATCACCTGTCAGTGGCTGTTTTCTGCTATTGTCACCTAGCTTCCTCTTTGTAGAAAAGCAGTAAAAGATAATTTGTATTGTGTAAATCAGTCTGTTGCAAAAAAAAAATAATAATGGAGATAGACCATACTGTGTCCCACTTTTTTAGAAATAATCTTCTCTTTGCGCCATAATCGGGTCAAACACATTTTTTACCTCTTTGCTCCTGAGATATCTAGGTATCGTATTTCATGCCAGGGTTCCAACAATTCTTGGAAGTAAAGCTCAAAAAGTTCATTATTTTGTCATATTGAGACAGACCAGTGTGATCTTCTTTATTTTCACACATAAGATGAAATTTCTTCATGTCTGACAGACAAGAATTCCCCAACCTGCCAAGCAAATAGTTCCAGTTTGTACAGTAGATGCCTATATACTACAGTTCTCCTCCACGCAAAGTTAGCAGTGATTTGTGCTCAAGGTTTTGCTGTGGTAGAACTAGTTGCTTCTTGATGTTTATTAGGCTTATTATCTGGCTTATTATCTTGATAGATTGAAGCTTTATTAGTGCTCTTCAAAATTAATGTAATAAATACAGGACATGGAATTGTGTTTGTGTGTACACTAACATGTGAACTTCAAGTGAAGTTGCTACAGAAAATGTCTTGGATGCTAGTGAGGAACACCACCTTTACCAAACTGCCAGAAATTCAGGCCTTCGTATCAGGGCTTTGCATTTTCTCCTCTTTTTAGACATTAGCAGTTTTTATATGGCTGGATTTTCTCGCTCTACCATTTCCCAAACCTGTGAAACTATCTGTTTACAGTCTTAAATCCTCTACAAGTATAGCTTAGCTCAGTGGGGCTAATAAATTCACATCTGTTGTCAGATGCAATGTGCTTGAAGTTCAGGCACGCTATTAAAGGTGAAAAAATTTCAGCTAAGATTTAATTTCTGAGGCCATAAAGATACAGCAACTGGTTAAGATAGTTCCAATATACTATTAGGTAATTAAAATCTCCATCTCTGCTTGTTTGCATGCTGATGAGATTAATTTGAGCATCTGCAATTCGTTCATTAAAAGCCAGAGGTTTTACCTGTCTTCTCTCTCTCTTATTTTTTAATGTGACCTGAGAGCATATTTATTAGTAAGCTCCACATAAACTGAGGTATGTTATGATTATATTTCTTGACCTATTCTCATATTATACTTGGGTTTTAAATCATTCTCATTCACAATGAGGCTTTCACATCTGATGTTAAGGTATGCTCTGTGCAAAGGTGAGAAAGCTTATCCCAATTAATATAGTATTTTATTTTCTAATGCCCTTAATGACTAGAGTTTTGGACTTACTTGTGCTTAAAATTTCACATCTCCTGAGCAGTAACAGATCTAAAACTTTTTAGTAGAGGGGCACCTGCAAAGAAAGTTTTGCAGTAGGCGTCTGTGTTTGTGTGTGCATGTGTGTACAAAGTAATGAAAGTTTAAGAGGAGAGTTTTGTCCCAAATGAGAACAACATAAGTTGTTAATTATCAGGACAATACTAAAAGGGAGGGCAATATTCAGTTGGGGAAGCATGGGGAAGAACTTTTTGGTATGTGTGCAGTTAATTCATCCATGCCAAAACTCTATTGTCATGCACTCAGCAAGTCCAGGTGCATACTACTTTCAATCTGTGTTTCAAGATATGACCAGAAAGAATTGTAATTTCTGGAGTTCTCTGGGTGTGTGTGAGTTCATCCAAGATCAGTCTGGTTAAAAGCAATTATTTCTGGCTTCTATATAATTTTGAATTTATCTGTAACATATATAGACAAACAATTCAATAAGTGGAAGAGTATCAAACTGTGTATCAAACTACCCAAGATCTGAAATAAATAATTGCAAATCAATCGCTTTTTCTACTTTAGACAGACAACATATACATGTAAAAAATGACAGCTTCTTCAATTTTAAGGGGAAATAATGTTAATGATGTTTGTAAACTGCCAAATATTGATGCAGGAAAAGCTTACTAAGCTTATTTCATGATCATTTCAGATATATTCAAATAACATTTCTTGCTTGCTTGTCTAGGAGGTCTCATCTTGCTGCAGTCTACTGTAGAGTGCCAAGGCACAGTAAGCTTGACTGTCAGCCAGTTTATACCACTCCTTTCTACTACTTTTGCTGTTTCTTACATGGAGCAGGACAACGCATGGCAGGAAGAAATGTTCACTTCTGCAGGCAGCAGAGCTGGGGCTATTGCTGTGTCTTCTTACTACAACGTACAGAATCACTGGGGTAAAATTTTCAGGCATTCATGGTGCTAAATCTTGTATGTCAACTTTTCTCTTTCTCTTTTACATACAGTATGGCTTTATATTTTATTTGTATAACTATACAACCGAGGCAAGACAGCAGGTACCTCTGAGGGGGTGCGGAGAGACCCACCTTCACACCACAGGGGCGTGGGAGCAGGAGTGACTGCACTTGTTGGGGACTCTGATGTGTAGGGGAATGGAGGCAGAGATCATGACCCACTGTAGATGGTAGCTGCTGCTTTATCTCAACAGAGAGCTGTGTCGGGGCACCATGGAGATCAGTGGCTACCTATGGGCTGAGGTTGTGGGGGTTGCCCATGGTGGGGGCAACAGGGAAGGGCCTGACAGCTCTGGGCCCATCCTATCCCTCAGTCTGGAGCAGCTGAGGGCATAGGGACAGCCCCAGGCATCAGGCACCCCCCTGGGGATGGGGCCAGGGCATGGGCCTGTGGGTGGGCCCAGCACAGAGGGGCTCATGGCCAGGCAAGGTGGGGCTGTGGGGGGCTGGAGACTGGCCCTGCTGTGGGGGCTGACATGGGGTCCTGGGCTGTAGGCAGGTGGGAGACCCTGGAGGCTGGGCAGGGACCAGTCAGGTCTGGTGGTTGGTGCCCTCAGGGCCCTGATTACACGATGCTTTTATTGAAGGCTGTCACATTGAAGAGGAAACCTTCCAAAGGCCACAGAGCGAGCTCTGCACTCAGTCTTTGCAGAGCAGCCCTGCACTCAGTAGGGCTGTTGCTGAGGCAAGATTTTCAGAAGTTCTCAGGTGGCTGAGGTGCCAGATCTCCATCAACTCTCTCTGGAGATGAAATTAAGTTCACGCTTCATTTACGCTCTTGAAAATGCAGTGCCAGCTCTGCAATGACCTGGCCAGCACATAGGGATGAAGGAGACCGTGCATTGGTTAGCAGCTACCTTCCTCCCCAACACCTGGCATGGAGACTGGTGAACAGACTCAGCACCCCTATCTCAGACACTGCTCAGACTTTATGCAGGATAACAAGTTAGGATCTCTGGACCCAGAAAGCAACCACTCTTACAAAACCAGAAAAGCATGACCGTTTTGCTTTTAATTGACTCCCTAGTGTCTGAATGATGAGAAATTAGAGTGTCTTTTGCTTAAAGAAATACAGAGACAAAAGAGAAAGAAGGAAAGGGAGAAAAGTAACCCCAAAGCTATACAAAATCAGATAAGGAAAGGTACTCGAGGGAATTGATATTAATGAGGAAATTCACCATATTTACACCATCAAGATGTTATTTCATTTTTCAATATATACATTTCTATGATGATTATTATTGCTGTCATTATTATTCTTTTCCAAGAAACTATTTCAGTTACTGATATTCTGAGCTAGATGTGAATATGGTTTTCATTGTTTCAGTATTGGGTATTTTGTAATTATAACATCTATATTCAGTGTTACCAACACTCTCTGGAATAGATTTCTTGTTCTTTTGTACAGTCAGACCTTCCTGCAATGTGTTTCTGCACCTCTACTAAAAGAGAGCATCAGCAAACTACCACTGTGCTGAATCTCTCCAGCTTAACTTCCACACAAATACTGTAGGAAACAGTATGTGTTCTTTCTTCCTCTTATTGTCTGTTAATATTTTACTGACCAAATGGAATCCCACAATGTTTTCCCTAAGTCAGTTTCCCATGACTTGAAGGTCTTAAATCAATTAATTTATTAATTAATTTCTTTTTTTCTCTCTTTCTTTCTTTCTTTCTTTCTCTCTTTTTCTTTCTCTCTTTCTTTCTCTCTTTCTCTCCTCTCTTCCTTTCTTTCCCTCTTTCTCTTTCTTCCTCTCTTTTTCTTTCTTTCTCTCTTTCTTTCTTGCTTTCTTTTTTTTTCTCTCTCTCATGCTTTTTTATTTGCAACAGATGATAACTAGTTTTCTAACAGATAAATCTATTTTACAAACAAAATATATACAGAAAATTACAGATCTTTCATATACAAATACAACAAAGCTAGGCTTTTGAGGAGTATTTCAGTATCAGCAAGAAATTCTTTGCATCCTCAAGGTAATCAGCTCCTACCAGCAGTTAATGACCTACTATGCCACCTGGACACTCACAAGTCTATGGAGCCGGATGGGATCCACCCGAGAGTGCCGAGGGAGCTGGTGGAGGAGCTGGCAAAACCACTCTCCATCATTTATAGGCAGTCCTGGTTAACGGAGGAGGTTGCAGGCTGCTAGAGGCTTACCAATGTGATGTCCATCTATAAGAAGTGCCAGAAGGTGGATCTGGGGAACTACAGGCCTGTCAGCCTGACCTCAGTACGGGGGAAGGTTATGGAGTGGTTCATCTTGAGTGCACTCACATGGCAAGTGTAGCACAACTAGGAGATTGGGCCCAGCCAGTATGGGTTCATGAAAGTCAGGTCCTGCTTGACTAACCTGATCTCCTTCTATGACCAGGTGACCTGCCTAGTCGATGAGGGGAAGGCTATGGATGTTGTCTACCTGGACTTTAGTAAAGCCTTTGACACCATCTCCTACACCATTCTCCTAGGAAAGCTGGCGGCTCACGGCCTAGACAACTGCACACTAAGCTGGGTTAAAAACTGGCTGGACGGCCAAGCACAGAGAGTTGTGGTGAATGGAATTAAATCAAGCTGGCAGCCAGTCACAAGTGGTGTACCCCAGGGCTCAGTATTGGGGCCGGTCTTTTTTAATATCTTTATCAGTGATCTGGATGAGAGGATTGAGTGCACCCTCAGTAAGTTTGAAGATGACTCTAAATTGGGTTGAAATTTTGATCTGCTTGAGGGTAGGAAGGCTCTGCAGAGGGACCTGGACAGGATGCATTGATGGGCCAAGGTTAATTGTATAAGGTTTAACAAGGCCAAGTGCCGGGTCCTGCACTTGGGTCACAACAACCCCATGCAGCGCTACAGGCTTGTGGAAGAGTGGCTGGAAAGCTGCCAGGCAGAAAAGACCTGGGGGTGTTTTTTGTCAGCAGGTTGAACACGAGCCAGCAGTGTGCCCAGGTGGCCAAGAAGGCCAACAGCATCCTGGCCTGTACCAGAAATAGTGTGGCCAGCAGGAGTAGGGAGGTGATTGTCCCCCTGTACTCGGCACTGGTGAGGCCGCACCTCGAATACCGTCTGCAGTTTTGGGCCCCTCACTGCAAGAAAGACACTGAGGTGCTGGAGCGTGTCCAGAAAAGGGCAACGAAGCTGGTGAAGGGCCTGGAGATCAGGTCTTATGAGGAGCAGCTGACAGAACTGGGGTTGCTGAGGGGAGACTTTATCACTCTATACAACTACCTGAGAAGAGGTTGTAGTGAGGTGGGGTATTTTTAGTGGTTAAGCATCGGAAGAGGTTGCCCAGGGAGGTGGTGGAGTCACCATCCCTGGAAGTATTTAAAAGACATGTAGGTGTGGTGCTTAGGGACATGGTTTAGTGGTAGACTTGGCAGTGCTAGGTTAACGGTTGGACTTGGTGATCTTAAAGGTCTTTGCCAACCTTAATGATTCTATGGTTCTATGATTCTGTGAAATAAAGCCATTGTCTCTTCTCAAAAAAAAAGATTATAGGTTCGGTTGATAAAGACAATTGTGTTGGTATAATACATTTAAATTCCTCCAAGGCATTTGACTTAGCAGCATATGACATTTTGGTTAAAAAGCTTGCATTATATGGAATTAACAGAACACATATTAGATGGCTTAAGAATTAACTCACGACATTTCTCAGAAGGTAATTGCTAATGCTGAGATATTAGCAAGTGAGATTTTTTCCTGCAATGTTCCAGGAATACAATTTTTCGTCTAACACTGCTTAGTATTGTCAACAGTGACATAGCTCAATCTTTTTTTTTTAGATTTTTTTTCAGATCATGAACTCCCCCCTCCATAGCAAACTGAAGCTGACTGGCAGTAGGACTGCTTTCCTCAGTTATCTTTGTTTGGCCCCTGGGAAGAACTACACAGACCCATAGGTTTAAAAACCTCTGACTGGGAAAACATTGAATCTTGTAACATTTGTGAACAACATTAGAATTGTTGTAATGTTTAATAATGAAAGCAGACCATTGGTACAATCTAGTCCGATTTCGTTGGTTAAATAACCCAGAACCACCAGAGAATGTTTAATGTTAATGCAGTCAGATGCAAAGTACAGCAGCTGAGAACCAGAACAGAAATGACGCCTTCAGAGAGGAGACTGTGCTGGAAAAGATACCTGGGTCCAAATTTAGAGACCATTAGCAGTGCTCTGTTGAAAAAACTGACCTGATATTTGGTTTCATAAAGGGCTTAGAGGGCAGCAGAACGAGGAGAAGGAGGGAGGTGCTCTTGTTTGACAGAACTAAATGACTTTCTGAATGGGATGGCTACGTAGTACAGAAAATACTGCAAAGGGTCTGGCTACTGCATTTTGCTGTTATGCTCAGGATCATACTTACTATCACATTTTAGAGGAACAATTCTAAATCAAAACTCTGCTTTCTCACATTCTTTATAGTTTCTACTGTTAAACCAGTAGACACATGATTACTATGCTAGCTCCCAGCCATGTCTCTTCCAAGGATGATTTGCAAGTGGCAATCCCATTTGGTAGGCTAACTGCTTTGCAGCAAGTCCCAGTGAAAGACTGGGAAAATGGCAATCGCCTCTACAGAGGGAGAAATTTATGTAGAATCTGTTTCTTGTCATAAAGAATTCATAAATTCATCATTGGCATCAAAAAGGCAGCTAAGCCCTACACCAGGACACAGGTTATGGCAGAAGCCTCCAGCAGAAACCCTATACCATTGTTCTATTTCCTCCTATCACCCCAGGCTGCACTTGCAAGACCTTGTTGCAGGCTACAGGCTTTCCAGGTTGCCCTTAATAATACATAGCCCTTCATCATTAGAGCCTGATACAGTCTCTCTTCTCTCCTCACGCTTGCTAGACCTCTTCTTGGTCACCTGCTGCTCTTTTCCCCAAACTATGCAAGAAAGTGAAAGCTGGTGCAATGCCACGAAGAGCTGGCTGCCTTGTAAAAATATACTAAAATGTAATCTAATGCATAGCTCAGTGAAACATGGACACCCAGACGTAACATCTGATGTAGATAGGGTTACATTCTCAAAACAGCCAGCAATCTCTCTACTACCCCAAGGAGCTCTTTCATCCATCTCAACCAAAGCATGAGAGCTAAAATTCTTTGAACTCATTGCTCATATTAAGCACTGTCTTTGATCTCTGAGAACCTTTCTCCGCCTTTGCCTACCTAAGTAATTTCTAGGGAAAATTTATTCAGAAAACAGATATGGCAATAGTATTTTGTTCATGTCATTCAAAAGACACAGATGCACTTATCCAGGCTGCTGGGCTGCACACTGATCATTGATTTCACCCAGTGTGTGTATTTCTGTTTGGGAAATAGATCTAGTGCGTTGTAATTCTTTCAAGCTCTCCCTTTTAACAATGCTTTGTATATTAATGAGGTTAGAGTTAATCTATCATTTGCAAATGGCCTGCTGTGAGTCAATAAAGTTTTGATAGGAAATAACAATCCAGCTGGGATATTATTAGATAAAAAGTCAGAAGCATTTTCAGGCAGAATAGGATGATAATGTTGCTGGCTCCATTGTCACTGCCCTGGTGGGTACGTGAGAGGAAAGGTGCCAGCACCCATGTCCCAAAAAACAGGGTTTCTGTAAGATTTCACTAAATAGCTATGTAGTTCTAAAAGTCCACTTGGTTTTGACCTTACTCTTAGGAATTACACAGGTTTTGAAAAGGTGTTTCTTTGGAACATCAAAACATCATTTAATCTTCTGTCTCATTCTCTTTTTCCTGGACATTTTACTTCAAAATAGTCCAATTTTAATTAACAACCTGAGCTCCAAAGGTAGGACCCCTCTTCAGTTTCACTTAGTTCTGCTGCTGATTGAAAGGTGTAATTCAACAGAAGAGGGAGCACCACATGGGCAGGCTGTAAATAGAACAGGCATCTCCAAATACTTGATGCAGTTGAGAAATACACCACATTTGGCTTTAGTTTCCTGACTATTCTTTCCTCTCATGCCCTGACTATTAATACTGAAATGGAATTAGCTGGCTACCTATTGTAAGTGGGTACTAGAGACAAAAGACTGGTCTCCAGAAGAGTACTGGTCTTTTATTCTTGTTGCAAAGGCAACCCAGCATTAAAGAAAGACAGAAAGAGTAAGAGAACCAGGCAGGGTAGGAACAACATCACAAAGACACTGAGGCATGTATTACAATTCAACCAAGTAGACAGTGGTATTGCCGAAATTTGAAGTTACCCTTGAGAGTTCATCTAGTGAAACTAAAACCATCTGTTCTCCTTAACAAGGATGTATTCAAGAATTGAGGAGCTTGAGTCAGAGAGAGTGACTTGCATATTAAAAAGCAACGTACTGCTTGAATATTAACAGAATTGAAAATAGTCTTACTCAAGAATATGTGGCAAACAATGCACATGAAATCATGTCTACTGGTAGGTAATGTAAAGGAACTGATACTGATCTTAATTCTGAAATCAGACTTGCTTCTATAAGCAGTAACAGAGGTTGAACCCCTTGGAAGCCTAAGAGTATGTATAAATAGCAGGTGTAGACTAACCTTTTCCCTGTACTCTGGCCAGCAGAGCAAAGTAAAGATCTGAAAGTTGGAAATGTCAGACTTCAAGTTGCCTGTGAGTGCTTCACCTATGTATAGGAAAGTGTGCATTTATTAGGATATAGTCTCTAATTGCGGGGTCATTTAACATTTTTTCTCTAGGACCCCTGCCTTATTCCTAGGCTGCGCAACATGAACACTTTTCCAGTCCTCTCTGGAAGTTAAAAACTTTAATTTTCTCATGAGGGTTTCTATTGTACTCCTCATTATATAATACTGCTCCAAAAACTTCCTCACAATATCCTCTTTTTATAAACCATGAACTGAGGCAAAAAATGTTTGAAAGCAAGAACCCTGCTTTTGGGTGCCCAGTTGCCTATGTCTAAATGGTCAGGTGGGCATGTTCCACACCAAAGCCTGCCACAGGGTTTCATGCAGACCAGGCAGCCATCTGGAGATCACAAAAGATCCCTCCAGATTGCTTTCCAGAGGAGACCTTGCCTAAGGAGATACATCCAACCCTTGCCGTGACAGAAAGCCAGGGCATGGCCGGTGTGCACAACACCTGGAGTACCATGGTAACCATTAGAATACATTTCTTTTTTTTTGAGTGACTGGACTTCCACACAGCTCCAGATATCCCAGGATAGCTCTGTTAGCTTGTGTTGAAGCAGTGAGTCCACAGCTCTCCTGCAAAACAGACACCAAGGCCCAGTCAGGCACACATCTGGAAAACCAGGAGCTCACAGCTGATGACAATCTGTGAAAAAAAAACAGCTTTACAAAGGTATTTGGGCAAGTAACATGCAGAAAAAAACACCTAACATGATTTCCAAGATCCTCTTGGCAATCACTGTAAGCAGACATCTCCTATCTGTGGCACCTAAGAACTCAGAAATCTGGTCCTAAGTGGTTTGCCAGCACTATATATGAATTCTGAAGCAGAAGAAAAATCTTGTTCCTTACGACAGTGTTGAACTACTCTAACAATGACAGAACACATAAAAAATAGCTCTGGAAGGGTCCTTGATTCTTACCCAGTTCATTCTCTTGCCTCCAGCCTCTCCTCCCTCAGAGCAGGGTCAACTATTTCTAAATTATCTCTGGTAGATATTTTCCTGACCTGTTCTTAACACAGAATGATTGTAAAGCTGAACTATACAATCATTACAAAGAACAATCAAGTTAAATAAAAGATTTAAGAGCAGAAGCAAGAAATATGTTTCAGGTCCAATCTTGCAGGCACCTTGGCTATGAAACACCTAATGTTTTTTGTTACAATCTAATGAGTACATGGAGTGTACCATCTATATGATGTCCTTTCCTATGAATCTGGTTCAGTAATCCATGCTGTTACACTAGGCTTTGAGTCTGATTCCCAGTGGCTTAAAATTATATAATACTTCATCCATATTAGCTCCTCTATAGATAAGGCTTAGAAATTGCACAGCATTTAAGACACTGACTTCAGAAATAATAGAAATCCTGTGACTGGAAATTAACTTTGTTTAGTTTAAAGTTGCTGGAGTATGAAGTTTATTTTTACAACCAAGACAACAAGCAAAGGGCTTTAAAAGAAGAATTAGAATGGGTGCACAGTAAGGGCTGATTCAGGTTGGGAGGAAAAGGGCTGGATGAGTCCCCTCAGTTAGCAATGTCCAGTGTGGTGTGTGATGAGGGCCAAATAATGGGAGATTAGTCAGACTGCTGGACATCTTTTCCCCCACCACTCCATCCAAGGCACCTGCCTTTAGCTGTGCTGCAATATTACATCAGTTTTACTTGCAGTGGTTTGGCTGACTGAATACAGAGATGTTTGCAGGGCACCTGGCTACAGGGTAGTTTCATGTAGCTGGGAATAATAGCCTGTTAGTGCAGAAGTGCCAAAACCAGCTAAATGAATAGAAAGATGAGCACAGAAGAGTTCATAGATACAACAAGGAAAGTCATATATACCTGTACATACATATGGATACAGTTACGCACACTTATATGTGCTGATCCTATCTTACTGTCTGCAGCAGATAAATAGTGAACAATATTTTTTCCTGCATTTTCATTCAATGGGCCTTTTCTGTTTCTATAGCAACTTCTGTTGTTTGCGACTTGTAGTTCATGCTAAAAATATCCTGATTTAAAAGGGAGGAAATTCTAAAAAGTTAGAATAATTGGAAAAGATGGCAACTTTAAAATGAAATAAAGCCATAGACTATGCTTAATAAGTAGCCTGTTCACTGTAAGAAGCACTGAATGTGACATCCATTATGTGACTTATAAAATAGAAATGGGGCTTTTATTAGTATGTATCAGATTTTTTGTTACAACCTGAGTTACTGCCATTTGAATGACTACATAGTGCTCTCCATCAGAGCCGCTTGATAATGAGTAGGAAAGATTCCACCTCTAGACGTACTTGTCTTCCTGCCATGGGACCCCATCATACAGACTTCAGAGCAATAAGTGCAATTAACGTGCTCCACTCTCAAGTGCAGTGATTGCAGTAGGTGTCCCACTTCACCCGAAACCAGATTTTGTGAAGAGGAGCTTTACCAATGGGCAGCAAGATAAACTGTGATGGGTACTATTCTTTTTTTTCTTCCTTTAAATGAACAGAAAGTCATTTATGGGTCATCCTTCAGCTACAGGTGATAAAGACCTGAAACAGTCCCTCCCCTCGCCATTAAAATTTTATGAATACACATGGTTTTTGAAGGGCAATTAATCTTCCTCTCCATGCTGTGTTGCTGTAATTTGGGTGATGTAGAATGTTTTATAATGTTATGCACGCACAGAGAGAAACACGTTAAATACAAAACCCATAGCCATGTACTTTTTGGCTGCAGGATTGCACTATAATGAGGAGAGCAGGAGGAATGTCCTTACAGCGGGCTCATGGACTCCACTGATTTTTCTGCTCTCTTCTCCACATCAGTCCTAACAATGGCTTACCTCTGTGAAACAGAAAGGGCTTAGTGTAGGGCATGGACAGAATAGGTCCATCCCAACCTCTGGTCTATGCATAAGGTCTTCCCTCTGGGAAGAAAGAGAAGAAAGGAATTGCAAGAAAAATGGGCAAACTAGGAGGTCAAATTTGTTAATAAGCAACTTCCTTCTTGTATGCAATAGCGAATAAAAACCAGTGAATGCAAGAGTGAGACATTGCAACACCTCAGCTTTAAAATACACTGAAGGCACTCTGAAAGATACTAATTAATCTTTTTTCTAGGTAAACTGAATACTTGTGGGGACAGAGACCACACTATATTTGTTCTGAACAGAACACATTGTCAGCAGCCAATAAATTAAACTGTAATAAATGGAGTCATTCTGCTGCCGTGCAGCTTTGCAGACATTCCTGCTGAGACTGTTGCGTATTGGTGTATGCTTCTCCTTGAACTTATTCTGTTATCTACATCTTTCTCCAGGCTGATGATTTTCAATTATTTCCTTGTTGATCTCTGTATTTTGCCAGGGGAAGTGCAGAAGACATCTTTGTTTCCCTCCATTCCTCATTACTATCTGCAGATCACTTTGCTTTATCCTCCCCCCTGCTGCTTCCCAACTGTCTTTGCCTTTTAAAAGTTTATTGGTTCTTTCTAAGTTATTCATATCCCATTTCAGCCTGAACAGATTTTTCTTGCAAGGACATGTAGTTATGACAAGAGATATGCAATTAGATGAGTAGTTATCAAAAAGGTTACAAGATAGACTTCTGTAACACAGGAAACCAGTTTCCCTGCCTATCCACTAATTTTCTGGGTAAACTTAAACCGTGTGAGTTAACTGTGGTAAACTACAGACTAGCTGTACTCCTTGTCTTTCTTTCCTCTTCCACAATTTGCAGACCTCTCTGTCTCTTTGTTGCTGTTCTTCTTTACACCATCAGTCTTACATGAGATGCTGGGAGTTAAGCTTGTCTGCCAAGGTCTCACCAGCTCTAGACAGGAGCAAAGTAGGTATCTCACTGCAAATTTGCTTTTCTGACTCCAAGCCATTCTGTTCTTTCTGGATTTTAATTTTTCACTCTGCAATGCCAGAAGCAGCTGGTTCATGTTAGTTCAAATTATCGCAAGAATTATTTTCCAAAGAATTTAAATCCCAGAAGAGTCCAAAGCCCAAAGAATCAAGGTATAGTATTTTTCTTTCACCAGCCTTTGACCAGTCCCCTCTGCCAGATGTTCTATAACTGATGCCAGCTTG
Source organism: Leptosomus discolor (assembly GCF_034619465.1). Classification (NCBI taxonomy): domain Eukaryota; kingdom Metazoa; phylum Chordata; class Aves; order Leptosomiformes; family Leptosomidae; genus Leptosomus; species Leptosomus discolor. Next base: position 96,125,449 of record NC_141391.1, on the reverse strand, counting down.
TTTAGTCACTCATATCTTAAATTCTTAACTGAGACACAAGGGCTAGCAGCAATTCATTTGCTCACAGACAGCCATTCTCAGCTGATGTGAACGGATAGTTCTTAAGAAAATATACATATATATACATCCTTAAGAATGATGTACCTACTTAAAGTGGTCAAAAATCAGCCACATACAAGAGTCTGAAATTCCTTCTGATGCTGAAAGATTACTGAAAAATTCCAAAGTTATTTGAGATGTCCATGCTGATCCTCTGGTAATGCATGGAGAAGGAAGCCAGGTGCCTCTTACTGTCTACTTGCTTGCAATGTCATCAGCACTTTCATGGTGAAAAATATATTTTGTAAAATGCATTTATATTAAAGGCACCTCATTTCATGAAGGTGCTGTGTCACCTTTAAAATATTGGCATTTTAGTCTTTACTAAGGAGGTAAGATTTCATTCAGAATATGGCCAGCATTAATAGTAATGCAGCCATTTTTCTGCTCAGGGGCATTTTTGGCATGCTATACTGTGCATGCTGAACACAAGATGCTTTCCTAAAGCCATCAGTAATTATTCAGAAAGATTCTTCTACTACACCAAATTCAGTGCAGCTGCTGATGACTGAGGCTTTGGTGGAAACATGTGAGGTTTCTTTTCTGTGTTCATCTCTAATGATTTCTGACCCACTTATATTCAAACTTACCTTTAAAAAACGCCACGTGCTCAGCATGGAGAAAGTGTAGTGTCTGGTTCCTCTCATCCTTTCCCTTAAGGAAAGCAAAAGTCCTTAGAACTTCCTCTTTGACAAACAGCAGGAGGAACTCTCCCTGCATCTATGGAGAGACCTGAGGATGTCACACCTTGATACCTAGTCCAGCCTCTGGAGTAACCAAGGAAAGCTCTGCTCTCAAATAAGTGAACCCTGGTTTTACAGTAAGCCCAGGACAAGCTGGAGCAAGCCTTTGGGAGCTTAAGCAGCATGGGAAGTCAGGCAGCATTGAGATATGATCCGTACTGCTTACAGAACTGCATCGGAGTCAATGTTTTAACTTTTGAGAGTGCTCAGGTTACCTGAGTCACAATCACCTACCCAGATAGTAAGATCCCTGATAGTCTTGCAAGGAAGCACCCTTCACTGATGCCAGAAGGGTTTATCTTGGTAGGGAGCTTAGAGGCTTTCCGATGGAAAGGCAACTACATCTTCTGGGAATCCTTGCTTGGAAAGGCAAGAGCTACTTTTGCGGCTCCAGGAGAAATGAAACTTTCAAGAAATCTGTTAAGAGTGCTTTGTGACACCTGTGCCTGTTCCTGCCCCAGGTGACATACATATTTCCACATGAGGAAGCTGCACAGATTCAGGTTATTTAGCCCTGCCGGAAAATTTCAAGGGTTTATTACGGGTTGTCTGCTAGGTGCACACAAGCCAGAGCTCAATGCCATGTATTTAGCTGGCTATAGGCTGATAGGTAGGTATTTATGCTTCAGTGCCTCCAGGGTGTACTTTCTTATAAAAAGCCATTGGCTCCATGTAGAAATAGAGATTGTAATCGGCCACCTTCTGTGCTACATCCTTCCTGTGAGAAGTTCTACCGACCTCAGTAAGAAATAAAGAAACCAGCCATAATGGGAACCACTCCTCTCTTTTCTTGATTACCAGTAGCACACACGTATTCATTACTGGAGTGTTTGGCAGCGGAAGGTTCAGCTCCTTCCTTTCCCTATGCTTCAGCAGATCTTTACACTCTTCAGGCTGTGGCAAAGAAAAGCTTTTTAAGTGCAGGTTGTAACCCATATAACTTTAGCCCTAAATCCACATCTGGAAGATATTACGATGCACTGCAATTTTTAAAGTGTGGGTGTAAGGACTCACTCGTTTACTTTATATTTTTAAAAGCAATGTGCATGCTGTGTTCCAGACCACTCCCAGTGCTTTGTACTTAAATGTGTGCTTTAATTTGAGTTCTGTTATGTTGCGTTTTTCTTTTGGGAATGGTTTTCTGCTGGCCTGCAATCTGCTTCATAATTCAAGTGGAAAGTTTCTGAAAATAAAAGAGGCTTTAATGCAAGACAAAAAGCTGTTGTAAGCTTAAAAAATAAAAAGGATCTGTATCTTTCTCTGAAGTGCAGTGATTTATATGCTTCTGAGGGGATGAGGAAGCCTGGGTATTTTAGAAGGTGGGATGGATCTTAGAAACTGCTCTTTGGTCTTCTAATACCCTCATGTACACATATCTAGAGGATTTGAAGCTAAGACCTCGGTAACACTTACTTGCAGAGGAAAAATATCTGAGGGCAACTTCTAACAGATCATTATGCCAAGGAGTTGTGACTTCCACATGCATCCAGCCCCTGGATTGCCTACTCTGAGAAGGAATATGCCCATGTTGAGCAGCATTCCCAGGATAACAGGGCTATACATTTCACTTCTATACCCTATGGAGGAGGGCTCTATGGCCAGCAGATCTCTGTGCATGAAGCTTGGGGTGTTCTATTTTCTGTCTCTGCTTCTGACCGACCCCTTTGGCATGGGCAGGGCTTGGAAAGACCACCCAACCAAAGCAGGTCTTTCCCAGTAGAGAAAGCAAAGCCTGTAATTCCAGTACCTAAAGTAGGTACTGGAATCAGGCTGCTCTCTATACACATCTCAAACTTAGGCATCTAAGGAAGAAAGGCAGGATTTTGCCTCCTTTAGAGGAACTAGACCCTGCTCTATCATCAAGATGGACAAACTATGCTTTTGCAGTAGGCCGCAGGGGGACTTCTGCAGATGCTGTGTGGGGGTTTCTGACTGCTTCCTGATTTGGTAGGGTGAACCAGCCCTCATTCTTCTCCCAAGATCCTGTGCTCATAAGAAAACAGGAACCACACAACCCAAAAGAAAGCTGGTATGTACTTTGGGCAAATCCCAAATCTGGATAATTGAGGGACAAAGACTGTAGATGTGCCACAATGCATATCTACACTACAGCCCATAGGTGGTCTTATGCCCTTTCAGCTTCACTAAAAGTTTGAGCACAAAGTAGGAGGCTAAACAACCCTGGTTTCCACCCTGCTTCAGTTTAAAGGAAAATAACACAGAGGGCCAAAACTGAGTGAACAGATTTATAAAGCAAATATTCTTAAATCTAGGAACTTGCTTGGCACCATTTCTAGCCAGATCAGTTATTTTCATTACCATGGCTGAGGGCTGTGAGTTAGAATCCTTTTAAAGTCAGAAAACAACAGGGAAAAGAACTTCACAAATCATGTCCTCCCAGAATGAGTGAGTGTGCTGTGTTTTTAAACTGTTGAATACAGGGTGAACTTAAAAGAAGAGACCATTTCCATTGTTCCTGAGGCAAGAATCACTGGTGGTTTCCTTTGAGCATAGTCCCTTTGCACAGAGCGTGCAAAGCAGCTGAAAGTGTCTCTACATGACCCATCAGCCTCTGAACAGACTAAGCACGATGTGTAAGAAGAAGCAGCCACTGGGTGTGTCTTGCATATAAGAAATTCATAAGGCTAAATTTGGCTTGCAACTGCCTTTAAGCCTGCTATAAGAAACCACCATATCTTGCTTGGCAGGCCCCTCATCATGCAGTAATTATCTCCCTTTTAGGAGCACAGTGACAGAAATTACAATCAAATTCTCATTACAGCCAGTGGCAAAACTCTTGTTCAATTCAGCAGGAGTTGCAGCAGTGGATGCTAGCATCCTCCAGGCCAGGCTGAGAAGGAAGAGGGAGTCTTCTCCAGCTGGATCTGCAGCCAGGTAGAACTGAAAGTGCAGGTTGGTGAGGTATATTCACTATAAGAAACCAACTATCTCCCTATCTTTATTTTCTTCTCAGCTTACCAACTTACATGGCCTTCCTTTCCTTAAAACTTCTCCTCTCAAACAAATCCTTTTGTTATCAAATACGCATACAAGTGATGGAACACTTAGGCTATGATAAGTTGGAAACTCATCTCTGCCATTAAAACTTTGGCACTTCTAATCCGCGGAAAGGTACACTGTGTTGTGAATTCAGCTTCTTGTCTTTCAATTTTTGCATTTAATTAATCTTTGTCTGAAGGGCATGTTCTCGTTACTCAGATGCATGTCTCAGTGGTGCAAATGTTCAGCTGAGTGACCCCAAGTTGGTTAACAATTATCACCCTATAGTTTTCCAGCCAATTATCTTCAGAGGTACTAGAAAGGATTATTTATTATCCCTGCCTCACTTGGTTAAAAAAAAAAAAATCCCTGAAAATTAATTTAATTTCCTTAGGGAAGATTATAAATCTACAATGTAACATTATGAAAAGGCTGTGAATTTTTGACATGTTTTTCATCTATCTGGATATTCATGAAGTCTCTCTAGTGCAACAAACAATGGTATAGTTGCAAAGTGGGTTGGGTTGGGTTGGTTCTTTTGCCATGTGAAAGGGCGTGATAGTGGGTACTGAATGTGTTTTGGATTAATTAATTTTATTATAACTAAACAATATGGTGAGCTATAGGGGTAAATAAATCAGAGTTTATTACACTAGTGAGTATTCTTCTTGGTATTGCTTCAGCACTTGGCCATCTAAAACTAGGACTTCAGTGTGACAAATGCTGGACAAACAGAGACCAAAACCATAGTCCATGCCCCAGAAAGCATGCACTGTAAATAAGAGACAAAAAGATAACTGTTTGGTGACCAGGAAATATGAGACAGGAATAATGGGACTAGATCAACAGGATTAAGATGGCATGGGATGTCAGTGGGAGGTACAGGTCAGTAAGATAACTGCTGTAGCTGATCACATGTTTGTGCAAACCACAGTGAATTCACATGGATATTAAAGGAAAAATACACTCTCAAATGCTCAAAAATTACAAATGCCAGTGGATGTTTGTTCCACAGGAATAAGAAGTTTTGATTGCCATATGGAGGTGGCACAAATTGCCACTACATCTGGAAAAAAAAAGGTTAAAAATGCCTGTGGGCCTGGTAAGCCTGGGTAGCATAGGCAACAGTCCAAAGAAGGATTGGCACAGAGAAAGAGAGAAGACAGAAAAAGAGAGCACTCTGTTGATATCCTCTGCTTCCCCTGCCCTGGAAGAAGAACCATCTTTAGAAAAAGGCGGCCTAGTTCCCCTAAGGAGGGGATTTGGGGGAATATTGAACATATACTTTCTGTAAGGATGGGAAAAGACCAAGACGGATTTTTGCTGTGACTGCCCAGAGTCCTTAAAGCTGAAATGTCTGGCCATGACTCTCAGGCATTTGGCACATTCACAGTATAAACTTGACTGCAAAAGGCCCCCATTTCCCCATGTGCACTGTGATATTTGTTCAATGTATCTCAAGGAATTAAATAGGACTTCTCCTCCCTGCCCTGATCTGCCAATGTGTTGTTTTTTCATTCTTGCACCTCTCTGTTGTCCTCAATTCCTCGCCATTGATGCACTCCACACATTTTCTTTTTGTCCAGCTGCACAGCCTTACTTAGTTGTAATGAAAGATCTAAGGCAGAAAGCTAAATGAAGCTGCTATGTCCCTCTTGTAAACAGGATGTCCTTAGTTCTAGCACAGGGAAGCAGTTAATGAAGAGGCTAGCTTTGCTGCATGTCAATATGATCTCTGCAAGCCAGCCAATTTTCTCTATTATTCCATGAGAATATAATTTCTTTCTGGAGTGTTGTGAATACTTGCTTTCTCATATGAATGGTTTTAATGGATCATTTCTCTAGGAACAGTGCACAATACTGCAGGGCACTTGACATTTATATCAAGGATGTAGGGCAAAATTCTATTGTACTTTATAAATAGCTGTGACTATGCTATTAGAAACCAAGGGCCAGATAACATCAACTGCCAGAGCATTTTGTCCCACGATAGTTCATAGGGTGTGATTCCTAGGAGCAAAAGTGACATCTGTAATGTTTGTAAAATCTGTAAGATGTGCTTATCTCCATCATAATGCTGTGTGTGCTTTGCTGGGCTGTAAACAACAATCTATGAGTATCAACCATGAAAATATCTTCCCTTCAAAGCTCCAACAAAGAACAAAAGCCAATAGCTTTGGGGGTCTAGGCCATTGAATTTTCCTGAGAATTTTCCAGCTTGCCCTTCATCTGTTTAACAGCTTATAAATTGGATTTGGTGTTACTGTCCTGGAAACTGGATTCTCTTATATTTAGGTTCTTATCTCACCATCCTTGTCTCCTAGAAGAGCCTAAAGCAAGACAATTAATAGTCTATTCCTGAAATCACTGATCTACACATCCAATTATTTCGGAAAGACAATGATACAAATGCTTTTGAATTTGTAGTCCTGTCCTTGAAAAACAGGAAATACAATACTGGTATACAGAGGCACTTGGTTTTAAAGAAGGCTTGAATATTCATGTGTTGTATAAAATGCCTTCTCTTACCAACAGTATAAGAGTGACATACTTAATATATGTGGAAGATGCGGTTTCTGAAGTAAATCTTCACCTAGCGTGCTTATAAACCTAGCCACAGTAAAGGCTCATCATGGTTAACAGTGAATGGTGTGGGGGAAACAAACTAGAAATAAACTGCCAGGAAGTAAACTCCTCACATAGCAGAACCCTCTTGAAGAGCCGATGCAAACATCCCCAGACTCCTAATTTATCTGACTTCTCCTGTTTTATTCACTTTCATACTTTTTATAAATATCTGTCACATATCTGCTTAGCTGCATTAAGCCACTGAAGAGGGAAAACTTTGAAACACAGAATTTACAATATTGAACAGGCCAGTGATCACAGGACTATATAATTAGCCAAAACAAGTAATTTTCTTCTATGGCATTACATATAAAATAACTCCCCAAGGGTATTAAAAAAATAAGAAAAGCAGCAAACAAAAACAAGGCCCAAATAACTCCATATTCTGCCAGTTTTCCTTTCTCTGTGCCCTCTTGTTCAGAACAAGCATCAGGAATGAAATCTGCCAGAAAGGTCAGCTTTGGACTGAGACATGAAATGGAAACTTGTATTATCTCAGGCAATGTCTCTTACCAGGGCCATACTCACATAAATTACTTTGTCATTATTTCCACTTCTCATTTAATTCTAGATGAACAGGGCTCACTCACAGGCTCAGTGCAGGAATCTCTTGGTAGAACTGCTGGTTGGTGTTGCACCAGTCATTTACTGTTATCCTTAGTGACTCCCGCAGCGTTAAAACCTCTGAACTTCTGCACTGGCCCCATTTCCCCACATCCAAGTGAACAATTACCTTCCTGCCTGATGTCTGGTGCTTCTGCTCCAGTCCTCAACCTAGTCCATTTTTTCACTCAGGCTACATCTCTTCCTGACAACAGAAGCACTAAGGACCAAAGCCAGCTAAGCCATAGGATGACTCAGTGACCAAAAAATGTTGGTTAAAGTGGCACTGTAGAGTAGCAAACAGTGCCTGTATTGGCATTGCCATCATTTAGTGCTCCCCAGAACTGATTTCTGGGATTGGGTCCAGGGAGAGCTGTCTCCCTGGGGCTGGTGTCACCGATATTAAATGACAACAGTAACTTTGGAGGTTTTACCTTATCTGCCTCTCAAAGTACAGAACAGAGCCCTGCTCAGCCCAGAGGTAGAGGAAAGCAAGGATCACTCCTCCTATTTTACTTCCTTAAAGATTAATTTCTCATGGAGAGAGATCCAATCAAGGGGCTGGAGCTTCAGCTGCAGCTTTTAATGAAAATTTATGTTATGAGCCTTTTATTTGTTTGAGAGAGGTTTGTTTTGTGCTTGCAAACTCTTAAAAAGGGTATTTGCCAAGGGTCTTTTTAAATGGAAGATAGTGCTGGTTTAACCTCACTCTTGCAGCTGATGATGATGTAACAGAAAAAAACATATGTCCCCTGACATTGCATATCAAAATATACCATATCCCACAATGGTGTTTGATTCCAAGTACTCACAGAATCAATAGAAAATTATGTTTGACAGGGGTGGTGACCACTGCCACCTTTTCTACCCCAGCAATCTCTAGTTGGCCAAAACTGTAACTGCATAATGCTGGAACATTAATCAGTTCCATGCAAGGTTTCTTTTGGACCAATGCTATTAGTGAATTTACAGTGTGAGTTTGCTAATATCAGGAATTCTCTCACCCAAGACAGAGATTTTGAAATTACCAGAGTAGGGGGTTGGAGGGTATTCAGACACACATTAAAATGTAAAAATAATGTTTCCTACCTTTCCTTTCCAAAATATTTTATGAATTCTAAGTAACGAACACCATCAGCATGTAATTTCATGAAGAGTAGTCGTTCTTCATTTTGCACAAGGGAAGGGAATTCGTCCTGGCCACAGAAAAAGCCAATGTCAGAATTAGAGCCTACAACTAGCAGTAGTAGCTGCTAAACCTGAGAGCAGCCTATTAGATTTAGCCTAATTGCCAGTCTAAATTAGCTATTAATGACTTCTCTACCTCCCATTTGCTTACTGCAGCAGGATAAAAATTGGAATGTGAAAGGCAAGAAAATGCCTGTGCTGGGACTTACAAAATCTGAAAAATAAGTTCTTTCCAAAAGCTGTTTTTCCTCTATAGATGTGACAGTGACAGCTACCCTCACAAAAACACAGACAAGTGGGTAGGGAATACTTTTATTAGCAGCTGAACCCCATATATCTTAATAGTCTTAAGTCAGGTCTCCCATAGTAAAAGAAGAGAAACAGAACAGGACAAGGCAATGAAATAAATTTCCCCAAGATCTTCCTCTTGAGGGATGGGGAGGGAATTACTGAAGGGATTTCTGCTTAGTTGCTCTTAGAGGAGGCTCCTAGCTGCATTAACCTCCTCTAAATCATCCATTTGGGTTTCCTCGGGGACATGGAGAGATGATGCTGCGGGCCAGAGCTGGAACACTGTTCCAGCCTTCCCTGCCCTGCCATCAGCTGCAGAAGTCATACAGGGCTGTGACCCTGTGGAAACCAGGAGGCTGGGAGTGGAAACATGTACTTTCCCACAGAGACAAAGGAATATCCAGTCACAGATCTCTTTACAACAGAGAGGATATCAAGGCCTCCTACTGACTCTCTTAAAGGCTAATTAGACTGGAAACTCTTGGCAGGTCTTTACAGGAATTGTGTTGCAGGGACTGTTCAGTCATTTCAGTGCTTCTAATAAGGGGACTTGACATATAGTACCTGCAGAATTCTTTATGGCATTTCTCTGGATCCCTTTCTTTCCTCCCTGCTTGCATGCCAACGTCACTATTGCATGCAACATTTATTCTCGTTTTCAGACTTCTGCTGCACCTAAGCACAAAGGAAGACAGTTCTGCTTCCATACATCTGCTGTTTTGCAACTGTGCCATGGGCAAGTTTATCTTGCTAAGTTAAGGAGCATGGTTTAGTTCCTATGTGCTTGCAGATGGGCCAACAAACATAATGTGAGCTGAAACAAAATATCTCAACTCATTGTGCCAGGCAAGAGTTGCTGCAGCAGATTTTTAGGGTGACTGTTTGTATTCATGTGCAGGCTCTCAAAGCATTGCTGAAGTGACAGCCTGGTTTTTTAGGAACTGCTGCTACGGAACATTACAATACAGTGATAGAAGGAAGTTGCTGCGACTCCCTGCATGTTTGATTTCTTGAACTCTCAGTAGAAATGTTCCATCTGTGTCTTCCCATCTGTACTGCACGTTTTGGGAAGACAACATGCCAAAACTTCTTTCCTCTATCTCCCTCCTCCCCTCTAGGCCCTTATCCCTCCTCCCCCTCTAACTCTCCTTTTTTCTTCAGAAACGCTGGGGAGAAAACAATGTCCAATGCAAGGTTGCTGTTTCTGTCCCTTGTTTTACTTCTAATTACCCTGGAGGGAGAAGATAAACCTTCTCATCTTCCCACTCTGCGCTGCAAGGACTACATGGGTTACAAACTTCAAAGGGTCTGGCTCTAGGTAAAACCTATGATGAAGGCAGGACGACTCCCAAAGAGAAAGATTATGTTGTCTCTTAGCTGCAGGGATTCCTGGGGAAGAAAGCCAAAGTTACTGTAGGAAGAAACGTGGGGCATGAGGCCAGAGGGAGAGATCGGATGGAGCTAAGCCAAGGAAGCAAGAGGAAGCCCTGCAGGGCCAGTCTCCTACTGCCAGGGGAAAGATGGTGTCAGCACTGCTGCCCTTTGCTTCCCCCAATGCTGCTGGTCTCCTCAGGCATCCTGGCCCCTCTCGCTCTCAGCAGGAGCAGCAGCAGCAGTCTGCATTTGCATGGCTGTGCCACAGGCACAGAAAAACCATGGCCAGTCTGATGCTCCCGAAGTCTGCTGCTGGAGACAGCTGCTTACTTTGTGGCTAGCTGTCCAAATGAATTCCCCTAGTCTGAATACTTAAGGATTCTCTTTGCGTTTTATTCTTATTTAGTCTTCTGACTACTGCATGCTAGTGTGTCTGTTAATCCTAAAGTTATCACTTTTTTATCACAAGACAGTTTGTTTGTCTACATTATTTTGGCCTTACAGGGCAAAGGAGGGGATAAGACTGAGTTTTCTAAAAATTCGTGAATGTTTTTTAAAAGTACAAGAAACATTCTGGGTTTGTATTTTTAATTTTTTACACAACTCAGCCACCTGGCAGAGAGAATTAAAACAAAAAAAAAAAAAAAAGTGACTCTGCTTGCCACAGACAACAAACAAATGATGAACAATCAAAGCAAAGCGATTGCAAGCAACCCAGAGGCAGAAAACAATTCAGTGGGGCTCGGATGAACTGTCACAAGCAAGGAGAGTGGTCACAGACAAAGCACTAAACCCTCAAAAATGGCCCAGCAGCACACACCAGACTCCCCCCAGACAGGGAGTCTGACCTGCAAGGCTTTTAAAGCTCCCTCCTCTGCTAGATTGCCATCCAATGAATGAATCTTTTGAGAACATCCTTGTATGTGAATGTGAGCATCTGTAACAGAAACTTTCATATGCTCGTAGTTAGGCATGCGCTCAAGCACCTTGCTGGATCCACTATGTAACTGTGAGCAAGATTTAGTATTTTACAGAAAGTAACTTCAAACAGTAAAATGAGCAGGACGCACAAATCCTTTTCTTGGTGATTCTTGGAGCACGCATGGTATTTAATTGATGGTTATATTTCCTCATTCCTACTTCTCCCTCTCTCCCTCCCTTTTCCTCTGCCAGCATGAAAAATTCACACACTCACACACACAAAGAATCTCACAGTGTCCTGATATGACCCCACCACTAGAAGCAACATGGGACAGCATTTAGCTGTGAAAAAAAACAACACAAAGCAACACGGAAACAACCTCAGTGGGCTTTTTCTTAAGAATTAACATAGCTCCCTCTCAGAAGAGCAAGTAACTGTGTTTAACACAGGCCTGGTACCAGCTTCTCTGATGGCACACCTTGGTCCATATCCCCACAGGAAGCCCAGCTGCAGGGCACCCAGATACCAGTTCGGGGGTGGGAGCAGCCACCACGTCATGGTGGATATTTCTACCATGAGAAGGTGTTTGGGTTGTTTCTCCACCAGCTAGTTGCCCCTGGGGTTATTACTGAGCAGCAGCCTGTGTACCATAAGGTGTCATTTTCATGCATGAGTAAGTTACAAGTCACTAGTCAGTCTTGTTACACCAGTGCGTGACAGCCTACTGCTGCTATAAATAAGTTCCCCTCTCCCAGTTGCTCCCCGGCGTGTTCACACCCCAGTTGAGATACTGGTGTCCAACAGTATTGCTTGTCTCAGCTTAAGACGTCTGGACCCAGCCATTTTTGGGACGGGCACATCAAACTGTTTATCATCCTAAATCAGGAAAAAATTATAAATTATGGTGTTTTCTTAGGGCTTTGCTGTGCTTGTCCTTAGTATACTAAGTGTTCAGACATGATTTTTTTGCAGCTGCCTGGCACATGTTCCTACAATGTTTCACAGCTGCATTTTCACCACAAGAACTCCTCCTTGCATGAAGCACTCGCTGGGCTTTTAAGACAGTGCCCTTTGCTTCTAATAGTTATTGATTCACTGAATGGAGGGAAATACGGATCCAATTAGCTGGTCATAGCACTGTACTTCAGGCTTTGTCAGCATTTCCAGTATACAAACTTCTGTTTTCAAGGTTTATATAATATAACCATAAAAATTCATTCTGCATTAAAGTTGGCGTTCAAAAGTCCTTTTACCAATGATCAGTTCATAACATGCACTAATTACTTTTATTATTTTAGAACTACCACTTACTGCAAACATACAGTGAATTTCCAACAATGGTTTCTTAAAGATGAGCACTTCCACTCAAGGCAGCGTTAGCAGCCATATTCAGAAGAGGTTATTTTTCTGATTGGATGAAATATTTCTCACAGAGACTTCTGCAGGCACTGCAGACTTCCACCCCAGAACACAAAACTTCCCTGTTGCACAGAATGGAAATAATCTAATAGCCCTGAAATCAGTGCTCTTTAGGGCATGACATATCCCAATGTTTTTAATAAAGCTATTTACTGCTGTGTCTTTTCTCCAGAAATACTCCCTTTTCCAGGTTTCCTTTTCGTTCTCCAACAGAATTTGGGCAGTGGTGCTCTAGCAAAATCTTTAGGCAGTGCTTACCCATATCCTTACCTTAGCTTTAAAAATGGGAACATCACACCATCCAAGGAAAGGACTCCCATCCACACACCTTCAGGCTGTGACTGCGCTGCAGCCTATGCTGATCTCTGCAGTGCCGCTGCTGCCTGTCCCCCAAGCTGTGTGTTTCTGCCCTCTTTGCACCCACTCCGGCATCACTTTGCAGCCGGTTCTAGAGAAGGGTCAGGCTCACGGCCACCGACAACTGCATTTACAAATGCGGTGGTCTCCACCGCAGTAAGACACACAGCCCAAAAAGTCAGCTCACCCAGCACACTCAGCTTTGTGAGGCAGCTTGCATCCCAGCAGAATCTTTCCAGCAAAAGCTAGAAAACTTCCTAGATAGAAGTTCCTCCTGAATTAGGGCTCAGCAGTAACTGAGATGCTGGTGCTCAGGGGGACAATATCTTGCTTGGAACTCACTATAAGCTGTGATCCAAAAACCTTTGGCTCTCAGCAAAGCAAGATGCTGCCAACCAGCTGACTGGCAATATCTCAGCACTGTGAGAGCGAGGCAGCCCTGACTTTCTTGCTCTGCCTGAGCTGGGAACTCAGCAAAACCACTGCTTCTCATCATGGCAGGCTAATGCTCTTGTAGGAGCTGCTGCCAGCTTCTCACTGCTGCTGTGGTCCTGGGCTAGAGCAGCCAGAACCTGCCATGTCTTGCTGTGGTGGGCTCTTGTCCACACGAGAAGCAGCTGCTCTTGGCTCCCAGCTCCTATGGACCTCAGCGGCAGCCTACTATCTTCTGGAAATTGCCCAATCCTCTTAATGGAGTTTTTTGCTCCTTTAGCTCTAAACATTCCTCATCTTATTCCCCCTTGTCATTATGATACTGGAGCAATACTTCCAACAATTTTTCTCTCCTTCAGAGGGGCATTCCCTCACTCTTTCTCCCAGTAGGTCGAGAGAGGTTCTCCTCCTCCTCTACTCTGCCCTATTGAGACCCCATCTGGAATATTGTGTCCAGTTCTGGGCCCCTCAGTTCAAGAAGGACAGGGAACTGCTTGAAAGAGTCCAGCGCAGAGCCACACAGGTGATTAAGGAGGTGGAACACCTCCCTCCTGATGAAAGGCTGAGGGAGCTGGGTGTCTTTAGCTTGGAGAAGAGGAGACTGAGGGGTGACCTCATTAATGTTTAAAAATAAGTAAAGGCCGAGTGTCAGGAGGATGGAGCCGGGCTCTTCTCGATGAGGTCCAATGACAGAACAAGGGGTAACGGGTGCAAGCTGAAGCACAGGAGGTTCCACATTAACATAAGGAAAAACTTTTTCACTGTGAGGGTGACAGAGCCCTGGAACAGGCTGCCCAGAGAGGTGGTGGAGTCTCCTTCTCTGGAGACATGCAAAACCCACCTGGATGTGTTCCTGTGTGATCTACTGTAGGTTGTCTTGCTCTGGCAGGGGGGTTGGACTAGATCATCTTTCGAGGTCCCTTCCAACCCCCAACATTCTGTGATTCTGTGATAGTTAGCTGAAACACTCAGTATTTCAGTGCTTGGTATTCTCAGTGCACACCATCAAGCTGCCTAGCATGGAAGGCGTAAGTTTAACATTCAGAACAGTTCAACCTGAGACCACTTCCCCTCGTCCAGTCTGCTCTGCCCGGGTGCATGTCTTCACCACATCCTGACAGCAAGCTAGGCTGAGATGTGGGTATGAATCGTGGACACTATTCCTCTTCCCCTGCTATGCCCCATTTGGTTTCCACTGGAAGGAAACTCACTGAATGGACAGGGTGAGTTGCAGCTGGTCCTCTGAGTGGGGCAGCTTGGAGACAGGATAGAATCACCCTCAGAGCATGTGCCCTTCAGGACAGATGCAACCTGAATATCTGTTTTTAAGATGTTTAATTTTTTTTTAACTTTTTCCTTTCTATGATCTAATACTGCTTTCCTAGCTGCAGTACATCTTTCACTGTGAATATTATTGAAGCATACTGACTGCTAAAATACCTAAAATAACATGAATGTTTATAATATAATTGGTATAAGGATGGCATATTAAAACATATTTACATAACAAAAAATTTAACCTGGAGCAGACTAGATATTATCTAAGTAATTTGTTTAAGAGAATATAAAATAATTTCCTCCTCTTCCAGGGGAGATGCAATATTTAAAAAATCTTGTGTTCACAAACAGAATTTCATAGAATTTGGGTTGGAAGGGACCTTAAAGATCACCCAGTTCCAACCCCCCCACCATGGGCAGGGACACCTTCCACCAGACCAGGTTGCTCAAAGCCCCATCCAGCCTGGCCTTGAACACTGCCAGGGAGGGGGCAGCCACAGCTTCTCTGGGCAACCTGTGCCAGTGTCTCACCACCCTCACAGTAAAGAATTCCTTCCTAATATCTCCCCTCTTTCAGCTTGAAATCATTACCCCTCATCCTATCACTACCCTTCCTGATAGAGTCCCTCCCCACCTTTCCTGCAGGCCCCCTTTAAGCACTGGAAGGCCACTATAGGGTCTCCCAGGAGTCTCTTCTCCAGTCTGAACAACCCCAACTCTCTCAGCCTGTCCTCACAGGGCAGGTGTTCCAGCCCTTGATCATCTTCGTGGCCCAACTCTGGACGCAGTCCAGCAGGACCATGTCTTTCTTATGTTGGGAGCCCCAGGATTTGTATTTTAAACTTGTAAATTACAATTTGCACACTAAGGAGAGTCAAGCTGAAAAGGAGTTAGGACTATGTGATCAGCAAAGGAATAAAAAAATTGCTGAAATGTATCACCATTACTACGTTAATATACAGCAATCTTATGACAGGTAAACGTATAAGGACTTATTTGCCAATGCAGAACACTGTCTATGGAACATTGATTTAAATATAGCTGTGCCTGCCTCTCTTCAGTGGCTCATAATGTAGTAGTAGTATGTCCTCTGATGTCCTCTACTTTCATAGTTGATACAGGGACCCAGCTAGAAAGATTAGAGAAAATGGGTGGGAAGTATAGCAGCAGACTGCAGCCGTTGCCTTGATATATGCAGTGGTATAAGACCAGTACATGTCTGGAACTGGTAAGAATTGTTATTAACATCATGCTAGGAATATGCATCCCTGTAGATGCTAGGAATACACATCCCTGTAGTCACTCAGCTATGGATTAAGGTGACATGCATTGCAGCAGCATAAATTATACTGGTATCATTAAGGCTGATGCCATTCCTATGCCATGAATGGTAGCCTCTCTGTTCCTTTTCTTGCACGTGTATCTGTATAGCTACTAGCGTAATGACAACTATGTATTCAGATTGTCACAATATGAGCAACAGTAATGGCTAGAAAGGAGCTATAACGCTGTGTCAATTAAACAATATGCATTTTTAAAGTGCTTAAGTCTGAAGCCGCATAATTGCCTGCAGTCATTCAGAAGGGCTTTTAATAGCATATTACTTAAATCAATCCATGTCAGCTGTCCTCAGCCCACTGTGGGGTGAAGGTCTCTTTTTGCACTGTTCCTGGCTGGATCTACACTGTACTCGGTTACTGCAGGTAGACAAGACCGGGATGACTTTCTTCTCCAGGTCTTCCCCAAGTGCTCTTTCCCAACTGAAATGTAGACTCATTCCCTCTTAATGATACTGTGACCTTCACTGGTATTTATTACTTTCAATACATTTTTAAAAGGTGGACAGGTAAATATAAAGGGGTTTTTAATGCTACCATAGCTGCAATATATTTCCTGTAGGTTAGATAACGTATTTATTAGAAGTTGTGTGCTTGTAAGTAATCTGCCACTGGGCCGTCCCTTCTTCTCACCCCAACCCTGCAGGGAGAGGTCAGAGCCTCCATCTTAACAACTTGTCTTTGACTCCACATGGCCAGCCAGATGGGCTGCACTGCTCCTGCCCAAGCTCTCTGAGCCAGCACGGGTTGCTGAAAGTAGCTTAAGGCTCTTGTCTAGGGTGAGACCCAAAGATTTGTCTGAGACTACGCTCGTGGATGCAACAGAAAACATTGGTGGGGCTGCCATGGCTGGGGCCAGATCCAAGATGGTGGTGACACAGACCAGGACCTGGCCAGGAAAGCAGTCTGCAGTGCGTAAGATTTCAGGAGGCCTCATTGGCCTTACCCTGGGGGCTCTCCCTGTCCCTGCCGGCAGGACCCTTGTGTTGGCCTCGGGCCCCATCACATCTCACTCACTGGATTTTGTAAAGATTTTGTAAAACAGGTCTGTAAAACTGCCGCTGTTTCTCCACAGCTGCGGAGGGGAGCCATGCTGCACTGGAACTGCGCACTAACCCTCACTCCTCTGCCCTGGCACCCTCTGGGGCATGAGGACGCGCTCTCCAGGGCAGCAGCTTCTCTGGCTGCTTAATAAAGTAGCCATGGAGGCTCTGGTAGCTTTATTTTTCTTTTTTTTTCTGATAAGTTTTATTATTGATGATAATGGTGAGGTGTCAGACTTTTCTGAATGCTTGGAAAGAGCTCCTTTCTGGATCTTCTGTCTAGTCAGCTTGTCATTCCATGAGAAGAGGCAGCATCAGCTGCCACATGCAGTCAATGGCATTTTATGGGGTTAGTGGTTTCTAGCTCCTGCAAAAGCACCTAGAATGACTGAATTTAGGCTCCTCCTCTGGCTTGCTCTCCTCAGACAAGACAAAGGCAGCAGCCCTGTTAATGCTTTTCCCATGACGTTCTCACTGCTCTTCTCATGCCTGCTGGAGAGCATGTCTCTCTCTGACTGCAAATATTGACCAGCCCATAGCAGGGGGACTACTGTGTTTTGTAGTGTAAGGAGGCATGCCAAGCTTAATTTTCCTTTCACAGGTCCTTTCTGTGGTTACTTCTCTCCATGTTGGGCAGTATGTGCTACACAGTTGACTTTGGAGAAACTCCAGGGGAGGTTTGGCATTGACATCACGCAGGTTGAGCCCAGGTTGACCCATGAAATGCCAGTGAGGGGCTTGCAATAAAGGGTGTTTCCAACCACTGTTCACAAAGACCATTGTTGTTTTCAGTCAAGTGCTTGCGTTGCGGTGCATTGCAGTGTCTCATCCAGCCACAATGCTACCCCCAAGACACTGAGAGCTGGAAAATATGTGGGCATCTGTGCATTGCACAAGTGCAGCCTGACCTCTGAACTGCTCAACATCAGCAGCATTTTGCATGATTGCTTCAGTGTGAAGAGTAACTGCCTACGCCGTAAAAATGCATATTTGGTTGGGGAAAAAAATGGATAGTACAGGTTTTAGACTTGATAGGTTTGAAAGATTGAAAGTTTACTATGGACATCAGTCTGGTTCTCATTGTGCCAGGAGATATGCCCTCGGCCTTGCATATCTCCAGCACTGGGACTTCTACAATGTTTTGGCTGGTTTAGGGTAACACAGAGAAAAAGGGCGAGCTCCAGATGAAGGAGAGTCTATTGACCACTTCCATTCCTTTTATCTAACTCAATGGGAACATTTTCTTAACCTTCATTCATCCATTCACTTAGTTATTTTTCTTTTCTGCCTCTCCAGTTTATTTCCATGATGTGTTTTTCTCCATTTTCAGCTGTTTACTACCTTCCCTTTCAAAATTTTTCCCAGCATTCCTTTAAATTTGCTGTTGTGAAGTTTCATCTGGCAAATCCCACCCTCCATTTTGTTTCCCCAGAGGCACATTTAGATGCTAACTGGGTTCAGTTCTTCTACAGAAAATGAGAGTTCAGGCACAGAGGGATATGAAAGGCATCTAGCACATGGCTCAGGTCCACGCTTTCTCCCACAGTGCAAACGCAGAGAGTGAGTTAGTCATCATAGGAGAGTGCCACGGTGAAGGAAAGATACTGCTGTGTGACATGTCCTCACCTTCCTCCAGTCCAGGTTGCAGCTGGGGGAAGACAGCTCACTCAGCTGATGTACGCCAGCCTCCTGCTAGCATCCCAGCCAAGGACTGATTCTGAGAGAGCCAGGATCTTCCTTTACGTGCACCAGTTAGATGCCACCTAGATACAGTAGCATGGCAACAGACTGCTTGGTAGCTGTGCTAGAAATGAAGCACTAACCATGTCTCTATGTTGCTGTCTCCAAGGGGAAGTTCAATATAAGTCAGTCCCTTAGCATCAGTTTGACATCAGCCTATGTCTTTGCCACATTAATTCAATTTATTACCCATTTTGATCCACACTTTGCATTCTATTTAGGATGCCAGGGGACCTGTTCATCCCTAATGACTGAGGAAGCATTTGTGTTTTATAAGCTATTTGGGACACACCATAAGGAACTAAAAGTGTCTGGTTTGTTTTCATTGTTAAATTTACCATGTACCCAGTTCTGATGCTGTTGAAATTGATAGCAAAGTTGCCAGGGACCACTGCAATTGGAATGTTTTCTGAAATTTAAGAAGCCACATCAAAGATGCATCTTACATGTCCTCCCCCCAAAAAGGCCTGCTGGTCTCTTCATAAATAATGCATGGTGAATGTTATCAGGGGTGGGGAGGAAATTACAAAACGCTAGTTTGTTGCACTGTCTTTTATCTCTAGCTAAACTTTGATCTCTAGAAAGTGGTTCTACTGTCATCTGTAAGAGTTTCCTTAGTCTTTACTCAGTAGCATATTAAAATTCAGCTGACTAATTTCACTGGTTTTCTTTGATCTTTTTCCTTCAGTGTGAATTACTCTAGCTGAAGAGTTCATATTTGCCTAAGCAAAATTCATCTTCCTTTCTCTGTACATTCAGACATTTGGGAGCTTCCCTGCATGGCATTTTTGCCTGCCTGTCCTTGATTATTCAGGTATATTGTTCCTTCTCTTTGCCTATGCTCTTCTTTCCAGGTGGTCTTTTGCTGTCTTAGGTATTCAGATTGCTGCAAGCGATGGGTCTCAAGAGCACTTCCCAGCTCCTCACTCCAGCTGCCCCTATGGATTACAAAGCCATATAGGACAGTTTCACCAGCGAGGTAGCTATCAGTAGCCCATCAGCGCTGCTGAAGTCCTTTTTTTTTTTTTTTTTTAAATAATATATTCATTTGGGAGTGAAAGAGTGTTGTGAATTTGGGAGTGTAGTAGAAGGGATCAGTAGGGTCTGTTAGGCTGCAACGGTAAGACAAGTCTAGTAACAAATCAATAAAAAGTATATCAGGCTTTTTTGAGTCCACGTCGCTGCAATCCTTGGGCTTATGTAGGTGCCTGGACCATATATTTTGCACAGCCTAGGAAAAATGGACAAGGCAGGAGATGTGCCGGGGGTACTTTGACTCAGAAGTGCAGCACAAGACATACATGCTGGGCCGTGGAAGCAGCAGCATCCCTCTCAGCATACTCCCTCAGCCACTCAGCACATAGATGATTAGAGACAGACGAGCTCCCTGCATCTCCCACCCACTCACTTCTCATTTGCTCCTGAAGGGAGCAAAGAAAACATATTTTCCTTGTCCCCATATAAATAGACCCCATTGCTGTCAAACCCCCAACCTATGAGCACCATGCACATATGCTTCTGTACACACACTCATACTCCACCTGCTTCTTTCTACACAAGATCCATGTTAACTCTCTGTAGAACAAAAAGCATTTTAAGAAATCCTTAGAGATGAAACAAGGATTGGCTAGAATGCAGTTTACTCACTGTCCATAATTTTACAGCTGTGAAATCAAACTACATAGTATGGTCCATGATTCTTTTCATATAAGGGTGTACTGCCTGTCCTCAGGACAGGAAGATGTTTTTTCCGTACACCAGTGCAGAACTTGGAGCACAGTGCTTTATCTAGATGGATCCTCACCATATGGTCGTCTTTCATGTCAAGTCTGCCAGATGATATTTGATGCTTATCTATAATTGTCTATTAGACTTGGAGATTATACTTTTTCAGTCAAACAGTTGTCTGTATCATATTCTAGTAATGTGCTCCTCATGATTTGACATAGATCAGAGCAAATTAAAAGAGGGATGAATCTGCAGGGCTCTGGGTTACTAGGGCGATGTGCTGGAGAAGAAGAAATTTCTACAACAAAGTAACTTGCTCAGTTGATGTGGGGTGAGGAGTGGACATTGTCTACCTGGATTTCTCCAAGGCTTTCGATACCATTCCCTGCAGCCGCCTCCTAGAAGCTGATTCATCACAGTCTAGACAAGTGGTCTGTGTGGTGGGTGGGGAACTGGCTGACAGGCTGCACCCAGAAGGTGGTGGTAAACAGCTCCTTTTCAAACTGGCAACCTGTCACGAGTGGCTTCCTGCAGGGATCAATATTGGGCCCAATGCTGTTTAATACCTTCATAAGCGATCTGGATGATGGGATCAAGTGCTGATGATGAAGTTTGCTGATGATACCAAACTGAGTGGGGAAGTGGACACTTGGGAAGGAAGAGCCACCCTGCAGGAGGACCTGGATAGGCTGCAAGACTGGGCTAACGAGAACCTTACGAAGTTCAGCAAGGACAAGTGTAAGGTCTTGCACCTGAAAAAACATGATCCAGGAGTGCAGCACAGGCTGGGATCTACCTTGCTGAGGAGCAGCTCTGTGGAAAGGGATGTGAGAGTCCTGTTGGACAACAAGCTCAACATGAGTGAACAGTGTGCTTCTGTGGCAAAGAAAACCAAAAGGATGCTGGGCTGCATCAACAAGGGCATCACCAGCAGAGACAAAGAAGTCGTTATCCCACTCTACTCAGTGCTGGTCAGGCCACACCTGGAATACTGTGTTCAGTTTTGGTCCCCGCTGTACAAAGAAGATGTGGTCAGGTTGGAGAGGGTCCAGAGGAGGGCCACAAAGATGGCCATAGGACTGGGAAGCCTGCCATATGAGGAAAAGCTGAGAGAACTGGGTTTGTTCGGCCTTGAGAAAAGAAGGCTTAGGGGAGACCTTATCACCATATTCCAGTATTTAAAGGGTGGCTACAAAGAAGATGGAGACTCTCTTTTTACACATGGAAAAGAAGAAGGGTTATGGGTACAAGTTACTCCTCGGGAGATTCTGACTGAACACAGGAAGAAAATTTTTCACAATTAGAATAAGCCATTGGAATAATCTCCTCAGTGAAGTGGTAGATTCCCCAACACTGAGCACTTTTAAGACTCAGCTGGACAGGGTGCTGGGCCATCTTGTCTAGACCGTGCTTTTGCCAAGAAAGGTTGGACTAGATGGTCCTTGAGATCCCTTCCAACCTGGTATTCTATGATTCTATAACTCTGTGAAATTGCAGACTTTCCGTTCTGAATAAACCTCAGGTTTGGGACAAACCCAATAAGTGGTATTCTGCCACACAAATTATTTTCATTCAGCTCCAATTTTTGTCCATTATCATCAAACGCTTGGTAACAGATGGAGCTTGAACTGCAGAAGAGTTGCCCAGCTAACCAAACTGATTTTTTGAGACACACGTATCCAAGGTGTCTGGGAAGCTGAGAAGAGTGTCTCTCCTATAATTGTACCCCACCTAGCCTCCTGCTATAGAAAAGCCATTCAGGGTGCAAAGGGAATTGTGTATTATTCATTTAATGTGCCAGTTCACCATCTCCAGATAGCTATGACCAGGCAACTGCTTGTGATACATGCTAGGCAGGGCTGCGTGATGCTGATCCTGAAAGGTGTAATGCTGTGCCCTGCAACACTGTGGGTTAGCTTCACATACCATGACAGTTTTTGTATGCTAATGGTTCAGCTCTATGAGTCTTCATGTTATGACCTGCTTTCTTCCTCTTTTTTCCCTTTTCCAGCCCGGGACATCTCTGTCCATACTGGATTCCAGCCTGAGTGAGAAGGGTTTTCTCTCCCAAAAAGATGTCTGGGACAGACACGTCTCAGACAGATGCTGTATATGAGAGCACAACTCTCACCCAGAGGGTTATTCAGAGCTCAGCAAATCAATGCTGTCTCTGCTGAGAAGGAAGGGGGGGGGGGGGGGGGGGGGGGGGGATGGAGGTCTGTACCGATAAAGAAGGGGTGAAGAACTCACTAACTTGTCAGATCACATCATCTCAAGAATGCATCATGCAAGGCAGCCCCTCTGAAAAAGCAGTTTAACCCTCTGACGAGATGGTAATTTAATGTATCAGTACCTGCATTCTTTCCCTATCTGAGCTATGGATCCTTTAGGTCAGATGTAGTTAACTGTTGGCTGGTGTCATTTCATGATTTACCACATACTTGACAGCCATTTAACTTTGTTACTTTGTGCTGTGTCTTTTCTCTTGATACAGTTTACAATGAAACTGCAGCTCTATTGTTTTTTCCACCAGCAGGCAGACACCACAATCCAGGACACAGACTGCTGGAGGACAAATGTAGGGAGAAAAGATAATTCTTTTTGCCTTAACTCCCTGCATGCGTGGTTAGAACCACAAGTAGAAAATGTCAGCCCTCTCTGCCTCAAATTCGTCTCCTCATTTCCATATATCTCCTCTTGGTTCTGACATGTGCCCTCCTCTTCCAGCTTTGCTTCTGGAGATTATGAGAGCTCTGAAGATTAGTACTTTTTCACAGCTCTATAGGTATTGACAGCTGTTTTCTCCCATTGAATGCAAAGGATGTATGCATCCAAAATCTTGTATTTACACTAAAGCTTCTCATTCACTTTCATAGCACAGGCCAGGTAAATCCACTGAGGACGAGAAAAGTGGAAGCTTGCTGTCATCAAGCTTCCTGAGTTGCTCCCAGGGCATGGAAAGCATGCTCCCTGGTATTTATAGGACGTCATTAATATCTAGGAGTGAAATACGAAAATAACCCAAGGAGAAACAAGAGGGAAGAAATCACTTTATGCAAATGTAGTCAGAAAGTCTTCAGAGCTAATGGCTTGAGCTGGCTGGGAATGCTCCAAGAGCTGTGGAGGCTTCCTGCCTGCTTCTCAGTGGGAACAACATTGATTCATTGGGCATAGTAAAGCCCTATGCCTGACAAGCAGGTAAAAAATTGTTGCTAGCACTAGCAAATCACTTCTGGGTAGACACGCTGAGTGTGCAATAAACTACATGACGTGGCGCAGTTTAACATACTTAAAAAAAAGGAGTGTGGGCTCAAGCACTCTGTGGCGTATCACTCTAGATGTAACCATGACACATTATAAGAAGGATGTGATTTAATAACTTTTTCCCCTGTCTGGTAGTGCACGTTTGGCTCCACAATTCGCATGTACCTGAGGCAGATGGAGGGAAAACAGCTGTCGTAGTCTGCTATGCTGCAGGAGTGGGGAAAAGATCAAACCTGCAAGGGCGTGAGCTGGGGCATGGGGTATCCCTGAGGGGCTGCTCAGGCTTGCAGGGGCTGGGTGGCATGTGCTGATACAGTGCCTGGGAGCTGGTTGTTTAGCAGAGAAGCTCAAAGCTCCAGCCCTGGATTTACCTGCAACTGTTAGCACTGAACTGCAGGAGCTGTAAATCCTGCCCTGTGTCAGCAGAGAGACTCCCTCCACCAGTCAGGCCATCTGGAATAATTCACTAACTGATGCTTCTCGCATGTAGCTGTCAAAGGCATCATAAACCAAAGGCAGGGGAATTGGTGAGGGCGTTCCTCCTGCCTCCCTCCCCTCCAAACCTCACCTGACTGCCACTTTGTTAGGACGCTGATAGCCCATGTGCTGCACCTTTTACTTTAATATATCTCAAGGGTTTGAGAGGCAGGGCCAGGTCAACTGTTGTGTTTTCAAACGTTGTCATGCTGAGTTGGCCATTTCTGGCTTGGCAGCACAGAGTTGCTTTCAAACTCACAAAAACAGGGAAAGCCGGACGCAAATCCATTTACAGCAGAAAGCAGAGAGTGTTTATCTGGAGTGGTTACATGGATGGTTCACCCATGGGCCGAGGAGGTCTGCTGTCCCAGGGAATCGACGGTTTTACAGAGCCAGTAAAATGGCAGCCTTGTACCTCTGCCAGAGCAGATTGCTTTAAGTGAAATATGCACATTATGCCTGGGAATGGAGTATGCCTGCAGTCCCCCCGCACGCTCGGCAGCCCTGAGGGCCAGTGTCAATCAACAGAAATGAAAGCAGCCTCCAACTCTGCATTGAGCCAGATGGGCTCAGGACTGGGGCAAGGAAGAGTGGAAAGACGGCGGGATACTCATCCCTTACTCATTTCATGCTCTGTGCCAAGCACTGCTGTGCTGAAACCACAGCTGGGAAGCTATCTTGTTTCCTTCATTTCTGTCATGCTGCTAGTCAATTCAGGACCTATGTTACTCACCTCAGAGAAGAGTAATGTGATAGAGCAGAAAAAGAAACCACACAAAACAAAGTTATATGTTATTGTCAGTGCTTTAGGCTTTTAAAAAATGATATTCCAGGTTACAGACAACCCTTTCAAAGTACTTAAAATGTTCCTTTATCAAAATACCTACACATCGCTTTTAAAAAAATGTAACAAAAGAGTTTCAATGCAGGGGAGAAAAATAAAAAACACAATGATCTTTTGATATGTTGGGCATAAAGCAGAAGCGTTTAGCTTTAATTGTTGGTGGTGTCAATGAGAAGGGAGACAGCAGCTTCCTTGCATCAATTCTTTGCTTTTGTGTGTATGAAGAGCTTACCCCATACAAGGCAACAGGTACATGTGCATCATCTACAAGACTGCAAGATTTGCATTTGCTGCATCATCCATACAAAACCTTTTAAAACTCTGCAGACCTTAACGTGTCAGCATAATTAATCTACTCTTTAACAGAAGCGAGATCCCAAGAAGGAACCATAAACCAGCTTCCCTCAGCCAGATTGAACAAATGATAAGGATTAGGAAATCTTATCTCTGCTTCCTACTTCAAGAAAGATTCCTCCTGTAACTGTAACCAAGGCAGCCAGCCTCTCCATGTTGCTCCATCTCTGCTACAACTACATTACCTATCCTCTTAATAACGCAACTGGAAACCTCTGTATGAAGCAGCAAAGACAATAATACAACATAAGACCGTCTCAGAGGCAGATACTGTACTTCAAGTAGCACTCACTGTAATTTTCTCTACTTTCTCTCTTCAAGTGGTGCAGGGGGATGGGGAATGGGGATTGTGAACATCACAAGTTGTCTCTGCCGCTCATTCCTCCTCACACTCTTCCCCTGCTCCAGCGTGGGGTGCCTCCCATGGGAGACAGTCCTCCACGAACTTCTCCAATGTGGGTCCTTTACAGAGACTGCAGTTTTTCATGAACTGCTCCAGCATGGATTGCTTCCATGGGGTGCAGTCCTTCAGGAACAGACTGCTCCAGCATGGGTTCCCCATGGGGTCACAAGTCGTGATAGCCAACCTACTCCAGCACGGGCTCCTCTCTGTCTCCACGGGGTCACAGGTCTGCCAGGAGCCTGCTCCAGTGTGGGCTTCCCACAGGGTCACAGCCTCCTTCAGGCACATCTACCTGCTCTGGCATGGTGTCCTCCATGGACTCCAGGTGGATATGTGCTCCACCGTTAACCTCTATGGGCTGCAGGGGGACAGCCTCCCTCACCATGGCCTGCACCACGGGCTGCAGGGGAACCGCTGCTTTGGCGCCTGGAGCATCTCCTCCCCCTCTTTCACTGACCTTGGTGTCTGCAGGGCTATTTCACATATTCTCACTCTTCTGGCTGTTGTTGTGCAGCACATTTTTTCCTCTTTTTAAATATGTTATCACAGAGACACTACCACCATCACTGATGGGCTCAGCCTTGGCCAGTGGCAAGTCCATCTTTAAGCCAGCTGGCATTGACTCTGTTGGACATGGGGGAAGCTTCTAGCAGATTCTCACAGAAGCCACCCCTGTATTCCTTTGCCCTACCAAAACCATGCTACACAAACACAATACAATTAGCTACTTACGTAAATGTTGTCATAATGCGTGGAGGAATAAGGAGCACTGGGCACCTCAATCTCACCATCACTCACAGATAAAGGAAAAAGAGAAAGATTTTTTGCTGTAGAATCTTGTAGGTGAATTTCTTCCCAGCAAAAGTGAGGATAGGATAGTATTTGGTCTGCAGCCATGTAAAATCATTCATAAATCAGAAGATAGTGTCATTTCCAGGGACTAATTTACTTCATCTGTAATCTGAATAACCTTTTGGGCATACTTTTTGTTTCCATTAGTTTTAAAGGAATTTTAAGCATTGTGTACATGCCTAAAGTTAGGTGTAAAGTTAGGGTACATCCAGATTCTGGGTTCTGGTCCCTAAGGAGCTCCATGAGAACAGATCCTTCGTCAGATCAGATCTTCAGAGCAGGTCTTCACTTCAGAATAGGTCAATAAAAATACAAATTTCCACTTCGGTGGTTTAGAGCCTCACCAGCGCAAGCTTTTCCTCAAAATTCTTTAAATAGTCTTCCTTGTCTCTTGTAAGAAGCAGCACCAGTTTCAGTCCTTGCCCTGCTTTAATAGAAGCCAGCAGCTGTGGGAACACATGATATAGTGTAAAGGGTAGGATGGGACTGATCAGGTGACTCCATTAAATGAGTTTTAGAGTAACTCTGCTGGCACTTCTGGTATCTTCACCAACACCAGCCAAGTCTTATTTGAATTCAATACCGAAAGTAGCATTGGTCTTGTAAGAAAGCACTTAGCATGCAAAGTCTTGTGATGGGAGAAAAGACCCATCTTTGCTGCTCTGTAGCTCACACTGTTGTTCCTGTGAAGCAGCACTGGCTGTAGGCCAGATAGTTCCCACACTTTGCTTCAGAAGAGGGATCCAACTCATGGGCAAGTTCTGCCTCTCTCTTTCTCACTGTTTTCCAGCCCAATCTGCATGCTGCACAGCACTAGAAAATGTTTCACCAAATCACTTGTCTCCTTTAGGAGGAAAACCTGTGAGATATTGTTGAGTTTCAGGCATCTTAGGCTATACCTTATCGATCTGCAAGTATGAGGAAGAGAAGCAGGCAACAGAAGGATCTTTGAGAATTCATTGAAGTATAAATGCTGAGCTACCCTCTGAGACTGTATTTTGTTCCTTGCTGATATATACAGAGGCGGAACTTGGAAGGTACAGTACAGTGCTTTTAAACTACCCCAAGCTTACAGATCTATAACAAATTGATAAGAAGGTTAAAAAAAGTTTAATGTAAGAGACATAAACAAGGCCATCCACTTGTAAGACAAAGGCAACAACCTCAGCAATTCCTCCTTGTAAAAAGAGTGATTCCATAAACAGCAAATACAATTGAGCCTGCTTTCAGGCACATCATCCCATTACACTGACTGCAGTTCCCCCCATAATTTTTATATTATTTCTTATTACAGTACCCTCACAGAAGACTATGTCACATTTTTCACCTAATGTTGCCAAGGGCCAGAGGCAGCCAGCCTTGGCACACAGTCACAGTGCTGGATCTGTCAGTGAATGCTGCCTGGCTGATGGGCTGCCACTCTCACTGTGGGCAGACCCCACTGCCAGATAATCACTGAAATCTCCCAATTTCTTTCCTAGGCAGTGTTTTCACAGGAAATCAGACCTGGATCCAAACCAGGTATCACAAAGCTAAGGATGGAGGATGGATGACAGTGAGATTGTGCATTTTTCCCAGTGTCTGTCAATTTTAATCTTGTCCAAATGAAAGAATTCCCTTTTCATGGTTCTGTTTTCCCTTTTTCCTCCTTTTCTGAGAAGCAGAAGAAGATTGTTTTGTGAACGGTAGTATCACATTTTGCTGCCTTGGAATGGCTTTTGTACTTTTGCTCTATTAGAAAAATATTTAGGAACTCTTCCTCCATGTAGCGTTATGAATTTTAACAGGATTGAAAAGCAAGTTTATTTGCAAAAGCCCTAACCTGCAAATAAAGGGACACGTCCTCAGCTGTTACAGACTGTGTGTGCCCCGTTGACTTCAAGAGGCAACACCAAACCAGACCTGTGGGGAATCTGACTCAAAAATTTCAATGCAAGTCACCACAGTCACAAGTTATCGCCTATCTCAGCAGTGTGCTTTAGGCACTAATCCCATGTCAGAGAGGCAGGAAAGTGGTTTCCTGATAATACTGTGTAGGCAGTCTGGAGTGTAACTTTATTGTTTCATACGTAAATTAGGCTTTAAACAATGTAATTCTTCACCAATATATTTGAATTCATTGTAAAGGATGGCCTATAGCCAGACCAGCTTGACTGTAATCCCACCAGCACTTAGAGGTCAAACAGGTGAGGTGCAAGGGGAGCAGAGGGATGCAGGAGCAAAGGAAGAGGCCCAGACATAGCAGAAAGAGTGCTGTCAGTTTACTATGTGGCCTGACTGCTTTGGACTCTGTAACTCAGTAACCCAACTTTGTCCTTGAGGAAAGACTATTTTCATGAAAAATATAAAACTTCTTTAAGGACAATCCTCAGTCCCCGAAGCTATCCCGATTCAGCTTTAGAAAGCATGCTTCCTGGAGCTGACTTACCACTAAGGATTTAAAACTGGTGGAAGTTTCAGAACTGTGCAGAAAGCAAGACTTTTCAACTCCGCTGTGCCGTGAAGCATGCCTTTCTAGAGAATGTGTGTCATCTGTTCCCGCAAGGGCATCTGCAATTGATTTGCAAGTGATCACAGCAGAATGGAGCCCTGAACTTGAAAATGCTGTACAATAGAAATAAAGAATAATAAATGGCAGGCTTCTTAACTCTTCCTAAAGCATGTAGTCATAACCTAGTCTTCTAAAAATTTTGGATCAAATTGCCAACTGGAACACTCCACGCTGTCTCTATCCAGTCCTTTAAATGCATATTTAAGAAGGAAAGAAAGCTAATCCTGTGATTAATCCCAAGAAATGGGTTCAAGGGGAATCTCAGGCCAATGGCAGAGTTAGAGATTGGCTTACTCAGTAACTGTCAGTTAATACGGCTTAACCTATCAGTGCCTCCATTCTCCATCAATGAAGAGCAAACAAGAATTCACATCTTGTTGGTACTGTGTGTCTTAAAGCTTTCGCATTTTTGAAGGACTTTGGGACTGCTGGATGGAGACTGTATATTGCACAGTCTGTACAGCCCTTATTGCGGTTTACTTAAATTTTAAATAGTAGCTTTGGTGAGCACATCTACAGAGGTGCCACCTGTCAAAGATACAGAAAACAGTGGTTTTTCCAGGGACATTAGGAGGGAACATGTAGAGAATGCTCCTCAAAGTGAAATATTAGAGCTGCACAGAATCAAAGTAATAACTTTCTGTGGATGGATCCTCAGTAGTTCTATGTTCATTTGAAAACAGTAAACTTTAATTTTTCCACTGATTTAGCTTACATTTTTTTCTTCTGTTCCTAAACAAAGACAGTGAGGTTTAAATTTTCAAGGAAAATTGCTCTGGGCAACTCCCAGTAACATCAAGGAGAACTGAAGAACTAAAACCCGAACACTGGGAAGTCCTGAAAATCTAGCCTAATTATATGCATAAAAATAAGAACTTTAATGAAAATCTTGTTAAATGCAGTAGCATGAACATAGAACTAAAAATCTGAATTATAGAGAAAGTAAAGGGAGACAGTGTCTGCCATTTTGTAGACAGACGGTTTTCATAGCTAAACCTGTTTGTGCTCGCTGGATGATAAATACCTCATGCTTTCAAGGAGGCATTAAAAAAAAAAGGGCTCTTTGAGAGTTGTCTACCAACACTGTTGCCATGGCAGCTGCAAGCATCAGTGATAACCCAAAATTTCTAGGTTATAATGTGCATGTAACCCTATTAATAAGTCCCACAAAGTAGTCCCCATTACTGATAGATGAGGTCATCTGGTGGCCCAGTATCAAAACTTGGGACTCAATCAGAGAAGATGTAGATCCAAGCAAGGTCTGTATTCTCACATGTTAATGGTACACCACTGTTGAAGACGTGTAATACCTTTCAGACAAAAATTTTACCTGAAGATTGCATGCTGCCTGTGCATTCAGCTGATGCAGTTGCAAGTTGGGAAACTGAAGCATGGAGAAATCGGAAAGCTGGGCACAAGGAACTCAAGATCACATGCTAGGAAACAAGAATACTGTTCTTTTGCTGTTCCTCAGCTGAGGGAATGTTGTTTTCGTTACTGGAGCATCAGCTTTTCTAAAAAAATGTCACTGACAGATTCTTGTTTCCTTTCACTTCAAATCTGGGACATGCCCATCCTTTTCAAGGCCCCTCTGGAAGCAGAGAAGACAAGGACAAAGCACAGATGGGAAAAGGTAGAATTTTTCCTACTGCTTGGCCTCAGATGCACCACCGTGAAGGAATTTCCTACAAGTTATTGGTGTTTAGTGCTGTCTCGTCCTATGCCACTGAAGGAAAAGGTACATGTGGCTGTCTGCTTTCTAATGCTCACTTCCTACCAAAACCCTGCAGAGTGCCTGGTAACATCTCCAGGAGCAATCATGGTTCTGGAGAAAAGGCACTGCCATCCTGTCCCAGGACTCTTCAGGCTAAAAGCACTCCAGTTCCCTGATACTTTGTCTCTGCATCACCTTTACCTGTTGAGAAAACAGAGATGGTAGTTCCCACCCCTGCTCTGTGTTCCTTGTCCTTGACTTGTCAGCTGCTTTGAGCAGGAGCTGTCTGCAATGACATGTATGCATGATGTTTAGCACAACCAGGCCATTTTTCAGTTGAAGCATCTCCTAGATATGATAGTGATATTACACCAGTAATAAATAATTGCATGAAGGTGGTACTCGTCAGTTCCTTGGGATTTAGGCTTCGTTTCCCTTACATACCTGAATAAAGGAGAGAATTTGTGCCAGAGGGAAAATGAGTTCTCTTCTGGCTCTAGAGTCATTAGTACATCATATGTGCAACCACACTTTCTGTTTGGGTTACTTTGCTTTTCTGTTTTTTTCCCAGGTCCATTACTTTCATACATCTTTTCAGACCCAAGAAAGTAATTTATTGTTATGCTGGATAAATAGCTCTTTAAAGTAAATGAAAGCATTAATATGCCACTGTATATTAGCTCTCCTTTTGTTTAAGCCATCTTGAAATAAATGTTCAGATTGTTTGATTGAGGGAGGAGAATATCTACTCATAGGCAACTTTCTGTAAATCTCAGACATCCTGAAATATATACCACTGAAATATATTGAAATATTCAATATATCTAAATACAATTTTCTCCTCTTATAACAGAAATTTCTGTGAACGAACTGATCATCTTAACTACTAGACCAGAGAAACATGCATATTATATATATATTATTATTATTCCATTACTTTTATTTCAGAGTTTTGTAGTGAAATGTGACAGAAAAATCTGTTTGTATTGCAAACAGTGGAATCTAATTCATATTTTATCCAATCTATATCACCCAGTTTTGCTTTTCCTGAGTCCATCTTTAAGGGACAATAAACAATTGCTGCTCATCTTTATTCCAGAATACTCTGATTGATAATAAGGCCTGTCACTGACATATTACACTAATTATAAAGCAACACTCATTTATTTTTTGGAGCTAGAGTGGTGTAGTCCAACTATCATTAATACTGGATCTATGTGCTTCTGGATTTTCCAGGATTATGAACTGGATCCAGATCAGGCTTGGGTATACAGTTAAATCTGTGCCACATTCACTATAGCGCAAAGAGCTAATGCATACTTGCTCGTTTTATGCTAGCTGTGAGAATACAGATGCTGTCTGGTTTCTTATAAAGACTGCCACTGCAATATTAATGCATAAAGCTAACTCTCTGAGAAAATCTGAACCAGGAGAGAGTTTTATCTGGACCAGTGTTTTGTACTATATGGCTGCACCATTTTTTATTTTGGATAAGAAGCCCTAGAGCTGGGGTTATTGAATTGTCCAACTTCAGTCCAAATAACTTCTTAAATTCACTCTCAGGCTTGATAGTATATATATCTCGCCCTCTATGATCTCACTTAGGATAGCAAACAGACCTGTAATAAAAGTACATAATATATGTAGAAATGTGAAGGCATGCCAGCAGTTTTTGGAAGTGGATCCAAGATTCCATTTTGGTTAAGATGAGAGGCAGAAACTTCAGTCATTCAGTATTGCCTTAAGGCAGAGTTTAAGGAAAAAAAAAAAAAAAGAAAAAAATGCTGTGTGATTGCTAAAATGCACAGGCGGGCAATGATGATTTCAGTTCCTCAAATAGCTACACTGTAGAATAGGGCAGGATAAAGATAAAGTGCTCAGAGATCTCCGGTGAAAGGTACTATCAGTGGGCTGAGTATTTTAATTGCTTTTATACTTTTGATTTCAAACTTGAAACCACTGAAGCTGCATCACTCTTAATATGGCAGAAAATTCCTGTAAAGGAGAGGAAAATACAAAGAATACTCTCTGCATTCACTGTCATTTTCAATCCCTTTTCTTTAACATCCTCCTTCCTGCTGCCATTCTCCTCCTTGCCCCTATTTCCATTAAGTAAACTAAAAATAAAAATAAAATTAAAGCTTTGCAGAGAATGAGTGGAACAGGTTCAAGGCAAAATAAATACCCAGCTGGGCCCGTTTTTCCCTACCACTAAATAATACTACATGCAAACCATTCAAACAGTTCAAAAAACTTTTTTTCGTAATGATTATTTTCATGTTAAATTCACTGAGGTAAAGAGCATAAAATTTCAACAGGCTGCAGTTCTCTTCTGGAGAAGAACAGCCGGTACATTTTATGCGGGTAAAAGCCCTAAAGTGCTCTTTCCAAGGAGAAAGGATAGATATTTCTGGAAGACTTTTTTTTGCGTGATTTCATTGGATAACTTTTCTGTTTTACCAGTGAAAGCCAGGAACACCTGGACCTGCAGAATCCAGGGCTGATTTTGTAAAACTGGACACCTTCTCCTTCCCTACCCCTCCCCCAGATTAGGTAAACCAAGTGAATTTCAGTTCTATGCCAGAGAACGCATTAAACATTGCTTCTACTAGTAGGACTAAACTTAAATTTCTCCTGTGAAGACCCTATTTAATCATGTAGCTGTACTGTGTTCAGCTGCCTGAATTTCTTTACCTTTAGAGCGCTTTTTCTGTTACTGAACCTGCATTTTTCAGGAGCAGTTTAAACCTGTTGTGTCGCACTTTGCCTTTGATACCTAATGAGAATAATAGGTTTCTAGTATGCAAGGAAGACAAGCCCGGTGTTGAGCAAGGCCTGAGGGCTGCCCCTGAGAGTACAGACACAGCTATTATCTTTCCTGTGAAGACATTACTGTTCCATAGCTCCAGGAAACATGCAGTAAAATGTTCAATTAAAGTGGATTACATGTTCTTAGCTGGTCAGCTGTAATACCTAGGCTTGGAAATGTATTAGGGGATCCAAGAAAGAATGCTGTTTCTTTACTAACCTCAGAGTGCTGCCCTTTGTGCTAGTGAATGCATTTTGCTTTCATATTCCTTTGCAAATTTTCCTGGGAGTAACCCAGTTTTACAGAATGACTGCTTTTACTACAAACATTACATCCTGCACAAAATCCGGTCTGAATACCTTCACATTGCAACAACTTAAGCTGAGAAGGGGGGTTTGTTTACTTCTATATTCCGTTATTGCATTTCATTTTTTGATATGTACATCCAGTTCTTTCATTGCTTGCCAGTACTGCACCTGCAAGTACCTTGGTCTCAAAACCTTTCAAGAGTAAGTTAACCATGTAGCTCAATCTCCTTTGTTCTCATCTCAAGATTGGTTCGGTTCTGACATGACATAAGAAAGATGTAAGATAACTAAACAGTACTGTGGTGCACGCGTTTACTTCCTGCTGTAGCCACATGGCAATGGTTAGGGTTGCAAATGTTGTACCTTGTTACATGGTAGGGTTTGCTCTCCATTGGCTCCTGCAGCAATTATTACTGGAGGGAAAGAACATGGTGAGTGGAAGAGCGGAAGAAATAATGCTCTGTTGGAGCAAGTCCCTGAGAGCCTTTCTATTTATTCAAGTTAGTGTTCTAGGAAGTCGTTACAATGAGCTATCCCAAAAAACAGCTCAGCAGAAAAATGTATTTAACCGAAAGCCATTGTATTCAGATCTCCCGGCAGCCACAGTACACTGTCTTAATTCAAGAATTACAGCTATTTGTTTAATCCTCTTATTTCCTCCTTTCAGCCTGGCATCATTCCTTCTCTCGCTCCCACACAGGGCTAGGCAGGCCCATTACATTCACCCCAAGGCCCAGTAGAAACCTGCCAGCACATCTCAGACATCCTTCCGCTGCTTCAAGCTTTCCAAACGCAACAAGTGACAGCAGCTCCTGCCTCTAGAGGAACTGCTTAGAAAAACAGCTCCTTGCTCTACCTTATCACAGTGTGGAAAGCCCTCCCTGATTCACAAGCTGACATGGAAGTTCAGTTGAATTCTTACCCACTCTCTCTCTTCATCATTTTTAGCTAAAATCCCCCGAGGAATAAGTGTCCTCATGCTAAAGTAAATCTATCAGCCAGGGTTGTTGTGTCTCGGTGTGGAGTGATATACAGAGCTGGCTCCATTTCCTCCTCCTCCTCCAGACAGGAATCTCAGCTGGATACAGAAATACATAAGTCTTTTTAAAATCTACTCAGCATTAGAGGTGTACCCTTTATACAGAACTGGCAACTGCTCCTGTATGAATAGTGACACATTTTAAGGTATCTTCTGAACTGTACGGAAGGTGGAAAAAACCCCACAGATGATAACTAATCCAAGAGTTCTCAACACACCCATTACAAATTGTTGCAACCACCATCTTTTCAAATGGATGCACCACCTTCCATTATAAACCTGAAGCTTAAGGCTGGAGAATGCAACTTGAAGGACCAGCAAACACTATGTAATCAGTTATGGCTTTACTTAATGGAATGGTGGTTACACATAACTCTGTACTTTTTAAGTCCCAGCAGAGACACAAATAAACTTGTGTAAGTGTGTGTGTATATGTGTGTAGGAAAGGACAGGAGTACTCTTATAAGAGGCAAATGGTAGGAGTCACACTTATTTTTATGTATTGTGTCTATGGGTAACAGTCCTTAAGTTGTTTAGAATTATTTTACCCAAACCCAACAAAGAATAATTAAAGAAAATATTTTCCTTTTAAAATATTTCTTAAGCTCCAAGAAATCTCACTCTTACGCTTCCAGACTGATCTTTCTACATATGCAAAAGTAGCAAATAAATGAATAGGTACTCTGCAGCGGTCAATAGCTGACTATTAGATGGCTATTATCTATTCTAAATGGAAGGAGAATCTATATTGGCTCCCAGTAATTACTGGCTAGCTTCTTGAAAAGAGCGAATGGTAAAGACGAGTAGTGTGATCCATAAAATCAGAAAATGTGATCACAATTAGGAAAAGAAACAATAACTGCTGCAGAGGATTTCTGCTTCTTTCTTCAGCAAAAGAGAACTTGTGTGAGCTGTGTTTGCACTGATGTAATTTTGGTGATGGCGTTAGACAGACAGCAAACCTCTCTGGTAAAGATACGGCTGAACACAGTTTTTAATGCTGTGACTTAGACTGCATATGGAAGCCCTTTTTAGTGTGTATGCCATGGATCTCCCCTGGATTTGTGGAACTGAGAGAGAAATTTTTATACTACCTTCATCATATTGGTTCAAGCTAATAAAATATCTCTTGAGTGTTCCAGGAAAATACATCAGCTCATGATTTCCAAAGTCACTATTTTGCTAGAGAATGATGTAGTGTTGTCATAACTGACCTTAATACAACAGGAGAGTTACACAACCAAGAAGTCATAGTGCCAGGGTCAGTTCCCATGGGAGAGGAACCAGGTTTTCTGAAGGAAGAAGTATCGGAGGCATGGGGTGTGCATACCCAGAACAAACTACATTTGTATAAACTGTGCTGGCATCTAGTTCAATAAGGATTTCTTTATAACACTACAGTGAGATGTTATTGTAACATTAGTTAAATACTGCATTTTCTTGTAGCATGAGTTATCACATCATCAAACCATTAGTATTAGTTAATGGAAACCAAGCACTATGGCACCACAAGCTATCATAACACTTCCTGGAAAACATACATGATATTTCCAGAAGGCATCCTGAATTACTTTTTTTGCTGCTTTGCATTCCAGGAAAGAAACACCACAAGCAATAAACCCTGGTAAACATTTTTTAATAGCTATCATTTCAGAATTAGGAGGAGAAAAATAATAATAAAGAAAAGAAATAGTCTCAGTATATGAGCCTTGCTCTTAAGCTGAGATCTGGCGGAGAGCGTATCTCAGAGGTCTGTACAAATCTTAGGACTTCTGCTTTTGCAAGCCATGCCACTGAAAGGCAGAAGACAGGAGAGTCATGAAAGAGGTTTTCACTGGGCAGTCTGCAGTTGTAGCATCTTTGGAAACAGCTTACTTGCAAAAGAGCTCTTTCAGTTTTATCAACCCAGAGTGATTTCAAACTGTTACCCAACATGTGGTGTTTGCAACATGCTGTCTTAAGACTCACAGCTAGGAGAGCAGCTGAGTTACAGGTAAACAGAGTGATACCTAAGAACAGAGTGAACAGGTGACGCAGCGGGTCTTGGACTACCACAGATGTTGGATTTCCTGGGAAACAAAAATAGTGCCACAAACCCAGAAGCATGAGAAAGGAGAACCAAATCTGCATGCAGAGGAAAGCTGGAAACGTTAGGTTGAAAATCCTTACTATCTCATGAGGGGTGGATACAAGGAATTGCAGAACTGGAAATAGGTGTCAGGGATAATTGGAATATTATATCAGCTTTTAAAGGTATTAGATGACCCCCGACACACTTGCATAATGAATGCCTTTCAAGACCTAGGCTTCTTTCTTTGAAAGAAATAATGCACAAACGCTGTGAACCCTCCTAAGACAAAGGCATTCTACCTGAAAGACATAAATAGTTTCCAGCAAAAGAGTCAGGGAGGGAGAGAAATTCTGCCACCTCACTTTGATGTAGGATGCTTTGACGGGTGATTAGGAAGGACTGTTTAGATTCCTGGAGGGTATTTAAGAAGACCTATTTAGAGTCCTGGTCTGGCATGGCCTGGAAAGGAGAAATGGGCAGAGGGATGAATGAATGGATGTTGGTCCCCTTTCTGTTGAGCAGCCCTGCTTCTTTTGTTTGCATTGGAAGTAGAGTCAGGCTAGGGGACTCCCTCAGTCCATACCCATAGAGACTGAAACTGAATAGAGCCTGTTTAGGTTTTGTAACCTCCCCCTGACAGTAGGCCATGAGGGACTACAGTAATGCAATGATGCCTAAGGCAGCCTCAGGTTACATGAGTTATTAAAGTCCTGCTTACTAAAAGCATCAACATTATTATTGTGAAACCTCTGGTTCAGGCTTTCTGGATAGATTATCGAGAAAAGGAGACTTAGCACTGAGAAATGCTTCCACATACCAGGGAATCCTGGGGAAAGGATCAAGTGAAGTCAGCAGTGGCTGATTCCCCTGCTGTAGTTACTACCTTTTGAAGCTGTAGGGGAATAGATGTGTCTAATGACTCTGAGAATGTTAAATCCTAGCAGAGTCATGAACATTGGTCAAAAAAAAAAAGAGAATAAGAGAGAAAACAGTTCAGGAGGTTGTGAGTTTAGTGACAAACCAGCAACCTGCACTCATAAAAGGTTAGCTTTCAAAAAGGAAAGTTACTCTGCAGTCACTTGGCACATGAGAGTAATAAATCCTTATCTGGAGTGGCAGGAAGAATTCAAATTCTTGTTAATGCCCAGCAAGTGCATACTGGCATTGAAATAACCAAAGGTATTCACGGAATGCTGGCAGGCTGACCTGAAACAGCTGGGATCTCCAGGTTCAAAAAGATTCTCTGCTGTTCTTAGCACAGAGTTTGAAAGAGACCATGAGCTACACAGAGGGCCAACACGACATCTTCCTAAAGATGAAATATGATGCAATGGCAATCTTTGGTCTTGGTCAGCCAGCAAGTGATTGCAAAAAGGTAGAACACTGATAGAAATGGTTAATGACAAGATTCAGCAACCTGTGTCAAACTTGGCAGGAGACGGTTTGCAAAAAGAAAGTGTTCAGAGAAGATACTGGGAAAGTAGTCTACACGGTCACGGCATTTCAATAAAGACTCAGCATACTTTCAAAGTGAAGTGATCTCATAATACCAGTTTCTGAGCTGGTTTTATGGAGCATAGTAGCTCTATTTCAAATTTCTGATGTGGCAGTGAGCAAGGTCCTTTCCTTCTCCAGGGGTCTCCTCCCACCACCACATTTTGTCCATCTTCCTTGCATAGCTTGCAAGATCTTTGGGCCAGGATTGTCTGTTGCTACATGACCAGCCATGACCTTGTCAAAATTGTTTTCCAGGCACCAGCCTCCTGCAAGTAATGGTGCACAGTACAGCACAATGCAGTGACAAAGCTGCACTCTGTGCAAAGAGCTTATGCTAAGCTCTGTAATTAAGACATATGGGGCCTTATCCACAGCTTAGAGACGTCAGTGGAAACACTGTCTCGTAGGCTGGATGTCAAGATGGTGATGAAGCAGATTTTATTTTAAGGAATCGTTTTTTCTATTTGAGGATATTGTGAGGCTTAAGGGAGGAACTGTTCTGGTAAAGCATGAAAATGAAGAAACGGGGAAATTAATAAAGTAGAAAAAAGTGTATATCAGTGTTATAAATGGGCTTAAACTGAGATCTGAAAAAAGTTCACAAACAGTACAATGAGATTTATGTTAGTGGGTCACTTTTTGTTTGTTCGTTTTTAAAGGATATACTCAAAATATGAGTAAAGACTCTCCTTTTTGCACTGGGACACAAATTTTCTTATGGCTAATATAGGGTACTGATGGATGTAAGGAAAAGAGAACCTGACTCCAGATAATGTAATTTTAAGTGAATTATAAGAAATAATTATAATATTAGAATAGGACGGAAGGCAAATTTTCATCAACAGTTGAGAAAAGCGCCAGTATGACTGTGGAGTGAGCAGCCAGCTGGACCACTATAAGCAGATGTTTAGTACATTTGTTTATGTGACAGTTTGCCTGTTAACAGGAAGATATTGATTCCTCTGGCTTTGCAAATCAGTGCCCTTAAGTGCTCTGGCCAGAAATTCATAACACAACAATATGAAAATTAAGTTCTCAAGGAATGAGTCAGGCCCTGAATGTTCACTGGACAAAGGGAAGCATTTTTCTCGCTCACAAAATTCAGGCTTCCAGTGTTCTGTCTTGCAAGGTATATGGTAGAGGCTCTGAAAATAAAACATACAGTGAGCGTGGTCTGTTGTAACCCAGACAATTATAGGCATCACAACAATAAATTTTTAAACAGTTAGGTAATATATAATAAATAAAAGATGAACAGGAAAGCACTCACAGCTACTCCCCTAATGCATCTGGAAAGTAATTAACTTTCCTTCCTCCGTTAAGATTGTAATGTATTATACCCTGGCAAAGGAGGAGCCTGGCCGTGCATTCCCGATGAGGATTTATCTGAGGTCAGGCTCAGAGGGAGCAGACCCACCATCCATCCTGTCAGAGCACAGCATCTCTCCAGCATCGTGCCCCCTTCGAGCGCTGCCCTTCCCCGCTCAGCAGCAAAGTGCAGGGGCAGCAGGCCTCGGGGGGCAGGGGGGGCACCAGGATGGGCACAGGGCAGGAGGCAGCCCTGCCCAGCCGAGGGACACACCAGGCGGCAGCCACATGAAGGAGGCTCGGCGCAATGCTTGCAATTGCCTGCCAAGGACTAACGGAAAAATAATAATGGCGGGAAGGGAATTGCAGACACATTTAGAGGCCAATGTGCCTCTCCTCAGGTTCTTGGCATGTGGCGAAGCCTAAATCTTCTTATTGCAGGGGCTGGCACGGCTGCCTAGTCTCTAGAGCACAGGACTGGCATTCATCTGAGGGCCTTGCTTGGCTCTGCCGTTTCCTTACAGCTCTGCCATTTCCAGCCACCATCAGGGTGCAGCCAGGCCGGCAGCTCTCTGGGGCTGGGAGCGTTGGGGGATCCTTGTGACAGGGGCATCAGGGCAGGGCCCACCCCACCCCCAGCCAGGAGCAGCCATGGGTACCAGGACACCCCCAGTCCCAGGCATCAGGCAACTCCCTGGGTCAGGGCCCGGCCAAGGCCAGGCCGTGGTGTGGGATCATGGGTGGTCCCAGTTCAGCTGGGCCCGTGGCCAGGCAGGGCAGGGCTGCGGGGAACTGGAGACCGGCCTTGCTGCAGCACTGCTGGGGAAAGGGCTGATGGCCCTTGAGGGGATGACCTGGTGTTCTGGGCCGTGGGCAGGTGGGGGAGGCCCAGAGGGCTACCAAGGGGCAGTCAGGGCTGCCACAAAATTCATTCATCTTATTCAGTCTTCTGGCTGCCTGAGCTGTTGGCCCTGCTGAACATCAGAGTGTGAGTCTCATCGAGGTCTTCTGAGGTGACGCAGTTGCAGACCATCGGGCCACTGTGGGTTTTCCCCAGTGGGAACGCAAAGAGCTCCCCAAGTGTGTGTTGCCAGAGCCAAGTTCAATGGAAACTCCTGAGGCTGTTTTAAAAGGAGGGAGTTTGCCAATGTGGGTAATGCATCAACTTTGGCATTTACAACAAATAGCACAAAATTGCTGTGCTTTGAGGTGCATTGCAAAATCAATTACTGCTGGGAAGTTTTGGAGAATGGAGATATTGCTGAGGGGAAACTTTTAGGACAGTAAGAAACTTTAATTAATTTATTTTTTCTTAGGTGATCTGATTGACTGCTTTTTTTTTTTTTTAGGATTAATGATCCTTGTAATCCATTATCAAAGGTCAAGGTGGGTGATTGGAACTAACGTAGATTAAAAAATATTTCACATTAAATGCAAACTAAAGCACAGACTAAGCAAAACTCTAGATAATGTTGTTTAGTAGACCACCTTTCAATGGTAGATACAAGGGAACAGATGATTTGATGGGTGGTTTTCCACATCAGATGTGTGTGGTGTAGATGCAGGCCATTGCTCCACAGTCACCCATTTCCTGGTCTAAACCAGCTACCCTTGCATGTAATTTCATTTATCCTTAAAGAAATCAAGTCACAACCAGACTCTTTAGGGGCTGATTAATTCCTAGAAACATCTGGTGGAGCCAGGCTATTATTAGACATGAACTTTTGACATGATTTGCAGATGCAGTCATACACAGAGATTAACCTCTCTTCAATAAGCGCAGTTCTGGACTGCATCCTGAGCAAGACACCATGACCCAGATTCCCAGCTGTGGCTGAGCTGCAGCACAGAGTCAAGCCTCAAAAGGTGAAGGCCTGGCCTCAGCTCTCTGTGTGCTAGTCCAGTCCCATAGCAGAAGCTAGAGCAACCTGCGCCAGCTGCCAACAGAGAGTGAGGTCTCCAAAGGACATGAATGCGCCAGCTATGACCCCTCCATTCAGTCCTGCTACAAAAGTAGTCAGCAGGAAAAAAAAGATTGGAGAAACTGCTAAATAAGCTCCAAGCTCCTGGGATATGTCCCTTTTGCTGGCTACACTCACTTTACAGTCTCACTTTACATAGCTGAAGGTGCAGGCCTGTCTGTCTTTTAATAATGCACATGGACGCAAGATGATGTCTTGCATAGACAGGACCCTTGCAAAATACAATGTCAGAGCATTCCTGCAGCTGTGCACGAGGTACTCCTTTTCTTCTGTTATCTTTTTACTGATGCTTGATGTGATAATAAAGCAACCCATACAAGATGACAGCCTAATCTTAAAACTGTGTTTGTGGGATTCATCCTGAACCCTCCACATGACTCAATTTGTGTATAACTTGGTGGCAAGTGTCTAGGTCTTTCTCTGCATATTTAACCTACACATAAACACATCCTTAAAAAGAACACTGGTAACATCACAAAATTCACCCTTAAAATGTAAGAAATCCTCCCACTTCTGTGTATACATGTTTTAAGATATGGTCCATACTTAGGCAGTTGCATATCATTTGGTCTATGGGGCATGGTCTAATTCAGCCCCACAAAGCTGAGGTTGTCTTGTGACTCCTTTGCTCATGTATACGGCTTTATCTCCTTTGCCTGAGTATCTTGGGTACATCACAGTCAACATAACTGACAGTGAAAAACCTAACTGATGTACTTAATACAAGGGTTAAGGCACAAGGGCATTTCCAATGCTTGATTTCTCAAATTACTCAGTATCCATTTGTGCTGCTTACTATTGCATTTAAAAATCAATCCCCAATCGTGCCTAAATGACACAGAGGAAATCTGTGGCCATGGAGTCTCCACTGTCTTTCCCACAAAGCCTGACTGCTGCTTCCTTCCTGTCTGCCTCTCAGCTCCTCCATTGTGCTGAAATGGTTGTTTTGTCTCTGACTGATTTTCCTCCTTCTGAGGAGGGCAATTGCAGCATTCTAGGAAATGAAAAGCAGATGAAGTTCAGTAGTGTGTTGCATTAAGTTGTTCTTTGGCCCTTTAATGGAATAATCCCTCTCCAAATATCTTTTGTTTGACTTTTTTTTTTTTTTTTTTTTTTGCTTTCAAATTCTTTCCTGATTTACACTGTATGCAGCGTTTTGGTTGAAATGGAATATAAAATAATTAACATACAGTAACTATCTTCTCTTCCTTATTGTCACAATATCCCCTGGCACTAGTGAGAGCACCAGCAAGGAGGCTTGACATTCTAAAAACCTTTTTATTTCCAAACGAAAAAAAGGTATTTAAACTATAATTAAATTTAAAAGTGCCTGCAGTGGACTCCAAAGGCCACATTCACTTTCATATACATAGGTCAACTCCCACTGACTAAAATCTGCACTTGGATCACAGATTCATTGATTTGCAGCTTTGGTCTGAGCCTCCAGTGATTTTTGTTTTCTTTATTAGGAAGCAGCTTATTTTCAGCAAGTTTCTTCGCTACAGCTGTTGCAGGTAGCTTCTCATCTGAAGCCCCTCACAGCACTAATGGTATGATCATCTTCTGGAAAAATGTCAGTTATTATCTCTGTCTTCGAAACTCTTGAAACATTCAACTCCATTTAGTTCTTAGGCAAGCTGATATAGAGAAAATTTTTTCCAGAGTTCCAAAAACATTTCCATAACTGCATATTTTCCAATTAATTCCCTAGATAATTAGGAAGAATTTAAATTTTCCAGTGGCCTCGGAACACTACTAGCAGTTCCTTCCCTGTTGTGGAATAGTTTCTTCTGCACCAGCTGATTGCCTCCTGAGATTTCAACCAAAATTCAGAAGTGATGCACAACGTTGCGGTAAATTCTGTTTGATCCACTTACATTCATACATACTTCCCAAAGGTCAGGCTCCCATCCAAATAATCTCACACTATTCTGGAGGTACTTAGCTGCAACCTGCAACCTATAAAGAACAAAAGCAGGTCTTGCAGAACAGTAAAATATAGAAATAAAGAAGTGGCTTCGCCCAGTGACATGTCTGTGCATCAAGAAAAGAGAAAGGTTCTGAGTTGTAATTCCACTTCTGATGGGCACCCCATAAGTAACCTTGATCATCTCATCTCCTGTTTCTCTGTAGCAAAATTAAGACCATAAGGGAGGTTACATGAGGCCAAACCAGAAGTCTGTCTGTCCCTGTGCCCCACGTCCGGTGTCAAACAGTAGTCGTAGCTTGAGGACAAAATACCAGAATGGAGCAAATGTGAAGCAGGGACTTTTTAGGCCTGAAGTGGATTGGCATCTTGATGTTTAGTAACCATGGACAAAATTTTCATTTGTGAGCTTGTCTAATTGCTTTGTTAACGAGTTTATACTCTTGGCTTCTGCAACACCCTGTGGCAATAAACTCTGCTGTTTAATTATGCGCTGTGTGGAAAACTGCCTGTTGTTTCTTTTAAAACCTTAGTTTGACAGTTTCATTTGAAAGCCACTTCTTTTGTGGTATAAGAAATAATTTCTCTCTTTTCAGCATTACCTATGATTTTGGAAATCACTCATATCTATCTCATCCTTTTTCTTCATGGAAGATAACTGTTCTATTTAGTTTCTCATTGTACAGAAACTATTCCATAGCAACAGTCATCTGTGTTACCCTTCTTAGTAATTTTGTTGGTTATTTTCTGGTCCTAGGGAAGGCAAGGATGGGCCTGTAAAATTTAGGTGTATCACTGCTTTATTTGCTGACTTAAAAACATGTTTTGCTTTTCTTTCATGTTTCTTTTCCTGCTTTTTTCTTCCTTTGCCTTTCTTTGCTAACAACTTCTAGCACTCTATATGACTGCTCCTGAACAGTGAGCTATTTTCACAGAGCAACCTACACTGATCTGAACATCTAATCCTTTGAATGGTAGCATCTGATGTGGGACTTGTCACTCTTTATGTATAGA
This sequence comes from Leptosomus discolor, assembly GCF_034619465.1. NCBI lineage: Eukaryota > Metazoa > Chordata > Aves > Leptosomiformes > Leptosomidae > Leptosomus > Leptosomus discolor. The sequence goes on along the minus strand of NC_141391.1, from coordinate 96,080,853 downwards.
TGGGATTATTTTTCTACATGTGCATCAGGTTTTCAGCTGATGGAAAGATAATTTCACCTGCTGTTTTATTGCCCGTCACTCAGCGTCAAGCCATCCTCCTGCAAGTCTTCACAGTTTTAGTTTCCACTTTTCCTCTTTGTTCTCCTTTCCAGACCATTCATTAATATATTGGAAAGCACAAGTTCCAGCACAGATCTCAGTGGTAACCCCTTGCAGTATTTTCTGCACTGTGATAACTGAGCATTTACACTTTCCTGTCTTTTAATCACGTATCAGTCCATGAGAAGGACTTGACCCTTCTACCTTGCTGCTTAATTTCTTCAAGTATTTTTGGGGAGGGAATTTTCAACTGTGCTTTATCAACAGGTTTGTCACAGATTCTTTGACTTTCATTGATTTTAATGCTTGCCTGGGCCACAATGAGGTTATAATAAGGAAACTCCTAGGACATAAGAAACCTAAAATTTGTCAGTGTTCACACAGATGTTCAATAGCTACAGAAGTGTTGACTTACATGGAATGTGGTGCCTCTGAAATGTGTTAGCCTTGTTTCATGCTGTATATGTTTGGATGTGAGTGTCTACAGGAAAGTGTGTCTGGCACTCAGATTGTTTCCTGTGCCACACAATTTTTGAATGTCTTGGCTGATTTCAATCAAATTTGTCAGAGTTATAAAGGTTTGGAAAAAAACCCAGTCCTTCCAGAGCTAGGGAGAAAGGAGGGCTGGTGAAGGGTTGAGATCTTAGAGTGCTGCCATGGAAGTACAAGTTTAACACAAGCACATGTTAGAGCACTTTGTTAGACATCAGAAACTGAAAGAAACAGAGGAAGAAGGATAGAAGGAGCAGATGGTATGTATTAAGCTTCAGCTGTAGGGATAATCTTCAATCGGATCTTATGACAAATTAGACACCGGAGAATCCAACCATCAGTAACAGAAGTCTTTGAAACAAGGCTTTGGTCACTCACAGACCGTCTTTTCTGATTGTGACAATTGTTCAAAGTCCTTGGTGTAAACAGCTCAGGCCCACATATCCTACCAGCAGAGACAGATAGCAGTCTATACTCCTGATTTAGCAATTTAGAAGACATCTTAGCAATTTAAAAAAAAAAAAAACAAAAAACAAGGTGAAAGTAGGAGAAGTGCCAGGAAAGATGCATCAGCTGTTTGCTTTTTTATGTGTTCCTTTGTGAAAGAAACTGATGTATGAAAATAAAACTGCCTGCAAAGCCAAGTAAGTATTATAGGAATGTGAATCATAAGAATAAGAGAATCAAGAGAAACTGAACAGTTCAGTGCTTGGTCAGATCAACAGCTGTTTTATTTGAGGAAAGCTGAGCCACATAGGCTCAGTTTAGTAAGTTACTAATGTAATTGTGATGATGACAGTAAGCAAACTTCCAGTAACTAAACCCTTACAGTGTCTTCACTTTGCTGTATTCCCTTGTCTGGTGTACCTATTGACTTAACTCTTGCTGCTTATATGAGAAACTACCATGCACCACTGGACTTCTATCTTTCTTTTTAAAAAATCACTACAAAATTGTAAATTGATGTCGTATTGCAAATTCCAGATTTACGTACACAAATAATTAGCTTGCTTTAATAAATATCTATTGGTCATGTCCACTGAAAGCTGAAAGGAGCTTGGCAAATGATTCTTAATGAAATTTTATTTCAGTGAAAAAAAATGCAGATTCTGTGACACTGAAAATTTTAATCATTCATCTCAGTTTCAATAAAATATTTCACTCCGTAACATGTCCAAATACTCCATTTTAACATTTTGAAATAAAACATTTTAATATTCATATTATAAAGAGCTTCTGATTTGGAAAGAAAGACACATTTTTGTTGGAGATTTTTAACATGTTTTGACTTCAAAATTGCTGGCTTCACTTTCATCCCAGGAAAAAAAAAAATTAAAAAAATACATATTTGCTAAAAATATCATCAGCTGGAGATGGTATGTTTTACTCTTGCCAAGGAATTGAAAAAAAAAGTTATTTGCATACCTCTAGAATTCAGAGCTCTTGAAAAATTATATCTTTTTTTTAAGTTCTTAATTTGAATTTCGAAATTTTACTTCAGATGTCTCTGACTAAAATAAGATGATGTAGAGTCACTAAAACGCTCAGAATTCCCCACACACCTGCGCAACACAGAGGGATCTTCCTAAGAGAAGAATTTTATCTTACGACTTGAAATGGACAAGGTGCACAGAAACCATGTTTTCTTTATCAGCAAATAGCCCACTAATGTAGTAAAGAAACGAACGTGCCTCCCAGTGCACAAATACAACTGCATGTATGTAGGTTGTATTCCAACTTGGTATCCCTAAATATTTTCTGCAACATGGCTCTGAGTAAGACTGCAGCCCTGTCCAGGCAGTGCAAAAGATCTCTTGTCCCACAAAAAAACTTCTTTCAAGGAATTGATCCTTATTAGTCAAGCAGGTTTTCCATCATGGCTGTCCGACTTTGCCCACACATGACTCCTCATGCTGCAGATACAACTGCCAAGCTACCTGCTATTCAGGTTACAAGCTTTCTGCACTGGCACACAGTGTCAACAGACTGTTTCACTGTTGTTCTGCTTTTAGTGTGCCTCTTCTTCTCCTTCTGTGTGAGGATGGGTTTTTTTGCTCTGTCCATTTCTCATTCTTCTCATTCTTTTTCTGCTGAACCCAGAACTTGGTTCTTATGCCTTGATTTCTCTTGGGCTGTTGCTTTTGCTGCTGAGAAATGAGAGGTGCACATTTTTTTTTCGTTGCTGGTTCTGAACAGCTCTAGAGAAGGCTCAGGAAAGTTGCCATCTGCTCTTTCTGGCATTCGTTGTCCCTGAAGCCAATGACTTAGACATAAGCATCTGGGCTTTCACATTATGAGTGCAATTTCTTCACCAAAGTGGGAAGGAAGCTCCTCAGTGTACCCTCAGTGTATTCTGCTGTTTTAAGGGTCTTTGCGTGATCATAGACGGGATCTTGAAAAGGGCTGGATGAATAATGCATTTTTGATTTAGTTCCCAAACTAAGACGTTGTGGGTGGGGAATGAGAAATAAAATTTTGGATGAATGTGGAAATGGTTTATTTGATACAAAACAAACTTCTGTGCTAAGTGTTTACAGCCCCTTTAAATAATCAGGAAAATTTTTAAACAAAAAAATTTGCCCTCTTGAAATGAAAGAATATAAAAATACAGTGTTTTAAAAGGCCAGATAAAACATATTTCTATCCTTAAGAGAATACCCCTCTTTTTTTCTTACTGAAACCATTCATCATATTTATCTAAGTGCTCACAGACAGCTTGTCCTCCTAAAAAGGTCTTTCATTTTTGATTAATTTACTTTTTACCTGCTTAAAAGCAGATATGCTACTGTGAGTCAACACTGGCATATTTAAATTAGTAAGGCACTTCTTAAAAATTTTGACTCTTCACCAACGAAATTCACAAGGCTTCAACTACATTGCATGCGGAGGAGTATGGCACACAGCAACAAATGCACTGAGTATTTGCAGTCAGCGAAGGGAGCTGTGCTGATGACATTGATTGTATCTGAGCAACTGCAACCATAATTTCCAATATATAAAACACAATTATGGCTTCATGCCTTTTTTTTTTTTGTTTGTTTCATTTTTCACTTGCTAGGTCATGGGGTTCTTAAAATTTTCCCCTGTTATTTTATTCAGAATAAATTGATTGAGGAACTTGGTAGTAGAACATGACCAGCAGAGTCCCTCCTTTTTTCCGTCCTCTGCCTGCTACAGATACTGAATATCTTCACGCTGCTCTAGATGCTCTGTCCTCCTTACTATATTTCTCTATATTTTGAAAGTGAAATGAAAGGATTTTCAAACATTCCTTTGCATCTAAAAATGGCAGCAGTAAAAGCTGGATACAAGGAATTAAACCAATTACCACGTACTTAACCAAACTGGGAAAAGACAGGCTTTGGGTGGTGGTTGCTTACGGATCGTTTGCAAAAAAGAGGTCTTAAGAGCCTTCCTGTCAATATGCTGAGCGCTAATAAAGCATCACCAGGCTTTATGCTGACTCTGAAAAGAAAAGACTAAACTATCTCTCCTGTAACATTTTAAATACATTTAGCAGCTGTGTGCACAAACTCTGACTAAACTCTTCTGTTTTACAGCATATTTTTCTATCTCACAATCTTACAGACTGGTAAGATTCAGCCTTGACTCCCTGCCAGGCACAATATGAAGAATTCTATAATTATCAACCTAGTGATGGCATTTAAAAGCAAATGCATTATCATGCACAGAAATCATCTCATGTCCCCTACAGTGAGTTCCACAACAAGGACTGTCACTTTGTTTGACTATATCTCTGGCTTTATTACATTTAAATCTCTTCCATCAACAGACTACCCCAGCCAAAAAAGTATTCTTTTGTTCATAAAATAGCATGTAGTCTGGAGTGGCTGTCAATGTACCTAAAGGTCACATAATGTCAAAGTCATTAGTTTCAAATCATCTACACTCATGAGCCCTACTTTGCAAGGCTAGCTATCAAAACAATAATAAACACAGAGCGCATGTGGTGCTGCATGAAAATTTGTGTCCTACCATTTAAGAAGCACGGAATAGAAGCAGAAAGATCCCTCACCACTCCCCCTCCTCTCACTATTGTGCAACCAGTATATTCAGCAGATCGTTATATTAAATGTAATTAATAGGCTGAACCTCTCTTTACCAATACCTTTTTCTCCTTGACCCACTCGGTAATCCAAGGCAACGCATTTACAAGCCAGATTATCCATTGCAGAGTTGCCAGCTCTGTCAGACCCTGATATTTTACCCTGTCATGAATCAAAAAGATTAAAAGCAACTTTAAAAAGCACATGTTATGATACTAAGTCCAGTAACTCTAGTCTGTCTTCTTCAGTTCAGATTTGGAAACTAAGCAAAGATTAATGTTTTGAATGGTACCTGAATTAATGTTCTGTCAACCAGCTGCAGAGACAGGGGTTGCTGTTTTCCCATTTGTTTGGTTGGTTTTAGCTTCCATAATCCAGATATTTTTCAATCACTCTTTGCAGCATCAGGAAGGCTATGCTCCATCTGCAGTCCTGGGCACTGTTAAAACTAGTATTTCCAGCCACACTCAAGGTGGGAGCCACGGGTCATTGGTTCAACAGGTTAACGTGGCTGACATAGATCACACTAACTCTAAGAGTGATTAAATTTATTTGCTGACCTAGATCTTCTGTAGATTAAGACATACTCCTACTTTCACCTTTTTTACCCTCCCATTTCCTCTACCTTAAAAAAATAAATTGGTTAACAGACGTAGGCAACTGGAAGGCCTCACATTTCACCTCCTTGTTTTCTTTTTCTCAGTGACAAAAGCAGTGAAGGAGGAAAGGGGCTGAGATGAAAAAAATAACTGTCCTGTGTTTACCTCAGCCAGCTGCACCATACATCACCCCACACTGAGTTGACACCTGGCACTAGCCTTAATATACCCTATATGACATCAGCCGGGGTTGAAACAGAAGACAGACAGACTTTAAATTTGTGTATCCAGAGCTGACCATGTTTATCAGGGCTGAGCTACATACAATGCTCTGCATGAGCTGCAGTAAACAAAAAGCAATTTCTCCTTATATTACTGTGAATTATTTACCACAATATTTTGAACTGACATCCAGATTTTTCCCCCTCTGCTCGGAGTTTTATTGCAATGAAAAGAAGGGAAGTAAATGAATAGCAGGAAAGGGGAAATAAATCCCATTGAAATGCACTGGCTGATAAAATAAGTGTCTTTGAAACAGTGCCTTATGCAAGAATAATTGTACCATTTGTTACAGTGCTGTACTGATGTACTTAGGACCATCTCTGACTACGGCAGAGATGTGGGAAGCAAAGCTCCAGCTAGAGCATCCGCAGGGCTGTGGGGCTTTGTTTACAGGTCGCTAGTGAAGATACATCTAAGTGGCCAACTCTGAAGACAGGGGGTTTGAATCCTTCCTATAAACTGTGAAGGGTTTTAGAGCTAAGGTATTGGCCACACGCACACACATACATGCAAACACACACAGAGACCGAAGAGGAAAGTCTTCGCCATTACGAAGTGGCTGAGGACACCATTTCTTTGGCACAGGGGACAGAGCAGACACTGCGCATCCTGTGTTCTGTCCCGAATATAGAAATAGGCAGGGCTGAGAACAGGTCCCTGTCTGTCTCCCGCACCAGCATTAGTGGGGAGAGCTAGTTAACTCCTGAAAAAAAATGTCACCTATTATTCACTGTCTCAGCACCAGAGGTAGCTCAGAGAGAAGTGCATCTAAACCTTCCTGCACAGGAAAAGGCTCTGCTACACAAGTCACATCTGGCTCCAGTTCTGGATTGTAGAGGTGAACCTCCTTCCTTGGGTCCATAGCTCAGGAGTTTCCTGACCCATTGCTGGCTTAGCTTTTATTTTAAGCAGTGCCAAATGAAGTTCGGAATTTGAGGACAGTTCAATAGGTGTGATGTTTGGACAATCTGATCCTTTCTCTTCCAAAACTTGCATTTGCTCCCAATCCAAAATCCAGTTTTCTCCTCAATGAGAGTTTTAGTTGGTTGTAAGGACCTTTCCACAGTCTCTGGCTCTTGCTATTAATGACATTGCTGAATCTAACACAAGCGTCAGTTGAGTTTCACCTTCATTTCTAAGGAAGGCAGCATTTAGATCCACAGCTGTCATTCCCAGGTCTCACTGTGCAGCAGAGGAAGTTAAGAAAAATGGCTGTTTTGAATGGTATTGCCTGAGTGAATCATTAAATGAGCAGAGTATCCATACATTTTTGACAGGATGAAAACTTACTTGGAGAAGAGGTACAGCCAGAGACACAAAGCTGAAGCAGCAGACAGACAGGAATGAGAGGCCAGTGACAAGCTGAAACGCTGGGCTCCGCACACACACAGTCACAGATGGGCACTTGGCAAGTTGGTAGTGCCACACTTGCCAAGAGCAGTCCTGATGGAAGCAGCAAGCAAGCTTTGGGGACACACTTTCTAAAGGTGCTTTGCTTGCCCCCCACATACCAAGGCCTAGGCACCCACAAAGCAGGCAGTGGCTGAAGGCGTGACTACCACCAATTTCCCCCACTGATGGTCAATCTGTTTCCAAAGAAGACATTAATGTTGAGGCTGGCACCAAAACGTGATGGGACAACCCCTCACATCAGCAGCATGCCTTCTCCTTCCCCCAGAAACAGCAGAAGCAAAAGTCTGATCCTCTGTGGCACTCCCCTGGACTCTGCTCCTTTTCCACACAGGGAGCAGCTTCACCTCAAAGTGGCAAAACTCTGTACTTACCCTGGGCCAATCGCTTTTTCCAAGGTGAAATCAGTGAGTCTGAGCCCTCTTGTATCAGATTGGCTCTGACTGGCTGCAGTGATCCTGTTACTGAAAGGCCACGCACACATGCTTGTCTCTTAGCCACACACCTCTTCTCCTGGGAAAAAGTCTTTAATGAAGCATTTTGCCAGTGAGAAGCCACTCAGGGAATAAAAGATGAGTGTGATAAATGGACATAGATTGTGCAAACAAGTGGTTTTTTTTCAGGGGTGTATGTGTTTAATTGGGGAAAAGAAGTAGGAAACTCTGTTTCTCTCTGTGCGTGAAGGGACAAATCCAGCCTTCTGCCTGAATAGGTTTCATCCTGCAGCATAAGAAGAGGTTGAGGCTCTGCTGTGTTGCCCTCTGTACAGCTGAGCTTTACCTCTGCAGATCAATCTCAAGGCACTAGTGTGTTGAGGATGGAGTGATGGGACAAGGAGCAATGCCATGCCCTAGCAGGATGGGATACAGGGTAGTCGTGCCCCATAAAGTCCATTTTGGTGACTGGGCTGCCCCTGGACACCAGTGTCAGAACTTTTTGACCAGCTTTATCCTCATGTAAAGCCTGAAACTGGGACCCTCTCAATCATGCCTACTCTCCAGTGCCAGTGCCACTTACAGATGCTCAAGTATTCACTGGATTTGCCCTTGAGTGTGGAGAAATAAACATAACTACTAGAGAGTTTGGATGTTACAGATGCAGGCATGCCCAGTCTGACTCTTTTGCTTTGACTGCCAAACAGCAAAGGAAGGAGCAAGCCTCTGTGTCAACTCACAAAGGCAATGAAAACCTTCAGCCATTCATTAGCGACACTCCTGTGAACAGACATGTGATCCTGCCTCCGGTAACTTAGGTAAGCCAACTTGAAAATACAGTAAAAATGAAAGAGAACTGTCAAGCTGATAGTTAATATGCAGTTCAAAAATTATGCCTTGTTGTTGCTGTCCTGGTTAGAGGAACAGCCCTGGGGAGAGGCTCTGAACCAACTTGTGCTCTCACTCTGTGAATTTCCATGTCTGTTGTGGCAGACACTATGCAAGCACTCTTTAGCCTGTTCAAATTGAGACGAAATAGTGCATAATTTTTATTAACCTCAGTCTGCAGACCCAGTTACTTTGGCAGGTCTGTCCTACCTGAATGAAAACAGCCTCTTTCTTTCCTTCTAGAGACAGACACAGGGTGCAAAAGGCATTCACAATCACCTGCCTGCTGGTTCTAGCACCTCCACTAGCATTCATCATCTGTCCAGCACTGTCTTTTATTTTCCTAAGAAAGAAAAAAAAAAAAAATTTTCTGATACCATCACCCTCTTCAATGAGAGGTGCAGGAGGTCTCAAGGAAGAAACACAGTAATGCTGGGTCTTAGACAAGCCAGTCAAACACATAAATCTGGACTGGCATTAGAAGGCGATCTCTTTCCTTCCCCTCCCTTTCCTCCAAATTGTTCCTGTTCACAAAAACACAAAAGGAAAATTCATAGAACTGTCTTCACAGGCAATAAACCAAAGTTAATGATCTGATGTAAAGCCACTGGAGTAAGAACATTTTCATATGGTTGGAAGATGGAGGCAGAGTAGGCAGAAATATGGCCTTGTGAGTGCCATATGACTTTATATGTTACATAGAATATGAAACCTTCTTCCAGCCTTTGAAAGGGATGCCTCTCATATTTAAAGGTTGTAGGACAAAGAAGTTCAATCAAACAATGCAGAGGTGCTCTGAGGCAGAACTACCACAATAAGCAAAACAAACAGCCTTGGTATCCCATTGAAATTAAAAGTACAAAACAAAATTGACTTGTGGTTAGCAGGGCTGCACCAAAGGAGATATGTGGTTACCTCCTCGGTCGCTCCACATGCAATGAAAGGAGCTCACACTCCTTTTTTGTAAGGGAACATTGAGAGTCAGTTGTCTCCCAAAAGAAACACTGCTGTACTGCTCCAGATATGTTACTGGTATATCAAAAAGAATTAACATCCTGCCTCCACTTACACAAAGAGAAGGGTCTCGTTCGATGCCAAATGGCCATGTGCACTGATACAGAAATAATGTCTTGGCAGTCGGTGGGAGTGAAAAGGAGCCAAATTACATCATTCACTCTCCTTTCAGTGGGGATAGAAGACTCTATTTACTACTTTGGCAATAGCCTGCACCACAGCTGCCACCGGTCACATGTAAGGGGAGCAGAGGGAAGGCAACAAAAAAATAATTGAATTCTGAGAGCCTAGGGATCCTCTCTGTGAAATACCCCATGCTTGGTGCAACACCATGCAATCCTAGGACTCAGGAAACCTCTGTTCTTCTCCTACTGCTGTCACCAATGTCTGCTGCATGGCCTTGGCCCGTCACTTCACCTCTCTTCTTTCCTCCTGCTCTTGGTCCTGTTTATTAGGCTCACAAGCTTTTTGATGGCAAAGATTGACATATTATGTAAACGCTGCGTTAGCTCAGTGCTCTGCTGGTCTCATCTGGGTCCTATAGGTGCTCCTGCAACAGAATAAACAAAACCAGCTGTATTTCTAATAAGAAAGAGAATACGTTGAAAGGGCCAAAAAGGGGTAGATTTTCAAACATCCATATGTCATGTGGATGTTACAAGATGGGAAGTTCTGCCAGTCCAGAGCTCCTTTAGCTGTGCAAATGCCTGATGGAGTACATGTACAACACTAAGAAGTCACCAATGTGGCTATAATGAGCAGCAGATGCAGTTAAGTAGTTCAAATATTTTTGAAGCTGAAACAGTCATGGACAGGAACAGTATTAATATGAGAAAGCAAGGATAAATACCTCTGTGAATGATTGCCGTATTTGTCCTTATAGGAAGAGACATACTGCATAAAGAATACACCTACAGGGGAAAAAAAAAAAAAAAAAAAAAGAGACAACAAGTGTTCAACTCTGTGACCTAACAAGTTTTAAGATTTGTCCAGTTTACATGACCAGAAAGCTCAAGCTTACCTGTGTGACAACATCTTCTTGTATGCTTCAAGCAACTAATGATTATCAAACACAGAAGAGAGTGACCCCATCTTATTTAAAAATGCCTGCTCAAGTGACACAGCTCGATTCTTGTTGCTCAGGCAAATCTGTGCAGAGTAGTAATGTGATAAACAAAGACTAAAAAATACCCCCAAAAAACTGAAGCCTTTCTCGCAGGACAGAATGCAGTGCCAATTTGTGAAACCTTTGTTACATATAATTCAACAAAACCTTCTAAAAAACTGAAGGAGTTGGTGTCGCAGAGAATTTTTGTACTTTTGAAATGAACCATAATCACCCTACAGAGAGAAGCTGAGGAGACCCTCATCTGTGCTTTCTCTGCAGAATAGATCCACAACTTCATTAAGAGAATCAGTGTATTTTGTAACTAAATGAGATTCTGTCTTGCTGGCAGGCATATTCTACTCACCGAACAAAGAAACCACACACAAAAATGTTCCAAAGGGAGATGTCCTTAAAAAAAAATGTCATTGTAACACCATCAGACTGCAAAGTCTGCCAGAAATTATGACTTTGTGGAAGAAAAAAAAGACTGACAGGAATTAGGAAGCAAGTTAGATGCACGTGACAAAAATCTGTTCTCTTGACCTTTTTATTTCTGAGCTAATGCCTGTGAGTTTCTGCTTGTTATAAAGCAATTGCTGCGTTGTTTTGTTTCCCTGTATTCAAAAGTAACACTACTGCCCTCCAACTTCTCTGGAGGGAGCTGGGTTTAGGGATGCGGAAGCACCCTCAGACTTGTTTGCAGTGGATTTTTTGGAGTATCTCACCAACACGCAGAGCCCTGGAGAGCAAAGCCTTGAAGGCTTTCTCTCAAAGGCTTATTGCTCACCTCCTGGTGTGCTTGTCCTTAGCTGCAAGCCTGACTGGACCCATTAGGCCTGAGATGAAGAACTGCCTGAAAGACAAATGTGAAAACTCACAGCACTAAACCACTGGGAAATTCAAACTTCTCCATGCATGGGAGACAATAAGGCTGCTGGTCTGTAAGGAAATATTCAAACACCATGCACTGTGTTCTTGCTCTGAGTCTGACTGGGAGAGGAAAGGGGTAATAAGATCTCAGATCTAGCAAGTAGTGGTAACAGAAGGCAAGAAAGGGGAAAGTGAAAATGCCACCAGTGAGATGAGGATGCAGTTGGTGGTCTGAGATCCAGAGTAGTTCTTCTGTCATGTTTTACTTCTCCTCTTCAAGATACACAAAAAGAAGGTGAAAAGAGGAGCTGGAGGTAAAGCCCCAAACAGGATATTTATGAGGGAGTTTCCCCACCCCCCCCGCCCTTATACATGGCAGATTGTTGATTATTGTATTTCAATTATCAAATAAAAGAGCAGGAATTAACTGGATGGAGAACATTTACAATAATATATAAGTTTAAAGATAGGCAAAATTTACCCAAGATGTCAAGTGTGAGCTAGGTGTTCTCATTCTTCATACTCAGTTGAAAAAGAGGCAGCTGCACAAGGAATTTCTTCCCAAGTACCTTAAACACACGTTCACTCAAAAGAAACCAGTCAGAGTGAAATGCTATACTTCAATACACCTATGTTAATCTCCTGTGCGGTCACTGCCAGCCCATAGAGTCACAACTTTGTCTGACTTCATTATAGCTTGTTAACAGCAACCCATCTCAACCTTGCTCCAGACTCTCCTCAAACATCTGAATTCTGAAAAAAGTGTTTGCAGTGTTTATGGAGAGAACCTGAGCTCTGACATTCCCAGCAGAAGGAAATACAGATCAGAATAAGCAACACTTCTCAGATTGACAGACATCAATAAGGCTTAGTCACTAGTACATGTGATTTTTTACACGTGTTATTGATGTCTGTCTTATTGATGTCTGTCTGTCTTCTACATCAAAAACCTTTGTCGTGCTGATAACCTCAGCTGTGAGTATTTGATAGGAGAAGACCAACTGCCTTCAGGCAATGTAGACCCAATTCAGTTAGGAATTTAAATCTGATTCTGAGACAATGGGCGGCTTCCTGTATATTTTGGCAGGCTCTAGAGTGGGTCCATGCACGTGAAAACTGTATTAAACTCTACTCAGAAGTCAGCTGCTAGCTTGTGTCACCAGTACCACTCTGGTATTCTGTGATGCCAGCATAAAACTCCACTAGTAAATGGGCTGAATCATCCTGAACAAGTTCCCTAGGATATAAAGACACATGGAAAATATGAGTGGTCTAATCTACAAATTATGGATAAGCACACCATCCAAGCAAAAATGTGTACTTACCTTATCAAGCCCAAAATACACTTTTCTACTTACGGACAGTCCAGGACTTCTATTTTACGAACGAAGTTATAGATTGTGTCTAGACTTTAGCTGGCATCAAGCCCCACCAATACCACTTTCTTCAGTCTCCCAGTATGATTTGTAGATGTATGCATAAACTTTTGTTAAGCCACATAGCCCTCATGTGAAGTGAAAGCCTGTCTTGACTAGTGAAAGTTTACCATGATGCTGTGCCAGCAGGATATGTTGTTAGTTTCAGAAGATACTTTAATATTTTCTACATGCTGAAGATGCTGTGATAGTGGAAGCAACTTCTGTTTACCAGGTCCTGTAATCATGTCAAGCACTGAGAAAAAGGAGTTAAAAGAGAAGCTTTATTCTCTTTATTTCTACAACCATTTATTTCAGAGCTGTAATTTTTTTTTTTTTTCCAAAGCCGTAGAGTTTTGCTGCATAGGATTCATAGAAGGCCACTAAGAGCACTCAAACCTTGAAGCAACTTTAAGCAACCTCAAGAAACAGCAATTAATTGTGTTGACACTAAAAGATTACTGGCGTAAAGCAACGAAATTTTTAAAGGAATCTGTAGGCTGAATATCAAAAAGAAATCACTTTATATGTACTCCCTGGCCATGTTTTCACTGCATCCAGTGAAGCAAGATCACCATGGCTGCTCAGTCCCTCACGCTCCACCACCCTGTTCCCTCACATGTGAAAGTTCACCAAGGAGTCAGAAGGGTCAACCCTGCCAACTTTTCCAGAGCTTTACCTCAGGCATCTCCACAGAGCAAGACGGTTTGTCCCTATACATTGATGTTTTTCAAATAACAATCATCCCCTCCTCTGCAGATGCTCTACCCAAATTAAAACCATACTGGAACCCGTGGAGGCTAGAAAATTCATTAATGGATTTGAGTGAAATTGCCGTTTTATGGAATGTAATTTCACATATGGGTAGCTACACTATCTATGGAGTTCATGGTTGAAACAATTTAAAGCACTTCTCACCGTAACACAAAAGATAAGCTCATTTTATGAGCTTCTCAGCTTCCTCTAGCCCATATTAAGCACAAATATATAATGTGAACAACAGTCTTGTAAGTTAGATCATCAAGAGGAGCTGAAGACAGATTTATTGTTGTAAAAACACAGCCCTCTTCAGGGTGCTACAGGGTGGCCTGCCATTTCAGAAACGTAGTCTGAGGCATCAGCAGGCTTGCAGTTGACTTGCTAGATACCTTCTGCTATAGTGTGCTAATTTTTAAATATTTAAGAGATACATTTTTACTCTGGGGAGATGTTTCCCATCTCCAATTGTTGTGGAGCGTGACTGGCAAGTAAGAAGTTATCTTCTCTACAGAGAAAATAACACAAGCGTGCTCCACTGCAAAACCCACAACAATTGTATGAATAATTTGTGAAACTCAAATTCAAGGCACATTTTAGTGTGATACTAAAACCAAAGTGGTTTTAGCTTGTTTTGGTTTATCAAAGGCCTTAAGTTTCTCAATTCAAATCAGTGTCTGGCATCCAATACCTAGGTTTCAATCATTCTTTCAAATCAAGTCTTCTGCAAAAAGTATTTCTTACCTAATTCACTTTATCACTTGTATGCTGCGTTTGGAAGATACTATCACAAGCCATAGGCATGTTTAATATTATTGAAATTACACTGCTAATATCCATATCAATTATGTTTTGAGATTTATGTTTAATGTAGATATTAATGCAGTCTGTCTTTTCCATTTTTACTTCTGCAAGTATAATTTATTGAGACATAAATAGTAATATTAAAGCTATCAAGTATAAATATCAATACTTGACAGCACTGTGTAATTTAAGAGTTACGTGCATCTAAATTCAGTTACAGTCCTTTATGAATGCTCACATCTTAACTGCAGACTGCAGCTCACCAGGAACTCTGAGTTTTGGAAGCAGCAGGCTGCCAAGTAATACAGTACTAGCATCTTGAAATAAGCTTTTCAGAAGGAGTGGGGAATTGGCAGCACATGGTTGGGACATAAAAAAATGTACCATTTTCTTTTTTATTCACTAAACACTCACTGTTTACATGCAGTAACCCTTTTTCCCATCTCTCATTCAGTTTGGATTAATTATACTTTTGGTGATTTAGTGATTCCAGAGACATATAGGAAAATGGGCTGGAAGGAACCTCAGTAAATCATCCATACTGTCAGTACTCCAGGTTCAGCTACACTGAAACCTTTCTTAACAAGCAGCTTGTGTCTAACATCCTCCAGTGATGGGAATGCTACCCTCCATGGGTAACTTACTCTTTTGCTGTGCTGTTCCATGTGTTAGAAGGTTCTATCTTATTGCATGAAACCAGGAGTAACTGGTAAGTGACAGTATTTGGTTTGGGAAACAGACAACATATGTGACAAGGCCTGGCCAAACAAAAATTTGTTTGATTTCAAACAGACATTTTTTTGGTGAACCATAAAACAAATACCTTCCTCAAGGTAAAAGCTTACAAAGCAGGGACACCTAATGCTCAGTTAAAACACAACTGACAGTGAAGGTGGGATTGTCTAAAGGCTTAGTCACTAATACAAGCTTTTTATCTTAGCTCACTGTGGACACAGACAATGTAAACTGGAAGGACTTGTCCTCTAGAAGTGTCTTTCCCTCTCCTTTGGCTACGGACAGGACGTCAGCAACTTGGTCTAAATGCCTAACTTAGATGAAGCTGCATAAGATGATCTCCAGTTTCAGTGTATGCAAAGAACAGAAGATATCTAGCATTTGTCATTTTTACAGGGAGCCTACTTTTAGATTTTTTGAACATCAATGGATGCGCAGTGTTGCCTTCAATTTTAAGCTTAAAATACTAGTGGTTTATTATTTTCATAGCTGTTCTGAGCAAATAAGCAGTAGTGAAGTACCACTGCCATATTTTGAGACTACTGTGTTAATTGTGTAATGTATTAATGTCTGTTGTTGAGTGGAACTCTTCAAAACTGACACTACCCCAAAGCAAGGCTTGCTTCTTCTCAGCTGAGGTGGTAGCATTATCATGGTGCACTTCACACTTGATTTGTCTGAAGGCACCAGGGAGAAAATACCTTAATATGAAGCAAACTGAGAAGGAAACCATGAAAGTCATGTTGAAGGCAGAAGTTTTGTGCCGCTTTGGTTCAGCAAGCCTCCTGATAGAGACAGATGCTTGTACTTACCAAGGGGGGATACCTCTAGCAAAAAGAGCTAAAGACCACACTTCGCACTGTCAAACACTTATCAACCTTTTAGTACTTTCAAGTGTAAACCTGACCATGCTATAAAACTATCTCAACGACCTTTTGAGCTCACAGTCCTTTTATCTTGAATAATGTTTTTTCCTTTTTCAGTTTGGCATTGTTTTTATTAGGATTTGTCAGTGTAGTCAAGTGTGCATCCGAATAACCTGAGAAATTTAACAGCGCAAGTAATGGAGAATCATGTCCTTGTTGCATCTGGAGGCATCTGTCCTTAAATACAGAGTTTCTTTTGCCACATGCAAAATTTTCTGTCTATCAGAAAACTGACACAACCCACCTTTACACTGATAAGACTAATCATATACAGACTATACTTGCTGTGTATTACTCTGAGTCTATCCAGAAGAAATATTACTACAACATGACATTAATATTATTTGTTTGTTTAAACATCCTCTGACAGAGTGATTTGGAAATTTTTGTGGGATCAACTGCATTTTTTCCCCTCTTATTTATAATTAATATTCCCTAGTTGGTGGGGAAATACACCAATATTTTAGGACTTTCTTTTATCTATTAAGATTTTAAAATGCAGACGACAACACACTAATCTGGCTAACTTTGACCTCGTTTGAATGAGTTTTAGATTTCCGTAGTAGTCATCTAATTTTAGCCAGTCTGGCCAAGTTAAAATAAATGTGGCACAGACCATGAAGGGAGCTATTCATTTACCAGCAAGACGCAGCTACCTTCAGGACAGATATTTATTGTGGAAAAGGCAATGATCAAATGAAAATGTTGGCAAAAAATGCAGAGAGTTACAGTCCCTGCTGTCAGGAAATTTATTAATTTCAAGGCATCATCAGTGGTACATGGAGAGGGGAATTATTAAAATGTAAATAAAGATTCTCTTTAACTTATCGTCTTTCTATAAAAAAATTAATAATACTTGGGGTTTTGCCTGCAGCTGTGCAGGTGACGTAGCCATTCTCTCAGCCCTTATTCTTGCCCACTCATACACCTTCGTTTCACCTGGCGGCTGCAAGGGAAGATTCAGCTTTCCTTTGAAGTAAATGAAAATAACACCACCTTGCTGCTACTTAGCCCTGTTTGCTGGCAGGTCTCAAGCTTCTTTACTGGAGCCACCAGCATAATTACCTACATTTTACTGGTGTGAAGACCAGAGCCTAAAGAACAGCAAGCTGTGTCTAAGGGCACTCAGTGAGCTGGTAAGAAAAGCGGGAGGAACTCAAAAGTCTTCACCTGCAGGTGGTGATGATACCGTGCATCCTCTCAGAAATGGTTCCTTTCTTTGCCAGGGTCCTCTGAGTGGAGGCCCCCAAAAGCTCCGCCACTCCTCAGCCCTAGCTTCCTTCAGAGATTCGGGCTACGTTTTCTCCCCCATGACAGATGCCTCATTTGCTCTGCTGCCAGCATTACCCCTTAGCCACAACAGCTTTATCCCTGTTTAGCATTCACCCCACTGAGGTGTCTATCAACAGAACTCATGCTTCCTTTAATCCCCATTCCGGTAAATTAATCAAACCAGGCTCTTCTAGTATCCTTTCACATATTATGGTCTCCATTTTCCTAGCCATCTTAATAGCCCTTGCATTCTATTTTAAAGCAATCATTTTTGATCCTGGGTGACCAAATTACACTCTACCTGACAGCAGTGCATGTGTGCACCCGTCTCTGCAGGAAATAACTCACCTAATCTGTCTTGGGTTTACAGGGGCTTTGTCTTTTCTGTCATGTTGACAGCCTGTCTATGATGTTACGTGTATCTATCTTGTCTTTTCTCTTCCTCTGCCATCCCAGCAGAAGGGCCTTTAATAGTAGGCACCTAATGACAGCAAATGTTCGTATAACTTGTGTGTCCACATATGATTTTGCTCTTTGTATAGCAAAACTAACCCAGTTTCTAATGCTCTGTCTTCAAATTCTATCTGTAAAGTATTCTGAATGCCCTGTCTGTACCTAGGATGTATCATTAGCAAACGAGGTTAGCATACTCCCACTTTTTGTGTGAAATAAGCCACGTGTCTTCCAAGATAGTCCTTGAAGAAATTCATTTCTTCCAGCCGAAGATGACTTTCTACTTGTTTGTTCTTATAGGGAAAACAGTGATTTTACCCACCATTAAGGAGTCATGACTATGTGCCTGCTTGTGTGTGTGACAGAGAGGGGGAAATGAAGCAGAATCTGGAATACTTGTTTTCACACTGAAATCATTGAACTAATGGAAAAACATTCGAAGTAAGAAACACAATAGAAAAATCTGGAGGTAACCTTGCTGCTCCAGTCACGGCAAGGTAGAAAATTAATGTGACTTCAACAAAGGCTAACTGCAGCAGTGCAAGGGAGTGTTATTATTTTGGAAAAGGTGCTTTTTTCCAGAGAACTGCATCACAAGGGCAATAAGGTCTGTAACAGAAGGAAAACACAGTGAAAAACTTGAGGACCTAGAAAAGTGAGGGTCTTTTATGTACACTAATCTTACCACCAACTTGTCTCACTGCCTCCTGCATGGAGGCATTGTAAGAATAAAGGAGGCACTGCTTCAAATTAAAGTGCCCATAAATAAGGTTTTAGAGCAACCTGATGAACTGATTTGCAAGAGTCAGATTCATTTGGCTGTTGCTGTTAAAGGTTAGGAAACTGGACTGTGCTTATCATCTATACCTCTAAAAGAGAGAGAGAAAGAAAGGAAGACCACATGGAGAGACCAATACCAAAACTAGATAAGAGAATTTTCCACTGGAAGTGTCTATTAGTTGCCCTTGACTATGGTGCTGGATGAGACACGCACACTGTTTATGCAATTAAATTAAGTAAAATAAATTTGGGCATAGTAAAAAAAACAAGATCAAATTCTATGCATCAGAGAGTCCTAAAAAAATTCTGTATAAAATTACTGAGCTACTAAGGGCTAAGTTATTTTTGGTACCTGGTAGCAAAAATTTTACCAAAGGATTGAGGAGTTATCACGAGTACTAGTGACAAATAAGCTTGGTTTCTGGACCATAAAATTTATTAGAAACTATAATAATGGGGGGTGGGGGGAAGAAGCATGTGTAAGAAATACCAGGGAAAAGCCAGCATGGCTTTTGCAAAGGACAGTCATGCTTCACATATCACACAGTTCTCAGAAGAAGTGAGAAGCAAAAAAAAACATTACAGCTGATATACTCTGCTTGGATTGTGGAAAAAAAAAAAGGCAATGAGAGCCTCTATCAAAAGGCCTTATGAAAACTAAACATTCACAGCATAAATGGCAATGATCAATTAGTAACTGCTTTACAAAAAAAAAAAAAAAAAAAAGAAAGAAAGAAATGATGAGAATAATTTAATTCTTCACGGTATAATGGTGTCACTTATGGTGCTACTAAGGGATTGGAGCTGGGCCCAGTGTTGCAGGAAGCAGATAAGAAGGGCACTGATAGCATTAGCTGGTACAAAATTATTCAGAAAAGGCTAATCTAAACTTGACCATGAAGTATTTCAAAAGATCGTAAGTTTTTTTATTTAATTCCCACTTAGTAACTGCAATGTAATGCAGAAGGGTAACAATCTGCTTATATATAGACAGGCAATGCAGATATACGTGTATGTACATGTATACATGTGTATGTACACGTATACATGTATGTACAGGCTATTTTAGATAGGCAGTTATCTGGTAAATTACTTAATGTCATTTAAGAAGAGTAGTTGGATACCTTCAAGATTCTTTGAATACTTTGAATATATGATATATCAATGCTCAGGAACTATCTAAGAGACAAAGGATATTAAGAATTATTAGGAAAGGGGAAGGGAAGGGAAGGGAAGGGAAGGGAAGGGAAGGGAAGGGAAGGGAAGGGAAGGGAAGGGAAGGGAAGGGAAGGGAAGGGAAGGGAAGGGAAGGGAAGGGAAGGGAAGGGAAGGGAAGGGAAGGGAAGGGAAGGGAAGGGAAGGGAAGGGAAGGGAAGGGAAGGGAAGGGAAGGGAAGGGAAGGGAAGGGAAGGGAAGGGAAGGGAAGGGAAGGGAAGGGAAGGGAAGGGAAGGGAAGGGAAGGGAAGGGAAGGGAAGGGAAGGGAAGGGAAGGGAAGGGAAGGGAAGGGAAGGGAAGGGAAGGGAAGGGAAGGGAAGGGAAGGGAAGGGAAGGGAAGGGAAGGGAAGGGAAGGGAAGGGAAGGGAAGGGAGAGAAGAGAAGAGAAGAGAAGAGGAGAAGAGAAGAGAAGAGAAGAGAAGAGAAGAGAAGAGAAGAGAAGAGAAGAGAAGAGAAGAGAAGAGAAGAGAAGAGAAGAGAAGAGAAGAGAAGAGAAAGAGAAGAGAAGAGAAGAGAAGAGAAGAGAAGAGAAGAGAAGAGAAGAGAAGAGAAGAGAAGAGAAGAGGAGAAAAAATCAAATAACATTACGCTACTGTATATGATTACTGTACATTATGTAGTTACTATTCACTTCACACCATCTCAAAAGGATATACTGGAACTAAGACACAGAAGGGAAGACCAAACTTACGGAACAATTTTGTTATAAGGAGAGTGGATAGGGTAGGTGACAGATAATAATAGTGTAGATAATAGATGACAAAGGTGGAATATGGCTGAGGTAGATATGATGAACAGGAAATGATTTATTCACTGTTTCTCACAATACAACAGCAGGCAGACTGATAATGAAATTATCAACCAGCAGTTCGAAAGCAGAGGAAAAAAAAATCTTTTCACACAGGGTCAGGGAATTTATTCTCACAGGATGGTGCAGAAGCTACAGCATAAATTTTCTCCTAAGTGTCAGTGAGAGTCTCTGAATGAAGGGCTACTGGTACCTCTGGCCTAGAAACATCCAACCCAGGGCAGAAAATTCCTCAACAAGCAGTTCCCAAATATGCCAGTTTGTGCTGGAAGAAAAATCACGATTTGTCCCTTCTCTGAAATTCTCTTTCTAACCAGCGTTAAAGCCGAACTCTAGAGGCCACAAGAAAAACTCACTGGGACATGTATGAATTTGCGGTTTTAGTGTGCTTGAATGAGGTTATATCACACAAATTTTGAAATGTCTCCAATGTGTTTCCATAACTCAACGTTGTCTCTCAGAGAGGGAAAGTGAAAAGAAGATGCACAGCTTCCCTGTTTCTGTACTGTGATTGAGCTCTTTTCCTAGCAAAATGCTGGTTGCTGACATTCCTAGTTTTGTTACTGGTACCCCCAGTTTATTTGCAGAAGTAATCCCTTTGCTCTGTCTAGAAATACAGGAGTCTGTCCTTTTTCCTCATTTATTAAAACAAACAAACAAAGAAAGAAATCCCATAATTAAGTAAGGTCAGGGCTATTCTGTAAAACTCACATCCTCAGATGAAATAAATTACTGTAATGTTATTGGCTTCAGTGGAGCTAAGGCAATTTACAGCAGCTGAATATTGCTCCAGCACTATGATTCAAGTTATCAAGAATGTGAAATGCTGCAATATTGATTCAGAAAAGTCTATTTGAATTTATTTTTCTAAATTAATTCGCTCCCAGATCCATTAAACATAGTACGGAAATATTTCTAGAATACACACTAAGCGCAAAAATGCAGACTGGGGTCCAAACTTACCAATGCATCTAGGTATTCTCAGGCATTCTTAGGCTCCTGAGTGCTTTATAAAGAGTCTGACCCTCATGGCATAGGATGGCACCAATAGCCTATTCAGCAAATGTCATTCATACGGATCTTTTTAAATGTAGTCCTAAATATTACCGCTGTTATTTTTTCGTAATTTCGTAATTATAGTATTCCAGTAGCACTCATGGGGAATGTTCTCCAACAGAGCTATGGACATACCCTGCCTTGAGATCTCATCATTTATAGAGATAATATAGGGAGTGCACAGGAAAATTCTGCATTCATACTAAGCTTGCCCCAGTGACCCTTCTGCCCTTTCCGTCATATAATGGCTAATTTCATCCAGGTACCTCAGTAAAAATGGTTCTTGAGAAGGATTGTGAAGGAGGAAATGACCTTGTGATTCAGTTTTTATCAGCCAATCCATCCATAAAGTCAAGGTTGAAAAAAGTATGAAGGGCTGAATTCAGGTTGTCTTCTATAAACGTGTAATTTACTCACTGTAGCCCATTTTCTCCAGTGATTATGAAGTCTGGCAGTGATGTTGGCACCATGATTTGCTCCTTTCTCTCTTAAAATTAAATGTCCTCATAGCAGCAACACCTGATAGATGTGCCTCAAGCCTTTTGCCTACATATATACTACAGACAGCGCTGGATAAAGAAAACACGCATGCAGTTAAATCTAGTGTTGGTAGCAAGGCACAAGAGGCAGGACACAATGTGGTGACACAGGGGATAGTAAGACGTTTTGGTTTTAAGAGTCTTAATGATGAAGGTGGTGACTTTAAGTCACAAACAGTGGTTTGGGGTTCCTGTGGGCAGAGAATGCCACTGGGAAAGGTAGGAGCAGGAAAGCTGCTTTTGGCAGCCACTTTCTCCAATGGATAACCTGGGGTGAGGAGAGGCACAGTCAAGGAGTTTTGTGTTACTCAAGGGCCGAGGCAAGAAAAGCTTGGATGAGAGTTTGGGGTGGAATTCAGAGGTGAGATGCCTAAAACACCATAAAATAAATTACCCTGAAAGAAAAGACCCTAAAAGAAAATTAGAAAGCTATCATGGAGCTGTGGCGCCAGGGAGAAGGCATGGCACAAGATAATGGAGGAGGGTCTTGTTATTTTGGCACAAGGTAAGGTCTCAGTCAAACAGTTTGTTTTCAAGCCCTGCCACAGGTCTCCGACGTGATTTTGGACGTGCCATTACTTCTCCCTCCTAGTTCTCCATTTATGAAGTGCTAGACATATTTCATTTCTAATGTTTGTCTTGGTTCTAAGTACCGAGCTGTAAATTGGCTGGGGGAAGGATAGCCTTTATATGCGTGCATATGCATGTGTGGACGCAGCTTTTTATGACTCCAATTTTCAGCTGAGCCTCTAGAAAATACTGTAAAACAAGCTTCAGTTTATCAATAAGCATGGTTGTAAAATTGTAGGCCTGAATGACATGAAAATTATAAGACTGTCAACAGTAAAAAAGGAAAAATTAGATGATAAAGATAGAAAATAGAGGATATCTTTGAGATCAATATAATGAAGACAGAGTGTTGCCTTCTCTTTACATACACGTATTTTTGTCTCTCGCCCGGTCCTCAAAGATATTTAGATTAAATATTTTTGACAATCCAGGTCATAACCATAAGCAGTCTGCATTTGTTAGTATTTCTAGGAGTAGTGTTAACCTTTCTTTTTTACTTACAGTATTTGTAACTGGCACCTACACTTACTGGCACCATAAACAAATGAGAGAGGGGGACAGTTTTTCTCCACTCTCTATGTATTTATCTTGTGTGTTTGGCAACATTTGGAACCAGACTAAAACCATTTTAAGTCAATACTCTGTTTCGTTTGTTCCCTTTATAGCCCATTTCCCCTTTTGGTTTGCGTGGGTATTTCCAACAGCAACAGAGAAGAGAAAACCTTTCAAAGCAAAGCAAAATGTGGTTATATAACAGCAAACAAAGGCAGGAGGTTTCAAGGGGAAAAATGTGACTCCTGAAAATAATTTTGGGAACTTATTTTTACACAGACTTATACAAACACTAATATAATTACAGATCACACACACACATACCAATGCACAGAGTAAATACAATTACATCAGTGCTTATATGACGATAGCCTGTTTTATCACAGAAAGAGGAAAAAGCTGTAACGGTACTAGACTTGCATGCACCTCACATCCATAGTACTCATATTATTTTTTTGACTTAAACATTTCCACCCTTTGTGTATGTAGTCTGATTGGTACAAAAATGGGATGTAGAGCAACACTATCCTTCCTTTCTGCCCCTCCCCCCACCCTCCCAACCCTTATTTTATCTTTCTCTTCTGAACTCTTTCAAATTAGCATAAGGTTCTGAGATGGTCAGCCCACCTGCTGGAGAGAGATTTGGTTCTAGTGATAAACTGGTTTTTAGTGGTTTAACTCAAAAATGTGTTCTTGGCTTCTTTATGGCAGCTGTTGAAGGTGAGTACTACAGAGCTCTAGCAGCATTCAATGCAACCCACCCAGTGTTATAATAGTTAGGAAAAAAATTACTGAAATTAAATAAAATGTGTTGAGTTAAAAGCACTTTTTTAATTCAGCTTTTGGAGGTGTGTACCTTCTTAATGGCTCACTGGTTACTATGGGAACAAGGGCTTTTCCCTCTCCCCTGGGTTTTGCCTTTAACTGTGTTCAGCGCAATGCCACTCCATGTCATTCTTTGAGCTGGTTGAGACAGCATCATATACTTTTATTGCTATACATGTATAGCCACCTACAGAGAATGAAAAGGCTGATTTTCTTCTTTGTGGCAGGCACTGTGTTAGATAACACAGTTAACTGATTGTAGTAGATAATTTGTTCCACTCGGGTTTATTGGCTTATTTGCTCTTTCCTTCTTTCTCTTCTTTTTACTATTGAGAATCTTAAATCTGTCATAGTTTTTGATGTCTCTTAAAAAAATATAAGGTTGGAAAGCAACTGGCAATGCAATTAGTGATGTTAAATCAGCATGAATTCAAATAATTTAACTTGCTTCTTAGCAGCTGATACCAGGAATAAGAATTAGGAGGTGGAACTAAAATTGAACTATTGAAACTGGAAATCTTCAAAACAAAAGACCCTGGGTTTCAGGCTGAGAAGAACATAGACTTCTTTTAACACAGCACAAAATGAAAAAGAGAGAGCCAGAACATGAGTTTAATGAGCACGTGTTTGTTTGCTTTCCTTTCAAGAGATTGGCAGCTCTACAGTGTGTGACTGTGAGGATGGTTGCAATGACACAAGGAGTGCTCTTACCCTTTCTTCCTTCGGTTCTGATCAATGCTCAGCTCACTGCTCACTGCTTGGCAGAGAAGAGGAAGAGTACAATAAATGCTGTGTCGTGGAACGCTGTCCTCCACCTTCCACTGAAGGAAGGGAGTATACATACCAAATACCCCTGGGTGTCGCTGAGGAAGGGTTGTGCTGCCCTTTGTTGGGATATTGTAGCTGAAAAAGGACACTGGAGCCGTTTATCCCTGCCACAGGCATATCACTTCCTACATCTGACAGCGAAAGGATGCCACAGCAGTGAATTTTTTCTTCCTCTTGTTTGGTTTTTTTTTTTTATTTAAACAGTGTCATAGCTGAAGGATGAGCAAAACATGCTGATTCCTCTGAGTACTGCAATCATGCACGGCTGCATTTTATGTACAGTATCTCCCAGCTGCGGTCAGTTTGCTTAAAGCTTTAGGGCTCTGTTCCTGTCTACTTGTCTCCTGGCAGGGATGCACACACCCAGGTTTCTCAATTCACCCTAAATACCTTCCAACTTGAAAAGCAATTATTTTCCACTAGCATTTTTCGGTCTCAATTTTTCTTTCTATCTTCCATTCACAGTGAAGCTGAATCAGATCAAATGAGCTTTGCATTTTGTTCTGAAGTTGATGAGTTCATTGTCATCCTGAGGCCTTGCCAGGACTCCAAAATCTGGGTTATGTGCAGAAAAACGATTTGCTTCACATTCCCCTAGCTCCATCATGAATCTTGTACTTCTTGCCAGCTTAGCAGTGACTGAGCCGCTGAAAGCAGCCTGCAGAGTAGGATGGAGAGGGAGGCAGTTTGGGTGGGGGCTTGGTGGCCAGAGCCAGTGCCATGAGAACCAATGTGGTGCTGTGACTTAAAGGGTCCAACCCATAGACTGTGCTGGGTTAATTCAAAGTCTCGCTAACAGATCTTGTGTTTTCTTGTCAGTTTAGCTGCTGTTTACTGATTTCCGAAGTAGCAGTGGGAGAATAAAAAGATAATCAAGACTGAACTGCTTGTTGCGCTCTCATGTGAGTTGCCAAGTAAGCAGCAGTAAGACAAGTAAGCAAAAGCAGTTTCAAGGCTGAATTCGCTAACCTATCATACTAATGTCCTGACAAAGCATCCCTTTGGGCCTCCCTGCTGGTCAGATTATGTAGCTCTGGCTTCTCCAAAGTCTTAAAAAAGCTCTTGTGGATGAACTTGCTGTGAATGGGTGCTAGGGCTCTTTGTCTGGCCCAGTTTCCTCTACTTTTTCATGATGCCACATAACCAGGTGGCTCAGGTCCTTCCTACAGGGCTCTGAAGACAGCCCCCATAAATCCACAGAGCATTTACGAGCAGCCTAAATCCAGGTCCAGCCAGTAGGAAACAGGTTTAAGATGCTTCTTCAGCTTCAGAGTGCACCATGTCCTGAGAAACTCAGGAGCAGGGCAGGTGTAACCTAGGAGACCCTGCTGCTTTTCTGTTGCTCTCTGCAAAAATGGACCTCTTGTACCTCAGCTCCCAGAAATCTTTCCTCCAAGGCAGCAAGGAATAACTCAGTAGAGGTTTGCACCCCATGCTTTTTCCTGAAGATTGCACAGTCTCCACAAATACTGGTTCATATGAAGGCTGCATTTCAGACTGTCACACATCAGAAGGAATTTCAGAACCAGCCTAAGCAGGTGTATCCCTATTGATAACTCCCACCTGCACCCTAATCTCTGTTTGCCTCCAATGTAACCATATCACGGCAAAGTACGCTCGGGGAACATGTGCTGTGATGCTGCTCCGAAGGTGCTCTGTGAAGAAGAAAATGTCTGTTTCCTTGTTCAGTTGTATATGCCAGGCAATGGAGAAGCTTCTCTATGTAATATTTTAAGTGAAGAAGTCAGTGGAGAGGGTCCCCTTTCTCAGTTTAATTCGGTTTTAGTTCTTCACAAAGTTCCCACTAAGGAATACTGATGTCGCAATGGAGAACAAATCACTCCGGTGTGTCACACAAAGTCAAACCTTTTCATCTGACCTGATTTGTCGAAACGATATCACCATAGTCAGAAGGAATTGTAATTAATTCATACAGTGAAACTACAATTAGTATTCTTAGGAAAGAATTGACTGCTGGTATACTTGAGCTTATGAAAAGATTTTTCTTAGGACTGATAGATATAAACTAAAAGGCCTGAAAAATCTCTTTTTATTAGTCTCATGTGCAGGACGGTCACATTTACCACTTACCAGGCAGCCTTTTGGAAGTATAATATATTAAAAAGCTGTACGTCAAATAAAAATACAGTGTTGGCTATTACAGAAATTGTGTCCTTCGGTATTAATAGCTGAAGAACAAGCAACCCTCTCCATCTTCATGTCTATCTATGCAGTCAAGTTCAAACTGACTCTTAGACTGATTTATAGATACGATATCAAAAAAGCTGGAAGGCTGTTGCAGGGACACACTTATTTGTATCAACTACAATGTCATCAGCTGAGCCTGTATTATTTTTTCTCCAGTGATCGTACTGCGTGTTTAGCAGAGGTAGTCTTATTCATAGTCCTAGTGGTCACTTGTTTCTCCCTTGAAATGTTTAAGCAGTAATTGCTTGGGTGAAGACAGATGAAGAAAAGAGGGGTGAAAAAGAGCAAACTGGAAAGACTTCCAGTAAGGAATGGCATTAATTCACAAACCGCCTAGCTCTAATTTTGAAACTCAACAGCAGTAAAAAAACTACAAATCTTAAAGAATATGAAACAAGGAAAGGGTACAAGTTTTATTACCACACACTTCCATCAACCTATTAAGGCAACAGGATGATGCAACATTCTTCACCCAAAATACATATGTAAGTTGTCAAATTCCTCCAAATGCTTTGGCTAAAACTACTGTGATTTTTTTTATTTTTATAGAAAATGCTGAAATATTTGATTACACATTGATCCAGTACTTTTCAATGACATTTCATTTTGAAATTTACTCTCAAATAACATTTAAAAGGGTGAAAAAATCTAGAGCAAAGAAACAAAAACAATCTGTCTGATTCAAAAGCAAATACCTTGTTGGACTCAGAATAAACCCCCACCTTTTTGCTGAAGCATAAAAACTGAAAACTATTGGGTGAATTTAGACCCCAGTTCAGTTCATGAAAAGTCAGATATTTGCACAGATTTATTTGTGACACAATGTATTAATCAGGCCTCAAAAGCTCAACAGACCTATTTGTTATGTAATTTCTGCACTGTAAATACCTGCTTACTATCATACTTTCACATTGATTTTGATGATTGAACGATCCAATTCTGTAGGAATGTAGCTGGAATTCCATTGTCCACGTTACAAATAAAGGCTTAGTATTCTCATATTACTTCTACTACATTACAAACTGGCTGGGAAGGAGTAAAAATATTACCTCTGTATCTATCAGTTGAGCTGGGAAGAAACTTACTGGCATGCTTGCAACACTGTTTTAACTTTTCTTTTGTTTATCCTGGCACCAAACAGGAGAGATGTGTATAAGTGATACGAAGAGATATAAAACATGGTAGAGAGCCCATTAAAATCTTTCCTCATCTAGTATCCTAAAGGGCTGACTTAGCCAGTTCTTTATTTTTTTAAAACTTTTATTTTTCTAGGTCAATGCACTGGTTGATTTGTTAAGTTGCATCCAGTCAGGGTTGGGTTCTCATCTCTGTCATAGGGGAACACTGTACTAATTTCACTTCAATATATATTTACACAGGTTTAATTTTGGAAAAAAAAAAATATTTATGTAAAAAATGTATTATGCCATTTTCCTCTGGGCTTTGGAGTATGGCTTCCTTTTATTTTTTATCCAAGAGACTGCTCAACGCTTTTAGGCCCTGAAAGCGCAGTACATGAAACCCAACTAAAACATGAGTATACAGCGCAAGAAATATCCTCTGCAGGCCAGGTCAAGTAGGATGGAAGACGTCTCTTTAAGCAGACATTTCTAATTGTTTACACTGGGGTTTCCCAGGCTGGTATGTACACTGCCATACAGATGGACAACTTCAAAGTGATGCCACTTCAATGCTCTCTGTGGTCCACCAGCACAAGCAGGCACTGGGACCTCTGATGATAGATGTCATTTTGTTGTGGCCAGCTGCTCTCCATGCAAAAAAGGCTTATCTTCTCTAGCTCAGGGAGGACTGAGTGCTTGTGCACTATGCTATGTCCATTGATAATTCCTGAGAATAATGACCCTATAGGGATTTTCATTTCATAATTGAGGAGAATGGCATAGCAGAAGTCAGGAACACTCACCCAAGGAGCAGCAACGAACGCACAACAGAAAGTTGTACTATTTAAGCCAGTAAGGGTTTTGTCCTTGGAGTTGTCTTTTCTAGCAACATAGCAAACTGACAGTTTAAGTGATTTGTTTTGGATTATGAAACCTGGGCACTGCTGCCTTGGGCTGATGTTGTTCCTTGTTTTCTGTTTATGCAGAATATGTTGTCCTGATCATCTCCTTACTACTTCTTTCTTATTTCTCAAGAACTAAAAAAAACCAGCCATACCAATATAAGAAAGTATTGTAATTTCTTATTTCATCTTAGTCGTTAACAAAGAGAGCTTTCTGACCATTTGAGAGTACATTACACCATCATCATATTCTAATTTTTCCAGATTTTTCCATGGACATGTAATATCAATATCCATTTAATCTTCCCCATTCCTTTCTTTTAAGGTGATCTTTGCATTCATAACTTAATCCCAGGAATGCCATCCCTAACCATTTGCACAAAAGTGATGAGAAGGTATAGCCACACATATTAGTCTAAAAAGTGATACCCAAAGTGATGAGATTTAAGTTCTAGATCAAATAAATTATTTTGTGAATAGTACAAAATGGTGCACATACTAAACAGTGAATAGTTAGCTTTCGTAACACTGCAATAAGTGTTTCTTGCTGCGGAAAAGCAACTGAATCAATCAGCACTAAGGTTGTAGACTGATTTTGTTGATTGATCTCATGATTTCAGCAACTTCTAAACAATACAGTTACTACTGCTAGCCGTTAAAAAAATTATACATGTTCTCAAGATCTACCAAACAACTGGAACAATACTACTATTTTTAAAAGCCTCCTAATTCTGCCATTTCAAATCAGTTTTAACCATTTGCAATTGTTGCCTTTGTGTGGAAAGCTTCAGGATACATTAATGTACTTCAGCTTGGTTGTCTTCTATCTGGAAAGCCATTTTAGAAGTCAATTGACTCTGCCTTTCACACAAGATTTTATTTATTTTGTGTTATGTCTAGTCCTCACCACAACTTGTCAAGGAGCCATGTTTCTCTTCTGTATGTCTGCATTTTTCGTTGTGTGTGTTATAGAGGTGCATAAATTACTATAGAAGTCTAAAATCTTCCTTATTTGACTGCAAGAACTTAATTCATAAAGGATAAGGGGTATGTTTATACTGCAGTCAGGTATCAGGTCTTTCACTAGGTGTTGCTTTCACCTTGGTAAATGGTTTGCTTACTGTCTATCCAGATAGTAACTCCATACCACTATGCCCAAGGGACATGAGAGTTTCCAGAGCATCTTTAGAAATCAATGATCCTTTGCCGGAAATATTAAAGCATGAGATCTTCATTAAATATCAAGTGTATGAATTGTAATAAACCCTCAACGGGACATCTGAGACTGAAAGGAAGCTGAAGGAGAAAGAGATTATTGAGAAGACACTTATCTCTAGCTCAGTATCCTGTTTGGGAAAGCAATTCTGCAGACAGATCTTGACAGAGAGTCAGTTCCAAACTGACAGATGTGGTAACTTCCAGATAGCTTTTCAGTTGAATGGTATTGGTATAGACTATCTCAAGCTAGAAAAAGTATAGATATTTATATTTAAAAAAAATCTCTTTTCAGTTTTTTCTCTACAGCTGTCCATAATATACCTTATTTGCTCTCTTAAGTATGCTATACTGAATTATTCTGTGTTTACCATAAGGTCTAGCTTCATGGATGACTGTGGGGCGTCTGGCCAATCCTGCTTTTAAGAGAAGAGCCAGCTAAGCTATTTGTGCCCCAAACCTCAATTCAAAACTGGCACTAACGCACAAAGAAGCACTGAGCTGAGGCAGCTGGAAGCCTTTATAGGATCTCCCCAATCCTTCCTTCTGTCTTTTACTTATAGATACTGATGAAGTGACACACAGGCTGACAGGTGATCACCAAGTCCCCTCATCTAGCTCCTTTTGTAAGCCCACTGAGATGCTTGAAGTCCTCCCTTCAACTGTCATACCCAGATGAGCTCTTCTTCCCCTGCCAAGGTGGAGATCTGGCTAAGGAGCCCTAACTGAGGTCTGTGTCTGAGCCCTGTGTATCCTTTAAACTTTCACACCACCCCATTATGACTGTCTAACACAACACAGCAGCGGTACATGAAAATGAGCAGGCAGGTTTCTGTGCTCACTCTTAGCTGTAAGGAAAGACAGCACTGAACAGGAGAAATGGAGATATCAACCAGTATATGGGAGTGTGCTTGGCAAACTGAAGAAATATCCATCAATATTGAATTTTGAATGGATTATCTAGACACTTCCTTGGACGATAACATAGATTTTGAAACAAAGTGTAGCTAACCATACGGTTAACAAAGAGAGAGAGTGCATGTTGCTGTCTTCCTTCAGGTTCCTTCTGTAAATACTTCCACGTTGCCCAAATAATCATTATGCCACATAATCTCTCTGAAACTTTAGAAAAAGTAGAACTAAGTCCTTGCAAGGTGAAGAAGGGAACAGAAAAACCAGTCCCAGTGCTGCTCATTGATTGTACTTCAAGAAATATTTGTCACCATGGCAGTTTTCTTGCCATTTGAGGCTCTTGCACAGAAGTGAAATCTGAGGGGTGCATGTTCCACATGCGTCAAGAACCGTCTTCTAAGAGCTGCTTTCCTTGCGATGTATGTAGCATTCACAATTTGCAGGCAGATGGGGCTCCGTTAAAAGGCTTCCAAAGGCTACCAAGCCTGCTGGGTTCCTTATGGTTAAAAGGAACCATTAGAGAGACACAATGACGTATTTCCATATTTTCTGTTGTTCTGTATTATGTTCTCTATTGTAGAGCCATTTAGACAAGTTGTTTCTATTAAGTGCACTTCCATTCCTTCTGCTAATACCACATTTGAAGCCACGATCTCTCTGCATAGGAAGTAAGTGATAGGAGATGTGTGAAAATAATTACATTTTAACATTTTATTCTGTCAAAAACTGATCAAAATCAGGATTTCCTCTTAACTGTTTTCAGCTATTTTTAAATCAAGCTAGAAATGACTGAAAGCACTTCTGATTAATAGAAAATAAAATTCTGAGGTAGATAAATGCTTCAGAAAAAATATGAAGAGTTTCACTTCTAGGATGCGGGTGGTGGCGTTTGTTTTCAAATAACTAACAGAGCAACTATGCATTTATCAGATCTGTCTCTAAAGAGAAAACTTATAAAATTTCTCCACAACATTGATTCATATTTAATTCTTTAGATTGCTTTTAATTCAAGCAACTAATTAAAATGAGTTTTCTTCTGACTTGAATTTAATCTGATTTTAGTAGTATTGATAACAGAAATGCCTGTTGATAATTCCTGATGTTTCAAACATGTTTAAAATAACTACCGCTTTAGGATTTACAACTTCTGCTCATAAACAGTTGGGTTGGACAGTAAAGAGGCTGAGGAATAATAATGACTTGAAAGCTTCAGATGAAGTTGGAGTCTCACCAAGAAGTACACAGAAATTAACACACCTTCAAATAAAAAAAGCAGCATGATGGATCCTGTTCCTGATATGTTACCAAACGTCTTAAACTCATTTCAAGAAATGTGAAATTGAGTGATACAGGAGAAAATATTTATACAGTTGCTCACAATATTTTTAGTCATGTTTTACTGTCCTCAGTGTTTGCACTGGCAGTACATCAAGCATCACATGTCACGGACCAAGACCTTACAGACTTAGGTACAGTACAGACTCTGCACAAAAGAAGAGAGACTGCCTCAGTGGGAACAGCATTGGTTAGATGCAAACAGATGGGTGAACATAAAATAGTAATGAAACAGTAATAAACAGTGCAGCCTCAATGGTGTTCTTCCTTACAGGCACCCACAGACAAGAAGAATTTCAATAAAGTCTCTGAAATTTCTGGGAACTCCTCCCAGGTAAAATGGACAAGATAGAAACAAGTTGTCAGGAGGACAGCAAAACCTGGCTGGCACGCAAAATTGACTTCAAAATTCTAAATGAGAGATGGCTGGTTGGAGGCATGACTGTAAAAGACGTGACAACTGCAGTAAGCTTATGGCAACAAAATTAATCTAGCATGAATTTTATATGGTTAGAGAAAAGGACAAGCTAGGGTCAATGTGATCAGAAATAGATGGCAGTGGGTAAAGTCCATTCTTTGAAAAGAGATTTAAACCCCAAGTAGAAGTCAACTGACCACAGGTAAAAGGTCAGAAGAGTCTTTAAGCTCCCCACTGAAGTTACATAAGGTGAGCATGAAAGGATATAACAAGGGGACGGGACAAAGCCAGAAGTTACATTTTGGCAATAAGGCTAAATTGGAGGAGATAGGTCAAAGGACAGTGATATGTAACATCAATATGGCAGAAGAGAAGAAGAAAAGCCAGTGCTTTTTCAAAAATGAAAAAGAATGGAGAGGGGAGCATCAGGCCACCACACGTAGCACCAAGACTGGGAACATGAAGGAAGAGAAGGACTTCTGCAGAGAACTTGTTAGGCAAAGGGATACAGGTCTATAAGCATCGAAAGTCAAACAAACCACTCAGATTTTTTGGTTGGCTGTACGCTTTTCAGACATGACATGGACAACAAAGGAGAGGTAAGGAGAAGAAGCAAGATGAAGTGAGTAGCAGCAGTCAAAGGGAGGATGCAGTGGCATGCAGTAGTAGGACATGGAGAGGAGACATAGAGAGGATGGACTGGAAAGAGGCCAAAGGTGAGAGAAATGGGCAAAACCAGGCACACACTAAAAAGGTGTGGATATGAATCACGGTTTATTTGGCAGGAGAAGGGAAGAGGTTGGGAGGATAAAGGAACAGAGAGATCTCCTGAGAAACTCTCCAGTTTCATGAACTGTAAACACACGAAGGGCAAGCAAATGGAGGCACTGGAGAGAGAAAAGGGAGAGGAAGCAGGAGGGAGAAGGATTCAGGGAAACAAAGCAGGCAGTATTGAAAGCTGGGGTTGGAAAACGTTACAAACAAGCAAAACCGGAAATCTGCAGTGCCTACAAGCAACATGTTCTCTTTGTTTCAGGGGAGGTGAAGGGGATAGCGCTGTTTTGACTTAAATCTCCCTTGTTTTGCCTGCAGCTGCAGTTTTCCTGCATGCAGTACGACACTTATTTCAGAGAGGGGAAAATACGCTTTAGAATGGAGATGGCCATTGTCTACATTTCACAGGCAGTTGTGCTTCTCCGTCAGCCAGTTTATGAACAACAGCATCCTTGCTAAAATGAAACTATTTTTTCTTGGCAGAAATATTAACACCAAATGACTTTTGCTATCTTTCATTCAAGACAAGGGGCAAAAGGAAACTTCTGAAGTATTCATATGAATATTTAAAAGCAAGGAAAATGAACAGTCCAGATATGCTGCAATTCCATCTAGTTCCCACAGGCAAAATGATGCCAATACATCTCTCCAAAAAGCTGTTATGCTGGCGTTTATTGGTCCTCGTCAGCTGCTGATTGGAGAGGGAAGGAGATGATGTTCAAGAACAAGCATATTAAAGGTGTCCCATTTCATGCTTTGGGATTTGGATTTGCTTGCAGTATTATCCAGTTCCACCAGTTCATTTCTCCTTGCACATGTAGGTTCAGTACTGAATCAGATTCATCTGTGCCTTCCTCTCACTGTACTCCCATTACCGAAGGAGGTGACGCAGTGAGAAATGTGAGCAAAGGGTGATTTAAGGGACTCCAATTCCATGCGTCAGTGGTTCCCCAGGAGGCCCTTTACTTTGTTTGCACTTCTCTGTAAGCCCACCACATTTAACCCACTTTCTGACAGAAACAATACTGTGTTTAATTCTTCCTGCTCAAGTGAAAGTGTACTTGGAATCTGTGAAGACAATCTGCAGGTTTTAAAAATACCCATACTATTTTCAGTGGTTTAGTTTGGGCTGAGCAACTTTTGCTTTGTTTTCTGGAAGGCTGAAAGTCACTGCTCAGGTCTTCCCAATACTATCTTCTTTCTTGTGCCTTCCAGCTCTGATGGCTCACTTATGATACATACCATACCGTTTCGCTGGAACCCCTCCTGTCGCTTACCTGTATCCTGTAGCACATCAGATGGGATAAAGACAAGGAAAGCTTTCAGGTTTTAGCACAAGAAATAAGAGTGGTTGGCCAGGTGCAGCAGGGAAAGCTCACAGTTGCCTGCGTTTAATATGTAATTGCCTGAACTCATGTAACACATATAGTTTGTCCTCTGAGCAGGCAACAAGATTCAGAGCGCAGCAATGGAAAGCCTGAAGAGAGCTGGATGCTGGCAAGAGCAAACTCTCTCCTGCCAGACATCTGGAACAGCCCTGCCCCGAGGCGTTTCTGATGCAAGCTAGGGGAGTATGCTGACTTCATTAGGGGAAGCTTTGATGACAGAGTGGAACACCTCTCTTCCTCAAGAAATTGCTCCAGGACAAGACAGTGGTGCAAAACCTGCCTGACTTCCCATGAAAAGCCTTCCCCAGCCTGCCATCCAGAACGCATCTGCCCATGTGCAGCGCAGCAAGTTGCAAATGCAAAACCTGTCCCCCACCACTTCGGCAGTGGGCGTAAAACAAGCCCGGTAAGTTGAAAGGCAAACAGCAGCCTCCTCACTATATGGTGGAGGTAACTAAAGATAAGCGAATAACAGATCAGATGGCTTGCTAGCCAAAAAGATGAATTTAACTGGCTTTGGTCGGCATGATGGCAGACTAGGCAACTGAGGGGGAATTATGCTTTATAATTTTTTTTTCACCACCCCTCGGTTTATTTCTTTAAAAAAAGCCTAATAAGATGTAGGTAAAGTCCATTTCAAATAGACATATTTAACGAAAAAAACCCAAGAAAGTGAAAATGTTTAAGTGAAATATTTCACTTTGACCAGGAATCACTTGCCATGTTTTTCTATTAATTCAGGAATAGCTTTATTTTAACTAAAAGCTCTGTTTTTCTTTGAAACAAAAATTGCTGAAGTCTGGCTGTGACATTCTTTCTGACACTAAATATTTCTGAATCAGTAGATACAGACAGTCTCAGCTCACATGTAAGCAACCAAAAAAAAAAAAAAAAAAAGCTGATTTTCTTGGCACTGCTGAAAAGCAGTTATGAAAGAAGTTATGGGGAGAAAATCACTATTTCTCCTAGCGATAGGAGGCTCTTTCAGAATATACTGTGTCTTGATGTTATCTCTTCTTTAACCTATTCAGTATTATCACATAAATTCTCACTCTGATTTCAACAATGCTGTCAGCAAATATTCCAGAGTTAAAAGTAGAAACACTGAACGATTTATTCATAACCCTAGCCTCCTTTTAACTTGCAAAGTACTGGTGAATATATTTAGTGTTCACAATGTGGTCATTGCCAAGAGTTTTTCAATTAATCATTCAGTAAGCACAGCAAACATTCATAGGGTTTTAATTCTGAGCATTTGTTATGTGTTTTGCTTATTTGGGTAAGTCATTATCTTCTGACTCCCTAAACCACTCAGGACTTCCCATTCCTGATGCACACACTTGTGCACACCCTTGCACAAGAATTCACAATATCATTTCTTTGTGTGAATAAACTTGTGAACAAAGATTCACATGTGTGTAATTATCAGCCATCAGCTGCTTAACACCAAATTAGGCACGCTTGTAA
This sequence comes from Leptosomus discolor, assembly GCF_034619465.1. Taxonomy (NCBI): domain Eukaryota; kingdom Metazoa; phylum Chordata; class Aves; order Leptosomiformes; family Leptosomidae; genus Leptosomus; species Leptosomus discolor. Next base: position 96,044,315 of record NC_141391.1, on the reverse strand, counting down.
GTAGCGCTTATGAAAGATTTGGCTATAGCACTTCTTCCCAGCTTCAGTGGAGGTGACTGTGAACTGCCCCTTCTGTATAAAGCACATTAACAGTGCCTTTCTGGGGCAGATTTTTTAAAGATCTTTCAAAATAACTAGCTACAAGCTTACCCCCAAGTAAAGCGTGTGAAAAGACTAAACTTATCACAGTTTCTTCAGGAATGGAAAGAAATCCTAAATAATGCTAAATATATGTCCAACCCAAAAAGCAACCACTCGATCTAGTGCAAGAGTAAGAAGCACCTGATGCCATGCAAAATGCACTTGTAAAATATACAGCAAATTTTCAACACCAAGGAGGAATTCTTACGGACAGTTAGAATTTAAAGCATGTTGTTCACGTGTGGAAACATTACCAACAACTTGTTCAGAAGTGACCTGTAGCATAGCTCTGAGCTAAGCCAATTTGATAAGCCACACGTCTGCAGTTAGCTGCTCCCCTAAGTCCCTCTAGCTTTCTGCTCAGGGGTCAGGAGTTGCCCTGAGCAGTGTGAGTTTTGTAGCAGGAACATTAGTGAGCACATTAACACGACTCCAAACTCCATGCCATTCTGGCACTCAAATTAACCTCCCAAGAGAGGAAGGTTTGGTTCTTCTGGGCAGCATACTTTTGTAGACCAGCAAATCCAGAAAGCCAAACAGGGAGAAGGTGACAAAAAGCAGCGGGAACAACAAAACTCTTTTGCCGCAACTTTCCTCGGGTTATTGAAAGCGTTTGTGTCTGTCCAGACTTTTTTGAGCCTCTTCTCCCTTTTGTGTCACTTTATATTGCCACTCATTTCTTGATCTCTCTACCCTTTTATATAAATTATTTGCCCTGACACCAATATACCACAGAGTAAATGAATCACTACAGTAGTCATTATGAAAATATAAATCACTGGTTATCTGTTCCTGCATGTGTAGGCAGACAATACATTCGGTAATAGCCGTGTGCTGAAATGGAGCAATTTATCTGGTGCATAATCTTTGGGAAAATGCTTGCACCTAATATGAATCTGTGGAAGTATGATCTCACCTGGTGTCTCTCAGAGGGGACAGGTGGGTGTGGAGGAGCAGGATCAGCTGGGGTTCTTACAAAAGAAAAACTGTTGCCTAAAATTCATTCAGGCGAGCATGAAAAGCAAAAAATATTCCACAGAGGAATACAAAGAAAAGACAAATCCAGAAAAACAAAAAGCAGTAACTCACAGAACAAGGAAGAAATCTGTTAATAACAAACAACTTCCCATGCAGTCTTCAGTTACTCAAGAAGAACCAGGGGCAGTAAACAGGTATGGTCCTACAAACTTTATTACATCTTGAACTGCATCTCCAACTGTATTTCCAATAATGCAGATAATTCACAGAGGCAGGAAAGGGACAAGCATGAACAACAATAATTTCCAAAAGATAAATTCTATTAAAAAATTCCTCCAGGTCTTGTTACCGTATTTTCTCCTGGAGAAATCTAGCAGTTGTTGAAAACCTCAAACCTACTTAGCAAAATGAATCATCAGCTGGATTTGATGTTGATTGTGGCAGAGATAAGGTTCGCATGCAGCCATGCAGGGCAACACAGAGCATTTTTTGAAAAAACCCAAAACAAACAGAGGCAGCAACTATTTGTCATTGCTGCATAGACAGTGCGAGGGTAAAAGTGGGCACAGTCTAAATCCGCCAGTTCTCTCATTGCATAAAACACTGTATCTGGGGGCTACCAGGTGGTGGTTTTGGTGTGAGGTGCTTTCCTCCCCTAGACAAAGAGACAGCCCTCATCAGTGCAGCTTGGCCTCTAGAGAGAAATGTCAGTGAAAGCAAAATGCTTGTAACATCTGCTGTAGACCGACCTGTAGAAAACAACTTAGAGCAATGCAGCAGTCTGCTGACATTATAGAGCAGCAAAGGAGAAGGAGAAGAGGGGAGAGGATGAAAAGTGTACCACTGACAGTTCTCTCAACAGATCTCCTCCTTGGATGGAAAGTGAGGGTGGTATATAACAGTGTGAAGGGATGACTGGCAGATACTCTGAGGTACAATTAAGTGTGTGATTGTTCATCATATTACTTCAAAATGAGATAAAACCTCTTCAAATGTTTTATCTACATGTAAATTTCCTGCTGCAAATCTACAGAGCAGTTTTGGGGGGACGCTGCTGAATCATACTTACCCTCAAACATGAAACATTCTCAGCTTTTAAGTCAGGATCAGAATAACACAAAGAGCTCTTGGTGTGTCAAATTTCTGAGCTTCCCTTCCCTCTCCTCCACCAGCCTTGTGTGATACCTGACATTCAGGCAACAGCATGGATCTAGTGTCAGGTCCACACTTGTAGCATGATCCATTCCTTGGGTCAGTGTCTTTGATAACATGATACAGATAGTTTATGTCATTAATTAGAATCCGTTCATCTGATATCTTTGTACCTTGCTTTAATTCAGCACTGTTTTAAGGCAGAAATCCCATCAATTCAGTGTCAGCTGAGTCAGGTTTATGATGCATGTGCAGCAACCACAGCAAAACCGTCTTTTGTGTGAATGTGGAGCACAACTGTGTAAAACACAAGGTACCTGGGAGCGTCTGGCACCTTTAATATTACCCTCCTTTAATTTGATTGCCTATCTGATGCAGGGAGGTATTTGCATTAACCACTGCATGAAAATCCTTTACTCATTTGCAGTGTTTAATATATAACCTGTCACACTTACACAGAGCAATAGCCAGGAAGGTGCTTACCCCTCTACAAGTTCAAACAGAAACTGAAGATCTGGATCTCTGAGGTGCCATCCAAATGCCATCGGTACGTGCCCATGCAAGTCCCATCAAAATCAGCTGGAAAACTCTGTGTGTGCCCATAAGAAAGTCTTTACTGCTCCATTTTTTAAGCAGTAGTTTGAAGACTGGGAATAGCTGGTGGTGGCCAATACTTGGTATTGGCACAGTGGAAACATCCAGAGAACTTGGGAGTTCCCCTCACAGGTAAATAAGTAAGCTGAGTGACAACACCCAGCCCCAAAAACCAGAATTCATTTAACTGTGGAAGATGAGCAATTGGAGAAGTTTTCAGAATTGAAAGGGGACATGACCATGAAGTGCTGTGTATGCTCATGATTCCCGAGATCTTCCTGGGCTTCACCTCCTTAGTTAAAATCCTATTGATCCATGGAGCTGTTCAAAACAACTGCCTGAGACTTATTGAAGATTATACCCAGGATGTATTTGCTATGCTTTGTATTAACTGTCTTCAGTATTGCTGACCAAATACTTTGGTATTACTAACTAAAATACCTTTTTCTAAATAACCAGAACCGACATTTTGTTTATTTCCATTAAAAGAAAGAAATTACATTCATATTTAGCTTAGGAATAGTTTTCAAAATAGACCCAGGAAGAAAAGACATTGATAGGAAAACACAAATGGGCAATTTTGGCACTAATACATACACTTAAAAATTGTTATAAAGTAAATTACCTTTGCCCTAGGCATGTTTTAGAATTTTGTTGTTCAGTTCAGTGAACTGGTTCACTTTTATTGTCTTGCTAAAGTTGTGACTGCACTAATTACACTTAATGCACCTAGCAGAGTAGATGACTGGGCAATATCATTTAAAGTTTGAAGTATATGTGCATGTATATAAATAAATATATAGAAAGAATTTTAAAGTTTTTCTTTGTGGAAGATCTTTGTGGGTTGTTACTTCTTACAGATAAAGAGCAAGCTTCTGGAGAGTTTAATTGGTTTATAATTACATTCGATAGGGAATAATTTTTTAGAAATAGTTTCTTTTGTTTTTCACATTCAAAGCTGTTGAAACTGAATACAAAAGACATCTTTTAATGGTAGGAGAATAGATAGTTTTAAACTTCCACCTCCTCTGTTGTACTTTGATTTTGAGCAAGATGGAAACTGTGTGAATAAGGGGGGCAAGGCTTAGTACTGCATGTTTTCTATATTCTAAAACATAGGAACAAAGACAGGATTTTTTTGGAGGAGAAATTTCTTGAGCACCTGAGGAGAAAATAGTTTTGTCTTTGAAGTGCCTGATCCTATTCAAGCATCAGATCTACATCTTCTTTATCTTTTGATTTTCCACACTGAGGGATAAAATGGAACTGAGCATTTGCTATCTCCTTCAGCATGTTTGAGATAACAGAAATCATATCTTCAAAAAATAAAATGAATGATGGCAGAATTGATCCATGCCAGTCCCTTAAGTTTTTCTGGATGACCAGGAGAGGAAGCCCTGACAGCAATCTACAGGCCACCCTGAGCAGCTCCTCTGCCAGCAGTTATCACTCTCTGAGGCTTCTTCACCCCTGCTGTTTACTAGTTGCCTGTCTGTTCTGGTAAGTCTAAATTATTGTGAAGTGCAGTGGCGCAGAAGGTGGCACAGAGCAAGTTTCAGGAGGGGTCAGTGAGGTTCTTAGGGATAGTAATAACTAAAATATCTCATTACTGTTTACTTCAAAAGGAGGCTGATGTTGGGCTATAGTTCTTAATTCCTTCAAAGTACCAAGAACAAAAGGACAATACAAAGTACTGTCAGTATCACAGTAACAGTCCTAGGGCCTTTCTGACTCTTCCTCTAAAGAAAAGGAGCAAGGAGGCAACATCTTTCTGTTAAGGAGTTTGTGGAGTGCTGAGTGGAAGATAACAAGGTACATATAAATCTGATTTGTCACTATAGCTCTGAAAACCAGCCCTGCCTCACTTCCAGGTAACATTACGACCATCCATAAATTCTAGGTTTTGCTTGTAATTGTGTCACACAAACTGGCAAGATCTCAAGCACCACGTGTCATGTGATATAGAATAACCTGCAACGAACCACTGCCATAAATGCTGGCTGGCCCAGTGAAATACTAGGCTAAATCTGTGCTAGTTCATTAAACAGTACAAGACTGCCCCTGGACACCGAGGCTCAAGCACCTCTACCAGGCCGGGGCAGAGCAGTCCCTGGTACAGTTCAGGTTTGAACCAGTCAGCGCTCTCCCAAGCAGTCCCCAGGCAAGAGCCATGGACCACTCTAAACAAGCAGTTTCAGAGGATAAGAGACCACATAACATCATAGATGTGGGCTGTGCTGTACTGATTGGTCTCAGCACCAACAGCTCCTGACACATCCAACTTCCTAGACAGAGGTGCAGCCATAGGGGTAATCTGAAATCCAAAAGATGAAGCACATGTTTAAATTCTCCATGCGTATTTATGTTTCTCCTGCACCATTCTCTGAACTGTCAAATGTACCTACTGACATTCTGGTTTCATTTTCGGGATTGCTTATATTTGCTATAAAACACAGCAAATGTTATATTCTTTGTTGCCTTATCCTCTCTGACTTGAACTAAGTTTCATTGAAGGGGATTTTGGTCAATGGGAAGTTTCCCCACTACATCTAATTACGAATACACTTTATCAGGAAGGCATTTGCCATTAAAATGTGGGAAGATGTGCTTAACAGTACCTACCTGAAACCACTGAAACATGTTTTAACATGATTTATTACTTAATCAAAAGTATTCTGTAAAAAAAAAAAAAAAAAAAAGACAAATCTGTAAAGGTTCTCAAAACAAATACTTGAGTGATTACTTGTAGATGATTTATATCACTCAGTCAGCAACAAGCTTTTCTTCTCATTCACACAGTTTCACATCCAATTTATATTGTAGTCAGGTAAGGTAACTTGCCATCTGCACCACACAGGACTGACAAGCATTTGTTTTCAAACAGCTGTGCTGGTGGTAAGGTTATCACCTCTGGTCATGTCCGATTTTTTGCTACCTGTTAGCAGAGCTGCTTGTCTGATTGCTCCCTAAGCAATTTAGTTAAAATGACCTCTATGAACAATCACCTGCCACTCGATTTCTTTAAGCTAGCCAATCCCTTTTGGACTGAAGCAAGCCGGGGAGTGTTCACACAAGTGCCTCTTCTGACAGATACAGACCAATAGCCTCTAGCTGCATGGTAGTGTCATGAAACTGAGGACAGGCTGGAGAAGCATCCTTTTCCACCAGCAGAGTTCAACATGGAAGACAGCATCTGTCCACAGCCAAAGTGAAAAAGTTTTTCTAATACGATCATGTCAAGGCATAAGATCACACTATGTAAGAACAATTGTGGGTTTTTTCTTAACTTCAGAATGCTATCGCTGTGCTAAATGCTAGAGGGAAATACATGTATATTTCTGGATATCATGAAACTGCACAAGTTTCGGATGCGTTCGGTGGAGGGTTTTCTTTTTTTCACTTCCCTGCCTCTTTAAGGAAAAAAACAATCATCAAGACAAAGCACTTAATAAAGTGACCAATTAAGGTAGTTTTATTTAAGTGTCAACTTTAAAAGGGGAAGAAAGCTCTCCCTAAGTTCCACCTGCGTCTACAAAGAGCAGGTCATAAGTCCTGCAGAGCACATTTCTTATTTGCATTTTAAATCAACAGTCTCAGCCTTTGCTGTCATTTTATCCCAGAGAGTGACAAATGAGGGCTGTACATTTTTGTATACAGATTTTTTTTCTTAAGTCAGTTAATTTCAAAATGGACTTTCAGAGAAAGACACTAAAAGTGGCCCTGCCAACACTAAAGGAAGCTGATTTAATTCATGAGTCTTATACTAGAATTCCTTAGTCCTAAGACTTTGCTGCATTTTAAAATGGCGTAGGACTGGCTGATTGTTAGCTGTAAGATGAGGAGATTTACGCCATCCTGGAAAGGTTTCAAATACATACAGTCTTTTCAACAAAGAGAATGGCTCCTTGTAGGACTTGGTGTTTGATTCTCCTGCAGGTAATACATCTAATCTGATCAGAGGATGACCAGCCTGACTTACAGCTCTATCACAAAGCTCGAGAAGTTCTGTCTTATTGTCCTGGCCCAGCCTTTGCTTTCTGCCACCAGCACGTCCCACCTGCTCTTTCCATGTGGTACAAGTGTCTGAACTTAAACACTGTTGCATGACTTGAAGACATCTGCTAGACTGGTCCCACCAGACTTCTGAAAAATCATTTTAGTGTTTTTCTGCTAATAAAGAATATGTACTTTTTAGATACTTCAGGATATTTTCTTACACTAATTATGCAACTACTCTGCAGTTGTATATGTGGAAGCTACTTTTCAAAATAGACTCTGGTTTCATGCTGTGTCTGGGGCAGAAAGGACGTCGGGCAATTCTGTCTGAGCCTTGGATCTTTGGTAGATGTTATTTATGTCCAGACAGGGGTGGCAAATGAGGCCACTGTTATTAACAGGAAAAAAAATCTGTGTGGAAAAGATGTTATCAAAAACATACCTATGATGATATGTCCAATATATTAGTCTAACTTCAAATACTCCACTAATTATTCTTCCTAATCACCCTGAAGTTTTCCATTCTGCAAAGAAGGGCTAGTGTCTGTCTAGACTGAAGGACCTCTGCCCTGGAGCACTTAGATGAAATCTAGGGAGCTGGTATCCTCTGCCTTTACTAGACAGAGCAGTTTATAAACTTTGCGACCCATTTTTCACTTGTATTCATGCAAAGGCTCAGATCTATCAATTTCTAATTTGCAGCCAGAGAAAGAATTATTCCAAAGGCTTTCTCCCAGCCCTTATTTTTAAAGGAAGTTTCAAATTATGGAAATGGAACATCTCATGGGAGGGAAAGCCTAACATCCTTGGCTGTTGTCCTTTTAAACCTGATATAATTAAGTCCCAGGAAAGCTCCATCTCAACAGCAGAGAGTTTGATTTTAATGAATAATGCTTTCTCTTTAAAGAGAGAAGTGTGTCTGCAATAGAGGTCTTGGCTTTATAAAACGTGGTCTTGGAGAGCAGAACCCGTTTGAACTGCAACCTCACCACATGCTGTAGCTGGATGAAGTTTGGGTATAACAAGGGCAACCTGTGGAAATATTTTCCTTTTGTACTTCTGTAGCTATTTTCCCCTTTTCAGAAATAAACACTGCGACAGACTCAGACATCACAATGCTCAGAGCCAGTGGAACTTGTGGAGCAGTTACACAACCTGCTCAAGACAGACCCAGCAGTCTGCCACAACCATGACCTTAAATCGCTTTTCTTTTTGTGCCAATTCAAGCCACAGTTTGACTACACGGCAAATTTCGCTTCAGGGCTTCTAACACAGGAGCAGAAATGCTGTGGCCACATAATGCAAAGCATTGATCTAATATAAATTCACTCTACCAGCTCAAATCTGATGAAATAACATCAAGAGGTTATGTTTGTACAGGCAGGCTTCATACTGTATCGTGTATTTTCACCACGCTGTTCTCCTGAGCAGGTATCATCAGTCCTGCCAGAGCTGGCGGGAAGCCAGCATAGACTCCATATCATGTGCATGGACTATCTGGACAGAAATGCAGTCTTGCACCCATGCCTAACCCACATCAAATGTGTACTACTGCATGGTTCAGTGGTGTCTTATCCAGCGTTACAGGTCATGGGGACGCAGCATCACTCCTCCTCAGTCTTGAGACCCTCATCAGAAGGGACAAACCTCTACAGTGTTGGTTTTCTTCCCCTTCCCTTCCTCTTCTTTTCCCTTCTTTTCTCTTCTCTTCTCTTCTCTTCTCTTCTCTCTCTTCTCTTCTCTTCTCTTCTCTTCTCTTCTCTTCTCTTCTCTTCTCTTCTCTTCTCTTCTCTTCTCTTCTCTTCTCTTCTCTTCTCTTCTCTTCTCTTCTCTTCTCTTCTCTTCTCTTCTCTTCTCTTCTCTTCTCTTCTCTCTTCTCTTCATTTTAATATCCATTTGTCCTGGGTTACAGTGTAAAATGTGCCAAAAGAAAAAAATATATTCTATTACCATCTTCAGGAGCTGTTGAGACCAGGTGGGGCGGTGCTCCCTGTCTTCCCCCCCCCCCCCCCCCCCCCCCCCCCGGACTATCTCCTGTTACTGGGCACAACAATGCCTTATCGCCTGACCCATCGATAACTCGCTCCTGGGCTATCTCCTGTTAATGGCCCATCAAGGAACTGCCTCACGACTCCCCATCCCATTGTGAGATGCTCCGCCCGGGAGGGGGGGGGGAAGGAGCCAAGCAGTCCATGCCAAATAAAAAACGGAGATTTTGAACACCCTAGCCGCCTTTTCTTCCATTGGATTCCCAGAGGAGCTTTTCCCCCCACTGGAGTTCCAGAGGACAAGAGCTACCTGCCGACCACTGGACCTTCGGAGGAAGACCAGACTCTTTTACCTGATTGCTGCTTCCACAGAACTACACCCATCACTTCAGGAGGACTGCAGCCAGCATCTTATCGGACTGCTACTGCCACCCTAACAGGGTGTCAGGTTGTATTCCTGACTCTGTCAGTGTAAACCAGTGGGTTGTTTGTTTTTCCCTGCCTTGTGTTATATATATATATATATATATTAGTAAAGAACTGTTATTCCTATTCCCCATATCTTTGCCTGAAGGCCCGTTAATTTCAAAATTATAATAGTTTGGAGGGAAGGGGGTTGCACTCTCCATTTCAAGGGAGGCTCCTGCCTTCCTCCACAGACACCTGTCTTTTTCAAACCAAGACACCATTTTGTTTCTTTCTGTCTCTATTTATTTATATAAAACAAGCCCTTGTTTCCCTGTGAGATGTCTGGCATTGCTGTTTATCTGTCCACCTCTCACACTGCCTGAAGGGCACCCATGAGGAAGAGGAGAAAAAAATTCAGAGGCTTCAGAGAATTTTTACTTGGAATAAAACATAGACCTGAGGGATAGTGCAATAGTGATCACTGGAATGGTATAGTAACTGGAAGGCATCTACAAACAATGAAAGATCTGTAACTTACACAGAAGTTTTGGCTGCTACACGTAAACGACGGTATCCATCAAGCGCATAGAATCATGGATCAGTTTGGGTTGGAAGGGAATTACAGATCATCTAATCCAACCCCTCTGCCATAGACAGGGACAACTTCCCACTAAACCAAGTTGCTCAAAGCCCCGTCCAACCTGGCCTTGAACACTGCCAGGGAGGGGGCAGCCACAGCGTCTCTAGGCAATCTCTTCCAGTGTCTCACCAGCCCCACAGTAAATATTTTCTTCCGAATATCTAATCCAAATCTCTCCTCTTTCAGTTTGAAACTGTTACCCCTCCTTCCTATCACCACACTCCCTGACCAAGAGTCCCTCCCACCTTTCCTGCAGGCCCCCTTTAAGTACTGGAAAGCCACTATAAGGTCTCCCCAGAGCCTTCTCTTCTCCAGGCTGAACAACCCCAACTCCCTCAGTGTATCCTCACAGGGGAGGTGCTCCAGCCCCCTGGTCATCTTCATGGCCCTCCTCTGGACTTGCTCAAGCAGATCCATGTCTTTCTTATTCTGGGGGCCCCAGATCTGGACACAGCACTGCAGGTGGGGTCTCACCAGAACAGAGTAGAGGGGCAGAATCACCTCCCTTGACCTGCTGGTCACACTTCTCCTGATGCAGCCAGGGATGCAATTGGCTTTCTGGCTGTGAGCACACACTGCTGGCTCATATTCAGTTTTTCATCCACCAGCACCCCTAAGTCCTTCTCCTCAGGGCTGCTCTTAATCCACTGCTCTCCCAGACTGTATCTGTGCTCAGGATTGCCCTGACCCATGTGCAGGATCTTGCACTTTGTCTTGTTGAACTTCATGGCATAGTTCAGTGCTTTCATCTTAGCAACAAAACTGTCTTGTATCCAGAATGCCATCAGCATAATTTCTTGAAGTAATAAACCCAGTAGCACAAATCAAAAAAAACCCAAACCAAACTGTAAACAAACCATAAGATATGCATACTTACTTCTTCAGGTGCAAGTCTTTGTACAATAAAAGAAAAGCTTCAGCACTAACATGGGCACACAACTCTGCCTAACAGAGAAGATACAGGTCTGAACAGGGTTCAGCAGACCTCCTCATCTTCTTTCGGGGTCCTGCAGTCCTTCCCTCTTAGGTGGCACCGGTACTTTTCTTTCTGCCAGCTGCCACTGCTCTTTCTTGCTGACTCCCTATTAGAGGAAACACGCATGTCGAACACATTTGAGAACAGAAGTTTCTCAGTGCATCTCGGCATGAAAAGTTCAGTAGGGTGGATTAGGAAGGCAGAGAGATGCCCCTTCTCATCACAGCAATAGGTATCCCACTGCTAAGTCCAGCTTGTTTTCAGAAGAAAAAAGGGAGCAAAATCAGTCATAACACTCAAGAAAAATTTACCACTATCAAAATATTAAAAACCTCTTTTGATGACAGACTTGTGTCCAGTTGCATCAATCTTTCTGTGTACAGACCATTCCCCTGAATAAATGCTAACTTTTCTGCTTAAGCATCAAACAGTTATTCACATAAGCCTCATTCCTAACATAACGATACTGGCAAAAAAAGATGACACAAAACTAAGTATTTTCAAACCTACCCTGGAAAACACTTCATGTTCTTTATGGCATGGTTTGCTGTGATACATTACATTACTATAGTACTATTATTTGTTATATTACCATGTTTGGAGCAGACTGTCAGCAGCAGATGGACTATTACTGATATGCAAGTAGGTGAGATACAGTGGCTGGGCAAATTAAACCATTGTTTGCAGATCTCTGTGCTAGTTTCTTCTCGGTAGAGGGCCATAACAAAGCAGTAGGAATTCCTCAATATTAAATCATTGCTGATTTTTTATAATACAATATAAAAAAGTAATGCAAACAAAAATTACTGGTGAGTCATAGTTGTGAAAGCCATTTCTATGCATCAATAGCATACGTATTTACAATAAGATATAAGATGCACAGGGATTTGGCTGTGAAAGTCCCATAGGGGAGCCATATGTGGAATAAATCCACGTACAACTTACTGCAAATTTACTTAAGCCTTAAGTGTTTGGGTAACTTTATGGCTTGAATTTACATATAGAATTCTAATGGCTAATTTGGCAGATTTTAATGCTTTAAATTAGACAGGAAAAAATCTTTTGTCTCAAAAGCAAGGCCTAAATGATATTTCCCCATACAGCTGACATTAACAAAACAGTGCAAAAAAAGTCAATTATGTGCCTTTTTCTTCCCTAATGTTACTGGCAATGGAGTCCTCTGGTCATATCCAGTCTACAATGAGAAAGAGATGGGATCAGCCTGTGGACAACAGCATCCTCACAGATGGCAAGCACACAAACAGGCTGTGCATCATGTGTTTGCTAAGAAGAGATACCCAGCCAGAATGTACAAGCAGCCCCTGCTGAACTGAGTCACCTGCAGCGAAGGGAAGGCTGCTGGCTGGTCTGGCTCAGGATTAGTTATTGGTGTTTATAAATTGCCGTCACAGGTGCTCACACACACTCATTCACTGGGGAAGGATGCTGGCTTGTAGAAGAGTCAGTAAGTTCCTGCTGTCCCTTCCTCCCTCTCTTTATGTCTTCAGGAATAACACCTGAGTAAGTTTCATAGAGACTATACCTTCATGGCCGCTTAACTTAACTTTCACTCATCTCTTTGCATCTCTCACAATTTGAATCCTGAGATGTAAGCAAAGAAACCTGGGTAGAGGGTACCAGTGGGTCACAGGGTGCAGTGATGGATACTTACGTAGGCAGCACAAACAGATCTGCGAAGCTTGACTTGCCTTGCTCATATCAGAAAGCTGTGGACACAGCTCATCACCAATAATGCCGGCACTGCTCATCCGAGTGTGAGCACCATGCCATGCTGATGAAGAAGGTGGGTGTAGCTGGGAGAAGACCGTCTCCCTCTCTTTTTTTCTCAGTCAAGAAACAGCCCAGCTGGGAAATGAAGGGTTGCATGTCCAGTTGCCCAGGAGAAGGGTGCAGCCCTGGAAGTCCAGCACAGGCAGCAGCAGTGGCCTTGAATCCTGGCTGGGGAGGTCCAGGGTAGAAAGCCCAGAAAAGCGTACACAGGCACATGTTGAGCAGTGACTCACAAGCACTTTGTTCTGTCTTGTCTAATGAGCAGAGCTGGTATATGTGTCCTCTGTCTCCCACTCTGACCTCTAACTCAATCAGAAAGATGACTATACTGGCCTGCAAGCTGTATCATGGGGGAGTGATGATTGCCATCTCCACAAAGGTTGAATTCTTCTCAGAGCCATGGTAACAATGCTCCTAATTAAGAGATAGCAAAAAATAAGCAGTCTCACCCTCCCTCTCTCTCTTTCATATGCACATATACATGCACACAGGGAAAACCCAAAAATTAATGATGCAGCACTCCTCCTGACCTGAAGGATATGCTAACTCTACAGAGGGAGAATGTACATGTGGGCCACCTCCGGCTTTCTCCCTGCTGCAGTGCCTGTAAGGTTCCCAGAGCCACGTGACAGCAGGACTGTAGCAGCATGACTGCAAAGGCTGTTTTCCACAGGACTGCATTAGACAGAGTTGTGACAATGAGGGTACACCATGCAGCAAAATTTAGCATCTTTACCTTTGTAATTTCCTATTGCTTCACCTGCAAGGTACGTAATCAAAGTGTGCCTGGGAAGAGACTGTAGGCTTCATCACTGAAGGGACTGAGTTTTTTTCCTTAACTTCCAGCCAAGAAAAATTACCTCTATGCCAACCAAAGTGGGCCAGATTTTTTTTCTTATGCCTCCCTCATGTCAGCGCATTACAGAGTTATTAACCTTTTCATCAAACAGTTTGGGTTTTCACTTGGATTAAAACATAGACCTGAGGGACAGTGCAATTGTAATCACTGGAACGGTATAGTAATTGGAAGGCATTTACAAATAACTAAAGATTTATAACTTACACGGAAGTTTTGACTGTTACACATAAGCGACAGTATTCATCAAGCACATAGAATCATAGAATGGCTTGAGTTGGAAGGGACCTTAAAGACCATCTAGTTCCAACCCCTCAGCCATGGACAGGGACACCTTCTACTAGACCAGGCTGCCCAAAACTCCATCCAGCCTGGCCTTGAACACTGCCAGGGAGGGGGCAGCCACAGCTTCTCTGGGCAAGCTCTTCCAGTGTCTCACCACCTTCACAGGAAAGAATTTCTTCTGAATATCTAAACTACATCTCCCCTCTTTCATTTTGAAACTATCACCCCTTGTCTTATCACTACCCTTCCTGATCCAGAGCCCCTCCCCACCTTTCCTGTAGGCCCCCTTTAAGCACTGGAAAGCCTCTATAAGGTCTCCCCGAAGCCTTCTCTTCTCCAGGCTGAACAACCCCAACTCAGTGTGTCCTTACAGGGGAGGTGCTCCAGCCCCCTGGTCATCTTCGTGGCCCTCCTCTGGACTTGCTCAAGCAGATCCATGTCTTTCTTATTCTAGGGGCTCCAGAGCTGGATGTAGTACTCCAGATGGGGTCTCAAGAGAGCAGAGTAGAGAGGGAGAATCACCTCCCTCGACCTGCTGGCCATACTTCACTTGATGCAACCCAGGATGCAATTGGCTTTCTGGGCTGTGAGCACGCACTGCTGGCTCATATTCAGTTTTTCATCTACCAGCACCCCCAAGTCCTTTTCTGCAGGGCTGCTCTCAATCCACTCATCCCCCAGACTGTATCTGTGCTCAGGATTGCCCTGACCAAGGTACAGGACCTTGCGCTTGGCCTTGTTCAATTTCATGAAATTTGCACGGGCCCACCTCTCCAGCCTGTCCAGGTCCCTCTGGATGGCCTCCCTTCCCCACAGCATGTCAGCTACACCACACAGCTTGGTGTCATTGGCAAACTTGGTGAGGGTGCACTCAATCACACTGTCCATGTCACCAAGATGTTAAACAGCACCAGTCCCAATACCGACCCTTGAGGAATGTCATGCATCACTGGTCTCCTCTTGGACATTGAGCCATTGACTGTGACTCTTTGAGTGTGACCATCCAGCCAATTCCTGATCCACCAAGTGGCCCATCCATCAAATCCATGTCTCTCCAATTTAGAGACAAGGATGTCCCGCAGGACAGTGTGGAATGTTTTGCACAAATCCAGGTAGATGATGTCAGTCACTCTTCCCTTATCCACCCACACTGTAATCCTGTCATAGGCCACCAAATTCACCAGACACAATTTGCCCTTAGTGAAGTTATGTTGGCTGCCACCAATCACCTCCTTATTAGCCCTAATTCAGGCTAATTAGATGAACCTACGGAAGTTTTTAAAGAGTTTGCCTTCTCCTTCCTAGTTAATGTTTTTTACCATCGTTTCTACTCTAACGCAGCCAGGGCTCTGTCGCTTCTGTAATGTGCTGCGCTAGATGACAAGACACACAAACTTCTTCATCCAGCGCAGACTCCATGAACTAAGACCTTTTCAGGTGCTGTAATTTCTGTACCCTCATACAGAAATGCTGTGCAAAGAAACCCTCACAAGCTACATTTTACTGCCTTCTTAACCTTAGTCCCATGTAACCAACACACAAATATAAAGCTCTAGCACTCCACATAGAACTCAGGTTATGCTTTGCTTTTAGCCATTTCCAGACAGCAGATTCCCCTTTCCCATTTTGAGCACCTTCATATACACCTTGCCCCTTCCTAGAGTGAATAATTAATATCACCAGCAGGCTTCTGCCTGCTTATGCTGTACACCTCATTTGAAGTTAATTAGCCATATTAAAGTTTTCAAGCTAAAAATAAAACATCCCCAAAGATGCTATCTATGCCCTTAAAAACACTATTTGTGCTGGCATGCACGAATTCCGCCTGTCTCTTTTTTTATCATGAGTAGTCAACGGGCTCATTTCCTCTCTCTCAGTTTTCGCCCCCCTCCAAATTTGCATCGCTGCGGAAGCCCAGAGGCTCTTGCTCGGTGCCACCTACTTAACACACCATGGTTCTCCTTAGCCAGGACCTTGTTGTGGCAGAGCACTGTGCACCCACTCATCTCCAGCAAGTTCTTGTTCCACTGAAGCCATGTGGGAAAGTGGTTTCCTGGGGGAGAATGTAACTTTGTGCTATGGTGTCAGTCTTGCAGTAAAAGCAATCACTGCCTGACTATTTAAAGAAAAAAAAAAAAAAGGTTATTTTGAATTGTTGCTAAAATAAAACTGTTCTCATAAGTTCTTATTTTTAAAAAGAACCGTCAATGGTAATTCCTTTGAAGGTGCAGCACGTTTTTACTATTATTAAAGGAAAGAATATAAATAATATAATATGCTACCATTCTAAAACTACAATATCCATCATTTCAACACTGACTATTATGACATGACTATTATGACACCTGGAGATTCTAAGACATGTGCTCAATCCTAAAGGTTGGAGAAAAAATCCGCAGCTTTTCCAGATAATATACCAAAATTAACTCGTTGATGAAAGATAAATAGTTTGAGATTCTGGCTTTAGCCTTATGAATTTGGGTAGGATTTTTCACAATGATTTATTGTAAATGATATCTGCTATATGAAAGGCCATTCTGAATCAGACCAGAAGTCTCTTTAGTCCTGTCTCCAATAGCTGCTCCTCCCAAGGGAAGCATAAGAACGGGACAAGAACATGTGATATTCTCCTCTCATATTCTTCCACTTTCCAAGTGTTTTCAAGTAGAGTCAGTTGTCATGCTAGAAGTGGTTTCTGTGTAATTAGTAACATACAGTGCACTTATTTCTTATGTATTTGCCCAGTCTTGCCTTGAACCCATGTCAGTATTTGAAATCTCTTGTCAAGTTATCCCCTCGAAATGGGAAGGCTGACAGTTTCTTTTTCTTCTGTTTTCTTCTTTTTGTTTTGTTTATTTGTTCAATCGTTTTAAAGAAATTTGAGATTTAATAACAGAAATACATGTCAGGAATTCAAGGATGCCATATACTGTGAGAGCTGGAAACACTAGAAATAGGGAACAAACCTTTCACTTCAAGGCACAAGCCAACTTCTGACAGGTGAAGTTTAGGAAGAAACAGCCTTTGCAATTTATTTCATAACCCAGTACTGAGCTGCATGTTGCAGTTTTATTTGAGGCATTTGGTGCTGGTCATCATCAGAGGCAGGACGACAGATTATATAGAACTAAAACTGGAAAGTTTCTGTATTCCTGTTCCAACAGTTCATTTTATTTATTAATTAAGTAAAGAAATATGCAGATTTGACGAATGGTTGGTTTTCTTCCAGAACTAAACTTCTGCCATTCAGACAAACAAGTGCTTTATCTATTGACTTAAAATATGTTCCTTCTTGTATTAATATGTGGCAGGGAAGTGCACATATTTTCCCATACTTGCTCCTTTGTCTGTATGCTTTCAAGATTTCTCCATCCCTGCTGGCTTTTCTGTAAGAACAGAAGCCCTGATAAAGCATTTTCAAACAGTAGTATCCTCTTTGGCCCTTCCCCCCCACCCTATTTTTTGCTACTTTGGAACCAGCAACTGCCCCAAAACCTGCAGGAGAGAACACAGATTCCTACTGATGATAGCCACAATGTTTGCACCCCTTGAAAGCAAGCTGAGGAATGTCCTAACACAAGATCTTGTCCTTCATTTTCCTCAGCAAAGTCTATCTATCTGGGCTGTCAAAATACCAGGACAAGCAAGACCTCAGACTTCCATTCTGGTGAACAACACTGACCTTGACGCTACGGGAAAGCCATCAGAAGGCTGCAGAGTAAAGCCCGTGCTACAGTGTCAGACACTACAGGTAATGAAACTCTTCTCACCTGTCCTAAGAGGTGTGGTTGTGATGGTGCCTGTGGCAACCAAATGGGCCAGCTTTGCCAGATGCACTGACCCTGTTGAACCAGAGGTGCCCAGGGAGTGAGTGGGAGCACTGGACTTCCAACCACACTCACTGCTGATTTCTCAAGGCCTGGTGGGGAGCGACCTGGCTGCACTCACTGCAGGAGCATCTCTGGGAAGAAAACACAGATGCAGCTGACTATCTCCACACTATACAGTTGTCCAACACTATCCCCAAAGGTTTAAATCTCAAAATCCCTTACACCACATTCCAGTATATGCACCACATGCTTTTAGGTGCCTGCAAAAACCCTGTCCCCAACCCGGTGGGTTATAAGGCAGCCCTGATGTTATTTCAGACATCTCAAGCCGATAAAATGCACCCTAACATTTATCAGGTGGGAAATATCAGGCGGTGTAATAGTAGGAGAGAGCCAGGGGTCTCAGGAAGTTGTAGTATACCCATAAGGAAATCTGGGAACATGAATTACATCTTAGGACCGCAGAGGTGTTACCTGAGGCCAACTGTTACGTGATGATCGAGGGGATGCAAACACCTCTGTGACACTTCCCAAAGGCAGCTCGGGCTGGGGCTAAGTCTTTTCTTCTCTGCTCTTCTGAAGGCGCACATCAAAATGATTCCTGCTCCAAAAATCAAACCTTAACTCTTGGTCTGTCTTGCTATGGGACTAATTTTAACATGCCACTGAAACACTTAGACAATACTTGGGATGGGAAGCCAGGAAAAATGCCTGTACCCTGCATCTGTTCAATGATCTGAGAACTGTCTGCCTGACTCCACGTGGAGCAATGCAGTTACAAGGTGCATTTTCAGCAACAGTTTATCACCGTGGATGCCTACAGACAAAGGTTCTCACAGTGGGGCCTTAGGAGCAAAAGGTTTTGAGGCACCACAGCCTGGCCTGAGACCAACAGAAGGTGCAGAGGCTCTTCAGCTGCTGAGTGTCTTGAGGTGGGCATTAAAAACATAGAAGGCATCCAAAATGAAGACCTTTTAACAGATCTGCTCCTTAATTATCTCTAAATTGGCAGCACTAAAACTCAGCTGCTCCACCAGGTTGTTGTAAAGGTTAAATAGTGGCATTATTAAAGTGCTTTAAAAAGGTAATTAATCAGCATTTTTATTTTTAGAGCCAAAGTTAACCATTAAAAGAAATTTAAAATATATATCTCACTTTCCTGGCACTTGCCTACCATTTATTCCTTGGGAATATCCATTTCTACAGACTGCTGCTTTTTTTACCTACATCAGAAATTCTCAGTTAATGCATGACATATCATAATAATTACATTTTTGTATCATTTAACACATTACGTATCTGCCAAACTCTATCCCAGGGTTATTCTAGGTGCAATTGAATTCAAATTGAAACAGTGACCACACTAAAGTACTTCTGTTTGGAACAATTTCTCTTTTCTTTTCACAAGAGCAAGTGACTGAGCAATAGCCAGAGGGGCCACTGAGCTGAGTAAAAAATCACAATTTCTGTTCTTTGGAAAATTCCAGGTTTGGTGGGTTTTTTAATCCAAAATTGAAAGAAGGGGTAATTAACAGAACTATCTGTGGGACAAAAATGTTTCTAAATTCTAAGATAATTTCAGAGAGCTCAGCTGAATCATTCAGTTTCTGGGAAATACAAGGCGGTGTAATAGTAGGAAAGAGCCAGGGGTCTCAGGAAGTTGTAGTACACTCATAACGAAAACCGGGAACATGAATTACACCTCCTTTGAGGCACCTGCACTTCGGTGATGAGCACAAAACAAAATGGCTCCCTTTTTATTCAAAAAAGTGAAACACTGTGATTTGGTTTGAACAGCTATGCAGTATTTCACTTTGATGATTTGAGGAAAAAGCAAATGTTTTGGTCTAAGTAGAAAATTCCCTTTGGATACTTTCACATTTCTGGAAAATCTTTTTTTCTTACAGCAAAAGGACAAACATCTAACAGAAAATTCGCAATCAATTGAACAAAAAGTCTCAGTGACTTCCAGCACAGAGCTACACAGGAGGCTCTCCAAGCAGCGTTCAAGAATTTTAGCCCCTAACCCTTAATCTTAGTCTCTATAGGGTTTTTAACTGAAAGTTATTGTTTAGGAAAAAAACCTCTGTTTTCATAGGCCTACATTATTTCTGGCACAGCTGAGTGCTGAAAACTGTGAAACTGTGCAGAATCTCTGCTGTACAGGAAACAGCAAAAGCTACAGACTTGAAGTTTCCTTTTCTTAAAAAGAGCTGTAGATTTGACCTGTGCATGTATTACAGAGCTAGCTCAAAAGCAGGGAGATTTCTGCTCTAACAAAAACACTGATTTTCATAAGTTCCTCAAAAGTAATTGAAGATTACAAAATCCTATTGATTTTTAATGGAAATTTTAGAGGTGTTTCCAAAACGATCAAATAAAAAGCCAAATATTTCTTTCCAAGCACTCCAACCCTAAGATGAGAAGGGTTGCCACAATGTCTTATAGGAGCTGTACAGCCAGGACTTTGTCCACATTCACCACTGTGGGCCAGGGTCTTGGGCCAGGCTGGCTTTCTATGTGCCATACCCCAACTTTCTGGAGATGAGACAAAGTGAATTGACAATTACTAATTCTAGAATGACATGATGAGAGGCAAACTGGCCACGGCGGCACAGCTCCGAAGGTACAATGAGCACCCTGTAATTCCCAAGTCTTTACAGCAATTCGGTTTCTACTTTCAGGCAGAAATTCCCATTTTGAAAGACGAGTTTCCAAGCATATTTTTCTCTTCATTCTCCACAAAGGAATGCTCTTGGCAAGAGGATCAGTTTTGTCAAAAAAAAAAAAAAATATTTACAGTCAGAAATTTTTATAAAATGAAGGTGTTCAACAAGTCCTGTTTTGATATGACAATAGTTTCAGTGTGCTTAATGTAATCAGCCTTCAGACTGGTGCCTTCACTATGCCAACCTGAGCTACTCCCCATAAATAGATAACATTCACTGACAACAGTGAAAATGATGAAATGAGTTATGACATCTTTTCTTTGGGGAGATGAGTGTGGGTGTTTATTAGCAGTCTATGTGTGAATTCAGTAATGATACACTCTGTGTTTGCTATCAGGAAAACGCATATGGGAGCCATTCAGGCTGCTCCAGCTCCCAGCACGTGCAGTTCCTGCACTGAGCTGTGTGGCGGAGACGATGGTTCACGTGGGTCAAGAGCTCACAGGGGGGGCATCTCTGTACAGGAGAAGACCCAGAGAAAGGGTTTGGGGGGGATGTGAGATCTCAGAGCAGGAAAAAGGCAGCAGAGCATGAAATAGGAGCACAAAAGAGCAACTCTCATGCTCAAAACTTCAGACTTGCCAGACCTGTGCAATAACTGATCACTTCAGTACTTACATTCATTTTCTTTAGAGGTGGCTGAGAACATAATCAGCAGTGAAGGTCAGCACTTAGGTGTAAACAAGCCCTGCCTTCCAAGTCTCGGAGGGTAAGAGGACAGACACATCAGTCGTGTGAACAGAAGTTGTTCCATTACAGCCCACAAAGATGTGCTGATTCACACCACTTGATTTTCTGAACACTAATTTCTTGCAGGAGAATATGTAAAGTCTTATTCCCCTGCAAGGTTGAGGGGAAGGAAATATGCACCTTGTTCACAGGGCAGTAAGGACAGTCCTGTTAACTTTCATTTAAGCTTGGTCAGAAGTGCTGTTAAATGTGTTTCCAAACAGCCAGATGAAATACGATGTCTGCTAAGTCCATCTTCTAAGCTCACTAAAGCCAGTGATGTTTTGCATGGGGAAAGGAGCAGTATCCAGGCAGACCTGAAATCTCTCCACTTAAATTCTGCTGCAGAGAGACTGGGCAAACCTCCAGATGCCTGTCTGGGTCCAGTCACGTCATTGCTCCTTTATATTGCTTTATTTTAATTTTTCAGTTTCCACTTTCTCAATCCTCTAAACTGAAATCACTGAGCCTTCTGGGTTTTGGTAGAGTTAGCAACATCAGGTGACAGTCTCTAAACCTCTATTCCCAAGCGCCTCAGCTAAGTGACTGCTCATGACACTCACCTCCCCACTGGTTTCCCTCTTTAGATTTCTTCATATATTTTCCTGTTGAAGTATTGCACAGCAACGTTTAGATGTGAGTCCTTTTCAACATGACTGGGAGGAGGGGAGATTCAGCACAAGTCTGCCTGCAAGAAAGTACACAAATACTATTTAAAATGGAGCTCAACTATCTCATCACAGTGTCCTGTGGCCAGTTTCTGTTTAAAATGGTTCCCAGTTGGAAACCATCCCACTGCTTGGCACATTTTGGCAGAGTGGTAGTGCCTGCAGAGGAGAGAGGTGGGGTTTGGGGAGGCCAGGGCAGAGGGTTGAGGACTGAGCCAGCCAGGCAGAGTGATCACACCACTGCCCATCACTACACCTGCCTTGAGACAGGCACCCCAGACCAGTGAAACACATGCATGGAAACTTGACCACTTTGGTTTTTTGCTTGCTTTTAATAATGGAACACAAAAACATTTTGGGAAAGGATATTACCTCCTGCAGGAGGAGCAAGCAAAGCTCAGACCTGAGCTTGCAGAAGGCACCCACCCTCGGTGCCCACCCTGGGGAGAGGGTTGCAGCCATGGCCAGGGCTCAGCCTGCACCGCCAGCCTTTGCCTCTGCATCCTGCCTCCGACTTTGCCGCCGTGCCAGCTCACAGCTGATGCAGCACATGCATTTTATTCACTGCCTTCTTTTGCTCAATGCACTACACACTTCCTAAGGATTTTACTCATCTGGACAAGTATTGTGTTTCTCCATGTTGTGACTTCACTTCTGGTTTTATCATAGATTTTTTTTAAGCTGAGGCTGAACAGCTTCCTTCTAGTAACACCAAACACATGCCAGACCATCTCCAGCACCCATTCCTCCTCACTACTGACCTTTCTCAAGTGTTTCAGAGAGATACTATTTCCTGCAACCTTCTCCTCTCTCCTGCTCCCCACTTGACAGTTAGGCTCCCTCAGGGCAATAGACACTTAAGATACTCAAGTGGGAAGCAACAAGACGTCTGACCTGTATTTAGCTGTCAGGGTGCAAGAGCAAATGTTTGTCACAGTTTCTATAATCTCATGGCTCCCTCTCCAACAACCGCCCACAGCCAGCAGACAAGCTCTGAACAGGCCTCCCTAATACTTATATATCGATCCTGCAACATACTGAATTTTACTAGGTCCCCAGAATGTAATTCTCTGAATAAAAATTCAGCCCTTAAAAAAAAAAAAAAAAAAAAAAAAAAGATACTTAGATACTTTACTACCAAAATATACTTCTGATTATCTTGTTTTCACAAGCTTTTCACCACCATTGTCAACAGAACTAGGACAAATAACACACCTGGAAGGATAGTCAGAGACAGGCTTAGCTGACCATATCATCTTCAAGCATTTGCTTTCTTTTTTGGTTCTTTTCCTTGTAACATAAAAGCTCGATTCCAATATCAACATCCCTGTTATTGCAGTTGCTCCCAATGACTCCATTTCCAGCTGGAGAGCTGAAGTTTCCTAGAGCACAGCACTGTGCACACTCCGGATTGCTTGTTACAATTTACAGTTTCCTCTTCCGCAGCCCTGGGCCACTGCACAATATAAACAATAACTGTTGAAAACCATCCAAAACAAACGGGTCTCAGTGCCTGTGTTGCTCTCAGATCAGTAAAAAGAGCTTACTGTATGCACAGTTGGTTTAATCCTGTGAATAGTCCAGAAAGTATGATATAATGCTCATTTCTAACTGATGGGTCCTTTGTTGGAGTCATGCTAGAGAGAATTTACCCCCAGATTATTCTTTGCTCTCTGTAGCCTACTGAATAGTTGAGCCATATTTCTGGAGTTATTTTTTTTCACAGTAAAATTAACTATCTGTAACAAGGAAAGATGTAGGAAAAAAAAAAAAAAAGGGAAAAGCAAATAACCACGCTCCATCATTATGACTTGGCAAAGCAGTCATAATAAGCAGCTAGAGCCGGAGTCAATATTTGCCAATACTCCAAACATTCAGAGGCATGCTGTGCACCTGGGATTTTTACTAATATTTCCTGGATACTCATATTTTTCTTTTTGCCTCCAGCACAGTTTCCTGCTGTCTGAGTAAACTCCTCAGAGATGCTGTTTTCATAGTCTCCTGTGTTTTATAATTTGATGGCGGTTTATCACTCCTTTGAGTAATCCACAGTGGCATATACTGCAGTCTTCTGCTACAGGCTTGTCAGGTGTGGGATCTTCCCTCCAACTCAGAGCAGCTGCTCTGCTGACCTTGTCATGACAGAACCTCAGGTGAGAGCGGAAGGATCTCAGTAAAATAAGAGATTAATATCTCCGTGAAAGGGTAGGCTGTAATTCAAAGGAGTTGACCTAAGAGGATAATCTGAAAAAACAGTCAACTCAGGTTAAAGACTTACGTTTATTTCTCAAGTCAGTCTAGGTCATATATAGTCAATAAGATTTATTTTGACGTTCTCACCTGGGCTTTTCTCCTCCTCATCTGTTCCTTATTAATGAGAGTCCTTTGTACAGGAAGCAGACTGTATATGAATCCCTAAAGTCATGACTTTTCATTGTGTATAATTACATTTTGCTCTATTTCCTTCATTGTAGTCTTCAAGGTTGCCTTATTCTTCTATAAAATATCTTTACCTAACTTTGCACTGACAAAACCTCCTAATTTGCTTAACAAATATCTGGGGTTTTTTGTGCCAAGGTAATCTACAAAAGACATTGAACATATTACTTCCCAAAACAGTCATTGAGGACTGACTTCCCCCCCAGCCCAAAATTTTCCAAGAATTTATTTGATCAGCTAAAGTAAATTCTCACTGGGACTATCATTTGACATCAAAATGCAAGGCATATGGGATTAACTATTCTGGCTATCATCAGTGAAAAAATTGAGTATCAGTCACAAGAGCAGCCTTTGAAGAATGCACTAATAATCCCATTCTATCTGGATGACTCCCCTTTCACTACAAGACTGTTAACTGCATTCCAGTCTGTGCCTTATCCCCTTATAAGCATTGTACACCTCCTTCAGCGTAATTAATAATTTCTTGTGTGGTATTATATATTTTTTAAAAAATCTAGATAAATTAGATCTAATTTTTTCTTGTCTAAAAAATCAGTTATCTCATCAAAGAAAAATGTGAGGCAAGCCAGACACAAATTATTTGTGGTGAAACCAAGTTGTGTTTTGTCAGTTTATCTTCATGTATTTCAGTATCGCCCAGGTGGCCAAGGAGGCCAACAGCATCCTGGCCTGCATCAGAAATAGTGTGGCCAGCAGGAGTAGGAAGGTCATCTTCCCCCTGTACTCGGCACCAGTGAGCCCACACCTCTAATACCCTGTGCAGTTTTGGGCCCCTCACTACAAAGAGGACATTGAGGTGCTGGAACGTGTCCAGAGAAGGGCAACAAATCTGGTGAAGGGTCTGGAGAACAGGTCTTATGAGGAGCAGCTGAGAGAACTGGCGTTGTTTAGTCTGGAGAAGAGGAGGCTGAGGTGAGACCTTATTGTTCTCTACAGCTACCTGAGAGGAGGTTGTAGTGAGGTGGGGGTTGGTCTTTTCTCCCAAGTAACAAGTAATAGAACAAGAGGAAACGGCCTCAAGTTGTGCCAGGGGAGGTTCAGATTGGATATTAGGAAGAATTTCTTCACAGAAAGAGTTGTCAAGGATTGGAACAGGCTGCCCAGGGAAGTGGTGGAGTCGCCATCCCTGGAGGTATTCAAAAGACGTAGAGATGTGGCACTTAGGGACATGGTTTAGTCGTGGGCTTGGCAGTGCTAGGGTAACAGTTGGACTTGATGACCTTAAAGGTCTTTTCCAACATAAATGATTCTGTGCTTCTATGATTCTGTTCTTTCTTTTAAAATTTGTTCTCTGATCTTGTGTGCCACTGAATTCAGACTAATGGGCCAGTTGTTGCTTAATGCACTTTTTCCCCTTCTGGTAGCGTAGACAGTACTTTTACTATTTGCCACTCATATGGCACAAGCTCTCAACTTGCTAGCTGCAATTTCCGTGCTAGTTCATTCAGTGTATAGGATGAACACTGTCCAGGTGCATTAACGTCCTTGAGTTTTAATTCCACCTTGGGAACAGTAAGTTGCATTTCCTTACACTCATTCCACTAACCATCGTCTGTGACCACACTTACTCAAATGGAAACCATTTTCTTTCTGAAAGATGAAGTATTCATTTAGGTGTAGGACCATAACATCCTCCTGGGAAAAATGGCCCCGTTCATTTTTCCTTTAATTGGTTTTCATAACCCCAGATGCTGTTTGGCTGGTTTTCATAACCCCCGAAACTTCGTGATCATTGAGATGTAGTTATCTTTGTTGATCACTCCTTTTCTCACTTCCTGCATGCTTTTTCCTACAGATCCTTCTGTTGTGATTATCCACCCATGAGCTTCCAAGACCTACACTTTTTTTGGCCTTGCTTTGCATACAAGGTCCAAAATTTTTTTTCACTTCTGTAAACAGGAGGCTACGGTCTAGCGGAGATGTTTCTAATGAGGTTCTGCAGGGACTGGTCCCTGGCCTTAGACTTCTGAGCGGTTTTTTCAGTCTGAAATAAAAGAACACCTTTATCTTCAAAATATGCAGGTGACAGGAAACTAAAGGAGTAGTAAACAAGGAAGAGGAGAGAATCTGATAGAATTAGTGTGGTCCTTAGATGCATAAGCAGAATAAATGTAGGGATTTTGGTTTACATTTATATTTGGCACTGATGAAATGGCTGTTGAATCTGGTTGTGTCAGACAATATAACAGAAGTAGATGAATGTGGGAGAATCTGAGAACTTCAAGAATTATAAATGGCTGCAAGTTTTTCTTTATTGTGACTGATTTAGGGTACAGCCAACCTGTGGGACACACGTAGCTTGAGTATCTGAGAGGCATGCAGAGCCACATCTATGAGATTTTGGCATATCAATAGGACTGCTGCACATATCAACAGGCTATGATGGAGGGATGGGTTGGACATGGGATAACACCTTATGTCTTTATTCTTTCTACCTTGTCCAGCTTCCCCGAGTCTTCATGCACTTTTGCCTCTGTCTTTCCCTGCAAAGCAGGAAAACTGTTTGAAGGAGCTGATCTATTTCTGAGATGCTCTCTCCTGTGTGCCCATCTAATTCTCTGCAGCAGACTCCCTTTCCAGTGGAGAATCATTTCCTCTGCACAGTTTAATCTCCAAAGGATCTCTGCCCATCTAGGTAGATGCCTCTGCTGACAATAACATATCTCACTTGATGCTACTGCAGCCTCAGGTAGGGAGAGATAATTCAGTCCCCTGAACTCTTTACAAGCTTTAGAAGTTCAGATTTTCACCTTTTCAAAAACAGAAGAGTAAGTGTCAGATGCTAATAGCAATCTTTTTAAAGGCAGAGGTCCTGCAAGCATTCTGCATATACCAGGATTTTCAATGTTCTGAGACGCAATGAGGCAGTTCCATTGATCATCACATATCCCATTAAATCATTTATTGTTGAAGTCTCTATACAAAATCCCTTTTAAAAAACAGAGAATATTTTGTATTATTTATTACAAAATCCTGTTCTGCCAACAGCAAGACTCACTTCATACAGAACTTCAATAATGGTAAACTAACTGATTTACTGCAAACTAACTGATTTACTGGAATAGCTCTTACATTTTTAATAGCTCTGTCTGTGCGCCTGCTGTTATTTGCACCCTGTAAAAGCAGCAAATGAAATACAGGACAGATGTTCTGAAAGCTGAAAAAGAACACTATAGTTCTAACAAACAGCTACCTGTCTGGGACCTTTGCTGGAAAAAAATCTAATTTCTAAGTGGCTTTTGATGAAGAGGGTTTAAAGAGGTTAAAAAGTATTATTTGCCCTGCCGTTGTCATGGCACTTTTGAAAGGCAGATCTCTGACAAGTGATAAACAGGGATCTTTTCCGGCAGAACAAGAGTTTATCGAGACTCAGAGATTAATTTTGTTCTACCAAAGATCAAATCTGAGAATTCATTTTGGACAATAGAAACAGCTATCTCAGATTTAATTACGTTTTTATGCTTTAATGCCCCAACAAGGGTAGTCGATTTTCTCTTTGTAAAGTGAACACTTATTCCAGTGGGCTGGAATAAGAACATACTTACTCTGTTCGTAGCGGAGAACTGCTGGCTGTCTTCGTATAAAGTAACTACCAGGAGTTTAAATTTAAATAGGCCTATAGGAGAAAGTAGAATGTCCAATACTATATGGTACAAAGCTGAAACAGGTCAAATTCAACTTAAGTGCCACTCCTCTGAAGTCCATAGGTCAGTATGAATTTGGTTTGATGTGTTGAAAGCGATGGGATTCAGCTGCAGACTGATTGCATGCAAGGGTTACTGTTTATTCATGGCTCACATGCCCTGCACAGAGAAATGGAACTAGTTAGTGCTACCTGGTTCCTTGAAATTCAGAGCATTAAAACTCCAAATGTGCCAGATTTCAAATGCGTCCAACAAGAATAAACAACAGATTGTTTCTACTGAGAGCTGGAACTGTACTGAGCAATGAATGAAGAACAGGTACTTCCCAGCCTGATGGTAGTATTTAAAGGGCCACACAATTGAATGGAGGGAGGGGACGGGTTTCCCCCTCTTAATCCCCTGCAAAGCTTATGGACATTGCTGCTTTAGGTGCCTAAGAGCTCTGGACATAAAGCCCCATGAAAACAGTATCTCTTTAAACTGTTTTGTCTCAGCTACATATAGACCCTCTTTGTAACCACATTCAGTGCCATGCATGACATATAGATTTCAATTCAAGCAGCTTAATCTCATTTTAGAAAGTAAGTCCAGGCAGGCATGGCAGAGAGCTGCTGGAATTGCGGGTACTTGTCTTTGCATTTTGATATAAGCCTATCCCAACGACATGCAATTTCACATGAAGATTGTGCTTCACGGGGATACGTACTACAATGCTACTCATGCAAAGAAGGTTTGTTGAAGCAGGCTTAATGCTACTGAGTAATCTACGCTAGGAATTATGTCCCTTTCTTGTAGCTGCCAAGTCCTTTAAGCTAATGAATACGGAAGAAAAATGAAGGAGAAGATACTAGGGCAGTAGTTTATTTACTATGTGACTTAGAACTCAAAGTCATGGCACTCTGTTAAGGACTGTGTAAACAAAATTGAATGGGAACCCCATCCGCAAAAGGTAAGGCCAGAGTTTTAGATAAGAAGGAAGACACACGTGATGATATAAACAGGCAGGAAGAAATATTTAACAATGAGGGTGGTAAAACACTGGAACAGGCTGCCTAGAGAGGTGGTAGAATGCCCATCCCTGGAAACATTCAAGGTCAGGCTGGACGGGGTTCTGAGCAGCCTGATTCAGCTAAAGATGTCCCTGCTCGCTGCAGGGGGGGGTGAGCTAGATGACCTTTAAAGGTCCCTTCCAACCCAAACTATTCTATGCTTTTATGAAAGCAAAAGGAAACAGGCAGCAAATACCAGTCACTCAGTAAGCAATGCATCCACAGATGAGCCATCCTCAACCTTTCATTTAGCTCACAAAACGATAGCAAAATCCTTTACCCTCGCAGTACTCTGCTGGAATACTGTAATCACATGCAAACATGGGAATCAGGACTCCATGCTTCCCACCAGCCTTCAAAAGAAATCAGCTTAATGTGGTTAACAAGTCATACTTAGATATGAATGAATTGCAGCAAAATGCAAACCTGACAGTTCAATTATAAAATACGTCAAGGCCTTCCAGAAGTGATTAGCACCATAACATTGAATAAGGTTACCAGAGGCACGACTGACTAATTGGCAATGCTAAATCTATTTTTAAATGCCAAACAGCACCTTATTGATGTGGGTTGCTATATGGACAATGTATAGCATTTGGTAACTGATGGCAGACATATCTAAGGGGTTCATCTGCAGCTCAAACAAACAACATCCAAAGGGTTTGCCAGCTGACTGGCAAAAGTCACAACCTACAAAGTTGTTAGGACTAAAGCTTCCTTTTTGCCCCTAGATGAAGGACTAATAGCTGATGACATTGCTGCTAAAGTTAGGATACTTTTAAATAGCCAAAATTCATATATATTGATTTTTACAGAAAAGAGTCTTTCCAGATGCTGTAGAGACATTTCAATGGTCCCAGGCCAAAGGAAGCTGAAACAGAGCAATTGGTGACTGGCTTGGCTGCTATGGAAATACAGTTTTGCTGGGAGCTGTTTACTTCCACTCCTTCAGTTACTTGCTCAAAGGCTCAGGGATTGTGTTTACGATTTTAATTTCCTATACAAGCATCTTACCTGAGCTTTATGACATGTAGGGTGGTGCTGTCCCTCCCCCAGAGAGAGCATCCATGTACATCACCCAGATACAAAATACAAACAGCTGGAGAAACAGAAGGGATGAAGTGACATCACATCTCTAATACAAGGGTAGCACTGCTACTGTTGAAGTGTTTAACAGCAAGTCTTTCTAAGTGCTCTACCTGTATGAGGGCTGTAGTAAGTCATGAGAGTGGGGGAAAAGTACAGAGAATTCCTCTACTGAAAGAATAAGGAGAGGGACTTGATTAAAATAATCTAGGATGTTTAACAGCTGCAGCTGTGAGCTGCATCTGCACTTGCACTATAGTGTTTCAGAGGAAGGTGGGATGATGTCCTGCATTGGACAGGAGCTCCAGGTAGTTTCTCAGCTTGTCTTCAAAGACAGCATGGAAATCTTCCCATCATCACTGTCATCAAAATGCCTGATTAGGAAGAAGTAACAGATGAGGCTTTCTTCAGGCAGCTGGAAGAAACCCTGCTGGAAGAGCTGGCCCGTGTCATTACAAGGCCACTCTCAATTATCTTTGAAAGGCTGGGGCAACAAGGGGAAGTCACTATTACTGTAAAGAAGGCGGACCTGGGGAATGACAGGCTGGATAGGCTCAGATCAGTCCCTGAGAATGTGATGGAACAAATAATCCTAGCAACTGTTTTCAAACATCATGGAAAACGAGTTGATGAGAAGCACTCAGCATGGATTTCTGAAGAGAAAATCATGGCTGACCAATTTGATAGCCTTGACTGGCTTGGTGAGCACTGGATGTTGTTTATCTTGAGTCTTGTAAGGCTTTCAACATTGACTCCCATAACATCCCTGTCTCCAAATTGATTAAGTATGAACAACAGAAGGGGACAAAGAGGTGGATGAAAATTGGTCCAACTGCCAGGCTCAAAGGGTTATTATCAGCAGCATGAAGTCAGCTGGAGGCGAGTTACTAGTGGTGTACCCCAGTGGTCTATAGTAGGGCCAATACTGTTTATCATCTGTATTAACAGTCTAGATGATGGGACAGAGTGTGCCCTCAGCAAGTTTGCAAACAACACTAAACTGAGAGGAGTGGTTGACATACCAGCTGGTTTTGCTGCCATTCAGAGGGACCTCAACAAACTGGAGAAATGGGCTGAAGAAGCCTGGCAGATTTCAACAAAGGGAAATGCCAAGGCGCGCACCTGTGGTGAAATAACTCCATGCACCAGCCCTGGCAGGAGCCAACCAGCTGGAAAACAGCTTTGCTGAAAAGGCCCTGTGGGTCCTGACGAACACCAAGCGGCATACGAGCCAGCAATGTGCCCTTGCAGCAAAGAAAGAGAACAGCACCCTGGGCTGCATTAGGCAGAGCATTACCAGCAGGTTGAGCGAGGTTATCCTCCCACTCTACTCAGCCCTGGTGAGAAACATCTGGAGTGCTGGGTCCACTGCTGAGCTTCCCAGTAGAAGAGAGGTGGGGACATACTGGAGAAAGTCCAGCACAGGGTCACAGAGATGATTAAGGGCTTGGAGCATCTCACACGTGAGGAGACACAGAGAGAGCTGCGACAATTCAGCCTGGAGAAGAGAAGGCTCAGGGAGGGATCTTATCAACGTGTATAAATACCATAAAAGAGGGTGCAAAGAGGAGGGAGACAGGCTCTTTTCAGTGGTGCCCAGTGATTCAGGACAAGAGGCAGTAAGCACAAATTAGAATAGGTGAAATTCCTAAACAGAAGAAAAAATATTTTTGCTGTGAGCTTGGCCAAACACTGAAGAAGATTGCCCAGGCAGGTTGTGGAGTGTCCATCCTTAGAGATATTCAAAATCTGGCTGCACACAGCCCCAAGCACCCTGCTCTAGTTGACCCTGCTCTGGACTAGGTGATCTCCAGAGGTGCCTTCCTGCCTCAGCAGCACTGTGATTGCAGAGTTCCAGTTCAGGAAGATGAACCTCACTGTGTATCTGTACAGCAGTGAGCCTGGGCTTGGGTTAGGGGGGAGGCAGACATTTCTGGAATCTCAAAAGCATAATTTCTGCACTGATTTAACATTAAAATGACCAATAGTTTTCTTAGTTATCTTAGCTTATGTCACAGAAAGAACTTCTAGTAAAACCAAGAACAGACAAGTACATGTATTTTGCAATAACACATTTTCTTAATATACACCATTCGCCAGTGTCCATGGAGTTCTGTGTGAGTTTGGTGGTAAATGGATTTTAGAATCAGCTGGACAGACACGCACCGCTGAATTAATGTTCCTGTAGCACCACTGGAGTTATTCTCTTACTTTATATTTTTTTAAAAATCTAAAATGTGAAGTATCAGTTCTCATTAGCTCCTTTAAAGTATTTGTTTTATACCAGTCATAACTGCAAATACTCATTCTTGCCAAGAAATTGTAACCTTTTAATGCTTTGAAATAGGTGCATTTTAAACTAGAATTGAGCTTGCAGTAACTGCTGGAACAAAGTTCTTCCCAAAAACTTTTTTGCCCTGTTGCTGTTCATGGGAACTGAGCAGATGGCTTACGTTTATGAATAAAAAGCATGATGTTGTCATTTTCTTTCTGGATTGCCTTCTTTTAAATTTCTAGTGCTCCAGTTGTGTGATGTACATACAACTAGTGTTGCAGTGAAAAATTGGAGTAAATATATACCTAAAGGCAAAGTTGTTTTTATAGCAAAACTGCAGGGTAGAGTTAAAGCTATTTGACACACTGAGCAGACATATCAGAATATGTTTAATTTTCTTTAAGTGTTTTCCAAATTCTTAATTTGCAAATCAGAATATTCATTTCGGAAGTAATCACAGCAGTAACTTCATCTTTCACTATTAAGGTACTGGACTGTATTTGTAAATTAAAACCCTGTGGATATAACCTGTTGTGAAGGTATTTATACAAAAATAATCTTTCTTACACACAGCTTCATAGCTTTGGCTCATAAGTCTCTGATGAAAATTAAGTTTGTAAATACTTTTTGAAAACGGAACTTAGATATTAAAAACTTTGACATGTTACAGCCAGGCTCAGAACAGGATTAGGTCAAAAGATAGAGATCATACAGACATTTTTTCCCTGTTTCCTAGCATGCTTTTGGGGATTCGGTTTTGGTTTTGTCTTGTTGTGGCGGTTTGGCCCTGGCCAGGTGCCAGGTGTCCACAAAAGCCACTCTTTCACTCTCACTCCCTCAGCTGGACAGGGGAGAGAAAATATAACAGGCATTGGGTCAGATAAAGACAGTTTAATGAATCAAAAAGCTGCGCACGGAAGCAAAAGAAAAACAAAAGATGTTATTCTTTAGTTCCCATCGGCAGGTGATGTCCAGCCACTTTCTGGGACGTAGGGCTCCGGTACGCGTAGCGGTTGCTCTGGATGACAAATGTGAAACAAATGTCTCCTCTTTCTTCCTGTTTTCCCCAGCTTATGTTGCTGAGCAGACGTCATGTGGTATGGAATATCCCTTTGGTCAGTCTGGGTCAGCTGTCCTGGCTATATCCCCTCCCAAGTTTTACCCACTCCCAGCCTACTGGGGAAATGTTGGGAAACAGCCTTGATGCTGTGTGAGCCCTGCTCAGCAGTAGTGGAAACACTGGTGTGTTATCTAGCTACCACTGCACAGCATGGTGAGGGCTGCACCTCAGGCAGACCCATTACACTTGTTAATAATTCTAGGATCTAGCTAGATCTTTGGAGAAGCAGCAGAAAATTCAGGAGGAAATGCTAGAAAGATTTGTAACAATTCCTGGGATAAGCACTGCAAGCATGTTTCAAATGGAGGAAAGAGTTTATATTATTACGAAGGTCCTGACTGAAAGACATAGAAAATAATTTAAATAACTGAAAATGCCTTTCCTTTAATAACAGTGATTTTTATGCAACCTCAGTTCCGTGTTCTGGCATTTCTAATGCAAATTATTTTGATCAATATATGTCAGAAAGAGTAAACAGGTGCACAATGCAACTGACAGTGAGACTACAGTAAGTAACGCTCCTTGAAAGAAGACATTTGTCAATGAGTAAAGAACCTTGAAATGAGACATTTGTGAGGTATGATCCCAAGCTCCCAAGTCACTTCAGCAGGACTTTATACATTACGGAGAATGTATGGAATTATTACATACGCTGAGAATTTTAAGTATTACATAAACCAAACAAACAAAAAAACGAAGTTTAAATATTAATAAGAACCTCGTTTACTACAGTGTCAAAGACATATGAGAAACAATAATTGAAACACCTGGCAAAATTTTGTTAAAACACAGTGCCTGAAAAATAAAACAAAACATAGCAAAGCAAAAAAGGAAATAAATAATGGATGAATTAGTGGTTCCTCTTGCATTGTTAAAAAACACAACAGAGGATCAAATGACTTTAAGAGAACCAAACATAAAAGCTTCTTTCTCAAAGACGAACTGTCAACATTCTCAGGATCAATCTTTAATTCAGCAAAAATATAAAAAGGAAAAAATACAAACAAAAATTCGCATTGCTTATTAAAGAAGGTTTGGAAGTCTCTTTTTTCCCCTTTTGGGTTGACTTTTTGTCAAGTTAGTAAGCTTGTGGGCTTAGAAAAAAATTATCCTTTTTCACCTAGGGGTTGGAATAGGAACACTGTGTAAAGAGAAAGTTAAGAAAATACATAGAAAATTTATGCAAAAAACCTGTAATTATGTAAACCCCATTCATCTCTCATGTAGTCCCACAATAGCTTTATTACATTTTTTAGTACGTCTGGTGATTTCCAGAGTGATGTCTGCTCAGATAGCGACTGATACCCCCTGCCTCTGTTTTCACTTTATTTGATACTCGTAGCAAAGTCAAGTGGTTTGTTACTGCTTTTGTTAGAGTCTCTGGGAGTTTTGCAATCTCCTTGGGTCTCACCACGACAAGAAAAAATTGGGCTCATGTTGCTGAAACCCAGACCAGAAACTATTTCCAATGTGAACTTTTTTTGCAAGTCTTTTCAGTACCTGGGCACAAGAACAAATGCAGGAACATGTAATCCAGTCTCTGCTAACAGTGATGAGTACTTGTGTGACAAATCCTACTGAAAATGACTGATAAACCTAAACCAGCACTTTTTTTTCATTACTATTATTTCTGCTACAGCGAGGCTTATTGGTCAGGCTGACGATTGGAGTGAACGTTAGACTTTATTGTCCTTCTGGAAATGAGGAAGGTTGGGGAAGGTACAACAACGCAGCCTTTTCTAATGCCAGCAGGTCAGACGCAGCCATCCTCTGCTATACTCTGGAATGATTTGCTGCTGCTACTTGGTACACAAGAGCTGAGGTTTTTTCCTATTCTTGCTCCTCTTTGCTTTTGAGGGGAGGATTCAGCTGCGTAAATGTAACTGTCTGGAGGTTTTTTTGCTGTTTGTATACCCTGACCAGTCACTAGCTGTCTCTCTAGAAGGTATGGCTTAGATAAAGCCCTGTGTCATGTCTCCCAGTTCTCTGCAAACATCTGCAAACCATACATGAGGGTATCTGAAGTGACCTTACATGCTTGTATTTATTTAATTATTTTACTTACATGCATGGGCAAATAAATCACGCTGTGATTGACAGAACTACTTTTCACTCTATGGTTGGCTCTTCCCAATCTCCAGGTAAGAGATCTTGCACATGGAAATTCAGCAAGAGTTACTTTTGGTTTCAGCTGGCTCAGGCGGAGCTGTCTGGAAGATTATGGTCACAGGCAGTCTGTGGCTTACAGAGTAGGGACCAGGACCCAGAACAGGAATGGGCATCTGATAATAGAAGCATGTGCAAGATATATGTTGGGGTGCAGTAATATCTGGTCACGTTCCTTGCTGAGGAGGCATATTGCTAGATGTTGTGTAAACTGAAGTCTGCGTGTGCAATAGAGGCTAAACTTAGTTAGAAGCAAGGGATTGCTGCTTTGTCATAAGAACAAACAGTTGAATATGGCCAGATCCACATTGAAAACAAAATATTTAATTATAAAAAAATAAAGGAATTAACTCCCTTTTGTATCATGCTTGCAACCACGACAGCTGGGATATCAAGCTGGAAGCTCTTTGGTTGTTTTCATTCTTTCAGGTTTTATCAGCTGTTGAGATCTGCTTCTGAACTGAAAGATAGAAGGACATATTAGATCAGATCCATGAAAACAGACATATTTATATTTGAAGAGACAAAGGGGTTGCCTTGGTAGGCAGTGTCAATTATAAAACCCTCTGTATCACCAACAAAGAAAGACTCATATGTCCTTACAGAAAGATAGTATCTATGTCTTTGTGGGGCATAAGGTTAACATTTTGGTTTCCTTGGTGAACTTGGGAGCTTCTTGATGATTGATCTCGTTAACTCTGTTGCTGAAACCCTTCAGAAGAGCGACACGGGCAGGGCATTGGGAAACAGCAGAACTAAGTACATTAGCCAGTAGAAAGATTGGAGGAACATGGTCTGTTAGGAAGGTGTAGGCAAGAAATAGTCTTGCTTTCCCTATGGGAGAAAGCATACTCACCATTAAACACCTCAAATTCTTGAGAGTGGGGTTGTGTAACACAGCACTGAAAGAGGTATTTTTGTGACAGATATGTTAAATCTGTTGAACTGTTACATGGAGGAGTTTTGAATTACTAATATCAAATACAACTACAAAGCATATTTGTTAACAAAAAGAAGAATAAAGTTATCTGTTTGCAATGTTAACTAAGAGGTGTATTTTGAAAGCAGTTTTCATATGTCATTGTGAAGGCCAAATATGGATAAAAAGAATTCAGCTTTCATAATGAGCAATGGCCATTACTGCCTCTGTGAAAGACAATGATGGACAAGTTATGTGCCCTGAGGTGGACCTTTACGTTGGCTTTCCCCTTCACAGCTGCTCAGAGGGTTCCTTCCTCTGCTTTATCAGGAGTAAGCTCAATTCAAAACCTTAATGCATCCCTTACTCAGGAACAGCTGACAGAGCTCATGAGAGGCTGCCAGGGCTTGCTGGGAGTCCATAACTCCTCTAGCTCTCCCTACCCAGCAGCAGCTGCCACCCTGACTTTCCTCAGAGGTTTTCTGGGAGCCCCCCACAATCCCAGAAGCAGCTCTTTATGAATCGAGAAGATCTCAAAGCAGACCCAGAAGCTGTGGTGTCTGTTGTCTTCACTCCACTCAACATGGTAGATTAGGCTTGTGACTTAGCAATACTGCCATGAAGAGCAAGGGGTGGTCCAGACAGCTGCCTCAACCATCCCTCTAAACTTGGAGTTACCTATCTCTGAACATGGGGGAGTGATCTCTGGCATTTGATGGAGATGCATTTGGACTAAACACCAAGCTTGCAGAAGGATTAAGCAGGAGGACCTGGATGCCACCTGGAGTAGCAGACCTACACACAGCTTGGAATATGGACATGCACAGGAAGAGGTTTCATCTCTGCTTTACAGATAGCCAGCTGCAGCATAACTGGAGTGACTGATCTGCATGAAGGCTTATATAGGGGCTAGGACTCCAGTGAAGAACAGCTCAAAAACAGGTTATGCCATTCAGCCTGAAATCTATTTAATTTATGATGTTTATTTGTTCTTTTTTCATATTCAGACGAGACTGCTCAGTTAGCATATACTAATTTCACGTATATATTTACAGAATATATTTTGTATGTATAGAAGCATGTTAAAGGCTCCCGTTGGACTTCAGAAATACCCTCCACACATCTCTCAATTTTCATCATGCAATGTCGATCTTCGTTATCCTTTCACAGTTGGCACTTCTCTACATTTAGAAAGCAAAAATGGCTGGCTTGGTAGATGAGGGGAGAGCAGTAGATATTGTCTGCCTAGCCATCAATATCCTGAAAGATAAGCTGATGAAGTACGGGATGGATGAGCAGACAGAAGGATTGAAAACTGGCTGAAAAGCCAGAGTGGTGATCAGTGACATGAAATCTAGGTGGAGGTCAGTAACTAGTGGTGTACTCCAGGGGTCAACACTGGATCCAATCCTCTCCAACATCTTCTTTAATGATCTGGATGATGGAGCAGAGTGTTTCCTCAGCAAGTTTGCAGATGACACCAAACTAGGAGGAGTGACTGATACACCAGAAGGTCATGCTGCCATCTACAGGGACCTCATCAGGCTGGAGAAATGGGCTGGCAGGAACCTCATGAAGTTCAACAAGGGGAAGTGCCAAGTCCTGCACCTGGGGAGGAACAACCTCAAGCACCAGTACATGCTGGGGGCTGATCAGCTGGAAAGCAGCTTGGTAGAAAAGGCCCTGATGGACAGCATGTTGAATACAAGCCAGCAATGTGCCCTCGCCAGAAAGGGCTAACAGTATCCTGGGCTGCATTAGAAGTGTTGCCATCCGGTCAAGAGAGGTGATCCTTACCCTCTGCTCAGCAGTGGCGAGGCCACATCCAGAGTGCTGTGCCCCATTCTTGGTTTCCCAGTACAAGAGAGACTGGGTAGAGCCCAGCAAAGGGCCACAACTAAGATGATGAAGGGACTGGAGCATCTCTTCTGTGAGCAAAGGCTGAGAGAGCTGGGACTTCTCAGTCAGAGGAGAGAAGGCTCAGGAGGGATCTCATCGATATCTACAAATACCTGAGGGAAGGGTGCAAAGAAAATGGAGCCAGAATCTTCTCAATGGTGCCCAGTGGCAGGACCAGAGGCAGTGGGCACAAACTGAAACAGAGGAGTCTCTGTCTGAACACAAGGAACCACTTTTTCACTGTGAGGGTGACTGAGCACTGGCACAGGTTGCCCAGAGAGGTTGTGGAGTCTCCATCCTTTGAGGTAGTCAAAAGCTGCCTGGACACGGTCCTGGGCAATGTGCTTTAGGTGGCCCTGCTTGAGCAGGAGGATTGGACCAGATGACCTCCAGCGGTCCCCTCCAACCTCAACCATTCTGTGATTCTGTGAAAAATTATTTGAACCTAGATTTTGATTAGGAAATTTTGATAATGACCTTTTTCAATATGTGATTTCCCTTTTACAGGTTTTAGAACACAAAAATGAAAAATGTCAACTTTGGGAGTTTTTCCAGTTTGCAACACTTCTGTTCAATAATTCCTACTCATTTCCTCTAAAAAGGTACTTGAAAATTAAATGATCCATAATTTTCAGATTACCAGTCCTTGAAAATTTCCAGGATATCAGCTTGCTTTCCCTATTCTGCACAAGGAAAAAAAAATACCACAAAACCTCCTCTGGGATAAAACAAATAATTTCCTTCCCACTCCCTATCATAGAGTCCCCAAGTGAAATACTGGCACCAACAGAATCAACAGAAGATTACCACTCACAATTGCCTTAGGCAAGGCAATACCCTTATGGATTTTATTATGCTCTCCATTTTAAGTATAAAGAATTTATTTTTACACTGATAGAATCTTTCAAAGCAGTGAGCTTTCTGAAGTTCAGTCTCTGTGAAGTTATTAACATTTTTAATTAATGCCATGAAGGCACTCAAATCTCTTTTGTATAATACAGTGAATTTAAATAAGTTAAAAGCAAAAAACCTTTACTAATACGGTCTCATTCTCTGATTCCTACAAATTATTAGCAGGCAGTCTTGCCAAAACTGTGTGATTTTGTATCCACCAAGCCTGTCTTTAGCACTTTCAGATGGGGCACAAATTTGCCTGTCTTCGTTGCCAATGTGATAAGGTCTATTGGATGTTACTACACACATTTTAAAACTTACAGATGCATAAATAGAATGTAGTATACTCTTGAAAGGACAGCATTCAGTCTTCATGCTGAGTTTACTGATGCTGGGAGATTCAAATTAGAGTTTTCAAGCTATTTGAACTCTGGTTTTTACATGTAATATAGATGTGCAAAGTAACACAATGTTAGTTACCCTGTCACAAGGTTTGACAAGATCACAAAGCATATTAGCTAAGCAGTGTTTAGCTCTCCACCTTTACTCATTAGGGAAGTGTTGGTAGGGTGGAAACCACAGCAATGTTGGGTTCAGAGAGCATGACTCAAGGAAAAAGATTTGCCTAAGGTGGCCTCTGGCTTAGTAAATAAAGAGACTGCAAGAGGTAAAGAAGTCCTAGGAGAAAAAGGGCAACAGATTGATGCAGTAAGCTGTTTAAGATAGTATCTAATTTGTGAACAAGGGGTCACAGCCTGACACTCCCTGCCCTGGTAGCAAACACATTACATTGTGTACACTGTCTATTTTAAAAAGTGGCTGTAGTGCAAAACAAATATTCAAAACCAGCACTGGATGTGGGAAAAGAGTGCCTGCAAGATGACCGTATGAGTTTGGAAAGGTGCTGTCAGTAATTAGATTTGAACAATAGAAAAGTGGCTGATTATTGTTAAAGCCTTACAGGAATAGGCTTTGGTGGACCATATGGTCTTCTGACCTGAAACACTCCTGTCCATTTTGAAATAAAGGTCTGTACTTAGCCCTCCATAAGAAGAGTAAATTGGGTGCTGGGTGTGCAATACAGCTCTTCTGTCATTATATAGACCACATAATATCTTAGTGAAAGAACGGTGTGGGAGGTAGGAAATGGAAAGCCTTTGCCACAACACATAATGCAGAGTAAGTACCCTCCACTTCTGCAGCCACTGTTCAGAGCTAGATCCAGGAGTAGGACATATAAGAGTCTCTGGTATTCAGAAATGATCAAGAAGAGACAGTTTTACTGCGTAACTCAGTCTGCAGATGTGCCCACTGCCAGGGAACTTTTTCATTTAAAGACTGAAGTTCTTAAAAGTGTAATTCCATACAATTAACATTCCTTTCTTAGCCCAAAAAGGTGCAAGAAGTCACATATTTGCTCACAATTGTAATGTGTAACCCACTCATCAGCTCACCTACCAACAACTTACAATTGCATTGAGCCTTCAGTGTGTGCAGTCACTTGTACAGATTTGAAGGACCACCATACAGTTATCAGCAATGTTATCATAGACAGTACCTTCACTTGCCTTGGCAATGTTGTCCTAGCCTGTCACAATGATTGTCCGTTTGTGTCTTTCCAGTGCAAAACAGTGACATTAGTGTTCTTCTTCTCCACTCCTCTGAAAGCTGCAGATGATACTGCTTCTCCTGCCTCATTACATGATGATCTGATGAAGAAATTCCTAATATCATGGAGATATTTGATGTGCCATTATGGTTTGCAGCTGCTTTTGTCTTTGCTGTACATCATGACCCCTTGCATCCACTTTGTTCAAGGCAGGAGACACACTGTAAAGGCTTGAGTTATCTGCAGACTGCTCAGTTATACTGAAGGACATGGTGGAATTGCTTTGTCAGTTTGTTCTGCATGGTTATATTTTTGTGTCTCTTTCCAGCCATTCCTAAATATTCATATTGTAAGTATAGTACCAACCAAGTACTGCTGATCACTTTAAAAGAGATAGCAATGAAATCACCCTGCCCTTTGTATAAAACCATAGCAACCACATCAACTTTCAAGTCAGTGAACTATAGTAATAACATAAGTCATTTTAAGGCCAGATCTTACAAATTCTAAGAAAGTAAGCCCACAAAAATCAGTGGGAAATGAAAACCTGGGGTGAACTAAAAGGGGAAAGGGATCAGCTCCTAGACAGGCTTTGTAATCATAGGCATTGCCAACCCAGCTATTACAGAGCCCTGCTTCAGGAATTGTAAGTCATTCCCAGCCTGGCTGTTCTTTTGTGTGTGTTTAAGCAGAGCACGACAGTGGAAACAAATGTAGTAGATGTCATAATGCCTTCCAGAGTCTGCAGGTAGCCCAGGCAGCAGCTTTGAAACAGCTCTGTCACCCCCGGGTGTTAAAGCAAGACCTACCCTTAACATTCCTCCTTTAACAACACCCCCACTGTAATATATATCCGACAAAAAAAAGCCACAAACATCGACAGTCTATCCAGATATGCTATGTGGCTACTAAATTCTGGAAAGAAATTCTGGTTCTCTGTCTCTCCAGACCATATGGGAGCCCTGGACATTTCAAAAAGGAAAAGGAGTCCTTTCCTGAATCTGCAGTTGAAGATGAGCAACAACTGCAGAACACTGTCCGATAAAAGACGAAGGCAGACAGTGTCCAATGGCTGTCATAGCTTCCTTTAGGAAGCAAATCAGCAGCCCATCAGCCCCAGAGCTTATATTTGACCTATACTGTATAGTTTTCAGTTCCAGGGTCAAACAAAAATACTTACTATTCCACGTACTGGTCACATTATGCTAAAAATTAACTGTTGCCAAATGGGGTACCCATTTCGAAACAACCTAAAAGGAATTGCAGGATGCCAATTAAAAAATAGTTTAATCACTTTTTGTCAGTCTAACACCCATGATCCAGTCCAAGCTAGATATTAAATCTCTAACCAAGGTGCAAAAGCTTCATTCAAAGCTTATATATGCAGCAACCAAAGATATCAGCTCACATGGTCAAGGTCAAAGTGCTTCTCATAGTGCACTACCCTGCACCATGGAAGCCAAAGGAAGGAGAAAAGGGATGGGAATGTTCCACAGAGCAAATCTAGTGAGCCCACTGGCACAAGGGTATCAAAAAAGGTAGCACACACTGCACCCTCTTTCATCGTTTCTTGCAGAAGTATTGCCTGGGGCTGCGCAAAAAATTTATCTGCAGCTGTTGGCAGCCTGTGTAAGGAGAGCAAGGTCTAGGTGTGCTCCTGGGAAAGAGACCATACTTCCTGTGGTTGAACTAGGCTGGTTCACCACTCAGGCAAATAACAGGCTAGTATCCTGCCCACCTACTGTCTACAGTAGGATGGCACAGCAAGACAGCCTACAGGACAGGGAGCAGGGAGCCACAAGGGAACTCCACAGAGCCCATCCCACCACTAGGAGGTCCCAGATGACTGGAGGCTTGCCAGATTTTTCCTAATATCAAATCTGAACCTCCCCTGGTGCAACCTGAGGCCATTTTCTCCTGTCCTATCACTTGTTACTTGGGAGAAGAGACCGTCCCCCACCTCGCTACAGTCTCCTTT
Organism: Leptosomus discolor; assembly: GCF_034619465.1. Classification (NCBI taxonomy): domain Eukaryota; kingdom Metazoa; phylum Chordata; class Aves; order Leptosomiformes; family Leptosomidae; genus Leptosomus; species Leptosomus discolor. The sequence goes on along the minus strand of NC_141391.1, from coordinate 96,001,455 downwards.
CAGGTAGTTGTAGAGAGCGATAAGGTCTCCCCTCAGCCTCCTCCAGACTAAACAACCCTCAGTTCCCTCAGCCGCCCCCCATAAGACCTGTTCTCCAGGCCCTTCACCAGCTTCATTGCCCTTCTCTGGACACGCTCCAGCACCTCAGGGTCTTTCTTGTAGTGAGGGGCCCAAAACTGCACACGGTATTCGAGGTGCGACCTCACCAGTACTGAGTACAGGGAGACAATCACCTCCCTACTCCTGCTGGCAACACTGTTTCTGATACAGGCCAGGATGCTGTTGGCCTTGGCCACCTGGGCACACTGCTGGCTCATGTTCAACTGGCTGTTGATCAACACCCCAAGGTCCTTTTCCACCAGGCAGCTTTCCAGCCACTCTTCCCCAAGCCTATAGCATTGCGTGAGGTTGTTGTGACCCAAGTGCAGGACCCAGTACTTGGACTTGAACTTCATACGATTGGCCTCATCTCATGAATCCAGCCTGTTTAGATCCCTCTGCACAGCCTTCCTACCCTCAAGCAGATCAACAGTCCCACCCAACTTGGTGTCATCTGCAAACTTACTGAGGGAATACTCAATCCCCTCATCCAGATCATTGATAAAGATATTAAACAGAACTGGCCCCAATACTGAGCCCTGGGGAACACCACTTGTGCTGGTTACCAACTGGATTTAACTACATTCACTAAAACCCTTAGGGCTCAGCCATCCAGTCATTTTTTTTACGCAGTGAAGCATACACCCATCCAAGTCATAAGCAGCCAGTTTCTCCAGGGGAATCCTGTGCGAAATGGTGTCGAAAGATTTCCTAAAGTCTAGATAGACAACATCTACAGCCTTTCCCTCATTCACTAAGTGTGTCACCTTGTCATATAAGGAGATCAGGTTGGTCAAACAGCCAAGTTAGACAAATGTCTTTATTCTTCGTTTTGACTGGGATTGTCAGCATGGAAATCGTTGTGACATTCATTGTCCAGCAAAAACATAGGCAACATTGCAATATTGTTAGATCTGCAGCTTTGTATATATTGGCTGTCTTAGGCACTTCTATCACTTGACACACACTAAGATATCAAGCCTATTTTGACAAGCTGGGTGTGAAAAGTAACATTAGGAAAGCTACAGGGGGATTCTTCTGGTCCTTAGTGTAATTCAACAACTACAGTTACACAGGACCGATCATGCAACACAGCAGCTCTACTCTGAACTCCTACAAGCCCTCCATGGCCACCAATGTACAAGGAATCAGCACATAGGGTGTTCTGCTTTACTTCGGAAAATTGCATCCATAGATGCAAGGGAACATCAAAAATGCAGGAGCTGGCTTTGTGGTAAGGTCATAGGCATGGGGCTAGGCCTTCTATGAGGGTCTGGGACCCTGTGGTTGCTTGATCAGTATATGTAGGTGAAGGTGGCTCTTCCTTGCATAAAGGAATGCCAGCTTTGCTGGGACCAGTCACAGACTTCTGTAACCTTAATGATTTCTTGACACTACTTCACTGATCTTTAATTTAAAAATTATAAGTCCTCATGTTTCTATTGTCTCTTAGGACACGTTATCCTGTAGAAACAGACAGAAGGAAGTATGTTGCCGGTGACGATGACAAGCCTGCTTTCTCACCACGTCCAGCATGCTTCAACATAGGCACCTTTCTGAGTGGCTAAACCTTCAGGACATAGCTATGTAGAGTGAAAGAGAATGGTCCTGCTCTCTGTGGTGTTAACATGATTTTCTCTGACATCAAATTGTTCATCACTTGACCTTTAGTAAATCAGAGGAAGTCCCGTAGGCATGCACCCTACCTTCCTTGCTTAAGATGCAGATTCACATGCTTGTTTACCAATGCTCTCATGGTAGTGCCTTTACTCTTCCAGCACATGGACAGCTATATGGAAAGGTCAAATGAACCACCATTGGCATTCCTGATAAACATTATTTTATGAACTGGTAAACACACACAGTCAGGAAATACATGTTCAGAAAATGCATAATAAAAAATGCATGATTCTTCAATATTCAGGAGAATAAGCTTGTCTTTGTGATGACTGCTTTAGCAAGAAAAATAATGGTGGAGTCATTAGCATTGTCTCTGGCCCAGATTCAGGAAGCTTATATTCCACCTAGCTCTCTGCTTGTCTTCCCTGCTGGTGGTCCTGGGACTTCAAAAATGCCAAGCCAATAGCAGACAACTACTCCCAGTAGTAGCTGAAGGCACCCTGGTCTAATCACAGTTTTGGGTCACTAACAGAAGAGACAGCTCACTGTCAAGGCATCGAAACGGGGCAGAAATAGGAGCCTGAGTGTTCAGGTCTTGTCTAACCCCAGAGGTATGACTCCCTTGGGACTGAAGAAAGAATGGCAGACCTTTCTCCTCTGAGGCTTGTAAAGATCACAGTATGTAGATCATTTTCCTCGTTCATCCGTCCACTCTACTGCAATTTATAAATAACCTGTTTATCCAAACATTTATTTTCTAGGGAGTTAGCAAACCCAGTAGGCCTGGAGGCGAGGCTGCTGCTCCTCCATGCCCCCGCATCCAACCAGTAGCAAGGCTGAGCATGTTTTCTCAGCAAACACACACACAAAGGCACATATAGACTACATGTACACACACAGAGGAGAACACAGGTGCACAGAGCTAGCAATCACACCCTGACATAAACACTCGCACTAGCTCCAGTTGCTGGCAGCACAGACGCATGGGCTAACCCAGCTGCTGACACCCAGACACCCGTACACGCGCGCACACACACACACAGAGGGAACAGAAAGCCCTTCACTCAGGAGTTGAAAAGGAGCTTCATAAAGAAACAGGACACTGCTGATCAAGTGCAGGGCATGGACATACATACTGACCAGCCACTGTTCACACACAGCTGACCATTTTCGTCCCTTTAATGCTCTATTCTCCCATGCTTGTTCCTCCCCAAACCATCCTGATCCCTCCCTTTTCCCCCAGCTGGTTCCTCCCCAAACATCCCATACTCTCTTATACAATCCCAAAATGCTCTTCCCTTGCATTCCATAACATGTACCATATCCATGCAGGCAGCAATCCTTTCAGTCTGCAAGGCACTCCAGAGAGCCTCTCTCTTGATGCAGTGGGTGGATGTCCCTCAGCCCATGGGCCTGAGGCTCTCCTGGCACAGCTGGGGTGGGTTCATGGTGGTGGTAGTGTTGCAGTCCAGAAGAGATGAACTCTTACCAGGGCTGCTGATTTGAATACCCGTCGAGAGATTAAGGCACAAATGAGGCCATATATTGTCAATACTACTACAAAGTTTTATTAAGAGAAAGAGACAGAGAGAGAAGGAGAAAGAGAAGTGGAAGAAAAGCACGCCGCAATAGTCACCACAGGGGATCTGTCGCGTCCTGTTGTTCCGGTCTGGGGGTTTTTCCAACGGTGGTCCAGTCTAGGCAGGCAGACATGTTCTCAGCTCTGCTCCGCTCCTTTTGCTCCCCCTTCTTGTTCCTCTTGCTGCTTCTTCTTAATTCCCTCTTGCTTCCCTTTGCTTTTCTTTTCTCCGCCGAGAGGCTGCCATAGTCCCAGGCCAATCCGATGGTGATGTGTTCTTCTCAAGTGGTGAGATCCAATCCAACAGCAGCATGTTTCTTTCGTGCGCCGATCACGAGCTGGCAGTCTATGCAACCTCCATTACACAGCTTGCAATCTGTAGCGCATAAGCCAAACAAATTTATGCCTTTAGCTGTTACTGTGCAGCGACAAACAAATATTTCCAAGAAGCCGTGTTGTCTAGCCCAAAGTCCTAACTACATCCATCCTGGAGGCAGCGTACGAAACAGGTGTTCTAAGAAGCTGCTTTAAGCCCTCACACAGTGCACTGTCGCTATGGCGACTTGAGTCTCTACTTCCTCTTCAAAACCACAAGGTACAAAGTTTGAGACAAACATAAAGATCAGTGGTCCTAATTCTTACAGGTAGGAGGTCCTTTCCTCTGGGAGACTGCCCACCATTGCCTCTCTGTGCTACTTCATCCACATGCACAAGTGTGTGTGCTGTTTGTGTGTATGGAGACGAGCTTGTTATGGGCTGGTGGCTCTCCTGTGAAGGGTCTGGGACTGCTGGCCTCAGGGTATAACTCAGGTTCCCCTGCCTGCTCTTCCCCTCTGTGTTCTTCTGTGTGTGCAGAGATGAGCTTTTATATCACACAACCTGACAATGTCCTGCACATTTACATTCTTATATTACTCTTCCTGGTAGCATTGTCCTTTGTTGTACATCTTCTCCTTTAGTCCAGTGACACTCCTGAGAGCTAATACCAACAGAAGGAGAGAGCATATTTTCTTGGCTGTCATACTAAGAAAAGGGTAGCGGAGTTATTTCTTAGTAATGAAGACCCGATTCTCCACTCTTTGCTTAGGCCACCTGCATCTTGAAACAAAAACAAAGTTCTCAGCATTTAGGTATATCCTATTACACAGTTGTGCTAACAGGGCAGGCACAGAACTGGAATAGCCTGATGTCTTCTTTGGTGTCCTTGAATAGCTCTGATACCCAGGCTAAATGTGTGTCAGTGCCAGGCTGCTCTTCTTCCACTGCTCTCAGCCAATATTAGTGGCTGACATGGGTGAACTACCCAGGAGGTGCTTTTGCTTACATTGGGAGCCAGCCTTCGGGAACTTGGAGAGTAAGAAGGTAGAAAGTAGTGTAGCCCTTTGCCCACTCCCTAGGCTCTGCAACAGAGCTTGGTCAGACCCATGGTGTGGGACCCGTGGTTCTCCCCTACTTCTTGCATTTGCTGTGAGGGAAAGGGAAGAGGTGAATCACGGTGAATCACTGTGCTACCACAACTGCTATGTTTATATTCCTCTATACACATCATATAATAACCTTGGGAAGAACAAATGTGTCCGTGAGCACTATGTACTCCTGATGCAGAGTATAAAATAACTAAATGGTCAGGCTGAGAAAGTCAAGATGAACCAAACTAAAATCCCCAGAGCTGATTTCCCCACATCACAAAGGTAACAGAAAAGGATTAAGAATATTGTTAGATGTGCACAATAGTTCAGTTGTTTCTAAAATTACATTGATTTCTATGACAATTTTTTTTTATTGACATGGACAAGTTTTTCCTGGTCACCTTGAACTGAATTTCAGCTTCACTCACAGAACTAGCAGCAACTACTACAGTCACATATCATGGGCCAGGTTTTCAGATGGTGTAAATCAGGGTAGATCCACTGACTAGCCCCAGGCCTGAGAAAGTTTATAAATGCAGTTCACTTCCTTCTGTGCTAACCATGGCTTCTTTCCTTACGATCACTGTGGTGTCAACACATACTTTCCTCCCCACCTTCATATTTTGTGGAATCACTGGTCTACCAAGTTTTGTTTGCCTTTTGTGGGTTTTTTTAGACAATCAGCTAAATTATATTCTTTTATTTACGAAGCAGCAATTGTCTTCTGACTCCTGTTGTTAGATAAAAAATGAGCTACTATCTTGGAAACTGTCTCAGTGGAAGCATGCCTATGAAAGAGCAGTTAGGCTGCATATCCTGGAAATGGCATAACCACCTACAGAACATGCACAGAACTGTCCTGCTGGCATGGCCGTGCCACTTAGCGAGGCCCTGAAGAGCACAAAACTTCATTGCTGTCACTTCAATGTTATAACCACCTGATTATCTCCTTACCAGAAGGACTGAAGGCTTCCTTTTATTCTCACTTGTGAATGTTTTGCACCAACTGCAGATGATTAATCCTTAAATATGGGTATTAAGATCTATCTTCTGTTTCTTAAGTAGCTTTAAAGACTCACACAGTTCTCCAACTTTTCTGTTTCAGAGCTTACTTTTATACCAGCCTTAGAGGAGTCTCCGTCCTCACACCTGTAATTACTTCCTGATAAATGTGATAATCCAACTAAAGAAGTTTGATATGGCCCTTCAAATTTCCAGGCCAGCTTCTGATCTGTTTGTGGAGATTTATTATAACCTTTGGTCCTAACCTCTATCCCACCAGAGTCTGCTTTTCTGTGACAGTCTGAAAATTACCATCTCCCTGCTGCAAACGGAACTCCTTTCTCAGTACCCCAGAGGACCTCAAGAACCTTCTTTAAGAAGTCATCAGATACAATATAAAACCTTCAAAGTGGGAAGGTAGCACTTAATCTACACATAATAGAAAGAGTTCAATTGACTTTATCAAGTCTTATTTGCTGAGCCTTGCCCTTTAGCTACTCAATATTTGTAATGAGTAAGCCTATGTCTTTCTCAAAGTTTGTCTAAGGGTTTTTCAAGCCATTTAAGGTTCATGAGTATTAAACCTATGATACATTTTCTTCACAGGTTTTCTAGAATTTTCTGGAATGTTCTATAGAACAAATTGACATCAGGCAAGGCAAAATATTCCCCTGCTAGCACCAAATGGGCAGGCTCTGAATCTAAAGGTGCTAATAGATACATAAGCCATTTAGCCATGGATAAAGTACATACCATGCAGGATCCAGTATCTTGAAACAGGTCATCTTTCATGATGAAGACTGCTTCATGGCTTTCTAGTATCTCAACTTCAAAAATGCAACCATGAAAAAGGAAAAAATAAGTTGAAGTAGAATTTTCATATAGTTCTTCAAAGCTACTTTTCTGCTTTTGTTAGATCAAAAGTCCTGTATGCTGCACAAAATACAGTTAAAAGCACAGTGTATATACTGTGTATTATTGCATATACTAACATTATATTACATGTGATAATGAATATACACTGTATGAGTAATTTTATTTTATATTTGTCACAGTAATATGTATTTATTGTACACTTAAAAAAATTAATTACTTGTGTTGTGTACACATATAGAAGTAGGAAAAAAGTACAGTGAGATGTCATCTACCTGGACATGTGCAAAGCATTTGACACTCTCCCACACGACATCCTTGTCTCTAAATTGGAGAGACATGGATTTGACGGATGGACACTTGGTGGATAAGGAATTGGCTAGATGGTCCCTCTTAGTCAAAATCAATCGCTTGATGTCCGAGTGGAGACCAGTGATGCATGACATTCCTCAAGGGTCGGTATTGGGGCTGGCACTATTCACACGTTTGTTGGTGACACGGACAGTGCGATTGAGCACACCCTCAGCAAGTTTACTGACACCAAACTGTGTGGTGTGGTGGACATGCTGGAGGGAAGGGAGGCCATCCAGAGGGACCGTGACAGGCTGGAGAGGTGGGCCTGTGCAAACCTCATGAAATTCAGCAAGGCCAAGTGCAAGGTCCTGCACATGGGTCAGGTCAATCCCAAGCACAAATACAGGCTGCAAGAGGAGTGGATTGAGAGCAGCCCTGTGGAGAAGGACTTGGGGGTGTTGATGGATGAAAAACTGAATATGAGCCAGAGATGTGCGCTCACAGCCCAGAAAGCAAATCACATCCTGGGCTGCATCAAAAGAAGCGTGGCCAGCAGGTCAAGGGTGATGATTCTCCCCTCTACTCTGCTCGCTTGAAACCCCACCTGGAGTACTGTGTTCAGCTCTGCAGGCAGTGTAAGAAAGACATGGACCTGTTTGAGCAGGTCCAGAGGAGGGCCATGAAGATAATCAGGGGGCTGGAGCACCTCCCCTGTGAGGACAGGCTGAGAGAGTTTGGGTTGTTCAGCCTGGAGAAGAGAAGGCTCTGGGGAAACCTTCTAGAAGTCTTCCAGTACCTAAAGGGGGCCTACAGGAAAGGTGGGGCGGGACTCTTGATCAGGGAGTGTGGTGATAGGATGAGGGGCGATGGTTTCAAACTGAAAGAGGGGAGATTTAGGTTAGATATTCAGAAGAAATTCCTGTGAGGGTGGTGAGGCACTGGAAGAGATTGCCTAGAGTCGCCATGTCTGCCCCCTTCCTGGCTGTGTTCAAGGCCAGGCTGGATGGGGCTTTGAGCAACCTGGTCTAGTGGAAAGTGACCCTGCCCATGTCAGGGGGTTGGAACGAGATGGTCTTCCAACCCAAACCATTGTGTGATTCTATAAATCACTGATAACAAATGTCACAGAGGTAAAGAGCTAGAGATCTCATTAAAACAATCTTCAAATCATTTAAGTATCATAATGGAGGAGGGGAACATGCACCAAAAACAATGATAGTTCTGAGGCAGTGGAGAATAAATCGTTGCTCATCTGAGGGTGATAAAACCTACAGAAATCTGAAGGAGCTCTAGAAGTCATACTAGCAATATCGCTGGGAGAAAATATTAGGAGAAGAAACAAATTTTGCAGGGGATATGTAACATGTTTTATTCAAACAACAGCTACTGTTGGAAAAAATGGTCAAGCTTTTGTGCACACAAACCATACCTCAAGAGCAGCCTAATGACTAGCATTACAGGCAGCATTACAAGTTCTTGTAAAATACTTACTATGAAGGAAGAAAGGAATATCACAAGTTCAGCCATTCATGGCAGAGCAGCTGAAGTTGGACATCTGAAGTGTGTAACAAGCCCCTTACATTTTTTTTACTGGTTGCAAGAATTCCACATCATGCAGCTGTGACTCCCGTCCAGAAAATATGACTCCAAATTAGCTTGTGTATATCTTTATACTACACATTATACAGGCTATTAGAGAGAGGAAAGACATAATAACAATGAATCGATCTCTCACCAGTCACTTACCATGGCCCAAGGAGTCACAGTGCATATCTGTGAGAGTGGGTGTACCTTATGGGATCTGTGATGGAGATCGTGCTCCTGGTCAGTCCTGCTTCACACTCCAGCAATCCCACTTGCTCACAGCTTCACACAACCTGTGTAAACTCTCCACCTCCATGCCTGAGAGCTTGCTCAGTAAAGTCAATTTTCTGAATAGTTCTGTTTCATGGAGGAGGAACATAATAGTTCCCTACAAATTTTGGGCATAAATAGATGGAACCAGAAGAGGAATATGTTTTTTCCCTCACAGACACATATACTCTTCTTTCTTACTCATGCAGCTCTCCTGAGAAAGAGAAATTAAGACCCCTTTCATAACTCGCCCTAATTGTCACTGTTTGCAACCAAAATTGAGTCAAATACATGAAATCAATGCACATTTCAAAACTGAAGCCAGCTGCCTCATCTCAGTCCCAGCTACCTGTGTGTTGCCATTGAATAGCCCACAGGCTACCCAGAAATCCTGGGAAGAGAAGGCAGTGTCTGAAGCACTGTGTTGTCTACCAGGAGCATTTCCTATTCAAAAAACTCAAGAAAATTATCTTATTGCTGCTTAGAAATCAAAGAACTTGCAGAGGCAGGGCTCCTTAAGCTTGTGTAAATCACCACGGTGTTTCCATAGCAAGAAAGGTATTCCCCTGTAGTTACTCTGTTTGTCAGAAAGCACTGCTTAGTGATATTAGAAAGCAGCAAACTGATTAAGAATGTCCTCATTCTGGTACCTTCACCAAAAAAAATGAATACATGAATAAGCACCCAGCTCAAGCATTTGCTCTGCTCTTTCAAGGACATTCATTCACAGGTGATTCCCTATTATGAGCTTTCTTTGCAGCTTGTTTTCCCTTCCTCTCTCTCCACCTTTGGAACAGGAGGAAACATTCTCACTCAGAAAAGCCTAGCCTCATAGCAATTTTAAACCAGCAGATGCAGGCACCAGCTCCTGCTCTAGGAGCACAAAAAGCCCCACTCCCCAGTGCCCTACATTACCGTGAACAGGAACCCTCCCATAGGGAGGGGAAGCAGCCTTTCCTTTGAACAGGATATTCAGCAAGTTTGGGACGTTTTTTTTTTCCATCTGGGGACTTACATATCTCTGCACAATTCTGCTTGGAGGCTGAAACCCAACTGTTTATGCTGAAGCCCAGCCCTCCTTTGTAGGGCCCCTTTCATGAGAATTGTCATCCATCTGGGAGGCCAGGAAGAGGCATTTTCTCTGCAGCTGCTCCCCATGAATCAGCTGGCAGTCACATTGCCTATATTCTTCCTCTAGGACTTTTAGGACATGGCATCCACAACACTGCGAGTTTCTAATCACACAGAGAAATCTGAAGCTTTATTCCCAGTCAGCAGCCTGTCCCCTAGCAGAAAGAAGTTGGGTTTCTGCAGTTTTGTTACATATTTATTGCAGGTCACTGCTTGTAATTTCTTAGTCCCAGTGCTCAGACTTTGGTCCTCCACAGTGTCTTGCTTTTCTCACACTTCACTGGCCTTCTGTGTTTCACATCAGACAATCAGCAGGATGACAAATACAACAGCAGTCTCCAGTTCAGCCTCTTGAGTGTTCTCAGCCAATATGCCAAAAATTTAACAGCTTTTCTTTTTGTTTTTAATAATGTCATCTGGATAGTGGCTATAGGCATCTGTTGAGCTTGCCATGTGCTCCACATTTCCGTATAGAAAGATGATGATGATAATAAAATAATTATTTGAAAAGCACTTTATGTTTTAAAAGGAGTGATTTGATGTGCACGTACGTTAAGTCCAGACCTGCAGCTATTATACCCAATTAAAGCATTCTGCACATGGGCATGTATTACAGTGAGCACACGGGAGCAGTAGACTTATTTGTATTTTCCGGTCATAAAATTGAATCACAGTTTGCCTCCAGCTTAACCCCCTTACAACTGAGTGGCTGGAGCAAAACTACAGATGAATCTAATAGACTAAATCTCATCTTTGAAGAGACTGTAAATGTCCTAGATAAATTAGATAGGGCAATTTTCCGTCTCTCAAGTTTTTCTGCCTTGTAGTACCATGCACTGTTGAGTGTTTCAGGGAAATCAAAGCACGGGTACCCTCGTGCCTGCCCCATAAAGCTACAGATATAAACATTGGTCCCTACCTAAGGTTTCTAGGCAAAGGAGCATCTCTTTGGCCCTTGTTATCATTGTGACTAGCACAGCAAAGCTTGACTCAGGACTGTCAAGCAATATCATAGTGTAAGCTGGATACACCAATGTGGAAGAAATACAACATTAACTTTTCAAGCAGTACTGGCTGTTTGTTTCTATGATTTTAAAATCTACATCTCGTAAAAACTCTGATATGTAGCTGCAACCATGTCTTTGCCTGGAAGGCCCTTCCCAAAGAACTGACTTTCCAGGTTGACCTCGGACCTCCCTTGTCTTTCTGGACCTGCCTGGCATTCACTGGATCTGACCTGTGGACTGACATCCTGGCTTGACTTTGAACCTGCCCCATCACCATGAGCTTCCATGGAGATCTGGAAACTTGATTGATCCTGCCTGTGATGTCACAGCCTCCTCTGCTCCCTTGCTAGTGGTGATATGGGCCCTGGCTGGTGAGAACCTGTGGGCCCATATGGGGACCCCTGTGGATCTCTGCTCCCAAGGAGATGCTGGTCCTTGCTGCACACTAGCATCATCACTTTCTGAAGCAGAGCTCCAGTATTTCCCTAGCTAGTAAAAAAAGCAGAATTGCTTTTGGGGTTGAATAAAGTTGAGCAGAAGCTTTAACTAAGGAGAGAGAAAAAAAAAAACACAAACCAGAACGCTGCCAAGCATGGAGATCATCAACAAGCTTCCCAGAGCATTAACTTCCATAGTAGATGACTTCACCTCCTTAATAACCAGTGTCTAAGTCAGACTTCTTCAGAGTCATTCATAAAAAATGGAAAATATTTGTCACTTGGTACTTGCACCCTTTAAGGGATCTCCCTGGCTCTGAAACTGGCCAGCACTTAAAAGAATAAGGCAGCAACACTAGAGAATGGGAGGCCATTGGTACGTGTCTTAATCCCGTTAGTCAGAATGATGAAATCTGTAGCTGAGCTGTGGCAGGATTTTAGCTGGATAAAGATTTAGTTTTGTTTGGTTTTCCCGTGCTACCACTGTGTAATCCCCTGTATTCTCTGCAGAATTATTTGAATTCTGTCGTTTCCTCTCCAGCATTTGGCAGTGGGGGCCATGAGTTACATTAATGAAAAATGTAGCCCAGATCATCAGTCATGAAAAGTCACTGCCACCTGATGCTTCCTGTGATCTCTTTGAAATAAAATGGTTAGGGCTGCTTTTCAGCCACCCCTAGTGTTCATAGCAGGGGAAAAGTTAAATTTTGAGAGAAAACTCAATTTTTACATCTTAAAAAGGTAACTCTGGAAACCAGTAACAGGTTTCCTTTCCTTCAATGCCTTGCGTCAGGAGGCTAAGCTTTCAGATCCTTTCCTTCCAATGTCCTACATAAAATTCGTCATGCTAGGGTTCTGTCCAGATGAGTTATTCATTGACCTTACCAACCCAGCCCTGTGGTCAGGCCCATGCCGCACAGTATGCCAACGGTGGCTTGGAACTGTTCCTGCAGAAGAAGAAGGAAAAATAAAGCACCTATTTCACTGCTAGTTGCGTCAACTCAACTTACATTAGATATACGCCCACCTTATACCAAAATCACTGTCAGAAGGGCACTGGTTGACTCAATCACGGCAATTGTGGAAGAAGCGGATGCACAAACAGAGTTACTTCATGTAATGGTTTACCGTTTAGCCACTTTGCCAGCTGATGGTACAGCTCAGAGTACTTCCTTCTTGGTGCATGATGTGGGGGTAAAACAGGTATGTAGTGGCCACAAAGAAAGTGAAAATAGGACTTGCCAATAATGCATGGGAAATGAATGACAGATGTGTCCAACATGCAGCTACCTTTGGGGCCCTCTGAACATCCACCCAACAAACAAACAGCACACTCCCTTCCAACTTGTGCGCCTGCTATCCCAGCTGTGGAGAGGGAAGCACCCCTAAGGAGAAGGACCCGTGTTCATTTTGGAAACTCGCTGTGGTATGGTGTTGGGTTGGAGCCAGGCAAGCACCCAAAACAGAGCACAGAGGTGCTGCCAGGGCCCCTGTTCAGAGGACACAGGGCTACAGACAGCATGTAGGCAGTGGGAAAAGATGACATACAGGCATTAAAGAGAGAAGGATTTGATCAAGTATTGCCCTCTCAAACTGAGGAAGCTTTGCAGGGTTATCAATCAGATGTATTGTAACAGAGCACAGGCAGACCTGTAGGGAAACTTAGCTATTGACTGGTCACTTGCGGCATTCACATGAGTAACTAGGATTCTGTTTGCTGCTAATAATATGAAAGGTTACACAGAGAAATACACTAACTTTGAGTTCTCGAGTAATTTGGAGATTTGCTGTCTAGTCAATGCATTGATTTGGATGTAAATGGCTCATAGTTTGGTGTCTTTATTAGAGGTACAGTGTTCAGGACAGAAATATCAGTATTTTCAGTAAATATTGGAAGTTAAGTTATTGTGCACTGTGTTCATTTTTATCTCTTCTTAGTATGTTGCATTTAAAATTGCTCAGTACTTAAGGTTATGAGACAGGCCTTTTTACTTATTTTTGGATCTGTATCAAGGCATGGCTCAGTTTTATAATGCTTAACTTCCAAAGGTACCACGGTCTTACAAATCCCATTGGCTTCAAAGGCATTTGTGAGTACTCAGCACCTCTGAAAATCTGGTCATCCTGAGTGTCTGTAACTACATTTTAATCAGCTATTTAGGCCTTTATGGTCAGTGCACACACCACCTTATCCAGCTCCCAGAGGAAGCACCTACAGATGTCTCCTGACTCCCTGTTTTTGAGGCAAGGAGAGATTATAATGAGATTGCCTACCCTCCCTCTTTCCTCCTAATATTTCAGTGTTTTGCAGAAAACAGAAAAGATCTTCAATGCCAAGTTTTCCTGAAGGCCCTGCTGTCAATGAAGATGTGTTTTTTTCTCTGGTATGGGATAAGCTTGCCTCTCCAGTTCCTCACTTGTGCTTCCAGGCATGCGATAACCATCTGCCTGAACGCAACCTTATATTAGCAAAACCTGTAGAATGCAGACAGGAAACGCAGCAAAGCCTTCCAGAGAAGGGGTACTGTAGAACGTGTGGTAATGTCAAAGCTCCTTGCAAGGGGTATGCAGCTCTCAATTTCCCTCACATGGCCTAGTGGGAGCTGCTCTGTCCTGACCTCATGTCAGTCCAAGGCATGCAACCTAGCTGTGAGTACGTCTTATGTGGTCTCCTCTATCCTGTGTGCAAAATGGATGAGTGTCTCCCAGCAGGTACAGAGGAGCATTGCCCTTGGTTGTCACGCACCTCTCGGCTCCCAGGGGCCCTGGTTCAAATTCTAGTATGATCAACAAGACAGCATCTGGAGAATTTGATGCTCCGCAGGAATGTAGTGGTAGGAAACACAGTAAAAGGCCATTTCCATTGGCACAGTCTGTCATGATAGCCAATGCAATTTGTCCCACCTGTATTATTTGGATAAAAAAATGCCAATCTCAAGCTCTCATTTATAAACACGGGTTCAAATTTCCACAGATTGGTCCATTCTTTGCTTCCCCAGGCAGCGTGCGCTTCTCAGCTGTCGAGATTGAGTGTGAAGGTATTCCTCAAGAGTTGAAAATATTTTATGAAAATATGTTTACTGACCCCTTTTAGTAGACATTGACATGGATCTATGCTCTGTTCTGATTCAACCAGCTTTTACCAGAGGATGATGTATGGTATTTCTAAAACGTCCATAACAGCAGATGATGAAACAGCAAGCTAGAAGAGGAAAAATAGAGCGATCCAATAGCTGACATCCAGGTAATCCTGCAACACGTGCACTAGGAACAGTTTTGGTTAGATATGGTAAAGTTGATCTACAGAATTACCAGACACTCCTCTAGGGAGCATGTTTGTTTTTTTTAAACATTTTTGCTAATACATAGGTTCAACAATGCAATGGAAATGTTTAAAGACTAAAAGTTAAGCCACAGCTGGTTTATGAAGTGGTTTGGTGCATTTCTACCAGGATCAACTCTTTGAAAAATGACTCCTGCTGCAGGTCTGGACAGTAGTCCCCCACCCAAGAAGGAAGGGCACTTTCCCTCAAAAGCAGCATGCTGCTTGGGCTGCAGGCAGACAGCACACCCAAGAGCCTCCTGGGCACATAACTGTGAAGCTGCTACAGAAGATGGTTTGAAAGACACGCTTCACCCAGATTGACCTAGAAAATTAGGTAAATCATGTAAAGCAGTTGTTTGCCCAGCTAAGCATCCTTTTGACTTCCCTGTTATCAGTTAGCTCTATGCAGGGCATGTCTGCACTTGCATTCACTCAAGGGAGAAAGCAGACATACATTAAAAAATAACTTAGACTCACTTTAAATTCAACTCGTACTTCCAGAGTGAAGTCCTGAGCTTGAAATACAGAATCAGCATTTGTGACACAAAATCAAAGAGATTTATTTACCATGAGGAGGAGAGATGATGCTATACTCTCTCTTCTTCACTGCGTCTATGAATCTTGAATTGTCTGAAACTCCCCAGTCCAGTAACTGATCAAGCTCAGGAGTGGCTCGTTTTTCTGTAGGCCTATAGGTATATATATAGTAGCATTCCCAATATCACATGAGGGTTTTTTTAAGTAGCATTTGAAGAAATTCATGAGTCACCAGATGACTCCCTTTGAACAATGAGAGCTTTATTCACCAGTAATGTGTGGCCAAAGCTCATAAAATACACTCCACAGAAATTATCTGAAAAGGCAATAAACCACCTCTGCAATACATTTCCTTGACTGCCTTTGTCTTTACATGCTTCAAAACAAAGAAATCTTTTTTCATGCAGGTTACACTATTTTGGTCTTCATGTCTGATGGGCCTCTTAACTGACACACCTTGAGCTTTGTGGGTTTGCTTTGATTGTTTACAGAGAGAAGTGTTGACATGATGGTTGATATGGGCTTGGACTCCCAACTCCCACCATACTTCATGGTGTGGTAGAGTTAAAGTTTTGATTCAAGTCCGTCTCTAGTAATGACTTATTAATGTTTACTAGCACACTGCATTTTTTAGCTGTTCATCGTGTTTGTTTTCATACTAAACTCTCCTTCCCCCAAATTCCCAAAGTTGGTCTGCTATTAGATCTGCTAAAAAATTCAGCCAGTGCATATAATTCTCTCCCAAGTCATGGAAACCACAAGTGGGAGTTGTGCTGCAAACATTAAAGGGGTAATGGGACACTGTTATCATTTATGTTTTCATTGTGGCAGCAAGGACAAACCGTGGTTTGGAGATTTCACAATCTTGCAGTTGTGTCAGACAGACAGATTACTATGTAAAATATTCCACAAAATCCTGAAAGGAACTTGAAGTCAGACTCAGTTCAAATTTCAACTAGATGAGCCAGCTGGAAAAATCAAACATAAAAAGGGAAGCGGGGGTGGGGGGAAACGCCAGCATATTTCCTCCTAAATCGTGTCAGTTTGATTTCTGGCAGGCACAAGTTGAGTTCATTATTGCATTTTCTAATACCCCCAAGCTTTGGGACATTTCTCTTTGCTATTTCTCTGCATTCATCACCACACTATTAGCTGAGTCTCCCCAATAGCCTGTGTCTGGAAGCCAGATGGCCCTACTCCTGAAAGAAGCCCCCATTTGTCACATCTGCAAGCACTCCAAAGCCACTGCAATCTTTCTTAACATTTTTTTTTTCCCCCATTTTGATCATGCATATATCATGTTTGTTGGTTTGAGCAAACATCCTCTCCAGGATGAAGTGGCTGGGAACAGAAGAATAAAGGACAAGACTCTGGCCTCTTTGAAGTCCATGGGAATGCTGCCATTGACTTCATTGGGGTCAGGATTTTAGCCAGAGCTTTCCTCCAAAACCAGCATTTGTGTCACATCTTTGACATGGACATTACAGAGAAGGATGAAAAGGGGAGAGATGCTGTTCCCTCAGCAGTGGTCCCTTCTCAAGCAGACAATCGCTATGCCAAGACAGAGCTATGACAGGAAAGAAATTCCTATTTACCCAATTTTGTTATCAAGGCAGGCTCCTGACCCCAGAGTTGACTGAAGCACAGCTCAGAACAGCAGAGTTAGCAGTGCTGGTAGGTGATGGGGCCACCAAGAGCTATTTCAGAGCCTGGGACAAGCACAGCATTGCAGTTCTCTCCCACCTTGGCAGCCTCTAACCAGCGCCACATACCACCCTTGCCCCACTCCTCGCAGGGCAGCCCTGACCCTGTGTCTGTGGCTCTGAAGGGTCACACAGGAGGGAATATCTATAGATCCCAGATGCAGCTAACCACAATATACTTGATGGTCCTTACCATGAAGGCACAGACCTTTGCTACACAGCAGAGGTTATCGTCTTGGATGTAGCCACTGAATAGCACAAACCACTCCAGGGGCTTTTAACTACTAAGCACCTGCATAGCAAGTCAGAAAATCACTCTGGAAAATCAGACACTTTAGCTACCCTCCTACAACCAGGAGATTTTGAGTTAGCTTCAAAACCTCCAGGCCATCTCCAGCATCACTCTGATGCACTCTTTTCATCAGTGGGCTTCTGAGTGTTTCTGCAAAGCAAAGCCACAAGCCAGTGAACCAAATCAGTCAAGTGCATTAACTGAGCACCAGCAACTGCCATTAGAGAATGTGTAGGTGTTAAACAACAAACACCACTAAACCCACAAACAGCTTTTATCCTATTTGCTGTATCGCATACACACGAAGAAGTGTCTGCTTATTTGTTGCCTGTCTTAGCTTCTGCTTGATTTTGTCTTTATAAAGGATTAAAAACAAATTCTCAGCTTTAGCTCACTGAAAAAATAGAGTCAGTGTCTTCATTAATCACCATTCACAGCCTGCTCCACCTTTGATCACAGTCACAAGACTCAGAAGATTCACTACAACACACCTGCTAATAACTACATCTCAGATTAACAATTTGGTGCAAAGAAAAATGTACCTCGGATTAAATGCTGCTCTCAAGTTACAAAACATACTGGATCTGGTATTTTCAGGTTCATGAAATACTGAAAAAAGAATATTTTTATTTGTCAAGTTTGGTTGTTATACTACTTTCTGATCAGTATGGTTTCAAACTTATTAATATGGTTTCTCTTCACATATCCTGCCAGTGTCTTTGCAGTTTGAAGCTAACTCTCTTCCAAGAACGAGTTGTGCAGCCCCACCTTCTCCAAAGTCCCCTGGTCACCATATAACACAGTCTGTGGTTATAGCACCTCTCTGGTGCTAGCGTTACAGATGGCTAGGCATTTTCCCTAGAACATTTTTCCCATTAATCTTATGATGAAGGATGACCTCATGCAGAGTACTCAGTTTGACTTGACTACTCTTCTGCAAACGTTTTTGTGAATAGGCAGGAACAAGAAAGAGAAAAGAGAGTGATTGCCACTGTCTACTCTAACACCAGAGAGGACACCAAGTGAAACTTGCAGGCAGTAGGTTCATATAGAAAACCAGAGCTCGTAGTTCACGGAATTAAGCTTTGGCATCCTTTTCTATAGGACATTGACAGTGCCTAAAACTTACATGAGCTTTACAAAAATGTGTTAGATATATTCTTTGAGGGGGAAAAAAATCCATGAAGAAATGTCAAGCAAGATATTCTCTTCATCAAGTGCACTGCCATCCTAAATATGCCAATTTTAAGAAAGAGAAGCCTATGCTAATAGCAAGTTATCCTTCCTATGAATCTTAGCAGGTGTTAGAGAAAAATACCCAGAATATATCCCAAATTCAATAGTATTTCATGCAGGCCTGTGCAAGAGGTAAAAAAAGAATAACATCTGCATGATTAAATATAGTTGCTGTAGGAAGAGTTTAAAAGGCTATTGCCAGCATTAGTTTCTTGAATTTTTATAACCTTTCACTTCGATCCTTTTAATTGCCCTTTTATTACATTTGTTCAATGATTTTTACATTCACCTTTAATTATATTTTTTTATTGCACAAGACTGGGATCAAATTTAGATGAACTGCTTTAAATGGGAAGGATGATAAATTCTGGCATATGGCTGAAACATGAAAGTGAACACTGTTCCTTTAATATAGAAAGCATCTGCCTGGAAATTCTATAAAATGCCAAGAGAGCCCCTTCTCAAGACATCAGTCCAGTCTGTGAGTGCTTGTTGACGTCAACAATAAAGAGGAAGAGTGGGAGCTAACAACTAAGAGGCCACATCACCAAGTGTTCCAGCCACTTGACTGCCCGAGCTTTCCACATTTTGCCCTTCTCCTCTTAGGGGAAAGCAAAACCCAAGATGAATTCCGATCTTTTTAACAGGACGGATGGTAAAACTCCTTCAAATATGAGTTTTGCTTTTGTGGTATGCTGATAAACATGTGCTGCCTGTATCCAGTGAAGTTCCCCTCCGGCCAGTAACCTTCCCCTTCAGAGTGGGATGTCTAGGAGAGAAAAGATCGATGACTTGCTACCCATCATGCAGCATCCCTTGGCCCAGGACAATACTCATATTAAAGGGGAACACAAACCATCAGCCAAAATTCAGAAGTGCTTCCTAATCAATGTTAGAAGAGGTTGCTCGTGCTTTAGTTCTAACACAAGTATTTCATCACCTCTTTTTTGGAACAACTGAGTTGCTCTGCCTTGCATAAGCAGTCCCCATGGCACGTGAGTCTTTCTCCACAAACAAGGTTCATCATGGTCCAGGCCTTTGGCTGCAAGCTGTGAAGGCTCACCTCCCCAGGAGACAAAATCCAGCCTCACCCCTCACTGCATGGCAGCGGCACGGTGAAGTCTTTGCCTGCATATGGTTACTAACCCAACAGTACACATGGCCTGCAGAGATCTGAAGCTTTGTAGCACACTGGATGTAAACTACAACAATTTCACAGTACCAAGGGCTCTTAAATGTTTCATGGCCAGTTAGGAGTCTTATTAATTAAACATGCTCCATGTTATTACAGCTCTTGTATCTGTTAAGCACTGAATTGGTGCCCTGCTACACAGAGTGACAATGCCGCTGTCCTTTGGATCTTACATCAGTGTTTTGACTTATTAGTTTGGTTGTTTAATCCAGATTTTCAAACATGTAATTAACAAAAACTGAACGCTTCCTTTATGTAGCTGTAGCACTGGCCGTACTTCCTAATTCAATCACTTCTCATGGGCTTGTACTAATTATATCACTTTGGTTTTATTTAAATGCCTTTGAAACCTTTTCATTCAGAAGGGAAAAAAAAAAAAAAAAAGTTTAACTTTATATTCAGCTCAGTAATGCATCAGGATCTCAATTTGACCAGTACTCTTGCTGACGGCTTTGAAATTATCAACTTTTCATTTTCAGCTTTATCCCAAATTCATCTGCAAGACATTTGATGTTTCTTTCTCCCCAGGGGAGGTAATGGGTTGGACATAGGATATTTGAGCTCATTGATACAACAATAGCATCAGTTTCAGCAGAAGACAGAAATTTGAAGTAAAAGAAAAAATACATTTATTATCGAGTGGGCTCATATGATTAAAATTCCACAACTAGCTCCTGGGGTCTAGGTAGGAGTAGCATCCATAGATCTGATCTGGTATTTCCTCCCTGAAGTTATGACACCTTTTCAGTTTAGGAAGAAAATTATTTATTTTCCAGTGAATTTCTTCTCAACATACTTCATTGCCCTCACAGTCAAGTCACCTGCTTTTTCTGTGTGAGAGGTGTGGTAGGCAGTACTTGAGTGATGCTCATGAAAGCCGTAGGGGTTTGGAGGACCCTTGAGAGTCACACACCAACAAATTTTTCTGAGTGCCCCTGAGAGCAGGGAAGAATCAAAGCCAAAAAATTAAGGTTGGAGCTCTCCCTCATCTAGCAGGTTGTGTGCTGCTACTGCAGCACAGCATGCTGCATGGTGACCTCACGCATCCAGGGACAATAAAGGGAAGTAAAAAAAGAAAAAGGTCCAGAAAGAGTCACTGGGGTGTTTGTCACAGTCACCCATGCTCTAGCTGGTGGTGTGTGGAGACAGGTTGTAAGGGAAATCTGTGGGTTTTTTGCCAGCCAGAAATAGAAGAGCTGAAGGGGTGGCCCCCAAAATATGATCCATTTGCTCTACAGGGGAGAGAAATGGGCAAAGCATATCTCCTCCGTGCCAGTGCACTTAGAGAGGAGAGGTCTTCTACCTGGAAAGAGCAATGGGATGATCCCTGGCAGAGCATCTTGCTGTTTTACTAGACCAGGATGGCAGACCACATACACCTAGATCAGAAGCACTGGGGTTTTCCCCTTCTCCCACTTCAGACTTTGCTGCCCACATGGTTTCTCTGCACCATGTAAAGACAAAAAGGAGACTGGGGCAGTTTTGCTCCCACAGGGGACAGAAAGGAGCAAGAACATCCCTTTGCTTCCGAGAGAAGAAGGACACCATGTTCTGCTCCTTTTCCCACTGTTTTCTTCATGGCTGCTGGGATCTAGCTATGCTTTCAGCTCCAAAACAACATGAATCTTTGCTTATCAGAGGAATAATTTTAAGGGGTTTGCAAGTAACAGCTGAAGCTCCTTTTTCTACAATTTCTGCAGCAGCACCAGGTGCTATCGCTTGACAAGGGACCCACAAGAGGCGTAAGGACCTATTCTTTTTGCTCCAAAGGTACAAACCCGGGATTACAGACACCTATCCTTGTTTAGACAGGAAACTGACCATGCAGTCCAAAGACGTACCCACTGATAAAAAGTTCTCTTTGCTTTCCACTCCCCTGCTCCTATGGGGCACACAGCTCAGCCAGAGCAGATGAACAGCTTTTCTTTTCATCTGAGCTGACAGCCCTCTTCAGGGAAGGCACATAACCACCAAAAAAGCTACTGCCAACAACTATGCTGGACTATATTTTATCTGACACTTATATACCTGTACCTCTGATAAAGTAAAAGGAACCACTCCTATTGAGTATTCATACCAAGCCTGCCACAGCTACTGATGTAGTCCTCAGAAAAAGTTCTAACTGGGATGTCTATTAGCCATTTTATGTAGCACACAAAATGTTATCCCTTTAGGAGGCATAGCAACTCCCACCCTTGAACTGGCATTCGTAGTGGCCAGGATAATCTCCAGCCATCCACCTGCCTATGCCCATGAGAGGTGGCATGTCCTAAATATGTAAAAGAACAGCTGCATGACAGTTATGGTAATTCAAGTATCAGAGGGACACAATGGGACCAGCAGCAGCAGCGAGGATCACGTTTCCTGAGACTGCAATGAACACCAGGCCTGAACATCAGGCAGGAGACAAGATTTGCAGAGCCTCAAGAGGTGGGCTAGTCCAGCGCTTCTCCACCACTTCAAATCCAGTGATCCTCTTCCAAAAATAATTAGCAGGCCATCTCATACAGGGCTGTCACAGCAGCTCATCAATTTATAGCCCGTAAAGATCAGCTGAAAGTTTGAACATTTATGAATTACTTTTCTGTGATGTGTTCATTTGGCACATGTGTGGGAATGTCCACATACTTTTTTCCTTGGCCAGTTTGCCTTCTTTGCAGTCATTCCCATGGGGTGCAGGTGGAGAAGCTCTGGTCCAATCCAGCTGGACTGCAGAGTGAAGTCAGCTGTACCTATGGGATCCCTGACAGCTGTTTTTCTACAGCACCAAAAAAATTGCTGAAAGTAACAGTGTGAGCTCTCAGATTAGAAGGACTCAGTGCTCTTCTGTTAAGGAGATGAGAGGTTTTAATCGCTTTTTTTGGGAGGGATCCCATTGTCCAACACAGTACTCCAGGTACAATAACCAGGAGATTTTAATTTAAAGAAATAAAAAGATGAAGACTGTTGCCTAACACACAGATATAAAAAAGACAATTTCAGTCTGGATGATTGACTCCAATTTACAACAATCTTGTAACAATAATCATTTCAATAATGTGGCTTGCCAAGGGTTTTAGGGCAGCTAACTGAATTATAGCAAATCTTTACAATTACGACGTTTGTAATGAACGCAGTTAGTGAAGCCTCAGCGGCCTTCCCTTATCATTTACCATTGACTGATTGCTCATTGGAAGAGGAGGCCACCCTTCATCAAAGAGCAGCAGAGCAGCACAGAAACCAGCCAAGCCTCTTGCAGCTTCAAGGAGACAGAGCTGCAGGGGTGGAGCACAGGCAATGTGCAGAGGGTCCTCATGCCCCTCTTTGTCATTTTTGCTAAGGACTGTCTGGATTTATTTATTCCTGCTCTGGCTCCTTTTCTTCCATTACCCCTAAGCATCTCTGAATCCAGAGAAGAAGCAGCTGGTTGTGTTGCTGCAACTTTGCACCAGGCTTTGCTGGGAAGCAGGACTGCCACTGACAGAGGGGGCAATGGGACAGCTGGCCTGTAAGGCCAGCTGTTATGGGGAGGGCACATTTCGGGTTATTTTGTGGCATAAAAACACCACAACAAGGGGAAAGGGCAAGCCTGCCATTTCCTTCCACTCTGGGCTCATTGAAGGTCCCATTAAGGAAGTACTTAAACTATTATTTTCCTTCTGTGGGCTATATACTTGCAGGCCACCTTGATAAAGGGCAATTCCCTTCCCTTGGGGGATGCAGGCATCCTCCTCAGGGCTGGGCCAGAGCAGGTTTGCTGCATGCTCACAGACACTGTGCTTCAGGGAGAGCAAGGGGCTGCCCACGGCATTCACTTCTCCCTCCTGCTTCTCTGTGGTTGTGTCACCACCAGCAGACACGTGGTCATGGGTCACCTCCTTAGCAAATCTCTGCTCACTGGCTGAAGCAGGGCAAAGTAAAACAGCCTCAGCCTGCAGGAGGCTGGAGAGGGCAGTTCCTCAACTGCCTCAGGTGATTCCCCCTCATGCAGCACTGATACTGCTTGAAGGGGAAAACAGTCCTAGCTGAGATCCGTGGAGATATATGAATCACATCCTTTGGATGTGACATAACATCTTCAATCTGCAGAAATAAGCATCCCCCAGCAAGTCCAGCGTCTTTTCAAGCTCAATCAATTGCAGTTCATAATCAGAAAAGAAAAACTAAAAAAGGCCCAGAAGTAAATTTTATCCATGCCAGAAGTCATCACAGGAGACTTTGATGGCTCTTGCTTCCTGTTCTCCATCATCCTAACAAGCTGGATAGTCAATGTCCCTGTCATGAGGCCACACCTCTGAGAGAGCAGAGCACCCATGGATGGCCAGCCTTGCTTGGTCCTCCTCACTCAGGCTGCTCAGCAAGGCTCTTCTGAGCATGCAGTCAAGATCTAATGTGGAAATCATCAAACCAAATATGTGTATCTACACTGTTGATATCCACACTGGAGTTTGTTGTTGAAGTTCCCTCATAGTGTGCAGAGATAAATAACTTTGTCTTGTTCAGACGTGACAAGATACTGTACGCAAGGACTGCCTGTTCCATGTTGCCATATAGTGAGCCCCCAGGGTGACTGTGGCTGGGGTCACTACCTACAGTGTGACATAGTTAAATGATGTGAAACTCAACCTAGCATTCAAAATAAGCCCCTTGGCTGGCACCCGAATGTCTGCTCAGACAACGTGCCGTAAGGTACGTGCCTGGCACCTTGCAGCTGCCCTGGGTAGCTCTCATAGGTATGAATCAACTTGGCTACAAGTGGACAATGTGGCATTACTGCAGCCATAACTCACACTCTGGCCTTATGTCTGGAGTAGACACGTTAATGTTGACTTCTGCAAGCAAGTGCAGTGGGAGCACAGGTTAGCAGATCCTCAGATTCACGTTACAAAGATTGAACATCCTTTGGCTTGACACAACATTCAGCAGTTCGAGCAGCAGCTGGTAAGCATACACATGCTCTCAACTGCTTTTCTTTGTTAGCCTGATATCAATAGGAAGTTTTCCTACCAACGATGGTGATGTGTGACTGTGTCTGAGACTTCTAAAACTGTCAGTTTTCATCACCTAAATAAATAAGCAGTAACCAAAGCGAGTTGCAACCTAAGTAGACTTTAGGGAGCCCTCTGTATTAGTATTGCACCAGGTCATCTCTGCATTTGTGCTTAAAAGCTTAAGAGAAGTCAATGGGATTTTGCAACTTAGCAGTAGAAAATCATCCTTTTCATCACCAGCAATGAAAGCCAGTGGTTCAAAAATTCTTGGCATGCTGAGACCACCATTTCTCCTGCTGTTAAATAGTCTTCCATTCATCCTTTGTGCTGCTTTATCCCGACTACCTCTGACATCTTTCTCTTATTCTGATACCAAACATTTCCTGGGAAAGCGGGCATCTTTTTCTTCTAGGTTTTTGCAGCACCTGAAACAGTAATAGTGATAATAATAATGATTTGTATATTTCCAAAGGAGATACACAGTGACATAGCATATTTTAACAAAATGAAGAAATCAGTGTACTCCTGTAAGAAGCAAAGCCAAAAGACGTGAGTGCTCCTAGCTCCCAGCTTCAGGACTTGATTTATCACTTTGCAGTATTGATCATTATAAGCTTGGGATATCTACTGTGCTGCTCTGGTTTCTTTGCCAGCAAGAGTTATAACTAATTCAGTCACACAAACCCAAATCCCACCTTAAAACATTACTTTTCTGCCCTCATGACTTAACTCTCATCGTTCTTGGCAGATGGCGCCCCTCAAACTGTCTGCAGACGAAGTTTGGTTTTCTTAATGACAGTAAAATGAGCCAAGGTAGTTCTGCATTGCGCAGATGTACAGCACCCTCGATAGAGAGAACAAAGATCTCCCTCACATTTGTGTGTATTATACAACCATGGAAAGAAACAAGAATATGTCCCCAACAAAAATTAGGAGGTCTTTTGTATTTAAATTATTCAAATGTGGGTTTGCTTTTAAATCTCAAGCTCGAGGTAGATTTCTTCCACAGCATGGCCTACATTCAGGATACTGAATACATAACTATATATACAGCTGAACATATAACTGTGCTGAACAAAAGGGAGAACTGGCAAAGACCTGCCACTGAGTCTCCTGCCCCAATTAACCTTGCTCCTGGTTGGTGCTATAATTGACTTCTGCTCTTTATTAAATGCGGAAGCACTTAGTCTATTGCTTCTGCTCCTGAGCTTAGCAAACTACCAGCTGAGTCTTTTCTTAGCCCCATCACAAGAACAATAAGGAAACAGTGTGAGCTTCAGCTGCAGCCCACGGCCCCCCTCTTCCCCATGGTGTATACACATTTTGAAGAGAAGGTAGAGCCTACGTGGGGCATGCTCTCAGAAGCAGAATCAACACTACTAGCTGCCCTGTCCTATTCACAAATGTATTTTTTTTTTTACTAGTTTGGTGTGAATACCTCAGTCACCAGAAAAGAAGTTGTGTGTTTATGACTCCATCAGGAAAAATCAAAACTCCAGTTCTAAAAGCCAAAAAACCTTGTTCCCTCCCCTTCTCCCTGTTAAAATGATTTTCAACACAGCTGCATTGTTTCAACAATTTCTGCTAAAAGAAATCAGACTTCATACTCGAATGGGCAGAAACCTCAACAGGTTTTGCTTGATGGTAAACCCTTAGCAAGCTGAAGAAAGCAAAATTTCATTTCTTTCAAGGATTCAATGCGTGCACACAGGGCTGAGCAGCACCTTTTTCACTGGGTGGAGGCATGATATGCTATAGCTGCCAGGTGAACCATTAAAGATATTCCCTGAAAGCGAGCAAGCAGAAGGCAGGCAGTGAAATTGCTAGAACTTTTTTCGTACCTGGCAGAACAAGGGTTTTATCTACTCCAGGGAAAACAAGAGGAATTGCTAGCATCTTCGCCAGCCTGACCTCATAGAAGCAGGGGTGAGCCAAATCCTGCCCTTAAAAAGCCAAATTGAGACAGTAGAAAGTTGCAGAGACTCTGATCTGTCTTTAGAAAACAGGAGCTGTCAACAATTCAGCTACACAGAGGTTAACGCAAGCCAGGAACCAATGCCAGAGGGTGCAGGGGAAGAAAAACAGTCAGTGCAAGGACTTGATCCTGCAGTGCCTTGGGTACTCATTTTAGGTTAGAAGCTCAGAGCTGAGGATTTTTTGTTAAACTGATTTTTTTTTTTTTTTTAATTAGCCGTGATTTTGTGACTGAGGTGTGACAGGGAAAACAGACAACGTTTTCCTACACTGTGGCTTTGGGCACCAGCTCTTCTAGCCAGCCTACATGGATGTTCAGTCAAAGCAACTGCAATAGGTTGTATTTTTAGGCTGATTATGCTTGGATATCTGAAAAGTAAGCCAGTTGTTTCCACCTAGCAGCTGTTATATACCACAGCCCATCAACCCCATAAAAGAATTTGGTTCTCCACCAGCTTTCAAATCTGTCAAAATGACCTGAAATATTTTGGGAAAGCATCACCTTCCTTCCTTGGATGGATTTTTCTTTTTTTCCACAAGTAAAATGTGAGCTGTGATAATTGACAGAGAGGGTAGGAAAGGGATTCAAAGGCAATGAAAAAAGGAAGTCTCGTTTTTTAAGTGATGCCATCAAACTGTACAAGCCTTGACACTTCTATCTCCCTTCCAGAATACTGGCTTCAGAGAGACAACTGCCTGCACACCTGGTTGAGAAGTAGCTGTGATAGCTCCCCATGATTCATTTAAAGTATTATCACCTCCTATCACTGATGAAGTTACCTATTTGTTCAATGTGTTCAGAATAAAGGTCTAAATATGCCCAAATTACATGCAAAAGGATCTTCAGAAGTTCTGTACATGTCAGAAGGGTCTTTTTACTCAGCAGGCTGCATTTTTTGATACTGGGAGTATTTTAATACAAGACATTCAGTTCAGATCTCCTATACATAAAAAAGAGCACTCCAGGATGCAAACTAATTAAACACCTCAAGTACTTTTCTAATATTCTAGTTTTTCTATGCATATTTTTCTCAGTCTCATACTGAAACAACTTGAAGAAAATATTAAAAAAAAGTGTTATTTATTATTTTGTCAAAAATCTACATAGCATGAAAATATTTTAATAAAATTAATCCTCTAACTTTCATATCCGTCAGATTTGGAAAACTTTTATACCACTTGTTTCCTTTTTTCTGTAAGAGAAGCATTCAAGCAAAAAATTCCCAATAGTCAAGTTCAAAATCTGTTCCTGCCCATTCTTGTCAACATATCGATTTTCAACATTTGCTTATGATCAATAATACCGAAAACAGAGAAAGCAGAGAGTAACTCCTCAAAGGCCTTTCTTTTTTCTAGTGCAATGGAAGACATTGAAGTGTTTGACTTTATCCCATACTCCATTAAAAAACAGTAAAGTCCATAAAATGAGGCTGTCTAGGTTTTCCCCAAAGGCCTCCGAAGGAACCATATTCAAAGTCTGCCAGCACATTTTGTGCACTTGTACTATTTCAGGTGACCCATGAGATGTGTGTCCCTCCCAAGCTGTTTATCGTGTGCTGCTTATTTGTGTGCCCCTGCAGACATGGCTTCCACTTTATCTGCAGTTGCAGCCTCTTGGGAGATGTGGTCCCCACAGGAGCCCCTCTCATACCCCCAGCTCCCCAACCTGTGCCTCTTCAAGGGTTGGAAGTAAACAGTGCTTCTGCCTAATCCCAGATTAGGCAGCCAGATGTCATACAACCAGTGTCAAAAAATCTGATACACATTATGGAGACCAACAGAGAGCTACAAGAGCATGAGTGATGACTCTCGAGCTAACCATAGCTCCCTCTTTGAAGTTGTTGTTAAGACTTTCAACACAGATGCTAGTTATGACAGCCAGCCAAACAGTTGACCTCTACAGCTCTAAATTCTATAGCTGATCACAGAGCAGTCAAATGGGTGATGACTTTTGGTCACATCAGTTTGGGTTGAATTTAAAGCCTCAAGGCAGACTTGAGAGCAGAAAGACTGTTTTCCATTACCAAAACCATAAGGTTTGTTTGAAAATATAATGGCACTGAAAGGTAGGCTAATAACAGCATTTTAGCTTTGCATTTTCATTTTTGAACTTTTGGCCTCATCTGTAGTGTCATGCCAGTGAAGGACATGCTTGTAACAATGAAATGAGATTAAAAGTGTTATTATTATTAACTCAATATTTCTCACATAGAGCTTACATTATAAACGTTTAGCCTTACAGTTCAGGTCTAATTTTCACAGAGTAGATCTAGAAGTAGCATAGAAGATATTCTTAGAAGTAGCTTCCTGTAAGACAAACAAATGATATGTAATTAAATTTTGTGCAGTAAAAAGCAAGAAATAGTCAAAACATTAAGAAT
The DNA here is from genome assembly GCF_034619465.1 of Leptosomus discolor. NCBI lineage: Eukaryota > Metazoa > Chordata > Aves > Leptosomiformes > Leptosomidae > Leptosomus > Leptosomus discolor. The sequence continues at coordinate 95,972,540 of NC_141391.1, read as the reverse complement.
TGCCAAATGGGTTCATCCCATATAGTTGACACCTCTGTCTAAGCCTCAGAAAGAGGAGGCATGGACAGATATATACTCCCTGTGTAAACTAGCTCTATATTTATCCACAAAGGTAGCTCTAACCCAAAAGCTAACACCAAAGAGGACAGTTAAAAGACTAAAGATTTTAGATACCAAGGCAATGGACACTCTTGTAAAACTTGCAGGCAGGCAGACAAAACAGACAAAAGAAGCAGAAGCTAAAAATAGGAATCTGTCAACATGCATCTTTGGGAGATCATTCATCCTATGCACAACTACCAGCAGGAGTGAAAAGCTCGTTACTGTTCACCAGTTACAAAATGCAAAACAAAGGTTCAGAATGAAATCCAACAGCTTTAAGGTCACATTTCTTAAAAATGCTCATGAAGTTATTCCCTCTGTACATCTTAAGTGAGGCGTTGGTGATGCTGTTTCATGGGTACAGCATATCTGAAACTCTTTCCTAAATCCAGCCGTAGATCTGCATTGCCTTTGATAGACAGGCATCTCCCCCAGGCTGGGGCCGTAAAATACAAAACGCAGAAAGTGAGCATATCCTTAGAGAAACTGTCTTTAAGTAGATTGTTGCACCTAAATGTTTATCCCCAGTTATAAGTATTACTATTTCAAATATTCTCCATAACAGATTCTGTAATTTATGTGATGACAGAAATAAAGGCTAAACCAAACCAGAAAACTTTAAAAACACACAAACCTGATAGACTAATTACCTTCCAAACTCTGTCCTCAGACAAATGCCATGCTTCCATACTTATCCCTGTGTTGTACTGCAGCAGCAAAGGGTTACACAGAATCATCACAGAATGGTCGGGGTTGGAAGGGACCTCTGGAGATCATCTAATCTAAGCCCCCCCCCCCCCCCCCCCCGAAACAGGTTCACCTAAAGCAGGTTGCACAGGATGGCATCCAGGTGGGTTTTGAATATCTCCAGAGAAGGAGACTCCACAACCTCTCTGAGAAGCCTGTGGGGTTTCCTACTTCCTCTGAATAACTGCTCTTAACTAGAGGCTTCTTGCAAAAACACTTTGCCTTCTCATGGACGTCGATGGGAACTCTGCAATCAGTCTCCAAGAAGAGCAAACCCCACCAAGGACTGGCACCCTCGGTAAGGCAACACTGGAATGAAAAGCACAAGCCAAACAAAACGGGTGTCATGAATGACTGCATGAGAAACAGCCTCCATCAAATGCACATTCAATGTCATTGATGTGGGAGCGTGATGTTAATAACGTGGGCAGATCTTGTCACGCTACAAAATTTGGCAGGCTGGCAGGAGAGTACAACTATGTTTGAATTTCAGAAACCAATGGCTAACACTGAGACACAAAAGAATTTGTACACAGGTCATTCCAAGAGTGTATAGCATTTCAGGCACCTCTTCATAGGAGGTGTTTGTACACTTTTTAAACGTAAAAGAACATTTTAACAGACATCCATTTAAAAAATAGAGATTCCTGAATATTAAAGGTTCTTTTTCTTTCAGATGCAGGAAAGTTTGCTGAATAAATTATCAGGAAAGAGAAGCTGATTGTATCTTTAAGAAAACCCATGCAATACATTAACATGTATGAAAAAAATCAAATTAAGAGTTGTCATCTTGCCAAAGAAATGCACCCACTCTGATGCCTAAGAGCAGAAAGGCAGTGGCTGTGCAACAACATTCAAATTCCTGCTGCCAGCAATAGGACTAACTTCACTGTGTTGTTCTGCAAAGTCTGGGGGTGGTTTTACTTGTTGCTTTCCAGAAAAATAAATAAATATATAAATAAATAAAAATATTCATAAGAGTACCCCACAGAAACAAGAAACTGTTTAGGAGCTCTGCTAAGGATGCCAACTCTGTTCCTCAGATGTGAAAAACCATGGCAATGGTAGGCAGGAGAAATCATATATAGGTGACACTGTTAAAGTAGATTGCTCTTTAATTGTCTGCCCTGGGCAAGTATTATCTTCTTTTTCCATTCTTCATTCTGCTTTTCCCCCACATCCCTGACACTAATGTAAAGTTTCGTTTTTCAACTATTAATAAACTAGTAATGTTATGAAAACCTTACATCTAGTTGAATACTACCAAATTAACCGCCTAATCACTGATCAAATTTATTTCTATGTAAAGGAAGACTATCTGCTTTGAGATCAGTGGCACTGTATTAGGTTAAACTTGGAGAAGATCAGAGTCATTCTCAAGATTACTGTCTAGGATAAAGCTTTTTCCTCTCCTGTTCATTCTTCTTCAGTCTGAGGCCAGATTAATTTTTGGGAACCATATTGCTTAAAGAGTAGGCTACAGGTGAATTTCCACCAATTTGATTGAAAGGTGAATCTTAAGCTGATGTAATCAAGCAACAGCAAAATAAAAGATGTTTTTCGAAACTTCTAAGATGTTTAGATTGGTTTTAAGAGTGGTTCACACTGATTTAGCTTAAGAGGCAAACAGCTTGCACACCTGTTTACAAGGTCTGTCCTCAGCTAGAGGTTACAGTCCATCAGCTGGGATGTAGGAATTAACTCAACTGCCCACACTTAGTCCTTTAAGCACAAAGGGGCAGCAGCTTTACAAACAAGTCCAGCTTGAACATGAGCACCTGTCTGATCTTGGCTGAAGCCAATTCCTTTCTCATTTGATCTAGCCTGGAATAATCTGTTATCCCTCTGAAATACAAATATCTATGCAGGCTTTGGGGCTTGTTGACTAAATCAAATAAAAATTGATTCATGGGGCATCAATACAATTTACCTAAGTCCCCTTACTCTTACCATGCTCCACATCCTAAGCCCTAGTATTTTGGCCATGATCTCAATGCAGATTTAAATATCAAGTTAACCAAGATATATACACTCTGCCGCACAGTGAGTCTCACATAAATCCTTGCCTCTGCTTTGACTGGGCTTGATCTTGGACCTGCTATGCATTTCTCTGTGCTCCCATGGCTGTGATGTCTGGTATCAGTGGGAGCACTGAGCAGCTTGCAGGATCAGTCTCTAAAACCCTGATTATAATGGGTATTGAGAGACTCACATTCCCATCGACAGTACCACAGTCCCATGCTGCCCAGCACTTCTGGCCTCAGAGGGAAGAAGACACTTGGCTGGTTTATATTTTCAGTGTATACCTACAACTTCTTCCCTAAGGTTACAGTCTTCCCTTGCTGTATGCCTAAAATTAAGTCTTCACTTGTATGCCGGGTTTCAGCACACAGTACATGGAAATGTCATGTTACTCCTCCTTCAAATATTCTTCCACTCGGTCCTCTGATATTTTTCTTCAAACTCGTCTTTTTCAGCCTGTAACTGCTTAAGTCCAGCGTTATTCAGCATCCTTTCTCTGGCCTCTAATTTTCTCATCACAGCGACTTTATTTTCTGCACAGCACACTCCAGGAACAGCTGTTGCTATTCCACCAGGATCCTCCTCAGACTGGCTGTCAGGAGGCTGCAACATGCTCCAGCTCCCCTGTTCTGCCTGCCTTTGCCGACGGACATCCCCAAAATTCCTGGGGATTCCTCACATTCAGGTGTGCCTCTCACCTACCAGTGAGGTGTTTCTGCATCCTGTACCAGCCGTAAGAGGACAAAAAAAAAAAAAAGGTAGTTTCATGACAGCATTTCTAGGAAGCCTCCCTTTACTTCAGGGAACTCAACCACACCAATGCTGCAGAGTTATAGTGTCCTAGCTCTAAGTCTGCCTGGCTTTTACTGTATGTCCTTGGCTGTTACATATTTGAGGAGATGCTGTGTAAAGCCCACCCAGTGCCCCACTGAACTACAGGGTATGATGGCTAGAGCTTATCTCCAAGGGAAAAGCTAGTCCCTGTGCGTCTCAAAGGGGCGATCCCCCCAATCTCCCCAGCACCCCATCCTTAGGCCTGCTGCTGGGCTCCACAGGAGTGTTCAGACATTTGGGATCACATTTCCTCACGGGTGGGGACTGTTTGCCAGTCAGCCTGAAACCCTTCTGAAAACCAGAGCATTCTGCAAGAAAGAATAAGCTTAATAAAACAGTCTTGGAGCAAATTTATAAAAATGAAAAGGAAGCACTATCTCTCAGCTAACTTCATCCTGGCTTGGCTCTTTATTTCATCCAGCTGAAGTGCTGTCAGGACCTGTCTCAGCTCCAAGAGCCACAGTCAGAGCCTTAAGAGCCTGGAAATCCTGAACAGTTAGTGTTGAACTCAAACACCTTCATTACTTTCCAGCTCCTTAGGCAAGGCATGAAACAGGATGCTGCCCTGGGGATGCTCCCGTTCCTACATACTCCTCTCTTTGCAGGTCCTTCAAGTGCAGACATCACATGGAGTGTTACCTGCAGCTGTTAACTCAATATTTAATCAAAAGATGCATTTTCGTCGTGCAACCTGTGGGATTGTTGTCTCTTACAACTTGTCTTTAGGAATGTGGATATCCCCTGGGCATAGGCCAGACACAACCTCGTATCACCATTTGTGTGGCCAATGAGCTCCAGGCTTTCCTGAACAGAGGAATAAGGACTGGGTTAGTCATTTTCCCTGAAAGCAGCCCGTGTACTCACTGTGGATGAGATGATCTCTGCACTCCCCCAGGGCGACATTTAATCCTAAATCTACTGTGATGAAACATCTCTACTGCCAAAAAGGGTATGTCTACCCTCTCCAGCAACACTTCCCCACCCCTTTCCCTACAGCCAGCATTGATATAACCATGTGAGCAGCCAACCCAGGCCAAACAGCTCTTCAGTGTACACTTTGCTTGCTGAACTCCCTGAACCAGCACATCATGGAGTCAAACACACAGCAGTACTGGTGCAAACAAAGCAGCTGGAGAAGCAGTCTTGCTCTTTGGCTGGGGGGAAGGGAAGTGGGGCGGCTCATTTTGGCAGCAGCTCACAGTTAGGTTGACTTAACTACCCACTTCATGCTCAGTCCTTACAACCTGAAAGCTACATTTTATGCAAACACATGAAATTACTATCATGAACTGTACAAACAGAGGATGTGACCACAGACATGACTAACAGCAGGAAGGTGGGGGTTACGTTCCTAACTTGATTGACCAAATACTGGTCCTAGGCTTTAACACCTTCATTGCTAAGTCCATGGAGATGTGGCATGCCAGCACTAAAAGCTTGCAAATCTTTAGCATGCATGCAGGTTAAACATTTATTAATTTTCCATACTAAATGTTGAATTGGGCGATTCTACAGCTCCCTTGAGGCTCATCTTTCCGTCACACCATGATGTCATGTCACCATTCAATGTGGCTTGTCACAGTAGGACTGCAGCCTCCAAGTGTCTGCTCCAAAAGCAGTATTTCAGACTACGGGTTTCTAAACCCACACATAGCAGTTGTTACAATAGGTCATGAAACATCTCCCGTGCCTGACTTCAGTAGTTTCATGTTTGCTTTTGGTGAGAACAGCAAAGGCTTTCTCCAGGAGATGTTCTGTCATCTCTGTAGAGGATTTGATAAGAAGCAAGTGGTAAATGTCACTTGCATCTTCACTTACCACCCAGCTGAAACTCAGCTTGATACTTCTGGACTTCCACTTTTAAGTGCTTGTTGCTCAACTGTTTCAACAAGTTAGATAAGCTGGAAAAATGTAGCGAGAACACACACCAGCCTTCCAGAAATTAATTTGCTTCAAGCTACTTGATATATGGAAAGCAGCAGCTAAATCTAGCAATGACTTCTGCTGAAAGCTACCACCGGTGATGAAGACCTGTACTCACCACAGTATTTCAAGTTTAAAAGTAGGCCTGAAAGGTACTGGGGATCGGTGAGTAAAATGTTGGCATTTTACTTTAAGAGCCATGATCGGAGTGGAAGATGTTGCCCTAATAAAATCTGCTGTGTACCTGCTCTTAGTAGATCACAGAGAAATTGACAGTCTATACAGGAGAGAAAGGCTAGAGCTCAGCTTGCCAGCAGGCTGACTTTCTTCTCACTACAGATTTGAGGTTACTGGCAGACAGCCCATGTAGCAATTTAGTCCTCATAGCAAGCATGTTTTAAAAAATATTTTCCATAAAGACAGACACACTGTAGCCACTGAGACTCCAGAGAGCTGCCGTATAGGCCCTCCTGCCCTTTGGAGGCTCTGGTTTGATTTCCAGGTAACACAAATCAAAACCGAAATTGCAATTATATCTGTACCAACAAAAGTACTAGTTCTCCACATGGCAGATAACAAAAAGAAGGATGAAATGTTCCCAAAGAATGAGGAGAAGCACACTGCTTTCTTTCCTTCCAAGAGCTACAAGTGTGTCTGCATCTTGAGAGAAGAGGAGCTCTTCCAACAAAGTACCACACCCTGACCCTTCTAGGGCCCTACGGTTTTGTCACAGGCAGTAGTGACACTCACATTCCACAATCACCACATCTGCATCCACACAGACAAGGCAAGAGTCTGAAATTACATAATCGTGATTTAATACTGCCATGTAATAGCCTACTAAATCTTGGTAACAGCCGGTGACCAGTCACATTCCCAGAATGCATCTCTGTTCTTCACCGCTGCTGTTGCAAGTACTGATCTATAACTGTGAATTCATACATTCAGAAGTAGTCAACAAACTGGAAAGGTAAGCACACTTTCGCCCGTGGTAGGGCTGTAAGTAAAAAATGAATAAAATTGAGTGTATGACATTTGTGAGAAACATGTAGACACTAAAGAGCACAAATTAACAGGGAATTAACCCCATCTACTCTCAGATCCATCACTGCTTGTGGCTTGCTGGCTGTTGTTTCTTTTTTTTCAAAGCAACATGTAGAAGCAGCCTAAACCATCAGTCCTCCCTTTGGTTAAACAGGCACAAGAAGGGAGTGAGTGTTCGCAGAACTGACCCTTCCATGGCACTTAGTAAGCCAATGTCTAGAAACATGGCTGTCAGGATGGCAAAAAGCTGGGGCCAACTCCATTACCTTTCACAGTCCTGAAATTTGCTTTGAATAGAAACTACTGTGTCTTTATCAGAATGTCTTCAGCTGTAACTGGGGAAATGCTGGGTAGAAAAAACTGGTAATTGTAAAGTTTGCTTATACTTATTACTATATATCTTCTTCTTGTCCTTCTGTCTTTTATATTTTAGACAAGAATATCCTCATATTTAAATACCTCTTAGGTTGCTCCTGGAATAACCGATGAAACACTTTCAAAAAAATATCCACACAGATTTACTCATTAAGATATCTTCTTTACCTTTCTCCTCAGGGAGCAAGAGTTCTCTATGGCCTACGCAAATAGCCTCACCTGTCAGGTATTTTTAGCAATGTCTAATGGCTGTGTGTTAGTCCCCCTTTAGAGAGACCCTTAGGCTATTGCTTTTTTGCATGATCAAAATAGAATTGCACCAACGTCTGGGTGACTAATTGATGCAAATTACACTGACATAGCTAGTGATTTTCCTCTTTTAAATTAGCAGTTTCGATGCAAAAGACTTTAACAAAAGAGAAGAACTAAGTAAATAAAAATGCTATTTGTTTTTTTGTTGGCTAGGCTGAATCCACTAATGTTTTTAAAGTACTTTTAAAATTATTTTCTTTTAATCAGCTCAGCCAAAATCCAAAAGCCATTGTTTTACTATAACTGTGTCATTGTCTGGTTGGGTCTAATTTGAAAGTGTGGCTGGACAAGAATTTGCACAGTTGCAAGAACTATGGTGGTATCAGTACTCAGGATGGAGGGAGAGAGGAAGGCAGAGGGAAGGAGGGAGGCAGGGATGGAAGGAGACAAGGTTTTTTGTTACAGAAGGCTGAGATCCATATTCAGTCCTAGGATTAGTCAGAATTTCCTTCTCTTGCATCTTTTTCATGTCATTAACAGACTGCTTTTCAGAAATGAAAAAGTCAGTGAGAAGATCCAGAAAAATGTATCTGTTCTAATAACTATTTTCTCCTGACTTTCCCAAAATATCCTCTTTTCAGTTTGCCAGAGAGACTTTTGGTAATAGCCTCCCTTTCCCACACTTCACCAAACCAATCCCATTATTTCCAAAGTCATTTTGGTAGTCATTTGCATTTTTATAAAGGTCATGAAGGAAGAGCCTTGACCATCTCTAGCCCTCTTCAAAACATAGGCATGAGCTGTAGATCAGCACTGAGCAGTAACCAGAATTCATAACACAAAAGGGAGACACTGAGGAAACCTGAAATGGCATATAATTCGTCATCTACAGTCTTGCATTGGAAGGCTGTGCAGTGGAGACAGGTCCAGCCCAGGGCAAGGAGCTGCACCACTACCACAGATGTCCTGAACAGCTTTGGGTGAAAGACCCTGTCACCTGCTTTCCACCAGTACAAGGGCTGATTGTGAGCTTGGCCTCAGGGTGGGACGGCAGCTAGGACTGCTGTCCCAGGGCACCTGCAGGAGCAGTGAAGGGTAAGGTCCCAGGTTGAGAAATGCTGCTGTCTGTCTCTCATGCCAACTGATGGCCTGGAGAAGCTGTCAAGTCCTCCAGTGTTGCCTAAAATGGCTGGAATGTGTAGACATCTACTTCAGAAAAAGTGCCTAGGGTGCTCATGGGCACTTCTCTTGGAAAACTCTCATCACTCTTTCCTTACTCAAAACTTTCCCTTTGGAGTTCACACATTGCATGCCAACACGTGAGTGTCTTCTAATCTAACGTTAGCAGGAGAAAAAACCCTGATCCTAAAACTTGTGGTGCAACTGATTCCCCTGGAAATACAGGCAGACTTGTAGCTGTAACCTTCCTCTTCACCAGACTCATGTTATCCCCTTTACTCTCTTAGTTCTTTAATCTCAGTAATAGACTTGTGACTAACATAATATTTTAAGAGCTTTGGAGCAGGGATCACAGCATTTTCCTGGAGCTAGGATGCGATTACAACATTCAAAGGTGTGATACATTAATAAAAATAAATTAATCTGGTATAACACAAGGAATATCTTGAAGCATATTTAGTAATTTCATTGGGATTATATCAACTGCTCAGATCCTTAGTTATTTCTTGTATTATGCTATAATTCATGCTACTGTGTTAGGGAGACTAGACTTGGTACCAGCCTGCTTATCTATCTATGAACAGGTCAAGGATTAAGCATTATCAGTGTAATAATATACTTGCCTGGAGACAAAGAGAGTAAATGCAACATCAATAAAGGCAACATTGCTAAAGTTAAAAATTGTTGAGTTTCTAAGATCTGTTGCAAAGCACGTTGATTACATTGGCTCTCAGCATTGTGCACCTCTGAACAGAGAAAGTATAGCTCCACGGTGACTTCCAAAGTGAAATTCTGCCATGGGATGAGAGCACAGGGCATCTGCAGGAAACCTGTTCTGCTGGTGATCGCACAGGCAGCTGGACTGGTGCATCCCCTCTCCATGGGAGGGTAGCAGAGAGGGAGCCTGTGCCTAACAAGGAAAACAGAGAGGCCAAGATGGTGTGCAGTGTCAAAGTCTATTTACCTCTGGGACGATCCTGGGGTTTGGTGGCCAGAAATCAAACAGGATTGCTCTGTGAAGGTCCGGCAAGGAGATTTCCACCAGAGTTGCATGTATATCAAGGCATCTATGGCTTAATAAATTATTTACATTGTATTACTTCAAGTCTTCCCTGCTTTGTTGTTTGAGAATGAAGGCAACCCCCCAAAGATACTGCCTGGCCTCTTGTGACCATGCTGCAGAGCACAAGTCTTTAGCACCTGTGACCACCCATGTCTGGATACCAGATTCCAGCAGGGTGGCTGTAATCAATGCTTCATTAGGCTGTCGGGTTTTTTGCCCCCTCTTTGTTTGTGACAGCAATATGTGCATGGTCTATATACCCCGTGTTTTGTGCTTTTATAACTGTATTATAAATTGATTGATTGCTGCAACCAGCTAAACTTGGGTGGCTGGGGGGTGGTTAATATTCAAGCATGCTGATTAGCCACATGGCTTTCTATCTGTCTACACAAATCCTCATGTCTTGCTCACTGTGCACAAAAAGGTGTTCAGCAAAGCTTTATTCCACACAGAAAAAGGTTAGTTTAACCTGAATAGTGTCGTTTAATGCTGACACCGGAAAGTCAGAAACCTGCACATCAGCAGGTTTATTTTATAATCTCTTGAGGTTCTACTTCAGCTGTTCTCTGCCCAGCTTGAATGTCTATTTGCCTCATCACAAATGATTGCCAATTTATTGTCAAGGGTAAAATTACCTACTCTAAATCCATGCTAACTACCTTACTTACAAAAAATGATGAAGAAAAAGACTACGTGGGGTTTTTTGTTCCTCCAGGATTTTACTGGGCTAATGTCCCTCAACCCTAAATTGAGGCTAAGTCAAATTATATCACAAAAAGCTATGTTAGAGTAATGTTAAGAATTTGAATTGAAGTTGCAAAAGTGACAAATTTCAAAGATGGATCTGAAATTCCCATCTAGCAGCCTCTCCATACTGCATCCTGTAAGCACAGAAACTTTACAATATAAAAGGGTACAGCCTACAGATTGCAGACCCATGAGCTACATCAATATTAGTGAAGAAAACTGGGCCATGGCCTGGGCTCAAACACCACCTGTGAATGTCCGTAGTGTTTACACATTAGCGTGCTCCCTGGTATGGTTTGGGTCCATGTCCATCAGCACTCTCCCACACAATGTCCATGCATGGTCCAGAAGTACCACTGAGCCATATCTGCCCTCATTTGGCTATATCAGCAAGTACACCCACTCCTTGGGAGAAGAAAACTCAGCAGTTTGGGAACAGCTACCTCACATCCCTCCATGAGAAAGAGCTTGCTCCTGTCTGTCTTACTTCCTAAAACAGGAATAGCTATTTAGTATTTTTATAATGACAAGCCCCAGGACAATATTTTAGGTTTTGCATATAGATTTCTTTTCCTTTTTCTCCCTTCTGTCCTTTCTGTTTTGGATTGAGTCGTATCCTCAGTGCATTCTTCCACTCCCCTTGGCATGTCAAGAAACTTAACTGAGTCTGACTGCACTCAGATCAAGCACAGCTCCTCAAGGGAACTGCACAACCCAAATAAAATTAAATGTAGGGATTAAGATGAATAGGGGAGGATGTGATTAACACAATCAATTAACACAAGTTTTCCTGTGTGGAATGAGACCTACCACATCCATGGTAAATTCTCATTAAGTTACTCATTTTATCATGGATGAACATACAGATAACCCATTGCAGTCGCTTTTTGTAGTAGATGTCCACAAAACAAACACAAATAAAAATGGGTATAGCCAAGTTCAGGCCTTCCTGACGTGCACAGCTGTGGCCAAATGCACTGACAGACAAAGGGGCTGATGTGTCCTGTGACAGGGCCAGCACTGAGTTCACGTACTCACATTTCCGGACCTGGAGAGGTCTGTCTGCATATGCTGAGCATCCTGCTTAAGCATGTTTTTTCAAATCTGTGTGGGGAAAAGGGGAGATGGCGAGCAAGAAACATGTAAACTCCTATTTTAAATATACATGAGTTCCAGCACAGGGAGCCGAATCAGCAGACACCAAGCATGGAGCAGCCAGAGCCATGTGCAGTCCTTAGTCCAGATCTCTACCTCCAGGAACCTAGCATGGTTGGCAGGGACAGTAAGTTGTTTTCTTCAACGTTTATAGAGGATTAAAGCAAACACTTTGCAAAGGCATTTACAGACCTTCTCTGGAAGCAGAGGAATTTAGGAACAACAGGCAACTCCAGATGCCTTCCTGGCTGCTATTGGTCCCTGTCCCCTTGCACTTCTCCATTGCCTCGTGCAACTGCTCCATTGATCCTTCTAGACTGTTACTCCAAACCCCTAGTTTTGCTGTTGCCCCTGCTCTCAGCCCTAGTTTTGCTCCTCTCTTCCCAATCCTGGCTGTCCTGGCCTCATCCAGCTGCTTTTTCCCCTGAAGTCCCAGTTCCATTTCAGCATGCTGCTCTGGTGCTGCCTGTAGTGCCCAGCGGTGGGGGGGGGGGGGGGGGGGGGGGGGGTGGTGCACACACGTATGCACCAGCTGCCTGCAGTTATATCTGGTGTGCAGTTCAGCAGCCTGCATTAGATTAAGCGCTTCCACAACAGACAAAACACATTTTCCCTCTTTAATAAAAGCTAGAGAGATAATTTTAGGGTTTTATTTACACTTACAAAAAGGTACAGTGGTGTTGCTCTAGGGCTTTTAAAATAGTACGACAGTTACCTCCTTAAATAAGGAACACTTACCACGGTTGCAGGTTCCTGAGGAGCCTCCCCACACCCACCACCCAGCAGACCCAAGATAAGCGAAGTTTTGCTTGCCTGAGTAAGGGTTGCTCCAGAGGTTGCCAACATAGGGCCAAGGTAACAGCAGGCACTGCATGAGCAGGACACAGGATTTGGTCCCAACTGACAGGGGCCTTTTATAATGGTCATTTCTGAGGTATGGCAATCCCTGCCCAGCCAGCTGCTTTCCGTTTCACAATATTTCAGCTGTGTAAAATATAGTGATAATGCTTAAAATTAATGACAGTTCTGGAGTTATTCGCAGGTTTAGCCCTCTATATCTCTGTAAATTGTGATCTTACCAAAACCTGAATGCATTAGGAAATACCTTGAGCACATGTTCTAATAGAGCAATATCTTCAGAAGGATTAAAGGGAGGTGAAACCCCAGCTAAATACTCTTTCGTGAAAGTATGTAGACATATCAAAGAGGAATGAGGTTGTTTTTCCCCTCCTTTTGTTTGTACAAAAGCTGTTTGGCATCTATATGGTATGTGTTTGTTTGTTTAGCAATAGTCTGCCATATGGCTTTTCTCTTTTCTTCCAACTGCAGCTCTACGTTTTCTGAGAAGCATAAATCAGAATGACGGGTAAAATAACAAGACTTTTGTCAAAAACGTGTGCACCTCTAGTGTTTTAAGAGCATGATGATGTTGCACGTATATGTTTTGTTTCAGAGAGAGTCTGGAGAGAGACAAATTCCTTTCCATCCCTCCAATGCATTGCTATCCTCCCCCCCCCCCCCCCCCCAGCATAGTAAATCCCCATTTCTGTACCCAGGAGCAGGTTTTCTTCTTTCTTTCACTTCCTTTCCTTCCAAAATGTCAGTCTTTTAGGTACGTGTCCAAAACACTGACCTTCTACTCAGCTCAGAAAGGACAATTCAAAGCTGACATCAAAATCACACTCCCTCTTTTTTTGTGTGTTTTGTTTGTTTTGATTTGTGCCATTTCCCTCAAAATAAGCCAACTTCGCTTTTACAGCCATTCCTCCTCATGAAAACAGCTTAAAATATTTACCTCAATGAAACCTGGACATCTGCCTTATTTCAATAATCTCTCAGTGCCTTAAACGAAGCAGATGCTGTTGAGTCAGACCAGCAGAAACTGTACTGTTCCTCGTCATTTTTGTTACCTAGATTCTCCCTTTAAAAAAAAAAAAAAAAAGCCCTTAATGTGTATATCACCCTGTCTCCAAGAGGGTTACAAAAGGCCACTGAAAAGAAAACAGTGCACAACATCTGGAGGCTGCAGATTCTCCTCAGCCCAGCCTCCTCCCTGGGATGGCGTCAGCTGTGCATTCTGCTGACTCAGACCCACCACGCTTTCAAAGGAGTAAAATATGACTAAAAAGTGCTAAAGTAAGTGTTCATATATAATTAAAATTTGCCAGCTATGACTGAATGAGTTCAAAATACCTTTTCCATAAAACACTATTCCTATAAAATGAGATTTTTCTTCTCAGATCAAAGAATGGTTTTAATAAACGAGGACAAAATTATCTGTCACAGCATTTCTTATGAAATACAGTGATTAAATTGCTTCTGTCTCTAACATGATCCCTCTGACTTCTGAGAAGCATTTCCTGGTCAGGTACTGGCAGCGGTCCACCCCTCATGGGGTTTCCCAGCTGTGCATGGACCCAGGGCAAGATTGCATTAGCACCATACAGCTGCACTAGGTGTGTGACCAAGGGTTGTGATCCCTGTGATCGCCTGCCAAAGCAGCAGACAAAATCAGTGGCTCCTTCGTACCTGTCTGCAGGGTTATCTGTATCGAAGATAAGGTCATACAGCCTCAGAAAACAGCAAAACATTGCGTCCCTACTCCTCCAGAGCTCTCTCAGCAAATTTCCATGGTTTTCTCCATTGCAATGAAAGCTCTTCCCCGCAGCCACCGTGCTCCTAGAGCTGCCAGGGGAAGGTGACGGCACAGCACAGCAGCAGTTTTGCTCCAGAGGCTGTATGCAGGGCCCATGCAACAACCACCAAAGACCAGACTTCAAGCTAAGAGATATTTCTGTGGAGGTTGCAAAGAGGCTGCTGGCTGCTACACAACGTGACCAAGGTCTCTCTGGTGTGACTATCCCAACTGGCTAGTTTTCCAGACATGTTTTGTAAAATTATTTCTATTGACCTCCAGCAACACAAATAATTTTCCTCTGTTTCATCACATCTACCATGTGCTAAACAGCATCAAATGCATGCAAATTTATACAGAGGGAATCTCTGTCCTAGTGGCAGCGCTTCAACACAGTCAGAAGAAAATTTCAATGTAAGCATTTTCTCAGGTGTCCAAGAAGCTATATGGGGAATACAGCCTTGAAGGAATAAAAAAAAATAGTTCCATTTTATTTCAGGTGTGACAAACTTTTTCATAATTGTTCTTATTGCTTATTATTATTGACCCGAAACTCAGGCCAGACTAAAATATCAAGAGACGGGCCCATATGGCAGACATTCATGGTCATGCTAAGCATTAAATGGATGAATGAGCAAATGAAAAAAAAGAAGAGCTGCAGATTCTAACACTGCAAAAAGCATTAGGCATATTCTCTGGGTCGAGAGGAGGGAGGAGCACTATGAAAAGGGTGAATTGGGAGTGGGAGGCAAAGGCTGAGATGGGGCCTTCTGTTTTACCTTCTGTTTGCACAGTGGCTATGCAAAGAGACAGGGCAGCTGAATGGAAAGACTTCAGATGTCAGGTGTGCTCAAAGAGCAGAGATGGAGAAGCAAGTCTCCAGCTCCAGAAAGTAAACCAGTAGGTTATCAGGATACAGAAATCTATGAGGTAAGCTCTTGGGAGCTGCATGGGGTTTCAGCCTCACCTCCTTGAAAGTTGAAACCCTGGGCTCCTCCATCCAGTGCTTCTCCCATGTCCACCCTGGGAACACCTCGTCAGAGGAAGCTCCACCTTGCACAACTGCAGTGCAGCTGCCAGAGCAGACATGGCTGGACAGCAGGGTCCTCAGAGTATGCACGAATTTTGTTCACCTCTCAACAGTGAAAGCCCTAAAGGATTTAAAATGGTTAAGCTACATTTTTTCACGTGTTTGAATCATGCTCTGCTTCTCCATACTTCATAGTAATGATGAAATGGTTGGCCAGTAAGACAACGCCACTCAGGCAAACTCTTAAAAACCATGATCATATTTGCCTACGGCTCGGCTTGTAAAGATAAAATAATGAAATAATAAATCCTCCTCCCCTATCACTGAGGAGCTTTGTTTTTCCAGAGTTAAATAACCTGGTGGATTGTGGCAGTGCACAATTCACCCTTTTGGCATGTGAGTCCCAATCGACCTTAATTACTTACGTAATTCAGTCCCTGAGCCCCATTTACAGTGGGCACCATTGCACTGTTTGGCATCCAGCCTGTGATTTGTAGATGCATCTGAATCTCCCACATGCTTGCAGTGCTCCCCTACATAAAACTTTATATATTCCTACACTCCTTCCAGGAGTCATGTATTATTTACATCATCTGTATTGCAAACATACCAGAAGCACACTACAGTTTTCTCTGGAGTTCAGCTGGCTTTTCATGTTTCCCATGCCTGAAAGTACATTAAACATTCCTGCTTCATCCTGTATCTCCACTTTGCTGACTACACAGCCTCTTTTATGCAGCGCAATACTCTCCCTGTTAAGTAGGTGAAGGTTTGTTTACTCACATAATGCAGGACGGCTCCTAAGCTAGTAATTCTGAAAAAGCAGCTGTGATGGCAGTGAGAAATAACAGAAGCAACTGGCTAGCAGTATTTCCTCCTCTGAACATTTGAATGGACTTGTCTAGAAGTGAAGGAGAACTGAAAAAATTAGAAGATAGCTAAGTAGGTTCACCAGGAAGGAAACAAGCTGAGACTAGCTCTGCATTTATGGTAACTAGTAGGAGCAGAGGGAAAGCCAGTGTGGAGAAAGAGGAGGAAGGCAGCCCCGCAGTGTTCCCATGTGCATGGCTGGGCTGCAAACTACCTCTCCTGCAACCACCCTGAGTTCTGGGTAATTGCTTACGTGGATTTTGAAGTCTTTGCTCTGAAATGTATCCTTTGTTGCTTCAGATATTGATCAGCTTACAAGCTGTTCTGGGCAAACACAAAAGGAAAAATATCATTTGGGAGAAAAGTGGAATATTGCAGAAAGTAACATTTCTAGAGCACACATTAGAACCAGATGTTCCACTCGAAAGTATTTGTGGTCAGGGACTATGCTGAGAAACTAACTGCTATAAAGGGAAAAACAGAATTACAGCACGCTAGATACAAGAAAAAGTTACACCAAGAGAAAAAAGAAGATTGAAGAACGATGTATTAGGTGTCTTGCACTGACAACTGTAATTACAGGTTACTATCCAAGCAAGAAAAGGGTTGGATCCAGCTCCCACCTCTTCCACAGATGTGCTGCTGGACATTGACCAAACCACACAGGCGTCACTTCAGTGTTGACTAAGGACTTGAGGGCTTTGTGACACTAAAGGGTTTTATTTTCCTCTTTCATTGTGCCTTATTCATAAGGAATGAATGCAGCCCAGAGGTGGCCAGTTCTGGAAGGGCTGGCAGGGAAAGGGCTGACATGGCAAGGTGCTGCATGGCCATTTCTTCCGGGCACCACACAGAGTGTGAGGAGGAGGAAGGTGTCTGTCAGTCCCTCAGGGCCCTTCCCAGCCCAGCAGACTCTTCCCAGTGTGAGGTTACACTTGTAAATGGGCATTGAGCTGCTCCTTTGCCATTTTGAAGAGCTGTGAGGGATAAATTCACTGATAAATTCACCCACATGATATAGTGATGGAAGATGTGGAAAAACATACAAATAAAAATAAATAAATTTCAATGACAGAAAAGCATGACAGAAGAACAGGAATATTGTCTTCATATGCAAAAGAAAAGAATCACCTGGCTTTATACCTGGAGTGTGGTCAGACAGAAATGCTCAAGTGAAGCATATGAGGAGCAATGCAGACACTGAATGATCCTCCCTTGCCTCCCAGCTTATGGTCAACAGTGACATAGTGACTTCTGCTGGGGGGTTCATCCTGAACTTCATTTTGAACAGAAACTGATTGCCCTATCCTCTGCAAATTTGCCCCATTTGAACCCATTTAGTATTTTGGTCTCCATAATACCCTGTGGCCGTGAGCTGCACAACTTCACCACATGCTGGGTGATGAAGTGTTCCCTTTTTAAATGCCCAGCTGATTATTTCATCAGCCCATATTCTTATATGTCAGGAATGATAATTAATCTCTTTCCTCAACTACCCATTACCATTCATGATATCATCAGGCTTCATCTCTTCCCCAAGCTGAAGATACCCAATATATTTCGCTTTTCCTCACACAAAAACCACTCCATTCACCAAGCATGCTTCTTCCTTTTTCTGGGCCACTTTCAGCTCTCCGTTCTGAGCTGTGGTGATGAGTTCACTGCATAATATCCAGGATGCAGATGCATCATTTTTTCCTGTTTGCTCTCTATTCTTTTCCTAATAATTCCTAGTAATCTTTCTGACCACCACTGAGCAATGAACTGATTTTCACAGGGGCTTACCAGTAATGACTCCCAAATCTCTTTCTTGAACATTAGAAGCTAATTTAGAAAGGGTCATTCTGTATGTAGCTAGAGTGCTTTTTTCCCGTATACATCACTTTGCATCTACTGACATTGAATTTCTTCTTTCATTCTATTGCCCAATCACTAAGCATTGTGAGATCCTTCTCCAAAGGCAAAAACGAGAAAATTGATAGTGAAATCTGGCCAATTTCATGTTAAATGTATTTGTAATTTCATAGGAAGCACAGTCAATAGATGAAGAATTCAACTCAGTGAAAAACATACCTCTTACTGCCAAAAAGTCATGGGAAGTTCATTTCACAGAGAATCTGACTTCTAGAGAAAAGAAATTATTTTCTTCATCTGTGTGTCGCTGAGAGAGTTACACCTTTCCAATCTAAACTTCAAGTCTGAAATACTTACAATGCAAGGAAGGCTGGATTTAGCAATCAGGCGGTCAGCATCTCTTCATTGTCTCAGGAGAACTAACTAAACCTATACAATTCAGAGAGTATTGACATCCCAGTCAGGATAGCTATATCCTGACAAGACTATGTCAGGTCTGGTAAGATTGTGAACTGGTGTTCTTCAGCGTCCTGACACCCCGATGCTGGGTGCACTGCATGCTTTGTTGTTTGCATCCTCACCCCCCCGTACCACAAGTGACTGCTGCTCACATGGTGCATCCCTCTGAAAATACACTCTGGAAAGTACTTTCATTAATAGCTTTCTGTAATGATTTTTTGAGCCACCTGTATAGGCCATCCACACCTCCAAGCAGTTGGCTGTGTCAACAAAGTAAGGGCATGTCCCACTTGTAGAAGAAGAAAAAAATTCTCTCTGTGCAATGAGAGAGCTAAAGAGGACTTGTTACCACTGTAATGAGTGAGTTTAACTGTTCATTAGGTAAACCAGGCATGACACTTGCACATGGGTGCCTGCATAAGCCAAGAGATAACTGTTTGGCTATGGACTTGCAAGCACAGATCCTGCCCATGAAAAAGGTGTGGCAGGACCTGGGAGAGATTTGATGCTGCCTCCTGTCCTTCTCAGGCAAAATGGATCAAGCTGGCACAGGTTTCCCCCTCTCCCTCCTCCCTCCCCATTGCCTTGACTCTAGGAACTTTAATTAAGCAAATGCAGAGGCTTGTGCTTTAGCATACAGAGTCTTTTACCCATGTTAAATGCGAGTTTGCTCATCCAGTGTTACCGCAATTCTGAAATTCCACATGGAGCACTTTTCACTGGACTTCATTCAATTTTTTATTCAAGCTCTGGTTCTGTCCCGACCGAATGCAAGAGCACTGACTTCAACACAAGGAGTAGCAGGCATACAGCTGGAAGGAGAAAAAATGTGAATTAAATGCCGCTTAATCTCATTTAATCACATTTCCTCTCCTCCTTGCCCAAAAGAATAAGATTTAGAAAAGAAATAAACTGTCTGAAAAGGAAAACTATTAAGTAAGTTTCAAAGTCAAGATCATGCCAACTAATATTATCTGTTTCAGGACTTCCTCCCTTGCTTATCTCCTTTTAATTAACCTATTTCTGACCTGGACTATGTGTTTGCCTGGCAGATACAGTCCTGTTTTGTAATTGCTCTCAGTTAAATAGAAAAGTCTGTAGCAGTGTTTGTGATCAACACTGCTGCTATGTATTTCCTGTAGCAAAGATAAGAGCAGCTTGCAGGCCGGGAAGCACATGTGGAACCCGAGTAACGTAGCAGGAATCTAGGGTTTTACTTGAAATGCTGCACATTGAAGTGGTTGAAAAAACAAAGTGGTTGATCTGCTTCTGTCTCCCTGTTTCTACAGCTGAGTGGTCTGGATACGGTCCTGGAGCCAAAGGGAGCACAATCAGAGAATTTCTATTCATTTGTATCTTCTAAAGTGCAGATTTAAAATCCTCTTGTGCACAGTAACAAACAAGCCATTGCCAGGTGACAAAAAACTTACTTCTTAAATGGAGCCCATTCCTTTATTAAAAATCTGAAAATAAAACTGATCAAATTCTCAAACTCCAGATCACACTTAGAAGTCCCACATGTGTGTTATGCAAAAGGCAGCAGCCCCAAAAATATGTAGTTTTAACTGCCAAAGATTTTATCTCTTATGATTTTAGTAGCAGTTTGACACAGCCCTGGACAGCAAAAAGAGAGACACTAATCCACTTACCCAACAAGTCTTGTCCTCCAAAAAGTACAGAGGCTCGGGCTAGGGCAAAACTGAACTTGAACAGTTGCTCTTCCAATGCAGTAAATTACAATAGGAATGTTACATAAATAGAAGAGTTGAAGGAAGAAAGGAAAATAGGATTCAAATACAAGAAAACAGACAGAATGAGTAGGGTAAATTACCTTTATCTAGGCAAGAGAAAAACTTGTTGGTAAATACAGGAAACTGATGCTATGAATAGATAATTTCACAGCTGATTCTTTTTCTCCCCAATTCTTTTTCTTATTGTGTTCCAATAATTAACATAAACCAGCGGTTATTCAGTGCAGGAAGGCTGTATAAATACAAAATAAACACAGCCAACTAGGAACAATATCGCAAACATTGATTTAGGAGAGAAAAGCAGATAAAAGGCACTTTAGAAGAAATTCCTCCAAGGAAGGCAATCGATGACAGGGTCAAACGTCGCGCTCTGGAAAAGAGCACATCTGAGCTGCCTTGGAGGTGGTGCTTTTACTCCATGGCACAGTCTGCATGTGGCCCCACAGCGATGTAGCTCCCCAGAAGTCCTTTGTTGGACTGAAACTCCTTCCATCCTGGTCCAGCTACAAGTTGAAGATGAAAAATAAACGCGAGCTTTTCTCTTCTGTCATAATCTCAATTGAAACACAACACAGTCCCAAGCAGAGGGGAGATAATCTTAGATGTTGTTGCCAACCTGTTTACTTACTGTCAGATGACAAATGCTGGCAAGTCTTCATCTCCTCCTGTTCGACTGCTGAAAATGTTGTTTTCCAGAGCTTCTCCTGTCAAAGATACGCTGGACATACTCTAAGGTGGATGTAAAAAGCCAAGCTATGCACTGCTGGGGGGGGGAGGGCGAGGCTGCTGCAGCACCATGCCCCCAAGCAGCAGCAAGGCTGAGCGTGGTTTCCTCGCATTTTCTTTTCTCGTTCAGGGTGATTATATTTCCCAGGGATGGTCATGCTCTGGCAGGGAAGGTGCATCTCCAGTGCTGTGAACAGGCTAGGCTTGAATACAGACATCACCCCTTTCGCCAGTATACAGGGCAGTCACAAATGAAATTGAAACGTTAGAACCCTTAAAGGAAAAGTGCATATCTCTGGCAACTATGTGCCAGCTTGCTGTACCAATTAGCAACACAGGGGTTTTGTACCTCTCCTCAGATCTGAAAGATAAGAAATATTATATGCTGAGAGTAGACCATAGAAGAGCATCATCCAGCATCACCAAAGACCATGTGATCAACCTCTTCCCTCCAGCACTGGTCAAGGAAGAAGGATTTGCTTCTCAAAATACTCTTTTGTCTCCTTTTAGGAAGGATTTTCTGCTTCTTGTCTTTGCCTGACCCAGACCAGCCCCTGCCTCAACCAGGGAAAACATTGCTGGCAACTAAAAAATTTGTTGTGAAATAGAGCTTGAAAAGTACTAGGAATATTACATCAAAACACTGTGTTTGGAAGATGCTTAATAAATATTTTATTTCAGAAATACCTGCATGTTCTGTCTGACATCAAAACAAACAATTCCTCTGAAATGAGACTATTTATCTAAACAAAATCCAAAGTAGAAAAAGGTTAAAAGGATTAAATAGTCCCAGAACGAAGTAAAAAAATCTTCTCTTAGTTTAAATAAAGCATTTGAGTTTCACAAAAGAATCTTTAAAAGTATCCTTTTTGGCTCAGCATCAGGCGAACATTTTTCCATTCTTTTGGTTCAATTGCCATTCTGACAAAACTAATATTCACCTCTCTCTTCCACAGCACAAATTCAAAGCTGGAGTACCCCTATCTTCTCAGACAATGCTGCGTTCTTTCCTAAGAAGAATTTCTTTTGAAGCTGAGGTGTCTTGAGCATAAAATCTATGAATAGGTACTGAGGAAGATGACTTGGGACAGCTGTGAGCTGTATAAAGGGAGATTTCACTACTCAATGAGAGTAGCAAAACCGGATTCAACTTATTTCTGTGCCAAAGACTCATAGCCATGTATCCAGATGTCCGTAATTTTCCAGAAGACGAATTAGCAAACCTCCCTCAGCAGGGAAGAATGACTTTTTCTTGGGGCACTCTTATGCAGCCCAGTCTGGGAGGTGTTGGTCTGCAGATGAGGCTTGCAAAGGTGACAGAAAAAGGCAAAGCCAAGAAAGTAGCTCTGCTTTCCCAACCCAAAGGTGCAGTTTCATGTGTTAAATATCTGAACGTCAAGTGGGCTGGAAGGCTCAAGAAAATGGCAAGAGAGTGATAGGAGCTTCCCCGGAGCTCATCCATGGGCTGACAGCGGTCAGGTGTTGCTTCTGCTGGGCTGCCTTTGCGATGACGGGGCTCTCGCTCGAACTTGTGGCTGACAGAAAGCCACAACACAAATCTGCTATCACAAACACTGCCGGAGACAGATATTTTAATAGATGCCAAAGGTGAGATGTGCATCCAGCTGTAATTACCTTCTCACAACAAGCAGAAGAGGTCCTGTAAGTCAAGGGACATTCATAGAAAGCAGAAGGAAAATTTATTGTCACTGTGGTAGCTGTACCGTTACCACTGGGTTATTTGTGATAAGTCTATCTGAACATGCAGGTATGAGAGAAAACGACAGATTTTAAATCAAACCTCTAGCTTATTACCAAAAGCAAAAGCAGCTTTAATTTATGTATCTAAAGATCTTCCCCGTAGACATCATATCCACACTGTAATTTCAAATAAACATTTAAAGCTGCACCTAACGACTTAAAGTTAAAAGCCTGATGACTAATCCATCACTTTACCTGTCTTCCCAAATTATGCATGTTTAGCCAAATAAAGTATTAACATTCTACATTTTACATAGAGCAGCACTGAATAAAATAATCCACTGTGACAAATGTTCCGGGGCGGGGGTGGGGGGGCAGGGAAGACTTGTAAACTCTTGAGAAAGCTGATGTAATGCACAAGAAGCTCTCGGAGATTTCATAAGCAAAAGGCTGAGCTTTCTGAGCAACACCTTGCACATATTTTCTGAATGCATTCATACCTGTACTGAATTGCACCATTGTGCATTTGTGGCTGGGAAGGAATCACAGGGAAGGCGACTGGGATGACTTCTGTGCCTTTTCCTATTACAAAGGGTTTCACACCGCACGACAAAAAGACAGCTAGAGATAGGAAAGGTGAAAATGAAAAAATAGAGAGTGCTGAAAAATCATGCTTCATCAAGAAGCATGGTATGGGCCTGAGCAAAGCTGCCCAGTATAACTGCAGTTTCTCACAAAAGCAGCTTGAGAATATGCAGAACAACTGATTCAGAGCAGACCAGGAGAAAGCGTATTAAAAAGCAATGCCAGCTTGCAAAATACAACCAGAATAGCACGGAGTGCTGTGACACATAGTCAGGGAAACAGGCTCATTACCTAATGCATATGTTTGGAAACTGTTTCTGAGGGAGATTTTCTGGTGATAGGTACAGTTTGTTCATCTTTCTCATTTAGCTAGGTAACATTTTCACTGATTAAGTAGAAACACAAACTAGTCAGAGCAAGACTGTGACACATCCTGGCTCATGTCTAGGCTTGAGCTGGGAGGCTGAAACTGGCTATGTCACCAGTCCTGTGGGCTCTTTCTAGGGGTGTTGTATGTGACGGAGTCAGGTTGCCCACTAAGGAGGACCTGAAACTACAGGCAATTCGAGATATATTTTTCACACATTTATACAGCATGTCTTGCACTTCTTTCACAATATACTCGTATATAACATCTTAAAACCTTGCAGGGATGATTTACAAGTGCATGACAGCAAGATACCATAGGAAAAATGGAGTTCCTTGAGGGAAAGCTGCTCCTTGGGCAGGCTATGCTCTAGTAAATCATTTCTCACCCCTGCTTATGCTTTTTGCCTGCTGTCATGATGCAATGTTTAAGAAGAGCCCAAGTTTTTACTGATTTTCCTCCAATTACACCACCTATTAACGTCCTGTTAGTAAGCATTGTCACCATCGTATTATGGTGGTTTTAGACAATGTCTAGGAAAAGGGTGGAATGTGCCATGCTTTGGCTACACGCCAGCGTAGCCCTTCTCCTCGGATGGGGTTATTACCATCTTGTTGGTGGACTCTCTGACCACTAAGACCTCAGAGGCAAAAAGTCTGGAAAATGACAGCCTATGAATAGCCAAGGCATCTGTAATCCAGTTTTCCAGTTTATTCTGGCATTGGTCTTTTGAGTCTGTTATAAGGCTTAGTGATTTCAGAGTCCAAGTTTTAATGTCAACATCATGTAGAGTTTAAGCTGCAGAATGAGCCAGAGGTGTTCTCATTGTATTTCAGTGCTCTTTGACGGAAAATTTTATTTCAGATGGAAATTCTTTTCCATTCATTTATTCAAGCACCTTTTAAATCCCAGATAAGATTTCAGTGTCCTGCAGCAAGTTCCACCTTTCAGCTGGATGTTGAGAGAAATAGCTCCTGGGCTTTTCTGAACCTGCCAAATGCCATGTTTCATTTGTTGCCCCCATTCCATTTTTGCATTGGAGGAAGGGTCTCTTCTGGGCAACCCTGAGCAGTCCCTGTTCACCGTCTCCGTACTGCTCACAAACCCACACTGTGTCATAACTCTTGGTCAGTCCTCTCCCTTCCAGGCTGAAGAGTCCCCCTTCAGGCTCCAAAGCAGGACAGCCACCCCCACAAACCATGGAGCTGTAAAAATGGGCACAGAGGAGCAGGCACGATGTGGTGCATTTAGTACACTCAGGAGCTAATACAGTCACTGATTTACATAATATAGACGTGCCTCAGACGCTCAGAACTCCCTGACTCGTTGTCAGAAGATTTCAGTCGGTTGTCACCTGGCACGTCCTTGCCCCAGAACTGCATGTTTCAATGGAAAGTGATAGTGGCAGCGGCTTTCCAACCAGCTCCTTTCAAAACTTCAGCCTTTCTCAGGCATGTTTGTTTTGACTGCTCCAAAGTTTCCTCTCCCTTTAATAGATGGCAAATATATTAACTAGCACAAACAGGGAGTGCATATGATCGAGTGGAGGGACAAAACAGATGGCACATGAGTCACTCTCGTTTGCAAAGTCGGTGACGAAAACATGCTCTCGCTTTAGCATCCTGCTGGAGTCTTTTCTCAAAAGACAATTGAAGAGCTGCACTTGGCACTGAGTCCCTACAGCCTTCCAGGTGAGAAAGGTCCTTTCTTCATACATCAAAAGTGGCCTGGGAAAGGGCTTGGGGATTGCAGCAAGCCTCTCGCAAAAGTACTATTTAACAGTAGTTAACTCCCCAGCAATGATGCGTGGGGACTGAATGATGCCACCGAGACACCTATTGCAGTGCTTCCCCAGGGCCACAAGTTCTCAGTACTTCTTCAGTGTATTAAGCTTCCTTGTCAGTTTTGTCCACTTGCTTTGCTATTTGCTTTTAATTCCCTGTGCCTCGCAGCACTAGGCATGTTCCCTGTTTTCTTTTCTGTATTTTTCTTTCCCCCTCCCACAATCCTTCTATGGGTAATGGATTTTATATGCTAACTCACATCACTGAAACATCATGAGTGACAGAAGTAGGAGTAGAAGACATTGGTTATGCTCTTGCCAGGAAAGATCCTCAGCCTATTGGAAATAATGGTTATTTGCACTGTATAAATTGGATTTCTGCCATGAACAATATTAGAAGGAAAAGGCAGTGAGCAGTATTATTCTGCTGCTGAGTATTCATTGTGTTAAAACAAAAATAGACATAATATCAGATAGCTACCACCTGGAAACTGCATTATATATTTGGGTGAGAGTATAGTCCCGATCTGTAAACACATTTGCACATGATTACTTTTACACATTGCAAGAAATTTCCTTGAAATTCAGTGAGTATATAATAATCTTTATTCGCATCTGCAGATGACAGTCTTGGCTTACATGAGTAGGCACAAGGTAGCTATTACTAGCAAGCAAGTTCAGATAATTTTCTCGCATAATTCGGGGAGGGGCGGATTGTTGGAATCAAAGACATACAATCAATTCTCATTTTATTAGTTACTTCTAATTTAACTGTCCATATGTAGAATTCTTTAGATAGCAAAAGACATTTCACTTCATATCTAGAAGGGATTCTTTTTTCTAAAAAACAAGCCAGATTTATTCCCAGAACTATCTAAAAATTAAGATTTGTATTTCAAAGAAGAACTTCTATCATTGCAAAGCAAAATCTTTCACCAAAAAAAATTCAAATGTGAAACCTGACCAAATCAAGATACATATGCAGAGAAAGATTTTCTCTTTTTTTTCCTCTTTCTTTACACACTGACACTGTGAAATTGATAATATCAAAATTGTTCTGGTTTTGCTTTTCATTTGCCTTTTTATTGTCTTCAATAATTTTGAAATTTCCTCACCTTTGAAAAAGAAAAATGAAACAGTCCCTCCTTTGTGTCACACTTCAAGCACTAAAAAGGTTTTTCAAAGTTTCAACAGCAACCAGCAGCAGAAATACTTGAAAATGAAAAAAAAAAATCGGCTTGTGTGGGCAGAAGTGCCTGTTTGGCTTTCATTCTACTGTCCCCATTTGCAAAGAAATATTTGACAGTGTTAAAATTTCAAAGCAATCAGATTTGGTGTTTTAAAAGCTACAAAAATGCCTTTTGAGAAACTACGTACTGTCAGGCACAACAACGTTCAGAAAAAGTCCTGACTGCGGCAGATGCTAGTTATTTGCATTGGAGTCCCAATAGTAATGAGCATCAGTAGAAACCACACTACACGAATACTCAAAGCAGCAATGCTCTAATAAAGAAAAATAACTTACACAAACCCCATCTTTGTCTCTTACAGTGTCTCCTCTTAATGGAGGAGGTCTGGCAAAAAGAAATACATTTTTTAAGTGGTCATTGATTCTGCATGCACTCGTCTTTAGACATCTAACACGTAGGACTTTACAGGAATCTGACTTTCACAACATTGTAAAAGCTCAGGCCGTTCAAATGTATTTCATGTTCAAAGTCTTCCACCAGCCTATTTCTTGGCATATGTAACATAGTATATGCGAACTATACCATAAGGTAGTCACATATGCACACAAATTTCACAGACCAATAAACAGAACGAAAAATACAAGAACTCACAAAGTTGAGAGAAGAAATAGTATAAATGGAAAGTCATCAATACAAAATAAATGGTCTATAACAAAACAAACCACTGGGTTTTTTATTGCTAATGATGCAATCTGACTTTGCACTAGTAAATTGGCTTTGATCTTTGTCTGTATTACCCTCCTGTGCATGCAAATACAATAGCTGATTTCTGCTGTGGTAGCAGTGTTTTCCACTGAGAGCGGAAGGGATTCATGGCCTTTTCAGGCTTGGGCTGGTGCCAGGTCATGGATCTGTTGCCAGACTCTCTGTAAGCACTGCGTGGCCACCTTGCTGTCCCGCATTGATGTAGTCTGTCACTTCTCTGCTCCCTTCTGCCTCTGGGAGAGGGGGCTGCAGGAGGTCACATACAGCCTCTGCTCAAGGAGGACTTTATTTATACGATTCAGGTAACTCAAGTAGAAGCAAATACACCTTATTACTTTCCACATACAGATAGCTTCCCACAGAGGGTCAAGAGACTGCCTGAGCCTCACAACTTGTGTGGAATAAGCAAAATAGTGGAATTTTGAAGTGTAAAATGCAAAAGAAAATCCTCCATCAGGTCACACGTAAATACATGTGAGCAGGTGAAGGTGCATAACTTCAGTCTGCTTGTTGCCCAAAACCTGTAAGAGATAAAAGGTACCAACAGAAATCGGAAAATATCCCAGACTTACGAAGACCTGGCTACGTTCATCTCAGAATAGCATTGTAATTGCTGAATCTGAGCAAAGCTTTTCCAAAAAACTGTATCTGGGTGGCTTACATATAAGCATAAGATGTACCCTAAATCCACCATGCCTTTCTGCAGGTAGCATGAAGTAACAGTTCTACAAGGCACAAATAACTTTAATATATCCACTTCAAAATATGAAACTAAGACATTGACATCTGATTAAGTCTTAAAATATTGACGCTAGCTGTATGATCTCTTCTCCAGACCACAAAAAAAAGATGTGTGACCACATGGTGAACATCTGCACCGGCTCTTTGGATGACTTTTCCTTCTTGACTCTGGAATGGGAAAAACTTGGTATTCATACCATCACTTACATTTCCTCCATCTGACCTATGTATTAAGGAGTCATAAGTTGCCACATTACTCACTTTATTTCCTTGGGGAATGTTTTTTGGACAATAAATCTTATTTTTCTTTTCATGTTATTTCATATGAAGAACATATTTTAAGCAAAAATAGTGTGGCTTTGTTAATGAATTTGAAGCAATCAGGTGTCCACACATGTAATCGCTGGGTCTTGAAATCTTAGTACCACAATTTGAACATGGAGAAATACAGCCTGGAGCTGCATGTCCAGGAGAGTGGAGATCCCCTCTTAAAGGCAAGCTCCTGGCTTGGGCCTGCAATGGAGGGAAAGGACAGATTGGGTCAGGGTCTGTTCTCCATCTCTATTACAGAAGTTTTTGAGTGGGGGATGTCCATTTGTTAACTTAATTCATGAAGTGTTTAAGGGCAGAGCTTTAAAATAGAATTAAAAGGCTTTTCTACGTAAAAGATGGGTATAGGTCTCTCAAAGAGGATTTCTAGTCTGCTGACCACAGAGAGGAGCTTGAGGCAGACCACGGGGTAAGCACTGCACAGCAGGGCACCCTTCAGGGTCCCTCACATTCCTGAGTCTCCTTGGGAAGGCTGCAGACGTGCCAGCCAACCTAACACAGCGCTGGACCAGCCCTGGCCCTGTCTTCTCCCCATCCTAGTCACCAACTGACCACTTCTTGGGGAGGGGCACAGGAAGAGAGGAGACCAACTGGGGAAGGGGCCTGGGAAGGTTTCCAGGAGGGAGGTGGCATCAGGTGGGCTACCGATATTGCACAGGGGTAAGGGGAAGGATGTGTTCCACAGGAAAGCACCTGCAGGGATGCGAAGTACCTTGAACACCTCACACACACCCCATGTGGCACCATGTGGTCAAGGACTCTACAGAGCTCCTGGTGCAGCCCATGCCTTTGTTTTGGTTCTAATGCTGTTTCAAATTTCTTGGGAAGAAGCTGAATGTCATGGACACCACACTGCTTTCCTGCTGATGTCCTGTCTTGGAAGGGTTTCATGTGTACCCATGGTTACAGAAAATTCACTAGGCTTGCCCATACACAAAAGTGATGTCAGAGAGGGATGAAGTCCAAATAAATTTCAAATTAAAAACACTACATTTGTTACTCCAAAAATACCTCTCACTGATAGTTAATACAGCATTCAATTTGCATATCCAATGCTTGTTTTAGCTTTACAATTCACTTTCAGTATATGATCAGGGTCCACATAAAACATTTTAACCTTGTAAAATGTCTGTTATTATCAGGATTTACTTAGCTCTCTTCAGCTACACAACAAGGTGCAATAGGGAACAGATCGAAGGATCACTGAACTCAGGGCAAGACTCTTACTGATTCGAACTGTCTGGTAAAAGTTATTTCCTTGAGTCCAGGGCATGCATCCCACAAATTGCTATAAACTAATAAAAATGTACAGCCTACAGGAATACAATGAAACATGATAACAAACTCAAGCTGTTGAATGAACAGTATAGCCAACAGCTCCCCAGAATGGTTCGTTGATTAGTCAACACCGATGCAGAAAAGATTCACGTGGATAATTTATGGTTCACGTAAAGATCACATTATTATAACATTTTCCTGTTCGCTCAGAGATAATAAAAGACATACTCCAAATCAATATTTATTATTTTAGTTTTCCTTCCTCCCTACTGTTAAGCTTGACATCCTTCTCCTCCCCATTTATAGCCTGCCATTTCTAAGTGAACCCCTTCACAACCTCCAAGATAAGTATCTGTAAGAGATCCATATATCATGATAGCAATAAACCAATCCCTCCAGACACATTTAACCGCAATGGAATATTGTCAAGCTCTAAAGACAAGTTGCTCCCTGAGGAGCAGAACTACTGAACCTTGATTTCCTTCAGTTCAATGTCCCACAGATTTCCTCTTCCACCCCAAATAAACCTTCTCTTCTTCCAGTATCATAAGTTCACTACATGTCCCCTAAGTCCTTTCATAGTATTCTCCATGTCCCTGTAACTTTTTGCCTTGCAATACCTCCAGTTGCCTTCACATCTCCCAGGCTTTCTGATGACTCCACTCATTTCTCCTGCATGCCCTTGCTGCCCTTTTCTGTCTTTCCACTGTGGCAGGAGACAACAGGTACTGGGACTAGTGTGGAAATACGCATTGGAGAGCTGGTCTGCCAGAAGGTGCCTGCCACCTGGCCAGCTGAGGGGCTGCCAAAACCAACACAGAACACTAAGTTGTCTAGACAAGTCATGAAGAAAACCTCTGTCCTTTTCCCACCAGACAGGATTTTTTTCAAAACTTGATTAGTAATTTAGGATTACTGGAAACACTGCCCCTTCTCAGATTTGGTTTGAAGCATCCAAGAGTGCCACAAGTTACCAGAGGGCCATGAGACAGGCAACATAAACACCTCACCTTCTTCTCCCAACACCACAAAGCCAACACCACTTGCCAACCCACCCCATACTCCACTTTTCAGAGCCAGTCAACTGACCCGCACAACTCCACGTGATCTTCACTAGACTGACCCAATTCTTTTTAAAGCGGCTTTACCAGGAATCGATCATCACTTTTTTGATGTCAAGTACTAAACTTACACTAAAAAGATCTGTTGCTTATTATTGTCAACATTGCCAATCCAAATTATGATGATGTGAAATGTGGTTATGCTGCCAATGTTTTGCTGTCTCTGAGGTGGAGTGATTCTTTCATTATCTTAAGTGTTATTTATACAATCTCCTTGTTCAAAAAAAAAAAGGAAAGGAATGCAAAATTACTTGGCATACAGGGAAAGCCTAGGAATTGTACAGCTAAGAGAAACAAGACTACGTACACACATTTCCTTGTGCAGCTCTTAAAAACAAAGTTCAGCTGCCTGAATTCTAGTGGTTTATACTCTTTGGGCAAATATTGAGCTAATATCATGATTCATGTCCCTAGTCATGCTCCAAAGCAGCACTGTGTTCCCTTTACTTCATTTTAAATGTGTGCAACAGAATGTTACTGTTTGATCCAAAACATGTTTTATGACTTGCTTCCTTTTCCTTTGGTGTATTAGTAGAGGTTTTTGGCAAGCCTGACTCCTTTTCAAAGGTTATCAGAACAAAAGGGTCAGATTCTAATTTCATTGACTTGGAGAAAACTGAGCAAGTGGGAAAAATATATTTTATGTCCCTCTGAGCCAATAGCTGTCCCCCATGGGCAGTCTCTGGCCCAATCTTTTCTTCCATGACCAAAGTTTCACTTTTGAGCCTTGGCTTTCACCAGCAGGAAGTGAAAACGTGTCCTGAAAGCCACTTTGACATCAGTAATCATTTTGTTCACCTAAGGCTACCATTCATATGCTAATGGCATGTTCAAGGCTGCCGCTCAGCTGCCAGCTAGTCCCTAGATGAGTACTGAAGTTTTCTTGGGTCATCTCAGTACTTAGCAGTGACTCAAGACTCATAGATAGTCAGGGCTCCTTCCTGCTGTAGCTGGGGCTTTTGGGAGCTGAAATGCAGGCTGGTCTCACCAGTCAGCTCCAGTGCAGTGACCAAGCTTGGAGAATGACAAAGACCTCCTTTCTGCCACCCCAAGAGCTACAGCCCCACTGCTGCCTGCGGTGGGCACCAACAGCCACCAGCACAGGGCATGTATAGGACACAGGAGAACAGGAAAGGTATGACAACGGATGTTCATCTGCAAGGTTTGAAGTCCACATGAAAAACGGATGTAGTCTAGCTTACTTTGCACATCCATCTTGGCCAAAAGAGATTTGTCATTGTCCTCACCTCCTTTACAGCAGGGATTCTCCATGCTGTCACACACCATGGAAAGAAGAAGGAGCTGTCTGAAGGTATAACATCAAGAAAAGGATGCAAACTTGTTGAAAGGGACCTTAAAACCTTAAACTGCGTACAAGGCAAAACATGCACAAGCAGAGCTGAGGCAGTGCAGACTTTTCCAGCCCATAATCAGGGGCAAGCAGTCACCAGCCCACGAAGCCATGAGAAGCAAAATGTTGCTTCTCTTGATGTGGAAGAGCACGGCACTGATATTCACTGTCCTGCACAAATCTCTCTGCTTGTGCTCCTGATGGGCAAACCTCCTTCACAGTGTACAACAGCACTGGTGATTTACAGCATGGGAGACTGCGTGCTGCTGAACATGGCAGGGACTGCCTGCCCCTCATTGGGCAGCAGCTTCCTGATTCCGAGTAGAGATTCAGGCTCTATGGATGTTGAAAGCTGCTCATGAATAGCAAGAGACATGGTGTCAGTAGCTGATGAGGTAATTCTTGGACTGAGATTAAGGTGAAAAATGGGAGAAATGACTGAGGCCGTGGTCTCACATACAGTGGCATATCTACTTCACCCAGCTAAAATCATTCCCACTCCTACCCCTGCAGCGGCACAGCTGTGTGTGGTCACACAGGGAAACACATCAGGGAATTGATCCAGATGGAAAAAAATAGTTCAGATTATTGTTCGGATGAGCAGACATCATTTTTGTTGGCAACGAGACAAAAAGTGACAGGAAAGAGAAGGGACGAAGGAGGTTCAGCAGGGAAGAGAGCAGATGGAAGCTCTTTGAATGGCATCGCACTCAGATGAGGGCATACGGGCCAGAGAAGCCTAAATCCTATCTTTAAGTCATTTGGCATTCCCCAGTTCTCACTGGAAGAGGGGATCTGGATTTCACAAGCACACAGGATTTTTTAAAATGTTGCCCAGATTCCATATCCCTACCTTATTGTCATTTAATTTCAGCTTTTGCCCTGGGTGGACTCAGTGTGTGTATATATATATACATATATATATATTCATGTATAAAATGAGAGATGAAGGAAGAAAAAAGACTGGGCTAGACCAAAGCTTGCATCTTCGGTGGGTTTCCTCAATAAATATCTCTATTTTCTTGATAGGGACAATCCTTAGTTGTTGAACTGCACTTCATATCGCAGTGTTACTCTATGGCAGATGTTGGCTAGTTTTTGAGCAAGCTTTTTGAAAAAGCTACAAAATACATGCGTTTGTCTGGCACTTATTCTTTGTTCAAAAAATATCCCTACATCACCAAGAAGAGAGATTGGAAGGAAGAACCTACACTTCCCTTGACATTACACAGCACATTTGAACTATGAACCTTCCCCGTATCTTGTAAGGACACTTTTTAAGAATTCCAGTTACTGAAATTCCTATAAATGTCTTTCTTTAATTTTAAAATAAAAATAAGTCCAAGTGTCACTCTCTGCAAGAACAAAATGTGAGAGAACACATATTGTGCAGACAAATATTGTACAGTACTGCCAACATCTGTTGCCGTAATTAAACAGAGCAACATTCGAAGCAATAATAAAAATTAGAATAAAATGCTGAAAATGACTTTTCACTGTTTTCATATGGATAGGAAGCCTCATATAACATATGTGAAGAGTGAAATGCTGTTGCTTATCTTTCAGTGCTGAAATTCTCACATTCTGAGTTTGAGCAACTCTCATTATCTTCATCTTCAGACTTTTATTATCCATTATCTTTATGTGTTTTAGAAATAGATTAAATTACTATCACAGATATATGCCTTCTTTTTCTGATAAAACAGCACTGACTTCATGCTAGATAATACATGTTGCTAATGCAGGCTAGTAAGCACTTACTCTTATATCAGATTTTAGGAAAAAAGTATTTTTTTAGCTACTGGATTAATAGGTTGAGTAGGTTCATCAGAATAAAACAGCAGCAAATGAAAGGTGTAGAAAGTCCTCAGAGGCATTTGGTTTAGACTAATTGTATTTTCCTAGCATGAGATCACGTTAAAATTTTTACTGCTCTAACATTAATTGCCATGTAAAATCTTACACAACCATGCCTAGAAAGCAAAATTGCTAACTGAATTTCTTATTCAGCCTATAATCTGAAATTAATTGGTGTTCAGTTACTGTTGTTTATGGACTACATTTCTCATTGGTCTGAACAACAAATTACAAATATAAACATAAAGGTCTTTGCCCTGGGGAACTCACAGTCTGCTAAATAAGTTATCTTACCAATGGTAAAATAATGCAACAGACAAGTTGCGCTTTTTCCTAATTCTTGCTTTTTAGCAATAAAACATCACCAACATCTGTAACAGGAACTTGCTGAATTATCACCACTGCTAGGCAAACATCTAACTGGAGCATCTGAGAAAAAGTTACCATTAAAAAAATATATATCTAGTAATTAAAGGCCATGATTAGCTCAGAAAGGTGAGTCTGGCAGGGTCAGCCAGCTCCGTCCGGTTTTAAGATGACTCATTTTAGATGCCATATTTTTCACATGTAATGTTCTCAGTCATCAAGGGATAATAGACTCTTCACTGAAAACATTCTCAAACTCTCCCACCTGGGAGTTCTAAATTAATCTATACACAGTTTGTAGCTTGTATATATCAGAATGTGTATTATTCAACAAGAACAAGGGCAATTTTCCAATGCCTGAGAGTTAAGGAGACTTAACTTGTCAATTTTTCTCAATACTTTACAATGCAATCCCATTGCTGTATAAATCACCAATAAATAATAACCCCCTTAATACTATCTTCACCTTCCATTAACCAAAATGTTCTTAACATTCTGTTGCAAAATTAAAGGAATATTGCTCTATCACGTATTACACGCACTGTTCATCGTTTCACTATTCAATAAAAAAGAATGTAACAACAGGTTTCAACTTGTGGGTTGACTGTTATAGAATTTTAACCAACTTCTATGCTGCACCATTTCAGCTGAAAACAGGGGCAGATGAAGGTCTACAGATGAAGTTTGTATTTAAAAAATATGTCTAGATTCAACCACAATTTTATTTGGCTAATTATTTCAGAAATGCAGTCACTCTTTAGAAGTGTACATCAGTGGTAGCTATCCTTTTATACTATTGCTGTTTATGCTTCTATTACTGTTAGTAACTCTACATCTATTTCACATATGCCAATTGTATATAATGTGGGCATATTTGAAACAAATTGTAATAAAAATGCCATGTACCAGGCTAGTAAAAATAATATAAATAACACAACTCCAACAACCAAAACACACATCAAAACCTTCAAATAGGCCCACCACAAAAAAAAAAAGTAATGGCTAAAAGTACTGGCATGTGTTCTGGCCTCCCTCAAAGGCCAGAAAACTCAGCTTTTTTGAGGACAGAAAGGATAGACTAGTTGTGAATTAAGGTGAGAAACTTCAGCCATTGTCATTGCCTGACGTGACAAATAATAATGATGTGTTTCAATGGCAATTTTATAGATTTCATCTAGATATAATCTTTTCTAAGTGATGGCTTACTAATGGTAATAACGTACCTAATGGCAGCATCCTTTCATTTGGCAATATTTATTTTTTTTTAGTTTTTAAATGTATAGCTCGAAAGAAGTTCTTAACACATATGAGAGTATCACACAATTTGATTGCTTACATATACAAACCCGACACACACACATATTTCCTTTGATTCCCACTCCCTATTTTTTCCTTCTCCATCTTCAATAAAATTATTCTGAGCTCCATCTTGCCATTCATAATTTGTCTTTCAATTGCACCCTCAGGTTTGCAGCTTCTATATTTTTTTCCACTTGAGTTCATAGTTAAGGTATGAGTCCTTGCTTTGGCAGCAAAGGGTGCAACTGTAGTTCTTAAGAGTCATGGCAGTTGTGGGTGCTGTAGTCCAGGCACTACCCATCTGCATTTTGTTTGGCATCAGTTATCCAGCTGTTCAATGTTAAGACAGTTGACAGCAGCACACATGTTGCAAGGTTTATTTCAGTCTTGTGCTTAGTAGAGTATTCTCAATGCAAGCTGGAGTAAATATTCTTCATATGGCAGAAGTTAACCATAACTATTTCACCCCATTTGTCACAGCAGAGTTGCTAACAGCAGTCGTTGATATCAGCTGTTGCAATTTCAGGGGTACACAGATAACTCAAGAATTCCTAGTTTTTGAAAACTGTGATGAAAGCTCCCATGTTTGCCCAAGCTCAGCAAAATTCTGTTAAGTGCACTTCCTTTGCATAGGTTTTAAATTCCCAGAATTCCTTTGTCTTCAAAAACATCAACATCATTGCCCCCCTAAAAGGCACGCAGGCAGTCTGTGGCTTGTACATATGCAAGTACCAAGCCAACATATACTTTAAGTGAATCTTTCCCAGGTCTAGATTCAATTTTCCGGTGTACTGGCAAGAAATAGATTTGCTAAACTCAAAGAAGATCACTGTTTTCAGCAGTGCTTACATCTGGTTTTATCCACCATTCAAGGTCTGGAGGACAAGCAAAATAATATTTGCACCTGCCTCCTCACTGCGAAGTTTGAGAAGTTGAGTTCCTCACAATGGTCACTAGTTAGCTTGAAGTAGAGACATGTGCCCATGCTCTAGAGAACGATGACGTATCATTTATCTTCATAATATACTTTTTGCAGTCTGTCCTAGGTTACAGTGTAAAATGTGCCAAAAGGAGCTGTTGAGACCAGGTGGGGCGGTGCTCCCTGCCTCCCCCCTCTGGACTATCTTCTGTTAATGGGCACAACAATGCCTTATCGCCTGACCCATCGATAACTCGCTCCTGGGCTATCTCCTGTTAATGGCCCATCAAGGAACTGCCTCACGACTCCCTATCCCATTGTGAGATGCTCCGCCCGGGGGGAAGGAGCCAAGCAGTCCATGCCAAATAAAAACGGAGATTTCGAACACCCTAGCAGCCTTCTTCCACTGGATTCCCAGAGGAGCTTTTTTCCCCCCACTGGAGTTCCAGAGGACAAGAGCTACCTACCTACCACTGGACCTTCGGAGGAAGACCAGGCTCTTTTACCTGATCACTGCTTCAACAGAACTACATCCATCGCTTCAGGAGGACTGCAGCCAGCATCTTATCGGACTGCTACTGCCACCCTAACAGGGTGTCAGGTTGTATTTCTGACTCTGTCAGTGTAAACCAGTGGGTTGTTTGGTTTTCCCTGCCTTGTGTTATATATATATATATATATAAAAATTAGTAAAGAACTGTTATTCCTGTTCCCCACATCTTTGCCTGAAGGCCCTTAATTTCAAAATTATAATAATTTGGAGGGAAGGGGGTTGCACTTTCCATTTCAAGGGAGGCTCCTGCCTTCCTCCTCAGACACCTGTCTTTCAAACCAAGACACAGTCTTTAACCAAGAATTGGAGGAGTGACTCATTCAATTTTTCTCTGCCACTGAGTCTTGCAACCAGTATCTACAACCACAGACTGCATGCTTGTACTGCATGCACCACGGCATTCCTCGCCAGCTTTGGTGTTTCTGGTAAGTATCAGTGATTTTTAAGATGGCTCTGGCAGCTGGTCAGTTAAATAGTAGATCTGCCTTGCAAAGTAGTTTATTATACAAAAAAAGTCCAGATAATCATGGTACTGAAGGAATTTAAACATCACTGGTCTGCTTCTCTGGACAACTAAGTTCATTCCAACATAAAGCCTATGACATGAATGTAAGAAATACAAAATGCTATTAGGTTTTAATTTTCAACACCTTTCAGATGTCTGCATTACACTTTAAACTGATGCATGATTTATACAAAGAAGTAATTGTAAAGGACTGAGTCGAAATGCTCTTGGCAGATATTATCAAAAACATTGTTGATCCGTTTAAGCATCGCTTCCAAGTGGGCAACATCAAATACAACTATTCTGTAGCCAAGAAAGGAATTCATTTCATGCTAATCTAAAGAAGTGCTTCATCTCTAACTGTGTCAAGCCTGACAACACAGGTATTGTGCCATCCCTTCAACAGTTGCTGGATAGAGCCTCAAGCTATGGTGCCAAATTCTACACATATTCCGCACGAGCATATCTCCTGGAAATGTTTGCGAACAGTAAACAGAAGATTGCAAACGGTTTTGAAGTCACCATCCTAGGAAAGTTTCCATGTATCCTGTGAGTTTATGCACATGGCCTTTGCACAAAGAGTTTAATCAAAAACATTTAGATTGGCAGCTCCAACATTTCCAGAGTCATTGGTACCTAACGTCCCTACCTTTTGCAGGAGAGATGGGAGAGGGTGGGTGTTCTGCACAATGATGGCTTCCCAAAACATCTTTCCAGACAGAACTATTGAACCTTGTACTACTAGATTGCTTTTGATATGACAACAAATGAATGTCTTCACTTGGCACTCTCCTGCATGCACTACATCCCTGGAGTGCTCTGCTGATCCATAACATGAGACTGCCTGTCCCATCCCTAATCCTGCAGGCTGTCTCCAATGTTGAGTGTTCACTGTTTACATCTCGCAACAATAAATTATAGGTTACAGTCTTAGAAATGGCAGCAGAACAACAGCTCCATTTATACAACATCAGGTATGCTCCCCGATCGCCTCCTGAAGGCTATCAGCATTGCTCACATGCAGTGTCATGTACACAGAAGGAATAATATCTAGTAGCATCTCAGGATCTTACTCAGAAGTTGATGGTCGGTTGTTTACTAAGATTAAAGGGCTGTTTTCCTCTCCCAAGTTACTGAATGAGACACATGATGTCCCAGCCTGCCTAGTTTTTAAATACTGTTCGCATTCCTTTTTAGCCTCATAACGTGACTTCCTAAAAAATAGCAGTAAATGTGCTTTAGATTATTTTTTCCACATGTGACCGTAAAAACTGTATTGACAGAAGTAGTCTATCAAAGGAGCACGGAAGGCACAGAAGTCACGCAACTTCTGAAGATCAAAATGTGGATCTGCTGGCACTTCATGGTATAAACTCAGGGATTGCTCTTCTGAGAGCCACCCAGATTTGCAGTGGTGGGATCTGTTAGTTTTACATGATGAAGGGCTGATCACCATAAACACAAGGCCTGGAGATACACAGAGGATAGTACCAGGCAGAGGAGGGCAAATAGCACTCGGACCTGGCTACTCCCAGGGATCTCAGCAGAGGACAGCCCAGCCATGGTCTGGGTGTCAGAAGAGTCTGTGGAAGGTGCTCTTACCAGACAGCTTTGCAGACTGAGCAGGATTACTGCCTGCAGATGTATGGGACTCATTACGGGATGAGTATTTGAGGAATGGTGTACAACTTACTGTGGGATGTTTTAAAGGGTTAGTGGGAATGTGTGAGACTTATGGGACATTAAGGGTAAAGAATGAAGGCAAGAACGGGAGAGTGAAGGTTGCTTTTGGAGGAACAAGTGTTGAGAAATACAGAGATAAGTGGATAAAAGGAGCCAGTTGCATGTAAACAGGCTGCTGGTTAGTATGCTTTTTCGGTCATGCCCCATCCCTGATCACCACAGTCTTCTAGTTAAGCAGCATTTATAAGTACTTTCCTGGGTGAGGGACTCTGTTCTGTGTGCATATGTGTGTATGTACAGGGGTGAGTGTGCAGCAGCTGGAGTCAGTCCATGGGTCAGAAGGCCTGTGTGTCTGGGGTGCCAGCAGCTGGAGACACCAGTGTGTGTGTGTTTCCTTAGGGAATGTCAGTTCTGTGTGAGTTCATGTAGGATAAGGGGTCTGGGAGCCAGCTATCAGGGAGATATGTCAGTGGCTGGATACCAGAGAGAGAGCAGGAGTTTGAGAGTCAGATACTGCAGTGGCCATAGGTGGGTGCACAAGCTCTCTGAGAGACCAATGTGTGTATGTGTAGCAGAGGGCCTGACTGCCAGCAACCGGACTGGAGCTGCAGACCCATCACTGCAACCACATGAACATCCTGGTCTCCAAGTTAGCAATTAAGAAAAAATTAATGTCAGAGAGGCAGAGGCTGGGCAGAGCATGGGACAGTGCAATGTGTGTGACCTGAGAAGCACTTACATCTACCCATTCCTAACCATCAGGCTGGAGCACCTTACCCAGCTATGCCAGGCAGAGGAGGCTGCAGGCAGGTGACTTGTCGGACCTCCATGCATGAGGTTGTCAAGGACCCAGGTCACAAGGAGCACATTCTCAGCCTATGCAAGTCTTTTTCCTCCAAGACAGGAGAAGGAGCAAGAACCTGAAGCAGAGGTGGCCACACAAGAGCAACCCTGATATTGAAGACACACATAGGAGCTCAAGTGCTTTGCAGTAGTGCATACCAGCTAGAGGCACCCTGTGCCCACAGGGTACCCATGAGACAATCATAACCTGCCCTGTCAAACAGCATGATGGAAAGTCTGGAAGTGGCATGACTGACTTCCAGGTGGATTATGCTGTGCCCCAAGGGTACAGGGTGCAGCAGCGGTTTGGCTCTTGCCTCACAGAATGATGGACAGCTATGGACCTATATCTGTCCTTCCCTCTCTGGCTGCAAATGGCACATCTGTCCCTGATTCAGGGGAACAAGCAGGGCCAGCCCTCCTCACCCCACTGGTTGCTGCTACAAAACAGGACAGTGCAGAGATAGCCCCTCAGGCTGACCCCTGCAACTGCTCCTGTGCAATTATGCTGAAGTTATGTATTTGTGTTCACTTGTAGCTCAGTCATCAGTGCTGAGTCCTTAATAAAACAGACTTTCATAGGTTACAGCAAAGATGCAAACAGATGGCATAAGGCTTTGAGCACAACTGATGCAAAGAGCTGTCATAAGGAACCAGGAAGCTCTTTCCCTTTATGGTGTGGTAGGACAGGGTGGCTCCGGGCTATGCCATGCAGCCTTTCAAAGGCATCACACCTTCCCGCGGATGTAGGCTGCAGTGCTGGGTTCCCGGGGAGCTTTGTTAGAAGCCAAGCGAGGGGTATCTTTTAATAAGCAAAGGGAGGGTGGGGGGAAGAATCACATTCTTTAGCAATTGGCCTCACTCCAAAACTGCAATCTGATCCCAGGACTGTTTCTAACTCAAGTGTAGAGAAGTATTATAACTGCCCTGAATTTTGTATTAAATGGAGCGTGTTAGAAAATCCTGTACACAGCTGAGAAATTGCAGGTCTAAGCATTAAAAAAACACGCCTTTCTAAACTTTACAAAAGTAACAAAAGATATTCGGCTTTGAACTCCCAGTTATGAGCATTCAGAGGACAATAGAGCTGTGCAAGGAACATGAGATTTATTTGATTTGTTAGGTTCTTTTTCTGCTCTCTGAATATCTACAAACATGCTGCAACTGTCACATGCGTTTGTTTATTCAAATCCATTTGATTAACAGTATTCAGAATTTTTGACAAGGTGGATTGATCATAAAAAATCAAATTCTGAATGATGTTCCTTAGTTGTAATTTGTTAGGGAAAAAGAAATGGTTTAACACACAAGCAAAGCACGGAAGTACTTGTAGGTAGAAGTTGATTTCTATATTTATTTATCTGTGTGGCTTCAAAATTGACTTTCGCCCAATATTCATGCCAGGATAACCACTGTCGGTATAAGCACAGCATGCAAACATGAAAGTTTGTAAGCATGTTCATTCAAACTGAATTAATTTAAAAACTCAGCCACTGTTTGCACACTTTTAATTACATACTAAGAACTGGCAGTGCAAGCAACAGAAAAAAAATGCGAAGAGAGAAGTCAGACATGCCTTAAAAATTAAGCTCCTTGTTCAAGCCCCAGCAGACAATATCAGAGCTGGCCCTGAAAAATAAAGAGCAGAAAAAAGCAAACCAGAAAACAGTCCTCATTTTTGCAATTACCCAAGTTGCATCCAGTGAACATTCTCTGCTTCGCTCTTGCTTTGTGCAGACCACTACTGTGTTAGCAAAGCCATTTTCTTTGCCCGGAAAATGTGAATATTTCCTCTGAAGAGCACTCGAAGCATAGCGGGGAGAAATACTGCGGTGGAGAGGGGTTTCTCTGAAACTAACCATAATGGATTCCTTTTCATTCCTGCATTAAGGGATTTGCTTCAGAGCAGAAGAGTAGCCAGGCTCCTTCAGAGATAATGTCCCCCTTTCCTTTTGCCTGGTATCAAATGGAGATTGAAAGGAGAAATATTTTTTTTCCTTGGGCTCTGGCCTGGAGTATTCACCTCTGGTCCTCAGGGGCCCTGCATTGCATAGGACCAGGGCAGGTGGGGGATTTGTTGTCTAAGAGCTAAAGCAGGAGGAAAGAGAGATAGCACCCCTAGTCTTTGCTCTGAGATAGAGGTAAATAGTCACTTACATTCATATACAAAACTTGCCCCTTGAATTATTTTTTCCATTCCCTACCAATCCCAGCTTATCTCCCCAAAATGGTCTTCACTTTTAAAATCAATTTATAACCAATCAGACAGCTAAAATAGCTTCTTACAGTAGGTGTCTCTAGTCAATGACTGATTTGCATTAAGAAAGATATGACAGTCAAGTGTGAAGAGAAAAGAATGATAGTTTAATTTTAGAAAAATTCCACATTCATCTGAGAAATGATTACTAAGCACTGTGTATGTTCATACATAAATTATTTCTAAAAATGTGAAAAGATATTAAAATGCTAAATATGTTCTTGCAGCGGGAGCAGGAAAGCTCCAGATCAGATGCCATGGCCTTTCATGGGAAGGGATGGAGCAGACTCACGCCCCAACAAGGCACCCAGTGGGCCTGTGCCACTGACCATGACACCAAGCAAGGACGAGAGCAAATGGCATAGGAGAAAAGGGGTAGAGAGATGCAGGAGAAGAGGGAGGCCAAGAGAGAGGCTAAAAGGACCTTCCAGCTCCTCTGGGGACAGATGAAAAGCCTCCCCTTCATGCTCCATACATGTGGATGCTGGGACACCCATTCTGCCAGCACAGCAGGCCCGTCTCAGTGTTAGACAGGCCTGGGGGCAGCAGTGCATGGACATGTAACTATGGAAATAAACAGCGAGGTTCCCAAGGAGGTGAGCTGAGGAGCGCTGGGCAGACCACTCTGGCTGTAACCTCTGCAAAGCCAAAGGCAGCTCCAAGGAGCGTGACACAGCCGTCAGGGGAGGTGCCAGGGAGCCAGGTGCCAGCTCTTGAAATAAGTCCTACAGCTTGTCAACAGAGCTCTGTCATCTCTATCCAGAAAAAGACTAATAGTGGGCTGACGCCTAGCACAGACAAATTACCAGGTTGCTGGAATTGAGATTTGGATTCGTTGCTGAGTTTTGTTTTGATTTTTTAATGATATCTTTATTTTACCAAGATAAGCTCTTTTCTTTGTCCTCTGG
Organism: Leptosomus discolor; assembly: GCF_034619465.1. NCBI lineage: Eukaryota > Metazoa > Chordata > Aves > Leptosomiformes > Leptosomidae > Leptosomus > Leptosomus discolor. Next base: position 95,929,370 of record NC_141391.1, on the reverse strand, counting down.
TGGTCCAAGCTGGCAAAAAGCAGCCTGAAATCTCCCACAGAGGAATCTCAGACCCTGCCAGGGGCCTGTGCGCAAGCACAGGACATGTTCAGAGGTGGCAGAGACCTCGTTGCAAGATGAACTTTAGGCTCACAGCCTATGAGGGTGTGCTGGTTTTGGCTGGGATACAGTTAATTGTCTTCATAGTAGCTGGTATGGAGCTATGTTTTGGATTTGTGCTGGAAACAGTGTTGAATCACACAGAGACATTTTTGTTACTGTTGAGCAGGGCTTACACAGAGTCAAGGCATTTTCTGCTTCTCACAGCACCCCACCAGTAGGTAGGCTGGGGTGCACAAGAAGGTGGGAGGGGACACAGCTGGGACAGCTGACCCCAACTCACCAAAAGGATATTCCGTACCATACGACATCATGCTCAACTTATAAAGCTGGGGAAAGAAGAAGGAGGCAGGGGGGACATTCGGATAATGGCATTTCTTCTTCCGAAGTAACGGTTAGGCCTGATGGAGCCCTGCTTTCCTGGGGATGGCTGAACACCTGCCTGCCCATGGGAAGTAGCAAATGAATTCTTTGGTTTGCTCTGCTTGTCCGTGCAGCTTTTGCTTTACTTATCAAACTGTCTTTATCTCAACCCACAAGTCTTCTCACTTTTGCCCTCCTGATTCTCTTCCCCCATCCCACCAGAGGGGAGGAGTGAGCGAGTGGCTGTGTGGTGCAGAGTTGCCAGCTGGGGTTAAACCACGACAGAAGGAAGGAAGGGAAAGAGTCAAGATGTGAGAAAGGTGTATAAGGAGGGAGAAAGATGACGAGAAGGTCGCTGCAAGACCATTAGAGCATATATTGTGTTTTTTACTAGATGTGTCTCATTTTTCATTGTCAAGAAGAGGATGTGTACGCGGTGTTTGCCCCACTAATGCACCCTGGGAGAACAGACATCAGTCACCAGCCGTGCCACATTTTTATTAGCTAAGTTTTACAGAAGCATCCCTCCAAGTAGGGAATAACTCCATGCATCACAGCTCAGGTTTGACAGGAACATTAAAGGCAATATGTATTTTGATATATCAATCCAAATTTGTAGGCAGCAGAGGTCAGACTTGATGTAAAAAATTGTTAAGATTATTTTTTACAAAAAGTTAAGTTTGTGACACTCTAATGAAGATCTTTCTATCTCATATAAAGTTCTGTTTCAAACAACTTAAACTTGTGTTATCTGACATTTTAATTAGCCTCATCTCATTGCCTTGGAAACATCCTGTGTTCTTTCATTATAAGTCCTAGAGCATGTTAACACTGTAATGCACAAAACCATTTTAGAAAGACAGCAAACTTTTACTACTGTTGACTTTGTTGCTATACACTAGAACTCCATTATTTGACATATTCACTCTGCATATCGTCTAACTTCCCTGAAATATAACAGAAAACTCTTTCCTGGCTTCGTTCAGAAGAAGGAAATAATTGTATAAGCAAATTATGTCGCGTGGAGGGCCAGATCTTTTTAGAGATTTTTGTTCTTAGGAGACAAAATAGATCAGGAACTTCTCTTTGCAGAAAAGCATACCCAAGAGTACCAGTAGAATGACTCCAAGTTCCCTCACGCAAACTTCTCAATGGATTTCATACCAGAGGTATAAAAAAGTAATTCTTTTGTATACAGACTGATTCAAAGACTGAAGGGCAATGGAATATTCTCAGCAGAGTTGAGAGCAGACTTTGAAGAAAGGAGGTACCTCCAGCTCCATAAACACTTACCAGTCTTCACCCTTAGTTTAAGTCCCCACTCCCAATCTCAGTGAGAGTTTGGGAAAAGCGGAACACTTCCAAAAATCCTGCTCTTTTTTTTTTTGGCTTCACTGCTGAGATTTTCAATGACTACCCATTGTCACAGCAGAGATATCAACCCTTCTTGTGTGTCACTGAAGTGTTATCAAAACATCAGTCATTATTGTGTATTGGCCCAGACCAAACTCAGCTCGTTCAGACCAGTGTGCTTGCACAATCTCAGTACAATGCAAGCACACTACTCGTTCATTTCTAAATACAGGACTGCCAATGTAAGGGATTCCTTTGTCTCGTGAAAATTATTTAGCTAGCCTATAAAAAAAATATACCATTGCAGTATGACACTGAACCATTTCAGTTCCTTCAAAAGTGCTTTGAAACTATGCAGAACTCAAGTGTTTTCCACCCAGGACAATAAAGAGTAAGTTGCTTTATTCTGCATCATTTCCTTTTAGAATTTTTTAACAGATTTGTCTTGAAACAGTCAAATATCAATTTTAAGCAATACATTTTAGACAGCAATTTCACACACACACAGAGTGGTCAAAATACTGTATAACAGAATGCTTCAGTGGTAAAAGGATTATGCTGGCTTACACCAAAAGCTGTATCTCTAATTTAGTACTTATGCATTCTGAGCAATACATTTTTTAAATGGTGGGAAATTAAATTTTTTCATTAACAGGACAAAAGGTTCATCAGATGGGTTTGAGTCAACTGTCTGAAATTGGAGTTGAAAAGCGTCATCGCCCATCCAGCAATGACTCCAATTTTCCATCATTCAGGGCAGAGCCAGATTCCAGGAGTCCAGCTCCCAAGATTCACATCAATTTGTTGAATCTGTTTTCTTAGCCCCAATGTATGGGTTTTCATCCAGGACTTCCGTACAACAGAATACCCTCATTGCCTCAATTTCTGTTGACCAATGATTTCTCAAACTACTTTACAGTGCTTTTGAAAACAGCTCAGCTGCCTGAAGCCTAACGGAAGCCACATGCCAAAAAATACCTCAAAGATTTTCTTTCTCTCTAGACAAAGCTAACAAAAAGAACACTTTTCCTTTCTTTGCCAGGTAAAAACTTCTTCATTCACCATGTGGAAAGGAAATTTAATGACATCTTTTCTTTTCAGTTAGCTTGCTCTTTCTTCAGGGCTGCAGTGGGACTAGTTTGTTCCAGACCCCTGGCCCCATTTTCTGCAGTAAGCCGACAGTGCTGATTTGATGGGCTATGCCAATGCAGGAAAAAAATGATCCTGCCAGAAGCATCTGTGGGATGGCTTCTCCCCACCGGGAGTCTAGCAGAAGGGCACTGAGGCAGGAGAACTAAGCCCCTTGTTTCCATGTAGGTGCTCCAGGATATTAAAGTGTTTTTACCGTTCAGTCTTTCACTGCTGGTCAGAAGGGCCTGGGTAAAAAACATACAATCTGCCTTAAAGGTCCAGGTAATTAATTTTTGTTCCTCATCTGAGCACACAGAAACAAGGCAAGACTAGCTCAGGCCTAAACCCCACCAAAGAGTCTCCAAATGTTTCCACAGGTCACCTACACTTCAGAGAAGGGGAGCAAATCACGAAATCTGGGCAGCCAGTCTACCTCCATGGGTAGACCTCGACTCACCAGCTGGTAATGGAGGTGGGGTCAGTCAGCACTTTCCCCACTCCTTTCAGGCGCTGCAGAACTGCCTGCAGGCTCAGGGAGGATATCTCCACCATCCTTACAGGGTATTCCTGTGAGGACATAGAAATATAACACATTCCAAGCTCTAATTCATGTGTTCACATCTGGGGACAAGCAAACCACACTCCTCACATTGCACTACTAAGCCCCCAGCCACAGGGTCGTCTCTGCTTGGTGGGCATCCCACTGTTTGGAAGCCCCCTCCTCTCCTCCCTGGGGCTGCACTTACACAGACAGTGTACAGGCTGCAAACATGGTCCTGAACACTGTCTGCAATCATTGCCTTAAATGACTGTCTGGCACAATCAAAGTTTTCCTTTCTAGGCCCATCTGAGCAAAGCTGTACATTTTTCCAATGCAAGGTGACATTCTGCTGTCAATACGTGACTCCAGGAGCCAAAGACCTGCGGGAGCCCCACTGTGAGCATGAATGGCACCCGGCTGCATGGCAGCTGGGAAGAGAGTAGCACTGCTCTCTCATTTACCCAGCTAAAATCCAAATATTTACTCCCAAATTGAGCTGAGCTGCAGCTAGTCTGTACCAGCTGGTTATCCCATTGAGCAAAGAAAGGAGGGAAATGGATTTCTTCCTGTTTTCCTTACTGGTCAAAAGATTAAAAGCAATATAGTGGTGTTGGTCCTTATGTATTGTCTGATTAATAGCCTGTTAGCCAGCTGGTGAATTGCCAAATTCACTTCTCTTTAAATAAGAGAGACTGTTCCATGAGCTCAAATGGACTTTATTAGCATAACACTAATAATTCAGCACTTATAATCCAGAGAAAATATTATAAGTAAATATAGGCATGCACTGCCTATCAAGGTTCCTTTTTGCTTTCCTTCTGGGTACGCAAAGAACTACAGTGCACCAGGTATTTCACCACCACAGTCAGGTCAGAATGATCTAACTTTTACAGGAAAGGTGTAATGAAGCAAAAAGGCCAGAAGCCCTGAGGAATTCCTTTCTCCCGGCACCATATAGAAACTTGTCCCCACTGGTTTTTAACAGTGTCGATCAGGTAAGATGTAACGCAGAGAAGCCTTCTTCCCTACCTCAAGGTTTCTTGTCTAGTTAATAAGTTAGGACTTCCCTAGCTGAATGCTGTCTGCTGGCCAATAAATCAGCTCCCTCTCTTGCCTGACTCTTCTAGCATATTTCACATTAATAACCATTCTGAATTCTCCAGCACATCATTTCCTTTGGTCTTTTTTGTAGCAGAGGTTTATAGCCAAGTTAATTTAGAAACCAGCAGTATGAGGCTAGTATGGGTACCAGCAGACCATAAGGTACCTGAGATCACTTCTTTCATTCAATGTTATTCATGTTTGGGAGTGCAGTTATGATATCCATAGCTTTTACCTACTGTCTGTATCAGCTACTCATGTCAACAGGGATTTCAGAGGAGATAACTCCTCTCTGTTACCTCAAGCAGTGGTTGCTTCCCAAATAGTGCTCCCTGAGGGACTGACATGCCATAGAAGAAGATAAATGTTCTGAGGACACTCACTAAAAATACCATGTGTTAATTCCCCAATTAAAAGTCTCAGGAGAAGAATAATGAGTGATCTGTTGGCAATTCTGTAGGTTCACAGTTGTCTGATATCCCACATCTGGGAGCTACTGCCCTCGGGTAGCAGCTAATTGGCCCCAGTTACCATAGTGCCTCACAGTCCTTAATGTATGTATCCTTACTACTGCTCAGTAAAGCAAGTAAGGACTGATTTCAGTTCAACAGACTGGGAGCTGTGTTTCAGAGAAAGTAGGGAGCTGACTTTACAGCACTACACTCCATGTATAAATCACACAGTGAGGCAAAATCCAGGTCCTGACGAGTACTTTCTTCCCAGGGAAGAAAGTGGCCACAGAAGACGTTTCTTTGGGTCAAACCTGATTGTTTACAAGGACTGCAAAAGTCCTGCTTCTCTGCCAAAATCAAACAACGAGCAGTTTCTTCACCTAGCCCCTCTCAGCCAGCTCTCTAACCAAAAGAAGATGTTGCAAGGCCTTTTCTTGAGAGAAGATTCAGTGATGTTTCTGTCTCCTTGAGTTTGTGTTACTTCCTGCTTCTGTCTCTGCAGAAGTCCTGCTCCTTCTCCCACACAGGCAGGCACACAGAGCTCATTACCTCTCCCTTCAGGGACTTGCTCTTTTAGTCTCATAGGCCAGCGTAATTCAGCTTTTGTGGGAGTTTAAGAACTTGCTCCTATGGTTTTGGAGACTTGGTACAACCAGGGACTTCTGTTACTTGTAAGGCTTATCTTGAACAAAACGTGGCTTTAAGCCCACTCACCCCCTGCAAACTCACCCAGGCTGTAACAGTGTTGGGATAACTCAAGATTTTTTTTTTTTTTTAAATGTTCTGTCAGCATTGATTTCAATAGGAGCTGGATGCCTAATCTGCTTATGCACTTCTGAAAATCCTATTAAGTGCCTCTTTGCTTCTCTAGGTGCCTAAATATACTTTTCTTAATTTGGCTTTAAGTGATTTGCATCCGTCATCAAGATTTTTGAGAGTGCGGCTTGAGGGGAGACGCCTCCCTGTCACAGCCCTTCCATGCAGTCTGTCACTTGTTCAGATACCTAAACTGGGAGCTGAGCTCTCGCAAAGATGCTGAGACAGTGTGAAATATGTCCATTAAACTGTGAAGACTCTTCATGCTGTTGCCTCCTTGTCTCATTACACCTTCCATCCTGTGCCCTCTCCCCTGAGGAGCCCTCACCACAGCGTTATCGTGGCTTCAACTCCCTTTCCACCACTGCCCCAGACCTATACAACTTTCTGCAGCAGCTGCAGATGGAGCCACGTCTCCTCAGCAAGAGCCGGGAGATGGATTACAGGAGGGGGCAGGGAAGGTTTGGGTGCTCGGGGACAGCAGCTGGGACCGCAGCAGTGTCTCACCTTGGCCCCCAGGGTAACAAATGTAGCGCTTACAGAGTAGCACAACCAAACCAGGCAGTGTATGTAAACATTTACATCTAAGGACGTCCTAGAGAATTAAACGCCTGTGGCTCAGAAACGTCTTTGCTCAGCTTTTCTTATCTCCCTTGGCTTGCTGTTACTAAAAGGCAGTCATAGGCAAGAAAAACTGCTGTAAGGGGACATAGATCTGAGAGGCTCGAAAAAGCTGAGGCTCAGCTCCAGGGTTTGTGTCAACAGGATGGCCAAATACCCCTGGAGAAAGGGCACTAAAAAAGGATTTGTGCCTTTAGACCTGGTGCTGGATGCAAGAACTGTTTCCTGCAGCCAATGGACGTAGAAGTGGGGCCCAGAAGAAACTGAACTGGCCATGACCAGGCTGGTACCCACCTACAGACAACTTCTTGGGAAAGATGGGCTCCACTGGAGTCCTCAGCAGCTCTGCCGCAACCCCACTGCAAGGCTTGGTCAGAAAGGAGAAGAGAGGAAGTCAACACCTCTGGGAATTACAGTTTAAACAGTCCTTAGAGCTGTTCTTCAGATGAAAGGAACTTTGAAAGGGGCATTAAAGTTAGGATGGTCTGCTTTTGATATGGAAGAACAGCTATTTAAAAAGAGCAATGGAAGATGGGAACATATTCAGAGATCTAAGCATACTTTAAGAGAAATCTAGAAAAGTGCAAATCTGGTCAGCTATTTCTCCTCTTACAGACCCTATGCTGCAGCCCAGAAAGCCTTGATAAACCAGAGCTTAAAAGTCCACTTGGCCTTTGCCACTGATTTATCTTTGTATTAATTCTGTTTGCTAATAATCACAGTGCAGCAGCTAAGGTGCACTGGCACTCACAGCAGCCCCTTAAGGACCCAGCTGTTCAGGGTCTGGCCCATGAGCTTCAGTCAGCAACTTCTGCACTCCCAGGTCTTTCCTTGCAAAATGTCAGCTTGAGCAAGTCTTACAACACATCTGTGCTTCAGTTCCCTGTCTGCAATACCATAGTAATAACAGTAGCCCTATACAATCCTTATGGACTAATTAGTTACCATTTGCAGTGGATAGTGACAGCTGTACTGCTGATAAATCACCTTTTTGGAACGAATTAATAAAATCCCATACAAAAAACCTAGCAAGTTACAATTTGTTGATACAGAACAAACAGGCAGACAGCCCAAATCCAGGGGAAAAAAAAAAAAAAAAAAAACAGAGAATAAAAATCCCCAATTTTGCTCATCCTCCCATTGCATCTGTCGTGACAAGCAGAGAGAGGAAGAAAGGGTTACATTCATTCCTGGCAGGAAGCAATGCGAATATTCTCGCCTTGGATCTGCCAAGCTTGCAAGGAAGATCCTCAAGCCGGATTTCCTCGGGGAGCAAATGTTAACTAACAAAGAGTTGGACGGGCTCTCTTTCTTGGGAGAGGAGCAGGGCTTCCCTCAATATTGCTTTGGAGAAAACAGTTTGCATGAGGCCTAGAGCCAGGGGCCAGAACGTAACCTAATTAGGCCAGAAAGGGTGATTAGCTGTTTATTTTGAAGATGTTCAAACTGTGCACTCACATTATACACTGCCCTGGGAGAAAAGGGATGCTGTTTATACTCCCAGATCTAAGGGATCAACAGAGTTTATTTTCCCCTGCAAATGAAGGCCTGTTCTGCTTACATTCTTTTAACTGAGATTGGATCTGTTTATTTTCACTCATCTGCAGGAAATGGGAATATTTCAGTCTATTATTCCAAGTCCAGGGAAGCAGCTAGTATTGCTTAACCATGGCCAAAGGCAAATTAGTCACAGCCTTTACGTGCTACCTCAAAAGATTTGTTTAATAGTAGTACCATTAGGGGCAAAAGGATTTACAAAAACACATAGTGCAAATTGTGCTTCTTGAGCCTTTTCCAAAAGGCATGAGAAACTTTGTTAAACCCCCCAGACGACTGGGACTCCATAGTGGGAGACAGAGCTGATCCAAGTTCCCCCTCCTCCCAGCAGGCACCTCCATGTATTGATGCTGAGCTATGAGGTTTAACACAGTATTTTCAAGCTCACTGTTTCATTACTCTGTTGAATTAGCTGCTGATTTGTGAGGGTTATCTGGAAGCACTGCATTGAAAAAGGAAAATGCTGGCAGGAGAGAAGAAAGGTGCAATAAGGCTCCCCACACAGGGATTCTGGTCAGACCAGTAGCAACAGGACAAAGATATCTTCACAACAGGTATAGTGTGCCCCACCAAAAGCTACAGTGGAATCCCACTGCAGCGTTTCCAAATATTGGTTTGAGTTTGCTTCATATTTAATTATAAAACAATCCCCTTTTGCTAGAGTTTGTTAACAGGATTTGTTTGCATGCTTTGATCTTTTATTTTTAATCATCTCTCGTGTTCACAATGCCTTTGGTAAGATTTTCAGCTGATAAAAGTGCTCAAATCATAGCAAATAGACTGTGAGGTGACAATATATCTTAGAGAGGGTTTTAATTCCTTTGAAGTTAAGCTTTGTGATGGTCAATTAAATTATTTTAATTGTATCTTATTTTAAACTTAAATCAAGACTGTTTTCTAACTATTGGACCTTAAAAATTCTGGAGAACCCGGTCAACTGCAAGTGCTGTAAATGTAAATTTTATCTGTTGACTACATTCAGTGAAAGAAACAATCAAGAATGCACCCAACATCAAATACTGTGATGAAAACAGAAATTACCAGCAACCAATTATAAAGATACGGAGCAGCAGAAGGTACAGTGTGTTACATACATTACAGGGCTGCCAGAATAGGCTACTTAGGGATGTACAATAATAATTTAGATTGTTGATCATAATAATCTCATGCTGGTCATAAATGTCTGGCTGTTATTTTATGCTTCCCCAGCCTGCTTGCTGAATCTGTTTGTTGGTTTATGTACTTGTTTATAGCTTACAAATCGTTTGAGGCAAAGTGAATTTTGCTTTTGTTTGCACCGTACCAACTCTCAAGAAGGGGATGGGAACTTCTGTGATCTCCTTCACCGAAAATAATTTAAAAATCCCTAATGGACACAGTAAAAATTCTTCTCTAGGAAAACCAAACTCAGCTGAACTCCAGCAAAATTAACCAATATCCCTCACGATCTGACAATTTTCATGAGATTATGGGGAAGTTTTATGAAGTTCAAAAATAGCACCATGTTCTTCCCTCCTCCTCCTCGCAGGGTCCTGCCAGCTACCAGAAGATCAATCTACCACAGGCAGAACTTCCCCACTACATTGAACATAATCCCCCAGTTCACTGGTTTAAGTGAGTCTTGAAGGATTACTTCGCAGAGTAAAGAGGGGTTAGATGCTTCCCAAGATAGCTAGGGAGCCTTCATGGGGTTTTGAGATGAGCCAGTACATGGAAAATTACAAAGTGCCGTAGCCTTTACCTAGGTATTTTTCCGTCTTCTCACAAAATGGCCAGATGCTCTGAGACATCCACCTTCCAGGGAGCAAGTTTCTCACGCAGATCCCACAGAAAAAAAGTTCTTGAGGTGTAGGTGTTTCTTTTGCTTGTTTGAGCTTTTTCCAAACAGCTTCATTTTGTCTCTTTATTACAAAAAAAAAACTAAAATTTTTTTCTGTTCCATTTTCAAATATTCCCTGTGATTGCCAGGGCAACAAAACATACCAAGTGAGATCACTTTATTTGCAGGGGTTTTTTACAGTGGAGAAGAGATAGCCCACAAGCTTGCATGCATAGCATAACCATGAATCCCTATGGCCTGGCACGTGGTTGTCATCCCTTGCTGTCTCAACAGGAAGATGACTCAGCCCTAACAAACTTCCAAAGATTTGCCAGAGTCCAAAATCACATGCAGGTAAGTCCTGTTTTCACGGGTCCTTGTTTTCATGGACTCCTTGGCCAGTCACTGCCCCCTGTGCCGCACAGACTGGTGAAGTGGATCATGAGTCATGGAAGTGGGAGAGCGACTGCTCAAATGCTCAATAGCTGTATCTTCTGGCACAGGAATGCCTCAATCCTGTCCCATACAAAGCAAGTATCAGTTACTGCTCCTGTAGAATTTGAGGACCAACAGCCACAAAAAGCATCTCGCCCATCCCCACGTAAAGTCCCCCAGCAGAAAAGCTCCTGAAAGGAAGGGAGAAGGTCACAGCTGAACAGCAGCAGCATCCTATGCCCCTCTTCAGGCAACAATGCCTTTGCCCAAAGAAAACAGGCATTGCTTAAACAAACCAACACCTTTCTTGTAGAGTTTTGGCTGCTTCTGGTGTCCCCCTTGCATACGATCAAAGAGTCCAACAGAGACAGTATTTTAACCAGAAGCACGATGTGAGCTCTTCTGGAGTAGGAAGATTTCAGTATTTCAGATTTTTCTATTGTTCTATTGTTCATAGGAAAAAAGTAGTTAAAAGACAGTTAGCTAGTTCTCCTTCAAGTCCTCACTCACAGGGACAAGCATTCCTAATATCTACTTGAGATTATCGAGTAATTTCTCGCCTCTTTAAAAATTGGACACATTTCTGGGGAATCTACTTGGAAGTTTTTTGAGACATTTTGAGAAAATCCATGGGAGTATAGCTGATTTCTACCAATACACACAGGAATATATGTTAAATTGGCTAACAAAGGCATTTGGATTGGAAAACGAATTAATCTACCCAGTCATTTATAAAATGACCACAAGAAACAGAAAAATAAAAAGCTTTTCTACATTTTGCTCCTGTGAAGAGAGAAACATTCTTGTCTCCAGAGATCTTCCACTCCCCAATCCCATCCTTTATCTTCTCTCCGCAGATTCAGATTTTGAGGAGCAAAATTAACTGCTTTCAAGAGAAGAGGTGATAATAGCAAAGAGGGGGCACTGTCAACCAAGGACCTAGTCCCTGGCCACATGAACATACAGCACAAAAAGCTCAGCATGACCAGACAGGCCGTCCAGAGGCTGCTGGGGAAGAGTGCCCAGCATGAGATTCCTCTGCAGCATTGATGCTTCCAGCAGAGCAGGCATCTGAAGGTCTAATAATCGACAGCAATCTAATCAATACAACAATGGGGGGTCTACGCTGTTGTTCATCTCAGGCAAAAATAGAAGCTTAAAAGCAGATATTTCTCTCTGGTGACTTGGACCTCTTGCTTACATGAAAGTATCCACATTTAGCAAAACAAATCCCACTTTCTTAAGGCTGCTTGCATTTCCTGAGTTGCTCAGGAGAGAACACTCTTTCCTTTCTCTTGCACCACAGATGCCCAAGAGGAGGGTGGGTGGTCAAACTTTGTTTTGCAAGAGCAGTCCCCCTGATGATGAGTGCTGGGGGCAGTGCTTACTGGGATGAAAGGAGGAAGAAGCTGCCTGTGTTCAAGTTGAGAGGTTCTAGCAGAGCCCAACAGAAACACAGAGGCTCAAGAAATCCACCTCAGGGGAAGTGCTAGGCTGTATTTTGTCTGCAACAAATCCCCCAGCTGTATATCACAGATGTGCCCAACAACGGAATCTGACCAGCAAAGTTCATCCACATGTGCTATCTTAAGAAAGGGGGAAAAATATATTGGATGCGATGTTCAGCTATTTACACTTTGGAAATCTAGCTCCCAGGGAGTTATTCTCTCATTCTCTTTTATTAGTTTTCACTGTCTCCCAAGATCCGTGCCGTCGGCTCCATGGTAACTCAGGAACTTGCTTAGTTGCCTTACATATTGATGTATACAAGGAAAGCACAGTGCTAATACACTGTTTGAGCATCTCTAAAATACATTTTAAATATCTAAGACATGTGGCAGATTAGGATTTATAGAGCATACAGAATAGTGCTGCCTTGCCTTAAGGTCGTAGCGATTGTTTTTTGGGAAGTTCTACCAAGTCACTCCTGGCTTTGCAAGAACTAAAGTCATACTAAACTTTTGTCCACACTGTCAAGCAACATCTGTTCTCCCCATCCTCCAGAGATTACAATTAAAAAATACAAGGTGATTAAAAAGGGGAAGAAAAACAGAGGAAAGAGTACTTACCCTACAGTAACTAGCTGTGTCTAGACTTACTAGCTGGTTGCTACTGACATAACCCAGGATACGAGCCCTGTAGTTCTCATTCTTTGCTTGTCTGCAGCACACCGTGACTCTCTTGAGCCTGCCAGGCCTGGGCTTTTTTCACAAATGACAGAAATTGATGAGGGGTTGGTGCATGTCCACATTTTGCTGTGACATGTGCATCCATATGCAGAAGAACTTCAGGCAACAGGAAACATGGAAAAGCCATAACAACTCTCACACAGATCTGAAGTCAGATCCCTGGTTCCTACACTTTCATCCTGATGCCCAGTCACCAGCTGGCTAGCCGCATACATGACATGAAGTGTTCAGTTACTTTCAATATCTGTGTGTTGATTTTTATGATATGTGATGGGTTCTAGACAACAAAATGTTTAGTGAAAGCTGCAGTTCTGGCAGTACTGTGGGGATTCATGAGTTAACGCCACAAGGACACGGGGTGGAACATTAAAGCCTTAGCAGCATTCTCTTCCTTCTCGTTAGCTTTGAATATCCTTGGGATTGAATACCTCAGAGAAAATGACAAGAAAAGCAGAAAAAAATATCAGAAAAAAAATGTTTTTCCCACATGTTTTGGAAGAGGAATAAAGCTGCGTGTTAGCCTTTTAATATTTGCATTGAGCATGCAAATTTTCAAATAGCAGGAGTGGGATCAGTTTCTGCTATTTCAGCTGCAGAGAGTGACCTGCATGGTGCTAGGAGAAGATGAGATACTTGTCCAAACACAATGCCAAGGAGATAAAATCCTTTAACAACTTGTTCTGAGATCCTCTGGCTTGGTTAATTTTTCAAACAACAGTTCTGCTTTGAAAAGCCTACCTTTGAAAATTGCTAATGAGTAATCAATGTTGTCAAAACACAGTACCTGTTGTGCCAGTGAGCTTTTCACCTACTGCCGTTTGGATTTTAGTGACCTTCTGATGTGTATCGATGCAAAGCAACTCATACCACAAGTGATGTGCTTTAACTGTCGCCATTTAACTTACAGGATAAGCCATTACAGAAACACATCTCTCCAAAGCAGCTGGCAAAACAGATGAGGTGAAGCACCTAATATCAAAACAGAGAGAATAAACACTGAAGACCTTCTCAGGCCTGTGAAAGCATCTTTGCTGAATGTACCTACATATGCCTTTGAGCACAAAACCTCTTCCAATAGTGCTATAGGGTTAGCAATGTGTCAGGGGGACAAAAAAAAAGACCATTGCAGCTGGCTATGCTATTGAACATGTCAGACACTCCCTCCACTAGCAGAGGTCAGGCACACACAGGCATCAGTCACTGGTTTCAAATCTGGAGGTGGAGGTCTTCACTTGAGTTCCCAGTTAGTCTATGTCGTCCTCCTGCTCTGGCAGTCTTTCCATCTGCCAGAAAGACACTGCTTTACAACATCAGGGTTATTTCAGGTGAGTTTTAGTTGGTGTTATGCAACTTCCTGGCTGGTATATGTTCATCTGTAATCCTATCAGCTAATTTCTGAAGTTGAAAAAAAAGCCAAATGCCTCTAAGGTGAAGATCCTTATTATTATTGTTATTACTATTGTTATTATATTTTTCATTTTGAAGTGCCAAAAGATAAGAACTAGGAGTTCAACATTAGTTTGATTAAAAGAACGGAAATTCACCCAAGTATATATGATACATAATTATACAACATGTATAACTATACCTGCTACTACAGAAAATAAATTTACAGGATCAGGATCCAAATCCAGCCTGTGTAGATAAACTGATGAAAGAAAAGGTACTTTACTTCTGGAGACATCTGTTTTCTGCTACTAAGTTGGGAACTAATTTCTAGTTAGATAGATCTTACATAAAATGTTTGGCATTATTTGAAGCATCCTGCATTCTGCATCTTGTTTTAGCTACCTGACTCATTAATATTTTGCTTTTGTAGCTAAGGAGAGACATACTATGTTAAGGCAAAAATAGTCATCTGATCTGTAAGTAAATTATAATAGAGTAACAGTAGTGATCCATTATTTAATGTTCCAGAACAATTTTTGTTTTAAAGTTTATTTCGTTAGAATGCTTCAACACATTTTTCTCTTTATTGCTTTATGGTTAGTTCCCAATCAGAGGAAAATATTTGGAAGTTGCAGGTTTTAGGAGGAGCTGCTTTGTCAGAACACAAAAGCAGCAATTTGTAACCTTTCATACTGAAAGTTTTGCCCGTTCGTAGTCCGAAATAGACAAAATTCAACAGAAGTTTTCTCACTGGCCATGCTGACAATGAAGACATAGAATATTTTTTGCCAAGAGCCCTGGGGAGGATATGTTACTAAAGTGATCTCTGCAGTCATTATAACCCCATGAGAAGTTTAGGGAAATGGTACAAGCACATTACCTGTCCTGTTTCTAATGCTATCATACTTTCATGGCTGAAGATACATTATATATGTCTGGGGACTTACATTAATCAAATTTATATAAAAGTCCTCTATCTCTGCCCTTGTATCTATCTAATGGAAAGTGAAGTCCTCAGCCTCCAAAGTTCATCCTGAAATTCACCTCTAGCCTATCTTCTTTTATGAATATTCTTGGCAGATGTTGGCAATGAATACACTCAAGCAGTTGTTTAAATTCTGCTGCTTTCTCAGGAAGGGAATTTGTTATAAATTATATTTGGTAGCCTCTACTAATTCATTCATTCTCCTTGAAATGCCAGCTATAGCCTGATCCTGTATGTGCGTTCATGTAAAAAACTTTCCATTTAAGCACTGAGACGCCAAGATTCAGCAGTGAAAATATTTGAATTGTTGATTTTATTTTCTAAAAAGAAAAAAAAATGTTGAAAACAACACTTTCCCATGCAATGTTTCCACCTTGATTAAATTATACACTTTCCACTGGGAAAAAATCCATTTCCCGCTCTCTATTTACGGAAGCATCAGTCCATCTTCCTGAGGTTTCTCCGCAGCTCAGACAAGGGCAGTTTGCACTTTGCATGACTCAGCTGTTTACTGCCTTAAAAAAAAATTGGGCTTCTATATAATGAGCCACAGGCATGGGAGGTTCAAAGATCAATTTCTGGGTCCCAACTAAGGGAGCATTTAAATTATGCTTAACTTAATTGTTAAAATATATTTAAATGCTTCTCTGGGATGGAGTTGTTATGTTTAGACCACAACTTAATATTCAATGGAAAGTTTCAGTGCAAATACCATCATGCAAAAAGCAAATGCACATACTCTGGAGTGACATTTCATGTGACAGCTAGGTAGGAACTTCAGCTGATGGATAGTGAGCATATACGGACATGGAGGCAAAAGTAAGGATTTGTAGACTTTGCACTGCCTGCTTCCAGGAATTTTAACGCTTGTTTCATCTTTGTTAAACAGACTCATTGTTTTGAAGAAAAATAATTTCTTGCAATTAAATCTGCTTTACAGTTATCTTGTTTGGGAAGTTCTTTATGGATCACAGTCTTTTCTGAAATTAGACTGTGAGGTGAAATTGTGCTTAGTGAGTAAAACAAATATATGTGCGAATAAATAGACAACCTTCACTGAGCAACTTATTTCTGAATACATTTGGACATACCTATTAATTTGTCCTTCTGCCTGCACTGAACCATCATTTCACCACCTCAATAACACAATGAAGAGCAAACAAGAACATAGTGCCTGGGTTTTAGTGCAGATTCCACAGAGTAGCATTTAACTACATGGCCACAGCATCCAATCATGACCCTGGCAAAGACTGGAAGGTCCTATTCTTTGAAATTAACAATTGCCAATGCTGAGATTTTCTTTATGATTACTTTTTTCAGAGTCTGTTTCTCCTGTTTCAAGTGGAATATTAGGGAGACACTATTTCCACCAGTATTGGCTCAAAAGTTCATGAACGTTTCCTTCAACTTTCTACCTCTCTGTTTTGTCCTGTACCCATTTCACCTACCTTGAGGTACCTAACGGAGATGTCTAGTTCAGAAATCTCACCACCCAAGATATATCATCTACCATTCAAAACTCGTAGTCACCAGCTCTCCTCACTGGTCACAGAAATGTGGTTTTCTGCCTGCAACCTGCAGACCTAGAGGCAGCTATGAAAGAGCTCTTGACAGGGTTTTGAAAGGTAACCAAGAGAAACAATCTCATAGTCTGTGGGGTGAAATTTACTGTAGAAGGGCTCCACCTTACACTGGCAAGTTGAAAGCAACAGTAAATCAAAAAAGGCTGAGGAAGACTCTGTCCACTCTTAGCCACTTTGATGGCTAAACTTGGCCCTGACTTTGCTGTGTAATTAGCTAACTCTGGACACTCTGAGGAGCAAGAGACTTCAGCAGTCCTTAGGCATCTTTGTAAAGCTGTCCATATTTTTAAGCAGAACATGAAATATCTTCTAAGCAAACTTCTCACCACAGTTAACTCTGTCCAATTGTTCAGCGACATCCATGTGGTTATCGTCTCATAAGCACATCATAAGATGCAGTAAAAACTATGAAAACTTACGTTTTGCCTCTGATGAATTCCTAAAATTACCTAATTGCAAAGCTAACTACAAAATGAAGAGGGAGAAAGTTGAGGACAACTACAATAAAGTCAACACTGACAGAAAAAAGGTGGCAGGTGTCAGATTAGATAAAGAAACTTGTGATTGCATACCACAATGTGACTTCATTAAAAATACAAACAAATTTAAGCCTGAGGTTATGAAATTGACCTTAATATGTCTTCATAATGACAACTAGACATTTCAGAAAATGTTGGCAGAAAAAAAGCCTAAAGATAACTCTGTAAAGAAGTTCTGATTTTTGTACAACATAATGAAAACTGAAATAAGCCTTAGGTTAAAAATCAGAAATATAGTTTTGCTTCTAATTAATTGAGTAAAATTAGGAAATCAGGTAAAAATTAATTCATTTTACCTTAAACTTGAAAGAAAAAAATATATGACTAAGTGGAAAAACACACTTTACCTGCTGTGCTCAGCTGTAATCACATTGCTTGTATGTTCAAAGGTACCTACGCTTCTTACATGAACCATGTCCTTAAAGGGAAGTGTTTACTTCTAAGTAAAAGACAACCAAGGATCCAGTCTTCTGATCACTCATACTGGTTAACTCTTAGGTCATTGTCTTGTAGCTTTCTTTTGGACTGTTTCAATCAGACATTTCCAACACAGATCTGATACTAAGGGGCTAGCTTTAAGCATTATAAATTCAGGCTATTCCACATAACTCAGCTGCAGTGCCCCCTTAGTATTCTTTTACTGAGCCATACAGGCACAGCCTGGCTAACTTGCTTTTACAATCTCAATCTTGCTGCCCTGCTCTCAGTTTTCTAGTACAGCACCCACATACAGTACACTTCTGCTGCAGTTATTTTTTGAGGACACATCAAAGGGTTTTCTTTAAAAAGTGATCAGAACTTAAGCATGAAGGCTTTGCTAATACAGCCACACCAGTAAAGGTCATACAGCACAGGAATGCCGTTACATTCTTGGCATGGGTATGAATTTTGAAGGTATGCTTAATTTTGCTTGGGAAAGCAGAGACACGGGAAAACTTAAAGCGTTTGGCTTTGTTTAGTTTTAATTCTACAATAATAGAATTCAAGTTTCACAGCATAAACAGTGGGATTTCTTCAGCTCATTTCTGTCAGCAGCACCATGTCATCTTCTTGTTAACATGGTTTTGAGAGATAAAACTTTTCTCTCTGACACTTAGAAAGCTGGCTTCTGTCTTAAGCAAATCCCACACATCTGAATACAAAGATCATCCTAGCATAGTTTTAGATATGAGACTTCATTATTAAACTTTACCAAGGTATTTTATCTCTGTCTGACAAACAAAGAATATTAGAAAAGATAAACTGAAGTATCTGAAGGGCCTAAAAGATTCATTAGATAAAAAATCAACAGGAATTTAACTCCTAACCCCAAAAGATTGCAAATTGCTTGTGTTGGCATTTCAGCTGGATTTTTTTTCCAGATTTCTCTACAGTTTAAGCAAAAAGACTTGGAAATAGTGACTCCTAAAACAAACTGAACAAAGATTTATGTCTATTTGCAGAAATATTAGTTCTCAGTGGGTATGTCTGCATTCAATATTTTCTATATTATTACACGGTTTCACTGTTGCCAGAGTCTGTTGAGCTGCTCTAAATATTTTGTTGCCTAAGGATACATTTTATTTCTGTTGACGGGAAAATCTGAGCCTTGTAACTTTCTGGGCTACAAATTCATAAGTGACAGTCAGACACAAACAGAATTTCTCTCTTTCTTCAGCACGCTCTATAAACAGAAACATGGAAATGATACCTTAAGTAGAAGCAAGGAATACTGACGTTTGTTAAAGTGTTATTTTAAAAAATGTATCCTGGTTTGGCTGGGACAGAATCCTAGGCCAGCCGTGCTAGGCAGGCTGCTGTCAGTGTCAAGCCAGCCAGGACAGCTGACCTGACTGAGCTACAGGTGTAGCCCATAGCATAATGTCATGGGCATTATAAAGTGGGAAAGTTTGCTGGGGAGAAGTATCTCCTGTGGAGTTCCTCCTGGAGTCCTGGCTGGGTGTTCCTCCTGCTCCTCTTTTGGTTTCTCCCAGCTCCTGAGTTGAGGACTGCTCTCCCGTCAATTGCGACCACTGCATGCTCATTTGGCTGAGTGTGACTCTATATAACTTTGTTGGTATTAATGCTGTTTCATTAAATTCTTTTTTACTTCAACCCATGGGTCTGCTCTCCTTTTCCTGATTCCCTTCCCTGGTTGGTGAGGGGTTGTTGGGTGATAGAGCAACTGCTATAGTTTAGCCCTGGAAGTGGGCTAAATATAGACAAACTGCCAGGAAGAAACAATGGGATTCATAGGTATTCAACAAAGAAAAATGAGAAAAAAAAGAATGAATTAATCTATTTTCAGCCAGTGAATGTGACACACATCAAAAGGCCAGCAAAACCAAGCTCATGAAATAGGGCTCCTCTAGATGGAACTCTTGAATTTGAAAGATGACAGTTGTGTAACAAAAGCATCAAAACTTAGGAAATTATTCTCTTCCTCCGGTGATTATTTCTCCTACTGAAACACCTCCTTAGAGGAAAATGGGCTTATCTCACCTACTCAGTCCGTGGCATGATGAGATACAGCTTTCCTGTGCAGAACACTTGAATTTAAAGGACTTGAATAGTGTGTGAAAATAAATAAAATTATGACTATGATAGAGGTTTTGACAGGTGCAGAGAGCTATCTATCTGTGTAGTTCCTTTTAGAGTAAGATTAAAGCTGCTAATCAAGGATTTTAGATTTGACTGAGCTCTTGCCATTGAACTTCCTACTAATACTTGCAAACCTACCTGGACTAGAAATAGGATTTTTATTGTTTTATAATATTTTAATTATTCTGTAAGTGAAACAATTATGTAAAAATACTTGGGAAGTTAATGGGCAACAGAAAATCAAATTCACCTAAATATTACAGAATCTTTGTAAAATATTGTGAAGTACTGACACAACCATATGAGAATACTACATAGCAATTTTGTCAACAGCATCAGAACACTTCTGCAATAATCTTTAAGACAAATGTGGTATCTTTTGAAACTAATCATTAAAAACATATTGGAGAGAAAGAAAAAAAGTATATATCTGCACACCTAAGTGGTATCCTTCAGCTTCAGAAAAACAGAAAGATGCCAGCAGTAACACCTAGCCACCACAAATACATTCAATGAAAACACAAAAGCAGATGAGGCAGAAGTGCTAAAATGACAAAGAGCTTTGTGGGATAATAAATCCCAACTGAAGAACTTGCAAGGTAAAATATAACAATATGAGGCAGCTGTTCCCAAAGCCTCTGCATTCGCACTGAGGAACCAGGTATCAGCTGGATGTCAGGCCCTTGAACCCTCCATCAATACTGCAACGAAAGTAACTGCCATAACCAAGATCTCTGCACTTCAGCACAGCTCATGGTGTGGAAATAATAGAGACACATTAGAAAGCACGGTGTGATAACAGGTAGTGAATGTTGACTTCTGCCAGTGACTGTGCAGTTTTTACTCTTTGCTTTTTTAGCTTCACATCTTGACTGCTGAAAAACACTCTTCTTGGGGCTTTGAAACATATAGAGAAATCTTATCTGGCAGAAAACATAATGAGCATGACCTCCTGTGGTACACATAAGCATGCGCTGTACTCTCATAGCTATCCGTTTGCTTCTGGCTGTTATTAGAGGTACCAGTTACCCTCCTAAACTTGTACTGCATATGTAACACATTTATCTTCAAAAGATTGCTTTTCTCATTGAATCTCTCACAGCAGTAGCAATGCTTTGCTTCCCTATTTCTGTGAAGTCCTAGGACTACATCTGGAGATGCCAGTAGCCAGATATCCTACGTGCATGTGCTATGGTCCTGGAGCTGTGCCAATATTAAAAACTATAAAAATACATGCACAAAATCTGTTAAAAGACACCCCTACACAACACATGCAGCAATACCGCCTCAGCCCAGAGACAGCCCAAAGCACAGTCCCTGAGAAGAATAAACTGCCATGTATAGGGTTTTTGCTAACAATGCGTAAGAAAAAAAAAAAAAAAACTGCACACAGGAGAAAATGATGCAGCAGACTCAAAATATATTAACTGATCTACTTCAACTTCTGACATGAACAGTAGGGAGGACCAAAACCACCTGTGTCCCTCCTAGGTGCAACAGAAACCTCTGCTACTGCTGCCAGAGCAAAGGGTCCCTGCCCATGGGTCCCATCTTGTGCCCTGGCACAGCAACTTGTCCCAGAACGGGTTCAAGCTGAGGCAGAATATGGGCTGGGCCCTGGATGGCACTGGTCTGGCCCTGGGTTTTCAGCGGGTGCTCTCATGCCCACAGGTGCCAAGCCAATGAGTACCATGCAAAGTCTGCAAATGCCAGCTATCCCGAACCGCAGCAGCAGCAGACAAGGGTGGTGATAGTTTTTCGGAAGACATTTTGTAATTGTAACTGTGTGTTTCACATACAGCAGCCAGATGCTTGGGGGGGAGGGAGGGGGAAGAGATATAAATCTATAAATAAGTAATGGAGTGTTGGGCTATGAAATTCATAGATTAACATAGCAGAAATTCTCTCAGAGGCTGCATTAACACCAGCACAGTATTCAGCTGTTTATCACTTTGAAATGGCTCCTGCCTCTCACCACAAAGGCTGTGCGGGGCTTGCCTGGCCTCCTGCGTGCTTTTCTCATGTTCACCTCTGGCCATAAATAATTAATTCATCACTGAGATCGTACAGTCAGGACCTCGGGCTCTGCTAATCCCCCCTTAAATAATATGACTCTGCCTCGTGTAACACTGACCTCTCTGGTCTCCGACTGCAGCTTGGTCCTGTCTGAGAAGTTTTGGGGAAACAAGAGGCACAAGGGGCCACCTCAAACCTATTTATGCTCTCACATTGTGAGCCCGTACTTGACATCAGAGACTCCAAGGTCACAGCAATATCCCACACGCTTGAGACAGGTCTGTGAGAGGATTTATTGGTCTCAGAGAATGCCGTGAGCCACCCCTGCTTGTCAAGCAAGGACTGATTCAAACCTGCAGAAGCCCTTCCACATACCGCTTTTTCAAGGAGGAATTTTAAAACTCGTTAAACACAGTGGCACCCAGCTGCACGCTGTGCAGGGTCAGCAGGTGCTGGTACCGTGTGTCCCAGAGAGCTGCTGCCACGACTTGCGGCCACCCAGCAGAACCACGTCTGAAGCAGCAGCCATCTTCCCAAAGCTGCCTTCCCAAAGCCCCCTCTGCCACCCTCTGCTCAGGGGACCACTGAGATTGCTATCATCCCTGGGGCAGCTGCTCACTGCAGTGGGTAGCTCCAAGCCTATTTCTAACCCTTCTCTTGCAGAGGCAAGGCGCACTTTGTCTTGTCCAGGTGCCCAGCTCGACACAAGACCTTCTCCCAGGTTTCCCGGCCAAGGGCAGGCCCCAAGCACAGCACAGAATACAGGCTCTTGCACAATTCATGGAGGTACCTCATTGTCCAGCAGCTCAATCCTATGGCTCCTGCCCATCTACATTTATCCTTACCCTTATCTGGTTTATAGCTCGTCTACAACTGATTATCATCTTCCATCATGGAAATACGCTTTGTAGCCGCTTTATTCCTCTGCCAAGGATGCTCTCAAGTTCCTGTCACTAGAAGCGCCCTGTGTTCTCTTCATGCCATAGATCTTTAAATGCAGTAGTTATACATTACTTAAGCTGCACGTACTTCTTCCTAAAATAACATAGGCGTCTCTATAGACCTTCACTAGGCCTTTGATGCACTCCAGGCATCTTGCTTTTCAGCCTATTATTCAGTAGCACAACTGAAATAATTGAGCCTTAGTGCTTTCTAAATCTTCACAACTTTTATGACTCCTAACAGGGTGAGTGGTCAGGTGTGACACAGAGCTCAGAGGAAGCTGGAAGAAAAGAGAATAGATGAGTATGCTAGCAATTAAGCTAGTTCTTGTTGTTTGCTTCTGTAGAGGGGTGTAAGCCCTACAGAGGAGAAAATCGTCGCTAGTACCATTCTGAAAACAAGTGAAGAAGGTAAATGAATGGAAAAAATGTAAGTCAAAGCCCACAAAATGTGTGGAGCTCCTGAAGCAGCATTTCATTCCCCTCAAAACAGTAGGTAAAATCCCTGGAGATTCCTGTCTCAAGCAGAGCAACAGGGAAGTCCACAACTGTGGTGTGTGTGAGACAAATTTTGTTCCAGATGCTTCATTGGGTGCTTCCTGATCTCAACAGGAGCATCCTGGAAGGATGCATGAGGTGCCCAGACATCTGAGACATCTATGCTGTCCAGGTGGAGCAGTCCTCATTTTCAACCATGGTCCTGAAATCCCAGTAGCCTACAGCACGCACGTGTTACAGTTTACCTCTGGTCTTTGCTATGGAGCCAATTAGATCTCTAGACAGGGAAATTTGAGTACAGATAGGAGGCTGGAGCTGGTGGGGACTGACCTCTCAGAGTACCCTTATGCTAAACGTGATGCCTTCAGCCTGCTCCAGCTCTGCAGGAGCACCTCAGCAAGGCTGTCACCTTGCTGCAGTCCCCCAGACCCACACACTGTACACCTGAGTACTGTGGCTTGACACAAAAATGTGGTAACAGCAGGCTGCACACCAACCTCATCGTTTGCTTCTAGATTTTCTGCCTGCACATGGCACATGCACAGTGTTTGAGATCAATGTCTGGAGAAGAAAGGGACCTGCTCCTTTACAGGTACTACATTTATAGACAGGAATTTGCAGGTGGAAAAAACCATTCTGAAAAAATAGAGGTATCCTGGACTTCTGGTATGTGTTTTGCTGGGGCCCGGAAGTATCCTCCATCAGGGCAATAGGGCCCTGGCATATCAGAGAGGAATATATCTCGTGAAGCATCTGTTCTCACCATTTTGAAGTACCCTTCCACTGCACAGGTGGCTTGGGGTTAAATGTTTATTAATCAAATAGCAGAAAATCAATACATATCTTTTCAATGCAGTCAACATTTGAAGTATTATAGCCTAAAGAGGCAAATCAAAACACTGAAGAGGAAAAACACAGAACATCTGTTTAAAAAGACATAGGGTCTGAAATAGGATGTACTGGTTGTAAATATATTTCATCATTTAGCTGCATCACTGTCTCCAAGAAAGCAACCATGGGATATGCTCCTTACATAGTAAGCTCCAGGGAAACATTTCTGAAGTATTGAGGCGTGCAGGCCTAGCAGCAAGGCCAGCTGGCCAGACCTGCCCTGGAATCACCTCTCGCATGATTCCACTGAAATTAGTAGGGTTGAACAGGCTTACACATCAGGAGAGCAGGATGCCCACTCCAGCTGTTGAAGTTGTAAACTAAATATGATTGTCACAGCCAGAAATGTATAAGAGTGTGGTTAAAATGTTACAGAGAAATCTAGAGATGGTGTGGCAAATGTTCACGCTGGTTACTCCAGTAAGCCCAGGGCAGTTCTGTTTAGGTAGATCTCTTTTCCCCAGGTTTAAACCATTGAGACTGCAAGCAGAGCTTGGAACAAGGGATCTAGTTTTGCTTGTGGCTGGCAGATAACCGAAGTCAGGAAGTTTTTTGCTGAAGTCAGATTAGTTGGGTAAGGGGAGCTGGGTGAGGCCATAGGATGGCTCCCTGAGCAAAGTGTGGCATACAGGAATACCAAAGTGGAAAAAATAAGAGAGAATTACTCTAGAGGCAGACTCTTGTTTTATTTGGTGTAAATCAGATGTGATATTAAATCCATATGATAAAGGTTAACATGTAAGAAGTATTGCATATTGATAGCAGCACTTTAGAATTGGCCCATTTTTCATTAGTATTTTATTGGCTTCACAATAAGCAGCAACTCTGATACAGAACGCCTGAGAACTAACTGCAACAGTAAACGATAAGGCAAGTTCTAAAAAGATTATAATAATGCCTTCTTATGCTTGTGATGACAACAAACAACAGAGATCCCTAATAGCAGCATCAATTCCATCTCACAAACAAGGAAAAATTAACATGGGATAAAGAAACTATCCAGATCTCCCAATAAAATCATAAAGCTGATAGTAAAATGAACCAGCAGCAGAGGAAAAAGCAAAATCAATAGCAAAAACATATTAATGAGCACGTTCTCCATTCTGCTGCATATGTGTCAGATTCCAGTGCTTGCAAAACCAGGAAAGCTTGTGGTATCAGGGCTCCAGTCTCTGAAACTCATCTTTCTACAACTGAGCAATTGCCCCGAAGGCCACTAAATTAAATGAGGGAGACAGAGATGGTAACACTTTTTTTCCCAAGGACATAAGCGGATCGTAAGAATAGACATCTCCCTGGCACTGCTCCCGATGGAACTGTAACACCCTGCTTCCCCCTTATCTCCACATATTAATATCCCAAACTCTGCAAAATACCCCCACAATGGGCAAACCAGACCTGGTGGTGACCCTGCACACTGACAGCAGTGGGCTGGCGTAAGCAGGAGGTGGGCTTCAAACCCTGCTCAGCCTCTTTGAGGTTGGCACCTCTCACTATCAGTCCCCAGCTCTGGGAATTACCCCACTACTCTGTCACGTGCAAAGATTTCTGTCTGATGGGCATTTCACAGGCATGCCTGTTTACATGCAAGTAATTGGGACTGTGAGCACAAAGTACAATTGGTAAGGAAGGTATCGGTCAATGAAACCACAGTCTGGAACCTGGACCCTTGCGTGATCCTGTCAGCTGAGCAGAGCCCACACACATGCCCGACTGCACGTGCCCCACAGCAGCCTGGAGGCTGGGTGCCTCCGAGTCCCACCAAGCAGCCAGAGAGCAGAGGTGTTTTCTGAGATGGCGAGGGCACAGGTTAGCGTTCCACAGATAGCCAAGCTGAGGATTTACACCACAGCATAACAGTGAACTCTGTTTTATTCTTTGCACCAATTCCAGGCAGACTCATTTCTTTTTACCTTTTGCCTGCTGCTGAACACTGCTGTTTTCATAAAACTGCCTGTTACAGCCCAAGCTCATTCCCAAGCAGAAATAGTTAGGTCAGACCCCGTTGTTGTGCATGTAAAGCTTGCAGAAAGTCTCCATTTACACTGCTTTCTACCCATCAGCACTGAATTTCACCTGCCGTTTTATTACATGGTCATTCAGTGTCACAAAATCCTTCTGCAGCTCTCCAGACAGCTTTCATTTGCACTGCCCCTGTACTTCATGCCATCAGCCAGAGATGAAGTTATTTTGGCAAGTTATCTGAAATGTCTTCTTCTCCCCACAAAAATATCATTCTGTCAAATAAACAATCCCTCTTCTGTGAGCACACCACTTCAATTAATGGAGGTTAATTGTCTATAACAAACAACCATTCAATGTATTCATTACACTAATGAGATTTCCTTTTTAGAGGATTTATTAGTTGAAAAACACAGTTTTGTTCACTCGGCTTTTAACTGCAGCAAGGAAATGTGCTTGAATTTGGGAAAATCTTTCATTCCAAGAGAAAATGACAAACTGCTCTTAAATAAAAATGGATATTTCTCCACTAGTTGACACTTAGATCTCCCTGAGCAAAAGATCAAAAGAACTGCTTTCAAATACATTCATTTACTAGGTGTTTTGTAATATAAATATGTGTGATATTGCAGTTGCACCACTTATTACATTGACTACAAAGATTTTTTAAAGCATAACTGACCCTAAGAAAGAAATCTGTCTTCCAGGTTGCCACCGTTGAGCTAAAATTACCTAGTTTTAACAGCAATGTGCTGGAAAGCCAGTGAGAAGTAGCAGTTAAGATATTTTCAATTCTCTTATTTTAAGGTTTTCAGTTAAAATATTTTGGCTGATTAAACATTGTCCATTAAAATTAAAAGGCATGTATTACCAGAGACAATTAGGGTCTGGCACTGCTACAGCCAGGCCACTACGCATTGCTAATTTACAGTTAGGCTGTGCATCTCTGTTCTGCTCTCCATTCATAATCATGTTTTCAACGCAGACTATACTCCAAATAAGAATCTAGTGTTTTAATGATTAATAAAGGGATATTCAAACTATTCCAAAAGAAAAAAAAAATATATAATTTGTTACACAGATATTATCAAGCCCTTAAAGAAGGAAAGAAAATACATTGACTATGATCTTTGTAATATATTCCTAAGCCCATCCACAGCATTTTCACATCCTTTGAGTATTTGTGCAACTCTCATTTTGCTTGCAAAAATGTTTTTCCTGATCCCTCTTCAGTGGTGTGTGCCACTTACTAAGCTGCTATCATATACAAGGCTCTGTCAGGCCAAGTGTTCTGCAAAGACCTATAAAGGCATTTTATCCCAAGAAATTTGAAACTAAGAAATTTAAAAAGCAACCACAGTGGTAACAACTTTAAGTCTTTTGCACATGTTTTTATGGTATTTACCTGCTGCTCATTCAGATTGCACTTGCCCTCACATCTAGGTCTAACTCCATCTTGAAAGTAAGGTCCTCCAGTGAGGTTATCGACATGCATATGGACATGTACTCATTACCTCTTAAAGATATGTAAAAGCTACACAATGTCTTATGAGGGAAGTGCTCTGCAGCACTTAGAGCAATTTTGATTTGATGATAAAGAAGGCTTTTATAGCATGGTGAATACGAAGAGAGACAAATGGGAAAGGAAAGTTAATGAGAAGTCCCACCAAAAAGACAGATTAAAAGCCTCAGGTACTCCACCATGCCAAGCCAACTCATTCTGAGTCACTTCCACAGGGCCAGTTTCACTTATCTTTTCCAAATAATATGTCTTTAGCTTTCAAGCAGGGTCTGGCTGTGGGGACTGAAAAATAGCATGGGCCATAGTGCAAAGAACGGTGCATGAATGTTTATAAGATCATCTACTTAAAAGTAAAAACTCACTTTCATTGTATGTGTAGGTTCATTTCTCACTTCATCTGTGTGTGAAGAAAAGATCATTAAGAGTTCAGGTGTGAGTCATGAAAATATTTGACTGCAACTAATAAGACGCTACCTGAATGAGATGTGATGTCAAACACATCTCTTGGCATGGATTCTACCACTGCTCCATTTGGACTGAAGAAAGAAAATACCAGCTTCAACTCAATTATTTTACTCCAGCAAAAACTGCTGTGTCATTATTCATCCTAATGAATTTGCCTTCTCTTCACATCTCACATATAGCTCCTCCTCCATGAATGGAGAGAAGAGCCAGATGCCCCCTGTCAACCAAATGATACCATGGTATTTTTACCAAAGGTAAGTTCCAATATGCTGTTCCAGACCATTTTGACGCAGAATTAGCTCTAAATATAAGCCACTTCTCTCAGCTTCCCTCCCCAAAGTCTCCCAACTAGTCACATATGCAGCCACTAAAACAAATAGAAAACATTACTACATCAGCACTTGTATTAACAGATTACATCCTGAGGGACTGCTGCTACTCTGGGTAGTTTCTCTAAGCCAGCACTTCCAAACCAAACCTTTATCATGTGCCTTGGATATGCAATACCTTCTGGGTGAAAGGGGTTAGGAATATTTTATTAGCGCAAATTAAAGAGCAAGAGCAGAAAAGGCATAAGATATTCCAAAAATGAAACATTTAGTAAGAGTAAATAAAAAGAAAAAAGTGTAAAAAAAAAAGTCTTCAATCTCACTTGATGAGGTGATACTTCTTTAATCAGCAAATTGCAATCTTGTTTCATACTGAAGATTGTTGCTAAGAGCATAAGAACAAACTAAATCATCTAGCACTTATTTAAAATGCTGCAACACCAGCAAGCTTATTGTAATATAATGGAGTAGTACAGCAATTACACTCTGAGATTAATATTTATAGAACATAATCAAGTTTTCCTTATTTAAAATATTATTCAATAATTTGTGCTCCTTAAAAGTATCTTAAAAGTTGATGTAGGGTTTGAAATAAGTCTTTACGGAAAGGTACCCAAGCCCTGACAGGATTCTGGAATGATGTTCACCGCCCCTCAGAGATCATGCGTGACGTGGTGGTCCCTGCAAGTCTTGTGCTTCAGAAGCGAGGTTTTCCCTTTCTGATCTGAAGGAATGAACACAAGAGAGATTAGGGGATGTGTTACAAAATGGCATGAAGTAGGCGCTATGAAAGGGATTTGCAACGTTGCCTGAGACAATGGCCATTCTGTAGCAAGAAATGCAAGAAACACAAGAAACCAACAGAGGTCAGATACAGAACCTCATCAGGAAGAGGGAGAGAAGGGTATTTTCCACAAGCTATCCAAAAAACTGTGATACTGACAAACCAGCAATCCTTGTGAAGCCAGAGCCTCAGAAAATCGTGAACCTCCAGGATGACCCAAGGACACAGTCACAGAGGCCTCCAAGTTTGTGTCTTCCTGGATGGTACTCTCCCTCAAGCAGGAGCTATTGGTCACCATGTGTTCATGCTGTACAAATCCCAAGCGTGACCAGTCTGGGTGAAGGTCTCTGTGGGCTATTGCAACACTAGTTGTGTGCAATAATGACTATCATTTCTAGAACACAGTTAAAACTAGCATCAGAGCACTTATTTACTTTAAATGTGAGAAAGGTGTATGCCATAATTTCCTTATTTGAGTCAGAGCAAGAACAATGTCCAGATTAGAGAGAGAGAGATGGAGCTACAAGGTAACACACCCCTTACACACACAGCATAGGGGATCAATCTCTGCTTTCCATCAGGAGGAACTGACAGCATTTTAAGGTGCTAATTATTAGTATTGCCAGTTCTGAGCTCAACGTTTTCAGCTGTATTGAGCCCTGCTTCAAATTCCAAAATGCACGCACGTTTTGTAACAGGGTGTGGGAGTGTTGTTAATTGCTTAGCTGTGCTCTTCGGGAAAGCTTTTCTTACATCTGAGCGTGTATAACTGCTGATCATTTTACTCTTTGCCCTGTAATTCCTACTTCTTTTTACTGTATAGTAAATACCCAAAGTGCTTTATAAACTTTGCATCTAATGTAACTAACCAAGATATGATTTTGCTTTATAAGCATACAGGAGAGTCCTTCAGTTTCCCTGTCTTCAAGGTATGTCCTGCTTATAGACAGGACAAAATCATCACCTGGTTCTGGAGTGCTCAGCATCCACTTTCTCCAGTATTAATAGAGATTCCCAGACCCCACTTCTGGACATCTCAGTCTTACTCAGCACCCAAATCTGCTTGGCACTGCCCAGTGGAACCCGGGTTCAACCCAACACTCCCCTCAGATTAGCCTGGGGAAAAACCCCACACCTCTCATCTCTGGAAATAGCCTGTGACAGCAGTGGAGCAGAACACAGCCCAACCAAGCACTTCACAGGGAATAATGATAGGTTGCAGCAGACACACAAATGGAGAAAACAGAATACTTGAGATTAAATTAAATTCATTGCTGATACAGCTTCTGGCTTCAGCAAACTCGTGTTTTTACATCTCACCAAACACACAGCTACCTGGCCTCCCTTTTTTGTTTCAAATTGTAAGAAGGCCAAATCTCTTGTTTGTTCGTACCATCTTATCAGCTTCCTGGCAATGGCTGTCAGCAGTGAACTTCTCTTGACGTCATGTCACTGATGGGGACAACTTGCAAAGTATCAGCGCAAAACAGAGCAAAAAATGTTTCAGATTTCATTTCAGAAAGCACTGAATAGAATACAGAATCTACCACATAATTCCCCTGCACAGTCTCTGTTACTGCTCAGAGGCGTTCAGTACTTGGGGAAATCCTTGAAATAAAAAGGCATTTCCCTCTTGTGACTTGATCCAGAAAAGCCCAGGCTGGTTATAATTGATGATGAAACCGAACAGAGTTTTGCCCTCTGCCTCTTTTAAAATAGCAGCCAACCATGGCGATCCAGCTTTGTTTGTGACATGAGTAGAGGCTACAACCTGGCCACTTCCATTGTTTGTTTTTTAATTTCCCTCCATCAAACAGTACTTTATTTCCCTTCACCTTCATATCTTGCCAGGCAATCCAGTTATTCACAAATATATCTTTTTCATATCTTTAGCAAAGCTATTTTAATAAAAATATTAACTTGACTTAGGTGAACAATGACAAAGAGTACTTCCAAGTGTAAGTCTGAATTGAAAATCAGGAATTTGCTCTGATATTCACAGTGCCTTTGGTCCTCGTAAATATTTATATAAAGGTTTTTTCCCCTACAAAGACAATCAACATGTTTGCAAGTTCTTGTGAAGGCACTGGCACTTTCATAGACAACAAGAAGATAGTCATGTAATTACAGAACAAAATAAATGGACGGGACTTAAGCGGCTATTCCAGCATCGGAAATAATAATGTACAAATGGATGACAATATAAATATTACCACACGCAGGGGAATGAGAGTGTGATTTGTACACACCTCTGCCAATATATTAAACCATATCTCACTTGTATTATTGTCTTGGTTATTTAAATAAAGAGCAGGATTTCTCCATCTTCAGTGGCTAATTTGAAAAGAGAAGATTCTTATTCCTACATTTTAGGGATGAAACTAGAGAGGAAGTGGTAATTCTGTTTTCAGAAAAGGGACTGATCCACGCCAGATCACTGATTCTGCAATACAGCTCAACATTTTGAAGAATCATAGAATCATAGAACATCTTGAGTTGGAAGGGATCCAACAGGATCCTTAGGTCCAACTCCCTGCTCCTTGCAGAACTACCTAAAACTAAACCATGTGACTAAGAACGTTGTTCAGATGCTCCTTGAACCCTGACAGGCTTGGGGAGCCTGTTCCAGTGACTGACCATCTTCTCAGTGAAGAACCTGTCCAATCTGAACTTCCCCTGATGCATACCTTGTCCTGTATAACTCTTAGTTTTCTTTTTAGCTTTTAGGTTTAGTTCTCTCCCTCTTTTTTTTGGTAATTTTTCCTGAAATAATTAGTTGTGTTTTGCACGTGAATCTGGAGGATGCATCAGCTGGAGCATATTCATTTAGCAGTTCAACCAGAAAAGTGCATTCTTGAACATAGACCCATTCCAGAAAGTCAGTTCCTGGTGCCTTGTGGAAAGTAGGGAAAACACTTCACGGTTTGTGGCTTGCATCTTGAAGAGAGAGAGCGTGCAGTGCCCGACAGTCTTTTTTGACAGATAGAATCTCCTGTGCACTCCAAGGCTTCCTTTTCTCCTTTATTTAGGAATTCTTGATTTTAGCAGGAGAATATTGACTGTTGCAAGCATGAAAAAGGTTGTATGGTGTCAATCGCAGCTATGATGCGGAAGGAACTTGTCCAGAAAAGACTGCAGGCAAATTAATGCCCACTGTCAATCTAAACTCACTGTTGCCAGGTATATCTAATATATAGCCCATATCTAAATTATATTAATTTTTGACTGTCCATACTGCCAGCCTGACAGGCTCATGTAATAGTTGTATTTTCTTTTCACTAAAAGACACTTGCAAAAGCATCTTTAAGCAAATACACAAGTCGCACAACAAGAAAGAGGTGTTTTTCCAGCAACCTTTGCTCTGCACATTTCTGGCAGGTTTTTTTACCACATTCCACATCAACAATGCAACAGCAACCAAAAGGCCATGTAGGCATTTAATCTGTGAGTGCTGAGGGTGCATAGCTACCGGCCGAATGCTCTGCAAACATTCTCTATCATGTGCTTCCACTCCAGGGAGTTGCCATTGGAGACTCCTCAAAGTCTAAGTTAGATTAATTTTAAATACAGCATTTTCCAACACTAAATAAAATGAACTCCTAGCTTTATTGAATTATATGAAGTGCCGCAGAAAAAAAGAAGAAAAATTATGCCTTTAAACCGTATTCTTGTCTTATCTGAAAACAGCTACCAGCAGCAGACTGAAACTTCCAAGTGATGGCATGTAAAACTACCCTTCGTCCAATTTATAATTTGTGTATGTCTACATAAATGTATATATCATCTTTGTCACCACACCAAACAGAGCTACATAACATTGATGCCAGCAGGAGAGAAGTAGCAACAAGAGACAGTGTGAAGAAAGGGAGCACGGCTACGAAACGGAGAGAGTAAAGGACAGACAGGTTCCATATCTACTCTCACCCAAGGACAATGGAGCAATACAAATTATTTTCTCCAATGGTGTCTTCCAGACATAGCTGAAG
Source organism: Leptosomus discolor (assembly GCF_034619465.1). NCBI lineage: Eukaryota > Metazoa > Chordata > Aves > Leptosomiformes > Leptosomidae > Leptosomus > Leptosomus discolor. The sequence continues at coordinate 95,896,423 of NC_141391.1, read as the reverse complement.
GTGCTTTGTTTGACTTTGCCCTATGGTTTGAGACTGTTAACTTATTTAAACTGCACACAAATACTGAAAGTAATTATTTTTGTGAAACGTGCTTCAAATAGTGAAATAATAATTATTGACTGTAACTCGTATCCCATTATATACACATTGCCAACGTGCAATTAATCATACACAAACATTATAAACGTTACAGTTGTCAAATTTAAAATCTATATAAATGCTTTTGCAGGTAACTAATATACAGAAAGCATTCCCTCAGTTAAGGAAAGAGAATGCCTAAGGAATAGTATGGTAAACTTATCTTCATTCAACGGCAAAACTGTAAAGATTTTAGTGGTGACATTGTCTCTGTAATAAATGTAGGCTGCCTGAGCTAAACACATGAGAATATATATATAGCATGAACTTTTAAATTAAAGTTAGCTGGTTGCCCACAGACAAATAAGTGTTTTCTCTCCCTTTTCTTGCTTCTTCTGGTACTTTCTGACTCCTGAATGCCAAGAAATAGAAAAGGCAATTAATATTAAAAATTACTGTCATTACATAGTAAATAATATAATATACAATGCCCCTGACACCAAATCTAGATAAGAATGCAGTCCACAAGAGGACCCTATTGGAAATGTTATTGCACAACTGCAAAAAGAGAGACACAACCCTTGGTTTTGCTTCTCAGTCCCAGGGGCAGCAATAAAAATAGAAACTCCATGGATATAGGGACAGGACAGCTTGGAAGGTGAGGAACTGGTCTGCCTTCACCTCTCCCCTCTTGCAATGTCACAGTCATCTGCTCCTGCTCTAATCCTAAGGATGTGTCTATTGCCACTGGAAGGTCCTTGGCAAGGCATAGTTCAAAAAAAAACAAACACTGCGGATTACCAGAGTGAAAAGATACTGAGAGTAATGAAGTGAAAGGATAGTCCTTTCCACCCATGTATGTGTATCCTTATACTTTATCTGCAGTATTTCTGGAACACACAAGAACTTAGTCTTTGCACGTTCCTTGAAAAAAAGAAGTGTACATAAACATACAGCAAACATGTTCCCAGAAAGAAAGATAGCTGCTAATAAATGAGCTCCAAATTAGGTGACAAACCCGCTGTAGGGGGAAGGACTGGAAAGATCAAGGTATACCCACACTGCTGTCTGCGACAGAGCTGCAATTGCTACTGTAAGTGCAGCAGCGCAGATCTGGCTTTGGGCTAACTGCTTCTCGGGTGGGTTTGGCAGCCCAAGCTGTACTTGGAGCTGCTACCACTGAGCTGCAGGCAGCCGCTGTGAGAGTTAAGACTGGCTTGAGCATCCTTCCAGTGCTGCAATAGCACTGACTTCGGTGTGCTGTTTAGGCAGTTTTAGAAAAGTATAAAAGTATTATATATAAGATAATGATTAATGTACAGTGGATAGATGCATGTTCCTTATTTACTCTTTCGCATAGAACAGCACTAGGACAGTGTCAGTAAAATAGAAAACAAACACATCTAGGACAGATTTTTGCACATGAGGTATAACTACCTGATGGAGTTTCTCTCCTGCACACATTACTACACCCAACAAACAACAAGAATTCCAAAAAAGGGTAGATTCGTAAAACTAATCTCAAAAAAAAGGGAGATTTGTAAAAACTGTGAGAAGAGCGTAAAAGAGGGAAATCACACATAAACATTGAAAAACACTAATGCTAAAGCAAACAGCAAAACCTTTCTTTTAACTGTAAGGATTTAGGACTACAGACAATATATTTCAGTTGTTTCTTACTCCATTTTCTAAATTGTTTGGCATGAGCTGGTCTCAGAAACTGCCAGCGTACTAGAGTAGAGGAGTTCCTGGTGTGGGATTTGATACGGGAGGTGCTAATGATGCTGGGAATGTTCATCACAGTTGCTCAGCAAGCATTCTCCAGATGCGAAGTGAGTCTACAGATGCTGCTTGTGAAAGCAGTTCTCCTTTTGTCCTGAGATGTTGAGCAGTGATACACTCAACAGCTCACTCTTTTACTGTACTGTTTTTATAGTCTTTAAAGGTCTGAATTTGACTTTCCATCTTTCTGGCAGCGCTTTTTCTTTATGGCTTGCATGAGTTGTTCCATTTCATTATCCACCAGCATAGTATTTCTTCCTTGTTTTGACAGTGACTGTTCTGTTGTAATTACCTGCTGTCGTTGTGGTTCAAGTGAAGGTGCTGCCAGCTGGACAGAGCTGTAAAGCAACACAAGTCAATTCCCCAATGTTAAAGTTTTTTTTTAAAATATAGGAAGCAATTAGCTATCTCTATATTTAGAAGAGTGCTCGTATTGCAATGAGACACTGCCAGCCGGAGGTTGGGTGCAAACGGAGCCTTGATGCTTCCCAAACTTCACAGATGTTTGACTCTTTCATTGCATTTAAAAACTCTTCGTCTCATCTGGAAAACCAGTAACATATAGGAAGGAACATGTGATACTTAGCCACAAATAACATACGGATAAACTGTACCAAACCTTTAAGAACAGTATTCCACACTATTGTTACAAGGGGAAAAAAAAGTTCATGATGGGCGGCAGAACTGACAGGACATACGTGTTCTTCTGATGGGCTGAGCACCTTTTGTCTCAGTTAACCTGAGTAGGAATTAGAAGGGAACAGAAAGGAGGGCTTACCAGCATTACAGGTCTGCATCCAAAAACACAGAAAGAGAAGGGAGAAGATGCAGGAGATGGCAGCATGGGCTTATACAGGTCACCTGTTCCACTACCAACGGATGGACAAGGAACTCCCTCATGCACCTTTACACTCTGCTGGAGGGACAGCCTTTGACCAGTCGTGACCACCGGACCTGGACTGTTGGAGAAAAGGCTTAGGACATACGGGACACCTGTCATCTCCTTAAAGATTTGTTCATACACTGTAATTGCGAAAAAAATTAAGACAGCCTCATTTTAAGAAATGAAAAAACACAGCACGACATTTCAAAGTTACTTTTCAAAAAGATGACTGGAACACACTTGGAGGCCATGATAACCCCAATGCATACTACCATTAAACCAGACTTTGCAACCAAACATGCAGCTTTGGCAACAGATGAGTACAGACCAGAAGGCTGAAGCCATACATGAGAGGCCATGCTCCTACATGTGGGATAGAAGACTTGAAGAAAAAGAAGAATTTCAACTACAACATGATAACTGAAGCTAATCAAAATTTAGTACTTTTAGCATGGTTAGCACTTTTTGCCAAATTAATCTTAGTTATATAAATTATCTTTATTTGCCTTAATAAGGCAAGGAATGTTTTTTTGACATTTTTTGCAACTAGTTTCCACTGAACTAGTAAGCCTAGAAATAATCTTTACTATCTGAAAAATGGAAATTAACCTCTTACTAGCTTGATCCCTCTAAACGTTTACCTGTTAATCATAAATGCAATATCCTTCCCTTTTTGCAGAATATACAGTACAAACAGAAATATTTTCCTTCTCCAAAGCAGCTTTGGTTTCATGGAAACCTGTAATTTTCCCACTATTACAGTCCCCAAATGTTTTACTCTTGAACATGATTATTAGATTCACCAGTTTTATCTTTCATCTATGTGTTCCTAACAGATGAGCTGGTTTTGTACCCCCTCATAAACTTACAAATTAAACTCCTACATGCTCTCCTGCTTCTTAATTTGGTGCTTTGGGACAGCAGTGCCATTAGCTCACTTAAGAACAAAACCATTATTCAGATGAGCTACAACAACCTCGTCTTCAAACAGTAAACTGCAACTTAGAAACCAAATTTGCATTACACTCAATATTTAACTTAAACATTCAGTACCACACAATACAAGCTCAAGCACATTTAATTTAACAATGTATGGAAGAAATTCTTTCCAGAAAAGAAAAGCGAAATTTCTGTCAGAAGTCTGGGGTAATCATGTGTTAATGAAAATGTCTGTGATGGGCCTTCTATAGTCAGCTTCATCAGTGACTGAGCCTTGCAGCACCAACAAGTGAACATGGGTAACTAGTCTCAGGAGCAGCATATAATTGCCACTTTACACAGTATGAATAATTGCTTAGGCAGCAAAAAAATAGTGAACTGTTTGTTCCCTAAACTTTAAACTGGACTATTACTTTTTTTAACAGAGAAAGAAACACTGCAGCCTCTCACTGGAGTGTGTGATCCAATAATGAGGCATAAGAATAAAGAGGTAAGTTAATCCATAACTCATAAAGGCAATTAGTGTACCTAAAGGTACTAACTGCCAGAATGCTTCTAATGATGCTCTAGTGACGCTAAGTAGATAGCGAATTCAGGGATAGCAAGAGCCATGTCTTTGAAAGGTACAGTGTATGCCTCAGGCCCAAAGCTACCAGCCAGTTTTTGGGAAAATGTAGTGGTATTGGTGTTCTTGCTTACATGGGAATGAGAGTGCACAAGGGTCAGGCTAAACCTTGCTTTTTCCCCAACCCTGTGTACTTGCTAAGTGCGGCCAATAGTTGGTCTAAAATATTTATCTCCATTTTCTAACACTTGCATGATGATAGTAAACTTTGTAGAGCAGGCTGCCATTTCCAAATGTACACAAGCAATAACTATCAACATTGCAGCAGCTGCTGCCCTTCCAGAGGGAGTGGTGTGCCATGGGGGAGGAAGCAGTGCTGGAAAAGAAGGTCCGGTCCTTCAGTTTCTCCCCAGAGAAAAGACATATGCATGGAACAGGCCAACGTGGGTCTACTCGTTCAGAGACAGAAGTAAACTCAACCTCCTGGTGGTAAGGATGAGAGATTGAGCTAAGGAGCCATGTAGCCAAGGCACTCACGATGTGAAAGAGTTGTTACCTGAATAAAGCCTCCATCTCTTTAAACAAAATTTCTTAAAGGTTTTAGGCTCTCCTTTGTCAGAAATTTTTCATTTCAGGAGAAACCTGGGATCCACAAACCTGAGTTCCCAAGCTCAGGTCCTGCCTGAAACACTGCGGAGAAGAAATTTCCCCTGTCCCATGAACCAACAAACCTCTCCTGCATCCTAGCAAGGATGACACCTGGACCCTGGGTGCACAAAGGTCAGAACAACACTAAGCTGCTGAAAGAAGTACAGTAACGAAAGGAAAAAGAAAAAACAACCTGGCATTTTTTATACACTCCAGAAGTAAAAAGTGGAACTTGAATTACAGTAGAAGTGCTCTCACTAAAATCTGCCTCTTTTTGCTTCAAATGCTTATTAGCTGGAATACAGGGAACTACATGCAAGTTTTTACAAATCAAACAGCACTGCATTTATGAGGGCTTATGATGCAGTGATGCCATTTAAATAAAAATAATAATGATTATTACTTTACATTTGAAAAAATTTGTATCTGAATATGGCTGGTAACTCAGTAAATAAGACTCTTGTCTAGGTTGCAATTTAATTTTTCAGAAGAAACTACCAACTGTCTTAGAATTTGAATCAGTTGCTATCGAAATATTCGCAGTGCTTTACATACATCATTTTACACAGGATTTAATTGCATATGGGTATGTTTCCTAGGAAAATAATACCTATTTTGTATCTTTGGACTGTATTGGTAGATGATGGGTATGGATCCCTGCATCCCCACCTGTGCGAAAGCAGGTAATCAAATCACTGTACCAGAAGAGGTCTAGATACCCAACCAAGTTAACAAAGCCATCCCAAAATGATGTCATGAAACACAGCACTGTTAATTCACTTCCCTGAAAGGTACAAGATATTTGGGAAAGTGCACTCACACAGTGACTGATGTACATCTCCTTGCCCTGGCTTAATCTCTACCACCCTTAGCTCCAGGGGACACACTTCTACCCACTTCCGAATTAACAAGCTGTTATATTCCCTGCGTCTGTCTCCCTCTCCACCTCTCTCTCTGTGTGGCTATCAGCTCCTATTTGCTGACAACCCACTTATTCCTAGGACGAGAATTTGTGAGGTTTAAGCATTCTCTTTTCTTTCAAGCCTTGGGAAAAGTAAACACTCCTAGACTGGATGAAGTCAGGCATATGTTTGTTGGGTTTTTTCCTTACTCTGCTGTTTTTCCTTGGGGAATTATATTTTTCCCATTCTTTCATGTCTTGTGTAATTCACCTCTACTGCCTTCTTCTGATTTAACTCTTGGATATTAGGTAGGTTAATAGTAAATAGATTACCTGCAAGTTGTCCAATATTGTAAAGATACTGTAAATATTACTGGCACTTCCCTCACTCTGCCCATTAGAGGTATTCATCATTACATCTTCAGTGATCGCATACACCTAAGGATGCTAGACAAAAGAAACCTCAACTTTAGTGAATAAATCACAAAAATTTAAACAATATAAACACAAACTTGCATACTTACTACAAACTTCAATTACTGCCAGCAATACATTTTGAGATGATGTCGTAACGCATACATCACAAATACCCACATAAGCAAGGCTTGTAGCAATCTTCCTACCAAACAGCCAGAGAGCATACATATATGAATATCTATTTGACAGTATTTGGGCTGGAGGAAAAAACAACATTTTTCTCAGGCTCATCAAAAAGCAATTGGCTTTTTAAGCACAGGGTTTCATCCACAGGGGTTTATTTAGGGGACTTTATTGGTTTCAGTATTTTGCCATTGCACATTGATAAAAAGAGCTTATTCTATGTATATTTCAAATTTTGTCTTTGCTCATTGTGAAATTAAAGAGCCTGATATGAAATTCGAAATTACATGCTTTTATTTCTGTGTAAACAGCATCTCCCAATAAAGTAATCTGTAACACAGTTATGAAAGGAAATTATTTTAGAAATGGCAATTCTCAGTTGAATTTGTCTGCTCCCTTTATAGATTGAGTCACCAAATCTTTATAGACAAATGTTAGTCTTTACTACTTTTTTCTTTTGCAAGTATTGCATATACCTCTGGGAGCCTAAACTGGGGTGTCTTTATGAATCATTAGACTCCAAGAATCGCCACGAAAACCATTAACTGCATCCCAAATTCAGAAATCCTGCTGCTGGTCATTCACAAGCTATAGACAAACACAATCTTAATTTGCAGGATACATTTGCTAAGGTGGTATCTGACAAGCAATACATCTGGCATAGGAATGACAGAGGCAGTCCATCTGGAGCCCTCCAGTCACCAATTTTACAGTCTGGTTTCAGTCCAAAGCTGTAGTGTCCTAACAGCACTTTTGTCCAGGTGTTCCTTGAAGGCACAGCAAGTTAGTAGCATCCATCGGTTCAGATCACAAAAGCCAGGTTAACCAATTGTTAACCCCCCAGAAACAGTGGACTTGTGACCTGAATCTCCCGAATCCTTGTCAAATCAGATGGATTTCTGGGAGGGGAACAACTGAAGTCAGCCCAGCCAGACAAAATGGCCAGCTTGCCCAGTCTGCCAGACAATGGTTAAAGCGGCTGCTTTAACCTGGCTGAACCTGATTTAACCAGAGCAGGTGAGACTCACCTTCTAATCACTCCATCATAAAAAAGACTTTGTGGCACCATCTTAGAAATTCTCCTGTGAAAGGAGAGGACAGGTAAAGGAACAGGTAAAGGGAGAGGTAAGGGGGCACAGAACAGCACATGCACCGTGGCCCTAAAGAGGCTGGAAGGTCCTTACTATAACCTCATGTCAGGCAACTGTCTAATCATCACTGTCTGTGACCTCTTGCTCATGGCATTTGTGGCTGGCACTGCTAGCTAGCTGAACTGAACCACAACAACCATCTAAGCTGAACTGCAGGTAGAGATGCAATTGCACACACCCTGCTGCCACCCTGAAAAAACTCATACACTGTAGGTTGGAGTGTTTCCAGGGCCCTAGGTAGTGTCTCACTAACAACACTTCTTATGTTTAGAAACCACTCACCTTTAATAGCCAAGTTAAGATTCTGTATATTACTTTTACAGCTTTCACTCTGTGACTTTTTAATGACTCAGCTATCAAAATCTGTAGACTTTAAATGCAACAAATGTATAGCTTAAAAAAAAAGAATCCCCGAAGCCCTACTATTGGTAGGTAGTAATGGCTGAGTTAAAAGGGGTGATACTTCTCGGAAAGGATAACTCAAAGGAAAATTAGGAGACTCTGGAAACGTGAACTGTCCCTTAAAGAGAAGGTCCCAGCAGTGGGAGTCAAGTGTAACCAGACAGACACTCAGGTAGAGTGAGGTTCATGCAGAGTGCAAGGTAAGATGAGTAGAGAGAGGTGGGATCAGAAGTAGGTATGAGAAGAATGTAAGAAATGAGTTAAAGATCAGAATGAGGCACACAAAATAATATGAGAATATTCTATAGAAAATATTTTAAAGTTCAAAGGTGTACCTTTGATCAGGACTGATATGGACAGAGTGCCATAGACTCTGAGATTAAGAGGAAAGCATTTTTATTTATAGGTCCAAGTAAAGAATAAAACTATACACTTTTGGACCAAAGAGAGGATAAAGAAAGCTTAGGAGTACCAAGAACCTGAAATAAAACTCTGGAAAGCTGGAAGTATACATTTTAAAATACAGAACTAAGAAAAGTCTTTGTATAAATATAAGCCTTTTTTCCATAGTGGAAGACAAAGATTTCAGATTAGAATCCCTTCATATTTAAGGAGCTAGGCTGTGAACGTCCTATAATAAGGACTCTCACCAACTCATGCCTGATCAACTTCAGGTCTCCAGAGCAAGAGCTATAACATGCTATAGAGGATGAAGATGTTTCTAAATAAGCTTTAACACCTGAAGAGGTCCAGAATGCCACTTTTGTGCTTCCAGGGATCTGCAGAAATAGCTAACTGTGCTTTTGGCAGAGGTAGAGTGCATTTATCCAGTGCAGCTTCATACTATAAAGCAGCAAATGGCTGAGCAGAAACATGCCTGTGTCTTCCCCTCTGCCTAATATCTCTGACTTTCTTCACCCTGGTGGAGTGCGAGCAAACTCCACTGTCTTTGGAGCACAGAGGTGGAGCATGATCAGCTCTGGCAGGAGAGCAGAGGGATCCCACTTCAGCCACCATGGTGCAGCTGTTGGCTACACCTGAGCACTCCTGTCTGGGAAGCTGTAATGCTGGTACATCCTCAGCAAAAGACCCTACCTACTGGATAATACGGCAGAAAATAGGAACCAGTAGATGTTTTTCAGGGGGGAAAAAAAAAAAAACAACACGATATAAATGTGGACTGAAGAGTTAGAGCAAGCAACTTAAATGCAACTCTTTAAATGCCAGTTGATCTATGTTTTAAACACAAAACTCAATACTATTCCTCATTATGAGAAAAACATAGACTCTTCGGCACACAGCAAGGTGTCTACAACTTCGCTTTCCATGGGTCCATGTGTGACACCATTCTGCCAAAACCTAACCCTGTCACAGGGGCAAGGCAACTACTTTTAATAAGGTGTTTAAATAATATGATGGGGTGTAGAGGGAAATTTTCTATAACACCAAGATTAGGAAATTTGTAGTTATTTATACCCAGTTACACTGAGCTAGAAGCAGCCCCAGGCGAATGCAGGTTCACAGCTTGCAGTCAGGGCAGCTGCTTCTGTGTGATGGTGTAACCTGAGGTACTGCTGCATCGTACAGGACCAAGAGGACACAGGTCACCACACAGGTCCCCTTAGTTATGTTTTCTGCCTGCCCAACACCCACGACATGTGAACCTCTTTCTGAAGGGAATATATGCTAAAAAAGGTTTTCAGACTGAACCATGTAATTTACGTCCTCTCACGGTCTGTACTGCTTAATTTTTGCCTCCACTCCAATTACATCAAAAAGTGAAAGCTGTCTTCCAGGAGATTTATGGCCTTTATATCACATTGCATCGAACCCATCAAAATTTAAGATCAATTAACAAGACACAGTACATGAGACTTCTTAGTTTGTGGACATTCACACTATTAGGAAAATGGAAATGACATAAACTCAGCAGTACAAAAGGACAAGACTATGAGCTTGGACACATCTTACACACCTTTTGTCTTTTTCTTCTCCAGGATGGAAAACTCAGCCATTAAAGCAGACATGAACAAAATAAAAATGAAGACAGGAGTCTCCGTGGTTCTGTGGGATAACCTGTAATTTTGCAAATGAGGAGTATTTACTTTAAATGGAAATATTTCTGACCTCTGGTTTGTTCAGATAGCTACAGCCATGGTCATGGTGCAATAGCAGAACCACTTTGTTCTGATCTTTGTTCTGATGTTTATATGACCATTGAGGATTTCTGGTTATTAATAAATTGGCCATAGATCTATTTCCTTTCTTTTATGAAGTACTTTACTGAGGCAGATTTAGCTTGGGGTAAAAGATGGGCAGATGGCAGGGATATATAGGTCATGTGCTCTTCAGTGCTGATAAAGGAACTCCTCCATAACTATACATTGTCTGTCTCCCGCTGACTAAGACTGAGAATAACTATAAAAGCATTCATTATAAACTGAAATATCTGAATAAAAGGATAAACACACTGCCTAAACTAATTATTATGTTCAATTTTATATACCCCCTGTGAAAATAAATTTCCTGATTAAACAAAATGAAGCATCTGATTGTCCAAAATATGAAAGTGACTCAATCTGCTTGTTTTTTCTATTGTTCATATTGATCCCTCTAATTAGCACCTTTGACTTCCAAATGGGTAGACTAAATGACACCTTCTAATCTAGGATCATGTCAGCAGCTCTTGACAGCCCCAGATGCTTCAGATGAGGAACACAAAATCCTCTTCTCTGTGCAAAGATGAAATAGCCAGTCCATTTCCTTATTTTAAAGTTTGTTTTTAAGTCCCTGAATTATGATAATTTTTACTATCATTCCTCTTCAGTCCTATGCATACTGTAGTATGTTCTAATTGAGGACATAAATGTCTTTTAACTTCCTCTATCTGGTTCTACTCCTGGCCTCAGGACTATAGTCTAGTATTGCATCCATTGCTACCCATTTTCCGTTCTGTCTTTATTTAAATATGATAAGTTTTATCTTTTTTGTTTGACATTTGGATTGATTGAACATATCCTTGCTCTTGTATTATAATTAAAAATACAAGAACACGAAATGTCTTCCCTTAACTGTTTTTAATGTGCACTTCTACAGTTACACATTCACTTCTGATCTAGATAATCCAAATTGCAAGTTTACATGGAAATTTTTCTGTCGTTCTTCCCCATTGCTTCTAAATTCTTTTCTGCTGCTCATTCTTTTTACATGATAACCAGAACTGAAATAAACATATTACAGATTTATTTAGCATATAAATCCATATCTTCTTCCATGCCACTCCTAGATTTGCACTGAAGTTTTCACTCTAAAGTTTCTTTTTTACTGGTTGCCATTAACTTCGAGCTCTGATAGCTGTACAAGCAGCTCAGGCAACTCTTCCGAAATGCAATACCAACACTAATTTTGATCTGATGCTGGCGACTTAGTGCTCTTTGGTCTTATCTTCTTTTAATTATCCCAAACAATTTTGTCATATTGCAAACATTGCCACCTCACTGATCATTCTTTTACAGACTGTGAATTATATTAATCACCAAGTACTGGTACTTCGCCTCAGGCCATTCCCCCACTTCTTTTGACATTTCTTTATCTGTCTCACCATGTTTCTAAACCAACTTTCTCTTCCCCCACAACAATTAGCTTTTTTCACAGGTTTCTACAAAGAATTTTTCAGGAAGAAAATATTTTTTATTCATTTCTGTAGAAAACCTTGCCCTTTCTTTGATGGAAAAATGTTTGTTCTTACCACATTACAACCATTTAGATGTCTCGTACCTATTCATAATTGTTTAATCCAATTTACCCAGTAGTTAAGCAAAGCTCACAAGGGCTATAATCACGAGATTGTCTAGAGCACTTACAGTCTGTTCAGCTGCCTAATACCTTTGCAGTATCTCATTTCCCACTTGCGCTGTACCTCCCTGGAATAAAAGCCAGCCCAGTGATGCAGGCAGAAGGCTCGGAGTCAACACTGGATTCTTGCTTCGGCTCTGCCAGCTACTGGCAGCATAACCTTATGTAAGTTTTCTAACCTTTCCGCATTTCCCTCCTTTCTCCAATGCAGACAGTGCTTAACAACGTCACAGGAATAGATTTGGCAGGTCTCTGTGTTTGTATCAGGCTTGATTTCTGGGGGCTTCTTAGATGTCTCCATCAGAGCATTAGAAATCAGGGTACACGAGTGCAGAGCAAGCAGGGTGCCCTGCTCCTCTGTACGTCTCTGAATAACCCGCCAGCTTTCTGAGGATTTCCCTTCTGGATGGGACAGGGAACACTTTGTGGCCACTGACTGGAGGCTGGCTCTGCCGGGCCAGACAGTGGGGCTTCAAACTGCCCACCTGTGGGAGCAGACATGTCTGGAAAAGCTACACATGAGTTTTTTATGAAGCTTGATCATTAGCGTTTTGTAAAATGCTTGGAGATCCTTAGTAGGAAAATTTTACCACCTGCTTAGTATTGGCCTTCTATAAATATTTCCAAGCAGGGCATGGTTGCCAAAGGCTTTGGTTCGAGTTTAACTGTTCTAATGCTGGGCTGGGCGGAATTTTCAAGAAAACCCAAATCTTCTTGCTGAAAATGTTTCATACCGCTCATTTTTCTGGTTTCTATCTCAATAGTCCACATTGTTTCCTGCCCTAACCTGCCCTTTAAATGGTCATTGTAATCACGGATAGAAGTATTTTTGTCAAATATGTATCTTCTTTCTCAAAGCCAAAACTATACAGTCTTAGTATTAATTCACCAGTATGGCAGATGTTAGTTTCAAGGTCTTAACATACATAATGTAATTAGAGGATCTGAATAATTTGTTCCAGTATTGTCATTTTAACACTGTATTGGTTTTCAACTTCATGAAGTATTGCATAGGACCCTAACTGCAGAAAGGCTGAGATAAATTACACCACTTGAATTTTGAATTTGATTACTCAGTTAGTAGCTTGTAGCAAAGTTCATTGGGTAAATTATGGTCACGACTTTTTGGCAGCTTCATTTAAAATATTAGTAACCAACATCAAAATTAGTGAAGCAATTTAGTCCCATTCAAAATTATGCAAGACCAATATGCAAACAGAAGAGAGAGGGCTTTAGAAATGTAGAACTACTACTATTTGAATACATATGTATTTAAATAAATACATCACAGAGACACCAGCCAGTGCCAGTTAGTCCTCCTACAGCATAGGTCGGCTTTGATCTCCATATCAGCAGAACTCCTGACTTTCTCTCTGCCAAAGCACCATCTAAATGGCTGACTTAGGAGCAAAGTTTTTCTCTTCTTTTCCACATGCTGGTACTGGAATCAGAAAATATTATTCTCACTTTCTACTATATTTGTGTAGGACACTATTTTTCCTTATCTCAGTATGCTGTATTAGAGACAGAAGAGTTAAATTGTTTGATAGTTCATGCTGAATTCCTGGCAACAACCTGTCTTACTGTAAAGAAGATCCCTCTTGGGTCACTTTTCATTTAGCATCTCTCCCATAAGTGTACTAAGAAGACGGAGGTAAAAATATACAGAATTGTGTTTGGGAGTAATGTTTCCTTCATGTTTTACGTCCAGTCCACATGACCTAAAGATCTAGTCTAAAGGCTTGGTGTTCTGCAGCAAGAAGCAGCAGCAAAGAAATAACTATCCAGGGCAGGCTACATGCTGAATTTGGTGGGGGATTCCTCAGTTAGTATCTCTCCTGCATTATCTGTGCCTTGGAGGGAGATCTGTTTACTGCAGTGGCTGAAAATGAGCCAGGCATGCTTTCAGAGTGTACTTGAGTTTGATATCACCATACAGAAGCTGTTAAACAGACAAAACAAAGTTTCCAGGTACTTAAACACAAGTTTAATCTTACATATGAGAGATCCCAAGTTTAAAGAGCAGATTATAGATACGATCTTTCAGTGTGCTGCAGGATTGATCACCAGGGGTTTAAGATTGTGTGGGAACAAGCCTTTTCCTATGCTATTTCTCCTTCTCAAAATGTTTTCCAAAACATTCTGCTTATCTGTCGAAGAATGACAAAGGTGCTTAAAATTGACCTTGAGTCAAACAAAGAGAAAAAAAGATTTAATTTTTAGTCAAGAACTAAGTTTAATCAATTCTTTTCATAGAATTAATTTAAGAGAGTCTCATGAGCAATCCTGCTATATTTAGGGCTACTGTGTCATTTGTGTGACATGAAAAATCAAAGCATAGAGGAAAAGGTAGAATGAAAGTCAGGCAAATGCATATCATAGTATCTATAAAACAGAGCAAATAATGTTACCAGCCTCCTCTTATTTGAAGTGAGAAGTTAAACCTAAAAGAAAACAAAAAGCAGAAGTCCTTTTGAAAATCTTAACTTTTGCTTTCAGATCTAATTCTAGTAAAACAAGTGTATGCTGAGTAACAGCATGCAGATCTGCTGAGGGTAACAGGACTCCTGAGACCTGTGACATTTCTACATTGAAGATGGAATCCCTCAAGTGCTGAAATGAAATTTTTTTAATTAGAATTAAATTGACAGCATTTTTGCCTATGCACAGGAAATTATTTCTGTAAACATTTTCAGCATTGGGGAGCATATTTCAGAGATGACTGTCACAAGTGCCATCCATAGGCTTCCAAGTACAAGACCTGAGAACATTTTCTGCACCACAGCTGCTGTAAGGCTGGCCATTGCAGGGAACCACAGCTTTCCAGAGCTCTGGAAAAAAACAGGAGCTGGTGCAGAGAGACAGATTAAGCCATGGTGGTCAGTGAGACATCAGACAGGGAATGAATCAGATTTCACTCAAATGTCTTGGCTCTGTATGCTTACTTCTGTAAGGGTACAACTTCACTGAAGACTACAATGGACAGCACAGATATCCGAGCCAAATTTAAATTAGTGAGCTTTCAGCAGAGCAAATTAACCTATGCAGAGCTTCGTGCTGTCATATACAACCAGCTTAGCATATGAGCATGCTTTCAGAAATTTAGTCATAGCTGCTTTAGTTTATGAGGTTTAAACTAAGGCGTATAATCTTGCAACTGGGACGTGCCGGATGCTTAGGGACCAATAGACATCCATTCTGGTTGTAGCAGTCGTGGCAGAAGCTAATATGTTCAGTCAAAATGAGCTGGGTAGCCTCAGCAATTTAAATAATAACTCTTCATTAATCCAACTCATTTTCTAGAATAGTTTAGGAAATGATCACACGAGGGAGGTTGATGTTATCATTAGTGTACCTAGCCCGACAGACAAGAAAGGGTTTAAAGATTCCTTGGAGAGACGAATGTTGTAGGCAAATCTGAGCCTGACAGATCTGCCAGAACCAGCTTTCTAAGCCTGCTGCTCCACAAAACAGAGGGCACGGCAAAGTGCTTGAGAAAGGAGGGCCACTGCTAGTGACAAGGCTTTTGAGAAACTGAAGGACTTAGAGAGGCCTGAAAAGAAATTGCAACACAAAGTTTCCTGCCACCTGCTCCCAGAAAGGCAGTGGCATAAGTCCTCTTTGTGTGCACAGCAGCGGCGTGCGCATCGCAAGCATCAACAAAATGCCAGTGCCCTCAAAAGGAGAGGGAAGCAATGGTCGGCTGCTCCACAGCTAGAAAGGTTCACACGCTCATTCCCCAGAGTTCAGTTTTAGCTGAAAGTGACTGTCAGACACAGGGACCCGGGAAACAGTACTATAAAAGGGATATTCAGCTACAAATGTGTGATTTGCAAGTTAAATGTAAAGACAGGCAAGTTTGGGTGGTTGGTGACACACTCTCCTATTTAACAATAGGGCCGTGGTTCTAAGTCCAGAGTCTGATTTTACGTGAAACAGGCAGATAAAAAGCAATAGTAAAAACAGGGTACAGACTTTGATTGACAAAACTGCTCTTAGAAACAAGTTTCTTAGAAAATGTAATTAAAACTATTTACATACCATGCCCAGCATATTATACCATCTTTACTGATAATCTTTATCAGACTAGAACTGGGGAAAGCTCTTAGTGCTAGATGGATGCTGAAAGACACTGGAGTGGTCATTTTTAAGATGTTATTGAAAAATGATAAAATGGACAAAGGAAACTCTTTTAGAGATTGCAAACTCTAAGGGAAGGACCAGAAGTTTGTCCTGATCCTAAACAAACGATGCCATTAAGGAAGTGGTAAGACTTGTCATCAATGCAAAGGAGAAACAAACCCGCATGCTCTGGCTGGAAAAGGAAAATACACCATCAGCAGTCCCTTACTCCTACATATGTATTTAGAGTATTCTCATTTTCCTGAGATAGTGTTGCTAGAAAATGTAACAGCTTAGAAAGATGACATCCCAAATTTGATTCGATATGCTAGGCCAGGTATACCTGATATAGTAATGTCTGACATTTATCAGGTTTGTGTTTAACTGTTCTGCTCTGAAACATTGTTTAGTCATATAACCATAACCTCCATTATCTCCAGCCTCCGAAGGCTAGCAGAAAATATGTTAAAGAATATATAGGAACGGATGCTAATTCTCATTTCTACTTGATACTGTTAAATAATGGAGTGGTACCGACATAACATGACTTGTTACTTGCTGACATTTCATTCAACAGAAAAGAGAAAACTGCAAACAGGAGTGCCTGCTCTTGAGCGACTATTAGGAGCTCATGTCAAAGTCATGGCAGCCAGCAGATATGTGGGAAAAAAAGACGGGGTGGGGGGAGGTAAATGGGAAACATAATCTGGGGTACTGGGAGCTGTCACCATTTTGTAAATAACAACTGTGAGAATATCTATAATGTAAAGCAATGACTGCAAACAGCAATAATGTCACAAGAAATATCCTGTGGTCAGAGACAACCTTGACACACCGGGCGCACATATGCAGAGGAATAAGTGACACTTTCTCTGAAGGAGAAGTACCATCACAGCCATTTTACCTGAGAAATTCTGACAGCCAATAGCCACAGCAGGTTGAGATGAATTAGCTTCAGGACACGGCACAACTGGAACTAACGTACTTGCTGCCATCTGACAGCAAGAGTATTGATACTCTGGGAGAGATTTCCAATTCCATGAATCAGAGCAGAGTACCTCAGAGACTAATTGAACGTATGCTTGTTCATTAAGTTAGATTAAGTTAGTATCTGAACTTCCTTATTATGTTAATGTTTAATTTCAGGATGCAGAGGGAAGTTGCTAAGAACCATGTCTTTAAGAGGTTCTGGCTCGAACCAGTTGTTAAATACAAGCTACAAAGCGCAACGCTCTTGTGAAGAGCTCACACTCCAAGTATGGCAGATCCTTATCAAACTCCATGGTGCCTGCAGGTCGCAGGACAACCCAGACACATGGAGCAGACATCCTTTTCACTTCTGTGGAAGGTGAAAGGCAGACCAGGAAAAATTAATACATTTCTCTTTACTTTTTAAAAAGCTAGTAATTTTCTCCTTTTCTTTTAGGGTACCCATTAATATATTAATGCAATAGTTTAAAGCATCCCCTCCAAAATATCAAATGCAGAATATCCTTACTTTTTATAAGGGAAACCTAGGAACTTTGCTGGACCTACGTGCTGCCTCTCCAGCACATCCAGAGTGATTATGCCCCAGAAACGCCTATGTCTATTGACTAGCTGTAAAGGACAGCCAGATACCTAGCTCAGACATAGAGCTCTACGCCACTGAGTTATGTCTAAAGTCACATGTGATGATTCGTATTAGAAACTCACAAGATGAGAGAACAGAATTAACAACTGCTTGCCAAAATCTTGGTTTACCTGACCAGCTGGGCACTGGCTGTAGCTATACAGCAAAGGCAATAACAGTGTCTTTCCCTATATGTATTCCACTCCTGGTGTGCATCCCCTTCACATTCTTGAGCTGACATGCTTCTGGACAGGTACAACTACTGTGGGCCACATCTGCTCTGTGATTATCTTCATACTTCCAACCAAAGGATCCGAAGGAGCCACAACACAACCACCATCAGGCCTAGTACTATGAGTCACAGCTTTTCCACTCATGGTATGAATTATCCATTGTTCTGACAATTACCGTAAATAAGTATTTAGCAGTTAATTATTAGATAGCAATGCTAAGTTAGAAGTTTTTTAGATAGCTTCTCCTTTCTTCTGAAACACGAAAATACTTGATCCTGTTTTGTTCTGCTTTGAAAGAATCAGTTATTATGGCTGAACTCGAGCCTCCTGTCTAAGAGTTGTCCTTTATCCAAAACTGTAATGACTGAGCACAGGCACACCCAAGTCTGTGGGCGTGGAGCACATAATGGACACCATAGTATTTGTAAATCTTACTTAAAGATAACCTAAACAGCAAGGGAGTCTGAAGGATTTGAATGACACATAGTGACAGCATGGTGAGGACATCAGTGTGTATTCCTGCTCTGGGCTGGCCTCAAAGATGCTTCTCTGCTCCTGTGCCTGTTACAGCACAGAGGTTTGGGTGGACTGTCAGCAACAGCGATGACATTAACCAGCCTAAAACCACTGCACTGTAAGGGGGTAGTTCAGAGTCTGAGTGATAGGCAACACAGCTATCTGTTCCATAGGCTGGGGAAGACAGGAGATGTGAAAGTAGATCCCCTTTTCTTCATCATCAGAGCCCCAATTTTCTGAAGTTTCTTCTAAAGAAGCCAATATATCCATCCAGAGCCCAGCTCTACAGAGACTAAAGCAGAAATTATTTAGAATTCATCAAAAAGTGTTACTTCTGGCGCTTTTCCTCACAGAAAACATTACTCACAAAGATTCGTCCTCCTTAATTCACAGTAAAAATACAATCTTCAGATTTTAGTTCTCCTAGATGCTTTTGTGTTGCTTGTGCTAAGGACATCACCAGCATCAGACAGAGCTTCCGATTACGAGTCATCCTACGTAAAATACTTGCAGTTCTTTAAAAAGTGTTTATATATTTCCATGACCCTTGGTTTTCCTCTGCTCTTATGATAACATTGATTTTACATTGGTGAAGGAGCAGAGAGATGTGTTTGATGTTGCTCTACACCTGGAGCTGTGAGAAAACTGTGAGCAAAGTCTTGTCTACAGCTGAGCGCTGACGGCCAAAAAAAACCTGAAGCTGAGCATGTTTGCCTCATGTATAAACAGTGAGCAAAACATCACCAGGGACCACAGTTTAGTACTGTGGTAGGTAAATAGCAATTTGTTCACCTGTGTGTCAATCTAATGTCCTAATATCAAGATCCTCCTCCCACTTCTTCCCACCTCTGTTACATTCTCCATTGACATTCCAATAGTGAGAGCAAATAGGGCAGCTGTCCTGAAAATAGGCTCACACATAGCACACAAATGCCTTTTCCTAAAGAAAAAAAAAATTGCCTTTGTGGAAGTATTTTTTTCCTCCTAAATTAAAAGGCCCCAAGCGACGCATAAAAATCTCTGCTGAGATTCAGACCACGTGCAGCACACAGGTAATCATCAGGGGAGTATAGCTCGAATTTCTTCAAAGTAAGGGTGCTCTTGAGCCCATAAAGGAAGAAATTAAAGAGAGACTATGTGCTGGGTTTAGAGAGCACTATTACAGAGCATGGGTTTGGACTTTTTTCTCTCTGCCGTCTCCAAACTTCGCCTTCATGACAGGTTTTTAGCTACAGCCAGAGTATCAGGCTCCCAGCACAACGCTGTGTGCAGTGGACGCTGCCTGGGACGAGAATGCCCACGGCTGGTCCCCTTGGATGGCTGCCAGAGTGCTGCTGCCAACATAAGCCATAGGAAAAAAGGATATTTTTCTCCCCGTCTCTCCCTCTGTCAGACCTGAATAGAATTTCAGGGAACAGAGAAAAGCATACATCTTTGCCCTCTAGGACTTTTTCCCTGCTAAATTTCAAAGATCTGTTGCAAACAATCTATGGATTGGATTTCTGCGGGCAAAAGATTTACAAGAAGCTTTCTCAATGGTAATCTGGCCAGTCGAATCAGGAAGTCGATACTAACTCCTTCCATTGCAGATGGTTTGGTTCTTGAAGGATAAAAGAGCCTCCAGGTTTGGGTGTGAATAATCATGCAGTGTCAGCATAACACTACAGAAATGGAAAGCCTAAGGAAGAGGGAGAAAGAAGTGGAAAGTAACTAAATGGCCAGGCAGAGCAGTATTTGCTCTCTTCTGTGAAGCTATATCCCATCTGAAAAAAAACAGATGCTGAGAAAAGGACGAGGAAAGGAAAATCAGTTGGATGAAAAGGAGGAAGACAGCATGCTTGGCAAATAACTATTTACGGAATTAGTATTCTCTTCTAAAGTTACAAAATGTGGTAAGCGTGGCTTACCCTGAGGCTATAGGATAAGTGGTAAAGCCATAGCTGTGTCTTAGAATCTTCAGCTGTAAGCCTCTCAGCTTTTGGATTGTATTACTGCACATTAATAGAAATAGTGATCTGGGAAATGCAGTAAGAATAAATAGGTATCTCAAACCTCGTAAATAGGGTTTGGAAAATAAATTGGTGGCAGAATGAGGACAAAACAAAGGACAAAGTTGGGAATGAAAAATGAAACATAGGATGAAACTAAAAGGCTGAAAATATAAGAAATGCCCTAATGGGTCTACCTAGCCCTACTTACCCAACAGGGGACAGACTGAGATCAATAATGTGGCCTTCCTGGGTAAAGATATTCTTTGCATTACAGGTATGCTGACTCTTGTGATTTCTCTGAATGTGGAGAAGCTGACTGCATAATTTGTAGTGGAAGACTGTATTTACACCTTTAAAAATGAAAACGGGGCAGTGGCAGTAGGAGACAGTTTAGAAAGCGCATGAAAGCCTCGCCACCATCTGCAGTCATTTCCCCAGCATCTACATTCGTTGTACTAGGGATGTGCCATGGCACACCCCTGCCCATTCCTCCCAGTATTTGTTTATAACGATGTGTCATCCCTAAAATGGTCTAATTTCTTTTTGAACCTGCTGATACTATTGGTGTCCACAGCCTGCTGCACCAGCAAGTTCTTAAAGTTCACTACCCAGCGTGTGTGTATGGCTTTTTTTTTTCAAAAAAGAAGTACTTCCATGTATCTGTCTTAAACTACCTTCCTCCTCATTTCACTGAGCGCCCCTTAGTTTTAGTATTGCAGGATTTGGTGAACAACAGTTCTGCCTTCACCTTAGCTACCACCTTCATGATTTTGTAAACCTCGAACACATCCCACCTCAGGTGCCTCCTCTGTGAATTGACAAGTATCCAGGTTTTTGCCCTCTCCTGGCAAGGCAGACGGCTCATCCTTGGTTCCTTTTCATCGCCCTTCTCTCTCTGTTCCTTTGCAAACTCTTTTGTGTCCTTCTGGAGATGGGGAGGCCTGAAATGTCCCAGCCCTCCAGCTGTGGGTGCACCAGAGCTTTATATGGAGGCAAAATGACACCTTTGGCCTTGTTTTCATGTCTGTCCTGATATGCCCAGTATTTTATTGGCTTTTTTTGACTGTCACTGCAGCCTGCAGCAATGGTTTCAGAGAACTGCCAGGGTGAGTCTGAGGGCTCTTTCCAGAGTTGCAACTGCCAGTTCCAAGTTCGGCATCACGCAGGGCTGGCGTAGTTGAGGATTTTCTCTAGAAGCAGTATTCTTTGCCATTTATCTACACCAAAGCTCCTCTGGGCACCTACTCTGCTTTGCAGGGCACTTGTGGAGTTCCTAACTATTAGGGTGGCAAGTATCTACTCAAAAGAGCTTAACACATCGCTACAAAAGATAGTAGGAGAGTGAGAAATGCAAGAAAGAAGAAAAGAAAGATATTAAAGGAAAATACAAGGGATTTTTGTGGGTTTTTTTTACTTCAGTGCTAGTACATAGCATTTTGATATTGTCCTTATGATGTGATTTTTCATTATTTTTCAGTATTTCATGTATTTTTCAGCATGACTGCAGCATATAGTTGCAAATTTCTGTTTAGGATAATGATGAAAAGATTAACAGGAATTTTGAGTGGTTTTTATTGCCTGGTTTTATCCCCGGTGCATCTTGTAAGATCTTTTACATTTAAAAAAGTTTCAATAAAAGCATCATGCAGAGATTTCCTCCACAATTCTTATTATTTAGTCCTTACCCATCAATGAGGAAAAGCTGCAACTGGGGAGAAAAGAAATAAGCATCTCCAGTAATCCAGTCAAGATTGTTCACAGGTACACGGTACACAAGGAAGAGAAAAATAACTAGAATGGCAAGGAACAGCTAAAAAGGAAACTCCATTAAGCAGGGGGTTGAGTAATTTTTAAGTTTTCCCTTCTCTTTTGATGTTGCCAGCTGTTCCTACCTGGGACTGTTTTACCTTTGGAAATCAATTTTGAAGGGTGGCCATGAGCTGCTTTGGCAGTATCAGATAGGCTCAGCTTGGGTTTAGTTTACTACCCGCCTTCGGCAGTTTATGTTTGATTATGACTACGGTCTAATTACAGATGAGGAAGGCGACTTGTTCCCTTACCATTCCTTGACCAAGACCTGGCTGATTACTTGACCTGGCACCCTCTCCCAGCTGGGTGGCTGGGTCAGAATGAGCCAAGTGTCTGGCGAAGGGGATGTGGTCACTGTGTCTGAAGGGCAGTGAAAAAGAATTCCTCATTCAAAAGAGGCAGCTTTTAGCCGGTTGCCTGAGAAAATGACGTGTACGCTTTACCCTGTTCACACATACACACAAGGCTGTGTCTTTCCCAGGAACTTTTGAACCTGGGGGTCAATTTCAACAGAGTTAGATGGGGGCAAGGTACGGATCCCAGAGATAAGCTCCAACTGTCCTTAGAAGATAGGGGGCTGCAGAAAAGAGACCTGATAATGTCTTCAGTGAGGAAGGGTGGCAGTGAAAGTCCACTTCTCATTGAACAATGGAGAATTGACACCACGGAGGAACTAAAAAAAAAAAATCCACTAAAAAGAAAAATGCAGTTTGGAGACTTCCTAGACAAACACCATTCACCTGTTAAGACACGTATTCGTGGGAAACCCAGCCTCCGTAATTACGGTGTGGCGTGACTTGTGCAGTGTGCTACACCTGAGCTCTGCAGCTGCAGACTGCCCTGCCACACAGTACATTTCCAAGCTGATCTAACTATACACCTTTGTAAGAAGTTACCCAGACTTATTCAGGGTCGGATGATGGCTTTTTAGGGTTCTTTTGACCGACATTTTTCACAAGGATTGAAAATGTCTGTGTCTGTCGTGATTAAAACCTCGTCTCTTTTCGTTGCAACCGAAATACATTTTGATTGCCCAGAATACAACCTGTTTTCAGTGCATAGAATTTGCACTCCTAAAAAATACAGCAGTACGTCAGAGATCGGGTAGATCTCCAACATTCTCTCTTACAAAGTACTAATGGGTCATACTCATCCTCAGTATCATTCTCAAACTTTGCGAGAGGGAGTGAATTAATACCTGGGTTACAGATCAAAGTACCCAGGGTCCTGTTATACTTGGAATCTGAGGCACAGAATTTGGTGCTTCCTACATCTTTCGGATTATAGAACTCTGTCAAACCCTTAACATTTCTTGTTCGTTGTCACGTAACTTTTACATCACACTTTCAAATGAAAACACTATAAAGGCTGTTTCAATATAACTGGTAACTATGGTTCCATAAACAACCTTTGAACAACTTACCTGCCCTGTGGCTCACCAACAGCATGCAGACTGTATGTGCACACCCTGCAAAGACCACAGCCAAATAAAGCTTGAAAAAACCATAAAATTTTAAGAAATCGGTTTTCTAGTGCCAAAGCCCACACTCAGCTATTACGTTTGCCTAACAATACACCATCTCAGCTTGGCAGTTCAGAATCTGACATGCATGCAGCTCAAACACGTGCAGTGGTTTGGGGAAGGCTCCCAGTGATTGTAAAGCATTTCCTCCCTGTGAATAGTCAGTGTCCTTTCCTTGTCATTTCCCTACGAAGAAGTCCCTCTCCCAGCCCTGAAGCGACCGATGCTTTGCGCCGTTTTCAAACCTACCATCAACCTTTCGAGTAAACCATTCCAAGCCTCAAGTGCAAAGCTGCTTCTGCTTGTATGTCCAACACCACTGTCAGATACTTTTTTATAAGATGTTAGATGTGTGTATTTCAGAATTTAACCTTAAACTTCTAAATTAAACCTGGAATCTATAAGATGTATTGGATACACGGGTGAAAATCCAGAATGCCTGCTGCGAAAGGGAATGGCAACTTTCAAACTTGGGGGCTGAAATCCATGATCACAAACATACCTGTATATGCGTTGCTTGGAGCGTTGTACTACTGGGTACTGGCAAATCATTCAATCATTAGTTTGGAATAGACCTCTAAGATCATACAAGTCCAAACTTAACGCTCGTATTTTCCTGAGCCCATTCAATCTGAAACTGAGTTACCGCATTGTTCTCATTTGTGCTAGTAATTGCTGATGTAGTGGTATCCTTGCTGCTTTTGCTGGTTCAGTGTGCAACTTTTTGTGATACGGATTTGCACACAAATCCTAGTTCAGACAGATTCTTCTCACTCAACTCAAATAGTAGGTAGTGCCAGTTTTCACTCTGCTCCTGCACTGAACGTGGACAACTGACACGTTCGTAGGCTTTGACAGATTTGCCTTGCTTCTTGCCAGCCTAAGCAATGAATGCTACAGCTGCTCTAACGTTCTTTGCTCCAGAACGGAAAAAAAAAAAAAAGAAATAGGAAGCTCAGCCCATCAGATAAAAGAGCAGGCGCTACCCTCCTTCCTGGAAGGCAGCAGGACCCTTCAAGTAGGACAGATGCCAGAGAACGAACCACCCCTCTCAGCGAAAGCCCATTTTTATTCACTGTCTTACAAGAAATTACCTTCTGCAACTCTTAACTCTCCAACCTGTGTTCTGAGACCTTGTCCCTTAGCAGAAAATCACGTTTATGTGCTGTCTCATCCCAAAACAGACCCAAGGTTCTCAAAGGGTTTGTTCTATTACAGTATTGTGGCCCAAAGCCCTCCACCTATTATGCTTGGCATTCCTTGTTTTCAGTTTAATCTGTCACACGTGTCTGGTGTGGCCTGGTGTGACTCCCAGCACTTGGCATCCAGAGGAAGGGGAGGCCTCTGTGGAGTGAGGTCAGCATGAAGCGATGCTGCTAGAGCGGCAAAAGCACTTGCCTCAGCTCAGGAAGGGATTAGTTACAGGCATTTTTCTTCCTTGTGCGTTTTTGTATCATTTTTTCGTGTTAACTTCTAATGACGTCTCCACATAAGAGTCAAACGACAATTTCAGCAGAAAACGTTAAGTGAACACTCACCCACATTCCAGAACTTACTGCTGTGAGGCTTACACGGTACCCAGCCTGGCAGCCTTGCAAAAGGAAAAAAAACGGTTGCCCACATGTTCAGCGGCGTGAAATCACGGCACCGTCTCAATATATTGGCTTGTTGTTTGCGTTCCAGATAGCAGATGGTGCTCAAGTAATTTTTAAAGGTTTGTGTGGCCTAGAGCACAGCCTCACGGGAACATCTCTCACCTTATATGCTACCGTTATGCAGGAGAGGGATGTAACGATTTTCACTGCTTTTCTTGATTTACTGTTTTCTTGGGAATTCATCTGGACACAGAAACAAGGTGTTCGTGGTGAAGTGTTCAGGCCTGCATTTTAAAGCTCACCTTTAAACCATTTCATCAGATAATGCTGCTTTGGCGTGTTTTTTTCTCTGTGTGGGGAACAGCTGTATAATTTACCTTTGTTAATGAGTTATAAGGAGCTGCATGCGTGCTAAAGCACTTTGGCAAAAATAAATACTTCATAAACTGCAACAGTTCCTGACTAGTTCCTTCGAGAGCTTTGCTTTCTTCTACAAACTATCTAATTCAGAACTTGGAAAAGCACACAAGTGCAACTTACACCTATCTTTTGTACACAGTTTTCTGTGCAACATGTTAAAAATCACGGAATGCAATACATCAGGTAAGTACTTCGCATGTTAAAATTCACTGGATGTCTCAGACATGACTTTTAAGCAGCTATTAAGAGAAACGACAGCCGCCAGTTACCTGCCCAACTGGAAGAGCGTATCTAAGAGCACTCCCAAAAGTTTCTTTTAATTCACCACTTTTGGGGCTAACAAGAAGATGACTCTTTTCCTAATAACAGAGACGGTTCAAATTGTGCTCCAGAAAAAAAAAAAAAAAGGCACTTTAAGGGCCCCTGGACGAAGCCCCACGAGCCCAGTTTCAGACAGAGGTTCTTTATTGCCACAGTCGAGTTCGTGACGAGGCGAAGGGGCGCCCGTCGCTACGGACCACGCGTGGGCGCGGAGCTGCGGCGACGCACCCCTCCCCCGAGCACCGGTCTCCGCCACCCACCGCGGGAGCAGCGGGAGCAGCGGGAGCCCCTCCGTCCCGCTCCCGCCTACGCGCCACAGGCCCCCCCGCGGCCTCAGCGCGGCGCGGCCGCCGGCCCCTCCTTCGGCCGCCGGCGCTCGCCGGGCGGGCGGCGGGAAGAGAGGGAGACCGGTACCTGAGCCCCACCCGGCCCTACTCGCCGCCCCCGCCCCTCCAGGCCCCGGCCCAGCCGCGCCCTCACGCACCGCAGCCGCCGGCACCGACAACCGCCCCGCCGAGCCCCCTCCCCGCGCCATGACGTCATCCCAGCCCGCGCCTGCGCACACCGACCCCCTGCCCCCCCCCTTCTCCTCCTCCCCTTCCCTTCCCGACCCCCCAAACGGATGGTGGGCGTGGCTCCACGCGTAATTCTGGCGGGGGGGGGGGGGGCGGGGAGGGAAGAAAGGGAGCGGAAGCGAACGCAGCCCCCCGCGTGCGTGCGTGCCGCGCCTGCTCGGCCGGCCTGCCGCCGCGCGCGCGCGCGCGCCCCGGCGCCCGCCCCCGCGCGCGCGCGCCGTGACGGCTGTGCGTGACGGCGGCTGGCGCGCGCGCCCGCCCTCCAGTAAAGCGAGCGCCTATCGCGGCCGCGGCCGCTTCTCCTCCTCCTCCTCCTCGCGCCTGGGAGCGTAATCAACGGCCGCGCCTGCAACTCCCCGCCCCTCCTCCTCCTCCTCCTCCTCCCACTATTATCCTCCCTCCCTCCCGGCGCGCGCGTCCCCCCCTCTCTTCCCCCCCCCGCCCGAAAGCGCGCGGCCGCCCGCCCGCCCGGCGAGGGAGCGAGACGGCGCTGCCGCCTGCCGCCGGCCCCTCTCCGCGCCGCGCCGCGCCGATCCCCTCCATGGACCCCGCGCCGCCCCGCTAGCCGGAGCTGCCCGCCCGCCCGCTGCCGCTGGGGAGTAGCCGGCTGAGAGGGGGCGGGAGGGGGGTGGGGGGCGGAGGAAGGTGGGGTCGCGGAGTGTGTGACACGCGCGGGGAGCGGCGGTGGCGGCTGCGGCCCGCGGGAGGAGGAGGAGCAGCAGCGGGGAGTCCCGGCGCGGCCGCGGGAGCCCCCGGGCGGGCGGCGGCGGCGCCCCAGGAAGGTGGCGGCGGCGGGAGCTGCCGTAACGGCTGGGATTTACCGTGGTGGTGGCGGTTGGCGCTGACCGGCGGGGGAGCGCGCCGCGCGGCGGGGACCGTGCCCGCGGCCCCCCCTCCCCCCTCCTCCCTCGCCCCCCCTTCCTCCCTCCCTCCCCGGGGCCGCCGCCTCTCGGGCTGATCCCCCCCGCCCGGACCATGGCCGACGACGACGTGCTGTTCGAGGACGTGTACGAGCTGTGCGAGGTGATCGGCAAGTGAGTCCCGCGGGGAGCGGGGGGCGGGCAGGGCAGGGCAAAGCGGGGAGGGGGCGGCGGTGCCCCCGTGCCCGGCCCCGGCCCCTCCCGCTGGGCGCTGGGAGGGGAGGGGGGTGGGGGCAGAGGGATGCTCTGCTCGGCACCCACCTGAGTCGCCGCCGCCAGCGGGTCGGTGCGGGATTCGGGTCCCCCCTTGGCTGGTGGCGGTGGCACGGCGGGTGCCTCCGCCGCGCTGCCCACCTCCGTTATTACACGGGAGGCGGAAGGGGGGAGAAGTGACCCGGTGTTTCCTCAGCCACCATGATTAACCACCTAACCATCACTCAGGCTGGCTGCAGCAAGCGGCAACCACTTCCCACCCCTTTTCTTCTCCTCCCCCCTATATCCCATTCCTGGCACACCCATCAAGGATTGCCTATTGGGGAAGGGAAAGGGAAGATAATCTCTCTGTAGATCCACCTATTCACTGGGTGTCTGCATATTCGTGCGCCAGGTGTTGGGTTTGCCTCTTCTTTGCTGCATAATAACCAGCTTGTTAGTGGCAGTACTAGTGACGTTCGGGTAGTGCTCGGTTTTCATCCAGATCTTTCCCTCCACTCTCATTCGTGTGGAAATAGAGATGTATAAGGCGGTAGGAGTGCTTGGCCTTTTGAGTCTTATTATGCAACTGCTATTAAACCGATGTTCGAGGCTTGTAAAAACCGAGGAGTTGAGGTAGTTGCTAGCATTCCCCAGCAGCCCGTTTCGGGTTACCACTGTTGTAGGGTGGATGAAGATGACAGTTCAAGTCTCAGTCTGTGTAATCGCACCAAGAAAATGCACAAAATCCCCCAAATCAGATGGTGACAAAGACTGAAAGCAGAACTCTGTCCCCTGACGCACACACCCACCCCCCCCCCCCCCAGTTTCAAAATACATTTTTTATTTATTCATAATTTTTCAGGTATTTTCTGTAGTTGTGTCTCTGTTGCAAAATAGACACGCAAGATGTAGCAATATTGTGATTTGCTAATTTTCTTTATGTTTCTGATTCCGAAGCTGAGATTGCTGTGGAAGACTTAGTAGTGACACTGTTCTATGTTCTTGCAGTTTTTTCTTTCTGACAATGAATTTTATAAGAATAAGGGTTCACTGTGTTTTGATTATAAACAAATATTTTTTTTCTGCATGTATTCTCTTGTTCACTCTCCACCAGTATTCTTTTCAGTTTATATTGAGTGCTGTCTACTTTCAGAGCTAGGGCTAAAAATATTCTAGAATTAATCTTTCCTTGGGATTATACTAAAATGCTAGTCTTGGACTTAGCAGGTGACTTTGTCAGCAGAAGTTTCAGCACTCAATTCTGTCATTTCACAAGGCATTACTAGCTTTCTCTTAACACAAACAACTTTTAAAAATATTAAGCTTAAAGGGCCTTGTTTGCTGTCCTAAATTGTAAGCACTTGGTGAGGAGCTGCAGCTGAGAAGCAAAACTCTGTTACTAAACACGTTTTGAAAGCAATTTTTGGCACACTCCTTTCACAAGTGGTTTTATGCTAACCACTGCAGTTCACATACTATTTTATTCATACCTGGTTACCGTTAGAAAGAAGGTGTAGTGATTATGCATGACCGCACGCCCTTTTAGAGACTGGATGATTCACAGGGGTCCAGATGTTTGCACATCTCAAACGACTTTCTGTTTTGTGATCAGAGAATTTTGAAGAGAGAGCTCAAAAACTGTGGATTAGGTATTAGCTACGGAAGTTCCACATGAGGTTTAGGTAGTATAGATAGTGTTGTGATGAAACTCGATCTAACATAAATATTGAATCACAGTAGCATAGTGATGCCAAGAGCACTGTGGCAAAAACAGGGTGGATCACTGAAAATAGCAGCAGTGGTGGTGTGAAGGGTTGATAGCTCTTTGTGATTGTTCAGGCTTTTCTGCGCAGATGTCATGTCAGCCCTCTAAAAAAAGCATTTAAAATAAATACATCATTTCAGGTACAGTTGTATAAGTAGTACTGCTGTTTCTTTGCAATATTACGCAGGTGACTTCCAAGGAACCAGGGATGCAGCATCTTTATTTAGCTTACAGATTTTGGGTGCCACCTTGCCCATCTTTAACCAACTTAAGGAAAGCTGCTGTAAATCTGCTTTGAATTGCTGCGTATGCATCTTACTAAACATCTTTCAGTGAAACATCCACTAAATGTCTGCACGTTTCTATGATTTATTATTGATTGATACAGTAATTTAGTTCTTGCAGATAGCACATCTGGCTCCGATTTGCGTTTCAGACGTGAAATATTAAAATGTGTTATTTATCTTTCCTAAATAGGTAGTTACCACTGTCATTTAAGGTAGTAAAAGGTATTTTCACAAAGGATGTGGGAGAGAGAGCTTTGTCTGTAAAATATCTGAATATTTAGTCAAAATTCCCATAAGATTTAGTAGAGAAATAAGGCGATAGTTTCTTAGCTGACAGTATGGCGTCCAATTTGTTGAGGCATATTCCGATCTTTAGGATAAACTTTAAACACAATAGACTGGTAAGACTTACTTTGTGTAAACGCAGTGATAATAGCTTTTGGTGTGCTGGACGCGGAACAATTACAATGCAATGATGTATGAATGAATTGATTGGAATGACGGTGATAAACTGTTTATTATGTGACATTTAATGTGTTTGGGTTCTGCAAGCATGCATTTTTCATTTTGAATGGGTGTGGGAGAAAAGAAAGGCCAGGAAGGGTAGAGAGAAATCGTAGTTCGTGTTTTCTTTAGAAAAAAAATTAAGGGAAATCTTCATTTGCATATTCCCAATATACCTTTCCATTGCTGAAATCTGTATGGAGATAAAAATTGGAATAATAATCCTGATTTCTCATTGAACTTTTTAAAGTGGCTTTTATGATGCTAACATTAGTCGTGTAGTTTTACTTTACCAGTTGTGTTATGTTCTAGGTTACCGTCTTGTCTTCAGACTTGGCTGACACAAACACATTTTAAGCAAGACGTAAATTTGGGATTTCTATATTAGCCTTCAAAAATGTGTTAACATATCTCGGGATAGCTGGTAGTGATGAAAAACATAGGTGTGTCTTTTTTTTTTGTTGGGGTGTTTTTTTTTTTTTTTTTTTCAGACTTGCTTCCAGGTAACTTTGAAGAGACTCTCCCTGTCTAATGGTTGAGAAGTACAAATCTAAAATATTTAAGCCTTTTGTTATGTTGATCAGACCATGTATTTGATTGACAGCTCACAGATAATGAGGTTAAGTGTACGTCTTTATTTTTTTAATTAAAATTTTCATTCGAAATGAATTGAGTAGTTTATAAAATGTAGTAGGTGTAGAGTTGGAACATCTTGGGTGTTCATCTGAGGTGAAAACTGTTCCGAGTTTATCATAGGAGCTCCACATACACATTGCAGTAATTTTCTTTATGCCAAAGAGAGAATGCCTGTCTTTAGTTGGTATTGGATCTAGAAGACCAAAGCATAGCTTTTATGATAGGTAGAGTCCTTGTTCTGCAAGGACTGTATTTTACATTATCTGATCTTGAGTTTCCGCACCTCTTAAGATTCACGTTGGTTTCTGTTAGCATTAGAGGAGTACCATAAAGATTGTCTGATCTTTCTGACAGTACGATTGCAGGTTGCTTAGACATTTCTCCAGATTTTGAAGTTGTAAATACCGTGTGTTAAAGTTGATAAACGTTTATTTGTGTTAAAAAGGGTATTGGTCACAATTGAAATCATTAGTCTTCATACTAATAGTCACTTAAACTGTAGATTTTTGTAATTTTTGTCTTCCATTTGTAGACCATATATACATACAATCATTGTGCATGGTAGTAGTGCAGTTGGTGGTGGTATTTTTAGTACCAAAGTATGATGTGATGATTGCTGCAAATACTGAAATGTTTCAGGGTGTTCTCTGCAATATGACTGGGTTCAGTCTAGTCCTTTTCTGCATTGCACACTTGAGGATTTTAGTTTGTTTCCATCCCTCCTTCCCTTGTGATGGAATGATTCTTTCTGCTTGGGCTCTTCCATCTAGTAAAGAGGAGTTGAAGTGCCTAGGGCCTGCAGGTGTTCCTCCCTTCTGCACCTGCCAGCACTGCTGGAGCAGTGCAGGAGGTGTGAGGGGAGAATGCAAAGTCTTTGGGAAGTGGGACAGGGGATTTTTTTGCATTAAAGTATGAAGGCTTGTATCCCATTAAAGACAGACAAGAGGATGGCGGTTGAAGTTCCATCCTAAGCTATTACCTTGAGATGGAGATGCTTTAGGTTTTTGCCCCAGTCTGAGAGTGTTTAGGAAAAGGAGGAGAGAGCTCATGGATTCCTTGTCCAAGAAATATTTTAATAATATTGTGATAACAAAACTATGTAGAAATAAGTTGATGATTTTAGTGATACTGTTTTTCATTATTGCCTCGATTTTCTCTACACAAGAATGAGAATACTCTTGACTCTCAAATGTATTTTTTCGCTAGTACACCGTTGAAATTCTGCATCTTCTGTAAAGCCAATGCAAATAACTGATGGGTATAATTTTGACAAACCAAATGAAAATGTAAAACAACTGTGTTGTGTACTCACTGTTCGGGAAGGCGGGAGAGGGAAGGGGACTTCTCTGGGATGTGGAAAGTGATTTGTCTGGTTTAGCTTTTGATTTTTTTTTTTAGGACTGTGTGAAATACTAGTGTGCTAGTAGAACATTCTCAGCTGTTTTCTGTGTTACAGTGTTTAAGAGTAACAGATTATAATGAATATTTGATTTACGCATGAGGTCATAATGTACGTTACTTCAAGAGAATAACAGTGGATCATTTGGAGTGTAGAGTTGCTAGAGTATCTCCTTAGCTAAGTTATTCTGCTATGGATTTTAACTGTAATAATGACCTGTTTCTACTTAAGAGGTTCAGTCTACTTCAGAGGTTCAACTGTCGCTGAACACAAAGTAGAATTAATATACCTAGTTGCAGAGTTGCAGAGTAAAACATTTTAATCAGTACTCTCTGTTTGTGTGGCTCTTTTCTAGTGTTGTTTTGATAAGAAGCTGCATTCTTGCATACATCCTTATGATGTGAACAAGACAATTGTAATGATTGGGAAGTAGAGGCTCGCTTAATAGGGGAGTTTGAAGGAACTTGATGTAGGAAAATGCAAACTGAGAAAGATTGCGCAACGGCTTTGCAAATATGTTTTTGTGCTTACAACACCCAAGAAAGGTAAGGCCTTGAAGGTAAGAGCAGATGGGCAAATGTGTGCAGACTAGTCCTGAGTAATTTGAGGTTGAAAATGAGACCAATTTACTACTGCAATTCTGGAGCAGCTGTCTGTGAGAAGTTGTGGGACAAAAAAAGCTACCTTGTCTTGAAGATTTGTTAAGAGTTGGATCTTTTTATTGAAATAGTATGAAACTGTTGCTTTCAAGAATGGGGGTTAGGCTGTAGGACCCAAGTGATCCCTGATAATAATTTCAATTCAAACACAATGCTTGAGATAAAATGGTTCAGGATAAAGAAAAACTAGGGAAAGAAAAGACCCACATTTTATGTCAACAGCCACTCACCTACTTAGCCCTCTGTCTGATACAGTGGCAGACTGTCTTATACAGCTATCATGACAATGAAAGGTGATCGAGCAGTATTAACCCTAATATGATGTTTCCAAAATCACTTTTCAGAAACCTGTAGTCATATTAAATGTGCCATCTAAAGAATGGTGACTTCAGAATTGAAAGTGGTGGTTGTTAAAAGTAGGTATTTTATGCCAAATTATGGACTTAATAGAAATAACTCTTATGAATTCCCCTTTTTCCAGGAGTGAGTACTTTTTTTTAATATACAGTGTGAAAATGTGTATCCAGGATATGTTACATGCGTAGCCAGAATTATCATCCCATGTCATTAAAAAAGTTAGACTGATCTCTCAAGATAATACACTAACCAGCTAATATGCCCACTGAAAGAACCCCAAGAAACCCTTTTCTTTTTCTTTGCATATATCAGATAAACATGTAAAAGGATACCTAGGTAAGGCATCCAAAGCATGGGAAGAGAGAGCCTTCACTTCAACATAGCTGTAAACTGAACTGTGTTTTAGAGTGTCAGGTTAGTAACTTCTTTTGATAAACCTCTGCTGTATTCAGGGTTAAAAAGTTTCTTGGGAGATGTCTGTTGATAAAAGAAACGCCTCCCTTGTCGGAAACAGAAGTGCACAGCAAGCTTTGGAGTTTCAGTTACAGTAGCGTTACTAGTGTTTAAGCCCCATTCTTACCAATATCTTTTTCTGAAATCAGAACAGCGAAATAAAGTTTGGAATAATTTTTGGAGCTTGACCATAAAAGATCTTTGTGTTATAGTAAGGGTTCAATTTTTCATTTCAGTTTGTATGAGAAGTAAAGGCATCTTTTCAGAAAAATGACTAGAAAACTGTTACAGGATAAATTTAGGACTAAAAGGACCAAGGACTATTTCCTAATGTATTCTCAAATGACAGAAGTGACCCTCCCTTGGTTAGTGCCTTGCTCTTTTACTTTCATACCTTTTTGCTAGAATGGGGTTGTACTTTCCTTCCAGGCTTAGGATCTGTCCGAATTCTTATATTGTCAATAGTTTGTTGATTTCTGTATTGACTTTGCTTTTTCAGAAACCGATAGTTAAAACGTGTCTTCACCATTTATAATTGATGCGTAGTTCTCACACACTTACGCAGTTCGTTGTGTGCCCCTTGAGTTCTCTATATTTTCCTTCCAGCAGAGGTTTCTAAATAGCATTTGGTTAAATAGATTTTCACTTGGCCCCTTCAGCCAATGGCATAATGGCTTGCGGGTACTCCAATTTCATTTTTGACTAACATCCCCATTTTCTTTTTTGGGTAGTGTGGACATAAGTAGTTACTCTTAGCATTTAATGTTGAGTAAATTTCCTAGGATGTGTGAATTAAGAAAGCTGTAAAGAACTTGCCTCTGAACAAAATTTTTAGACGTAAAAGCTGGGGTATAAGTCCTATACGGGCATTTAAACTGATATAAAATGTGTTCCGTTTCAATTCAGTTGTTTAGGAAGCACTTTCAGCTGAGTTGAAAAACTAGTTTTATCACATCAAAATATCAGTTCTGATGTAGTTGAGATTGAGAAACAAAATTTTAGAGTGTGCCTTTCCCAGGGAACATGTGATTCTTGGGTAACTTGTGGCTTGATTTAAACTCATTGTTACCAGGGTTTGGAAGGTAATTCACATGTGGAAATTTTTCATGCAAAGATCTCTAGGGGTTAGGAAAAAAGTCTTAGCTGTAGTGAGGCTGAGGCTTCTCAAGTACAGTGGCCTTTAAGATATTCAGAACTTTATGAAATCTGTCTGTAGATGTCGTCTTATGTGGGTACTTAAAGTATCTATTTTTCTTTTGTGCCTTCAGGATTCGTTATAGACCTTCCCCGTATTAGAGCTGTTGTCTTAGAAAAAAAAAAAGGTGCCTTTGCAAAGGTGATCCCCAGTTCATCGTTTTTTAACCTGAAACTTCTCAACTTTCCTGCCTTTTTGATGGAGTACTATATGGCTTTTTCCAGAGGGGAGAAAAAGAAAACCAACCAAAAAAAAATCCCAAAACAAACAAAAAAATACCCTCACAAACCAAAAGAGAAAAGTTCTTAGCACTTCTTCCAAAGGGAATCACAGAATGTCAGGGGTTGGAAGGGACCGCGAAAGATCATCTAATCCAACCCCCCTGCCAGAGCAGGACCACCTACAGTAGGTCAGTTTAACTTGTTCTGACAAGATCTTCAGACATGTTCCTCTACCTTCTTTATTCTCCCAGGTTTGTTTTTTTTTTTTTTGGGGGGGGGGGGGGGGGAGAGGGTCTATGAGTAAAACCTTTGGCTGCATTCCTGATGTTCCAGTTTACAGAAGCCAGCCAAAAGGGTCTCCTCTTAATTTGCTTCCACTTTGCTCAAGGGAAATCCTGCAGCTGTTGCTGCAAATGGAGTTGTCAGCTGCCCACTTCCCTCCTTCTTTTCGGCTCCAGATGTTCCTGATACTGAACAGAGGGGAACATTTCTGAACAGTGGGAAAGCACTGTTTTGGCGTTTTTTTCACACTCAATTAGAGGGGTCTATACACCTCTAAATGGAACGGACAGTGAGGAAGCAAGTGAGGTAATCTTATCTCTGTTCTCCATCTAGCCCTCTACCCCACCCTTACTGTTAGCAAAAGGTGATATAGAAGGTGGGTGTGGGGTTAGCCTGGGAAGATTGGAGAAAACTTAGGAAATTATATATTTCAGTGATAGGACGTTTCCTGCATCAATACTGATCTGACCTAGTAACTTTTTGTGGAACAGAGCAAGTCTTTGTGGAGTTCTTTAGATTTGCCAGGGTTGAGTGAATCCAGCAGGACCAGATAGGTTGGATTCAAATGGATTTAGAGAAAACTTCTGTCTGGTCAGCGCTAGTCTAGCTGCAGAGCAGCTAACCAGGGTGGGAATTGAGGTGAAATTCTGTATCTCTGTAATCCTGCAGCCTCTTTAAGTATATCATGATTCCTGAAGGAGAGCTGTATCAAGTGGTAGCTGGTCTGCAGATTCTGCAAACATGGTAGTAGTAGCCTTTCTCCTCTTTTTGCCCCTGTGTGAGGCACTGTGGGAGTCGAAGTGCAATTTTGTGATGTGAGCTGAATTAAGTTTGCTGCTGCTGGAAGAGGGAGGTCTTGCTCTCTTCATGTGCTTCCATGCCCTGCATGATCCACTCTTCCTCTGTGTCAGCTTTAGCATTCATCTATCTATATAAGCCAGGTGCACTACAAAAATATTCACTTGTTGAATGGGTTATTCTTCTGCTGTTTCCACTGGCTTGACTAGACCTACAATGCAGTCGGGGCTAGCTCAAGATAGAAGACTTGGGGATAGAGAAATAAGGTGTGCAGGACACCTCCCCTCTCCTCACCTTTGACAGCAATGAACT
The DNA here is from genome assembly GCF_034619465.1 of Leptosomus discolor. Classification (NCBI taxonomy): domain Eukaryota; kingdom Metazoa; phylum Chordata; class Aves; order Leptosomiformes; family Leptosomidae; genus Leptosomus; species Leptosomus discolor. Next base: position 95,859,920 of record NC_141391.1, on the reverse strand, counting down.
GCTAAGGCCATATCATAAAATGCTTTGTTACTGTCTTTTAAAGCATGTTTGGCTTTTTTGCATAATAAGCAGGAGGATAGCCTCCAAACTCTTTCCTGCAATAATCCAGAAAAAAGTAAGGAAAGCAGGAAAAAAGCAAAAGAGGTTTGGTTGTGGGTTTTTTAAGGAAAAAAATGAGTTGCAAATTAACAATTATTAACACACACACAAAAAATTACTTAGTTGCTTTTATGTTCTTAATTTGCTTCTTCCTTCTTTCTATATACACACAGACATTCCTTGTAATTAAAACCAGGCACTAACTTTATGTCAGGACCTTACCTCACCCAGGATTTAAATTGGATACACAACAGAGTCAAATTAAAATTAGGAAGGCAACTGTAAATCAGAGATTTTTATTTTTTGAATATTTGAATTAACTCTTTGAAGTGTATGAGCTTATGACATGGCTAGCTGTTCTTCAAGTGTGTGTGCATTTTTTTGGGTACTTCAGGACTTAAATATTAGGAGTTGGAGGTACTCTGAACCACAAGCATACTTAATGTTTGTGAGTGCTTCTGATTTTTATAGAAACCAAATCTAAGTCTGTTACTTCTTGGTCCGATGTGATTATGTGCAGAAGTACTGATAGCATATTTAGGAAAATTCAAGAAATTCAAACTCACAATTTTCCTGAGCTAGTTTTTTTCTGATTTTGTTTTGCTTTAAACTCTAACTTTAAAATGCATTGCGTTGATCAAGAACTTGTTTCGATTAAAATATTTGCTGCCTTTTTTTCTTTTTTTTAAGGAAAAGTTCTGTGTTAATATATCTAGATGTAGTTTAGATTGAAAAGTACCAACTTCTGCTTACAGAACACACTGGTTTCCCCTCTACAGGCCCCGAACTAGAGGTAATCTCTTCTTTAGTGTGTTCCTGCAAGCGTCTTAATTCCAGAGCTTCATCACTACGGAGATGAAAGCAACAAAAGGGGCTTTCAAAACTGAAGGTCAGGCAGAACTGTTTTGCTCAGTTACAGCTATTAGATTAAGAATTTTTTTTCATTTTTATTTTTTACTTTTTCCTCTGTGGAAAAAATGGTTACCTGTTGGCTGGATTTCTCGGATGTTCAGCCCTTAAGGTTGAGTTATCTTTAAAAGCATAAAGTAAACAGAGTGCTTAAAATATCAGGAGCTATTTCTCTAATCTTAGATCTCAAGTGTGTAAACTTTTTTTATCAGCTGCAGGCACTTCCAATTGGAAAGTACTGGGTACTTCACAGCTGCCATTGAGGCAGGATACTTTCTCAGCTCTTGCAGATGTATCTGCTTTCTTGGATTCTTAGTTTCTTAGTTGTTTGAAGTTTTCAAAAGTCTGAATTGACTGATTGCTCTGCTGGTTAAGGATGTTTTCAAATAGATTGCTGGCTGTAGAGTTGGTTTCCTTGTGTTGTGTGTATGAAATACAGTTCTCAGAATAAGGACTGGGAATCGGATTTCTTTTTGCTTAGTGAGTATGATTATCATGGATGCTTCTTTTCCCTTCTTACTGATCTGGTGAATATTAAATGATTTAATAAAACGTCAGCTGAGAGTGTTGAGAATACCTTTGTTTCTCATATCTTGTAGCCTGGTGAGTGTTTTTCAGGTGCTGTGTGTTAGGGAAGGACTTGAGTATGTGTCTTGAGGTTTTGAAGTGCATGTTCCAAGCGCTGATGAGTGAGTAGCAGCTGCTGCTGCACTGGGCATGGACTGGCAGGTTGGGTCTGAGAATGTGTCCTAGATAGTAGCTAGGCAAAATAAGTAGCAGAACTGTTGGTTTGCGTGTTCTCCTTGGTTGTGAGATACTGAGCTATTGCTGTTGAGACAGTGCTTTTCAATATGCCAGGATCCTTTCATTGTAGAATTAAACACAGAATTTTAGGGTATTCTCAGGGATGCAGTGTAGCAAAAAGGGGAGATCACTTTGTGAAACTTCTGTGATTCTTTCCCTGAATATTTCTTGGTTTTCAGAATAGGGCTTAGTTTCCTATATTGGTAGTGCATTTGTAAAAAATTTAAGGTGTTGGAGAAAACTTATGAGTTGAAAATTCTCTTCTCGAAACTGAGCCTATACCCAACTTTTCAGTACTTGTTACAGTTGCAAAGCCAAAGAAAAGCATGGGAATAATACCTTCCTGAAATGTGGTTTCAGATACATGGGTGGAACATTCATGACTTAGTGGTGACTTCTGAGAGTATTGATACATGGTGTATTAAGCATGCATATTTTGTGGAAAGCTGTTTTAAAAATGCTTTTTCTGGTATGTGCTAAAAATTGATCTGTGAAGTCATTGCATTGAAAAATAAAGCCTTCCTGTGGTTTATACCTGTTCTTTCTGATGGGTTTCCATTTTTTTGTCAATGTTTAAAAAACGAAAAAGAAAGAAAAAAGACTTGGAATGTTTACTGTTTGAACAAAGCTGTAAGAATTATTCAGAACTTTCGTTTTCATTTAACTTTTTCTGTAACACTCAATTAATAGCTTGAGACTTTGCTGCCATCTCTAGTTTCTTGATGAAATTTATCTTGAGCTGCTATTTGGTCCTACATTTTCATCTGTACTCTTAAAAAGACAAATTTTGGCTGGATTTCATGACTGACTTGGTAGAAGATTTTGGTTTGTATAGCCTGTATTGGTAAAGAAGATAGCTGTGTGCTGTGTTTATTTCCTTTAGAAAACATTAGAGAGTTTCTCTAAAGAGAAATATCTTGTATTCTTCCTTGCCTCATCTTCAGATACAGCTGTAGTTAATAAGCAAACTTGCAGCACTTTTTGATCTCATTTTGGCTGTTAAAAATTTGTAAGTCACACTCCTGCTACTGCTCTGTCTGTGATAGAATACATCGGTTTTAATCCTAGTTTGTTTTCTGTAATTTAAAAAAATGTTTCAGGAAGATTATAGTTTGGTTTTAGAAGTTAATATACTGTCTTATACCACTTCTATGCATATTTATATCTTTTGTAAAAAGTAGTTTTGTTCATCTTCCTCCTTCCTACACCTTTGAGTGCTTTCAGAGTATCTTGAAGAAAATATTATGCTGGATCTGACTGCCTTCTCTGTTGGTTGGTTAACGAATAAAGAAAAGTTTTATTTTTTGCCAGTCTCTTCAGTACCAACATTTTGCTTCCAATTTGAGTGTCAATATACCTTAATGTTTTTTAAGGGTATCTCTGCCAGTTTTAATTCTTTCGGCATTTCTTTTATAATATAAAGCTCCTTGGTAGCTCTGCCAAAGCTTGTTTCTGGCTTTTTTTCCCCACTTATCCTTCAGTTTCTTTTTCATATCAATACTTTTGTACGTTGTTTCACACTGTGTGGGCTGGCCTACACTGAGATCTCGCTTAGTTTTGGTCAGACTCGATGGCCTCCCAGCAGGCTGTAGGACATCTGTCAATCAGAATTTTGCTCCCATGGAAACAATTTCAATTTCTGAAATCAAAACTAACAAAAAGTTTCTCTAGTCCTCATAGTTACAAGAACCTTTGAAAAAGTGTTGTTATTATTATAGTTTTATCTTTGAATCTGCAGCAAATTGCAGAGTGTAGTGTTGCGACCTGGATTGTTTTCCTTAGAGGGAGTAGTATGCAGTCACCTGTCTTGTCGTTGTCTCATGGAAGCCCTGATGACAGTTCAGGTACTTAATACGTGATGCTTCCCCCCGCCCACCCCCCACCCCCCCCCTAATATTTGTAAAAGCTGTAGGGGAAAGACCTTTGCTTTTAGCAGGTTGACTTTGCCTCTGCAGCATGGAAAAAGTAAAGTTTTGTGGCTTCACTGCTTCTGCCTAGATTTCAAGGCAGAGAGGTAATTCTCTGCACTCTGTGTCCCTATGAGCATGTGTGGAAGAAGAAAGTTTACCTGGCGGCAGGAATAAGATCTTGGCTGCCTTATTTGAGCAACCATGCTTTGCTTCCCTACCTGATCAGTTTGGGGGAAAAGAAGGGGTTTTCAGCACACAGGCATGTTTTATACCTAATAAGTACAAACCTGCTCCAATCTTTCCTGTGTACTGTAACTGGCAGAATTTTTTTTTTTTTGACACTTTTCTACTTTATCTAATTTCTGTGGCTTTGGGGGGTGGTCCTCAAAGAATGATTAAAATAAGATGCTTTTTTCTTTCCTACTACTTTTGTTAAGCTGCTGTTGTTTTACAGGATAACTCTTGAAATCTCAGGAAATGGAAACTTGCATGCCTACTGCCTATGTTCAAGGTCCTGTTACTTCCAGAAATACAAGCCTCCAAGGGAGAGGAGAAAGTCATATCTCCCAAGTCTGAACCCAAGTCTGAAACTGTTAACATGTGTTCTGCTGGAGCGTATGTGTTCTGTGGAAAACATTGCACCAGTAAGCTCATTTGAAGGGTTGTGATCCTGCCCCATTAGTAAATGAGAGATGATAGCAACACTGTGCTGCTGCTCTGTTTTGTTTTGTTTTGTGGGGTTTTTGTGCGTGTGTGTTTGGTTGGTTTTAAACTGTATCTACATGTAAATAGGCTGGTGGTAAAATTCTTCAATTTTTTTCCCCCATTCTCCTTCACTTTAGTTAACACGAGCATGGTCTTCCATCCTCTCAAATGCTATTTGGAAATTTGTTGTTTATAAACCTTCAGAAAGTATGCTGTTCTTTAATGGCATGCAAAAATCTTTTCATCAGCATTCTTTGGAGTGGCTGAAATGCACAGAGGTGTGCTAAGTCTAATTCACATTTGACCAAGTGCTAATTAAGTATTTTTCTTGTTTGGAGTTAAGATCCTGTGAAACATGCAAACCCCCTGTCTTCTTGTCTGTTTTAATGGATATGAGCTGAGTTGTTGTGGACAGTGTCTTGTTCAGGAGCAAATTTTTGATCCTGGCATACCTGATGCATACAGTAGGAATAAGAAAGTGGACAGTGTTGACCTAATGTGAAAGTATCCTTTATTTTTTCGTAGTTTGGTTCCCCCTGCCACCCCCTCCCCCCCCAAATTGTTCCAGGTGTTTTCTATATCCTCCCCAATCCTGTTTCTCAGTAAAGCATGTGTAATCTGTTACCTCCTCTTTTCTAGCAGGTAGATTGGGAAGGGCTATTGCTCATCATTAGCAAGCTAGTAATCAACAAGGTAAATATGCTGATATGACTCAGAATGATCCAGTATCCAAAACTGTCAGTGTATTTATGAATGTTTGGTGCCATTCAGAGTGGACTGAAAATCATGTTCAGCTTCTCAGTATTATGTTGGAGGTGACTTGCTAATTAAAATTGATTAGCATATGCATTCATCAGTTAAAATGATTTCTCTATTTACGTTTTTGACAAAATCTGTCTAGTAGTAGAAGATTCTAACTGTTGTCATAAAAATAGTTTATTTAAATTATAGTCCATGTTGGTCCACGTAAACAGTTTGTAATGTTTATGTAGTATATGAAAATCTGATTTACATAGATAATTCTGTAAAATGGGAATTATTTCCTTGTGAGGAAGTTGACCACAAATAGTAGAAAATGTTCACAATATTAATACTACAGATCAAATTAATCTTAATCTTGTCCAGAAAAGAGCTTCTCTGCAAATGTTCACTTTCAAAAGATTTTTGCATTTCATAGTAAAATGTATATAATGAAGTTCTAAAAAAATTGGCCAGGCAGTGTTCCTTCAGGTATGTTCACGCCCATCTTGTCATTTTGCTTAATGTTCTACTGTTTTAGGTTCTACACTAGACTGAAAAAAAGATCAGCACTAAAAAGAGTGTGTCTCTCTTCCCCCACCCTTTTCGTAAGTTTCCCACTGCGTCATTCTCTTCAGGGATTTTGGCCAGTATTGCTGCTACAGAGCAGTTACTCTTAAAACCTTCATCTTTACCTGGATAGGAATTAGGGAGCACCAGAAAGCAAATCTCTGCGTGAACAGCCATGTGTCGCCAGGAAAACAGTTTATTAGAAAAAAAGATTACATGTCTGTGGTTTTAGAAGGAAAGCACAGACGATGTCAATTTTTTTTACCTTTCGAGCAGAAATTTTCTTCTCAGGATTATGTGGGGTTGTCACATGTTGGAAAACATTAGTAAGGGAAGGGACTTTTGGTGTTGGCTCCCTTTCAGTGAAGCTACCATGGTGATGCATGGAATGTGTGATATTTGAAATCTACTTTGTCACAGAGGAGTCTCATATAGTAAACAGATTTATCTATCCCTTCAGTATCCCAGGTGTAGAAATTATTTTGTTGATAACCAGGCCAGCACTTTCTTGGAATATTCCACAAAAGCCCAGGAAGAGGAGGACCAGGAGATCATTAGCAGTTTTGAATATACATATTGTTAAAACCCCCTTGTTTTAGTTTGGCATAATCTTCGTCCAGCTGGTATTTGAGGCCACATTCAGACTCGACTCCCAGTAATAAAGTAATGGTTTTAAAGCTTTGTTCAGGGCAGATTCTTGCAGAAAAGACAAGACTGTAAAGATGGAGTTTTCTAGCCTGATGAAGGGAGTCCTTTCTCCTTAAGATAGCAAATGAGCAGTCAATTGGAAATAATCAATTTTGAAAGGGTCCCTCAACCATTTAAAAAAAAATGCTGCTACCCTAGACATACAATTGAACTATGACATCTGTGAACTATGTAAAATGATTTCTAGATATCTTAGAGCACTCTTTTCACGGATTGTATATTCTGGTTTTGACTGTGGTAGGATCTGGTTCTGGCTATAGCAGTTGGTGTTGAGTAAGATTTCCATAACAAATGAGGCAATCACCTTCATATTCAGAGGGAAGATACCCTGGGTATGGAGGAGACTGTTTTTATTCTGCATTCCAAGTCTGCACCCAGAGGGGAGAAAAGAAGCAAGGTTTGAATCTCAAGAGGTGTGCAGAGGGTTGCTTTAGTTCTTTCCGTTGCCCTGTATCCTGAAAATGAGGATGGGGACTTTGGTTCAATTTGTAGTAGGTGTTTGCATTGAGACTCAGGTTTTCAGGACAGGCAGCTGGATATGAGCCGCCAGTGTGCCCAGGTGGCCAAGAAGGCCAACAGCGTCCTGGCCTGTACCAGAAATAGTGTGGCCAGCAGGAGTAGGGAGGTGATTGTGCCCCTGTACTCGGCACTGGTGAGGCCGCACCTCAAATACCATGTGCAGTTTTGGGCTCCTCACTGCAAGAAAGACCCTGAGGTGCTGGAGCGTGTCCAGAGAAGGGCAACAAAGCTGGTGAAGGGCCTGGAGAACAGGTCTTATGGGGGGCGGCTGAGGGAACTGGGGTTGTTTAGCCTGGAGAAGAGGAGACTGATGTGAGACCGTATTGCTCTCTACAACTACCTGAGAGGAGGTTGTAGTGAGGTGGGGCTCGGTGTCTTCTCCCAAGTAACAAGTGATAGGACAGGAGGAAATGGCCTCGAGTTGCACCAGGGGAGGTTTAGATTGGACATTAGGAAAAATTTCTTCACCGAAAGGCTTATCAAGCATTGGAAGAGGCTGCCCAGGGAAGTGGTGGAGTCACCATCCCTTGGAGGTATTTAAAAGAAGTGAGACACTTAGGGACATGATTTGGTGGTGGATTTGGCAGTGCTAGGTTAACGGTTGGACTTGATGATCTTAAAGGTCTTTTCCAACTGAAATGTTCCTGTGATTCTGTGATTAGTAGGGGCTAGTTAAGTTGAAAACAGTTTTAGACCTGTTCAGCTGCTTCTCAATTGAATGTGGAGAGAAAATGCAGGCTATAGCAGTGACCTTCATTCTGCCTAGTTCCTGCTAACATATCCCTGCATCTTCAAGTAGAAGTAAATGAGGCTTGTTTTTTGCAAGGTAGGTTAGATTTGAAATGAATGCTTGGATGAACTGATTAAAGAAAACTTTACTTAGCTGCTGTGAGTCCTTATTTTAATTAGTACATTAACTTCTGAAATATGGCCTAAGATTACCCAAGAGAGTTTCATAATAAGCTGATAACTGTCTGTGGGGGGAAAAAAAGGGTTTGTTCATTTGTTTATTTTTAATACATATTCATAGCAAAATTTTTAGTGTGTCGGGGGAAGAAAAAGGAGTTTTGTACAAACTGCTGGGCAGTAAATCTTTCCTTTCAGCATTCAACCTTACTTCAGCTGTGAAGGTTCATGCAGAACAGCCTTGGAACATTTTTCTACTTCTTGTAGCTGTACTGAAGTTGCATCTTTGCAGAAGACTGTGTCAGATTTATCATCAACTACCCTGTCTACAGAAGGCTTTCACCACAAGTCGGGCTGCATGCTTCAGTTCTCTTTTGCCAGTTACTCATTCCCAAGGCTGAGTCTTGTCTGCACCCGAACTTGAGGTGGGTAAATGCACTTACTGTAGTGTCTACAAACCTTTTTTTTTGTTGCTCAGAATATAACTAGATGTTAAGTTTTGTGGGAATTTGTTCTAAGTCCATTTCCGGGACTTCGCCCACCCTGACTTGTCTCAAGACTAAAGACTAAAGGCTGTTGGATACCTTACATCAGAACAAGTAATCTATATTCAGAGGAAACTACCTCCTGAAATACTTCCATGCTGTTCTGTCCAGTCAAAAGATGTCATTTTTGCTTTTTTGGTACCTATTGCTCAAATTGAGCTGCAGAGTTTTATCTTAATTAGTATTTTGCTGTTGCTGCTTTAAGATGAATGAAATTACTACGTTTTTTTCCAAATACCCCCACTGCAGATGTTTTTGAAAGATATTCGCATGTCTTATGGGTAATAAGGTATAAAGGCAAATTAAAAGTTTGAGCTTTTATGTTCTGACAAACTAAAGGGATTATTATCTATGGTTTAATGGCGTTGAGTTCATCATTGGGCTTTTTGTCCTGATAAAAGTAAATATGAAGTTTCTAGGAATGAAGTTCTACATTAAAAAAAAACAAAACTGCTTAATATTTCTAGAGTGTCATTTAATTTTTTTCCCCACAGAATTAGCTTTAGTTGTATAATGTACTTTCTAAAATTATCGGTCAGTTCCAGTCACTGCTTGAATAGAGCTGTCCAGGAAAAATCTAAATCTGTGTGTAAAACAGAATTGATTCGAGGCTACATTTAGACCAAGGATTTTGCCCAAATTCTACTTTCAGAAGCCTAGCAGAGTCTCAGCTGTAGGCTGTGGTTTGCTTTTTATTATTATTATTTTGTTGTTATTATTTATGTAAAGCCTCATATGTACCTTAATTTCTCATGGTGTTGAAAATAATTGATACATTTTGGAGCAATAAATTAGCAGTGTGCTTCAGCAAAGTCTGCAGGCTCATGCTCAAATCTGATTCGCTGAGGTAGTTGGTGAGGGTCGGGTTGAGGTCTTATGTTGCAGCAGTGAAGGCAACAGTGCAAAACCTCCTCAGCCCTTGAACATTTTTACGTAAGCTTTCTCATTTCAAGTCTGGCCATTTTAGAGCGTCTTGAACTCGGTGCAGAGCTGGTCAAGCATGGTTCCTTTCAATCAAAACTGGGGGAAGGGAGAGTGGGGAGGGAGAATAGGAAGCAACTTCCTTCTGTCCAGTGCATGGTTAGTGCACCAGCACTGGTTTTGGAGACCTGAGTTTGACTGAGTGCCCTGAGTACTATATTAGAAGTCAGATTTAGATGTGGACCTCTATAATCCTGCTGTTGTAGCTGGGTGACTGTGTACCCAAGAATACACTATTACATGGCCACAAATAGTGGGGAATTTAGATTGTATTCTTGCTTGTGAAGGGAACTGCATGTACAGATTGGAGCTTCTAATCTGTTTATGCATCTTGTTCAATGCTACTGTAATGAAGAGTACTTAAGTGTTTGGAGCAGGAGAAGTGTCAGAGCCATCTAGGATTTCAGTATATCCATGAAAGTATGTTCCTCCTGGCTGTTTGTGTACAGTTCATCTTATGAATGCTGGTTTTTAGTTTGGTGGTTTGGGGTTTTTGTTTGTTTTTTTTTTTTTTTCTTCCTTTGGAGAGTCAGATCGGTTTAATCAGTTTTCAGGTGAATCATCTTCTGTACAATTTCTAGCTCATATAAAAAGACATAAGGGATATCATCATGGAAGTAGTAAAGGTAAAAATGGAAGAGTTTCATTAATGGTCTTAAAGACAGCTTAATGACTTCAGAAGAAATCTTAGGAAAAGGAAGATATAGAATAGATGTCAATATTTAAATGAAATGAACTTCTTAAGTTCTTAGAATTCTGTAAAATTGGTTATAGTTACATTCTAGATTCAACATATAAAACTTCTGTAAGGAGGGTAAATACAAAGAAGTGAAGACTGTAGAAAAGAACAGCAAACAGGAGAATCACAGAATGGTAGGAGTTGGAAGGGACCTCCGGAGATCATCTAGTCCAACCCCTCTGCTGAATCAGGTTTGCCTAGAGCAGGTTACACAGGACCGTATCCAGGAGGATTTTGAATATCCCCAGAGAAGGAGACTCTACAACCTCTCTGGGGCAAATATGTTCTAGAGAATACAAGGCAATACAAATACAAATATAACCCCCCCACCTCCTTTTCTCATTACAGTATTATAACATTCTATGAGAGAAGTATGAAAAAGCAGTCATTGGTACATATAAGGTTAATATATCAGAAAAATAATAATTCTAAGAGTCTCATAGCAACTTCTAACTATACAGCTGAGTCATTTTTTAGATGTGTTTGGTAAGTGAAAGACTTCAAATTTTAGGGTTCCTATATAACATTCTGTGAAAATGTATATAATTTGTTTAAAAAATAAATCCTAGTTTAAGATAAATGCATGAATTCCCAGCATTATGCCTTTTTTTTTTTTTTTTTTTTTTTTTTTTTTCTTTTTTCGGTTCCTGAAGTGGAGGGAGCAGGAATCATTGAAATCCTGGCCAAGTGGATTTGGGAAACTTGGCCTCTAAGTGGAGCACGTTCCAGCCCAGTTCCACTCTGGAGTGTGTTTGCAGATGCTGCAGGATGAGAAAGAAGGGAACAGAAGTTGGAATTGGAAGCTGCTGAGGGAAAGATTCCTACCAGGAAGAGGATTTGAGATTACCAGCCTGCAAGGACAAAGAAAATGGGGGAGGGGGGGAGCAGAGCAGCAAGTAGAAATTAATTTACAAACAGAACATTTGTCAACGTAAGAGGAAAAGCATCCCAGCTGAGCTAAAGGTTGTGGAAAAGAAGCAGCTGGTGCCTGAGAAGGTCTGGGGGAAGAGGAATGGAAGTGAGATGACAATCATGAAAGGGAAGATTAAGATTAGTGAGGTGATAATCTGACATGAGAGACCCCATTTTAGCAAACCAGAGTAGGCAGAAGGGTGTAAAGATTGATTTGTGAGTGGGTGTGGAATGTTTGACAAGGTTATTGTGATCAACTCTTCTTCCAATATTCAGTGGCTTTTAAGTAGAATATTTCTTAATTGCAGTGATTTATTTCTTTATTTGTGTGCTGTTCAGCCACATGAGCACACAGAGTAGAGGTTATTAGTATGTTAAAGTGGGCTATGAACAAAAATGTTGACTTCAGAAACTGTACTGAGCTGAATCGCAAGGGATAATCGTGGGTGGTAACAGTTGACTTTTGTCAGCCATGTCAAGTTATGTTTTCCCTGTTTCTTAATCTTATATTTTAACTGATTAAATTACTCCTCCTGAATCTTCATTCTTGCTCTTCCTTCCCCCTTGTCCCCAGGAGCTTATGGCACAGCTCCTTCCGTTTTACGTGAATTGGGTTAATTTTAATGTTTCAAATAGGTCTTGCTAACCTATAACCTATCTCATTCAGACTAAAGCAGGTTAGGGAACAATTGCATAAACTGCCAAGGTGAGGGATGAAAGCATGCTTCATCTCTGACAGAGGAAACAACAGTTGGTTATAGCTGGGTTTCACAGCTCTGTGCCAGTTCGGATTCTCTGATCCTGTGTGCATACATCTTACTAGAGCGATCTTGTGAATACATATACATTTACAATTTGGTAAAAGTTTTTTAGTTTTTTTAATACAAACTTAGCTAAGGTTATGTGGATTTTTAATGTATTAAAAATATCATTAATATATTTGTCTGTTGGTACAACCTAGCTTGAAGACGTTTTCTGGACAGAATTGGGTGACTCGCTCTCAGTTGGCAGACGTATTTTCAGACAGCGCAGAAAACAGAAGACTTTTAACCTTTTGATAGTCAGACTTCTTTTAAATCTTGAGGTCACAGCAGACGTTTGGTTTGGGTTTTTGGTGTTTTGCTTTTGGGTTTTTTTGTTTGTTTGTTTTGGTTTGGTTTTTTTCAGTCTCCTAAAGCTGAGTGCTCGATATGTTCCATGTTAACATTATGATTTTGAGTCCTGTGGATTTCTTTTAGCTACATAGTGGTAATTCTATTGTCTGTCTTCGGAAAGAATTAACTTTCTCTGCTTCTTGAGGTTCTTCGTATTTTGTTCTTCATTAACATTTCTACATGACACATGCAAGTCATTGATTTAAGAAAGAAAAAAAGAATCTTGTTAGTATTGCAAACTTAAAATTAGCCAGGACTAATTAGTAGGTGTGACTCTTAAATTAGCAAGCGTGACTTTTTCCACTTTTCCTGTGATGTGCAGTGTCAGTACTATAACCAGAGGGTTTTTTTAAAATCTACTGTCTAGACTTGAATGAGTTGCATAGAAGTCAGCATATGGTTGTTAAACTGGCAGTGATTTCCTATACTATATCCTTGCAGTCTCCTTGAGTAAGAGTAGGATTGTGCAAGGTTACTAACAGACAAACTTCAGCTTGCAACGCTGCTATTGCTGATGGCCCATTACAGAGTACTTGATTAAACATTTTCGGAAGGATGTTGCCATATAGAAATATCTGTTTTGCAAATATAAACCTGAAAATTACCTTCTACTTCAGTGATGCTTTTCTGTAAAAGAATTTTCTGTATAGATATAATTAAAAAAATTAGCCATTGCTCTTATAGTATTTTTGTATACTGGCTTAGCAAAATTAAACATTGTAATTTTTGCATTTTCTTCTTTAAAATATGCAAGAAACTGTGATGCCACTCAGCTTTCCATGTCTATAGAATTGTGTGATGGTCTTATCTGTCACTGAAAAAGAAGATTCCTGTATGGATATAGTCAGAGGATGAGCTTTTGTGTCAATGAGAAAGTTGTTTATATTCAGTCAACGATAGGAAACGGTGCTCTGTCCCTCCTCCCCATGGATTTTTTTCTGTCTTTTATGCTGCTGGAAAGAAGCAGGTGGTTGTCAACTCTGCCTCAGACTAATGAGACTGGAGGTGCTTAATGTATTATATAGTATGAATGCAGTACAAACTCTCTTGCTGCTGGCCTGTTTGAATGTCTGAAGATTTACAAGTGAGAAAATGAAGAATATCCCTTTAAGCCTTTGTTGCTGTGGCAGTTTTCTTTCCCTTGTGGTGACCCATCAGTCCAGAGGCAGCAGGGTGGATAAATGAGATCTCTGTTGCATTGTTTCTTTGGCAAAACAAACAAAAAACCCTGAAAATTCAGATAAGAGAATGGAGTTTTGGGAATGAATGAGTTACGCTGTGTATGTTCACTATATGTGTGCTGTTAGGCCACTGCAAACATAAAGTAAAATTGATTTTACGGAATCTTTCAGATTAAAGGGCCCTTGAGAGGTCTTCAGTCTGATCTGCTTGAAGCGGATTGTTCAAAACTTTGTCCAATTTGATCTAGAAAAGGATGGAGAGCCATAATTTCCTTGGGCAGCCTGTCCCAGTGTTTAATTATTCTACTAAGGGAAAAATGTTTCTCTTATATCCAGATGGAACCTTCACGGTATGTCTTTATGACTGTTGTGACACATTCTTCCACTGTATACCTCTGCAAAGAGCTTGGCTCTGTCTTCTTGATAATCTCTTAGGTGTTGAAAGACTACTGCTAAGTACCCTGTTATGCTTTCTCTTCTTTACGTTGTACAAGCTCATTTTCCTCAGCTTGTACTCATAGGCCAAATGTTTGAAATTTAATCAGTTGCTAGATTTGTTAGTTTTTTCAAGGACCTTTAGTCACTACTTGCAATTTGCACATCTCCATCCTTTTTTTTTTTCCTGTTACAAAAAATCTTGGTAGATGAAGGGGCAGCAAGGCATATTTGACACTCTCTCCCCTAAAATTCCCATAGAGAAGCCGATGGAATGTGGGATGGATGAGCAGATGGTGAGATGGGTTGACAACTGGCTGAACAGCTGGGCCCAGAGGGTGCTCATCAGCGGTACAAAGTCTAGTTGGAGGCCAGTAACTACCATTGTATACCAGAGGTCAGTACTGGGTCCAGTCTTCTTCAACATCTTCATTAATGATCTGGGCGATGGGACAGAGTGTACCCTCAGCAGAGTTGCAGATGACGCCAAACTGGGAGGAGTGACTGATATGCCAGAGGGTCGTGCTGACATCCACAAGGACCTTGACAGGCTGAAGCAAAGGCAGGAACCTCTTTAAGTTCAGTAAGGGGAAGTGTGCAAAGTCTTGCATGTGGGAAGGAGCAACCCCATGCACCAGTACATGCTGGGGGCTGCGCAGCTGGTAAGTATTTTTGCAGAAAAGGCCGTGTGGTGGTCCTGGCTGACACCAAGTTGAACATGAGACAGCAATGTGCTCTTGTCACAAAGAAGGGCTAAAGGTATCCTGGGCTGCCTTAGGTGGAGTGTTACCAGGAGGTGGAGGGAGGTGAGAGAGCCAGTGGGCACAAACTAAAACACAGGAGGCTTTGTCTGAACATCAGGAAACAGGGTTTTTTTTTACTATGAGGATGACTGAGCACTGGCACAGATTACTGAGAGAACGTGTGGAGTCTCCATCCTTGGAGATACGTTAAAGCCGAAGGTCCTTGGCAGCTAGCTCGAGGTGGCCCTGCTTGAGCAGGAGAGTTGGATCAGATGACCTCCAGAGGTCCCTTCTAACCTCAACCATTCTCTGATTCTGTGTACATGATTTAGAGAAATACATGGTACATCCCATGTTTTTTATAAGCTCTGTGGCAAGTTCCCTCAGCAATAGACCAAAGGCTTGAGTTTTTAGTTGGATCCAACCCAGGTCTGCACGTGGCATCTGCTTTTGATGTTTCTGAGAGTGAATTTGCCTCTGATACTATATTCAATATCTTGCAGTTTATAAAAATAGTGGGAATGGGACGCACAGTTCCCTGTGCTCAGGTTTGCTGTGATGAGAAATATGTTGAAAATCTGGCTGTAATACACCTTCAAGTTTGTCATCTTAAGTTGAATCTTTCGCTTAGTACTGAAAGTTATCAGACAGCATTCCAGACCTGGTATCCTTCTAAATCTGGGGAGCAGAGCACACGCAACTTCCAAAACATTTGGAAACATGTGACGCCTCAATTCCTAACTGCTGCCTCATTTACTATGTCTGTACGACAATGCTTTCTCCCACAGTGTGGTGCTATTGTGTTTAGCTCTGTAAAGCTAGTACCAGAACTTAAATAAATAATTCTTTAAAAGGGTATAAGATAGGAGAGCTACAGCTAATAAGGATCCTAACATTTTCCCCCTTCTGAACACCGCATTACAGTTAACGTTTATTCTAATAGAAGCTGTGGGCATGGACAAGGTTTGCATGGAGTTATGTGTTAGTAAATGTAATTATTGTTAAAGTTTTAGTGGCTTCACACCCTTCTCTCAAGAAATGGAATGTTTTCCGAAGGTTCACTGCATCTGTCGCAGAAATGTGAATGAACATGCATGTTCCTCATAGGTTTTCCATGTGGGCCTCTATAGAGAAGGGAGATAATAACAGTAGGTGGAACACCTGGGTATAAGGTAGTTCTTTTTTTCTGCTTCAGTCTGTGCTAAATTTATGTAGGCATTTGACAAGGTCATTGGACCACCTTTACTAAAGCAGAAATGAATATCCATCTGCACAGGAGTGGAAAAAAATGAGCTTAACTTAAACCCATTATTTAATTTTGTTTAATTATGAAGTTGATTTCCCCTTCCCTCCCCTTCAAGTGATAGTGGAATTTAAACAGAAATGTTAAACCGATGGGATGTTCGAAGATGCACCTAACATTGAAAGGGAAATGTAGTAAACTCAGGTCATCATTAATTGTTTCATTTCTTGAAACAAAATGTGCCCAGCTGCTTGCAGTTAATAAATAGTTGACAGTTCTGCTTGTTCTTTTCTTTTTTTCTTTCTTAATTGTGAATCAAGAATTTGTGTTTCCTGTGAGGAAGTTGTTTCTTAAGACTTTGATTTACACTAATGTGGCCATGAGTGATGCTAATAGAGCTTTCTTTGCGCTTTTTTTGGCACGCTGTTCAAATATCTTCCTTTTCACCCCATTGCATACACTGAGTTCAGATCTTTTTTCTTCCTGTTTTAAAATCTTTTCATCACATTCTTCTCTTCTTTTTCTGAGTTGCATATTTCTGCCTGCAATTACATCTGTGAAGCAGTAATGTTTACTCTTCTCTGTTTTAGCCACGTGTGTCTGTGATTTTAAGCCTCCCTCCTGTTACTGAGACCCAGTGCCAAAGACCAAAATTAGCTTCTTTAAATCCAGTTACAAAAAGGTATTAGTTCTTAAATTTGTCTTGCTGATTTAGTCTGCATATACAGGCTTGTACGTGAAGGTGATGTAATGAATGGCTTGTTTGCTGTGATTGTTCAGTTTGTTTGAGTTCATTACATCCTTTAGTGTAACGTACTCTGTACTTATTAAAGGTGTGAAGGGCTTTCAAGAGTAGTGTTGGTTACAAACTTAATAGGGTGTTGCTTAAGCTTTAAAATGTTTTGAAGAAACTGAGGTTTATGCAGTTATTTTTAAGTTACTGCATCTTAAATAAACAAATCTTCAAATAACTGTTAAATAGGCTAATAAGATTTATCTGGCCTCACCATTTCTATGCTATAAATAGATCTAAAGCCAGTCTCTTTGGCAGCAGGCTGCTTAACAGGCTTCTGTGTGGCTTTACAGCTAGAGCTGTGTATGTCTGGGAGACCCACCTGGTGAGTAAGCTCACTTTTTAAATGGACCTTTTTTTTCAATGGTGAAAGCAAACAAGAAAAGAAGTGAAATTTATAGTCATGGGAAAAGAGGGAGGGGGCTAGATCCATCCAGTGATTTTAGCTCTTCTAAAATCTTCAAGGGTTAACACATGCCTGTGCTACCTCAGTAATTAGATGAATAAATTAATTATCAAATATCCAAGGAGTATTCTGTTTTTCTCTGAGTATACCACACTTAACACATCACAATCAATATAATTTATGCTTTCCTCAGTGGTTGAAAAAGACATAAGTAAAAATTCGATATGTAAAATACCATAAAGGATCACCTGCTCCAAACTTCCTACTTTGGAAGAGTAAACATAAAATACCCTACCCGTAGTTAAATTAAACTTGAGCACATGTCCCAGTTTGGGGCACAAATAAGGTATTTGGAAAGAGTGTCCTCAAAATTTACTACAGTAGAATGGAAGATCAGAGATCACCTGGACTGTTCAGGTACATAAATTCAATTTTTAGAGAAATTTTAAGGTAATAGGGGGTCAGATTGAACTAATTTTCTTACTGAGAGATAGAATTTAAGTGTCTTTTTCAGGAGAGCATGATGCTGTTTCTCTCATTTAGATGACCTCATAGGAATTTGATGAATAATTAGGTCTTTAAAAAAAGTATGTTTAGATTAATTTCTGAATCCATTTAAAATGAGTATACCGTATATAGAAGTGGCTGAAGTGCATGAAAATTGTTTGCTATTACACTTTATCCATAAAAACAAAAACTCAAGATATGTATTTGAGATTAGGTACTGTACACTGTAATTGTTTTATGCAAAGAAGCATGTCTTGTTTTCTGCACACTACAGTGACAAATGGAGGGAGGAATTTCATGAGAGAAAAAGCAGCTTCTTCGTTAACAATGCCAAGATTTCTATTTAACTACTGGTAGTATTGAAACCTGTCGGTTATATGCTGTTTGTAAGCTGGTTTTGCTTTTGTCCCTGCTACTGGAACTAGTATTAGTCACTTGCTTAGAAATATTGACCACTCAGGACATTAGGCATGTTTCAGTTTTCCAACCCAGTCACACAGAACTTTAATTTTAAAACAAAATTTACTGAAACGTAGCAGCTGAGAAACTAAGAGTATCTCATTATGTTTGTGAGCTGAAAAATAGTATGGCAGCAAATAACAATTTTGGAAAAGTTATTTTTTGTATCTGTGTTCCTTTGTGCAAAGAGTGTTATTCATGCATGCATTTCCTCCAAGCATAGTTTGGGGTTTAAGGAGATGGCTGTAGCCTCAATGCCAGCCATGATACAGAAAATTCTATTATTCTATTATTATATAACAAAACTGTTTTGTAACATAATTGTGGCAGACTTTTTAATAACAGTACATAAAGACAATTAATTTCATGAGCACATCGCCCCCTTCCAATCCCGAAAAGTACTGGTTTTGCACTTACAGCATAAAATAAAGAAATTAATTTCACTATTAATTGGGAAATGTATTATTTGGGCATTTTACATAGAATTTTAGTTTTCTTTCAGTGTAAGATAAGTGAGAAATAAAAAAGATACAAATTTCTCAGGCTCAGCTTTATGTTGATATCACAATGCACAGTATTCTAGGGTTGTGTTCTGTAGTGTGTACTCTGTATGCATGTAAACATAATTTATAGGGTATCTATGAGTGTCTCTGAGAAAAATGGCAAATACAAATTTGTTGGAACATTAATCCTAAAACATTACAGAAAAAAATTAACATTTGTCATTGCTTTCTTGCATTGTCTTGGGAACTCCATACTTAAAATTGAATCATATTGGATATTTTGAGGCTTGAACTTTTCCAAGAAACATAGAACTACATGGTGTTTGCTTTATATGTTTCCACAAACTGATGTATTCTACCGTATACATTATTTCATCCATGTGATCTGTGTATGAAATACACATGTAAGAGAAATTCATGACAGGAGCATCACTAGTAGAAGCAGATAAGTATTATAATTAATGAAGTTCTACTGTTTTGGAAATGGTGTAACTTATTAATATGGGCAATGTTTAGGTGAGTTTATCCTGCAGACAGTAATGCTTTATAGCGTGGTGCTTGAACAGTAATTTTAGTGGTTTTGTTTCTTTTGTTTAAGGTTCTCTAAACCCAAAGTTGTGGCCTGAGCAGATACTACTTATGAATGACCAGACCGTTTTCAATTAAGTGAAAAGAGAAATTAAATAGTTTCTGATTCAGCTATCAGTGAGCAGTGATTCTTTAATATAAAACAGCAGTGTTACTGGTTTTGATTGCAAGCCCAATGGTGTAAGTTAGACACAATGACAACTTTCTTGACGACTTTCTTGAATTTTTTTTCTTTATAACTTTACCTGTAACTGCTTGGCTTATATTCTTTATGGGTCTGTTAATCTTCCTGTTCAAAACCAAAGCATAATTTGAGATACTGCATAAAAGTAGGTGCAAATAGATACTAGACAGCTAACAATCATTGAAGTGCCTGTGGAATTCCTGTACATTTTCCAGGTAACTTTCTTTATTGCATGCTGTAAAAATTGCTGTACTACTACTGCATCGTATAATAAGCTGATCTCCGTACATCTTCTCAAACAGCTAAAATACATCTCAAAGTAATACTGAGATGCTTTTCTAAAATCGTGATTAAAAGTGCTTTTTATAATACTCCTGTGCACGAAGTGTGACCTAATGTTAGTCTGTTTAAAAACAAGTAAACAAACAAAAACCCCACAACAAAAAAAAAACCCACAAACGTACACAACATACAGTCCACTCTAATACACATTTTGTGTTGAAGAGCCATATTCCATGTGTACAGAAGTTCTACAGTAGTTCAAGTAATGAAATAACAGTAAGTGAATATGGTAACCATAATGCATATCTGCAGAACTTAGTTCTATATATTTAGTTTTAAATGTGTCTCAAACTAGACTACTTTGCTCAGCAAGGGGCTTTATTTTGTCGTGGCTGTTAAGAGTAGCATCTTATTTTCTGTGTTAGGTACACAGACTACAAGTATCTGAACTCCACTTTTGTAATAGTGTGTAGCTTTTCTAGCATGTCCATGTCACTGACAGATGGTTAAAACTGGACCAGAGGAAAGAGTGCCCTGCTGTGTTTTGTTCAATGTAATCATTCCTGTCTGAAATTTTGGGAGTTAATGAGAGCCACTTAATTCTGTTTCTGAGACAAAACTGTTGGTTGCCTAGAATTTTTACTAGTTGGAACAAGTGTCTTGGCCTTACAATTTGTGTGCGTTTGGGGAATTTAATATGGTTAGAATAACTGCTTATTCGTGCTAAAATATTCTAACAAAATTGGAATGCAATCAGTAAAATGCATATTATTATGGGATTAGAGTTACGTTAAACTCTACTGTCAGAACTGATTAGAGGAAGTATTGAGTGAATGCTTTTTTAAACCCGTATGAGTAGAATTTCCGTAACTTCTTCCTACAAACACTGTTCTTTCATAGCTGCTATGGTTTAAGCATGTTACACTGTTGCTAGGAGTATTTGCTTAATTTCCCTGATATTGGTAACAGTGAGGCTATCATTCGGATATAAAGGCATTTAGTAGATTTCTCCATTTCTGGATTATGGCTTACTTTACTCCTGCAGCTAAAATACTTGGGCTGAATTCAGTTACCTCTTGTTCAAATAGAATTCTGTATTGTCTTTTCTAAATACATAGAAGTAAGTACATTATATCTCAAGGCTGTTTGCAGATAACTTAGGGTTGATATTTTCACTACAAAAAGTTCTTTCAATGAGTTGCATTGTTTTTGCAAAAAACTGTGCCCTGCTGAGTAAGTTAAGAAATGATGTATCTAGCAAACTTGGTTTATTAGTTTTGTTAACAAAACAGAATTGTGTTTTAAGTTTCCAGCATTCTAACATTACTGTGTTACTAGTGTTATCTGTACATACCTATGCAGTTCAAAGCTGATCAAGCATTCAATACAATACCTTGGTTTTGTTCTGAGCACTGGTAACAGTAGCTTGCTGTTTGCTTTGAAATATGACCTTTCAAACTGAAGAGCAGACTAAGTTGTATGCTGATTCCCTTGTTTTTGCGGAATGTATTTAAGTTGCACCCTACCTGGAACATCTCTCCTGGTAGCAGATTCTTACAGATCCTGATATGGAGGGGGGGGGAAGGCAGATTAAGTCTGTAACTTGAGCAGCAATGTCTGGGACCAAAACTTCTGCGAACTTATATAGTGTACAGCTAAACAAATTCCAGTAACTTTTTGTAATGTCATTTTTTGGAAACTTCTTCCTGTATTGATTACCAACATAGTACCATTATTAACTAACAGTGAGAATGTGAGCCAGTAAAAGAACTTAATATATCTAATTTTTGACACTGATACAGTGAATGCAAATGGATTTCGTACAACTTGCATGCATCTTGCCCCCTAGATGGTCCAACTGTATATATTATGCTTTAGGGCACATACCTGTGATCCTAAAAAATAGCCAGTAAATAAGTTCAAATATAAAATCCGAATGTTTAAATTGCATAGTTGTCAACTCTCTCCATGGCCTAGTTTTTGATTGCTCCCACTGCCTCTCTGTCAAAAAAAAAAAAAAAATTCTATAGAGCTGAATAGCTATCAACAGTGAAGACTTTTGACACAGACTTCACCAGCAAGTCCTCCAGCCACACCACCCAAGTCACAGAAAGCAAAAGCGGGGACTGGCAGAATGAAGAACTGCCCACTGCAGGAGAAAAGTAGGTTTGAGAGCAGGTTTGAGACTGTCTAAGGAACCTGCAGGTGCACAAGTCCATGGAATCTGATGAGATGCATCCACAGGTCCTGGGGAAACTGGTGGATGAAGCTGCTAAGCCACTATCCATCCTGTCTGAGAAAATGCAGCAGTCTGTTGAAATTCCCACTGACTGGAAAAGGGGAAACATAACCCCTATTCTTAAAAAGGGAAAAAAGGAAGACTTGAGGAACTACAGGCCAGTCAGTCTCACCTCTGTGCCCAGCAAGATCATGGAGCAGATCTTCCTGGAAACTGCATTAGGGCACATGGAAAATGAGGTGATTGGTGACAGTCAACATGGCTTCACTAAGAGCAAATCATACCTGACAAATTTGGTGGCCTTCTATGACAGGATTACAGTGTTGGTGGATAAGGGAAGAGCAACTGATGTCATCCACCTGGACTTGTATGAAGCACTCAACACTCTTCAGCACTACTGTCTCTAAATTGGAGAGACATGAATTTGACAGATGGACTGCTCGATGGATAAGAAATTGGCTGGATGGTCACACTCAAAGACTTGTGGTCAATGGCTGGATGTCTGAGTGGACACCAGTGAGAAGTAGTGTTCTTCAAGGGTCGGTGTTGGGACCGGCACTGTTTGACTTCTTTATCGGTGACATGGACAGTGGGATTGAGTGTACCCTCAGCAAGCTTGCGGACAGCACCAAGCTGTGTGACATGGTCAACATGCTGGAGGGAAGGGAGGCCATCCAGAGGGACCTTGACAGGCTGGAGAGGTGGGCCTGTGCAAACCTCATGAAGTTCAACAAGGCCAAGTGCAAGGTCCTGTACCTGGGTCAGGGCAATTCCAAGCACAAATACAGGCTGGGGGATGAGTGGATTGAGAGCAGCCCTGCGGAGAAGGACTTAGGGGTGCTGGTGGATGAAAAACTGAATACGAGCCAGCAGTGTGTGCTCACAGCCCAGAAAGACAATTGCATCCTGGGCTGCAAGTGAAGTGTGACCAGCAGGTCAAGGGAGGTGATTCACTCTGCTCTGCTCCACTCTTGTGAGACCCCACCTGGAGTGCTGTGTTCAACTCTGGGGGGCCCCCCAACATGAAAGACAAGGATCTGCTCAACTGGGTCCAGGGGAGAGCCATGAAGATGACCAGGGGGCTGGAGCACCTCCCCTATGAGGACAGGCGAGTTGGGGTTATTCAGCCTGGAGAAGAGAAGGCTCTGGGGAGACCTTATAGCAGCCTTCCAGTACCTAAAGGGGGCCTACAGGAAAGGTGGGGAGGGACTCTTGATCAGGGAGTTTGGTGACAGGATGAGGGGTAATGGCTTCAAACTGAAAGAGGGGAGATTTGGATTAGATGTAATGAAGAAATTCTTTCCTGTGAGGGTGGTGAGGCACTGGAAGAGGTTGCCCAGAGAAGCTGTGGCTGCCCCCTCCCTGGCAGCGTTCAAGGCCAGACTGGATGGGGCTTTGAGCAGCCTGGTCTAGTAGAAACCATGTCCCTGCCCATGGTGGGGGATTGGAATGATATGGTCTTTAAGGTCCCTTCCAACCCAAACCATTCTACAATTCTGTGAATGCATGTATAACCCAGGTGGTTTTGCTTGACCTAGAGTCCAGGAATGGGTCTTTGATTGTCTATTATTTGGCTGTTCAGTTCAACGGTCAATTTTGAACTTCTTACATTTGAATGTACAGAGTTATTAGCTGAAATAAACATTTTAATTATTGCTTGCAGTTATAAATGTATAGCAGATTAACAAGTACAGTATGGGTAAGTATTTTAAATATTGTTTTCCCAAATCATCTAAACTCCAGGTTGGTGTGATGACAGCAGGAGGAGGTGGAGAGCCAGTCAGAATTAACTGGGAAAAAAAAAAAAAAGGCATAAAATAGCAACAATTAAGTACATGTACAAAAGTTGGAATACAGAAAACCGGATATGATCTCTTGAGGTCTAATAACAGTGGAGATGTGAGGAGGAAAAAAAAAGAAGAAATGTAACTATTTCTGCCCATAGATTTCATGGTGCACCTCTTGATAGACTATCTTTAGAAGATTGCTGCAAAAGCACTTAAATGTTGAAGTTAATTTAGTGTTCCCCTTGTGAATTCTGTGGAGAAAAGGGAAAATCAAGAGATGAATTAGGCGATGTAAATAAATTTGAGATAGAGCATATTGAACTCTCCAGTCACTTCTTAAATTAATTCTTCACAGGGAAACAATTAAATTTTTAGTATTTATTAAAGTTTTTAATTTGTCTGATATTTTTTCTGGGTTTTTTAGTTGTTTTTGTTTTTTTTTCTCAGATGTTTGCCTCACAGTTGTAGATTTAGTGTTTCCAAGTCACATCAACATATATCATTGTTTAACTCTTAATGGTGTTTGAGAGAAGTGGATGGCTCTTAACATGGAGCTTTAGCAGAGAACTGTGTAAGCCATACTGCTTCTTTGGACTTTGTCAAGACATTTTTAAACACTTCAGAATTTACCAATGTAATACATGAAAATTAGCATACGCTTTCCCCAAGAACAAATGTGCAAGACAGATACAACACTGTAAATCTTTTTCTGTTCAGTATAGGTTGTTTTAAAGCACGTGATGTATTTTTCCATATTTCCAATGTGACTTTTAGATTCTTTGTAACAGAAAAATATTTTTTAAATCAGCAGACCTGCAGTATGGGTGTGTTTCCATTTTGTTTTGTTTCAGGTGATGAGTGCTCTTTTGAATTAAGTCTCTTGATCATCCAACCTTAATGTGCTTTACTGCGTTTCATATGGTAGGGTGATCTCAGAGTGTGTGAACTGAATTCTTTTTGAATTAAACTAAACTGAATAACACGCTCTGAAGGTGAACGTAATGCTTTCTATCTACTAATGGGTATTTAGTCCATAGGACCAGACTAGAGCTAGTTCACAGAAAAAACTCTGAAAACATTTTCAGTGTGAAAGTTTGTATTCTCAAAACTCTTTCACTCACCAATCTATTCCTGTTGCGCTGCACCTCTTTTTAATGTAGACTTGTGCTCTGGTCCATAATTTGAAATGATTTTTTGACAGGAGGGGTGTTGGAGAATGTTCAGTTGAGCTGTCCTAGTGAACTTGACAAGTGGTTTTGTCTCTTAAGTTGTTTTTCTTTTCAGATATATATGGTACTACAGTTTTGGTACAAATGTGCTTTACTGAAACGTTTTAGAGCGTGGGATTGTAGTGGTAATAAAGTATGAGGGATGTCAGTTTGGGTAGTGGTTGTATTGCTTCAGATATGACTGTTGCCATTTAAAGGTAGGGAGCTATTGCTGGTCTGAAGAGGGTGGGAAAGGGCAAGGATAACCTCCTTCTTCCAATATTACCTTCGCTGTAGCTCTACCTTCCAAAGAGGGAAAGCACATGGGCTTGACTTGGACTAATTTAAACCTCGTCACGTTTTGGTCATGTCTCAAATCAGAAAAATAAAGGTGAAAGTTTCATTATTAATTCTCTGTTTGTATAGAGTTTGCCCTTCACTTAAAGACAAACCTGTGTGCTGTCTTGCATAACCAGGGTGTGATTTCTTATTGAAGTGAAACTAGTGTGTGTAGGGTGTTTGCTGGGGGGGGGGGGGGGGGGGGAAGGGCACCTTCAGCATATAGCAGGCTTGCTATAAGCTTCCTCACAGGCAGTGCACCTGTACTCCAGGTCCTCTGTGTGACAGTGGGTTAGCTGCCTCTATCTTCTGAAATGCAGAGTGGAGAAAAGTGAGGCAGCAAACTGGCAGCTTTTAAGCCAAATTAAACCAGGATAGACGACTGGACTGCTGAAGGCCATATCCGATGGTTAAGACAACTTTATTTGGCGGACTACACTAAGCTGGGCAGGAGTGTTGATCTGCTTGAGGGCAGGAAGGCTCTTCAGAGGGATCTGGACAGTCTGGATGAATGGGATAAGGCCAACTGGATGAGAGTCAATAAGGCCAAGTGCCAGGTCCTGCCCTTGGGTCACAACAACCCCATGCAGTGCTACAGGCTTGGGGATGGGTGGCTGGAAAGTTGCCTGGTGGAAAAGTTCATGGGAGTGTTGGCTGAACATGAGCCAGCAGTGTGCCCAGGTGGCCAAGAAGGCCAACAGCATTCTGGCTTATATCAGAAGTAGTGTGGCCAGCACGAGTAGGGGAGCAATCATACCCCTGGTGAGGCGGCACCTCGAATACCGTGTGCAGTTTTGAGCCCCTCGCTACAAGAAAGACACTGAGGTGCTGGAGCGTGTCCAGAGAAGGGCAATGCAGCTGGTGAAGGGTCTGGAGAACAGGTCTGATGAGGAGTGGCTGAGGGAACTGGGGTTGTTCAGCCTGGAGAAAAGGAGGCTGAGGTGAGACCTTATCACTCTCTACAACTATCTGAGAGGAGGTTGTAGTGAGGTGGGGCTCGGTGTCTTCTCCCGAGTAACAATTGGTAGGACAAGAGGAGATGGTCTTAAGTTGTGCCAGAGGGGGTTTAGATTGGATATTAGGAAAAAGTTCTTTGCTGAAAGGCTTATCAAGCATTGAAAGAGGCTGCTCAGGGAAGTGGTGGAGTCACTGTCCCTGGAGGTATTTAAAAGACCTGTAGATGTAGCGGTTAGGGGCATGGTTTAGTGGTGGATTTGGTAGTGTCAGGTTAACAGTTGGACTTGATGATCTTAAAGGTCTTTTCCAACCTAAGCAATTCTATGATTCTTTGATCTGTCCCATGAGGAAAGGCTGAGAGCAGAGACTGTTTAGCCTGGAGAAGGGAATGCTCAGGAGGCATCTTATCAATGTATACAAATACCTGAAGAGCAGGTGCAAAGAGGATGAAGCCAGCCTCCTGTCAGTGGTGCCCAGAGACAGTAGGCACAAACTGAAACACAGGAGGCTCCGTCTGAACATGAAGAAACACTTTTTTTTACGGTGAGAGTGACCAAGCACTGGCACAAGTTGCCCAGGGAGGTTGTGGAGTCTCCATCCTTGGAGATATTCAAAAGCTGCCTGGACACAGTCCAGGGCAACTGGCTGTAGGTGGCCCTGCTTGAGCAGCAGCATTGGACGAGATGACCTTCAGAGGTCCCTTCCAACCTATGAAATACATTTTACAGTTAAAAGCAAATGTGGAAACAAGTATTGAAAATGCAGGTGGGTCTGCAATTTGTGGGAAGTAACACTGGATTGTTTTAAATAGTTGCTTCTGCTTTAAAATAAGTTCTTTGTGGAGATCATTTAGGAAATTTACGTAAGTGGTAGTATATATTGCAAGATTGACCAAATATTGCTCACTTAAAATTATTTTACTTTTGTAGCATTTGGCATGTGACTTGCAAGATTATTTTAGGTGGGCATTATGCCTAAAATAACCTCTGAACTTGCGTAATTACAGAAGTGCAGTGTGGGTGATCTAATTGAGAATGAAATACCTGTTTTGGAGAGCTTTTTTTTATGATCATCTGATTGCATACTAAAACACATTGAGATTTCATAACTTTTAATAGCTGTTTGTGGGAACAGGAAAAACATTTTGTTTCGAGGTTTTGTATTGTGTGATTCTCAACTATTTTAAAAATAGTTTTGAATGATAGGTGAATTCTTTGCATCTAAACTTTAGGCAAAAGTGAATTGGCTTTTGACAGACAGGTCATGGAATATCAATTTTGCTTTCATACGAGTGAGATCTTAGCTTTACTTTTTTAGTTATGTTTCTGGCTGGAGTAATCTTAGTGATAGCAGTGTCTGTAATTTTAATTTCTGTAAAACAGAAGAGTATCAGTATAAAAGAGAAGCCAAACTTGTTTTGTGAATAGGATTCTTCAAATGTTTTTTAAGACCTGTCTGGTTCTGCTAACAATGTTATGTCCTTTAACATTGACAACCACTCGAGTTATACTTTTTTCCTTTGTTTCAAGCTGATCTGTTTCTGAAAGAGGTGACCCTTCCAGTGACCAGAAGAGAACTGAAAACCAACTCATCTAAGCCCAGTTCTTTGTGATGGGTTGTTTTTCAGTAGGTACATTTCTTACCTGTCTGACTCCTGTGGCCACACAATTGCCAATGCTAATACAAAGAACCTGGCAGAAGTGCATGCCTGGAAGGACAGGATTTCCTCATTTGATGACTACGTGTGTAATGGTTCATCTTAAAGCGATCATCAAGCCATAGTCCAGTTGGCAGCTGGAGTCACCTTTGGCATCTCCCCAACTTTTCTGCTCCTGAGAAAGGTCCTGTGCAGTAGAACACAGGAGTCATTGAAGTCTGGCCAAAAAAAATCTGCTGATGTGTAAATGAGGTGCACACTTGTCTAGCATGGAAAGCTTGTGCTGCAAAATTGTATTAATAGGTTTTTTTAATTGTTGCTATTTGGATTTGACCCAATACAGTACCTAAATTACATTTAAGTTGTAGTAAGGCATGTATTAAAATGTTTATACTTTTTTGTTAGTAAGTTTGTGTTCTGTTTGTTATTTGATGCATGAGGGAAGGAAATATGCTTTCAAATAACATGAAAGCACTGAAGATCTGTATTTTAGATGCAAAGAAGCAGTCTGAACTCTAACATGTACAAAATTGTTAAATAATACAACATAGAGTTTATTTTTTAATCTTAATATCATAGTCCTGAGTCATGCATGAGCATTACATTCTCAGCTTTGCTGATTACACATCTATGAGTAACCTTTTTGTTGTAATTTCTGGATAGCTAATTGGCTGAATATGCTTTGGCCATAAATTGTTTTATTAATAATTAAGCTATGTTTGCTAAAGATTTGAATAGTGCTTGCAAAAGCCACTTGTCAGCGGCAGAAGAGAGATGGTTATAGAGGCAGTTACAGAGCCCAAGTAGTGATAAAAGCTGCAGATACGTGCAGAACCTGGAACTTGCATCTTACATGTGAAAAAAAAAAAAAAATTCTCGCTGGTAATCTAGTTCAGTACTTGTGTCTTAAAGTACCAGAAACAATACAGAATTCATTGACATTCTCCAGAGAGGAACTGGATATCCTGCAGGGGTTAATCTTGGTTGAACTTGTTGATAATTGTTTGAACTGTGAAGACTTGCAACTCTATCAGGGTTGTTTTGGTTTTTTCTTTAACCTTTGTTGCTTGTCAAAGCTATGAATACAAGTGTAGCAGAGACAGTTGGTGAAGAAGGAAAATAGTTATGTGGTAGAGAATTTGACATTCGCAGCCAGCTCAAATCTCTCAACTTCTTCCTGCCTTGAGGAGGTGTCCTTGTCCTGTTGAGATACCTGTGTATGGGACTGGGGTGAAGGGCTGTCAAACCTGCTATATAGGCCCAGAGTTTTATTATAAATAGCCCATTGTTTGGCAGAATGGTTGTAATTGGGGCTTAGAGGCCCCTGACAACTATTAATAGACTGTTGCTCCTACAGTCTGTCCAATGCATAACCTGCTGTCTGGTTGCTTTTGGGAAGGAAGGTTACTGGGAAAGCAGCCAGTTTTGAAAGGCTTCTGTTCAGATACAGTGTGAATGTTTTTGCGCCTTATTTTGAATTGTGAAGACAATATATTTAACTTTTGTCATTCAGTCACAGTTGTAATGTTCAACCACTTTGGTGTGGCTTATGTTGATCTTAAGGTACAAAAAAAGATGCTCTGTGTAAGGCAAGCAGTCAGCTTAAAATTGAAAATAATGCATTTCCAGGGACTGTAGTTAATAACCTGTGACTATTTTTTTTTTCCAATTTTTATTTTTTTGAGTGTTTAGCTTTTATGGAGAACTTTTTAATTATTTTAAGAATATGTAGAACATACAGGAAACACCATATACTGAAACTGTTGCTGTTGCTAGTAGGAAGTGCCTCCCTTAATAACACAACATTAGTCAATTATTTGAAGGAGCTTTTTCTAAAGATTTCTAGAGAATATGGTAGTTCTGGGTGCTGCAAGGTGGATAAGCAGAACTGTCATGGTTCTGTCAAATTTCATGACCATACAGAGGAGAAGAATTTCAAGAGCTTGCTACGATATTCTTCCTCATGTGAAGGCAGTCTGAGCAGATTTTAATCTGTTGCTCTATAGGCAGCTCTACTTGTTTTCATAGCTTTCAACATAACTTTTGCAAACAGTAGAAGAGTGAAATGCTCTGAGAACAGGAGCATCATCCATTTGCATTTTCTCTTTATTGGTAAATTTGTGATACTACTACTTCTTTGCCAGTATATATGAAAGCACAGGAGCTAACTTTTTCTCTGTTGATGTCACAGGACTGCTTAAATTCCAAATGAAAAACTCCATAAACTACTGCTGTTTGTTGTCGTCCTGTCCCGTCCTGTCGTCGTCCCCCCCCCATCCCCCCCCCCGCCAAGGTGGTCTTATTTGCTTTCAGTAGAGCAATTGGAAACTTGATTTAGGCAGATTATGATATGGCTTTTTAAATGTTTGGGGGGGTTAGAGAAATTTTTTAAAAAACAGGGATTCTCCTGTATAATATTGGTAGATGACTACACTCTACATTTCAGTCGCCTCCTGAAGAACTGAGAGGTGAAGGAGCAATGTCCCCTGTGACTTTTTTCTGTAGCTGACATAAAGGGTTTACCTGGGGAGAGGGAACATGAATACCAGATATCATTGTGAATATGTATCCATATCAATATAGAAACATAAGTGATTTTCAAAGCCTTTAGCACACCTTTTCTGTAAGAATTTCAGAAATGAGACTACTTCAGTACTTGGATAATTTCCTTTTTTTTTTTTATTTTGCCTGTGGATTTAAATATCAGCTGTTGAAAATAGTCTGTATTCTAAATGTATTCTGTTGTTTCGGTCCTGCTGTCTGCAGAGAAGTGGGGTTTTTTTAACTTAAACTCAGTGCCTGGTGTTCCCAGATAAAGATCTGATGCACAACATAAAAATATTGATTAAAGTATTTGTGTAGGATTGTGATCTGAAGCTGAACCTTTTTTCAATAGATGGGAAAGATGGAGAGGGAAACGGAGGACATGGGACATAACTGTGCATTCTAACCAAAAATCCCAATCTGCATTTGACTAAAGTATGATAAAAGAAATTCTTTATTATAACTCGTAAATATAGACTTTGCAAAAGTGGAATGGGCTCCTTGTATTGCTGTTTAGCTTGCAGTTTGTAAAAGTGGAGTTTTCCATGTGCTAGACAGTTATTCTTGAGAATTACACAGCAGTAATTGCCAGGAAGGATGCTAAATTTCAGTAATGCACTGAGTTTACAGTTTTATTGGGATTTAATTTTTTTAACGTTCCCAAAGAAACAAGAAAATTTCTACCCTTGTTTTGTACTAATGCACAGATTTTAGCTAATGGGTGAAAAGAGTAATGGACGTAGGATAGCTAATGAAAGAGGTTTTATCAACTGACAAGAGGTGTCAAAGTCAATCCTGCTGAATTGTTTTTTGCTGTTCTGTGAAGCTAAATCTTGAGATGCTTCGTAGGTATGAGCCTTTTTCTTTCTTTTAGGAAACTAAGATCTGTGATGAATTTTGCTCTGCTACAACTTTTACAAGATGGATTAAGTTGTCTGATTAGCAGTCACATTGTTGGCAAATGCTTCTGAACACTACCAAATTTAATATCAGGTCTTAAATTTTTGGAGTTTTGCCTCATTGTTGACCCATTACACAAGAAGTTTTTGTGCTGGTGTGCTACAATGATTAAAATATGTCACTTTAAGGTAGTGAAAATTTATACCTCAAACATCTGCATTTTATGCAGGAGTGGATGGAACTGAAAACTTCAAATTTATAATGATGCTTTTTTCAGAATGAAATAACTATCTGGTAACTTTCTGTTATGACCATGAGTTAGCTTGCGTACTTGGGCTTTGCAGAGTAAGAACTCCAGTAGAAATATATATAGAAGAATGATCTGAGCTGTTTAGTGATGGCTCAGTAATGCAGTCCCAGATGCACTTAATTTTCAGGGAAGAAAACTAGATTTCAAAAGTGTTTGCTGAAGATCTGACTTGAACATATATTGGAATTGCTTTGGCGTACCACGTTCTAACTGTGTGTGTGTACATATTTGGGGGGGAGGTTTGTATGCCTGTATACATGCATTATGTATATCTATGCCAATTTATATTATTAATAATGTACTCATTCAACTGCCTCAACTGAAACTCCATGGAAAGGCTAGATCCAGCTTGGATATCTCCTTGAAATTGCTGTTATTTCAAGTGAGTTTTCAATATTATAGCAGTTTTGCCATGGCATTGGGTATAGAAATTCCTCATGGTATGCGGAAATCACTGCTCTGAATATGTTGCCACACGTTCATTTTAATGTGAAACTTAAATTTAGTACTGTCAGGCAATAAAGTTTCCAGCTGCAGGGGTATTGCTGAGCTTCTAATGAAGCTGTAGTTTGTTTTAAGAGTTTATCTGGGGATGCCACGGACACTGAAGTAAGTTGGAAAGCAAAACTCTTTTTCTGATATCTGAACAAATAGATTTTGTATCTAAATGACTAAATACAAACTAGCCTGATTAAAATTTTCTTTTAATTCCGGTATTGCAAGATGTCAAAGCTGCTTTCTGACATCAGTTTTTTGTTTTGCTGCTCTGTATTTGCCATCATTCTTTGATTTTTATGCCTAGCCAGGTGTGCTAGTAAGCTACAAAAAACATCTCTCCTGCTCTCATTTCTGTGCTAAAGTCTAGGGTTGTGATACCACTTTTTGCGTTGCTCCTTCCTTTTGGGATCCTGAATTCCACCATCTCATGGCCCTGCAGCAAAGGCTGCCTCTGATCTTTAGGAATTCTTCCTTGTTTGTAAGTGTGAGGTTTCAACAGACCACGTCCCCTCATTGGTTCCTCATCCATGTGTGTCAGGAAGTTATCAGTGTACTTCAGAAACCTTCTGGATTGCATACACCTTGCTGCTTTGTCCCTCCAGCAGATATTGGGGTGTTTAAAGTCCACCATGAGGACCAGGGCCTGCAAACATGAGACTTCTTCCAGTTCTCCAAAAAAGACCTCATCTCCTTCATGAACTAGAACTTCGTAGAGGACATGTCAAAACAAAAACATGTGGAAGGCAGGGAGGTGATTTAGAGGCAGCCAGCATGGCTTTACCAAGGGCAAGTCGTGCCTGACTAATCTAGTGGCCTTCTATAATGGAGTGGCTGCATCAGTGGACAAGGGAAGAACTACAGATAACGTCTACCTAGATTTCTGTAGGGCCTTTGACACAATCCCCCACAACACTTTTGCCTCTAAATTGGAGAGTTATGGTTTTGATGGATGGACTGTTAGATGGATAAGGAGTTGGCCGGATGGCCATATCCAAAGAGTTGTAGCCAATGGCTCGATGTCTATGTGGGAGACAGTAACGAGTGGTGTCCCTTAATAGGGACCCCATACTGGGACCAGTACAGTTTAATATCTTCATCGATGACATAGACGGTGAGATTGAGCAAGTTTGCAGATGACACCAAGCCGAGTGGTGTGGTTGACACACTGGAGGGAAGGGAGGCCATCCAGAGGACTTTGACAGGCTGGAGGAGTAGGCCTGTGCAAACCTCATTAAGTTCAACAAGGCCAAGTGTAAGGTCCTGCACCCAAGTCAGGATAATTCCCAGTATCAATACAGACTGGGACATGAAGGGATGGAGAGAAGGTGGACAAGGACTTGGGGACACTGATGGACAAAAAACTGGATGTGAGACGACAATGTGCACTGGCAGCCCAGAAAGCCAGTTGTATTCTGGACTGCATAAAAAGAAGTGTGGCCGTGGCCAGCAGGTCAAGGGAAGTGATTATCCCGCTCTACTCCGCTCTGGTGAGACCCCCCCTGGAGTGCTGTGTTCAGCTCTAGGGTCCTCAGCACAAGAAAGACATGGACCTGTTAGAGTGAGTGCAAAGGATGGCTGTGAAAATGGTGAGAGTGCTGGAACATGACTCCTATGAGGACAGGCTGAGAGGATTGGGATCGTTCAGCCTGAAGAAGAGTGGACTCATGGACACCTTATTGTGGCCTTCCAGTACTTGAAGGGGGCTTAGAAGAAAGATGGAGAGAGACTTTTTTACCAAGGCCTGTAGTGACAAGAGAAGGGGCAATAGTTTTAAAGTGAGAGAGCAGGTTTAAATTGGGCATAAGGAAGAAATTCTTCACTGTGAGGGTGGTGAGACACTGGAACAGGTTGCCCAGAGAAGTGGACACACCCTCCCTGGAGGTGTTCAAGGCCAGGTTGGATGGGGCTTTGAGCACAAAATCACAGAATGTTAGGGGTTGGAAGGGACCTTGAAAGATCATCTAGTCCAACCCCCCGACAAAGCAGGACCACCTAGAGTAGGTCACACAGGAATGCATCCAGGCAGGTTCTGAATGTCTCCAGAGAAGGAGACTCCACGAGCAACCTGGTCTAGTGAAAGATGTCCCTGCCCAGGGGAAGGGGGTAGACTCAGATAATCTTTAAAGGTCCTTTCCAACCCAAACCATTCTATGATTCTTCCTTTTCCTGACCAGGCAGTCTGTAGCAGACATCCACCACAATGTCTGCTATATTGGTTGTATGCTAATCCTGGCCCATCTCACCTGGCTTTCCATCAGTTCTGAGGCAGAGCTCCATACATAAAGCTACTCTCTTACATGAAGAGCAACTCCTCCTCCTAACTGTGGCAGCCTGTTCTTTCTAAAGCTTTGTACCCACCCGTTGCAGCACTCTAGTTGTGTGAGCCAGCCCACCATGTTTTTGTGAACCAAATGGGACTATAGCCCTGCACCTGCACACAGACCTCTCACTCTTCATGTTTATGCCCCATGTGGCGTGAGTTACTGTACAGGCACTTCAGAAAGGCATCTAGAGATGCGAGAGCTTTCCCTGTGCTGTCTTGGATGTGCTTCCTTATTTATTAAACTTGAAATCGGCTGTTACAAGGTCTCTGCTGTCCATATCACCCTGCTCACTTTGGTCCTAATTTCCCTCCCCTGTCATTCTTAGAGTAAAGCTGTCCTTTACCAGGATGACCACCCTGTGGGCAAAAATGGTTTTTGCCCTGCTTGGATGGAACCTGTCACTTCCTAACAGTCCTTAATACTCAAAGAGCATCTCATGCTCCTAAAAGCCAAACAAATCTTTGTTGCCAACTTGGACTGCATAACCGGTTACCCAGTTAGTATGACTCAAAAACTGTTGGATGGGTGTTTGAAGGGAATAAATACCATCATAAGCTTTCATTAAAGTTTTAGGCATTGTTTTTGGTTGGGTTTTGGTTTTCACTTGTACATGTTTTGCCCAAAGTATTGGGTGTCGTGTATTTATATTTTTACATCTTTACAAGTAGAGTTGTACAGTTATTTGAAAACCCTGCCAACAGGAAGTTGCTTTCTGTGGTTGAGCAATACTTTGTGTTTTCTCTGCAGTCTATAGCACTTTTCTTTCTCTTTTTCTCTGTGTTTAAATTATTTTGCTAGAGAAGCATAATGAAGAAAAAATAGTATGATATTTTGATTTCTTCTTCCCATTTCCTTCTGGCCCATCCTCAACTGCCAGCGCTTTTCTCATCATTCACTTTTTCCTAAATGTTGCCTTTCTTAGCAGTTAACTTCTGGTTCTGTTTTGTATATCTTTAATTAATCTAAAAATATGGTTAGACTTAAATTTACAATGAAATTTCTGGTAGAAAGCAGGAGGGTGCTATGGTAGGGTTCTGTAGCACATGTTCATATGTTTAGTCCAAAAGCAATTGGCAGTTTTAATCCTATCTTTGTTCAAATTTGTAACCTCATTATTGGAATACTTGGGGTGGTTCATAGCTATGAGAATGTGCCATCGTTCAAACCATAGTAGTAGACGAATTCTCTATTTTTCCCTTTTTTTTTTTTTTTTTTTTTTAGGACAGGGAAGTTGATGTGGATATGTGCTTACTCCTTCATGTGTATATAGCCTAATACAAAGCTGGAAGTTGCATTTCTACTGCTGGTCTCCTTTCCCATGACAGCAGCAGCCACCGGCTACTGGGGGCAGCCAAGCAAGCTAAACTTGGGAATGCCTCAAATAGGCAGCAGCAGCAAGCTTCTTACTGAACAGTCTCCCAGTTCTTTTTTACGACTTCTACCGGCATCACTGGATTTATTTTTCTTTTTGAGAACATCAGTGCTCAGGTGGTTTGGTGCTTTGAGACAGTAATTTAGGGAATGACTTTGATTCTGTGGCCCACATCAGGGACCACAGCATTTATCACTGCAGTTGAAATCACTTCTAGTTTGATTTGAATTTGGAGTGACATAATTGGAAGAGTACTTTGACTTTTTGCTTGTTGGTGTGAGCATATGTAAGGAAACAAACTGAGATCTATCCTTGCACTCGAGGTATTGCTCGTCTGCCTCATTTCACTATTCAGTGCGTGAATGAAATAAATAAAGGGCAGCTGGAAACTGATGTTGTTCCTCACCTGGACCATGAATTCAACTTCCTATTTTTGTCAATGTCCCAAAGGTCAAATAATCACTTCCAAGAGTGTAGGATCTTTCAGTATGTGCACCTTACATGGCCATGCAGAGATGAAGTCAATGCTCTGATTCCTGCTAATTTTGTAGTTCAAGGAGTAATTTGTTGTTTGGTCTTTCTAAAAAAGCAGTACTAAAAAGCTTGTCCTCTCCTGGCAGGTTGCTAGCACTCCTGTGCTATCTTCACATTGGTCCTGGCACAGACTTGAGCACAACTGTGTCTTTGAGCTGACTGGGAAATTGATCCAGGCAGCTTTTCTTTTTTTGTAACAAAAAAAGGAAAAATAATAAATGTGTTTTAAGTAAAGGCATTTAGTTTCAAGTTCTTAACAGTTAGTTCTATTAAATGTTTAGCAATTAGAAAAATAATGTTCTGGCTTTTTTCAATAAAGAAATTGTGACATGATCATACAATACTTTATGCTCTATGTGTATTAATAATTGTAGGTGATTATAGTTCATATAGGAATAATTGTCTTGTAGTTAATAAGAGCTATTTTGTATGGTAGAGTCTTTCAAATGATGCCATCATGCTAAGGAGAGACCTTTAATTTTAAATTAGCAGATGAAGATAAGAGTTGAATTCATGAACAATCGTTTCGCAGGACACTGGTTATGTGGTGTTTAAATACATAGGGTATTTGTCACTTCTACAAACCACAGTGGTTAATTTTCCTACTATACTTAATATAGCAGTGTACCTTCCAAATATTTGGTAAGGTGAATAGCCCTATTTAGTTTTAAAGGTTTTTCTTGTAGCTGTATTAGCTTTTTCCAAGACATCTTTAATTTTTGAAGTTAGCAAGAGAGATGACATTTCTAAATAAACTATTGAAAAGTAACTTATTTAAAGTTTAGGAAAAGGCTGAACTAGTACTAATGGTATAGAATAATTTTTTTCATAGAGATATCTAGGCTGTTGAAATACAATCTGCAATCTCTACTTAAATAAAAATCAAAAAACACCCCCCTCCCAAACAACAACAACAAACCCCCAACAAAACAAACATGCAACACCCTGACTTTGAACAGTAGTTTATAAGCATTAAATATATAAAACTACAGGGAACTACTCTTTAGAAGCCTAACCGATCCAGATGGAAGAGAGAAACTAAATTTTCTTATCTTCTCTATGTCAGATTTTTCATTCCAGTACATTGTTGAAAGCTTCAGATTTCCAGAGGTCAGAATTCATTCAGCTCTCCCCTGGAGAGAGAATTCAACAACCTTCTATAAATATCATAACCAAGAAGTTTTACCCCATATTCAGCTGAATGTTCTTAATAAATCCCATAATCCTTCCTTAATTTAAAATGTTATGAATCACCCTAAAGGCTGATGATTTGCATCATAAATTCAATTTCTGAAGTATCAGAAGTCTTCCAACATCTTTAAAAGAAAACCTTAAGTATTTATGTTTTCCTTCACTTCATACATGATCTTGATGACAACTTATGAAATGTAATACTAATTTGCGTACAGAGACACACAAGACAGACTTTCTTTTCAGGATACTTTTCCTAACACATGAAGGTGTTTGGCAGTTCAGCGGACAAACTCTTGTAAGAAGTACAGGAAGCTGTCTGTCAGAATCAAGATTCTTTGGATAATTTAGCTTTACTGATCAGGGCTGCTCTGGAGAACTTTCTCACTTAGAAACTTGGTCTTTCTTGCTGACCACAGTAACTTCTATTTATTGGTTCCAAAGGATCTTCTAATTTGGTATGCGCGCAGAAATATCCTTGAGGCTATGATTTTAGGTGACAGCTAAACTGAAACAAGATTTTTTTTTTTTTTTTAAAAAGCAAAATTTAAATATAGAGCTATACAGGAAGGAATTTTGATGGAATTGATTACCAGACTAAATTCTCTTTAGATTCAGGTATTGGTTTTGTGGGAGATACTGATTTCTAGTACATGTTTGTGTTTTAACAACATTGTTTTGTTTGACCATTGCTATCTTTCAAATTTGAGACTTAACTATTGTGTAGTGGTACAAATTAAATGGGAATTCTGTTGTTAGTCAGACATGGGGAAGAGAGGGGCCCTCAAAGAATTTCTGAATCTTTTACATATATTGCAGTATAAAGGTGATAAATTTTCGGTTTTGAGGAACTGTCATATGTTATCACAGACATAATAACAGTATTTAAATGAGGTTATTTCCATTAAAAAAATACTAAGTTTCTTCTCCACTTCTGTAGTGGCCCATACAAGTTAAGTGTACTTTTCTCCATTTGGCATGAACAAGTATGAGAGTTCTGATTTGTGTGACACATTAGTGTTGGGGAAGCTGAAATACTGGTTGTGTATTCCAAGCAATGAGAAAACCCCTTCTATCAGTCAGATCTGCTAGTACTTCCCTCTCACTTCTCTCTTGCAGTTTGAGTTGCTGTTTCTTTAAAACAAAAAAAAAATATTACAGTATGATAAGTGTGAAGTATTCCATATTGGACTAAAAAAAAAGAAATTAAAACAGTGCATTCAAAGAGGAAATACTGAAAAAAGTGAAGGTTTGTCATTGGTCAGTTTTGGATTAGTTGTCTGTTGGGTTATTTTAAGAGAAAAAAACCACTAAATTGAACTGTACTGGTTAAACTATGCTTTTTTTGATGCAACATTTGAGGATAATTGCTGCAGAGGAGGATCTGGTCATCGTCCAAAAAGGAAAAAACCCAGGGACTTCAGTAGTGGAAATTATAAACTTCTAAATACAGGATCCACCACTTGAGAATGGAAAAAGTAGTAACAGGCTTTGGGGTAGGCTAAGGCTGGTTGGTTGGAAACAACTGAAGAGAAGAATGCAGCTGTATTAGGTGTCTATTTGATGTGTATGTCAAGAAGGCAAGTGCAGGATTGTACTAGGCACAATATTTCCAGCAAGGAAGAAAGCATCGTTAACATTGTGCAAACTTTCGATAAGACCTCATCTGGAGTACTACTCACGGTTCTGGTTGGTTTTGTTAAGAAAAATGGAAACTGGAACAGATGCAGGGAGGAGCTTCTGAAATGGGAGAGCCCATCATAAAAGAGTGCATTTTGTTAGGCTTGGCAAAATCTGCAAGTGAGAGAGAGAGAGAGAGAGAGAGAGAGAAGAGGAAGTAGTATGTAAGCTCAGTTTTGTTAGCAGGACTAATAGATGTAATTATTAATTACAGGACATTAATATCTTAAAGTGGAAATTTAAAATAGAACCACAATGCAGGAGGGAGAGATGATGTAGGGAGTGGTTAATGCATGTAAGTTCACCTGAGCATTTAATCTCGTGAAAGAATTTTTGGCAACAGCGGTGGCTGACATATTCCTATTCTTTCTCATCTTGCTCAGTGTGCTATGTATTACCGAAAGCACTTGTACTTGCAAAACAAACTATGCACAGTGGAGCCAGCTATATGGGGATTTACCTAAGGCTTTCTTAATTAGATGAGTTCCTTTGCTTCATTGCATGAGTGCAGATATGCTATATTATTGCAGGTCCTGCAGGTGGCTGTAGGACCATATGAAAAGTCATTTTGGCCTGTGACTAGATTCACTTTTACCAGCAGCGCTGCTTAAGCACTCCCTGTGTCCTAGTCATTTGTTCCTGGTTTTTACTGTCTTGACACAGCTCTTTGCCTAGCCATGCTTCGAGCCAAATCAAGCAACTGCTCTGGATGGAAAGAACACGGTGGAAAAAAAAAAAAAGGGGGGGGGGGGAGGGGTGGGGAAGTGGTTTGTGTGGTATATTTGTGTGGGTTTTGTTACTTCTTTGATTTGGTTCGGTGTAACCGTGCCAAAGCTGTTTCAGGACGGCACAGTAGCTACAAGGGTTGCTGGTTTGGCCAGTACTGCTGCTGAAGAAATGCTGTTGAAGCCACAGCTTGAGGTGGAACAAGGCTGTGTTAATATATGAATGAGAAGAAAAGGTTCTCTGAATGGGAAAAGAGAAAAGTAATGATCATTGTCTCTAGCTGATGAGACTGAAGATACTCTACAACCTTTCTCTGTTCTTTGGAGGCAAAGCTATTTTTAATATACTCCTTTTGTTCCTGCGATTGAAGTGTTCTTTTTAACACATTTCTTCATTCTTGCTGCTTTTCTTCTCAGTGTTGAATGATTTCATACCTAATGTAGTTGTCTAACTTTTTTTTCCAGATCTCCTTCACTGCCTCCTGTTCTTGTGCACTAGGTCTTTCTTCACAAAGATGAGAAAGGGGCAAAAGATTTGGTCAGATATTGAGTCTGTTAGGAGAATAGCATCAGTTTTTCTGAATGCTTCTGAACTGATGCTCCTGATTCAGCTGCTGGTGTGTTGTATTTTTCTGTGAAGTGTTACAGAATGGTAGAGCATAAAAATAAAATTTGGGGGATTTTGATTCCATGCTTTTATTGCAGTATTTCCAGTGGGAATTTATCAGTAAACAAAGCTTTCCTTATTCTTCCCCCCACCCCGCCCCCTTCAAGAAGTAGGTTTTCCCTGAAGTTTTTGTTCTTATGTGTAAAAGCTTGCTTAAGCCTTTAAAATTAGATGGTAGTTGAATCATAGAATCACAGAATGGTTTGAGTTGGAAGGGAGCTCAAATATCATCCAGTTCCAACCCCCCTGCCATGGCAGGGCCACCTCCCACTAGACCAGGTTGCTCAAGGCTCCATCCAACCTGACCTTGAACACTGCCAGAGAGGGGGCAGCCACAGCTTCTCTGGGCAACCTCTTCCAGTGCCTCACCACACACAGGGTGAAGAACTCCTTCCTTGTATCTAGTCTAACCCTGCCCTCTCCCACCTTCCAGCCATCACCCCTCATCCTATCACTGCAGGCCCTTGTAAAAAGTCCCTCCCCATCTTTCCTGTAGGCCCCCTTCAGGTACTGGAAGGCTGCTATAAGGTCTCCCCAGAGCCTTCTCTTCTCCAGGCTGAACAACCCCAACTCTCTCAGCCTGTCCTCCTAGGAAAGGTGTTCCAACCTTCTGACCATCTTGGTAGCCCTTCTCTGGACTCACTCCGACAGGTCCATGTTTTTCTTGTGCTGGGGGCTCCAGAGCTGGACACAGTATTCCAGGTGGGGTCTCATGAGGGCAGAGTAGAGGGGCAGTTTTGAATATTAGGGGCAGAGTAGTTGAATATTTTTAAGCTGTAACAATAATTTCTTATTAGTCATGTTTTATCACTTATCACTTAATTTTAAAAAATATTAGTTATTATTTAAAAAATAGCTGCCATTTCCAAATCTTTTCTTGACTTTAGTTTCACTGTTTTTAATTGATCTGTTTCAAATTTAACCACTTTACTCAGTAGCCTTTCACCAGTTATTTCATTATTTACAAAATCATTAGAAAAGACAATCTACATTGTACTCAAATACTATGTAAGCACTACGATTCAGTACTTCCAAAGGTGTTTAAGTGATCGTGTTTCATAAAAATGATCATGAAGGTGAAGGAAGACTTGAAACTTTTGGGTTTTTTTTTCCTACCTTAGAACCACAGCCTTGGTGCTCTATAGTCTTTTTTCCGTTGGATTAATAGAAAGTATGTATTCATATTGGGCTGAGATCCAGTGAACTGCTGTTTTGTGCTTTGTTATCTGTATTTTTTTACCCTAAAGCTGAGTTAAAACTCAGACTGTTTCAAAGATGTGAACTATTGAAGCATACTTGTGATAGAACTGTTGCTGCTTGGGAACTCAGTTTTGTGACTTGTACTGGGAGGACTAATTTTCTGAAGAGGTCTCCTTCTCTGGAGACATTCAAAACCCGCCTGGACGCGTTCCTGTGTGATCTAACTCTGGGTGGTCCTGCTTTGTCAGAGGAGTTGGACTAGATGATCTTCTAAGGTCCCTTCCAACCCCTAACATTCTGTGATTCTGTGATCAGGTCTTGAACCCAAGTATTCTTCTGTGCCACAGTCATAATAATGCAGAATTGAAAATTTTCCTTTAAACCGGAAAATGTCTACTCAGCATTGCCAGTGATGGCTTTTTAAACATGGATGCCCCCTAATCCAATGTGCTAGTTCACAGAGAGTTTCAGTCACTTTTTAAGCTGTAGTTCCATGTGCAAATGAGCTGATAGAGTGACTAATTGCAGGTTTAATTAATCTTGGAAATACTTAATTTTCAAAAGAGGTTCACTTCGATCAAAGGGAAAATTAAAGAACAAGTATATATTATAAATTACATGGATGAGTGAAGGGGAAGAGAGAGAGAATCATAGAATCATTTAGGTTGGAAAAAACCTTTAAGATCATCAAGTCCAACTGTTAACCTAGCACTGCCAAGTCCACCACTAAATCATGTCCCTAACCACCACATCTACAGGTCTTTTAAATACCTCCAGGGACGGTGACTGTACCACTTCCTGGGCAGCCTACTCCAATGCTTGACAACCCTCTCAGTGAAGAAATTCTTCCTAATGGCCAAATATGAAGCTCTCCTGGTGCAACTTGAGGCCGTTTCCTCTTTTCTATTGCTTACAACTTGGGAGAAGAGACCGACACCTACCTCACTGCAACCTCCTTTCAAGTAGTTGTAGAGAGCAATAAGGTCTCACATCAGCTTCTTCTCCAGGCTAAGCAACCCCAGCTTCCTCAGCCACTCCTCATAAGACCTGTTTTCCACACCCTTCACCAGCTTCGTTGCCCTTCTCTGGACACGCTCCAGCACCTCAATGCCCTTCCTGTAGTGAGGGGCCCGAAACTGAACACGGTATTTGACGTGCGGCCTCACCAGTGCCGAGTACAGGGGCACAATCACTTCCCTACTCCTGCTGGCCACACTGATACAGGCCAGGATGCTGTTGGCCTTTTTGGCCACCTGGGCACACTACTGGCTCACGTTCAGCCAGTTGTCAACCAGTACCCCCATGCCCTTTTCCACCAGGCATCTTTCTAGCCACTCTTCCCCAAGCCTGTAGTACTGCATGGGGTTGTTGTGACCCAAGTGTAGAACCCGGCACTTGGCCTTATTGACCCTCCTCCAGTTGGCCTTGGCCCATTGATCCAGCCTGTCCAGATCCCTCTGAAGAGCCTTTCTACCCTCAAGCAGATCAACGCTCCCACCTAGCTTGGTGTCATCTGCAGACTTACTGAGGGAGCACTCAATCCCCTTGTCTAGATCTTTGATAAAGATATTAAACAGAACTGGCCCCAGTACTGAGC
This sequence comes from Leptosomus discolor, assembly GCF_034619465.1. NCBI lineage: Eukaryota > Metazoa > Chordata > Aves > Leptosomiformes > Leptosomidae > Leptosomus > Leptosomus discolor. Next base: position 95,816,668 of record NC_141391.1, on the reverse strand, counting down.
CCTGGGGAACACCACTTGTGATGGTCACCAACTGGATTGAACTCCATTCACCACCACTTTTTGGGCCCAGCCAACCAGGCAGTTTTTTAGCTAGCGAAGAGTGTGCCTGTCCAAGCCATGACAGCCAGTTTCTCCAGGAGAATGCTGTGGGAAATGGTGTCAAAGGCTTTACTAAAGTCCAGGTAGACAATATCCACAGCCTTGTCATAGAAGGAGACTAGGTTAGTCAAGGAGGACCTGCCTTTCATGAACCCATGCTGACCGGGCCTGATCACCTGGTTGTCCTGTACGTGCACTCAAGATGATCTGCTCCATAACTTTCCTGGCACTGAGGACAGATCTGACTCTTTAAAATGTGATTGTAATTTGCTTTCTTTCCAACAATTTTTGTCAATTTGGATGCAGTTCTTTTGGGAGCATTAACCACATGAGTACAAAGCAGTGTTATCTGCTCCTTAGATAAGTAAATGCATAGCTTTTGACTGAGAAAAAAAAATAATCTTGGTATATATGTCTTTTCTTATGTGACTTTATATGTATACATTTATAGTATCTTAACACAACAAACTGACATAATCCCTTTTAGGAAACATTGATCTTCCGTTTAAAATGTTGAGTAAAGGTAACTTTTTAGAGCTGTATTGCATGTTTCAAGTTCTTGATACTTAAGCCCTGTTAAATAAGGAAAAGGAATCTAAGGCCTTTTACTCCTAGATGGAAGCTCATTTTTAAAGGAGTACTCTTCATTGAAAGAGATGTTGTTCATATTGCTGCTGTTGTTTTTACTGACAAAATGTTCAACTTGTGTTTCTTACCTTTTTTTTTTCCACTTAAATTGATGAAACTGAATTTGAGAGCCAAAATGCATTGTTTTATATTAACTTCCTGGAAAAAATTGTGACTCACTTGGGAGAGATGTTGGTGATCTGATATGTAAATTGCTTAAAATCTGGAATTTTGGAGTTCTTAAGCATAGATGTTCAGAGTGTCTTTATAGCATCTTTCAGCAGGAAGTCCATTCCCACTGGTCAGCTCAGTTCGTTCAGGATGTGGGAAGGGAACAGTGTAGTTACTGGTTGCAAGAGTTGTGCTTGTTAGGAATCAACAAGGTAGATTTTAATCACAAGCAGTTCTCATCCTTGCACACCAACATGGATTGGAGGAAAGGGAAAAGGAAACAGAACAAACAGATAAACCAGCAAGATTCTAGTATAAAAAAATAGTTTGTAAAATATCGGCTTATGATCTTTATCCTTGAAGTCCTAATGACGTACACTAAAATAGTTTAAAGTGAAGGAGATAATAAAAAAGTCTTTGGGCTCAAATTTTTAGGATTTTTTTCTAATTCAAGTGTTGTACCTCCTGAAGGAGAGTAATTAGTAATTTATTTTCTTCGAGTCTATGCCTAGCTGATACAAAATTAACTGTTCTGTGCTAGACAGTAAAGTTAATCACCAGAAGATAGTTTCACCAGGGTTAAGGCTACATTAGGACCTGCCCTGCTTACTTGAAATTTTGAAAGTATGATAAAAACTGGTTATGAGGCAGCTCTTCAGCATTCCTATTCACTTTTTTATGACTTACATGAAATAAATAACCTCCTTAATAACATTGTAATTATTTGATTTCCATCTGCAGTAGACGGCAAATGTCCGCGCATCCCAACTTCAGCTTAAGAAAATATGTTGGGCTTTTTTGATATGCATTGCAGGTGGGACTCAAAGTGTTGCAGGTGGAGTGTGCTGCTGCCAGTGTTGACAAAATATCAGTGAAAAAGTCATCTGTCATTACTGCTTTTGTATTTTAATGTTTCTTGTACTTTGAGCTAGTGTAGTCTATTGCGTTCATGCTAACTGCAGTGAAAGAGTTTGAAAGCTTGGAGAGAGGTGGGAAGATGGGTCTGAAACCAAAGATTTGTATATCTCAGCAGGTAGTTTGTTAAGTGTAGCGCAGGGAGAAATGAGATATAAACCATGTTACATCTAGTTTTAGTTTGTGTGACTGTTACAAGATGAAGTCTCATTATGCAACTCAACTCAGTTCCTCTGTTTTAATAAATAAACAAATAAGTAGTCTGATCTATATATAACAGTTTGATCTGTATCTAGTGTTACAGTTGTTCCTCCCCCTGTCTGCATCGCCTCTATATTTTAGATCTGTATAATTGGAGCTGCAGGGTTAGTAAAGTGAGCTGTTTAGTGAGGATGTCATATATGTTTTCCCCAGTGGCAGACACAACTGTTGAATAGCTCCTTGTCTCATTTGAGAGGTGAAATATTGTAGTCCTGACTGAGAAGAGTGTGATTTTAGTGCTGAGAGTGAGGGCGGCCTGAAATACTTTTGTTGCTTAACTTCCAAATAAGGTTTGAAACTGCTGTGTTAGGAAGCATGGAATTTTGTTTTCTGACTCAGATTAGACAGTATCACCACAGGCTGTTATAACTTTATTTGTAAAATTGCTATGTGTTATTGCAGCTATGAGGAAAAAGTAAAAAGCTAACTGCAACCATAATTTACTTAAAACTTCTTCCTTTCTGTTACTTGGCATGTGGAAGTAATGGTGTCTGCTTAATTCATGAGAGCACCTGTCATGAGTGTTTTAAAATTACCTAAAATTGGAAAAGTCAAGCCTTTATTGTGCTGCCATTGTCATGGAATGTATTACTCTAATGTATTATCTTAACATGTACGATTTTGAGGTTGTCTGTGGCTTGAATATGAGAAAGCTAGTTTTGAAAAAGTTGGAAATCTGAGGCTTGTAAATAGCTGAATCTTTCAGTTATGTTTAAAAATCCTTTTATTTGTATATGAAACTCTAAACTGGTGTATTTTTTAATAGAATGATTTCATTGTGGGTCTCACTGAATTCTTGTCTTCCGTGCTTTATGGCACCTTTGATTTACTTAAGAGTCTTCGGCGTTCCTCAAGAGTCTTTGGCATTCCTCATTCTAAGTAGAGATGGCTCTTTTGAAATCAAATGGTTTCAATATGACCGTAAAGGTTGAGACTATACAGATGTCTCTTGTATCCTCTCTGTTACAGAACTGAATAAAAAGCTTTTTTTTTTTTTTGTCCCAGACTTAATATGCAGGGAGCAAATTGCTCAAGTCAGGGTTCTAAAATGTTAATACATTGTGGAAAGAGAAAATAAGTCATGGTTACAAGAGAGGTAGGGGTGACCACAAGTCTGATCCCTCTTGGAGCTGCATTTTGTATGCTCCTTTTTCATTTATGATTCCTCCAACTGTCTCTTCTTGTCTGCTTGAAGTATGTCCACGTATACAGGTGGCTTGGCAAGCTCTCCAGCACAGACTTGAGGAAACCAGGAAGTCTAGAAGTAGCTTGGTCAACAGCAAGAAATATTTATATTCATAGTGTTGTGTGAATGAACAGAAGTCAGGGGTCTACCTGTAAGTAGGGATGTCAGGCATCTCTGCACTCTAGTGATCTACCATTCTGTATCAGATTATGTTAAAAGCATTGTTTAATGTCTTCAGAAAAGCTTTGTGCAGGGGAAAAAATGAGAATGAAAAGAAAAAGGATCATTTTAATGAAATACATTTAGTTTCTAGTAATTTATGGCAATTATGAATGAAAATTGCCAATGCTATTCCAAAGCTGTGGTTTAAGGTTTGAAATGTTTTTAAACTACCGTAATTTGAATACTATTTTAAAGCAATTTTACTTTGGCAGATGCTGAAAGAGTAAGCAGAGGCTTGGGATAAGGAGGTGACACTGACCTATGGGACTTTTTAATAAAAAATTACTTTTTGAAATGTGGGGGGAGGATTCCAAGTCAATAGCTGTAGTCCTTCCAATGTCAAATGAAGTCAGTTGAACCTTTTCCATATATTCCAAATTTCAAGTGGATTTCTATTTATTAGAGTCTTAACTGATTCTCTTTAAAAATATATCTGTGGTAACTGTTGCTAAAAGACCAGATACTGAATAATAGTGGATCCAGAGGAGAAAATAGCCATCAGCATGGAGGATTTCTTTGTATAGTAGGAGCAAGGAAAGAGGAAAAAAAGTGTGTTTTCTTGTATAGTTAGTTCTGTTTGAGTGCATCAGCGGAATTTGCATGTATATAGTTCTGCTAATGTTTTCCTTGTTTGTGAATGTTTAGATTGTGACTCATTGACTGGTTTTGGTATTCATGTTCTGTGTCAGAAGTGGTCCTATTTCAAGAAATCTTTCTAAGTATGCTCTTTAAAGAGTACAAACATTGGGGTTTAGGTAAGGGAGTATAGGTTTGGTAGTGTGATGAGTTACGTGCTTTGAATCATCTGATATGTAAAGGAATACCAAAAGCCAGTTATAAAGGTTTGTAAATGTCCTCAGAGGGACATTTCTCCCTTTTCAGGGAACCTTTTATTTTGAGAGTTGCATCTTTTTGCAATCTCATTGCTCAGAGACCTGTAAACTAACTTACAGTTCACTGCTTGAATGGAAGAATTTGTCTTTTAAGCTATATTTAAGTATTTATTTCACTCAGCAGGTGTATGTTCACTCAATAGATGAACTTCTGAACAAAGGCTCTTTCCATCCTCAAATTTTCCCTTGCATCTTTTTGATAAGACTTCAGAATGGGTTTCTTTAGAAATATCATGTCAGTCATTAAATAAGTAGCAGTAAAAATAGGATTGATTTGCCAGAACTATTGCAGTCTTGAAACAATCCTATTCTATTTTCATAGCCTATTAATTTTTCCTGTTTGAAAGCTTGACCTACTGTAATTATCTGATTGTACTGTTTGCTGTTAACATTGGGTGGTGGATTCCATATTTTAAGTGAAGGCATCAAGAACTTAAATCATCTACTAAAAGAAGTTTCTGAAAATGCATATTGGTGGCGATGGTTTTTAAAAGGTTGCCATTGTTCTAACCCATGTTTTGGCAAATGTAATTTCAATTTTGAAAAATAACTGGCTTTTTATTATTTGAGTTCAATACTAACATCTGTCTGAACTAATTTTAATAAATCTTTTTTAACTCTAACTTCTGTGGGGGTTCTTTAAGTGCCATAGATGAGAGGAAAATGATAAGCTTTTGTGAATTTTGAAGTATTGTAATGGAGGTTGTTTATATCTAGTGATGGCAAATAAGCTCAAAATAAAGCTGTTTTGTGTAAAACAAGCAAACAAATAAAACCAAACAGCATGACTCAACAACATGACCCTTATCGTTGTTTTGAAGGGATATCCTGTCAGTTGTTTCAAATAGTAATTTCTAAACTCTGGCTTAAGACTGAAAGCAAGAATGTGTTCATCACCTCTATTTTTTTTCTGCCTAGTTGGGTTATGCATCAAAATAAAGTTCACCTAAAGTTTAATAATAATGTCAGCATATTACATAAAGTTTCTAAGAGTATAGCCCTTCTAAAGTGGCAGGGTAAGAGGATATATCTTTAACATAGGAAAATATAAAACTCATTTAGTGGTCTTTACAATAGTCTGTAGTTAAAATGATTTATTTTACATTTAACGGGCAGCAAGGGTGAGAGTTATAAGCTTCTGCGCAAATACCACACTTGAGTGTTGGAATCTAAACTTTGTTTAGAAATAACAAAATTGTAGCTCAATGCATCAAAGAGAATGAGTGATTTATTGCTGTTTTCTCTGTATGTGTTTCAGGGGTCCATTCAGCGTTGTGCGGCGATGTATCAACAGGGAAACAGGGCAACAGTTTGCTGTAAAGATTGTCGATGTAGCAAAATTTACTTCAAGTCCTGGATTAAGCACAGAAGGTAAGAACAAACAATTAAGCAAATTCTAAGCAGATGGGGTTTTTAATTTGTCAACCTTTTCTATGTTTGCTTGCTTTGTAAAATCCTTTCTGTTTTATATTTTGTAGAAGTTTCAAAGCAAGGTCTTAATCTCAAATTTAACTTGATTTAACTTAGTGCATACATTTCTAATCTTTAGTAGTTCTTTAAACACATTGGTGGAGATCCATGATGGTGGTACTTGCATAAAATAAATATTAGATAACTTACCTGGAAGGAAGTTGTATTTGTAAATTGTGTTAAAGTATAAGCTGGAATGGAATGGTAAAATTAATCCTTAGGAACATTCTTTACCTCAAAGTTTTGCCCTCTGCAAGACCATTTTGGTCTTGAAGGTTATCTTTGTACAACTTTCTATCTCCAGTCTTTCTTTGAGATACAAGGGTCGGGGAACAGGACATGCTGCATGTGAGAGAGCTGATGACAATTCCTTCCATTGATTTCACATACGTGTAGAGTGCTGAAGGTAAAAGGTCCAATATGCCTCCATGCTTATAATTAAATCTAAAACCTCTCTGTTATTGAGTGCTTTTGCTTAAGTACCCATGTGGGTTGACGTGTTTATGGGTAAGAACTTCATCTTTGTATTTGTCAGCAGTGTACTCTTGTGGCGAAGGCAGCCAACTGCATAGTTGACTGTTGCAAAAGTGTAGCCAGCGTGTCCAAGGAAGTGATTATTCCCAGTTTATCTGGAGCACTGTGTGCAGGCTTGGTTTCCCCAGTACAAGAAAAATGATGATGTACTGGCATGAGTCCAATAGAGATGGACTGAGAGAACTGGGTTTGTCTACCTTAAGAAGAGAAGCTAAGGTGAGATTTAGTGCTGTCTTCAGCACTTAGAAGGGTATAGAGCAGGTGGAGCCAAACTCTTCATGTGGGCGCACAGTGAAAAGACAAGAGGCTGTGTGGACAAGTTGCAACATGGAAAATGCCAATTAGAGACAAGAGAAAAAAACCCCACACTCTGTGAGTAGTAAAACTCTGCTACAGGTTGCACAGAGGGATTGTGGAGAGCATTCTCAGAGGTGCTCAGAACTGAGCTGTACAAGGTCCTGAGCTGTCTGATCTACTTCGACCTGCTTGCAGCAAGAGTTTGGACTAGGTGACCTCCGGAGGTTCTTTCCAACCTATGTGATTGTGTGGCATTAGTAGCAACTGTCTACATGTAACCTGTGGGGCAATATAGTTCTGATACTATTTAGGGAGAAAATTCAGGCTTAGCAGTACTGTGCTTAAAAAGGAAGAGTTAAATTAAAACTGGAGTTGACACAATGTTTCATTTTTAAAGAGAATTTTGACGTCTTTGGGATACAATGTTTTAATTTAAACCTGGTTTTGATACAGTGTTTCAATTTCTTTAACTTGTGAGGTTGTTGGGCATGGAATATGTTTTAAAAGGACTATTTCTAGTCAAAACAATTAATTAAAAAAAAATTATACTGTTTTCTCACAATAATGGTGTCTGCCTTACCACAGTAACAAAAGCAATCAAGCTTAAAAAATTGATACTTCTCTAGACTAATCAGTGTTTATCATTTGGTACCATCATGAACATTGCTGGTATGTGGTAGAGAAGCCACTAGCTTGCAAGGCAACTTGTGTCTATTATAGCATTCTTTCCATAAGGCTGCTCAGTACATGTAGTATGTATAGTCACGGTCATCTCAAGTAATTTTTATGTCTGTGTGCATCTCTGCAGTGGTTTGACAGTAGGAAAAAAAAAAATTAATGCTATTTGATGATGCCTGACAGCTAACAAATCTAATTTAGGCCAAATTCTATTGGATTTAGGTATTAGTATTCATGGTCTTGCATACTATGTGTCACTAGTCTCTGTAGTGTTGTAATTCAACCATATTAATGAAGTATATTGACACCTTGTCACTGTTCAAGTGGCCACATGGTCTACGGAATTAATGTTGGCTGTTTTACATGATGACAGATTCTGCTGCGGTTTACTATGCTTTCATATTGCAGAGATACAAAAAAATTAAAAATATATGTAACAAAATGTGAAGCATGAATATTTTTAGATATAAAAGATATTTTGTGCAGTTTAATTTAGAGGATTCATGTGAAAGAGTACTTGGTGCTCTGGGAAAATAGTTTACTCATTGAGGTCTGATAAAAATATCAGTGTAAATAAATTTATTTTCAAGTACACATCTTAGTTGGTACACTCAGAACTTTTGGTGCAGAAAAGTGTAAAAAGCATGTTCCTTATTTCTGAATTTATTACAGCTCACACCACAGTTACCTTTTACTGTCCATTTATTCTGCTGCTCTCGTCACATCCCATGCATTTTCTCTTACTTTTATTTTTCTCTGTGAGGCTCACATATCTTGCTTTTAGTTAGCAGTTCTAACACCAAATGGCTATAAGAGCAAACACTGTTTCTCAGGAAGAGAATGGTGATCAGTTCCTTACTACTTAGTAAAAGCCAATATACGTTATTTGTCTGCCTTTTCTTAATGTCAGATTGTGGTCTTGTAACATGCTGAGTGTTTTTTAAAGCAATTTGAAGGGCAATGCCCAGTGTTTACAGTGCATGTCTCTGAAGATGTTTTTCAAGGTTTAAGTCATCGTATACTAGATTCAGTTATCTGTAATTCTTTTCAATACAAATGTCCTCAGAAAGAAAGGGATTACCTTTACTCCCATAACCACCTAATAGAGTGGATCATATTTATTAGGTTGATATATGCATCTGTGCAGGTTTGTGTGCATGCAAGCCACAGTGAAGCTGAATAGATGAGCTGATAAGGAAAGATTCGAGTTTCCTTTAGAACCCCAACTGGTTCTACTGGAAGAGAGCTGTGAAGACAGTCTCTGCAAAAAGTTTTTGCTGAGACAAAGAGCAAAATTATAGCTGAGAAAGAAATGTTTTGAATATAGTTCTTGGACTACTCCTAGCACTGAGAGGGGCAAGATAATTGAATCAAAACTGGCATTGCTATGGATCATCTGCTTTAGGAGAAGAATTCCAAAATTATTTCATTGGGGGAAAAAAATGTGAAAGTTGGCATCAGTTTGTTTGTTGTTTTTTTTTTTTTTTTCTACAAAGAGCCCGCAGATCTTTCCCCTGACATATTTTCATGTTGTGAGTGATTTTCTTGCAGTTCAGACCTTACTCTTGTTCTGTTTATTTCCTTAAATAGCTTACCCTTATTGGTTGTGGGTTTTGGTTTGTGTTGGGTTTTTATTTATTTATTTATTTAGACTTGCATTTTTTAGATCAGTTTGTCAGTGCCATTGAATTGAAAGCCTTTGTTTAATTCTGAGTAAAGATGCAAAACAGAGTATCTTAACGTTTGGATATTGGAAGGCTGTGGTGAATCACAAGTTATTTTTTTGCAAAAGTATCTGTGTGTAACGTTCTGCACCTCCCTCCCTGTTTTTTCAAGGGTCAGTGTTGAGCTCAAGTCTTTGACTAAAAATTATTACAAATCTGTATGTCGTTAAGTTTTATGGTGCTATATGTAGACTGGATTTGAAGTAGTGAGTGACTCTTTGCCTTTCATTTGGAAATACCGACTTATCTGGAATTTCTGGTAGTTGTCAGTTCTGTGTTGTACTGTATTTCACAGCTCAAGGGAAGTTCCTTCCTTCTGTGTGGCATTATTGGGCCCACACCTGAGCTATTGTGTCCAGTTTGAGGCTTCACAATGTGAGGGATGCTAAAGAACTGGAAAGGTCCCAGCAAAGGACTGTCAAGATATAATCTGGACCCTACAGCACATGATGGGCGAAGAGGGGTTGAGGGAGCTGAGTTTGTTTAGTTTGGTGAAGAGGAGGCTAAGAGGGTGATACTAATAGTAGTCTACTTGACGAATTACAAAAATGGCCAAGCTGTCTTTAACAGTGACAGCTATTACACCAAAGAGTCAGAGCCAGAAATTGTTGCTTGGAAGGTTCAGGTTGAATATGAGAAAAAACGTGTCTGCTGGGAAGGTAGTGCAGCAGGTACAGGTAGCCCAGAGAGGTTATAGGACCTCTGACCCTGGAGCTTTTCAAGACTTTGCTAGATGAAGGCACAGCTGTCCTGATCTAATGGTAGCAGGTTGAATCAGGTGACTGTCAGAAGTCATTTCTCACCAGCATTTCTGTGGTTTAGTGAAAATATGAGGAAGATACCATTGTAAGTTTCTTTCATTGAAGATAGAAAATATGAGGATATTTCAGCGAATGAAAAGCTCCATCAGCTTGACTTTGCTTTTACTTTTATTATTATTTTAACGTTATGAGAAATCTTAATCTAAATATTTAGTGATAGTAGTGTTGCAGATATAATTTATTATACAGGAGATTTCTCAAAAATTCATTGAGTGTGTATGTCTCAGTACTGAAGAGATCGACACGTTTGTTTATAGACTGCAAAAATCACGTGGTATTAGTGACACCTCTGTTAATAAGAAAATGCATGAATTTGGAATTTTAAAGTGAAGATGTTTAAAATGTTGGTAGCTGCCTGTCATGGAGTTTAGGTTGCTGGTTTTTAAATACCACTATAGTTTCTGTGTGTGCTATACAAACAACAAAGCAGGTTGGAGTAAAAAGGAAGGAAGCATTTGAATTTACCATGTAGTTGTAATACAAAATCAAGTTTGAAAATAATGCTTTTTAGGAAAAAAAAAACCAAACCAAAACAAAACAAAAACCACAGGTGTCAGGGTCATGATGAAAAGGAACTGTACCGTGCTTTGTGCTTATCAACTTGAAGACTGATGCTTAAAACCACTTTTGATGTTTCTCATTTCAAGAGTCTACCTTTCTGGGGAATGCATAGTTCCTAGCTTGGTTCTACCTCTTTCACACATGGGTAGAACTGTTCCTGTTTTGGTACAGGAAATGTTACCTAAGCCTTTCTGAGAGGTTTGCTTGTTTTAACTTAATGAAGGATTTGAGTTTTCTTCTTTTTCTTTTCTGGAGCAGCCATAGGATTGGTTATAAATTCAGTTCAACTAATTTGTACGTGTAAATTTCTTAAATGTCTAACTGTTTTATAGTTCTGCTATAACTTTCATAAACAAAGTGTCGTTAGAATTAAATACTTCTGTGCAGAAATATAATGTAAGAGATAGAACCAAGCTTTTTTCCACCAAAGACATTTCTATAAGTGTTGAACCATGAAAACATAACAAGGATTTCTTTTTAGGACTAATTTTTTTTCTTGCTGATGGAAGTCAGTTCACTGCAGAAATGGTGCATGTGTTGTTTTGGTTGGAAATACAGAATTCAGTTTTGCACCACACTTCAGATAATACAATTTATTTTAAAGTGTTAAATACAACATATATGTAAATATTAGAGGCCTTTTTTGGTGCTGTTCCTGGCATGTGCCCAGATACAGGCTTCCAGGAGTGGGATACTGAATGTCACTGAACAAATTATCATTGTTTTCACCTCTTTTGGAGTCTCACGTACAAATTTGATTGTTCCAGGGAAACAAATATGAAGTTCTGTAAGAAAATATGGCCTTTCATCCAGATCATAAGCGAAGAGTATTGAAGATCAACTATATGGTCCTATTTTATTTCAAGAAGACAAAATTTCTTGAAATTTGAAGCAAGCATATACACCGCAGTGTTGACATAATACTTTTCCTTTCTATCTTGAGAAAGGAAAGCATTGATTGTGAGTTTATTACACCCACTTTAATGCACATAAGACTATTTCCCTAATTTTTTATGAACTATTGCTTAAAAAAGAAGGAAATCATTAAGTTTTTATGCATCACAAGCAATTGGTTCTTTATTCCTCCTGATCAATTTCCAAAAAAAGGACAGCTTTGTTTGGTGGATTTCAGTCCCTTGCCTTTAACATGTATCTGGTTTTAGTGGATTTACTGTAGTACTGAACACACGGTGACTTGGCTGGAGTGCACCTCTTCCTCACTCTTTTTCAATCTTTACTACTTGGCTACACATTACTCTGATAACTTTGTTCATCTGTTCTTGGTTTCACTGTAGTGCCAACATTATAAAAATGACTATATTTAGTGGCTAAAACCACTATGGACTAATTGTGCATTGACAAAATTAGGTAGGTCTGAACATAGTGTTACTGTGAAACTGCTTTTGAGGATGGTATCACACAGCTGAGCAGAAAGATTAGTCAACTCATTTCCCAATTTTACAAATGTAAACGGTACCCTTTACAGGTTTCAAAATGCAATTATGTGAAGTATATTTGACTGTCATTTTAATAATTATTCATTCTAAGGATAACATATTAGAGTATTAATTAAAAAATTGCTTTATCTTGAAATTCTTAGAACACATATAATAATGAAATAATTATGTAATTAGCACTAAACAGTTTATACGGCAGATAATACGTAATTTAACTGTTATTTTTGTTATATAACCGAGTATGCAGGTGGCCTCGATTTTTTTTTTTTTTTTTTTTTTTTTAAAAGTAGTTGTAATTGATTGAAAAGTGCTCCTGAAGTAACACTGCTATAATCTTTTCTCTCGCCTTACATCCCACTTTCATATATGTGGAAGAAGAAAATATATTCACATATGTGAACAAGAAAAGAAGACTTATGCAAACAAATCTTGTTATAAAAAGTTTCTTTAAACTTCCTGCCGTTTAAGTCGTGAAAGTCAGTGAATATGGTTTCTTATTAAAAGTTAATTCTTCTTTGTACATATAAAATAGGGCTTAGTGACCACTTGATTAAAATCTTTACTGATAAAACCAGTACTGTTAAATATGTGAATCTTGTTGGGTAATACATAATGTTGGATCGTTTTTCTAAAAAGAAATACACGTAATTTATGCACATCTTAGTCATCTCAAGTTATAAAGGATATTTACTAATTGAGGAAAACTTCTGTACAGGCTTGTACTTACGCATCACATCTGTTTAATCTGGATAAAAACTGGTTAGTCCTTTAAATCTGTTGTTTGAATCCCATCTTACCTGGGAGCTCACAACCATTTAGAATGCAGCTTTCACAGAAAATTAAACTTGAAAATATTTTAAATTTTTAATAGAATTTTCGAATTTAGGAAAAACATTTTCAGATAGTGCTTGTGGTTCAGCATAAATCACAGAACCCAAAAGGTGAGCTGCAGTTGATACTATTTATTTCAAGCAGACTAGCAAAATGATGCCTGCCAGGTAATTGGGACATCCTATGGTGTACTGAGTACCTTACAAAAGTCATGGAAATAACTATCCTAGGTGTGTTTTGTGGGATCTTTTTGCCAGTGGTAAGCCTGTCATTGAAATGTCCATCCCAGTCAGCTACAGTTGCATCCTCAGTCACTCTGAACCTGATACTGCTTTCCAAACCATATCTCCCAAACTGTAATGAGAAAGTTTATAGCTGAGCAGGGTTCTAAAAAGCCCTCTGTACTAATCCTGTCTCTCCCCAGAAAAACAGGGAAAATAAAATATCACAGGCACACTTCTCTATTATTCAAAAATAGGCTTTAAAATCCCATAGTATTTCAATCTTGTCTGTCCCTTTACTAAGTATTTAGTTGCATGCGTATGGTAGTTGAAGAGTATGATGACTTAGCTACTTGCGGTTGGTAGGTAAATGTGTGAAGTATTCAGTAAAGGAGATGTCTAACAACTCTCTGCTTTGTGTCAATCAGAAGGCCTGAAGCACCTAAGAGGATAACGTATTGTTAAAGAGTTTGTTGCCTCTAAGTGTATTTATACAGATATGGGTCTGTTCCATCAGGGCCCAAAAGTGCTGATGGAGCTGAGAGATACCATTGCGAGGCCACTCTGGATAATCTTTGAATGATCATGGTGATTGGGAGAGGTGCCTGAGGACTGGAGGAGAGCAGTTGTCACTCTTCTCTTCAAGAAGGAGGACACAGGGAACTACAGGTCAGTCAGCTTCACCTCCATCCCTGGGAAGGTGATGGAGCAACTAATCCTGGAAACCGTTTCCAGGCAGATGAAGGACAAGAAAGTCATCAAGAGTAGTTAGCATGGATTCCCCAAAGGGAAGACATAGTTGACCAACTTGGGAAACTTCCAAAGTGAAATGACTGGCCTGGTAAATGGAGAGCCAGGGATTTTGTCTACCTAGACTTCAGGAAGGCCTTTGACACTGTCTCCCATAAGATTCTCATAGAGAAGCTGAAGGCATATGGGATGGATGAGCAGATAGTGAGGTGGATTGAAAACTGACTGAACGGCCAAACCCAGAGGGTGCTCATCAGTGGCACAAAGTCTAGTTGGAGGCCAGTAACTACCATTGTACACCAGAGGTCAATACTGGGTCCCGTCCTCTTCAACATCTTCATTAATGATCTGGGCGATGGGACGGAGTGCACCCTCAGCAAAGTTGCAGATGACGCCAAACTGGGAAGAGTGCCAGAGGGTCATGCTGCCATCCAGAAAGTCCCCAACAGGCTGGAGCAATGGGCTGACAGGAACCTCTTGAAGTTCAATGAGGGGAAATGGGGAGGAGCAACCCCATGCACCAGTACGTGCTGGGGTCTGCCCAGCTGGCACACATTTTTGCAGAAAAGGCCGTGTGGTGGTCCTGATGGACACCAAGTTGAACATGAGACAGCAATGTGCTCTTGTCACAAAGGACTTTAGCCCAGGTGTCCTGGGCTGCCTTAGGTGGAATGTTACCAGGAGGTGGAAGGAGGTGATCCTTCCCTTCTACTCAGCAGTGGTGGGGCCACACCTGGTGTGCTACATCCAGTTCTGGGCTTCCAAGTTCAGGAGAGACATGGAGCTACTGGAGAGAGTGCAGCAAAGGGCTGCCACTGAGAAGATGAAGGGATTGGAGCATCTCTCCTGTGAGGAAAAGCAGAGGGAGCTGGGACTGCTCAGCTGGAGAAGGGAAGGCTCAGGAGGGATCTCATCAATGCGTACAAATACCTGAAAGGAGGGTGCAAAGAAGATGGACCCAGGCTCTTTTTGGTGGTGCCCAGTGACAGGACCAGAGGCAGTGGGCACAAACTGAAACACAGGAGGCTCCATCTGAATACCAGGAAACGCTGTTTCACTGTGGGTGTGACTGAGCACTGGCACAGGTCACCCAGAGAGGTTGTATAGTCTCCATCATTGGAGATACAAAAGCTGCCTGGACATGGTCCTGGGCAATGTGCTCTAGGTGGCCCTGCTTGAGCAGGAGGGTTGGACCAGATGACGTCCAGAGGTCCCTTCTGACCTCAACCATTCTGCGATATTCTACAAAGGCAGATTTACAACTAGTTTGATGGGTGAATGGCTCTCCTGTCATGAGCCTAGAAGCAGCTGAGCAGAGTATTATTTGGGCTCCCCCGTGCCCCACACACCATTGTCTCTCCGTGCTCCTTTGTGAGTGTGCAGATGAGGTTTTATCACATAACCTAACGTTTTTCTTTTCTAAAACCCTGGTTTAATTATAGCTGCCTTCTTGCTTAAGAAAGCAAAGTGTTTGAGAGAGAGTTTGAGAAAATCAAGTCTGTTTGAAGAAGAAATTTAGGTTGGAGGGGAAAGCAAGGATGTTCCTGCTTTGGAGTTCCTCAAGCAGTAAGCAACACCTGGAGCTTTTACCAGTATAGTAAGCCAAATGACAAAGGTGTGTTTCTTCACCCTCTTTGCAAAGCAAAGTTATAATTGAATTTATGCAAAGAAATATGGAAATACGCTTTTCAAAAGATTTATTTTGAGAACACTGTCAAGTCTTCATTCTTAAACATTATTGTCTTTAGTGTCTTTGCAGAATGCATGAGGTATGTCCAACTTCTGTTCTGAAAAACGGAAACACTTTCCAAAACACTTCTGTCTTTGTACACAGTCTGTACTCGTCTAACGAAACGTGATTCTTGCCAGTAGTCCAGAAATAGGCTTCTGACTGTGCTTGCCGTAATTCACGCTGGTTAGAAACGTAGGGAAGATAATAAGCATCAGCTGTATTTTCAAATATTTTCTGTTTGGATGCGAGCATGTATTCTGTTCTGGTTTGTGCAATCAACAAAACTCAAGATTAATTGCAGCTGAGCTGCAATTTCTGTTAATTCATTGATCTAAAGAGAACCTTGTTTGACTCTTAAATGTTAGGTTTTGTTGTTTTGTGAATCTAAAAATGTATGTGTCTCTGATATGATAAATAGTGATCCTTGTGCAGTGTCAGTCTTCTAGAACTGCTTTTCATGTTAGAATGGGGCAAACCTGTATCCTGACATAGCAGCAAAAATTCAGTCTTTGGATTGTGTGATTTTTGCTTGGGAGAGTTTACATCCTGTGAAAATCTCTAAAATCTTTCTTTTTCCAAAAGAGAGATTTCATGGTTTGTGATCGATAGACGCCTATTCATCTGTAGTCTACTGAGTTTTCTGCCAAGTTAGATAGGTACATCATGATCTTGGGTAATCTCCTCACAAATCAGCTACAGAGATTCCACTTGGAGCTTCTCTGCATGTGCTGATATTTTTACTGCATTATAGATGGACATGGTTTTGAGCTAGATGGCAATGGAAATTTGCAAAAGTAAAGATGTATTAGCAAACCTTGATCTAACGGCTAAATAATAGGATAGGAGAAAGAACAATGGCTTTTAAAATGGAGGCATATTTTTAATATGTAATGTATGTATGTCTGCATATTCATAATAATATCCATATATGTACAGGGTAAAAACCTTCTAGATCAGATACTGTCTTTCATAGTTCAAAACTAAAAGTGCTTGTTCATAAATTAGTAAAAATACAGGAGATAAGCAAGAAGGTATATCTTAAATCAAAGTGGGTTTTGATCATGACTGTTTCGTTATCAGTTGCTTAAGAAAATACAAAATAGCTTCCTAATGGTTGATATCAATTGCTGTAAGTTGTATCAATCTTGCAGTCTTTTTGAGTAAAGAAAATCTTTGGAGAAAAGAGAAAAAAAAAACATTAAGAGAAACAATTAAGTCTATCTGATACGAAGGCAGATGGAAGTATTTGTTGTTTGGAAGATAACTTCTAAAACAGTTTAAATAAAAGAAAAGAGCTTGGCTAATATATAGAGTAGAATATTGGAGATTTTTAGCTTCTCAGTGAAGGGAAGCATTTTGATTTATATAAGTTGAAGACATGGAGGTCCTGAGGAGAACTGTGAACTTAATTCTATTTCTTAAGGACTTTATACATTTTGTCTGCAATTCTAGTTCTACCATGTCAAATAGTATCGTGTCACTTGTTTTCCAGTATGTTAATTTAATAGAATGAAAGAAGTTAGATACAAACAATACATGATTGTTTATACAGTTAAATTTAAGATAAAAATCCACTTAAACGTGAATGAACACACATTACATGAATTACATATTCTCTTTAATACTGCATTGAATTTCCTTCTAATTCTACATTTTTAAAACTATTACACGTATAACCAGTAACTTTAAGAATTTGACTGAGGCAGCTGTCATTCCCCCTGCTGCAGAGTAATGGAATGGAAGATCAGAGAATCACAGAATGGTTTGTGCTGGAAGGGACCTTAAAGACCATCTCGTTCCAACCCCTCTGCCATGGGCAGGGACACCTTCCACCAGACCAGGTTGCTCAAAGCCCCATCCAGCCTGGTCTTGAACACTGCCAGGGAGGGGCAGCCACAGCTTCTCTGGGCAACCTGTGCCAGTGTCTCACCACCCTCACAGGAAAGAACTTCTTCCCAATATCTAATCTAAATCTCCCCTCTTCCAGTTGGAAGCCATTACCCCTCGTCCTGTCACCACACTCCCTGATCAAGAGTCCCTCCCCACCTTTCCTGTAGGCCCCCTTTAAGCGCTGGAAGGCTGCTATATGTATGGTTTTAAAACACTTAGATCACATAACTACCTAGAAGATAGGAGGATGAGAACATTATATCGTATCAAACTAAGCACTGCAAGGTACTTGCATTTTCTTGGGATTATAGCCTAGCAATTCTGTGTTTAAGTGCCAAAGGCTTTAGGAGAGAGACCTGTTTTTAACAGTTCTGTGTATTACTGCAGTCTGAGCACTCTGAAACAGCACTTACTGGCATGGCAGTTTCCAGCTACAAGTCATTTATTTTAATGAATACACTTATCAGGGACACCTGGATAGCCTACTCATGCTGAATGTATTGTATGTACTTCATTTCCTAGTATGAATCCAACCAACAAATACACACAGTGACAGTAAGTAAATTAGAAATGTGAATAAAAATACCGTGATCTACAGTTGGTTTACTTAAAATCTATGAGACAGATTTTTCTTGGAGGTTGTTTTTTAAGATCACTTCATATGAGTAAGAATTACGGTGTGTTTCTTGGTTGAGGGAGGGGATTGTTCCATGTATTTATTTTGCCTAAAATATTCAGTGGTCAAATTCTTTCTTTTTTGAAGTTGCTGTAGAAGAAAAAGTCGGATTGCAAATGAGACTGGTGCTAAAAAGTAATGTTTTTTTCAGAATGTCTTAGCATTTATTAAGGCATTTAAATTATGATTTATTTTTAGTACTTAGCAGAACTGAGAAATTACTTTAAAGATATATTCCAAGTTCCACAGAAAGTTACTAGCAGTCAGTGATATAAAACCCAAGCTTCTTTATGTCCTCTGGTTTTCCAGAAGACAAAGTAAAGTTAAGTTAAAAAATACATTGTTCTATCTACTGTGACAGAACCAGTTCTTGTAGATTTCTTAATTATCTGTTGCTTTTAACATTGCATGTGGTATAGTCACAATTAACAATTGCAGGTCCTGGTGAAAATATTGCCTTAGTTTATAGCATCATAAATAGTGCAAATGGATTAGGAAATGCTACTGTCCCAGAGTAAGGTAGAATTTTTTCCTTTGCCAAACCAAATAAGTATTTGAATCCAAGTTGCCACCACATAAATATTTATTACCATATGTATGTTTTACACGTCAGTGTTTTCAGGTCTGTACAGGTTATCATTGCTGTGTTCTCTTTTGTCCTTGTAGTTATCTTTGAAAAGCTGTGCCAAACTGGAGCCTGTGTTTACAGGACAGGGCTGGACAAGTGGGGTTGACGTGTTTGGAAAGAAACTTTTCATTTCTGATGTTGTAGTTTTACAAGAACCTCTTATTCTTCTTGTGCTGCAGAGTGATAGGGCACCTACCATCTCTATCTCCCATAAGCTTATCTGTTTGAGGGGAAAACCAGTAAAGAAACTAGTATGCCTTGGAAATGTAGGATGCTAACATCTAGGATTATTATATGTCACTTACCATCTGTGCAGTGTGTCATGAGCCTCACTGCTTTGCATCTTCTCCCCTTTCCCCTTCAATAATACTGGCTGAGCTGATTTAACAGCTCCTTGCTGCTAAAGGGGGACGAAAAGCCCCATTTCTTCAACCCAGGTTCCTTACTGTGCAAGTCCTGTTATTTCATTTACATTGGCTTTGGTACTTTTTTTACTCTTGGACTGATTTATTTTAACTCAAGTTGAGGAAAAAAGTGAGCAGAGGACTTGCACCCTGAGTCTCCTATCCTAGACTTTAGTTTCTTGTCAATCGGCTTGCTTCCTTTTTTAAATGTACATTATTTAGAAACCTGTTAGGGTTAAAGAAGAATTACCTTGTTGAGGGGAAAGCGTAAGCAAGCATAATTTGAATTTATTCAGCTAGGAATTTTGAGGGTGTCTTTAGAGGAAAATATTTCTGTATATTGTGTGTTAGTCTAGAATCTGAGATAATAAACCAGTGTGGGTTGCTTAGAAGAGAGGTTCACTTCTTCCAAGGGCTACCAGTGACTGTTTAACACATGAATGCAAGCTGGGGTTTACAAGCAGGTCTTGTAAATAGCTGTAGTTGCTGCCTCAGTTCCTTCCTAAGTAGCTCATAGACATTGTTTAGTTTTTCTTTTTGCCTTAAATAACAAGCAAGCAAGCAAGCTAGCTGGAGAAAGTGCATGCGCCACGTAACATTGATAAAGAAGTGAGAGGAAAAAGACTCAAATCTTACCAAAGCTGCTGTCATTTGTGTTCCTGTCCATCTGGTAGGACTGATCAGAAACTAAGTATCAATTAAGGATTTGAAGATATGTGTTCCATTCTAGAAATTGTCTGGACTACCAGGCTTTCCCCCCACCCAGTTTCCTAGTTTTGGTTATGTCCTGTTTTGTTTGTGGGTGTGGAGCTGTCTGTATGATTAGCTTTTCTTAAGGACGCTGCCTGGTGTACTGAAGGCGCTCATTTAGTTGGGATTTGCTGCTTTTGTGTCATCATCCGCTCCTTCCCCCATCACATGGCCAAAAGAAAAGTTTACTGATTTGGGGGGAATTTCAATCAATTTAATTTATTGTCAGTTAACAAACTTCTTAATTACTGATTCTGGTATTGAAACAAACACACACAAGCTTAGGCAAAACATCGCTTGCCTCCCCGCTTCCTGGTCTCCGTTGCCCTGGCCACACGTAGCACTCAGTCCCTTCGCAGAGGCAGTGGGGAGATGGGGTCAGTACATGCTGGTTCTTGGAGTGGCCGCAGCCCCCCTGGAGCCGTACCTCTCGGCCCTGCTCAGGCTGCTGCTCCAGTCCAGCCCCTGCTCTCTCCTCCTGCTTCAGCCTGCTTCTTTCTTCTTCTGGCTCCTCGCTCCTCCCAGTCCAGCCTTGTTGCTCCTTTTATGTTCTCTTGGGTTTTTTGGTGTTTACTACCCGCTCTTAAATATGTTCCCACAGAGGCTCTATGAACCCTCTGGTCCAGAGGTGCCACGCGTGTGCCTGACAGGGTTCTGCTGTGTCCTGCCATGGGTCCATTGCAGAGCTGGCTGTGTCTGGCACAGAGCAGCCCCACAGCCCCTTCTACATAAGGCATAACACCTTGCCAGTTATGCCTAATGCACCACACACACACCCCCCACCACTCTCTTTATGTATTTATATGAATTTGCTTTTCTCTTTTTGGTCTTTGCCAGTCTTGCTTTTTCACAGTCCTGTTTGAAGACTTGGTCATTTGCTGTTGTCAGGTGGTGTTGGGGTAAATTGATTACAGGGGAAATACAGATGGAGTTCAGGAGTATGTTTTTGTTCCTTGCTTATCTCTTTATGTGTTACAACACAAGACAAACTTCTACCTTGGTTCTGTGGCATTTAGTAACTTCCCCCTGTAGAGTATAGTTTGTAGCAACTTTCGAGGAACTATGGGCTGTACTCACTAACGGCCAAAGCTTCAGGGCCTAGTAATCTGAGTTGCAAATGCTGGTCTGAGGACTGGGGGCATGTACGTGTGCCAAGATATGCAACAATCTTTGGAAGGGGAAAAAAACCTTTTAATATTTATTCTGGTTTTTTTTATAAAGATAATTTACATTTTGAAACCTTTTTCTTTTTAGGTCTTCCATGTAGTACCAACTACTGCAAAAAATCAGTTTCTTCAGTGGTATAAAAACTGATGGGGAGAGACAGTCTCTTTATAAAATTGAGTGTCTTCTGGGTTGGTATTTAGAAATGTTACATTGTAGAACTGAGCTTTAGGGCTGGTCATGCTGTGCTGAGTTTGTTTGCTGACAGGAAGGCATGTTCATGTCCTGAATCAAATCTGTATCCTCGTGTGACATTCCAGTAACTTGATTTTCACTTGCTTTCAGCACTGTTGTTCACTATCACCTTTGCCTCTTGCAACCCAATTGCTGGATTTGCCCAAGAGGAGTAGTTCCTCTGAATAATGTTGTGTCAGATGAAAAGGATTCTGCTATCCTTTTTCTGAAATTGTGATTACTCTTCCTAGTAACAAGCCTTGGAACTTCACTTCCTGTACATGCTTTGTTTCCTCAGTTTGTTGGCTGTATTCATGATGCAGTGGCCCAAAAAAGAAATTGGTCTGCTTGTAATGAGTAGGAGCTGCTAAAGGTGAGAGCACTGGCTTTGCTGAGATAATGCCAACTTTAGGATTTGCTTCATCTGTCTCAGAAGAGTCTGTCCTCCTTGTGTATCAGTTAGTAGAGAATTTCTGAGTTGTACATCACCCCATGTTTGCCACACTTATGTTTTGTAGATGCTAGGTGGCACTTGTGCGTAGTTCTGTTTTCCCTTTCCTGTTATTAATGAGGATCTTTCTTACAGGGAAGGTAAGAGTTCCTTACCTCGCCAAGTGGACTAGATTCTGGCTTAGTATTCCTGCAGATTGAACTTTCTACTGCAGTTGTCTGAGAGCTTAGGAATCTTGTTCCTTTAATAGTTGGATGGAGTCTGTCTGGCAGCATGTGTTAGTAGGAAGTTGGTGATCGTTTAGACGTTTGCACATAGGAAAAGTTGATCCTATTGAAGAAGGACCCAATTCTCAACTGAGTTTAGAGTTTATAAGGGCTACAGTGGGTCAACACTTAATTTTTTTTGAAATGTGATGTATGTTACTACTTGTTTGTGTTGATGGTGATCTTGGTAGCTGTCAGTTCTCTGAAGTGGTGTGGGGAGGATGAAGGAGCAGTTTTGTTCCTGTAGAGTAACTTCTGTTGTTTCTCTATTATTGAGATGTAAATTGTCGTTTTCGTTTGGTCTGGAGGCTTTTGCACAAAAGCTAACCCAGAAGAGTTTTCTGAGGTCAGGTGGTCTGTTTTGATTATTACAGCAATGAAGTTCATTCTATCCATCTGAACTGCTTCCAAAAAGGATAGCATGTTTCATGTATCAAGACTTCAGGAAACACCTTGTAAAAACAAGCAAGCTCTTGTTCTAGGCCTTTCTTAAGCCTGCTGTCTGGGCAGGTCCCTGTTGGATCCTGTTGCGACTCTATGGCTCCTTAGATCTTGAAAGATTATAGAAAACAAAATATTTTTTTCCTTTCATCTGATACTATGCTGATATCTGATTTCAATGTCCAAGTCCATTCTTCAACAGATTGTAACCACTTCAAGAGTGGTCAAAGTCCAAAAAGATCAGTTGTTACTGAAGGTCATGTAACTTAGAGTATTAGGTGATTATACTGAAAATATGTAATAGTAATGAGGGATATGTGTATACAAGAAGTGGAAGAAAATTTTTAAACTTTTAAAATTACAAAATGGAAGCTTTAGTAAATTTTCTTACAAGTTTTTTGTGCTTACTAATTATACTTTGTGTGAATAATAGATTTGTATATTAAAGTAGTTTTCCAAACTGATGAATCCGATTTCATTGCTATTTGCAGGCAACAGGTTTTACGTCATTTTTATCATGTGAATTTTACCAGTATTTGGGGAACTTGAAGATAAATTTGCGGTTAGAAGACAGCAAAACAAAGAAAGGCTGTAGGAAAAATGGTTGTTACATTTGTGCAGCATTTATTTATACTTACATTAAGTTAAAATTCAGTCAATGTTTAGATTAAAATCCATGGGCTATTGTAACTGTTCATAAAGTTTAATTTGGCATATAACTTCTTAGATTTCTGGTACTTTTTTGCAAAAACTCTTAAAAATGGGTTATGACAGATACATTGTTTTCTACTTTCACCATTCTTTGATTCCAGTATTCATTGCTGGCAACACTTTTGTGTCTATGATTGTTCTTAAGTTGGCACGATCATCACTTGAATAATATTGCTTGTGGTAACAAAAGATTTAAATGGACTTCAGTTTCATGATTTTCTGTGGCATTTGGAAAACAGAAGATGAAAGATAATTTAATAAAGCACATCTCAAGAATGCTGAAAAGTTCAAAGTGTTAGGCTGAGATTCAATGCTAGAAGTTCAAAGGTTTAAAAAGATGTGTTGAGAGCTTGTAATTTTTTTTCAGCTCAAGAATGTTATGATGCAGTTTATTCTGTTTTAAAAATCCTAATTACCTAGAAATTACACATAGGCTTTGGAAACTGACTGTAGTATGTGTAAGACATTAGAGATATATATAAACTACGAATTTCTCTCTGCTCTGAGGCCATTTTATTTCCCTAATTAGTTGTTCATGAATGAAGATTTATGCAACAGGATGATTTAAGCAACCAAATCTTACCTTTCTATGGTAAATGGAGTCTGAGGTACTGTAGCTAAGAAGAAAAAAGAAGTGCAGTAATACAGGTATGGTGGGATGCATTAGAAAGCATGTGGATGTTCAAAACACATACAGTGTGCTTGTATCTGTTGAGATTTGTGAGCTCTAGCTTAGCACCAGTCCAGAACTGACCCTTTGGAGAGTATCAGCCCCACTTTCTTGGCACTCTGTTTCTGGGAGTGTTTATTAGTGTATCCACAGCTTGTATTTAGCTGGGCCAATAAATCTTCAAGAATCAGGGTCACTGTGACTTTCAAGTGACCTTACATGGAGCGAGCTCAAGTCCATCATGGTGTATTAATTCAGGAATTGGCTGGGTGAGACTGTACTGTATCATCATGCCCTGAAGCATCATAGCTGTTTTGCATATACTGCATTTAAGCTAATAAATTCTCTTAGACATGAGCTGGCTCTTAATATTGTTGCAGATGCATATACAACCTGCATAAACAGCTCATGGATTTGCAAATTAGGCTTTTTATGTCAAAGTTGCAGGTGCATAACTCATCCCCTTCCTATAGTGACGAGTATACCCTTCCCTGCCTCAGTTTCTAGTCTTCCTCTGCCTACCGTAGTATTCTGGAAAAATGAGAACATGGTTGTGCAGTAAGTAAGACACGCTGAAGAGATTGTTTCGCCAGAATAGGTTTACAAGGGAAGGGAGGTCAGGCTCGGAACTAGTATTTGCTTCCTCCTTCAAGGAAGGGGAGGGAATACATCTTGTGCAATTAACTGTGCTTCAGATTATTTTCAGGATCTAGACATGGTTTTTGATTTTGTTGTGCAGACAGGAAAGGTGGTCTAAAGAATACACGGAATGGGTTATGGCTTTCTTAATTCAGCTGACCTATGTGTTATCTTTTACATTTCCAAATACCCTCTCATGTCAATGAAATTCTTTATCCTAATGGTATTTAATGTAGACATATTTTTTTGTTTGGGTTTTTTTTTAACTTGTGAGGAAAGGAAATTTGGTTCTTTCTTTTAACAAATGAGCCCTGTTAACTGTTTCTTCCAGTGTTCTTATAAAGCTCTGGTTGACAGAGAGGATACGGATTTTTATCAGTTATTCTACTTCTGTAGACTTCTAAAACATAGTAGTGGACATACACTTTGGTCATTTGATACATATGCAAGCGTATTGTTTCTCTTGCACTTTAGAGCAAGAAAGATGGGCAGAATTTATAAGGTTCTGTTCTTAGTCTAATTGATCATCATTTCACATTTGAATACCAAAGAAAGAGAATGTATCTCATGCTGAGCATGCGGGAGCGAGATGGTACAGGTTAGTTGTTGGAACAAATTTGAGTCAAGCCGTTTAACACCTGAAGAAGGTTCGTTCAGTTCTGAGAGTGTTTTTCATGCAAGTACTATGAGTGTAAGTACATAAATAATCTTTGCTCTGTCAAGCAAGAGGAGCAATCCATTATCCCTAGCTGGTTACTACAAGGCTTTATAGATAGATGTCAGTCCCTCAAAGTACACTGCGATATTGAAGGAAATTGTGGTATATTACTATTTGGTTCTTGTAATTGGCATCACCTGTAATTTCAGAGGCAGTGGGAAACTCACTGAGAACTTAGTTAAAAAGCCATGCAGAGGTACTGTTTCCAAGTCTGTATCTCCTCTTTCTGATATAATTTCCAACTTCACAGATTGGATTAGGTGACCAAACTGGTTCTAAACTAAATTTTTGCTAAGTATGAATTTTAGGTATTTTTTCTTCCTCACTCATCACCAGATAGTAAAGAGGGGAAATGAAATACTATTTTAAGTCTTGGATGAGATCGAAGAATTAAACTCTTCATATCTGTATTGATGAAGAGGAATGGTCTTTAAATCTCATGAGAAATGTGAGAATATTATGAAAGTAAGTATTTCTCAGATGACCTTTAATTGCGATAGGACTCAAATCAGTTCACAGGCAAAATTGTCATTGGATAGGTTCTTTAGGGGGGATATGTTACCTCTGGCAGTTTTGGCTGGTTTAGAACATTATTTGTAAAATTTTGCAGTTGTTTTGTGTATTTTCAGCCTGTTGTACAATCCAAGGCAACTTAGGTAAGTTAAAACCTTATTCCTAGAGCTGTCACCTGAATGGTGCTAGGAACAAGTTTGAGCTCAGTTGCACTGGTTTCATCACTAACATTTGATTTTTGTGAAATGAAAGAGGGAAATATATTTTAAAGGCACTGGTTTCAGAGGCTCAGAGGAGTATTGCAGCTGCACAAGCAGAAAAGGGAAAATGTACTTTTTAAAGCATCGCAACCTTAATAGTATTTACAAGTATTTCATGAATATGTAGAAGTAACAACAAGTCTAGTTAAAACTTTCCTGGTTCTTAGCATGAAATCGTGGAAGCGCTGGTAAAGAATCCATTCTGTAGTGTGATGTTGGTTTTTTTATTACTGAACTAAGACATGCACACCTGGTTTACAAAACTTGTTTTGTAATGTGTCAGTTAACAAAGAAAGAAAAAAACTTTCTATGATTTTTGGTAGTAATTGCAAAGAGAAGCATGTGCAGAAGTGGAACAAAACAAAACTAACTTTTTTCTTATCCTGGATTACTACTGCTTGAAAAGAGTTTTCTGGTTCCTGACATTGTTCTGTCACTGAACCAGAAAATAAGTTTTGTAAGGTAATTGTTCTCCAGGTTCAGACATCACTCTGCTACAGGATTTCCTAGTTGGAAGGAATTGGTATAATCCTTAAAAGTTGCTAGATAGTTCTGTAGTATTTGTGGTGCATCTCCGCAGTGCACTGTAGATGCTGTTTGTCCTAGACTTCAGTGTGCTGTGGAGGGAGCTTTTGGTACTCACACTGTCTCAGTACAGCAGCATATAATGCAGCTTACACCATTTTACCTGAGAAAAACTGTAAAGTAACCTGTGCTGTATGGCACAGCTACCACAACTAAAACAATGTCACTTACTGAGCTACGTGACATTATAGAATTAATGTCATCAGAGTAGATTGATAATTTAGATGCTGGTTTTGCCTGCGTTGTCTAAACTTGATATGGGCAAAGTAGACTATTTTCTTTATAGCATTATTGAGCAACTGGTTTTGTATTTGCTATGTAGGCCCTGGCAGTTCAAGACCAAAGAATCTTTATCAAAGTAAACAAACAAACAGGTAAATTTTGTCTGTATGAGAAGCATCTTAAACACTCTGTTCCCTTTTCTGAGTGCCTTTGGGCACTCTGTTTCTGCCTGTTACCGTTCAACAGCAGCAGTATAATGGATTATTTAACCCTTCATAGAAGAGGCATTAGGGACAGTTTGCCTAGACTATCTGAATCTGTTATGTATAGATTTCCTTTGTGCCTTCCAAATTCCAGACTTTTTCTTGTAAAACTGAGATTCTTTGTTAATATCAGAAAGTAAATTTCCCTGTTGTTATGTACAGGTAAAGGCTAAGCCACAGAAGAAAAGACATTTCAAACAAAAAGAAAACTGCAAATATTAAAATGAGCAGCAACAGAAATAACTTCTAATTTTTCAGGATCAAGTAACATTCTTTTTTTGATAATGTTCCGTAGCCTTCGAGAGCACTTACTTGAGGTAGTGTCATTATGTTTTAGTACATGAGCACTAAAAACTCATTTTAAAGGACTGCAAAGTCTAACCTTTAGTTAACCTGATCTGCCTAGGTGAATTTTGGCCAAAATATTAAAGAGATGTCAAAGTTTGGTGTACAAACTTTTCCACCAGTCTGAATTTAACATTGATAATTATGCTCTTAGCACTTCCCGAGACAGACATTACCTGTATTGCTCTGGCCAAAGGCTGAAGAGAAAACATAAACACATATGCGTGCACACACATATCCCTCCAGCAAAAAACGTCCAAACACATAGAAACCAAAACAAAACCTGCCACCCTATGTAATTAACCTTTAAAAAGGAGAAATTCCAGTGATTTAAACTGAACTACTTGCAGGTTCTTGCTTTCTAAAGCTTTTTGCTGGGCTTCAAAGCAGTAAACACACTGGTCTGTTTCAGTTTTTTGGATTAAACAAAGAACTTCTGGCTTCCTTGAGGAAACCGTGTTTAAATGCATTCTAGTTGTGTCATACAATTATTGATGTGTGCAGAGTAGTAGATTACTGGTGTAGTCATCAGCTCTGAATGGCTCA
The DNA here is from genome assembly GCF_034619465.1 of Leptosomus discolor. NCBI lineage: Eukaryota > Metazoa > Chordata > Aves > Leptosomiformes > Leptosomidae > Leptosomus > Leptosomus discolor. Next base: position 95,788,842 of record NC_141391.1, on the reverse strand, counting down.
TTAGTCCTAGAGGAGAGAATGGTCTTCCACTGGATAAAAGGGTGCTTAGCCTTGGATGTACCTTAATTATTTTAGGGTGGCGTACTTGTTTTTTTGTTCTTAAGTCTGAACTGTAATCATCATTAATCAGATCAATGGTATAAAACTGGCCAAACGTAAAGCTCTCTGCAGCTAAATAAATGCAGCTACCTTTTGTATGCAGTTGCTGACTACATATCAGATCAAAGTAGGAGCTGTGTTGCCACCTAGTGAGAAATCTGTAGGTACACATGTTGACTTGGATAAACATAGGATATTACAGAGAGGAAAGAGAAGTAGGACCTGACTTGTAAGTTCATTTTCCAATTTTTCAGTTTTAGTTAAATATATGAAAGTGTAAAGCTACTGCAAGTTACCGTTTCCTGATAATACCGTGAAATCTAGTGTTCTTAGTTTTCTGATTCTTTACTCTTTGGGAGGAGGACAGCAATGTTCTATGCAGTTGGGATTTGACATATTGTCAAACATTTTAAGCCAATGCTGCTGTTCAGATGAGCAGTGCTGCTGTAATCTGGCCATTTGTTTCTATTGCTGTGCTATCAACACCGTTGTGCTCCTAAGTGTTTGTGCAGATACCCAGAACTAGCCAGAACTAGTCCAGTTGAAAAATAGCTCTACAGGGAGAGGAAAAAAGATTGTTTGCAGTCGGATCGATTCCTTGATTCTGGTTATTGTGCAGTTGCACAACCAGTTGCACAAGCATGGAGGGGAGAGACGGCACGGAAGGGGAGAATGAGTTGGCAGAAAAGAGAACAGTTGCTGCTTTTAATGGGGCTGCTAGTTTTACGTGTTTAGCAGTTAGTTTTCACTACAACAAAAAACAACCTGGGTAACTTTATGAAATGATGACCTTCTGGTCATTTCAATAAAGACGACCACTGTGACCTTACAGCTGAGCATTTTGCCAGTTCAGTGCTCCAGCCAGTGTGTAGCATTCTTTTACCCAATACACACCTTATATCTAATTGGTTTCCTGTTTTTTTTATTTTATTTTTTTTTAAAGAAGTTACAAAGCATATTCTGACAGATCTGCTGCTGCACATACCTCTTCCCTCTGTTAAAGAATTCATTGTATCACAAAATGTTTAAAAGTTGTGATTTGCAGTGTAATAAGGTGGTCTATGGTAATTGGGAAGGTGTTGGGTTTCAGACTATTGTGCAGTGCCACTTACTCCCACTGCATAACAGGTGGGAACATGGGATTTAATATATGGTTATCAGTAGTGAACCCACTTTCATAATTTGATTGATCATGGCTTGAGAGTCAATGACTATTTTCAGTTTCCTTTCATTAATTATTGAACACAAAGCAATGTTATGAGAAAGGAAAGCATTTCAGATTTTACAGCAGCTGTTCCAAAATGTCTTCAGCAGCAACTCTATTTCTGTTTGGGAGTCCAAACTTGTGACAGAGAGAACCCTCCTTATTCCTTTTTGAATCGATTTACGGAGTTTGTAACACTACTGATTATTGTGTCCCTGCTTGAGTTTGTGAAACACTTTTGAAACTGCCTCTTGGCAGCAGGGAGAGCTACTAACAGTGTTTTAAAATAGATTGTGCATCTAAAACAAAATAATTCAGAAAGTGTTGGTTTCACTTTTCTGTGTTTCCCGTCTTCTTCCTGTGTTCTCCTACCTCACTGAACCTGCTGTTGAGTATAAACTGAGAGGACACAGAACGTAGATGAGATATGGGCTTATCCAGTCTTTGTTCCTTCCTGAGAAAGACTAGATTTGATTTACTTTTTTTTTTTTTTTTTCGATGTGGTGGGTACTTTGTAAAGAGTTGCTAAGAATTATTATTTAATTAAATGAAAATAAATGTTTTGCCTCTAATTATCTGTAATAGGCAGCTGTTAATATTCTTTCAGGCATTCTTAAACATTTTTACTAGTTCAAGTTGATTCATTACCCAAAATACATGAACTTATTTATGATGCATTGCTTATTTGTATGGCAGTAAAAATGAGGAAGCAAGTAAAAGGGGGAGGGGGGGTTTGCTTTCATGGACACAACAATGCAAACCAACTTTACAGTGTCTGTCAAATAAGTGATTCTAGACAAGTCTGGTGAATGTATCAGAAGTCATGAGAGAAAAGTGTTTTTTCACACCGATTTTCATGTTCTTCATAGCTGATGGAGTATAGACAGAGGAAGAAAAATTACATTTTAATTGTTCAAGACACCCAGCTTCAGCTAAGAAGCCATTAAAATGTTTATATTTATGTCCAAACACTGAGAAAGAATAGAGTAGAAAAGGGAAGTTATTCAGAATTTAGCAAGCATCTATAAAGTATGTTTCCACAAAATGGAGATTTCCATAGGTTTCTGCAGGGGGGGGGGGGCTCAGAAACGCATTCTGGTTGTTGAGTATTAGCTGAAACTGCATTTTGCTTTTCTTTCTCCGTGTCATAGTTTTGTTTCCAAATGCTACAGTAGCATTAAAACAAAAGATACTGACTGGAGACAATTATCTCACATTGTCATTGTAATTGTTTGCTACCATGGTGTTTTTATCAAGGGCCATTCACAAGCTATATGTGTGTTTCTTTTCAGTATATGTTTTAAGCATGTCTGTCAAGGTACAGATTGATGATACAATTAAAGATTTGTTGACGATGGAGAGAAAGGTGTGTGCTGGTACTTGTACTTGTGTTTTACAACATCTTAAGCAGCTCTGAGTACTGGCTTCCGTGGTCTTACTTGCTTTCTCCTTCCATATTCCTTTCCTTTCTCTTGAGCCAGCTTCTACACTGGAGATTGCTCACTGGGCCATTTCACATTTTAAGACTGCATGATGCTGAGCCAGTGGTGGGAAAAAAAAAGAATTTTTTTTTTTTTTTTTTAACTGAGTTAGCACTGAAATGGTTTGATGTGTGGTGTGACAAGCTCCAGGCTGCTGCACAGTGGAACAGAGGGCAAGAATGTGTGTGGGATGAAGGGAGAAACAGCCAACAGTTAAATCAGCTTGGCTACCACAGAGCTTTAGCCACCTCAAAGTGCGTGGGAGGGGAGGCAGGAAAGCTTTTACTACTTGTTGAAGCAAGGAGTCATTAACTGGTCAGATGTATCTGTGTGATGAGTAGTTGGTCACATATCCCAGGAAGGCAAGCAGTGCGTTTTAATTAAAGAGAAAGGGGAGTACTCTTTCATGGAAGGAAAAAAAAAAAAAGGCTTTGGGGCAGAAACATCACTGTGGTTCTATAGTATTGGAGTTTCATTGCCAATGTCAATAAGGATGTTCCCACCTCCAGGTGCTCATTCCTGTTGCAGTATGTTGGCTCTGCTGAGAGCTTTTATGACATTCTTGCTATATTATTAGAATAATAAAGACTAAAAGTAATTTTCGCAGAGGAGCAAGAATGAGCAAACAGAGAGGCAATAGGGAAGCTTTTTAAGCTAGTATTGCCATGAAAGTTCACCTGGTTTTGGAAGTGTGACCTCAGGTGCAGTAAGAATGGTTAAACTTAGAGTTTGTTGTTGTGCAGGATGTTGTGTGATTGTTATGTGCTGTTTTGAGGCAGAGGTGTATAGCGATGTGCTCAGCTTGGAGGTAGTCAGCTCTTTTGGAGCCACATGAAGCATGGTGTCTAGTGCAGTCTTGGCTACTAGAATATGGAGCAGACCTGTATTAATGTAAGTGGTAAGTTTTTGGCAGTAGAAGGCTGCAGAGGCAGCTTCTGTTGGAAGAGGTTCAGGGCTGCCCTGTGCTGAACACAGCCGGTTCCAGACAGCTCCAATGGACTAAAGCTAAACCCATCTGCCATGGGTGTGATGCTTCTGTGAAAGTATATTTAAGGATGGGTAGGAAATGCTGGAGCGAGATGTAGGGAGTATGGAATAAAAAGAGGGAATAGCAAGATCAGAGGAGGTTCACCATGGCAGAGCAGATATCCCCTGCAGCCCGTGGAGGACCCATGCTGGAGCAGCAGAAAGATGTGAGAAGAAAGGAGCAGCAAAGAGGAACCACTGTGTACTGAGCATGACCCCCACCCCACGCACCACTCAGAGTTGGGGGGTAGAGGAGTCTGGAGTGAAGGAGTGAAGTTGAGCTTGAGAAAGCAGGGACGAAATCTGTTGGTTTATTGTTTATCTTTTTGTTTTCCTCTACCCAAATCAATAAGTATTTATCTTAACTGGTAATTAACTTTGTCAAGTAAGGCTATTTTTCCCACAATAGCAACTGATAAGCAATCTCCCTGTCTTCATCTTAACCCATGAGCTTTTTTTGTTCCTGTTCTTCATGTTTTCTACCGCTTAATGCTGCTGAGAGCAGAGAGTGAGCAAGAGCCTGCCTGGGTGGGAGTTAAGCAGCTAGCCAAGGCTAATCCACAAGACAAAACCCAAGGTATTTGTATAGTGAAACAGTTGGTGCTGAGGTCTCAGTGTCTGCCTTGTACATGCTTCAGGGGGTTACTTTGAACTAGGACTAGTCTGGCCTTGTGGCTTGTTCAAGACTGGGGTGCATCAGGCATGTTTCCAAAGCACGTCATTCAGTTTAGTTGTATCTGGAAGAATTCCAGTTGGAGTGGTCAGCAGCTTCTCTGTGATGCACACCAAAGGATGGTAGGTGAGAATGACACAACCAAATGAAAAAAACATATTGATTTCCTTTTAAAACTTAGTACTACAACATCTATTTAAATTACATCTAATCATATTCTCACTGTACAAAATATATAGAAGCATTTTAAGCAAGAAGTTTACTACTGATACAGATACTGTCATACCCAACCTGTGGCTGGAGAGCTAATCCTTTAAAGGACTGAACCTGGAAAATTGGAGTGCTGCATGTTTAAAAATTATGTCTGCATTCCATCTTGCTAGGAAACTTGATGCCATCTTTACCCAAAAAAGATGTGGCTGCTACCGTCTGTGCATGTCACTTTTAAGATGTTAAAATGGTGCTGTAATCCAGGCTGCTAGAAAGCATCTCATTCTTCCATGCTGTAGGATACCATGAGCATACTTTCAAAATATGTTCAGTATGTTTGAGATGTTTTAAAACCTTGGGTATCAGATTTCGAAAGGAAATTAGATGCTTGCCAGAATTGTCAGAGATGTGTAGGCTATTATGTAGTTAACTCCCATAGAAATTTTAAGTGATGCTCATGTTTTATATTTTCTATCAGACTAACGTGTCTTTCTTTACGATTATTTAGAGCAGTTATCTTTTTAGTGCTTCCTGCAATTAAGTTTCAGTGTTGCTATCCAAACATAAGGCTGTGTTTTCTCTGTGTGGTGATTATCACTGGGAATTCCCTTTTCCCTCTTAGAACTTTTGTGTTTGTTACAGAAGTCTGAACTTCCATGCCATTTTAACAACTTTAGTGATTCTCTCTAAATAATTAGTCATGTGTAAAATGGAAACACGAACGTGTCTCCAATTGCTAAAAAACCCCTCCAAGTTTTGTAAACAGACTGAAATTCTGGAATGTTTATTGGTAATGGTAGTGTAAAATGACAGCTTTTAAATGCTTTTCAGATTATGATGCGAAGTATCAGACTGTGTGCTAAGCAAGTTAAATGAAACACCGCATCTTTCTCCCTGTTTCCGGTTCTGTAACAATACCTTCCATGCAGTTGGCAGAGAAACTTTTAATGCTTGTGCTTTTAAACCTTGCTGTTCTATATATTATCCCTGTTGTCATTAACGTTTAATTTTGAAAGAAGTGCTGACAGAGAAGACTTAAAGAATGGACCGGGAAGTCATTTCTTCAGCCATATCAAGAAGAGAAAAATTAATAGATTAAGTGTTCAAAAAGGATTCAGATATGAAGTAAAACGGTCCAGCAATTAAAAGATGACTGTTTTAGATTCTAAGACCTTGCCTTGTCTTAGGGTATGTTCTTTTACCTAAATTGTGCTTACTATTGAAGAAGACTATTCTAAATGAGATACATAACCATTAGTAAACAATACATGTCACCTCTTGCTGCTTATAGCCAACTTACTCCATTGGCAGATTCTAGAGTTGTCGTGAAGCTGTTTGAGATTTTGGAATATGAAAAGCTTATTTTGATATGGGATGTGCAGGACCTTTATTACTACACAACATGGCTAAAATACTCAGCAGAGGTTTAGAAAACAGGAGGTAGCAAATAGTTTGTACGATGTTATGATCAGAATGATAAGTTACAGACAGTACGGTGGCTCATGAGATGATAATAATGGGATTTTTCTAAGGAAACCTTCAGTCATCTGCTTGCAGCCAAACATCTGCTTGGTTTTATGTTGTATTCAGAACTGGAGCAGTATCTGTAGGCACTCGGGATTTTAATTACCTCTTGAGGAACATGTGAAGATGAAATTTGATTCAGTCTGGTAAAAGCATTTGATAAAGGATAGAGTAGATGATGATGCCAATTTTTTGAGTGAAAACAATGAAATATGTGTGCCATCTCTGCCTTTTCTCCTCCTTCCCCTTTCCTTTTTACTGGTCTTAAAAGTGACACATTTTGACATTTGAGTCACAGTCCAAATGGACTTCAGAATTCATCATCTCTTTTCTGCCCTGTGGCTTTGTTGAATCAATGTGGTGTGTACTCATCTGTCTCTTTATACCTAGTTTTCTTCCTTAATAGGTCTACTGTTAAACAAGTCCCTGCTGTTTTTAAAATAGACTTTGTTCTGCTCTTAGCTCCAAGACTCCTTAGTCATACAAAGCCTCGTTCCATGACTTCTGTTCATTTGTTTTCCTGTTTGGAGATTTTATTTTCCACTTTCTGTTTCTCCTTCCTCTGCTACTGATGCTCAGTCTGTGAGCAATTGTTTCACTCATGCAATATTACACAAAGGAACAAGGTAAATGGCAGCATATATTTTCTTCCTCACAGTTCTACTTCCCTTCAAAATACAAATAAAGCCCACAAGAAATTAATATAGTAAGTGGCCAAAATAAACTATTTTGAACACAATTTTTACCCGTAAATAAAGCAGAACTTTTCTGTCGTTTCCTATTGGATTTTCACCTTGCTTTCTATCTAAAATAGGTATGAGATACCATGGTGAAGTGTGGTAGCATTGAAGTCATTATACAGTAAGAGACAAAATAAAACTGCTGTATTTTCTGAAGATCATAAACATTCATAGAATCATACAGTTTTCTATTCTCTTATGCTATCTGTTGGTATGGTTACCTGTCATCCTATTTAGGAAAGACTGGATGTGTACTTCAGGGAAAGACAAGGAGGACCTCACTGCCTAGAAAAGAGGTGGTAATCATTTAGTGTGGAATCAATGCCTAAGCGTGTTGGAAAGGAACATTACAGTACGGTTTTAGTAGTTACTCTGCATGAAGGTGGTGTAAAAACTCATGTGCAAGTTATTTTCAATACTGAAAGACACACTGCTGTTTTCTGACTTGATAGAATTTCATCTCTGTGTAACGGACAAATTTTACATTAATTTCTTTATCTGAATTTCTTCTGCATCAGTGAAAGACAGTTATTTGCTTCTTTTTGCTGTTCTGTTTGCACTTCCTAAGATGACATTACATAATGGTTTCTAAGGGGCCGCTCTGCTCATTTTTCTTTTAGATTGTATTTGCAAGGATGTGAGGGGGGAAGTGCATAGTGCAAGTGTAATATGAAACTTCTAGTAAGAAAATTTGCACTTTGTGAATCTAAAAATTTTTCTTGGTATTAAAATTCAGATGTTTCCAAATTCTGAGTGTTTCTTATGAATTTATGGATGGCTAAAAGATCGAAAGTCTAGCATAAATCTGAGTAACCTGTCAAATGCATTACATGAGAGAATGTTCATCTCACTGCTTATATTTTTTAATATTATTGATTCATGTTAGAAATGTAATAGGGCAGATGTGAAAATGGTGCATTTTAACTTTCTTTCTAGTGGAGCACAACAGTATGGTAAGCATTCTCAAACCACGAAACCGTAGTTGTATTTTTCCCATAATTCTATACGTAGGTCATTCTTGAACAGTGAACAATTGTATGGAAAGAGAATATAAAAGTAAAATGTCTACTTCAGAATACAGACTGATATTTTGCTCTCTTCTCGAATTATCATCAAGGCTATTCATTCAGGATTTTGCCATTTTTCTAGAATACTAGCGGTAAGTTAAAAGAAAAAAAAAAGTTTAAGGATGATTAAATAACAAAAATACCAAATAGTTTCAACAAAGAAGAAAGAAAATTAATTCAATGCAGTTTGTTTTTTTCACATTTCTATACTAGCAGAAGGTTTGGTTTGTGATCAGAAAAAGTAACAGTGGTGTTTGGTTAAAAACAAAATCTCTTAAGCTTTGAGAGATGTCACAGTGGTTTCTACTCTTTCTTTATTCACAGCAGTTTCTGCTTTTCTCCCTCTTCTCTAGAACAGAGATGGGGGCTAATATATGCTTGTGAAAATTTATGCAGGTGTCATTTCATATATTGTGATTTTTAAAAAAAATCGCTCTTAAAGAAGTAAACTGCAAGAAAATTAGACATAAGGAAAAAAACTTCTTTACTTATAAGGGTGATCAGATACTGGTATAGGTTTCCTAGACAGGTTACAGAGTCTCCATTCTTGGAGATGTTCAAAACCTCACTGGTGTGGTCTTGGGCAACCTGCTCTAATTGGCCTTGCTTTGAGCAGAGGGATTGGACTAGAGACCTCCAGGTTTTAATATATCCATGGTGAGGTGAAAGAGCCTGTCTTCTGTATTTGGAGATAATTTTGCAGTGATGTTGGATATTTAGGACGAAAATCTTGGTGTAGTCTGCATATGTGTATTAAAGGAACTTAATTACTGTACAGTTCTTCGGATTATGACCAAGGAGATCTTTTATTAATAGGTCAAATCAAGAAAACCTATTAAGTTTTGTGTGTTTATATTTTGAGATCTATGTGAGTGAGTTTTTTAACTTAATTTCACACTTAAGTTCTAAAGGAGAAGAATTAAATATCATCTTGTCAGTGTTCTTTATAAAGATGAAAAAAATTTATGAGAAATTTCAGTTGTGTACATCTTTTCAAACATTGTGTTCTAACTGTTTTCATTTTTTATTTGTATTCAACAGCTTGAGTATATAGCTAATATACTACCTTATTATCTTTCACAGATCTGAAGAGAGAAGCCAGTATTTGTCACATGCTGAAGCATCCTCATATTGTTGAACTGTTAGAGACATACAGCTCAGATGGAATGCTTTATATGGTCTTTGAGTTGTAAGTTTCCCTCCTTGATTTTACCTTTCTTTGTTGTCATTTGCTAAATAAAATCCTAAAAGTATATCTGCTTTCCCCTGCTTATTTTGTAGCTCAGAAGTCTCGAGTGCTATCAAAAAATTTGTTTCTGGAAGGTATGGGTTGTCCCAAATAAAAAAAGTTGTCACACTGGCTAAGTGGCTAACATCAAGCTGATTCTTCATAGCATGCTTTCTAAGGGCAGACATGCTGTTCATTGGTGGCTGATGTATCCCTAATAGGGTACACAAGAATGAGTTAAAAGTCTGCTGATAGTCATCATCTTTGGGTAACTGATAGTATTCTATTCCAGTTGTGAAGTCTTGTTTGTTCTTTCCCGGACTATTGTTTCTTTAGCACTGCTTTTCCTTTACTAGATAGGAAAGTAAAGCTTGTTGAAGCATTTAAGTATTCTTGTAAATTGATATACCTGTTCACATCATATGAAAAGAGGCATTTGTCTAAAACATGTGTTTTGAAAGCTTGAATGTAAGCGTTTGGTTAATGCTGGCATATGGAAGGATGAACAAAACATGACTTTTCAGCAGTGTTTTTTCAGCAAAACAGACTTTTCAGGTATTTTTAATTCACAAGGAGAAACGAACTGGGGAGGGGTGCAGCCCCTAAATCACCACATTCCTTCTTTGAAGAAAATTATTAGTTCTTTTTGAGTTGGGTTTTAGCTAACTGGGAAGGACAAAAACAGATATGCAGAATGCTAATTTGTGCATCTTCCATATTCGTGCTTCCTTCTCTGCTCTGCTCTGTACCTACCACCTTTTCTTTTTATGTTCCCCTTGTATGCATTCCTTGTGTGTCTGGGTGTATATATTTATACCTTTTTAATTTCTCTGATCTTTCTGCATTGTGTTTTCTGATGCATTTGGCCTACTTATGTTGGAGCGAGCCACATCATGCCAGGGTGTTAGGTCAAACTGGCATGTCTGCTAGAGCCAAGAATTTGACTTCAGATATGCACGTAAAAAAAAATCCTCACATGTTAGTTTTACCATTGAGTTAGAGAAAAGGTTAGGTGGTAACAGCAAAAAAAAAAAAAGTAGTATGTAAAGCTGAAAATTGTTGTTTGAAAGTCTTTGCTTTTTTTTTTCAGGTGAGTTTATAAACTTATGATTGTGTAAAATAGTTGTTTTATGCTTTCCTTTCTGTAAGTTTTGATTCAATACTGACTTTGGCTTTTATTTTGGAAATCCCAAAGCATGGACCAAGGGACTTTAATTATCCTATTATGAAATAATTATGTACACCTTGGGGAGACATACTGTGTTAATTAACAAGATTCTGAAATGGAAAAAAGGGTTTGCTTCTATTTTTACCATGCTGGTAGTTCAGACATATGATACAAAAGCAGTAATTATTTTTTAATGACAAGCCTATTATCCTTTATGTTTGTATACATAAAAAGTAAGTCTGAACAATTAGGATTACTGCACAAACAGTGTACCTGACTTCAGGCCACATGAAAGAAGGAAATATGAGGCTAAATTGTTTGAAGGATAATAATTCTTTAGCATCTCATATGTCCTTGTTTCTCTTGTACGCTACAAGACATCACTCTTTTGTAACAAACAGTGATAGAAAAATGAGACAGTAGGAACACCTGTGCTCAAAATGTAACAGGGAATGGAAGAGTTGTGGGCGGAATGAGTTATGCCGGAGGGGATGCTTTGGTAAAGTGATTCTACAGAATGATGTTTGCTGTGGAGTAAGACTGCATTGTCTGAGTTTGATTGGGTTAGTGGCATACTATATAATTGTGGCCATAATGAGAAACGTGTAGTTAGTAGAAAAGCACCTATGTATTTGAAGGTAACTTATTTTCCCTCATACCTTGTGTTATTACAACAAACTTGACTGCTTTGCAACAAAGTTCTGTCTACAGTAATAAAATATATTTTGTTAGGGTGTAGTTGTTCTGAAATGACAGAAAAGAGGAGGACAACACAGATCCATAGGAGATATAAGCCCAGCTGGTGATGGGCTATTTGTGGACTGGCAGATGCTTTGCATGAAAAGTAATTCAGGTCCAGCACATAAAATGCACGGAATAACGAAACCTAGAACTTTGCCATCAGTTGCACATAATTGATACATAGGTCCACTAGTCTTTCATAAGCTGTGAGCTGCCTGGAGCAGCTGCTATAATGACCCTGAATATCTTGCCAAATCTATTGTTACAAAAAAGTACAAGGTAAATAAACAAATGTAGCACATATCTGATGACAAAGGATTATACCACTCAGGGAAAAATACAGTCTGTGCCCAATTTTGAAAACTTTGCTTAAAATAAACATTTTTAAAATTGAGTCATAATTCATAGAAGCACTGGTGAACATGAACAGTAGCAATGAAGTTTAACACCAAAAATTAGCTATCTTTTTAACCACTATTTATAGAGAAATTCAAGCACTATTTAGAATGAGGCCGTTATATAATGTTACCAGTAGGTTGCCATCAACCGTATGGTGCTGCTGTAATAAACTGCATAGAAGCAGTTGGTCATAATAGATGAGGTTCCTGTGTAGAGTAAGAAGCAGACCTTGTCCCAGAAAGTCCTATTCTTAAAGTAAAATTATTATTTTAAAAGTATTTAGCTATTATTAAATCATAAATGAGAGACTGTGTGCCTGTGCCAAGTTATTTCCCACACACACACCCCCCAGCTGCTTCACAGAAGGGTAATGGACTCTTTCCATGATGGAAGGGATCCCTTGGAGGCTCTAGAGAGACCTTGCATCTGAGATAGGGCCAGCTCTAGTCTTTATCATACAGTCACAATTTTCTTTCCCGTTCTGTGGTGTTATTTGCTGACAGCTGTATATAGAATCATAGAATCATTTAGGTTGGAAAAGACCTTTAAGGTCATTAAGTCCAACTGTTAACCTAACACTGCCAAGTCCACCACTAAATCATGTCCCTAACCGCCACATCTACAGGTCTTTTAAATACCTCCAGGGACAGTGACTCCACCACTTTCCTAGGCAGCCTCTTCCAATGCTTGATAACCCTTTCAGTGAAGAAATTCTTCCTAATATCCAATTGAACCTCCCCTGGCACAACTTGAGGCTGTTTCGTCTTGGTCTATCACTTGTTACTTGGGAGAAGAGACCAACCCCCACCTCACTACAACCTCCTTTCAGGTAGAGAGCGATAAGGTCTCCCCTCAGCCTCCTCTTCTCCAGGCTAAGCAACCCCGGTTCCCTCAGCTGCTCCTCATAAGACCTGTTTTCCAAACCCTTCACCAGCTTTGTTGCCCTTCACTGGACACACTCCAGCACCTCGGTGTCTTTCTTGTAATGAAGGGCCCAAAACTGAACACAGTATTCAAGGTGCGGCCTCACCAGTGCCAAGAACAAGGGCAGAATTGCTACTCTAGTCCTTCTGGCCACATGGTTTTTGATACAAGCCAGGATGCTGTTGGCCACCTGGGCACACTGCTGACTCATGTTCAGCTGGCTGTTGACCGTTACCCCCAGGCCCTTTCCATCAGGCATCTTTCCAGCCACTCATCCCCAAGCCTGTAGCACTGCATGGGGTTGTTGTGACCCAAGTGCAGAATCCGACACTTGGCCTTGTTGAACCTCATCCAATTGGCCTTGGCCCATCGATACAGCCTGTCCAGATCCCTCTGCAGAGCCTTCCTGCCCTCAAGTAGATCAACACTCCCACCCAACATGGTGTCATCTACAGATCTAGTGAGGGCACACTCAATCCCCTCGTCTAGATCATTGATAAAGATATTAAACAGAACTGGCCCCAATACTGAGCCCTGGGGAACACCACTTGTGCTGGTCACCAACTGGATTGAACTCCATTCACCACCACTCTTCGAGCCTGGCCATGCAGTTAGTTTTTTAGCCAGCAAAGCGTACACCCATCCAAGCCGTGAGCTGCCAGTTTCTCCAGCAGAATGCTGTGGGAAACAATGTCAAAGGCTTTACTGAAGTCCAGGTAGACAACATCCACAGCCTTTCCCTCATCTGCTAGGTGCGTCACCTTGTCATAGAAGGAGACCACGTTAGTCAAGTAGGACCTGCCTTTCATGAACCCATGCTGACTGGGCCTGATCACCTGGTTGTCCTGTACGTGTGATGTGATGGTACTCAAGATGATCTGCTCCACAATCTTCCCTGGCACCAAGATCAGTCTGACAGGCCTATAGGTCCCTGGATCCTCCTCTGGCCCTTCTTGTAAATGGGCATCACATTTGCTAACTTCCAGTCAGCTGGGACCTCCCCGGTTAGCCAGGACTGCTGGTAAATGATTGAAAGTAGCTTGGTGAGCACTTCTGCCAGCTCCCTCAGTTACCTTGGGTAGATTGCGCCAGCCACATGGACTTGGGTTTGTTTAAGTGATGTAGCAGGTTGATAATCATTTTCCCTTGGATTGTGCGGGCTTCATTCTGCTGCCCATCCCTGTCTTCCAGCTCAAGAGGCTGGATACCCAGAGATCAACTGGTCTTACTGTTAAAGACTCAGCCAAAGAAGGCATTAAGTACCTCAGCCTTTTCCTTATCTTTTATCACTATATTTCTCCCCTGCATCAAATAAAGGATGGAGAGTCTCCTTAGCCCTCCTTTTGTTGCTAATGTATTGGTAGAAACATTTTTATTGTCTTTTATGGCAGTGGCCAGGTTAAGTTCTGGTTGGGCTTTGGCCTCTCTAATTTTCTCCCTGCATAACCTCATGATATCCTTGTAGTCCTCCTAAGTAGCCTGCCTCTTCTTCCAAAGGTCATAAACACTTTCCCTCCCCACCCCGCCTCGAGTTCCAGACCAAGCTCGCTGTTCAGCCAGGCCTGTCTTCTTCCCTGATGGCTTTGTTTCAGCACACAGAGACAGCCTGCTTCTATGCCTTTCAGATTTTGTTCTTGAAGAAAGTCCAGCCTTTGTGGACTCCTTTGCCCTTCAGGACTGCCTCCCAAGGGACACTGTCAATCAGTCTTCTAAACAGGCCAAAGTCTGCCCTCTAGAAGTCTAAGGTAGCAGTTCTGCTGGTCTCCCTCATTACTTCTCCAAGAATCAAAAACTCAATCATTTTGTGATCACTGTGTCCAATACGGCCTCCAACCAACACATCACCCTCAAGTCCTACTCTGTTCACAAACAACCGGTCCAGCGGGGCGCCTTCCCTAGTTAGCTCACTCACCAGCTGCGTCAGGAAGTTATCCTCCACACACAAGTGATCCATCATTAGTCTTGAGTTAACTGTGACCTTTTACCTAATACAAGCATGTAGTCAATAGAAGTACATCAGACCGGGTATTTTACAGTGTCAAAACAGACGAAAGCTGTCTTTTTTTCAAGTCTGTGCCTTGCAAAGAGCAAAATAACATGCAAAACTCTCACGCTATTTAAAAAATCCATTAATGAAATGGGATGCAATCTGGTTTCTTTTGTATTTGTTTGATAATGTGCTATTCTAGACAGTGTTGTCCGTGTCATGTGGTGTTTGCTTGGCAGTTCATGCATGTTGGGGTGAGGCAACTGGTTTTACATAGAATGCTGTTTTCTGTTTAGTATATAATGGTAAATTTTGCTTTTATATTGTATTGCTTATTACATTTTTTTTTCCAATTTGGTATTTATCAAGGAGAATACTTTGAGAAGGGTCCGTTACGTGCAATATTTCTAAAACAAAGCAAATATTCCATTTGAAGTGTCTGAAAACCACATTTTAGACCTAGAGTACATTATATGTAGTTTATCCTCAGTATAATCAAAGTATGTGGACCAAGAGTACTTACCTTTCATGCTGAAGAGCTCAGGTACATGAGTAGTGAGTGAATTGCAGATACCTTAATATCTGGTCTTTTGCAGAATATTGTCTTACTGCCATACCTAGGTGGTTTTGATTTTCTTTCATGCATTCTAAGAGAGATTTATCTCTTAGGACATTAGAAGAGCTGATCTTATTTAGATTTGCCAGTTAGGCTAGATATCTATATATATATAGTTATATACATACAACTGTGCCATTTAACCTAGCTAACATGTTAAAATGCTTTAGTTATAAAATCTCAAATTCATAAAAGCAGTACTTTAAAATGGTTGCAATTACTCAAGTTTACATTAAGCTTAAGCTGATGAGCATTTAACCGACGGTGCATTCAATTATGCAGCTTCGTTGAAGGGTTAAGAAAAAAAGAAGGGGGGAAAACGAATGCTATCTATTTATTCTGCTTTGTACAATACTGTGAAATTGCACAGCTTCTTAGTGAAAACTTTTTTTCATTATTTTCCTTGATCATGTTAGGATTCCAGTTATGGTTATGTTTTTAAATGTAGTCTCACCTTTAGTCCTTTGTCTTTTATATGACTTTACTGTGCTTCTGTTCTTTCATACTTGCATCATCTAGGATAAAAATGTCTTAAATGTTAATTTTTAAAAGTAAAATCAAAACCAACTAAAATAAGAAAATAGGTTCAGTCAGATGCTTCTTAGGTTTAAAGTTTGGGCCAGACTTTCAAAACATCAAACAAAAGGAAAAACTTTCAAATTCCTTTTGAAAGGCTTACAATACACTTAGAGAAGTCATTAACTTAGAGATTGTGTCTCTCCTAACTTCAGGTGTTTAAAAATTATACTCTAAATCTGAGGCATGTCTGTACATGCTGTTTTGTGCTGTGGACTGAAAGAGAGCCTGAAGTGATTAACTCTAATTTTAAATCATAGAATCATAAAATAGTTTGGGTTGGAAGGGACCTTTAAAGGTCATCTAGTCCAACCACCCTGCAGTGAGCAGGGACACCTTTAGCTGGATCAGAGCCCCGTCCAGTCTGACCTTGGAAGTTTCCAGGGATGGGGCTTCTACCACTTCTCTGGGCAGCTTGTTCGTGTCTCACATCCTCATTGTAAAATATTTCTTCCTTATATCTAGTCGAAATTTAATCTCTTTCGGTTTAAAACAATGACCCCTTGTCCTATTGCAACAGGCCCTGCTAAAAAGGTTGTCCCTGTTTTTCCTGTAGGCCCCCTTTAAGTACTTGAAAGGCCACAGTAAGGTCTTCCCAGAGCCTTCTCTTCTCCAGGCTGAACAACCCCAACTGCCTCAGCCTCATAGGGGAGGTGTTCCCTCCCTCTGATCATTTTTGTGGCCCTCTTCTGTACCCACTCCAGCAGCTTTTTGTCTTTCCTGTGCTAGGGACCCCAGAGCTGAACACAGCACTCCAGGTGGGGTCTCACCAGAGTGGAGTAGAGGGAGAGAATCGCCTCCCTCAACCTGCTGACCATGTTTCACTTGATGCAGCCCAGGATGCGATTGGCCCTTTGGGCTGCGAATGCACACTGCTGGCTCGTATTCAGTTTTTCATCTACCAGCACCCCTAAATCCTTCTCCGCAGGGCTGCTCTCAATCCACTCATCGCCCAGCCTGTATTTGTGCTTGGGGTTGCCCCAACCCAGGTGCAGGACCTTGCACTTGGCCTTGTTGAACCTCATGAGTTTCACATGGACCCACTTCTCGAACTTGTCCATGTCCCTCTGGATGACATCCTGTCCCTCAGACTTGTCAACCGCACCACACAGCTTGATGTCACCTGAAAACTTGCTAGGGGTGCACTCGATCCAACTGTCCATGTCATTGATGAAGATACTAAACAGTACTGGTCGCAGTATGAACCCCTGAGGACACCACTCGTCACCATTCTCCATCTGAACATTGAGCTGTTGACCACTACCCCCTGGATGCAACCATCCAACCAATTCTTTATCCACCAAACAGTCCATCCATCAAATCTGTATCTCTCCTATTTAGAGAGAAGGATGTTGGAGGGGACTGTCCAAGGCCTTAGAGAAGTCCAGATAGATGACATCCGTAGCTCTTACCTTGTCCACTGATGTAGTTACTCCATGATAGAAGGCCACAAGATTGATCAGGCAGGACTTACGGAGTCATAGAATCATTTTGGTTGGAAAAGATCTATAAGTTCATCAGGTCCAACCATTATCCTACCACTACCAAGCCAAGCCCACCACTAAAACATGTCCCTAAGCACCACATCTATACGTCTTTTGAACACCTACAGGGATGGTGACTCCACCCACCTCCTTGGGCAGCCTGTTCTAGTATCTAACCACTCTTTGAATACAGAAGTTTTTCCTAATATCTAATCTAAATCTCCCCTGGCTCAGCTTGAGGCCATTACCTCTTGTCTTCTCATTAGTTACTTGGGAGAAGAGACCAACACCCGCCTCACTACAACTTCCTTTTAGGTAGTTGTAGGGGGCAATAAAGTCTCCTCTCAGCCTTTACTAGGCTAAACAATCCCAGTTCCCTCAGGCGCCCCTCGTAAGGTATGTTTTCCAGACCCCTCACCAGCTTTGTTGCCCTCCTCTGGACCCACTCCAGAACCTCAACGTCTCTCCTATATTGTGGTGCCCAAAACTGGACACAGTACTGAAGATGTAGTCTCACCAGTGCCGAGTACAGGGGGACAATCACCTCCCTACTCCTGCTGGTCACACTATTTCTGATACAGGCCAGGATGCTGTTGGCCTTCTTGGCCACCTGGGCACACTGCCGGCTCACCATGCTGGCTGTCTCACAACACCTCCCTGTCCTCCACTTGCCTTAGCACAGCTTCCAGGAGGATCTGTTCCATGATCTTCCCAGATACCCGACTGCCATGACTTTTCAAATATCATGGAGAGTGGCTTGGTAACTGTATCAGCCAATTCCCTCAGGGTTCTGGGATGCATCTCATCAGGTCCTATAGACTTTTGTATGCTCAGATTCCTCAGGTGGTCACGAACCTGATCGTCTCTTACAGTGGGAGCGACTTTGCTCCCGCAGTCTCCTTCTTGTGGTCCATCCACTCGAGAGATGTGGGAAGAGAGGTTGCCAGTGAAGACTTGAGGCAAAAAAGTTGTTGAGTTCCTCAGCCTTCTTCTCGTCCATTGTTACCAGTTCACCAGTCTTGCTTATTGAGGTAATATAAAATTGAGGTAATAAAAAAAAAATAAAAAAAAATAATAAAAAAAAAAAAACACTTTCTTTGACCTTCCTTTTCTGGCTGGCAAATATGTAGAAGCCCTTATTATTCTTTGCATCCCTTGCCACTTTCAGCTCCATCCTTAAGGCAACCAAATTCCACCAAGTATTAAATATTCTGATCTCAAACTCTTTGGCATACAGATTTTTTTCTTTTTTTTTTACTTGATAAAACCCATGTTTACATTGTGTTTGTATTGGGGATTTTTTGTTATTTTTTTCAGTGTGTTATGCATATGCAGTACATCAAAGTCTCGTTACTTGTGGACAGAAAGTTTAGGCAATTCGCTGGTCTGGATATGCTGTTTCTCTTTTGTACCTAGCCTGTGAACTATTGACTGATTACAGCCAAAGGAAGTGATAGAGAATTTAAAGCTAAATTATGTTTGAGTAAAGAGATACCAGATTTTCATCTTACCTTTGTTTAGTATTTGTCGATTTCATTCATTTGATGGACAGGAATTAACAGGAAACCAGACTTCATTAGTTTTAATGCTTAAAGAGCAATCTTTGGGGGTTTCCTGTTGACAAGGACAGATTTAGAAATCAGTATTTTTATCTTGGATGAGATCTTGGCTCTTATTTTATAATCGGCAAAATTTGGCAGAGCAACTGAGAATTCAGACCATTGACACATTGATACATTGAAATTTTGGCATTTATTATAACTTTAATTATCAAGGGCTATTAAGTTGCATTATTTTAGCAAAGCTTCAGAAGACCCATTTTTAAGCAAAATTAACTCTTAAAAGTAAATATAAAATGTTAATGTGTATACTTGTATTTTCAAGAGTTTATATAAACATGAACTAATTCTCACAGCATTGCTATGAAGCGAGTATTTTTGTATGGCCTCATGATACTGGCTGAGATATGGAAGTTTTAACATTAAATTCAAGTACGGATTAAAGATTTCAGGTTAGGTACAGTACTGCTTTTATATTACCACCAAAACCTGTGCTTTTTAAGGATGCATGTGTTCCTTCTCTTGTGCTATTTAATAATCGGGTTGGACCATTGCTATGAAAACACTAGTAGAAAATTGCTTCCAAGCATACCTATTTAGATTTACTTATTCCCCCTAAGATCATCTTTTACACTGTGATTTAGGTTAAGTATTGCTCAGTGAAGTTTGTCCATTGTTTGTGACTAAATGGAATTGAGTAAGTTTTTAAAGAATGCTGAAATTCATCTCTTGGCTGCCAGCGAAGTTATAGAAATGTCTTAATCTGAAGTACTGAGAGGCCTCTAAACAGATGCTGGTAAAGTAAACTTGGAAACATCATTTAATTATCTGGAATGAGCTAAGCCCTGGATGCATGAGCAACATATGGGAAATAAGAGTTTCTGTACTTTTTGGTCTTAATTTTCAGAGGTTACTACATAGGACTTCAAGAAAAGTTACATACTGTATTTTTAAGTTAATTTATGGCAATTTATTTGTAGTAAATGAAGATGGCAAGTATATAAAAACTGTCCAACTGAAGGAAAAAATGCCATCATGCACAGACCTTTAACATACATGGTACAAAACTCAGGAAACTCAGTTTCGATCAATATGCCAAGTTTCTTCTTTTTTTTTAAAGTAATATCTCAATTCCGTAAAGCAGTGCTTCTCAACCTTTCTGATTCTTCCTCAACGAGTTAAATTGTAGGCTACATCTTATTAGGTCAGCTGCAAATTCAAAGCTGTTGTACCCCAGTATTAAAATGTAGATCTCTTCTGGAGTATGCTGTCTATTCTTCAGAGTGATTATTAGCCTCAGAACAGATTTCTTCATTGAATGTAGCTCAGGAGTAAACTTTCTGGGCAGGTTGCAATTTATCATCAGCTTTGTGCAGAACAGTAGAAAAATTTTCAAGGCTCCAAGTAGCACTGGTCAGAGCTAGGGGAAAGAAACATTTATCCAACGGGCTGTGATTCAGGCACAGCTCTGCTGAAAATATGGAAAAATCAATAGTACAATATGGGAAATTGGAGGGCATAGTTCATACCGATACCCAAAACAATTCAGATGTGGTGATGTTGTCTGTTAACTCCCTGTTCAGAGTTGCTCTAGCTGGTACTGTCGGTGTAAATACCATAAACTGTCCCAAGTCAGTTTATGTAGTTTCCGTGAGTGCCCTCTACTGGTATCAGATGGGTCTCTCTCAGATTATGAGTGTGCTGTAATTTTACAGGGTTTTTTGTGTCTTCCACTTGTGTCTTCAGCATGTATATATCTCGGTGTGTTTATTTTAGTGGATTTTTAACTTACCTTAATTTTCTTATTTTTATATTTTTCACATGCCTAATGCTGATAGTCCTCGCAAAACCTGGAGACTTCCTGAACTTTTCATTTCATCAGTATCTCAAAACTAATGGTCTTATATCACAGAAGCCTTTCAGCTTCTGCAAAGTCATCTTTTAAGTGGTTGTGATATTGCTGAGTTTTTAGTCTGTTAAGGCACTGAATTTTCTGGGGTTTCTTATAACTGAGGCTGACTCTTGCTTTTGCAGCCCCAGGTAGATAAAAGTCTCATAAGATTTTCAGATAAAATTCGACATTATTGGAGTGATGCAAACCCTATTTATACATGGAGAAAAATCTGCTCTTGAAACAAGATTTTGTTTTGAAAAAGTAATCAGTTGAAGTCAGAGATTAAAATGCACCTGACACATATTTGTCCTTTGAGATCAACAGAGTTCGTCTTCATGGAATAAAACTTTCTAATATTACTGCTCACAGTCTGTAGCAATTTTTGATATCAACATAATTTAAAGTAATTGAAAAATATTTGCAAAAAAAAAAATCAAACGGCCACTTACTGTTACCAAATTTGAATTAAAAATGCTGGTATGTGTAAAAGGGAGGTAGAAAAACATGTTAAAGACCATTCTGATTATAAACAGGTCGTTCAGTAGAACAGTGTAAAGGAATTACACTATTGGCTCAGTGTCTTAGCAGCTATTGATACTGCTAAAAATCTTGAGTGCCTCTGGATGTTTATTCATCTGTAGTTTATAACAAAGTCAGAGTGAAATTAGTCTTCTAAAGGCTTCATGAGAATGACACCTCCTAATTTTTTGCAGTTAATCATATGTTTTGTATTCTACAGTGCTTGGTGTTGCTCAGGTTTCAGTTTTATTTCCCATCTAGATGAAACAAGTTGCTGGGAGGAAGCACTGAAAGGGA
Source organism: Leptosomus discolor (assembly GCF_034619465.1). Classification (NCBI taxonomy): domain Eukaryota; kingdom Metazoa; phylum Chordata; class Aves; order Leptosomiformes; family Leptosomidae; genus Leptosomus; species Leptosomus discolor. The sequence continues at coordinate 95,767,426 of NC_141391.1, read as the reverse complement.
GATTGATACGAGGGTTTTTTTTTCCAGTGAGCTAGCTAAATCCAGATTTATGCTGTTCTCATTGAACCTGACCCCATTGCTGCTATACCGTACTATGTGTAGTGCAGCACAGTATAGTCTCTGTCTGAGTGATATTCAGATATGTATACAGACTAGCTGTATGAAATTGAGCAAGGCAGAAAAACTACTGGGAAAAAAACTACAGAGGAATATATTGATGCAGTGATGCGCAGTCATGGTTTGGGAATATGGGTTTCTGATTTGTGGGGCATGTTAAATCCAGAGATGGTGCCAGGTGCTGAAATAACTGGCCAGGAAATTTTTTTCCACTTACTTAAATGAGTGTGCATTTCTTTTGGTCACTAGTCTCTGTTATTGTTGTCAGTGCTCTATCCACATGACCGCATATTTTGTATGGTTGGATTTATTTGGGAATTAAAGCTTCTGCACATTGCTTGTGACTCCTTAAGCAGAAGTTTTGCATTGCAGGTGTGTAACAAAGCAAAAGCGATTATACGCTGACGTTCATGATAGCTTACCGAAATGGCCCTGATAACGTTGGCTTTCTAGATACCTTGCAAATTTTGATTTATTTTTTCTCCCTTAAGTCTTCTGCGGAGAGAAAAAAGAAAAGGTGTGAAGGCTGAAAATCACATGTTACGATCGATATCTTTGCAAATGCCCTATTAAGCATGAATTATAATACGTGATTTTTTTGTTGTTCCTGTTAACTCTTGCGACTCTCTCCTTGCCCCATCAAGCAATGAACATTTTTACATCTAAATCTGCCTTAGGTTACTTACAGGAGAAAGAAAAGGAGGGCAGTTACGCCACACCAAGTGCTTTGGTTTTAGAGAGGTGGTAGTCTAATTTTAGCCTAAGAACTATTAATATACATGCATCTGGAAGTGTTATACTACTCATTGTGGGAAGGTAGGTTATCAGAAAGACTGAAGTCAATGAGGGAGAGAAGGTACAAAGTATCAAGTATCAGAGCTAGTGATACAGTATGTGTGCTGTCACTGTTTTCAGGTGCCTTCAGTGAGGCTGTGAGGTGTAAAATACCTTCTTGGCTCCTTAATTATCCTTATGAGAATGCTAACTACAAGGACGATACTTCATTTCTAGAGTATTGTTTAAAGTCATCATTTAAAATTCAATTTGAATAAGCTTTTTTTGTATAACTACATATGATTATATATTATTATATAGAGAGTTGCACTTGTAATGCTTTTAAGAACACACTTAACGTAATGTCATGCCTTAATTGTTAACTTGCAGAGCCTTCTTGTACAGGGCATTGAGTTTCTGCTGTCTTGCACACTGTGTTCAATGAGCAGTTTAAGCAATAGAAGAAACGTTTGGTTTTGCTAATGTTTTGAGAAAACTGTTACATGACCTGAGGAGCATAAAGCAGTTAACCTGTGGCAAGCCGTATTCTATTAGATTACTTATTAAATGCTGATTTAGTTAGTAGTGCGGTGTACATGTATCCAGAGTATTTTATGTAGCATTTATATAAGTGGAGTAAATAGATTTTTTGGAGCATTTTTGTGTCATTGATTGTAGTTATCTGTCTTAAGCATTTTTTTCGTCTTTTTATCTGCAGTATGGATGGAGCAGATCTGTGTTTTGAAATTGTGAAGAGAGCAGATGCTGGATTCGTGTACAGCGAGGCTGTAGCCAGGTATGTATAGTAATTTTGATTAATACCACAGGATAAATGGAAAAGAATAGAATGTGCTGTTGTATAGTCTGGTAGCTAAAAGTTGGAATACTATAAATAATCCTGTTTCCACAGTCCGAATGTTTATTACAATAATTAGCATAATAAAAGTAGAATTTTGGAGCATTTTGTCATTTACTAGTTGTATATTTGGATGGGATTATTGAATAAAATAGTATTTCACATCCAGTACTTAATTCTCTGTCTTTGCCTTTTATGGATCTCTCATACGATGGCACTAGGTGACTTGAACCTGACAGGTGTGAGCTTTAGTGCTCTTGCTAGATGGAGTCGTCCTTTTTTTTTTCTTTTTTTGTAAGACTTTATGGTCACTTCAGCTTTTCACTTGGAAGGTAAACTAAAATCAAAAAGTCTATGTAATTGCAGAAGGACATCAAAACCCAGTGGCATGATAATTGAGCTTGAAGCTTGCTTTTCTCGACACTAGATATTGTAGCATCATAGAAGCCAGGTTGGAAGAGACATCAAGAGGTCTCTATATCAACCTCCTGCTCAAGGCAGGGTCAACATTGCATTTGGATCATGTTGCTCAAGTCTTTGTCCAGTGGGGTCTAGAAAACCTCCAAGGATGGAAATTCCACAGCCTCCCTGGGCAACTTAATCCCTTATGTTCCTAGAGAAAAGTGTTTCCCTATAACCAGCTGGAACCTCCAGAGGACCAGGATTGCCTCCCTTAGCATACTAGGGCTCTGCCTGATGCAGCACAGGATGCTGTGGCTTTCTTGGCTTTCTAGTGTGGTCAGTTATCTATTAGGGGATCCTTTGGAGACAAGGGAGAAAGAAGTTAGTCTTCAATCTGCATCAAGCAAGCCAAGATCTTACTTGGTTCTATCCCTTTCTGGATAAATCAGGTACTGATACTCACTTTTTTCCTTTCTGTGTTTTGTTATAAAAAGCCTGAGGGGTCCTGACTTCTTTGTCATATGAAACAGAATTATTGAACATTTGAAACCTTACAAAATGGAAAATGCAGATTTTTCTTTTCTAATTTTCCTTGGCTTCAATTAGAATAACCCTCAAAATTTAGATTTTATTCATTATCATAAACACAAACTACTGAACTCTGTGTATTTAAGGTTGAGTTCATTGATTAGTTTTATATAATTGGACTCTTAAAACTTAGTTTATTGTATGTGTACAGTAATTTTTCCTGCAGGTTTGTCATGTATGCTGTCTTTGTTTTTTCAGTCATTACATGAGACAGATATTGGAAGCTCTACGTTACTGTCATGATAATAATATAATTCACAGGGATGTGAAGGTAAGGGCTTTTAATTCTATTTTTTTTCCACCACAATAGTACAAACTACTGAATTTTAATTTCTGTAATTTAGAGGAAGGGGGAGGATGCAGAAAAGGAAGCTATATTTGCTGAGTGTGTGTTTACTCTTACTGTGTCATGTAAGATTAAAGCCCATCTCTAATTCCATCAATAGAGAACATTTAGGAGGTCTTTATTCACAGATTACATATGCATTTGATTGCAACTAACTTTGAAAATCAGCTAATTTCTAGGTTTTGAATATTCATATGAAATGTGCTTGCTTTTTTTTTTTTTTTTTTTTTGCTAGGAAAATGTGTACAGAAATTAAACTGGAGTTGGTAGATTAATGGCATCATTTTGACGCATAATGACAGTCTTCATCCAAACTAAGATTTCGGAGAGATGCACATGTTTAAATGCTACAATATTGGTAGTATTATCTACTTTTTGCAAGCAGTCTTAAACTTTTATTATTATTAAAACTTCTCTAATACAAGTTTGGGAGGAGAAATACAGTGTTGAAGAACAGTGTATGTACATAGTCTTTTTGTTCTGATGAATTTTGTACTGTTTCTATGGATATTTATGGAACTAGTTTATCCCAAAGTACCGTAATGTAAGTAATTGAGAGTTTTAACCGAAGTGGATTTGACTCTCTTCAGTTTGAATATACATATTCTTCGTTAATGTCATTGTCTAAGTTATACCTACTTGTTTTCTGTAAGAGTTTGCTTTTATCCTAAGTGAGTCAAGCTCAATAGGAATTAATGAAAATTCCAGTGAGCTCTGATGGCACAGTTTGAGAAGTGAATCTTGGATTTTAGTGACTAGAGAAGATAGAGAGAGAATAAGCTGTTCTTCAAATTCCGGCAGGTGATCTGTGAGTGAAGAGAGTACAGACACTGAACTGATAATTTTCATTTGAGGAGTTGTTTGGTCTTGCGTATACAGACATTGCAGACCTTTCCCAGTCTCTTTTTTGTTTCCTTCTAAAATCAAGAAAATTATTCCATGTGATAGGCTTTTTTTTTTTTTTTTTTTTTAATGTTTGGTATTATATTTAGCAAATTCTAAAGACGGCCTCTTAATTGCTGGTACAATATCTCACCTTGTTCCGTCGTGAAGGTTCTAGATTCTTTTAATTGTTCATTTTTGGTACCGCGTGAAAATTTCAGAGTAACGTCATCTTTATGTTGCTGTGTCTTCCTGAAAGCTGCACCTGTTTTTCTTGGACCATGCTCTTGAAAGAAAGCAAATTTCAGTTTCAAGGGCCTTTGAGTGTAAATGGGAATTAATTTTGCAGCTTATCCAGACTCCGAAAATTTATAATCACTGTTTTTATTAAATACCATCTTTAGAAATAAACCTGTTCGATTACTTGAGTGAGTAAGAATTTTTAATGTATCAGTCCAAAGTAATGTAAACCAACAGTGTTTCATTTTGGTAAAAGCAGTGCAGAAATATAACTGTAGTGTTTGGGTGTAGAACATATTAAGTTAACTGCAATATCCCAGCTCTAGATGTCACTGTAGACATTGTTTTGAAAGGAAGTAGACTAAATGACCAGTTTCCAAATTAACAGAATGGGTGAAAGTAAATTAATAAAAATCTCTAAGGTTGCTTCAGTCATACCACATTTTTTCCCCTCTTAAGCTTTCTCTGAATGTTATTTTGAACTGCAAAATGTTTGATCGTTATCTGATGCACAGGAAAATTTGCACCTTAGAGTCCCTGTAAGAATTAGGTGTCTTTTAGCCACTTTTGTGCTCCCTTAGCTCTTGACTGATTAGGAAGAGTTAGATGGGAATACTTCAGTTTGATGTAGTCTGGTGCCAGAAACTTCACCTGACTTCTGCAAGTGACAAGATCTACCAGAGCTTCTGGAGAACTACGACTGCAGCCTATGATAAACTCCCATATGCCCCAAATTCACCTCCAATGACAGAATCAACACGTGAAAGCTTTTACAAGATGGCCTGTAGTTGTCTTAATTTCCTTCACTGCTCTGTGAGACCAGACATTTCTTGAGCCGTTGTATGTCATTTGACCCCCTTCAACGTTGCTTAAAGGCTTTATAATCAGTGACAATTGCACCTTTGCTTCACCTTCAGTTAATGCGATCCTGCATTAATTCACTGCTTGGAAGTTGGATTGTAGGATAAGGAAAGTAGAAAAAGCTAATACAGGAAGACGGAAAACTCAGGACAGCTATGAATCAGAAATGTGAATGTCAAAAACTTTTTCCTTCACCACATCACTTATTCGTATTCTGCCAACCTAGTAATATAGGACTTAGGCATTCCTTTTATTCTTTCAGAACCTTGCTGTGTCAGAAACACCCAAAAAAGAAGGCTACCAAAAGCAGCAACATTGAAATGGGCTCTTTTCTGATATAGAATGTTATTACACAGTAGTTCATATACAGAATTATCTTTATATAAGAGAACAAAAAAAGGGAAGTGGGAGTAATGTGGGTCTGAAATGAGGTGCTTGTCATTTTCCATAAAACCCTTGCTAGAGTTCAAGTACTATTTGTCACTGAAGTCAGCTACTTTCTCTTGAGCTGTCAGCATTAGACAATAATCAAAGTGGTTTGTTAATACAATTGTTAAAAAGTGATGACTGGGAGATGACCTTTAAAACAGGACAAAGAAGCAGGAGAAACGTGGTTTATCTCTTTCTTCCAAATCTCCTCTTCACTATATTCTGTCCTGCAAAATAGTGTTTTCTCTTACTTCACCTTCAGGAATAAGAAAGTATGATTTCTATATAGTTTGAGTGCTTGTGTATGTTTCTTTGCTAAATAAAATGATTGGTGTACAACTGGAGTCAGGGCAAGCTTCTTGGCTAGACGTAAACATCCGCAATTTTTGTTATAGGTTTATCTCAGTAGGTATGAATACTTGTTTCCAATGTGCGATCATCTACATAGGTAAAACTGCTAAAGCAAAAATATACAGATTCTGCCTTCTCTGCTGTTAAGATTCAGTTCAGTATTTCTGTCACTGGAAGTAAAAAGACTTTTTCCAGAGAGTAGTACTAAGCATTATGCACTGTGGTGTGTCTCATACACAAATCTCAGTTGGTCCAGATGACTTGAGACTTGATCTGTGGATAGATTTGCATGTTGGTTTATGCACTATACAGAACTTAATTAACCATATGAATTCTGAGAGTGCACTGAGTTTCCACTTCTGTCTTTCATTACCTAAACTACTTGTAGTTAGGCACTTCAAGTTTTGCCAGTAGAGTTCGAAACTCTTATGCTTCTGCTTTTAGGTATATCTAGAAAATGAGTAAGGCTTTTACATATGTGTTTGTGTGTGTTTAGGTAAGTATATTCAATATAAAAAATAACTGGAATAGAAGTTGTTCTTTAAGACCATCTTCTCTTTCCAATCTCTGAATATCCAAAATGAGAAAATCTGTTGCATGTTACTTTCCTTCTGCTCTTTTCACTTTAGCTTGGAACCTCTTCTGTTTTTTTGAGGGACAGTCAGTAATAACTGATGCTTTTTCTAGAAAAAAGTAGTTTTCTAGAAGTTATTAGATCCTTGAGATCCAGTAGCAAGTGCTTTGTGAGGATTTTGTTACATATTAAATTGTTAATAAGGCTGCAAAATCAATAGCAGAGGTAGAATTAAGGTGTCCTATTTGGCCATGTTTTTCTAAGGAGCACTTCTTCATTCAATGCAGAAGTTAGGAGGCTCCAGGAATAAAGCTTTTGGTATTTTTTTCCTTCATGTTTCTTCAGGCTGTACTTTTTTTACCCCGTTTGTGTCCGCTCCTGAACATATGCTTCCTGTCCTGGAGTCCCCATTCTTGTTTTGTCCTGCCCTTTTCCTAGTGTACTGTTAGCTGGCTGCTGGGTGTTCAGAAGCCATTTTGCTGGGAAATGTATTTGTGCTGCTTGACCTACTTAGAGCTCAACATCTACGTGCTTTCTGTTCAGAAGTTTATATATTCCAGTCATTTTCCTAGCCAGTCAGAAAACATCTATCTTCTGGTCAATGAGGTGGCCACTCATGCAGCACATTTGAATGGGTTAACCAGCAAGCAGACGGACACTTGCAGTCTTTTAAACTGCTTTGCAAACCATGTGCTGTGCATATTTGCCTTAGGATTTTATGTTCCCTGCTATGGAAATGGATTCTTTTATTTTTTATTATACAATTCACAAGTTATTTGCTGACTTCTGATTTGGCAGCTGTATGTCTAAGCAGTGCAAGAAGTTTAATGCATGAGCTGTGTTTTGCTGAAGTATTTCTCTGTCCCTCCCTCATGCCTTTCTGATTTGAGGGATTTTTCCTCCATGAACATCATCTTGAACAGACTACATAGGACGAAAGTAAAGTATACATCATTTTTTGGGTACTATGTAGAAAATGGTGGAATGGGGTCTTGCTAAGAGTCTGTCACAAAATTATATTTTATCAGTAGTTCCCAAAGCTTCATATGTTTTCTTGGCTTTTTGATGAATGCTGCACTTACTGGAAGAGTACAAAAAGAATGACTTAAGCCTATGCTATCATCAAAAACTCTGTACTAAGAAAAACAACCACAGGCAGGCACTCTGCTGAGATATCCTAACAACTGCAAATACATTCTCTATAAAATGTGTTTAAGGAAGGACAGAAGTAGCGGGTTCTTAGTCTAGGCCTGTGCAAATTATAAGAACACATTGGTAGTAAACAGCTTTGCTCACCAAGACTTACAGCTACTAATCTAAAAACAGTCGTCTAAGCAGCACTGTGCCGTCTGGAGAACTTGAACTGCTCAATTCAGTCCTGCTGTAGGTACTTGGGCACTGGTTGTGTTGTGCAGTTGGACACCCACCTGCACAAACTGGCTATCCGTGCTCAAGGACTGTGTTTGCAGAGCAACTTACATACAGCGCTTTGTAGGATTAGACCCTGAGGCTGCCAACTTCGTCGTATGCTAAACACTACATGGGAATCCTGTGAAAGAAGCGATCGCTAAATTCTACTATCACAGGTAACATTGCATTAAATAAAATACTACATTCCTATGATTTTCTGTGGGTTTTGCTTGCATCTTTCTTTAACTTCTGCAGATCACGAAGCAGCTTTCAGATGATGTGAAGTCTTGGAATCTCTCCTAGAGAAGACCTAATATTTTGTGTCTACTGGCACATGGGTCAGTTTAGTGTACCTGTCGTGGAACTCAGTAATAAGGTGGGGAAGACAGATTGCTCACTGCATTTTATTGTGAAGTTTTGGGTGAGTGATAGGATTTCTCAGAATACCTAGTATTTTATAGCACTTTATATCATTCAGTAAACTCTTTGATCTCAGTTCCAGAGAAGATTGTGCAAGGGAAAAGACCATCATGTAATCTTAAGTGTCTTCTACAGAAATGATTCAAAATAATTGAAATCTTTACTTAGCCGTCATGATATTCTAACTTCTACAGTTAAACAAACAAACCAACCAATAAAAAACTCCACAAAATCTCCTGCGTGCACTACTGTTATACTGCTAATGATCATTCAATGTTTATCATTGAATGTATTTTGTATACCGGTAAATAATAAGCATTTATGCCTTCCTAATTAAACCATAGAATTTACCTCATAAGGTCAGACTAGGAGGATGGAAGTTCCAGTGATTTGTTTTCTTGGAGGTTTTTTTTAGTCGTAAGTAGTACCAGAGGTTAGAAATAACTGCATGTATGCATTTAATCCTTTTTTTTTTCTTCACTGAATATTCTTGTACATTCAGATATGTTGGAGTTTTGTAGATCTTTTGTGCTTTATGCACTCTTCTATAAATGGTCTGGATTTAAACATTGTTGTGAAGGAGGTGCCTTCTGGAGCAGCATGTGTTAATCCACCTTTGAAGTGGAATAGGTGTGTAGCTCTTTTGAGTGAGTACAGTATCCTGAGTACACTAAGGCTGCATACCAATAAGGCAGCCACTGCCTCAGCTGTTGAACATGACTGCCATGGATAAAACTGCAAGAAAAATTATTCCTGACGAAGCTACGAAGCAGATATAAAACCCATTCTTCTCAAACACTTAAGTAAAATCCTAGGCCACCAGTTTCTCTTCATCTGGGGATACTTTGCCCTCTGCGGGTTGTCCATCACCATCAAAACTTTCTCTTCAGAGTCACCCTGTTGTAGATGTAAGTTCAGTAACACTGTGGCCATGATAAGAATGTCAGAACAGGATGATAAATTAATTAAACCTTTAATCTGAGATCTCTGCTCTTTTAGTACAAGGCTGTAGTAAAGGTTTTTCTGTGAAGGCTAGAGTAAAAAATGCATAATAACACAGTTTTTCCTCCTAAAAAAAACCAGTTGTTATAGCAAAACCCTAATGTGGCGGGCATAGTTGAAGTAAATAACCTCATTTTTCAGTAAATTTAGAATGAGATGTCATCAAGAACTTTTCTTTATGGACTAAAGAGTTTTAGCATGTCATGGTGCATTCCCAATTTTAAAACAAATGAATTGACCTTCTACCCAAGTACTCCTGAACAAAAAATACATGTTAATCTTGAATGTGTTTTGTAGCTCTCTCCTCACGCTTCCTTAAGCCTTTGATACCTGGTTCAGCCATTCCAGAGACAGTGTCTGTGCTTTGTTCAGCCTTTTTTATTAAAGAAACCCGTGTCCAAAACCTGGGACTCTTTTATTGATGATAAAAGAGAACTGGGTCCTCAACTTCAGCCTGGTTTCTGCCTTCTTCCTTGATTATTTGGGTAGAAAACACTGTCCATAGGTCAAACATAAAATGTCTGTTGCATTGCATGGGTAAAGTAGTATTACACAGTTCACTGTATAAATTACTTGCATTCATTTGGATATACACATGAGATTTATTATGGCTAATGTTGATGTAACGAGCAAGATCATTTGTAAGAAAAATACAAATAATGTTATAATTTTATTTAAATATTTACTATTTCATATCAAAATCTGGTTATAGGTGGTTAAAATGAGTTAGTTGTTACTTATATTCTCTAAAATCATTCCATATTCCTTCACATTTCGGGAGTCTCTTCAGTAAAAGTATCAGCTTTACGTTTGTGGTGTTCTGGTGTGGATTTTGTAAACAAGCCATAGAGACTTTTCTTAAATGTTTTATCTAGCAGAAGGGTTATAACTGGATCTAAACTACTCTTAGCAGCAGCAAGACAAGTAAGGAAATTTTTTGTTTCCACTAGATAGTTTAACCTTGGACAGTCATTACTTGTAAGCAGTATGTAAAAAATTGGCCTAAAAATATGATATGGAAGAAAGCAGACAGTTAATATCATCTGGATGACAAGAATGTTTCGTTTCACTGTACTGTAAATTAGATGTTTTTCTCCAATACAGGTATTTTTTTGTATTTTATTCAGGTGTCTGGTAAGAGAATAGTATGACAACAAAACTGTCATAAAAGATACAAAAAAACATGCAGTGGCAAAAGAAGCTGCAATCATTGCAGTAAATTCACCAGCTTCTACTCTGATGTTGTAGCATATGTGAAATTCTTCCATAGCCCTTGCCTGGATGTTATATGTTATAGCTGTTACCGTTATGCAGAGCACAGTCAGCCATATAACAATGCACAAATATTTAGCAAATTTTGGCTGACGAAACTTTTTAAGTACACATCTGTAAAAGTTTTCATTAACTGCTTGAGAATATTGTGCATCACTGTTTTTCTTCAGTGTTGCGTACTGACTTAGAGCAATTGAACATAAAATTATAATTGTAACATACATACTGACATGCATAATGAGAGTCCCAAAGTGATTTGCTATTCTACACGCTACAGAATCATAAGTCCATTGGTACCCCCTTGCAAAATAGGCAGCCAGAAAAGGCATTGTGCTACATACAAGTAAATTTGCAGTGACAAGGTTTGCCAGGTAAATGTATTGCGCTCTTTTTGTGGGGGCTTGCCGTGAAAATATCCAGGCAGCGAGAATATTTCCAGAACTTCCAGCAGGAAATAGGAGAGAGTAGATGACTGGTAGAGCTACAGTAGTAGCCAAGGATGGCTGAAGAAGACATGTTGAATTTCTCATTTACGACAGTATTTCTTGAATGAGTGGTCAGTGCTGGAAAACAAGTAAAAGAATTACTCTTCTGTGATATGCATCTAACATCTCTTTTATTCTTTGGTCTTATCTTAACTGTTCCTTTTTCTCCCCTACTTTCCAGTCTTACTAACTGCTGTTTGTCCTCTGGGGTTATCATCTTGAGTTTGTGCGAGGTTACTGTTTTGGGTGTCTTCCACTGCGATTTTGTGAAGAAAAGTTGACTGATGTTAAACCCCAAAGATTTTACATGCATAGAATCTAATAAAATAAATTATGAGACAGAAGGTTCAGGATAGGGTCTGACACTAACTTGTGTGGTCTTGGGTTTATTTCTCAATCTTCTGGAACATCTGTAACCTACTTTGGAAACCACTTCTAGGCTATTTTAAGTTAAATAAGCAAAATAAGTGCAAAGTACTACTTTAATTGCAGAAATGCAGAGGAGTATCCTGTGCCTCCATTTAAGTACAAACTAAACTGTGCATAATGCAGGAATCAGGCTAGATGTGGTTTTTTTGTGCTGATGTCTGTATCTAATGTTACTTTGTTCAGAGCTCTAATCTTAGATGTATATTTTGCATAAACAATTTAGTCTGTATTTTTAAACACATGAAAGATTGTTAAAAACTGCAAAGTATTTATTTTTTCCAAGTTCAGTCTTCAATCTTTTCTTAATTTCCAGGCTGAAAATAAGAAATCGAAGCACTGTACAATGACCACATATTAAAATTGGCATTTCAGCTTACTAACCTGTAGTGAAGAGAGATTTTGTTGTTTTACGGATACTATTTTAGTGAAGTGTGTCCAGGTTAGTTTTTGTTCCATACCAAATCGTATGAAAAAAATCAACAGATTTCAAACTTACAGACTAATAATTTTTTTTAAGCAGCTGTAAGCAAATGAACTCAGATACTGAAGAGGATTCTGTGTAGCTATGATAAAAAGCCCAGACTCCAAGTTGACTAGATAGCAAAAAGTTGTAAAAGTCATATTTAAAACTTATGCTGTAGGCATGTTTGACAACTTGCAAATTAAACTAGCTTTTATAGCTGTTGCATTTTAGTGTTCACTAAGTCCCATATGGATTGTTGAACCAAAATGTATTAAATTCTTTTATTATAAGGAGTTAAATTCATAAAGTAATTGTTGAATTCAGTCATTTAGAAGTCTAATTATCTTTTTTGTGTCAATGCCCAAATTTTGTCAGGTGAAACAAAGTAGTAGTAATTTTAAGCTTACCTATGCAAGCTGCAGGCACCTTTCTTTGCAGAGAGGAAATTTTTCTGTCTGATGTCCTTTTTTATCTCCGCTGCTGCAATGAAAAATATAATACTTGAATCTGGAAAGTGCAGTTAAGAACAGTATCACTCTGATGAAAGTAGGTTTTTCAGAATGTACACTTTTTTTTAACAGTGTCAAAAAGCGGCTAAGTATTTAAAGTTCAGACAAGATGATGTTGTCTGTGCAAAAAAGACTTTGAAATTAGGTCAGGATGCAGCTCCATTGGCGAAATAAAAAGAATGAGATAGTGTGGAGCAGTGATTGTAACAGTCCTTTGGTCATGTAGGTCTGGCACAGAAACACCTTACAGTCCTTTATATAGTGCTTTCGTCTTTTGAGGGGTGGAGGGATTGTTACTTTCGTCCTCTTTAGGACTGCCCACTTTCCAGAGTGAAAAAAAAAAGAAAAAGAAGCTCTTTTATGCACAAAACCTGGTATTTTAACGACATTTAACTGTTCTTTGGCTCTAAGAGCTATCACAAAGCTGTCTATTCCTGAAGAACATATGCAATAGTACTGTATCCATGTATGTCCTCATATGAGTGACCAAATGAACACATCTCATATGTCTAGTCAGGTGATGGATTGTGTGGAAGCAATTTACTGCTGATGCATCCTAGGCATCAGTTGGGGAAAACTGACTCTGTGTCCAAGAAATAAAATATTTTATACAAATCGTCGAGAAGTGTGCACAGGACAATTTCCTTCCTCCATTGGAAAGGTTTGGTCACAGATCAGTCAAACTCTGTTTAGCTCCGCAGAGCTAGAGACCTTTGAATTTGCTTCTGTCTGGTATGTCTGTGGTTGTAGATACAGCTTTTCAACAGCTGTAAGTTCCTTTATGAGAACGGAGGAGATACCATTAAAAACTTCTGCAATTTCGGTAAGGTTCTTGTTTTGTTAGTTTTGCTTTATGTTTAAACATACACTGTGAGAATCCATCTCAGTGATCTGCTATCAATTTTATTGTTCAGCCTCATTATTAATTTTATATTTTCTTTACTAAAATGATGGACATGTTTGCTGGCCTCCTATTTAGGTTAAATGCTTGATCTCGTATAAGATAAATTTAAGTGAGGGAGACTTTCTGTGGAATATTAGTAATTAGTTTGCAATGCTGTAATCAGTTTGCATGTACTTTAATTCTTGTTCCTTTCAAATTTACTTAACCTTGTTTTTATTTTTTCCACTTTTGAATGTATAATTGTATTAAAATTTGTTATAACAGAAAGAGTCTTGTATTAATTAAATATTTAATAGTATCTTAAGTAGTCTTAGAAGTTCTTGTTACTGTGGTGTTCCATCCAGGTTCAGACACAAGAATACGTGTCCTGAAAATTTGTTCAGAGGATACATGCCAAAAAAAATATATGAGCAATTCTAGTTAGCAGGGATTTTTTTAATTATTATTTTTCACTTGGTTATTAGCTGCAGCCTGTAGTATTTATAATTCGCTGACCATGACTCTTGCTGTAGGAAGAGATAATGCTACATTTTTTTTCTGATGTGTTGTATGATAATAGCTTATTATAGTGAATTACAGTCTATCAGACTGTGTTTTGGGAGTGATTGGCAAGATGAGTAACAAAGGAATGGGATATTACATTAGTTAAAACAAAACAAAACAAAAACCCCAGAGATACAGTTACAGTTGATTCTAAGCTGTAATAAGCACCTTCATTATTCTTTTAGTGGATGAACTATTTCCATTCATCTAACTTATAAATGGCGTACTTTAACCAAAATAATTTGATGATATTTAAATGGTAAAAGTGCATCTTTTTGCAATTCAGTCATATGTTCTTCATAATGACCTTCATGTGCATTCTTCACCTCAGTTATTTATATTTTCTGTACTCTTAAACCATGATCGCTTTCTAATTTATACATGTTAGTAGATTTTACATACCAGCAGGCAGCATATGTATATGTTGTCTGCATACAATTTGCCATTGTATGCAGACAACTTATTTTGTGGCCCAAAAGCACAAAACCGGGACATTCCCAGCGGTGAAAGGTATTTCAGTTATCCATTTATAACCCATATGTAGCGTGTGATGTATTGTAATCATAAATGACAGAGTGATCCACTTGCAGGCTGCCTGGCCACTTCCTCTCCCCTCTGCCTGCTTGAGGTGACAGAAGACAGCCCAGTCAACCTCGTATCTCCTTGTGTCTGTCACAAACCAAATGGAGAACTGGTCTGTTCCTGCTGCACAACAGAGTATATAATGTGTTGGCAGCAGTTGCCCCTTGTAGGATGGAAGAAGGCAGCAGCTCGGTTACCTCTGGCTCCTGTAGCAGTCCTGGCTCTCTCTGTGCTGTGGAAGGCCCAAGAGATGCACTCAGTCTCTGCATCTTGAAGGATGGAAGGCAACTGCTGAGGATAGGGCACAGAAAAATGTGCGACCCCGGGTATGGCTACTATGGGTGCTGAGGACGAATCATAATGAATAAATATATAGCATGCACCAAATGTGGAGCAGCCTTTAACCTGAGATTTAATTTCATGTACTTGGAAGTTAATCTACTGTATGACATTTAATACCAAGAGAAGTCTCTAAGATGCACTGGCTACTACACAAGTGCAATCCATATTTTCTTTCCAAAAAAATCATTTACTGAGTAGCTTGCCTAGAACTTTGGGTTTTGGTGCTTAGTTTTGTTGTTTTGGTTTTTTTTCCTTAAACATTAAAATTGAAAGGTTTTTTGACTGCGTAGTCTTAAGACAGATGCACTACACAGTAATGATTTTCAGTTGGACATCTATACCAGGAGAGTTGTTGCAGATCACCATAGTTCCCCTCTGCCTGCTCATCAACTTTCCATACAGGGGTGACCCAGTGTGTACACAGCTCTTCTCCTGACTTGATATAATGAGGATTTTAGCTATAGTCAGCATATGTATTTAATATCATAAGAAGTGCTTATCAAAGCAAATCATCTAAGCTCATGTTTAAATTTGCTGTAGTTCAGCCAAGCACTATGCTGAATCAGTGCAGATAAAATATTTGTCAGGTTTGAGCTGGGTCTATGTTTGCTGTTCACTAATGATTTATTTTCACTAGTTTTAGAGCTACCCTTGTGGTTCAGCAAAATAGAAGCAGGATGAAAGTTTGTGTTGTCGAGTGAATCAGTAGGAAAAATCCTTGTACAGAAGTTGTTCACAGACATCATGAGAGTAAGAATAGGTGGGAGGAAGGAAGGAAGCTGGAAAAAGCCTTAGCACTCAAACTGCACAGTCAGAGTGAGAAGTATAGAAATAAGAACATGAACGGCAGAATGAAAAGCAGTGGCTGGTGACAGCTTTGTAGCACCTTCTCCCTTCTCTTGGATTCCACAGAGCCCTCGGTAGTTGCAATTTTGAGTAAGGGTTGGAAAAAAGGCTGGCAGAAGGTTCCCAGTGTTACAGAGAATACATTGAAAAAATATTTTGGATTGATGGAACATTATGAATGGGTTCTTTTTCTCTGTACACTTTATTTGTACTGTGCAACACAACTGCCTGCTCTCCACCCTGATTCCGTATGTGCTTTCAGAGACAGCATTAAACTAAAGCATCCATATGTGAACTTTCCAGTTCCAGGAATAATGTGACTATCAGTGATGTAAGTTGCACTCCTCTTTTATGGTTTCATTGACTGACATTGTGAGGGAAGTTGTTCTGTTACAGTTTTCCCTGTTGTTTTGCCAAACCAATTGATACTTCTCTGCCCTCATGAAAAATACCGATTTGCAGGTTAAAAACCATAATTACAGTTAATTTCAGTGTCAAAATGAAAGTTCATATTGTCTTTTAACCCTGGTAGGCAGGTAAGCCCCACACAGCCACACACTTACTCCCCCTCAGTGGGATGGGGAAGAGAATCTGAAGGGTAAAAGTACGAAAACTTGTTTATGACTTCTGTGTCTTCTCGCTCTTGTTCTTGTGGCTGCTCTGCTGCAGAACAGGCTGCTGCTTCTGATGCTCTCTCCTCCTCCCTCTAACATGCTCTGGTCAAATCTGTCGTTATCTTGAACGCTTTGAGCCCCACGTTGGGTGCCAAAAAGGGTTGTTGTGGTTTAATCCCAGCAGGCAGCTGCTCGCTTACTCCCCCTCCAGTGGGCTGGTGGGAGAGTTGGTAGGCTGAAAGTGAAAATACTCAGGCTTTGAGACAGAGAGAGTTTAATAAGTTTAAAGAAAAAAAAGAAGAGGGGGGGGGGGGGGGGCCAAAAAACAAACCTAAGAAAAACAAGTGATGCAAAAAACTCTTAATTGCTCACCCCCATCTGGCTGGTGCCCAGCCACTTCCTGAGAAATGGCAGCCCTGGCAAACTTCCTCCCCAGCTTTTATTGCTGAGCAGGAGGTCCTATGGTATGGGGTACCCCTCTGGGCAGTTGGGGTCAGCTGTCCCAGCTCTGTCCCCTCCCACCTTCTTGTGCACCCCCATCCCACTCCCTGGCGGGGCAGTCTGAGAAGCAGAAAGGCCTTGACGCTGTGCAGGCACTGCTCAGCACAGCGGCAGCTGAAACATCCCTGTGTTATCAACACTGTTCTCATCACAAACCCAAAACACAGCACTGTACGAGCTACTGTGAAGAAATTTTAGCTCTGTCCCAGCCAAAA
The DNA here is from genome assembly GCF_034619465.1 of Leptosomus discolor. NCBI lineage: Eukaryota > Metazoa > Chordata > Aves > Leptosomiformes > Leptosomidae > Leptosomus > Leptosomus discolor. Next base: position 95,750,469 of record NC_141391.1, on the reverse strand, counting down.
CCGGTACAGCTGTTTGCTCAAAGCAAGTACACTTTGGTATGTTTGTGATTCAAGTTATAACTTGTATCTGGCAAACAATTTTGTTTCTTGGCTTATGTTTTCCATTCATTTTAAGGAATATATGTATGACAATGTAGCTATTAATGTATTTGTCAAGTCTGAAAGGTGTAGAAATGACTAGCCAGCCTGTATATTTTATATGCATTTTGTAACTGGTCTTTGTTCTAATGAAGAATCTGTACTCCTTTTTACGTAGTAAAAAAGAGGTGACATTTTGGTACACTGACTGAAATTCAACGATGTGTTGTACATTTGAATAAAGAAAGAAAATGAGGTTCATGCAGGTTATGTGGAGATGTGTGTTGAGTTAGCCTCTGCTTACAGAAAAAATAAGTGGAATTATTTTCACGTTGAAATTAAGCTGAAGACTCGACTAATTGCTATAGTTGGCCCTGAGAGTGCTTAGGAAGCACTGCTAAGATGAGAAGTAGGAGACACTATTAAAGTGACTAATTGTATGTTCATTTGACGTGTTGTGGTGCAACTTTCAGCAGACCTCCCAAGATGCTTCACGAGTGTTTGCTCTTCAGTAATATTGTTTTGCAGAGCCTAGCACTTTACCCTCAAATTTGGGAAAATTGATTGTAGAAAAAATATGTAAGGATTAATTTTTTTTTTAAAATAATAAAGATACCTGCTTTTTTTTTTTGGTCAGTAGTAATTGTTTCCTATATGACAGTGCTGTCTAGTTTCAGATCCCTTTCTGAGCCAGTTGATACATCCAGTCTTTAACATCTTAAAGCACTGATTTACATAGTTGTGGAAATCCATAAGTATTTTCACTTGTCTGGTTGCTTTTTGGAGTTGTTTTTTGTTCTAACTGCTACTCGTTTAATGTCACACTCTGTCAAAGATCATATAGTCATACCTGTTCGCCTCTTCTATGCCATACCTGCTGTTGCAGACTTGTGCTCTTTTTCAAATTTTCATTTCTGAGCTGAAGAGTCGATTTGTTTAATGTAGTCTTTATAGGATCTGGATCTTATACATTATACAGTAGCACAATGATAATTTCTCAGGGTTTTTTCCTCCTAATTTTAACAGTCTGTTTGCTCTTTTATTGCTGTTGAGCAGAGAGTTATATCTTGAACCTTTTTTAGGTTTGACTACCCTGAATAACTGTGTGTTGTTTGAAAATTTGGTCATTTCCTTACTCTCACTTATTCTGGATTGTAATGTTAAACATGTTTGTAAACACGTCTATTTGCACATTCTTGGGGAATATCATGAAGAAAAAAGACTATCTATTTTTAAGCTTTCTTTCAGATTTTTAACCAGTTCTGAAACAAGAACATCTAACATAGTAGAGTTTCTTACAGCCTTTAGTAAGTGACCTCACTGAAGTCCAAACACACCATATCACCTCTATCCCAGTGCTTCCCAGCTCCTCCAGAGAGCTCGTCTGTTATTGATTTTATGGCACATGGCTTCCCTCAAACAAAATCTATTCACTTCTCCTTAGGGTACCTTGTACACCCAAACTTGCCTAATTTTATTTGTCTTTATAGGTGCTATGGGTTTGCCTAATATGACATTGGACTGTAGCTCCTGAAATCTCTTTAAAAGATTTGGGTCATATTTGCTGCTTGTGTACAGAGGCTGGTTTAAGCAACAGATTATCCTGTATTGAATTGCTTTTGAAACGTTTTAATGTGTAGCCTGTAGTCCCAGGAAAGTGTTACTCTCTGATATTTCTTCTAAAATGCTTTTTTTTGAAACCTTGTCTACTGATACTGCGCATGGCTTCCTTGGTGCTCCTTCTCTGCAGTCTGTAAAGAATAGCTGTCATATCAAACACACATCTGATCAATGAAATAGTTATGAGTGTGTAAGGCTTTCCTCTTGAAAAAATTACTGACTAGTTTTCACTGTTAAAATTATTAAAAATTAAACAGCCCATGTAATACTATTCACAGAATCTTGAACTTGTACTGCATGACTATTTTCCTGTTGTCCTTTTATGCATTTGGTGTCTTACAAAATAATATTGTAGTAACTAAGTAAATGTTACATAATTTACAAACGTATGCCTAGATACTAAGGTGGTCATTTTTTGTCCTGTGGGACACATTTCTATTTGCCTTTGACTACAAAAGTCAGCTTCATTTGTAGCATTGAAGCCCTGAAGAGATCTGAGTCTGTTTTTGGGATCATATAGTGTCCATGAATTGCAATCCTTTTAAGTGGAAATTCTGGTTTAAACGGAATACTTTCTTCAAAAGAATTTTAGAATTCAAACTTTGTTCAAGCTAGACTGTGTCATTCATGTTCGTCCTGTCCCAACCCCACCCCAGCCTGGTGATCAATGTCATCAATCAGCTACTTACAGTAGAGTAAATATATACAGAGAAAGAATGATGAGATAATGTATCTATCTTGTGAAATGATGGTTTATAAACTCCACTAGATTTACCAGAGTTGATGTAACTGTGTAGGAGAATTGCAAAGGACAAGAAACATGCTATTCCTTGCACTGTACAAATACAGAGCCAAGACTGTTCTTGCTTCGGTGTACATATAATAGGATGACAAGATGATAGATAAAAGATGGTGAAAAAATATAATGCAATTATTGTGAGAATCAATCAGAAATTATTGTACAAATATCTTCATTGTATGCTGAAACGTTGAAGAAAAAATGCAGTTGCCATCGTACTTTCATGAAAATTATGTATTTGTAGGAATCTCTGTCTTGAAGATAAAGAAACCTCACCTTTTTTTTTTGTTTGGGGAAAAAAATGCACTGACTGGTCATTGTAATTTGTTTAAAATGTTTATACCCAGTTTCACCAAATCTGAAGTAAAATCACATAAAAATTAAACCAACTTTCTGTCTAGCAGAGGTGAAGTTTACTTTGTTCAATAAGAGTTTTAGAAGTTGCTTGTATAAAACCAGACTATTGTCCAGAATTAGTAAAAATTCACAAGTTTTGATGCAGATTCGGCATTAAAAGGCATATAATCCATCAGAGAAGTTACTGGTCGTTGTATTAAAACCAACTTTTTTACACCAGCTCACTTGAGCAATATTGCTTGTATGTGTTCAGGATAATAAATTCTTATTTTATGGAGCTTAACATCTAGCGTCTAATTCATTCACCTTTCTGGGCTGTCATGCCAGACATTTAAGTTCATCTTGGTATAACTGGCTCTTTACTCATCTTTGGGTCAATAAATTCCTGCCTTTGGCCCCCTTTTTTTAAACAATGTTAGAGTTTGAAATTTTTGTTCGTGCCTAAATACATAAACCTGTTTTGTTTTAATCTGAGAACATAGTTTTGTCTATGGGACATTGCTGTTACATTGCTATTTACACAGCATCAGCAATTATCAGGATTATTTTAATCACATAAAAACAGAAGGCCTGTGCCAGGGAGGAAGTGTGCACCTGAAACGTGTGGCTTTGGGAATCCGTAAGTAGAGCAGTGACTGAGCCTGAGCAAAGATCAGAGCTGATGTGTCAGGTGTTCACGCGAGCTAATTTTTCTGTTCTGCTCATTATGCTCAATTCTGTGAGTTTATTTTCCTTGTCGAACTAGTTTGTGTAGCTGCAGTCACCAAGTTTGTCAGAGTTTGAAGGAAGTCTTAGGTAACTGAAAATGCCCATATGTCATCTCTCCTTCATTAATTTCTGATTTTCTAAAAGCATTGCTTACTTTTCTTCAGGTGTTCAACCTTGACATTCATTAAAATGTTGAAAATTTGGTAAGGGACTTAGGAGGCTTGAATATTTTAATTTTGCTGTTTAATAAAATTAAGTGTATCTTCTTTATTTATAACAGAATTAATGGCAGTTGTATTCTTCACCTCATTTTTAAGCCACATATGTTGCCCATATTCTCAGATATTTCCTTGGAAAAAATACTTCGACAAACATGGTAAAATGCTGATCTCTTTGAAACCTATTAAAGCAGAGAACCATCTAAAATCTGTAACAGTTTGTATAGCTCTTTCAAATAGGACACAATTTATTTTTTGCAAAACTCATCTATTATTTACATACACAAGTTGGTAATATTAACGTATATGTACAAGATTCCTTATACAGGTTCAAACCACATTGTGGAAATCTCCTTAAAGAGTTAGTGTTCTAGTTTAGTCCAAGAGAAGATGTCCAAGAACTTCCTGTTTTGTTTTCTTGGATAAACAAGAGCAAAATACTTCTGAAAAGTAACTTCTCATTTTCACAAACAGAAGGAAGACTTCTCATTTTTTAACAGGAAGAAAGAGGCAGGATTAGTAGCTGTACAGTATAGCAGTTGGTAACCTTAAATTGATGTCCTGGACTGACAGAAAGAAACTAGTATCCATTCATTTAAACAATCAAATCAGAGACTTCTTCTTTAATGAACTTGAGTGGGGGGTGGTAGTAGATAATCGGTCTTGTGTATATTGTCCAAGTTTTATTTCTGAAGTGCTTTCCAGACTTAGGCCTGAATCTCCATGAATTCTTCTGCAAATAAGTTGGAATACAGTCTTACGGACGCTTCTAGACATTAGGAAATACATAACTGGGTCTAAGCAGCTGTTAAAAGATGAAAATATGAGCATCACTTCATTGCATTTGTGAATGATTTCCTTCCAATAACAAGATGGATTTTGTAACTGTGATGTAATATAGACAAACCGGAACACGTGGTAAGGAACAAAACAGATGGTGAAAATGATGAGTACAATGAAGGAATTCCTTGCTGTCTGGGTGTATTTTCCTGCATTGGGAAAATTTGCTCTTTTCCTCGAAATTCTCAGAAGGTTCTTGGCAATTTTAACATATGAAAGTATCAAAAGGAAAAAAACTATCCAGAAAATGATTACAATAATATAATTTAAAATTGCTTCTGTCTTTGCATTGTGTTTATTTCGATAATGAAAGCACATAGTAGAATTGCTATCCTTGCTGTTAAAGAAAGATGGTGCAACTACTATTATAAATCCTGCTAGTGCAAGTGCCCACACCATGCAACAAATATGTATACTTCGTGTAGTAGTTAACATTTTAGGACGCTTCACAGACTTATTTATTTTTACGTAACGATCTAGACTAATTAGTCCCAACAGTACAATGCTAATATACATGTTCATGTAAAACAGAGTTCCTACAATCTTGCATAAAATCAGTCCAAACATCCAGGTGTTTTTGGTAACATGATAGAGTATTCGGAAGGGAAGACAGAAGATCAGCAGGAGGTCTGCAACAGCTACATTTAGCAAGTAAACTTGGATAGAATTCCTTTTCTGATGAATACACAGGAAAGCAAACAGGGCTATAATATTTCCAACCAATCCAATGACAAAAATAATAGAGTAAAAAACTATCAAAGCAAGTGACAGTGAGTTGTCGTCTAAGGAACAACTGGCATTGTTTGGATTTTCCGAGGCATTTATGGCTGGGTTAGTTTGGTTACTCCAGAAGGCTTCCTTGTATGCAATAGTAATCAGTAAATCAGCTGAAGCTGCAGCCATCATTTGTGAGGATTTTTTAGCTGTTCTGTAGGGATGCAAAGAGAAATTTTAAGAATTAAAACACCATTGGATCATTTTCACGTGTTTGCTTGCTTTATTGCATACAGTCTGATGGGATATAAACATGAAAGGCAATAACTAAAAAAAGTAAATGCACCAAAGCGTTACAGTAGCTGAGTAGAAGGCAGCCTTTCAGCCAGATGTCGTGATACAATGTAAGTCTAAAATAATCAGTTCCCTGTTTTTCTTCACGTGAAGTAGACAAGACCAGATGGTACACACTTCTCACACAGATAACTATTTTTGTAATTGCATCTTTATTGCTCTCTTGTGTTGTTTTAAAAATCGAATATTATGTTTTGCTGCAAACTTTAGAAATTTAAATTTTTTGTTCTATCTGTAAGTACAAGTGAGATTTTTACGGTCAGATGTTAGGATTAGTCTTTCTAACCCGGAAAACTTTTTAATTAAGATGCAAGAACGGGTAAGCATAGCTAAGTGAAGTATTCTCAGTGTTGATACAAAGTACATAGAAATATATCAAAATAATTCCAAACTAATCAATATTCATTTTAAATAAGTACCCAGGATGTCTTGCATGCAAGTCACTAGTTTTCAGTTAGAAAAGCAATTGTCAATTAATTTTTATTTGGCTCTGTAATCTAAGTAACACTGTGAGTTAGTACTATTACAGTAGCTTGTTTTTAATAATTTATATTGTCATGTAAATTTAAGTATTTTTTCCTTTTCTTGACTGTTCACAAATTGATATTGTGCAAAGAAACTAAATATTAGCTGGAGACCACATTAATGCAGTAACAGATCATTTTCACATCTTCCTGATTTTCATTGTTTTCCTTGTTTACATTTCAGTTTTCAGTTACACTAAGCTTATTTTTGACCAGGAAGGTACAGTCTGGAAGATAAATATCAGCTTTGGCCAAAGAAGGAAAACCAAAAAAGCATGTGGTTAGGAAAGCAGCATCACAGTGAGCTGTTTAGAGAGATGGTGAAGACTGATTAGTAACGGTATAACTTTTGTCTTTGGTTTCTGTGTCATAGTGGTAAAAGTTTCCATAAATAAGTTTGGTTGGTGTTTTTTTTTTTTTTTAAAGGGGCCAGTTTTCCCCTGATTTCACAAAAACTTCAGAATTGTTTTTGGTACTCTGAACTTAGTTGTCCAACAACAGTATCAAGAAAAAACAACCACAAAACACTGCCATATGCATAACTTTAAAATAGTTTTTCATTTGCATGCTAGATCTTAAAAATGCAAATTTGCATTTAAAAATTATATAACTACAGCAGTGAAAATGACAGCACTTTCGGTAAAATTCTTAGTAAGACCTAATGTACATACAGAATCTGAATTATTGAGAGGACAGTCTAAAGACTTTAAACATCCTATGTTGGCTGACCTTACGATTACATTAAATTGGTACAATATGTTAGCACTTTCAAAAATTTTTCTGGTTTTGTAGTTGATATTTTGTATTGTCAGGGCAAGAATTAATTTTTAAAGTTTGCTTAAAAAAAGTGATGCTTTCAAATGCATGTTCAAACCTACCTACTACTATAATTTCCTGTTTATGTTGCTTTTCTATAAAAATTCTTGACATCATGAGTTGCAGAAGTAGACCAAGTTTTAAGTCAATGAGAGAAAAATTGATTACACTGCAAATACATTAGGAGCACAACTTTTTGCTGTCATAAGTTTTGTCATCTGTAAGCAAGCGGGCATGCTTAAACCTAGGTATGTTTAAGAAAGGGTTTAAAGGTCAGTAGTACCTTTTGCAGTTAAGAGAGTTTTTAATAAAAATTTGTTTCACTATAGCTTAAGTGTAGAAGAAGCCACTTACCACATGTATTAAGAACATCTGCTGATTCTCAAAACCCGGCTGCTGAAGACAGGGAGGCGTAACATGCAAGTCCTCTTATTAGAAAGCTAAAGCACCAGCTTCTCTATGAAAGTCATGAGAATCAGCTGACGCAGTACAATTAGCAACAAGGGGAAGTTTAACCAGTGTTGCAACTGTTTTTTTAAGAGATATTTTTAACTAGCAAAACTCAGTTTATTGAAAAGGTCAATTTTGCTGTTAATTTGGGCTTTGCTAGGAGAGGTTCTATAATGAACTTTTCTCGGAGTTTCACTCTGAATTGGAGATTTGGATTGTTTTTCTCAGAAAATTTGTTTCTGGTGAGCAGTGTCAGTGGCTTCCTTTTTGGATGACAATTACGTTGGTACAGCCTGTCTTCTTTTTAATACTGTCACAGAAATAGTATCACTTTTTCAAATCTAGGGTAAAGATTAATCAACATCACAGTGAAATGGTACATTTCGCTTATGTTGGTGTAGTTCTCCCATCTGTCTTCCTCCTTGCCTTGAGTTAGAAATTTGAGGTGGTTCTTTTTCACTCAAAATGACAGTGATGAGAGAATGTGAAAGTGCCCAAAGCGTGTAGCTTAACAATATCAAGAGGGCAGACGTGAAATACAATGTGCAGAGATAATACCACCTGGTAATCCTATTTTAAATAGGGTTTAAGGGATTGAAAATTACGTTTATAAATTGCAAATTTAAAAATGAATTCTCAAAGTCCTGATGTAAGGTAGCCTAAATTTAATGATCATCTTAAGAACGTTGTCTTGGCTCAGTGTTCTCCTTGGCATTTGAAATGAGAATGTCTGTGTTAACTTTCTTAATATATCATCTGTTTAAGAATCAAGTTTTTGTGGGATTCTGCAGATTTCAGTTAGAATCGTAAACAGGGTATGCATTCTTGCTTGAAGGTGCTTGTTCTCATACAATTGAAACTTTTTAAAAGAAAATATGAGTTGTTATAGATGATGACTTTGCAGGTAGTCAGATTGAGCTTGTAGCTCTTTTGCAATATTTTGAGTTCCTAGTTTTGTAATTCAAATGGTAATGTGTTCTCAAGCAGGAATATACAAATTTTATATTCTTCCTTTTAAATAATATGTTTGACTGCAAAGGGAGGCTTTGAGTAAATGCAGGAAGTTGTTGTATATTAAATGCAGGAAGTTGTTCTATATTAAATGCAGTAGTTTGGCTATGTGTATTAAATACTAAACTGTGTTCTAATAGATTTTGTCTGTATATTGCTTCCTCCTACACCAGTCAGTATCCATCCAAATTGTTGTATAGTGTTATTCCATTTTTATTGTTACATGTCACTCTTATATTAGTGGAAAGACTGTGGAAAACCAAAGGTATGGATGACTGTGCCTGGAATCCAGTTTAGAAACCTAAACAATTTCCCCCCTCACTGGAATATTTATTAGAAACATCACAGGGATGTTCCTTTTCTTTCCTGAAGTTGGAAAGTGATCAATGAATTCTGTGATTGAGGCTCAAAACAGTGTTTTATGTTCTCTGTGAGAAGAATAAGTTCCCACAAAGTGTATCTTATGCATGATAGTTCTGCTGGAGAATTGAAACAGTGTAAGGCTTCAGGGTGAAAGATAAAAAGAAAAAGTAATACCAGGTAAGAAATTATAGGGGCTAATTTTTATCTCCATTTTATTATGATTTCACTTTGTGTTCCTTGCGAGTTCTGATAAGTCCTGAAGGGATTTTGGGACAGCTGAAAGGGAAGCCAATAAAGAAAGAGGAGTCCATGCCAGAAAAAGAAGTATCTGAAATAAATAATTTTTTTCAAAAAAACACCCAAAATTCTGGCTTCTGTCTAAAAATTTATGACAATAGGTTCTAAAATGCAAATCGTGTTTCTCAAATAATATAATTTGTCTGGGTTTTTGTCTTTTCAGCCACACTGTGTACTACTTGCCTCAAAAGAGAATTCAGCCCCAGTAAAGCTTGGTGGCTTCGGGGTAGCAATTCAGTTAGGAGAGTCTGGGCTAGTTGCTGGAGGTAAGACATTTTCCTTCAAAGTTATGTAATATTATGCATGTTGTACTGCAGACTTCTTCCGACACAGCCTGGCCTGCAAAACAAGAGCTCAAAAATAATCTTTCACTAAAGACTTTGTTAACATGATAAATGCACGCAGTTAAGCTAAATTGCTAGTAGAATCTAACATTGTTGTGCATACATATACTGAGTATTAAATCCCTCTAAATGTTATTCAACCGGAGCTTAGGCTGTTTTGATCAAAATAAAACTGGAAAAAAAAGCAAAGAATTTTCCACTTTAATACAATCTTTGGCATAATTCTTACATGCTTGACAAAGCAAATCAAATAAAAATGCTATCGGGATTGAAATGTATGTCAAAGCAATTAAGGCCTTACTACAGCATTGTGAATGCTCCCCTACGTTTCTTAGGCAATTTCTGTCAGAATACTCTGCTGTTTATTAGCAAAATCTTACTAGTTTTCACATGTGACTCTTCTCTGTGTTTTAGTATTTCATTGTAATTATTGCATAAGACATCAATATCTTGATACGTATGTATATTTTTTGACTAAGTGTGTTTTGTTTTCTGTGGATTTTATTTCCTCTAGCTACCTTCCATATTGTTCCAGACAATAGGCTTATGCTTTAATCAGCCTGCACAGATGAAGACCCAATCAATTTTCTGATGCTTTCATTGCCAGAGTAGGAGACCACAACAAAAGATTTTGTTAATTTTTTTTTTCTTCAAAATAAGTAACTTCCTCTCAGTACTATGCTGCTTCAAAAACTCAGGTTTCCTAATCTAATTACTTAAATGTCTGCATCAGTTTGGCTTTTATCTGCTCTTAAAAGTAAAAAGCAAATCCAATATAAACATACCAACAGCTTCCATTCACTTCCAGATATCGCTAATAGCCTGGCAATATCCAAGTATCTTGTTACCTAGAGACCGAGATACATCTTTTTGAAGGAAATACCCATTCAGTTAAGCTACTGTTGTTTCCTTAATAAAAAGGTCACTCCTTTCTTTACTTTCCCTGTGTTTCTCGAATTATCTGTACCTCAGCCACTGCTTTTTTAGTGATAGTTCCTACACTGTTTATGATTCTCTCATTTTTCTTCTTTATATTCTCACTGAGTAGCTTTATCCATTTCTTACATTTCAACTACTTGTCTGGAGGTAGTCAGATACAGTGTACTTTGTTTCAGACTACTAGCTGTCACGCAAGAAAACTCAAGTTGAACTTGGAAAAAAAATCCTACATTTTTCCCCAAATTTGTCATGTCCTTCTTTTCCTGTTACCATTCACTGTTCTGCCGTCCCACTCAATTTGTGTGCTCAATCTCTATGCAGTTATCAGTGCTGATCTGGTCTTCCCTTTTGTGTGTAAAAATGTTTTCATTCCTTTCTGCTTCTGTTTGCAGTACTTATAGAAGCTTCTTTCTTAAGCCTCATCAGTATAATATTTCTCTGTATCTGTATCTTTTGCCTCATCCATCTCAACTTCTGCCATATCAGTCTGCCTTCATATTTTTTTTCCTCCTTCTCAACTGTCGTTTCCAATTTGTAGCTTTTTTGTTAGCTTCAAATTCCTCTCACTTTCAGGGATACCCAGAGTAATTCTGCTTCATTTATGTGCCATGGAAGGTCCTGGTTCTACTACTTGTTTCAAGCTTTCTCCTTAACAGACTCCATATCTCCTTCTCGTCTTTCATTCCAGTCTTTATACCACAAACTACATCTGTTATCTGGCAATTCTTTTCCCGTACAGAGTCCTACCTGAAAGCATATTACTAGACAGTCCCCTACACAGCACTTGCAAGATTTTATTTCTTCAACTGTAATTACAATATCACCCCATATGTGTCATATGAAAGTTAACAATACTGTCTGTTTGAACTGGGCTATAAATTTCTTGTAAAAATTGTTTATTTACGTATGTGTTTAAGTTATCCATATGCCCTATGGATAAGTTTTGATTTGTAATAATGTAATAAATTACAGGCACTACTTTTCTCAATTGCCTCCTAAATGAAATAGAAACTCTCCTTACAGAGAATTTTGAGCAGTATAATAACCAACCTGTTCACTTTCACATTCTTTTTCTAATTTTTAGTGAATAATACTGATTCAGTTTAACATAGTCAATTATTTCCCTCTCAGCATGGCAATTCCTGTGTTTGGTGCTTAACACATCGAAATAGAAATTCTCTATTAAATGAAAGCTTGTATAGCATTAAGGTTCTCTTACTGACCTAAAACCCCCTGTGCTTCTAACCCATTTCAGTGCTCAGTACACTTTAAAATTTTTACAATACTGAAAACAGACTACCTTATACTTACAGAAAGTGCAATACTTAGTAATCTTTCTGAGTCTAGGTAATCTGTATTACCACAGTACCCTAGCAGAATATACTCATTACTAGTGTAAGTCCCTACGTAGATGACACTGGTGCTCAGGAACAGAAATCTTTTATCTTTCTCTCTTTTATGTTGCTTGGAGTAGTTTATCTTTTAAACCAGAAAAGGGCAGCTTTCCGTTAGAAAAAGCATGTCAACATTGAAAGTCATGTAGTAAAGTTTAACTGATAGAACTCTTTCTTTAATCTTGCATAAAACCCCAGCCATTATGCAAAAGCTGTTCAGTATCTATGATGATCACTCTCTTTTGTGGTGGTGTTTTTCCTCCTAAAATGGGAGTTGCTATATCTAAAGCATTCAGGGGTTACCAATGTTCTAAATTTTTTTTCTTGGTTTTAATGTATTTGCGTTTGTGCCATTTTGCTTACCTTTTTACGTTGACCCACCTGTGCCTGGCAAGCCCACATTTTGTGTAGCCCCAGGAGAACACAAATAGAATGGAATTTTCTCCCTCAAAGTCCTTGAAGCCTGACTTCTAGGGTACAGCTTTTGCTTTGTTAAGGAGTACAGAAATTTTTTAACTTAACAAGAGACATCTTTTTTCCAGTGTGCGTAGGTTGTTTTGCAGGGGAGAAGGGAGATTTCTGTAATAAACTAAGTCCCAGGTGTTGAAAGTAGACCAGTCCCAATCTTTTGATGCAAGTCCAAAGATAGACTTTGTTGTTTAGAAGGATTATAACTACAGTGTTCTTTAGAGCAGATGGAGGGTTATTTAACAGAAGTGTAAGGGAGCTCGTGATAACAAGATATGACATCATACTAGATGTCATTAATGAAAATGCCTGTGCAATATATTTAGGAACCTGTCTTTTATCAGCTAACAACCCAGTCAAGTTTATTTTTAAGAGAGTTTCATTATTATTAAGTACCAAAAAAAAAGGAGGTAGCTGTAATTCATTTTCATAAGACCAGAAGGGAAAATGTAAGGAAATAACTTTTGTTTTCCGTGAGCTGCAATGCAATGAATGAGCAGCACGTGTCATCTTCTGAGTTACAGGAAATTGTTTTCATGTGCTACCAATCTCTGAAGGTCTCCTCTTGCGCTTCTTATGATCAGAAGTGGAAAATTTTGCTAAGTGTATTCATTTGAAGCATTGAAGTAGGTACTTTAAGGTGGAACTCTGACAGTATACACAGTAGTTACAGATCATCATCATTTATAAGTGAACTCTTTTATGGAACAGGATGTAGACAGGAAACATTCCGTGTTTGCATGGTTATGATACAGTTGGAGTAGTGGAACCTCTGGCAAGTCAGTGTTTTAATAGAAGAACTATCTCAGATTATGATCTATATCTTCTTCCTTGGACAATTTTTCTTTCAGAATGTGGTATGAATTGTCACAGTATTTTCTTAAATAGGTGTGGCATCTGTTTTATCAGATATGAAATGTCTTGGATGCTAAATCTTAGGATAGTGTATGGTATAAAAGTCTGAAGGAACAAAAGCCATTGAGTCCACAAGTGCTATTTCCTCCACTTGAATTTACAGTCTACTTATTTTCTCCTGGCTTCCACTAGTGCAGAACAAGGTAACTGTAATGACCCAAATGGCATGGTTCTATACTAACTGCCAAGTCTTACATATGGATAGTTAACTGCTTTTCACTTTTTACCTTTAGCAGGAAAATGTCCCAGGTACCATGATGCTAATACAGTCCTGCATTGATTTTTATGTACTATTAGTTATTTCCCCTAAATTGCTTCAGAATCCTGTAGTATCTTCAGGTATCCTAACACAACCATCATCATCTTACTGGAAAACATCTTGTATGTTCTTAATAGAAGTACAGCACATAAATATCAAGTGTTCTTGGTTCTTTGTCAGCTAGCCTTTTAGACTTACTACAAAAATAGCAAAGGAAGACATTACCATAAATCTCCCTGCAAATAAGTCTATGGAGTTGGGGGGGGGGGGGGGGGGGGTGTTTGATGGTGTATCTTTTAAGTTTCTTATTTTTGTTTTGTTCCCATCAGTGTAAAAATGGTCATAGAATCATAGAATAGTTTGTCTTGGAAGGAACCTGTAAAAGTCATCTAGTCCAACCCCCTGCAGTGAGCAGGGACACCTTTAGCTGGATCAGAGCCCCATCCAACCTGACCTTTAAAGTATCCAGGAATGGGGCTTCTACCACCTCTCTGGGCAGCCTGTCCCAGTGTTTCACCAAACCGGATCTTGGTGGTTTTATAAACCCCGGGTTAAATATCCTATTTTTGAAATGTTGGGGTTTACACTGCATTTTTTTCCTTTTCGTTGTCAGTTCTGAATGATAAGTGAATCTTTCTTTTGTTTTCCAAAGAAAGGTAAATTTTGTAAGCTGAGGTCCTACACTAGTATTCTTCTTTCACTTAAATGGTAGTGTTTATTTCCTCTGCAAAGCAAGAGCACTATTTCACTATTATTTTTTTTTTCCTGAAAAATAAAAATACGTGAGCCTCTTCAAAGCTTTGCATCTGATAGACTTTGTTTTATTTGAAAGACACAACCATGCTTTATTGTCTCTCAGAGATTCCACTTCACATCTGGGTTGATTTGAGAGTGCTTACAGGAGGCTAATGTGTTTAAAAGTCAATTTAGGTTTACTTCCGCCATCGTAGTTTTATGCCTGAAAAAGGCCATTGAATCAATTATTATAATTTGTCTGGTTAACAAGTGATCTTTGCTTTGTTCATTTTCTGGACACGAATATCCAGTTGTCCAGTTGTCTGCTGATGCATTTTTTAAAAATACATTTTCTTCAGACAATCTTTTGTGCTGAAGCTGAATTGCCTTTTTTTTTTGCCTTTTTTTTTTTTTTTTTTTTTTTTGCTTTTTTCCCCCCTTCTTTAAATCTATTCATCTTCTCTGTACACCTGCTTTAAACTTCTCTATTGTCTGGAGTAATGTGGAAAGGAACTAAAAGTAGTAAAGTATTGACCTCTCTGATCTGTTGTGTGTGATTCTTCGATTCCTTCCACATTATTCTGGACATCCCACTCTTCTAGAAACTCTTTAATTTATGAACATATTTCTTATTACACTATTGTGAGAGGTCAGATGGTGATGTTTATTAGTACCTCACATTTTTTTCCTAAAAATTATTTGTTCCAGTTGTTTCCTTATACATCGTTCAGATACTACTGCTGTTGAAAGACTCTCCTTCTGATATCTTGGTCAACAATCCCCTGCCTTAGGGATGACAAAATCTGATTGGGTCTCTGTATATACTCTTCTTGTGGAAAGCATAGCCCTATTGTCTGGAATAATATGGAAAGAGTCATAAAAACTAAATTATCAAAGGTAAGTAAAAATTTATCTTTAGTGCTTGTAAATTATATCAGATTGACAACACCTGAAGACTGAAGCACTCTATTTATCCACAGGAAAAATCAGCAAAATTAGCAATTTTATAAATTTCCAGACTACCAACATGTCTCAAAACTGGCTGATAAGAAAGCTTTCTTCAAGAAATAAGATGTCTAGTGTCTGTACTTATTCAGACATTGAGTGCTTCCTAAGTTAGCAAATGCTTTGATGTAGGCATTTATTTACAATTAATTGAACGGAGGCAAGTATCACATGGAATACATACCACTACTGAGTCTTCATTTAGTGGTGAGTCTCAGTTAAGTAAGAAGAACTTAGAAGCGCAAAGGAAATTGATTCCAGTCTTCCATATGATTTCTTCTCACATAGAGGTACAACTAAAAATCATGTGTGTATGCATGCACGCAATATTTATTTAAATAAAATAATGTTATTTTTTCATGGACAGTCATTTGGATATATCCATGAGTGTTCTTATATCTTGAAGAATAAAAGACCTGTGGAAGGCAGAATCTATTAAAGAGAGAAAAATGCCTTTGCTTACTCTTCTTTCTCACACTGCCTCCAAAAAGATGCAAAGCTCATCCGAACAGTCAAAGAAAATTTAAAAGCTTCTAAAATATTTTAAAACAATTGAACTGTTGAGGGCAATTTTTTGAATTTTACACTGCACATGTTTAGAAGGCAAATTTTCTACTAGATAATTTTCAGCAGAAGTGATATTTGGTCTAAAGAGCAGTGAGTATTCATGATTTTAGAAAACTTTGCTGTGTACAGATTTTGTTTATCCTGTTACTGATATTCAATTTACAGTTCTTGTAGTTGCAACATAGGAAAAATCCCTATCTATGTAAGTTCGTGCGTGCACTCCATTCATTTTGCTGAGCTAAGTGCAGCTCAGAAGTGCAACTCAGTAGCCCTTGCTCAGGTCAGTTTTTAGAATAGCCTCCAAATCATTGTTTGCTGCTTTGATGAACCCAGTCAAGTGATTGTCACAAGTATGACAGCTGCCCCAGAAGTTAACTTCAGCCTTTTTAATTTTCTAATGCATACATACACGTATATATGCAATTTTTTAAATCCTGTTTACCTGGACAGTTCAGTCTCAAACGATTAAGTTTCTGGTTCTTCTGGGTTTGCCTTTTCATGGACATGAAATTTTGATTTCCACCACTGCCGCCCACCCCATCTAAAGTATTGGGGTCTTGTAATCCACACTAAAAAGGTTATGAGACCAAATCATTCTGTAATTATTTTCGCTAATTATAATCCTGCAGTGGTAAATGGCAGGATTTTATTAAGGTAGCCTAGCCTTCTTTCTCATTTTGTTTGTATTTGTGTAGTTCTCATTTTAAATTTAAAAGTGAGTATGAAGTTCTAGAAGTACTGATTTTTCAGCATGCTATTAAGTAGCATCCATTTTTCATCTAGTTTGTAGCAGTAGTCTGTTGGGGTATTAAACAGCTGTGTAGAATGTTACCTGTTACTGAACTAGTCTATTCCTTCTGCTCAACACCAAGTAGTTCATTAAAGTGGAATTTTATGGTACACCGGTTTTGAGGCAGGGCAACAAAGATACAATTCTTCTGCCTGTAATCTAAGTTCTTCAACTTGCAAGGGAGGAGAAAGAAAATTTGTGATGATCAGAGAGGGACAGTGGTTTTTAACCATAACTTCTAATTCTGTCAGTTTGTAAGAGCACTTGAGTACTAAGTAAACATGCAGCCTCACATACTGATGTGAGGTCACCACATAAAGCAACACAGGAACCTGGAAGCATCAAGAGGCTATAATTTGTCTATTGTTACATAAAAAGTAGGAAATAAACCTTAAGAAGCTTGTTCTGTTCGAAAAAAAATGTGTCTATGGAATAAAAATACAATATGATGAAGGTCATTAATAATGAACAGGGTGCTGGTGGTGGACAACTACTGCATAAGAAATGCTTGCATGTTATGTTTTGTCTGCAGTTTTGATAAGTGTACTGTTGCAAGTTATGTTTGCTAAATGTTGATATTCAGTAGTTTTGTAAGTATTTTTGTATTTCCTTGCTCTGTGGTCAGGAAGTGAAGTAGAGGGAGAAAGGAAATCTGAAATTGTTGTCCACCATCAAGACTCTGCTTTGCAAAATTTAGGGAAGATGACTACTGCTCAGTTTCAAGAAACTATTCTGTTCTGCATATATTTATGAGTGCGTATAAAAAATGAAGGATTTTTCTTGCTTATCAGTTTCTGCAAAGTAATTTTAATTTGAAACATTATTTGCTGAAGGGGAGAAGGAAGCAAAAAAATACACACTTTTGATACTCTCTTGACACTGTAGATTACTTACTTCATACAGCCCACAATTAAATCAGGTAAGGTAATATGGGAAACTAAAAATGAAAGAAACAAACTCTTCTTTGGAGGAAGACTCATCTTATTTTTCCCCATTTAATCAGTATTCTGTATGTTAATACCAACAAAACCACATGTGGTAGGTTGACCTTGGCTAAGGGCCAAAATCCCACCAGCCGTTCACTCCCTTTCCTCAACAGAGCAGGGGGAGAAAATAGGATGAAAAAGCTCATGGGCTGAGGTAAATACATGCAAACTCTTTGTCGGTTACCATCACAGGTAAAACAGACTCGACTTGGGGAAAACTAGTTTACTTTATTGCTAATTGAAATAGATTTTACTAGTGGGAAACAAAGACAAAAAAGAAAACACCACCTCCTCTCTTCCCCATCCCAGGCTCAATTTCACTTCCTCGCTCCTGACTTCCTTACCCCCCCAGCCCTGAGTGGTGCAGGAGGATGGGGAATGGGGGCTGCAGTCAGTCCACAACAGCCCCTCTCTGCCACACCTTCTTCCTCACACTTTTCCCCTGCTTCTGTGTGGGTCCTCCCATGGGCTGTAGTCCTTCAGGATAAGCTTGCTCCTGCATGGGTCCCCCACAGGCCACAGTTCCTTCAGGAAATATTCACCTGCTCCAGCATGGGTCCTCCGTGGGCTGCAGGGTGGATACCTGCTCTGGCATGGGGTCTTCCAGGGGCTGCAGGGGTGTACCTGCCCCTTTGCTGAGGCACTTGGAGCACCTCTTGTTTCCTCCTGCTCTCACCTCGGTGCTTGTGAGCTCTTTATCACGCTTTTTCACATACTCCTCACTGCTGGGCAATGTTTTTCCTTTTCTTATATACACGATCCCTGAGGCACCACCATCTTCACTGCTGGGCGCAGCTGATGCTCTGCAGTGGGTCCACTGGAACCGTCTGTGTCCAGCATGGAGCAGACCCATTCTCTCCTTATGGAGACCACCCCTGCAGCCCCTCCCACTGGCAGCACCTTGACACTTAAACACCCACACCAAATAATGCTATTGTATTGCTTATGTAGCATGTGTTGCTTCTGAATATGCTGTTTTACACCACAGGAGAAAATGTAGGCTGGGTAATTGTTTGCAAGGACACATTTTCCTCAGATGTTCTGTAGGCTGGCCTTCACTGTACTGCAAATGCCCAGCAGACTTACATGCATTGGCAAAAAAAAAACCCAAACCCAAACCTTTAGGTCTACTTCTCGCAGCACACAGTCATTTTTATACCATATTCATCTCTGCAATTGTTTACTTAAAACACAAAGAAGGTCCAGAGCTCAGAGGAGTGGCGCATATTTATTGGAAATGCACATTAATTCAACTTAGATACAGTTTGATACATAGGATTCTTAGTTTCATTAGCTACTTGATCCACACAACTGTATATCTCCCTGAAGTTTAATGCCTTTTTTAAATAGCTTTGTTTGTCCTTGTGATATCTTGTCTTCTAGTGATTTCTGCTGTTTGACTTTTTAATAATCACTTTTCTCTAGACTTCCCAGATTTCATAACAGCAATTAGAAATCCTGGTAGGAAGGCAGAATCTTCAGAGTATATATGATTTTCTATTCATATTTATAAGAAAGATTTAAATGAGCTTTATTACCAGAAAGGGTTTTTTGAATGTGTAAGAAATGTTACACCTGCTCCAAAATTGCAAATGGGTACCTCTGCAGCCAAATGCCAGGAGGTTTACCACTGAGATAAACAAGACTTGGGTAAGCCAGGATGCTCTGCGGTCTTGCATGATGTCTTCTGTACTAAAGATTTCCAGGCTGTGGTATGCATACCTCTAATGTCACATGAGCAGTCTGAGTGATACACAAGTACTGTTTGAACAGGCAGGTGTTGCTGCTTATGCATAGCCTGGTTCAGTGCTGGAAATATTGATGCTTTTGCTGTCACAAATGATGGCACCTTAGGGGAAAAGAAGTTAGGAAACTTGTAGTTATAGATTTGTAAGTACATGGGAAAAAAAAGGGCAAAAACCCCAGAGTTCACAGCAATTTGTGCATGCTGTATATATATACTTCCCATTTTCCTTCCCTTACGCATCACCAGGCATCTAAAAGAGAGAGACCTCAGGTCATCTAAGGAGATAATTCTTTATCTCATATTTGTGATCTTGAAGATTTGGCTTTAAGGTTTATCAGTTAGGCTGAAAGAGGTGTAAGCCTATAGATTGTGTATAACCCAAAAGAATTAGTAATTTTTCCCCGTGTACATCTCTATCTTTCTTTCTCCAGAGTCAATATCCTTCCTCTTCCCCTCTTCCCCCACTGGTACAAGGGATGAGCTGGACTTGCAGCATCTTGCTGTTTTACCCTTTTTTAGCCTGGGAAGGAACTGCCCCTTTGCTATCATGTTAGCCTAGACTGCATGCACTTTTTAAGATGCCAGCCTAGCTTAGTGGTGAGCTAACATTCCTTTGTCACAGGTAGATTCCTAACATTTGTTTGGCAGAGGGATTGCCTCATAAACTGGGAATGAAAAGGTTTGACACAAAGCCGGGTGAAGAAGTTTGCCCATGGTGTTGCTTCTCCTTAAGAATAATGATATGGTGAAAAAGCTGCCTTCTTTCTGACAATTTTCTAATCCTTGTAGATGCAAAAAGGAGTGAGTGGGAACTAGTTAACAGAGCATGGTCAGATCATATTACTGCATTAGGTGTTTTAAACAAAGAATGGTCTTTACTAAGTAAGCCTCTGCCAGATAGTGTGCTAGGTGTTTGTTACCGGTGCTGTGACTTAGCTAACTCACACTCAGATGGTGTGCGGGATAGGCTGGTCTAGCAAGAGTCTCTTTACAAGACAAGACTGAATTAAATACGTGCTGTGTGAACACCTCGGATTCTCTAGGGTGCGTTGTGAACTCTCCTAGCCAGCACAAAGGTGCTGCAAGCCTTGAATGGAGCCTGTGAAGTCCACTGTAGTACCAGTGAGCAAGAATAGTTTATGAAGGTGGTACAAGTGGTAACAGTTCGCTACAGTTGTGGGTTTTTTTCTTCTGTTGGTACCTGGTGGAACCAGGGTAATCCAAAGACTACAGTGTTTGTAAGTGTCAGTGATGCCCTCAGCATTCAAAGATTAGTTCTTGCAAATCCTTTGCAGTGGAAACAAACCTCTTTACAATTTACAGGGAGAGGTGAAATGTTTGTTGCTTTTATTTGGCTTAATGTGTAACAGAGAAATTGAGTGAAGTCATTCTAATCAGTTTATCCACACAAAAGATTAGTTGGTACTAAATAGGTTTTGTTTCCATAGGTGTACATTCATTACCAATCCAAAATCTGTACTGTCCCCGAACCATTACTGTGAAAGCACTCTGTGAAACAAATTAGCGTTATCTTTTTATCTGCAGTACGATGTTGCCTACTTCAAATAAATGAACAACACATTTGCTAGAGTTTTGCACTCTTGTTGGCAGTTTCAGTAGACTAGCTAAGGTTTGGGCAGAGGATCAGACCAAATGACACTCTTGCCAATTAGAGGCAGCTTTTCAAGTAAGCAGTGTAGACTAGAACTCTGCAATATCTTTGTAGGTGCTCTCGGGATAAATAATTCATGTTTCAAAGGTTGTCCAAATTGATATTTTTACTTTTATATGGCATATTTCAGTGAAGAATCTTAGTGCTCTTGTACAAGTCTTGTTTCACAGTCTGCAGGGTAGGATAGAAGATTCCTCAATTTATAAAACTATACATCAAGCAAAAGGGAAACTGCTGATTTGTCTCACTGGATATATTTAATAAATACTAAACTTAAGAAAAAAAGAATTGTGTTAAAAGCTTAACCCGCGAACAAAAACTTATTAAAACTGTTTTAGTTTAATGCAGTGATACTCTTCATTTCCATGTTGGACACGCATCACTTTGACTCAATTTTGTTTTTATTTCCATTTAGGACGTGTAGGAACACCTCATTTTATGGCCCCAGAAGTGGTAAAAAGAGAACCTTATGGGAAGCCTGTAGATGTTTGGGGTTGTGGCGTGATCCTTTTTATCCTGCTAAGCGGTTGTTTGCCTTTTTATGGAACCAAGGAAAGATTATTTGAAGGCATTATTAAAGGAAAATACAAGGTAAATGACAGTATACCTGAATTATTTTCCAGTGAGATGAACTCTGCTGGTAAAATTTCTGGAAGTTAATTCTTGTATTTAGCCTGATTTAAATTTGAAGCTTATAAAAATCTGCCTGTGTTACACAGGAAGAGAGATGATTTTCTCTCTCCAGTCTGTTTGTGCTGTGTTTTGTATCATTGCTAGGAATTAGAATACAGAAATATTTACTCAGATGAAATAATAAGTAGGTGCAACAACCAGCCCCTAATTGTACCTTGAGATCAGGATTACATAAGGTTTAGCTCTGAAGTACAACATATTGTATGTTACCTTAGGTTTATAGGTCATTTACATTTTTTAATCAACTAAAAGAACTATCATGAGGGCTGGTCATTATATTGCCTTGATTTAAAACAAAATGCACATTACTGTAAAAATGTGGTTATGCATTATTCTTTTTAGTACAGTAGGTAGTAAAGTGCAGCTGATGATTCAAAAGGAGCCACTTGTGACTGAAAGCAAATCGGTGTGTATGCAAGATAAGCGTTTTCACAACGTAAGCATCCTAGAGCCATTATGGAGATAAATTTAAAGATTCGACTTCACTATTTTTGCGGTTTTGTCTGAGATTGGTTTCGCTCTACTTTGCAACCAAGGTTATACATGAGCTCTGTATAACAAATTAAGAGTAGAAACTCCTACAACTGTCTGATAGTCTGTAATATGATTTGGGAAGTATTATGAATTTAAGAATAGTCTGCTAAAATGCAGTGGCAGTGAATCACAGAATCACAGAATGGTGGGGGTTGGAGGGGACCTCTGGAGATCATGTGGTCCAACTCCCCTGCCAGAGCAAGTTCACCTAGAGCTGGTCACGCAGGAAGGCATCCAGACGGGTTTTGAATATCACCAGAGAAGGAGACTCCACAGCCTCCCTGGGCAGCCTGTTCCAGGGCTCTGTCACCCTCCTCACGTTCTGCACGTTCAGCGGTACTGCACTTGGTCAGGAGCACATTTTTTCATTCTTTAAATTTCATATTCTTAGAAACAGCAAAATTTCCTCATGGCACTAGTTTTGGAATTGCAGAGACTGATAGATGTTCCAGTTTCACTTTTTGGAAGATTTCTTTATGGAATCTCTTAAGCAGCTAAAACCTTCTGGAAGCGTACAAGTTAACTTTTCTTTGTTTAAAAAAAAAAGGCATGGCCAGCACATTGTGTCTTCTCAGTTCCTTTTCTGTTCCTGTTTCCACAATAATATGTCTATTCAGTGAAAATAGTATAGGGATTTCAAAACAGTCTTGCTGCGAATTTGCAATTACCTTAATTTCATTAGAGCTGAAAAAGAAATGACAGATCACAGCTATAAATATGCATTTCATAGCCAGGTAGTGTTCCTGAGTGCTCCAATTTAAAGCTACCTTTTTTTGTAAAGACTGATTTTTAAATAAAATGCATCTCTTGAAATGAACAGATTATAACATTGAAAAAAGTCTGGTTTGAATTTTGAATTTTCCTTTAGTGCCTTGTAAAATTAAGTTCTTCATAAATCAAAGAAATACTAGAAATAGCTTAAGGATAGAATCCTTTATCACAGAAGGAATTTTTCTTACTTTAGTATGGTTTTATCGGGTGTCCACTTGACTAGTTGGACACAAACCTGCATATGCACAAGATGAAAATAGGTTTGAAATCAACATTGATCTTGTTGTCTCCTAAAGATACAGTTCTGCTCTAAAAACTGTTGCAATTGCTTGTGTTGTTGATTACATGTCAATATGCTTTCCTACCTGAGTGGATGAAGATGCTTAACTGTTGTAAAGTTAAAAAGAATTTATTGGGAAGAGCCATTGTGCATGATACCTGTGGGACAGGACCAGAGTAGTTCACAAGAGGCATTAGCTTACTCACTTCCTACTCAGTATCACTGGCATGAAATTGTGGCTTGATATCGATAGAGTGTCATGCCATTCCTTATATTGATTTCAGGAGTAGATTTAATTTCTGCGTTTTTCATATGCGTAGTTAACTGTCAGACAAAGCCTAATTATTTTTTCTTTTTCTAGTGAAGGGTCACTTTTCTATGAACAAAGTGTAGCATAGATAGAAAATTACACTGTGATTCTAACATAATACCAATGATATGCCAGCTTTTATGTGATACAGTGCTCGCTGTTTTCAATTTTTTATGCCATTTCAATAGAGACTGATGTACAATTTTGTAAGTTATTAAAAAACTCAGAAACTTCATTTTACATTTATTATAATAAACTGTTTACAAGTACCAACCGCTGTTAAATCTCTGCAATTACTTTGCATAAAAAGTACGTTCTTTTCTATATTCTTATTACTAATTTAATTTCTTTCTTCTTGCTTGTAATCAGATGAATCCTAGGCAATGGAGCCATATTTCTGAAAGTGCCAAAGATCTGGTACGCCGCATGCTTATGCTGGATCCAGCAGAAAGGATAACAGTATATGAAGCACTGAATCATCCCTGGTTAAAGGTAGTAAAAGCAACTGTTTACATACCAGTTTCCTCTTCAAGGGAGAAGAAGATTTTTTTTTCTTTGTTTCTTTGGACTTTTCAAAGTAGATGTGGCATTATACAAAATGTGTGATAATATGCTTTAAGTGCTTTGTAAGATTAGAGCCTGAGATCTTGATAGTTGCTAGGCTTGAACTCTTAACAGCAAGAGCAAATTCACTTAGGCATCTTTGGCAGCAACAGTGTATAGGCAGTAGGGCTGCGTAGAATAAAGCTTGAAGAAGGGATTCATGTGTCTTTCTATGGCTCTCAGACTCAAGAGGAGTAATTTCTGATCTCTTCTCTGCTCAATCACATCTAGACCTCTTTCTTGTTATGCATTCAGCCATGCAATTTACTGCAGTACATTACACTACTTAACTGTGCTGCTTTCTTACAGTAGCTTCCTGAAATATCCCACCAGAGTGAAGGGAGTAGGTACTGGTGTGTTACTCAAAGGCTGCTGTAACTACGTGAAATTATATGGCATCTGGTCATCAAATTATTTTTCAGTGGTGGCAGAATTTACAGCACAGTTTGAACCAGTGAAAGTGGTTGCTGGACTCTGAAGATTAACAGAAACAGGAATATATACACATAGCTCCTCAGCAGTCCCATTAATAGGCTGTGCTAAGCGTTGGAGAATGATGGGTGTGTTGCAGATTTAGAAAGTGGCGAGTACTGGTTCAGAGCATTGTATTTTCTTTGTCAAAAACTGATGAATTAACTGTTTTTCTTTGTTATCCTCAATTTCTTTTCTATAGTGTGGGCTCCGGTTAGAGACGGTCATAATATCATTAACTTAAACTACTAAACTAAACTTAATTAGAAAGGCCGCTGTTCTGATGTCTGCTCCTGGACTGTGTATATGTTCTACATTAGACAAATATTTACACACACACACAGACAAAAAAAAAAAAAAACCACCACCACAGAAAAAGAACCTGGGAAGCACAGGCTCATAGGTTGTTTTCCCTGCAAGCAAATGGTCTAACTACTGGTTAGTTCTTCCCCTTCTCTGTCGTCTTTCTGTTTCCGACTCTTGTATTCCGAGCTACATCATGGTCTAGCTTATAAAAGGAGGGCCTTTTGGGAATAACTGTGGGTAAGGCATTCCTCTGAATATTGGGAAACTGCAGGTTCAGACCTTTCTACTTGAAAGGAGCCTTCATCTGGAGCATACATAGTGCATCAAATATTTCAGAGAGCATAGGAACGGACATGATGTTTGGGAATCCCAAATGATCATACTCCAGTGATTGAGTCTGTGGTAAACGCAGGTGATCTGGTTTTACCTGCTTATAATTTGACTTTTTCCTCACTTTGTGAGCTTACCCACAGTTAGATGCCTAAGCAAGGGTTTTGTTGAGGGTTATTTTGGCAGAAAACATGGCCGTTTTTGTTGTTTGAGCAACTAAGCTGATTAGGCTTTTTGAAAAGATAATTCTGTAATGTGAATGTAAAAGTTCTGCCTGTATAGCATAGCACTTTTGATGGCTATGTGATCTCTTTCTGATCTTGCCATTATATGTTGAAAGACAAGCGAGGAGAGAGAAGATTTAGTTCAAGACAAGTTTGTTTCCAAGCTTAGGCCAGCATTCTGTCAGTCAGTCCTCTTATTTTTGCCTGCGATAAACTGCCTTCCCTGCTGACTCAGAATTTTCTTCTAAGCCCTATATAGATAGCAGCCAAATACAGCATGAGACAGAGACACCTTTAGTGCCACAAAGAGACTGAATTACTTGTGCCAATCATTTCAGTGTGATTCAGGAGATGCATGTGATACACTTACTAATTTAATGTAAATGTTTATGTCACTTCTGTGATGTTTTGGGGCAGGGGAAGAAAGTGGTCAGGTGCTGCAAGCTCTACCCCCACTGTTCAGGGTTCATTGGCAAATTTTGTGTCTGCATCTACTGTGGAGAATTCTTCCTGTGAGCTAGCACCTGGTGTCACCAGCCATCAAGCTGGCACTTCCTGCTCTGTTGGACACGTACCTCAGCTTCCAAGCTTACCTCAAGTATCAAGCACCCCTTAAAAGAGTACTTGAAGATGTTGCTTCACTGGGATTTGTGAACCCCAAGACACAGAACTACTTTGTGCTTGCCAGCTTCAAAGTTCAATGCTGGCCACAGCCTGACTAACAACACAACAGTAGAACAAAAGGCTAGGGTCTCACTATAAAGTGGGAGACAAAATTACAAAAAGAAAATATCCCTGGCCCAAGTTAAGAATTCTTTCAAAATACTTTAATCCCGCTCAGTTTCTTGAAGTTTTGCTTAAGTTGCAACAAATTGTCGTTCTCCTTGGGATACTTAGTAGCTGGTACTTTTCCTGTCTAGTTTCTTAGTGTTGAGGGAATATTAATTAGAGATTGCATTTAATGTTTCTTTTGGTTTATTTTTTTGTGGTTTTTTTAAGGAGAGAGATCGCTATGCATACAAGATTCATCTTCCAGAAACAGTAGAACAATTGAGAAAATTCAATGCAAGACGAAAACTAAAGGTAAAATGAATGTAGTGTTAAAACAATATAATTACGTAACTTGAATTTTTATGTGATATTTTATTAATTTTAAAAGTGCTGAGCAATTTATGCTTCGAAGTCAGCAATAAAATAAAAAGTTGCAACAGGCCTTCACAGTTGTTTATTGCAATGATGTCCTGTTAAGCGTGCTTGTCCTTGCTTTCTTAGTGCGTATTTTTCAAACTGAATTCCAGCGCAAATTGTCTGATATCAGCTGAGATGTGTATGAAGTCTTAATCTTAAATCAGTTTGGTAATTCTGTGTATTATGAGTTATTGGAGAGGAGAGAATAGTACAATGGCTTCTGTTATTATTGTGTTACATTTACAATAAAAGGAACATAATAATGTTTTAATGTCTCTTTTCAAGAAGAATAGAGATGTATTCTTCAGTTTATCCCCTGTATTTTTAACTATACACAAGATTATTTCTCATCTGTATGGAAAAGGATGTTAACATTTTAGCCCAAAATGACATGGTTTCTTCCCTTCAGTTCCTATCTTGGAAAATTTAACAGAAACACTTTGAAATTCACTGAAAGGTTGAGAAAATTTTAAGAAAGATGCAGCATTACAATTCATGAGGGTTTTTTGTAATCTGTAATAAAACACAGAATCAGATGTACACGTTGAGTTGCTGCTTTGCAAAAGTTAAGTGTAGCTGCAAAAACAACTGATCATTAAGATGCATCAGCTGCCATAGTTCATGGTAAACAGCAATTTCTCTTCGGTGGTTTGTGTGTCCAGGCAATGCTTTCATTAACATGTTAGCTAGTGTACATTTTAGAATATGACCCATTTTCCTGCTTTAGATGCAGTTTCAGATCTTCCAGTTTCCTCCTGGAGAGGCCACTATATTTAGTCTCCTGAGAGCTTTTATACCTGTACTGTTTGTTTTCTATCATTTTATCCAAAGCACTGTTCTGCAGAATGTTTCCTGAAATTATTTGTTGTCCATTTTGCCTACTGCCACAACTGTAAGACATTAAAACCCGAGTGGTTAAACTGTAATTTACTTGAACAAGTAGATATGTGTCAGAGCACATAACCAATTTTCTGGATTTGTAGCTTCCCATGTAACACTCATTCTGGGAATCTGATGTTATTACATTTTCATGTAGATAGATTGTGGATGTCAGATATCCTAGTGCTATCAGTGTCAGATTCTGACAATTTCTCAAATAACAACATACTTTGTTGCTTTAAAAAGCAAATTTTAATACTTGCTAAGCCACCCAGTCTAAGTAAGAGGGAAAGAGAAATAAATTAGTTATTTTGTTTACATTATACTGTGGAATTTATGCTTCACACTTACTATTTTTAAATGCTTTCCCATGAAGAATTGTTCTCATGAAGTCCCTTGCAAAGAATGTATTTACTGTTTATTAGTAGTGTATGACCAGCTCTTCTGTTAGATATGGTCACTGGTAACAGTGAAGCAGAGCTGAAGGCTGTAAAATTTATTTACCTTTCACTGAGAAGGTCAACACACAAAAGACCTCAGGAGATTGAGCAATCCAAGGTATCTGGAAATGTTTCATTATACTTCTCTGTGTAATTTAGACTTCATGGGTATTTTTATTCAGGGGGCAGTACTAGCAGCTGTGTCAAGCCACAAATTCAACTCCTTCTATGGTGACCCCCCTGAAGAGCTGCCAGACTTCTCTGAAGACCCCACCTCCTCAGGTATTTTACCAGAAAATATGTTTGCTGCAGTCAGCCTGTCTTAATTCTATACTGACTACAGTACCAAGTATTTACTGATTTCTCATGATTTCATAAAGTTGCATATTAAGTTAACATTTAAATGTGAGAACATAAATAATTTTCAGTTATAATGGTGTTAGTCACTGCAGAAAATGAAGATAAGGTCTCTGCATAGTTGTAAGTTTCTACAGAAATTCTGTCTTTTTTATTTATTGTATGTACATTTAATTGTACAAAGTTTTTAAAGAAAGAATAAGTTGGTTTTACTTCACCCAGAATTACTTGCAGTGCTTTAATTTTTGTTTCCAGCTACTTCCCCCACTTCAATAAAACGAATAGGCCACCAACATGATTTGCAGTGGCAACTTTCCTAATCTAAAAACTGCAGTTCCTCTTTCCAGTTTCAGTCTCACATCAACAAGGCATGTGTCTTCCTCATAGAGTGATGTAATTGCAGATATCAGTATACAGCAAAGGTACAAGTTCTGTTTTTTTCTGCTCACAGAATACATCAATCCAGTACACGTGTAAATTCTACAGAATATGTGTGCTGGATCTGTTGTTATCTTGTGTTCATCTCTGAAATAACTGAAACAATAGCTTGGATTTCTCAGGAAAACATAGTTGTTCTCTAAAATAACATTGTTGATCTCACTGATGGGAGATCACAGTGATCAGGAAACCATACTAAGTGGGTAGTTTTCGTGACGTTTCCCTGATCGACTACATTAGCTGATAAAATATTTAGTATCACAGGATAAACTCTGAGGCTTGCAAGAAAAGATACTGCAACTTTCAGCTTCTGAAATTGCTAGATACAGAAATCTATTTAATTTCCTCTTCAGAAGTACACTAATAAAGTTTTCAAATATTTCTAGCTTGTAAAGATAGGCTCCTATGATGATTCTAAATTGTACTAGTTTAGAGAAATTGGAAATAAAACTTTTGAATTGCAGTAGAAACTTGACTATCTTAAGGTTAAGTTTCCTTCCAAATATCTCAGAATGTTATTCCAGATCATAAACTCTAATGAAGAGCATTTAATATTTCAAATGTTGCTGCCTATTTAATCTTCCCATAAAATTTCATGAAGCTTATCATTAAAATTAAATGATTTGTCAGAAATGGGCAAATGCGGAACTCCTACTGAGATAAAGATGCAGACATATAAATGCTTATTAGGTTATGCAAATTGTATATCCTGTCTTCCTCCAGGTCTTTCTAAACAGAAAATTTCAGTTCTGTCTCTTTTTCCAGATTAATCTAGAGGTGTTCTTCCTCATAGTTCAGCAAACCCGAGCATCTTCCTATACTACCAGAGTAATAGCCTGGGATATGAAGGCACTATAGGTAGCAAGTCAGATGACTTTCTTAGATTCGGAATCACAAAGGTTATTCTTGTTAGAGAGCTTTCCACTGAGAGTCAGCAAATTGCATAACTAAATTAGATGGGAATGAACACA
The DNA here is from genome assembly GCF_034619465.1 of Leptosomus discolor. Classification (NCBI taxonomy): domain Eukaryota; kingdom Metazoa; phylum Chordata; class Aves; order Leptosomiformes; family Leptosomidae; genus Leptosomus; species Leptosomus discolor. The sequence goes on along the minus strand of NC_141391.1, from coordinate 95,720,704 downwards.
GATGAATTTCGTTTAAAGTCAACCAGGTATTTTTCTGTACACATCTTCCTTTCATTCTTACAGAGTGTGTTAATAATTCTTGGTTCCCATAGCTTGTTCTGGGTGATCTATTTCCTTTTTCGTCAGCAGCCATCCTCTGAAGAACTTAACTTAATCCTGCTATCGTTCTGTTGGTAACATGGCAGAAGTCAGTCTTGCTGAATTTTGAGAGAGCGTGATAAAGGCTTTTAAAATGTTTTGAAAAATTGGGTCAATATTTTTAAACTAAAATATTACTTTACTGCTGTGTTCAGTAACTTCTTTAGTAAAGCCACTAAACAGCTCAAATGAGAAGTGTCTTGCAAATGTTTCTTGCTAGAATGTAAAACATTTGACTTTCAGGTTGCCTGTCTTCAAGGCATTGTTAAAATGTCAATTTCCCAAGGCAGTGAATGTTTTGGATATTTGTAATACTCTAAAACAAATATACATCAGAAGTTAGCGATCAGCAGCCCTGAAGGCTAAATTTGGCACACAAGAAAAATTGGCCCAGTAGAGAGTATTTGAAGTGGATCATGAAATTAATTAGGTGCCAGAGAAATTCACAATCAGTTTGCTCTCTACTGCCCTTCCCCATCCGGCTCCCTCCCCTCTCCTCTATGTGTGTCATATGTTGACCACTTGTTCCCTAATGGAGAATATGGAAGTATAATCTTCAAGTGTTTTGATAACAGTGCCTCAGGCTGAAGAATGAACATCACCAGTGTAAAGCCTCTCAGTTTTCCTCCTTTTGCTTCTTCAGCTCCCCCATTCTGCAGCAGCCCAAGGAAAGGCTGTGGAATTGTTTGACATTTTGACTTGGGAAGCTGAATTCAGGAAGACAATTTAGTTTACTTTGGAGTTTTAAGTAGATTCAGGATGTTTAAGTTTTTAGGCCAACAGTTAGAAAAGCTCATAAATGGAAGGGGTTTTTTGTAATTTTATATTTCCAAAAACCTTTTTGTGTAGCCCCCCCTTCAGAACTACTGAGTCAGTGCTGCAGTTAAGCCAGTGGATAGTCCATAATCTTTGGAAAACTGCATAACTGAATTTTAGATTAAAGCAAACCTTACATTTTGGTTAAAGGGCTTTCCTCTATAATGCCTGCTTAAATTGCTTGGTTTATAGTGCTCATATTCTGAAATGTGACTAACAGGTTTCAGTGTAGCTTTTTGCTGCAAACCATTCTAGATTCCTGTAAGGCATTTTACAATGCTGTTTTTCAGTTTAACCACAGAGAAAGTACAGCAGCGTATTTTACAACAGACTGACTGACCAAATGTACTTACTTAGCCTAGGTTAACAAATAGCACTGTTGCAGTACTTCCTGAACATTTATGTGCTTTCTGAGCTCTGTGGTAACGATGTAAGGTGATGAACATAGAAGCAGTGCTTTTGCATTGCACAGAGAGCACGCACGTTAAGCCTACATCAGTGTTTCTAGCTTGTTTTCTCGAACTGCAAGGCACACGTTTCATATGGCATTTTTACAAATGCATTTTGATATTTTGTCTCAGGATTGCTGTATGTAAATTGAAATTTTTGTTCTTTTTTATCTTGTTAGACTCTCTATTGCCATGTCAAATGAGAAATCTTTAACAGAATGAGATATTGATTCTCAAATTTGAAAGTAATAATAATGGGGGAAAAAGCTAAACCTGATAGTTTTTCAGAGGGAGATCAAAGAGCACATGTATGGCCAAGTTGTAAGATCACTGTTTCCAACATATATGGCACTAGCTTAACTCACGATTTAGGCAGCAGTTAGTAGTTTTGTGGTATTTAGATTCCATGAAATATGGACAACATAAGCCCATATCTTAAAAACTGTTAGTCTCATTGACAAGAGGAAGAAAAAGAAATACTGGTTTTATGCAAAAATTGCCACTGATTTTGTAAATATTTGCAAGTGGTCCTGTGTAACATTTTTAAGTATGAGAGCTTCGAAAAAAGTTACACTCACCTTTTAATTTACTGTTATTAATTCTGTTAACACTGTTGCTAGTATTACAGGTATAACTGACTACCAGTTTTGAGATCGTGAGTTTGAGTGTTTCCAATATTCCATTATCATTGTTATGATTTTTCAGCTATTTAATCTTTGATCTGGTATTTCTAAATACAAAAACTTATAAGTATATAAAGTCGTCGTTAATTAAAATCCATAATAAAGTGGTTGCATTTCCAAGTGGTTCTCATAATTGTTCTCACTGAAGCTTTTGTTAAAAAAATTGATTTCAATATAATATTGCTAAATTCTAGTTAGTAAATACAAGTATACTACTTGATAGGATGTTACGCTTCGTTTGCAGTTTGTCGGTTCACCTCTTACGATATTCTTACTTGAAATCATTTTTTGTCCATGAGTATTATAAAATAGATTATCCAATGTTGGAAAAAGTCTGGTATTACAGATGCCTAATGCTGCGTACATGTGCTTACCTTCCCAACGCCAAGTGCTTGTTTTCCTCGCATCGCAGTCCGCAAGTCCCATTTGCTTCACGCATAGAAACCATATTAAAAAAACAGGGGGGTGTGGGATGGGGGTGTTCTTGTCACTTTGTTCATACTATTTTGTGGCTAAACTAGTGTGCTAGGTTGCAGCTTTATAAATCGCTTGTTCTGAAATCTTCATACTGTTTGTTGTTTGTCCAAATGCTGCCTTCCTACTAGGACTTCTAGCAGCAGAAAGTAGGTATCCCTTTGTTTTCCTTTAAGGCATATCATTCAGCTATGGTGTGTGTCTTTGCATGTTTAAAAATCAGCTCTCTTCTCTTTGCTATTTTCAGTTTTAATACTGCCTGTTCAAGAAAAATATCCTGTATGTTTTTGACTAAATCTGTCTATAACTTTGGAAGTTTAATTAACCAGAATTAATATGATTTCCAGGGAATTCTGAAGATTGTAGTTTAGAGGCAGTATTAAAATTACCCGATTTTTTTGTTTTCAATATTTGCAACACAGCTGGAATAAAATTTAATTTTCATTAAATTAATAAAGCATAACATGGTTTAGTTTTGCATTTTAGTTCCAAAATTAATGTTTTCATGGACTAATGGCCTTTTTTCCCCTAACACTAAACATATACTATAATATTAGTCATATATTGTTTTCTTGCTATACCCTTGCATGAACTTTCTTGATCATTCTGTGTTGATGAGATACATGATATATGCATATGTATTGTGTATGCATATACCTGATTTAAGTAACTATCCAATATGTGTCTTCTTAATGAAGGAATATTATTGATGTGTAGGGAGGAGGTTCTGCTGCAAGTTAGCTGCATGCTTTGTGAGAGACTGAAAGCACAAGCACTTTTAAAACCTGCAGACTATACTAGACAGAGGAGAAGGTGTGAAATTCTAGACCCTTTGATACAAACCGCAACCACTTCAAAACCAACAAATATAGCATCTCAAAATACAAGCTATAAAAAGTGGGGGGTTTCGTGCGGCATTTTAAGATTTGTAAGCTAACAGTTCTTCCATCCTAGGTCAGGGCAAAAGGACGTGTGTCCACATCTCCATTTCTGATCAAAGTCATGGATTTTGTTGTTGTTGGTTGGTTCATTCTTTTTATCTTAGAGGCTAGGGGGAATGTTGTTCCTTGTCCTCCTATTTCCCCATCTCAAAATGCCTGTCTAGTAATAAGAGAGTGAGAACTCGGTGGGTTTTTATATAGAAGTTTTGCAACAGTATTATTTTTATACAGTTGTTGGGGGAAAAAGAAACCTCATACAGAGCCTCTGCCACTGATTTTTGGCTTTTGTTTACGCATAGAAACTTTCTTCAGTAATCTTACTGACTGGTAAGAGTGTGCTGCCCTCGTACTGGTCAGAAGATGGTTTCCATATATTTTTGCAATGAGGAAGAAAGTATCTGAGCAGTGATAGTGAAGGGCATTCATTTGTTAAAATATTTGTTCGTTGCATGTGAGCGTGCTACCTGTAAGGTACAGGTCTGGTCTGAAAAACAGTACCTTCTAGCTACATATTTCTTTACCACCACGCTAGGCTGCCTTCTGTCATGTTTATGGCTAGTTTTACAGTGAGAGAGAACTGGGAAAAGGAATTGTCAAACTTTGTGTAAATGTCCCAGGTATGGAGACAGGAGAAGGCTGGAGACATACATACACACAGTGCCCTGTGCATGTGGAATAAAAGGAAGGCTATCTTCAAAATCAAGCATCAGTTTCTCCCCGCCCCCATCCGCCCCCTTCCCCCTCACCACCTCCTTTTTTGTATTTCCATATATAGTACTCTCTTCTGTGTTTCTGCTTCTGTTTAGGAACACTTTATCTCTTGGTTTCTCTTTTTTTTCCCTTTTCTTTTTTCTTTCTTTGGTCTTTTTCTCCCTTTTTTTTCCCACTGCATTTATTTCATTTGGGTTTTTTTTTCTCTGACTTTTACATGCCTTTCTTTCCCTTCTCGTATTCCATAGGTATTCTTACCTTCTTTAATTTAGTTGTAAATCCTAATAGCCTTCCATCACACCAACTGCTGCCTTTCTGCAGTTTCACTGTAGTCTCTGTAAACCTCCATCTTTCTAGTTCTCTCCCTAGACTCCTGGTGGTTTTTTTATAGATACATAGATATGTATCTTAAAAAAACAGTGAGTGTGTCTGTATATATATTATTACTGTTTTAATTGCTTCCCAGTAGCATTCACAGAAACGTGTGCATGTAGGAGCTTATTTGTAGATTTAGAGGGTGTCTAAACTTGGCTGTTTGGTTTCTGTCCAAGAAGGAAGAAGTCATTAAATACCATATAGCTGAAATTTGAGGAGGATGGAGTCCTTACTTGCCTTTTGTTCTAATTACACTGTTGTATATATATGTGAAGCATGTATCTCCAACCTTATTGTAAGTTATTATAGGCACGTCATCTGTCCTTACAGAGATAGTTCCTCTGGAGTACAGTGAACAGCAAAGAGCAACAAATTCCTGTGTGAGGGTAGAGGTATCTCAACTCCAGTGATTCTTGCAGATGTGGTTTAAAGTGATAAAGAGCATCTGGTACTCAGTCAGCTTTCTCTTAATCTAAGAACTTACATCAGCACAAGCAGTGGAAAGGTCCCGTCTCTGTAAAAGATTCTTTTCTTGCCTTTAATGGAAACAGCATACGTTTAGTATTTTCTTTACAGGACCAACAGGAAACAGAGGTGTTCTTACAAGTTTTAAACTCCTGTCAGCTGCTGCTAAGGCAAATCCAGCCTTCTATATACCGTGGGCATAGTATTTTATAATTACGCTGATATTGAGCCTAGACTTTCGTGTTTTGCTAAAGTGATAAGTTTTAAATGCGTATGTGATGGTGATTTGAAAACCTGAGCTGACAGAAACCCCATCATTTCCACAGCGTTTTGATATAGTGCTTAATTACCTAATGTGTTAAACATTTATACCTTGTGTTTTTAGGGTATTGTGATCAGATGCCAGCAAAACAAAACTACTGGAAGCACTGATTTATACAGTTATCACTAAATAGGTTAATTAAAGGTGTAAGTGTCGCTGGAGTCTTAAAGCAGAATCAAAGTGTCTTTGTGCTGTTTGCCGTATGTGCAAAATAAAAACAAAATCCATGAAACTTGAATCTGACATTACAGAGTTCATAAAAATTATCTCATTGTCACTTCACCAGATGTGCTCTATCAGACTCATGATTTCTTTTTTTATGAAATTAACTGCAGTTTATAATGCCCATTCTTGGTTTTTGTGAGATTGTTGTATCCAGTTACTTCATTTAGTGATTCTAATATTTGATCTCTCTCAAATCTAACCATTTCTGATGGTTTTTCTGCTGTCCTTGCTGTGTGTGCTAGCCTCAGACCTCTTCAAAAACAAAGTGAAATGTAAATCCTACTTTCTGAAATGCCTGTGCTTTGAGAGCCAGGATTGTTTTTTTAATTTCATTTCCAGTGGCTGTACACAAGAAGACAGCCAAGAGACGAAGCTGGGAGAAACCAGCTTGCCTTGGTTGTAGATTGACTGGCATAAGGACTGAATTGTGATGTTTAGAAAAATTGCAGATAACAGCTAAGATTTGGTTAGTTATTTAAAAGCCACTGTAAAATCTTGAAGATATAGTTATTTACTTATTCATACAACATAAAGAATAGTTGAAAATCCAATCCAAATTAAGGTAGTTTATAAGAATGAACAGGATTAAAATGAGGGGTTAGTGTCAGGAACTTAGATATGTAGAACCATATAAAGTTAAGGGGGTTAGATTTTGTCACTGTCTCTCTAATAAAAATGTGCTATTATTATTATGGTTGTTATAAGGTCTTCTGCAGACTCATTTCCTGGAATACTAATTGCAGGAGACTTGCAAAAAGGTCACGGTTTTATAGTTTTGTGTTTAAACAAGGTCAGGCTTCTTCTAGCAAGTCTTCATTGCTCGGAAGAGGGTTAGTGACTGACCAAGACTTAAATGGGCACTTGTAATCTTCAATATTAAAAAAATAAAACAAAGAATTCTTCTGCCCTCTCTCAGAATGTGTTTATAGCCAGAATGTAGTCTTTGTGTTTTGCAGCAAGATCCAGCTCTTCTTACCTAAACGGTCTTTTAGTCATACACTGTCGCAAATCACCGCCACACGAAGAGAAGCTCATAGTTCTCTGTACTGCCCGCTGCTTAAGAGCAGAAGTGAGTTGTACCTGCCTTGTTTGCTGAGCCTCAGAAAAGCAAACTTTTGGGGACATATTACTATTGGAGAATATGTAGGCAATTCTTGGAATAGTATTTTAAAGATTTCTTTTATTCCCTTTTGTTCTTTTCTCTCTTCTTCTGGGGAGAAGTAAGCAACTTCTACCTACCTTTAAAGTTCAGTTTCTCTAGCTAAACCACCTGTTCCAGATTAGATGCCAGATTAGATTCCAGCTAGATGCCAAAATGTTATAATAGCACTCGTATTTTGCAAAAGCTTTGTCTCCTTGCAACTTGATGAATCAGCGTCCATACCAATGTCAGGCAGTATTGAGGGCACTGTATGAGACTCTAGAGATAGAATTCAGCTGTAAGAGAGAACTATTTCTGAATGACCATCTCCATCAATGAGGTAACAGAACCTGCAGGAAATACCTGTGATAACTTTGACTACACACTGGCTGAAGAAATAATCCCAAGTTATTGCTTTGTAAAGCAAATATGCCTGACTGACAATACGTCTGCCTCAGTGGGCAGAAAGCTGCTCAGTTCATCTCCATCTTCTTAGAAGCAATTTGGTATTATCCTAAAGAAGTCATTCCACTAACTAAATCATTTCGTGAACTAGTACTGACTGCAGAAGACACTCATAAGCATTCTGACTTTTTTTTTTTTTTAATATAGTGAGAGCCCATAGTTTTCAACTTTTCAGTGTTGTCAGCCCCAAGGAAACTGTGAATAGTTGTAGCCATCCTTTCTTAGGTAGTCTTATGGGAAAACAAGAAAGACAAGGTTGTGTGCATGGCCCAGAATATCACTGCTCATTTGCACACTGAGACCGTATGTGCAATTACGGTAGGATCCACAGTTACCACACTCTTCTCACAGAACCGTGTTTGGTACAGATTCTGTTACTATTAGTGTAAAGAGTCTTCTACTTGTATCACTGGAATTACAACCTTTCCTATGCAATCATATGTGTATATATTTTTATAGTAACTTGAGGTGCAGGGTGATGAGATTCATCTCACCTAAGTAGTTGGGGCTACTTGAATGTTTTGTGGAAGTAAGCCGCAGTTTCTAAAAAGGTTTACTTTAGAAAGTCTTTAAAAACAAACAAGCAAAACCAGTCAAGTTAGTCAACTCCCTTTTTTTCCCTGGCTTTGTAATATTTGTGTGTCATTCTAATTATTGTATTTATACATTCTGTCTGTAAGTGCTACAGACCATGAGAAATCTGAGCTTTTAGATTGTGTGTCTGTAACTCCTCACTTAAGTCCTTCCTTTATCATCTATGCTAAGGCTAAAATGGGTGCATTTGCAATGTTGAATAGAGATTAAATCCTATTTCTAGAGGATACAAGCTTTAATTATAAATATTAAGTGCTTTTATACTTTCCACAAAGGTCAGAAATTTAGATTAAGTATGATAGAATGTGAATCTTTTTAGGCACAGGTGTGCTGTAAAGGTTGGTTAATTTTGTTTTATGTAGCATCTGTTATCTGAATTTAAAACTCTTCTGAAAGGTACTCTTAGGCTTTTACCCAGATGTCTGTTACAGAGAGACTTTAGGTGTTCACAAAAATGCCTGTAGAATTTTCTGTCACTTTTTTAAGCAGTAACATGTTGTCAGTATATTGCTACTATGCCATTTTCTCATGCAGATGCATGGTATTTGTAAGTGCATGAAAGACATGGTAGTAGATACCACATAAGATTGAAGGTAAAAAAAAAACATAAGGTAAAGTGTGATTTTGAGGGATTAGCAAAGTCACTGTCAGAACTTCTCATCAAACTTGTTAAGGATATTATTGGAAACTTTCTTTTTACAGCCATCTATTCAATGTGACCAACGGTCAGGAGAAAAAAGACCCAATGAACAAAGCTTAATGTTTTGGAATTCCCAGATATTCAGAAGGTTGTTGAGATGCAAATATTAAAAAATAGTAACTTTTAATTCTATTTGAAAGACCTCAAAGTACTCCATAAAATAAAATTCCCAAAGTAAATAATACTGTCAGATAAATAATGTGGTGGTCCAGAGTATTCAGTGTTTCACAGTAATACAGCATTGCAGACATCTTTGAACATACTTCTCATTGTTTCTGGTTTGGGCTCAAGTTTTAGTGGTTCTGAGCAACTGGGCAGTGTTAGAGACTCTTAAGATATCCAGACCTCTGAAGTGAATCTTCTCTTGAGTTTTCCTTAAACACCCCAAATACACAGAAAGGGCTTTGAACCCAGAAAACAAAGTTTTGCTAGAAAATAAAATAATTAATTTAAACTGAGATGGCAAGAATAGACATAAAAGAGGATTCTAACAAACTTCCTTCTGCCAACTGCATCCTGGAAAGTCAAGGACTTTCCTTCAGGCTTGAAAATCTCTAAGTTCATCAACCTTTAACTGACATACTGAAAATGTTGAAAGAAACTCAGTGCAGTCCATTTTAGGTCCCTAGGTAATGCTTTTCTTCCTTTCCTTTGAGGCTTAGCTGTGGTCTTCCCATGGTCTTGCCAGCAGATTCCCAGTCCCTCTATTTTCTCAGGTTTTCTGCTGTGTCTCCCAGTGTGGAAGCTGTGGTGCAGGCAGAGGAATATGGACGGTTCCTTTCAGCTGAGCATACTTATTCATTATCAAAGACACAGCAGGTTTTTCTCTTTGTCAGTGCACCTGACCCTGTGTGCAGCAACTACAGTAAGGCAAAGCATTAGTTTTATTTGCTGACCAACCACCACTTTTTTTAAAGGAACATAAATTAATACATTGGTTGGAAATGAGTACTCAGACACATTTAATGGGAGAGGACTAAGAAGTCTCATTGCTCCTGAACCATGAGTTGTGAGTCAGGAGAATACTGTGTTTCCTTGGTGTACAAGGAACTATGAGGAGAATCCTAGATTGAGATTTGTACTAAGTGTGATGCAAGATTTTCTAGACTTGTAACTTACTTATCTTTCTAAACCATGAGGTCACAAGTCTTGTATAGTAGTTTTTGTGTATTTTGTTATGTTTATTCCAGTTTTTCAAGGTTTTCAGAAAAATAAGTGGATTTAACTTGTTTTCTTGTGTGGTTAAGAGGGGGTTGCTTTATTTGATTTTATTACATTCTGAAAATGCAGTAGATTACAAAAGAGTTTGAGTTGGAGAATCACAGAATCACAGAACAGTAGGAGTTGGAAGTGACCTCTGGAGATCATCTGGTCCAACTCCCCTGCCAAAGCAGGTTAGCCTAGAGCAAGTCACACAGGAACGGATCCAGGTGGGTTTTGAGTATCTCCAAGGAAGGAGGCTCCACAGCCTCCCTGGGCAGCCTGTCCCAGTGCTCAGAGTGAAGAAGTTCCTCCTCATGTTCAAGCAGAACTTCCCGTGCTCCAGTTTGTGCCCATTGCCCCTTGTCCTGTCACTGGGCACCACTGAAAAGAGCCTGGCCCCACCCTCGTGACACCCACCCTTTAGATATTTATAAGCATTGATAAGGTCCCCTCTCAGCCTTCTCTTCTCCAGGCTAAAGAGCCCCAGGTCTCTCAGCCTTTCCTCATAGGAGAGATGCTCCAGTCCCCCCGTCATCTTAGTAGCCCTCAGCTGGACTCTCTCCAGTAGCTCCCTGTCCTTCTTGATCTGGGGGGTGCAGAAGTGGACACAGTATTCCAGGTGTGGCCTTACCAGGGCAGAGTAGAGTGGGAGGATGACCTCCCTCGACCTGCTGGCTGATAAGAATTGTTCATACAGTAGAGAATGGAATTTCAAGAAATATAATAATTCTTTTGATATTATCTATCTTGACAAAAGGGCACTGGCAAATGAATAAGTAAACAGAATAAACTTATAGGGAGAAATTAGTGAAATACAGAATGTGTAGAATTCTGTATCCAGGATTAAGAGTTTATTTATGAAAAAACATTCAGCAGTTCACTGTCAGACACCACCATTTTTTCAGACTAACACTGGATATGCTGCCATCTTTCCAGGTGCTTATACCACTGTGGAAAAACTGAAGATATGGTCTGTGGGTGTTTAGATAAGCCAAAGTTAGCATTCTAGTAATGCACAAAAGCGGCAGCCACCGCTGATACCTGATTTTTAAAACAGTTTGTTCCACAAGGAACCAGTATGAATTTGTGTTGTGTTTCTGTATCCTCCCCTGCTGTGAGTTCAAGTCTCCTCATGGGCTTCCACCTTCCGTTAATGCCTCCTGTTTCTCCATTTTTTCCCCTTATTCCTCACTTTTCTTTTCACCCTTACGCTGTATAAAAATCATCCCCATCTTCCTATGACCCAAAACAATCCACTGGTCAATAGGCAGCAAGTGCTATAACTGGGTCTGAGATAACCAGGCAAGCAGAACAAACAGAACAAAAACCGGAGCTCATGTTGCACCCTTTTTTTCTCCTCCAGAGGACACAGCAGTCAGGTCTTTCTCTCTCTTCCCTCCTCTATCCAGACACTGATTTTAAAAGAATCTGTGAGACCGTTGGTTCTTTCAAATTTTTGCTGATTTGGAATATGTATGTGAAACTGGCCAGCAGTTCAAAAAAATGAAGAAAAGGTTGGGGTGAGAATGGTGAGGACAGACAGTTGGGCAGATAATCCCAGTAACTTCGAAAGACATCCTTGGAAATCAGGCTAAAGTAAAACAAAGCTAAGCTTGATAAAAACAGGTTTTAACCTCTCTTCAGTTAAACCATTTGTTATGTATAGTTACACTATATATGGTCACTGTTGATATATGTAAAGTTTATTCAATGGGTTTTCCTGTAAAAAACAGCTTTTTAAAGTTCCTGTTCCAGTTGTACCAGATGAAGTGAAAGTTTCCTTTTCCAAAGTTCATTTTACCGTGAGTCTTTGCTTTATTGATTTTTATTCTTTCTTTTTTTTTTTTCCTGTTTATTGCCCCATAGGAGCAGTCTCACAGGTGCTAGACAGCCTGGAAGAAATTCATGCACTTACAGACTGCAGCGAAAAAGACTTAGATTTTCTTCACAGTGTTTTCCAGGATCAACATCTTCACACGCTACTAGATGTAAGTTTTCCGTGATATACAATTTGAATGCATTTCTGTATCTGTTTTTCATTGGATAATAGTTTGGTTTATCCCAAATATGTTCTCTTTTTTTGTTTCATACCAAAATTAATTTATTTAGATGTCAAATGCAACAATCAACTAACACTTTACACAAAAATACATTTTAGAACTATGCATACAGAATATTTTAGAATATGTAAGTGGTTAATGACTTGGTTTGAATTAATAGCTTTGCTTTAATATAATGTTTTACTTTTGATAAGGGCTAGATTTTATTTTTTGTTTTAAATGTGAATTGTAACTTTATATCTGTGCCGATTCATTCGTTTTTTATTATTTTTAAGTGATGTAATAATCTTAGACCAGTTCTATGGATATTCTTACAAGTACAACATTTTTTGTGTGAAACATCTAGGTATGCTTGTTTGTGTCCTATACTTGAACACAGTATATAACAGGTTTAGTCATTTAAATCTGTATTAGTCTGGGGTTCATGAGGGCTATTACTCCATAAGACAGCAGTGGGTGTTCCACAAGAAAGCGTGCAAAAATTACAAAGCTGAAAGATACAGGTTAGTGCCTCCTGGTAGGCATAGTGAGGCTCTAGTTCTCACTTCTTCACTGTCTGTCTGTACGCGTAGTTCTCTGGCTACACTTAAAGATTGACTGTGATATCAGATGATTTATAGATTTATTTTTTTTTCCTCCTAGAAAACTAAAGCACTCTATTTTTCAAAAATAATTTTGAAAAGCAACTAGTCTGGTGTTTGAGAGAAAAATGCTTGCATGCTACTTATCTTTCTGTGTCCTGAGGTCTTCCTGTCCTTTCAAAATTTCTTGTTATCTTGTCACATGCAGAAATCCTGTTTATGTTTCCCAATAGTCTTTTAACCAAGCAGGCCTAACAAGCAAATACATTGTACTTTCTCCAAAATTGTGTGAATTTGGGAAAACATACATATAGTTTTGATGTAGAAGTATTTGCTAAACTTCAACTCTGCAAAAACAGGTACCTTCAGCATCACTGCAGTCTTAACACTCTGTCCCTCACATTGAGTGCCAAGACCCTCAATGAAGGACAAATTCAAAAGCATATCATGCTGTCATTGATTTCTGTGTCTACACAGTATTGGGGTCTAAAGTAAAGGTCAAAAAGGAGCAGAAAAAGCTTTCCCCAATTTTTTTCTCAGATATATGGGTACTTCATGTTGAAGACAGAGGACTTTCTTTTCTCTACAGATTCCACACAGAAAAAACTCACGATGGAACCAAATCCAGAGGCATAGGATATGTCCACATTAGCAAATACTAGAACATAACAGTAGCAGATCTGTAGAGCAAAGCAGTTGATGCCGAGGGCCCTGTTTGACAATTCTATACATTTTGAGGTTCTGTACTTCATACTAGCTATACTGCAGTCCTGTAACAACTGATAGATGAACAGCATCTTCTATTTGAGAGTAAATATGCTCTGGTTACACTGTACAATGAAAACCAATGAATGGTACGTGGACATAATCAGAAGATTTGTTTCAAAAACACACTCCTGAATCAAACCAAAATACTCATGTGACCATATAGATGATGACCATTGTATTGTATTACTATGTCTTAAATTTAACGGCTTGGATACCTCTGTGAATATCACAAATCTAACAAGATGGTTATGCTTTTTACCCAGGAATTAGAAGTCATTCCAGCTGTCTGACCTGCAGGTAGATTACTATGGTTGTAGAAACTTTAAAGAGTTTCTGAGAAATTTTGAATGTTTTAGTTCCTATATGCAGCTTTGCAGGGGTATGATCTGAATATAAATGGTGCCATAGTTTCTTTGGTGTCCGAAGTCTTTAAAATGTAGTAGATGACTTAGAATTTGTTTAGTGATTGGTGAATAGTGGTCCACCTGCATTCTGTGCATCCTTCAAGTTTAAAGATTCAAATCCACACATCTTTCCTTCTGGAAGAGGACCCTGCTGCGGGGTTCTGAACTGGCCTATATGGGAACATAAGCTACCTGGTAAAGCTTCCCCACAATGTAGCCACACGTATGACTCGAGGAACCAGAGGTAGTTAGCTGTTGAGTGATGAGGGCACTGCTCTGGCACAAGACTTTACAGTTCTAATCTTTGTTCTTGATACCTGTTTATGCATTTTACATTAAACAGTCGTTAGATAAAATTATATGAAGCATGCAGGAAGGAGGGATTAGGAGCTCATGACTTTCCTGAATTGTGTGTCCAGCAACTCATCTTGCAATTTGCATTAAAATATGAATCTCTTTTTCCCAGTCTAAATTCATCTAGTTTGTGTTCCAGATGCTTAAATTGCTCTGGGTTTTTGTATGGCATGCTGCACTATAGAAAGGTGATCAGATAATATGAATGAGAAATAAAAATCTGGACAGGAAGTGAATGAGTGTAACAATAAGAACCAAAACACTTGCATCACTCATGCAGAAAGGTTTTAGCTATTTATTAACCATTATTATGTTGTCATATAACTTCTTGGGCTTTGGTAAACCAGATGGCCTTAGTTTAAGCATTTTGCTGTATGACAGGTCTACAGGACATTAACTCACACTTCTGCAATGCTTTTACTTTTTTCAGTTCTTTACAGTACCAGTCTGGTTCACAGTACTTCACTAATGATCTGTTTGTTCTGTAATGGACTGCTGTAGCCTTTTAAACAGAAAAAAATGCAGTGAATTAACTCATTTTGCCATTCTTTTATTTAAAAGTCATGGTAGTTCTTTTAGACAGAAAGGGATGCATTTAAAAGCACGCTATAATAACAAATTTGTGAGAACAAAACACCATCAAAAATAGTTCTTGTTTTGTTATGCTATGCAGAAGGGACATGATAGAATCTTCCCAAAGATACTTTGATTAGAATAATACAAAATAAAATTCTAAAAGACTGTAATGTTGTGAAATATGTATTTGAAAGACTAAAGCAAGTTACAGACAGTATTGTTTGAAAGAGTAGCTTTTGCATTTAAGTGACTTGAATGTGGGAGATTGATTTCTGTTTATGCATTGATACTATTCCAGTTTCTTTCAGAACTCTGAAAAAAATCATCAGTTGTGCTTGGATGAAGTTCTGTCAGGGAAACTGTTTATTGCTCTCAGAGTATTTAGGGTTAATGAGGCCACCAGAACAAGTCACCTGTAAAGCATTAGGTTCCACTAAGTAGGAATTTTCTAATTTGTTGTGAAGTTGTGGCTGTCACTTTGCATTAAAACTACTGTTCCTCTTCCTTGGCCTTTTTCCACAGTTAAATTTGTTCTCGTGTTCCTACTTTTTCTCAAGAGTCACCCTTATTTTTAGATTAGGCACGTGATAATAGATCATTCCTGCTTCTGAAATACCTTCTTTTGCTTCTGAAAGCAAAAAAAAAAAAAAAAAAGACAATATTAGTGTTAAGAGTGCAAGTTACCCACATGTTGGGTTTTTTTCAGGTAATATAGGTCACAGAACAGAAGTCTTACTTCTCAGTAATTCATTAACTTAGGTGTTATGAGGACAGGCACCTCTGAAGACCATAGAAGGCAGGCTTCCTATCATGCCATCAGTTGTTTTTAGTTGATTTAAGTATATCTGTTTAGATAGCTATCTTAAGACCCTCTTCCACTTTACTTGGGAGCCAAAGCTGTTAAAAACAAGGGGGAAAAATGTGTCAACTACTTACAAAGTAATTTATACTCCCTCTGGGCCAAATCCTGCAATACACCAGTATATCCTGATGTGGCCTTATTGAATAGTTTCATTGTGTGATTTTTTTTTCATAATTTTACAGAATCCCTCTATTGTGTTGAGTGGTTTTTTCCTGTACAAAAGCTACACAATTCATTATTAAAAACTTAATTTTGTTTACTGAGGAGAGTAAAGAAAAGGGCTTTCTAGAAACAACCACTACCTAAAAAAAATCGTTTAATAATTGACCTGTCTTGTAAAGTAAAAAGGTAACTCTGAGTTGAACAGATTTTTTGTTTCTCTCTCTTCTGTTAGAAATGTGATGATCAAAATTTTGGTGAATGCTGTAGAATGTTCCTGTGTGTGATTTGGAGCTGTCTGGGTTTATGCCTATGTAAAGCTTTATAGATTGTTTCATTCTGGTACCCAATTTAGATCATAAAGAATGTAATAAAGTTGAACATCATAAAGTTAAGTAAAGGATATAAATAACTTTATGGAAAAACAGAGTTAAATTCAAGTAGTGAAATAGCTTTTTATTACCACTGACAGATTTTTAGAAGCCTTATCAAATGCTTGAATTAAGATTTTTTTATTGACTTTAATGAAAGAGATCCTGGGAGGCATTACTGTCTTGTGTCAGCAGTACTGATAAAGAAGTTGGAAATAAATGTGAAGAGGTTACTAATTTTGGAGGCATTGGTGCTTGGCTGTTTTCTGTATCATGACAAAAGATTTTACTTTATTTGTTTTGAAAAGTATACTGGGCTTTAGGGCTGTGCCTAATGGGGAAGATCTTTACACATTATGTTTCATCTCTATCAGTGCATCAAAGGAAGCAAGGTTTGATAAATAGTAAAACCAGAAAACTGCTACTTTATGCAACTGCCTACACTGAAGGAGACAAGAGAAATCATTCTCCTGTTGACTCAAGTAGTTTGGTCACCTCTCCAGGGACACTTTCTGTGGGTGATTCTGAATGCAGATGTCGTTCGATTTACAAGTGAGATTTTCGCTCAGCAGGAGAACAATATCAGCTTTTGTGTAACTGGGGCCTCTCTGCGCTACTGGCTTTGTCTGCATCTGTCTGTCCTGCGTCAGATAGTTCTCTAGGCTGTCTTTTGGCTGTTAATTTAAGAAGTTTGTTACATTATTTTCATAGATGGAATCGTTAAGGTAAGTGTTGTTATTTCTGCAAGTATATCTGTGATAGAAGCCTTGTGAAGTTTTAAGAAAGTTTGTTTTACCTTTTACTGGCATAACACATTACACATGTACCATTTTAATTGATTGAGATTAAATAAATTTTGGACTAGCTACATGTATCATATCTATATGTGTAGCCCCTTCTTCCCTTTAGAGTTTGATTTATATTCACAGTGCATATATTTAAGGCACAGTGATTTTTCAAGAGAATCTTGCTTTTATGCCTGTTATCCTTTGCTGCTAATGGTAATGTTTCAAAGGAACATGCATCTGTGCATACTTCAGAGTTTTCTTAGTATTTCTTTTGAACTCAGTCATCCAGATTTGGTCCTGAAGTCCAGACTTTTAAGGAAACTTATTTTCTCTTTTGCTAGATTGGATGTTGTTGGGACCTCAGTTTAGCGTCTTACATGGTTGGCTAAAGCTTTCTACTGGATTTGTTTTGGTTTGTTCTGTTTACCCTCTCAACGTTGGACGTTGGCACGGTAAATTTGAACGTCTTTTGTAAACATAGCAGTTATTCAGCAGTGTCCAGCCATAGCTGATACTATAGTTCTCTATTTGAAAATGTTTTAAATTCTTCACAGATTTATCCCTGATTTGCTCTTTTCCGAGCCAAGTGTATTAATTTAACAATTCTATTGTATACTTTGGAAAAAAAAAAACAAAGCAAGGGACATTTGTATTTCTGTTTTCAGGTCGCTTTCGTTTCTTCCTTTCTTTTCAATCACAGATAGACTGGAATATCTGTCATATGATACAGAAAAGAAAATAAAACCAGCAGCTGTGTATAAAAAGCTTAAGTATTTTCATGAGTTATCTATTTTTTCTATGTTTTGATTTGAATAAAAGTGGATTTCTATGTGAATCACATAGTGTGGTTCAAGTTTTTTGGATCAATATTGGTTCTTATCCTCTTGAATACTGATTGTGTTAAAACTAATAAGTGGAACATGTTTTGGTGAGACATGAATGCATTTCTTCCGGAAAAAGAGATCAGAAAGTGTATGTGTGCTAGATGTCTTGCTAAACTTCCTCGGAGCGTGTTATGCTTATGTGAAATAATCCTTTCTCGTTTTTAAAACACCTTGTTTTCCTATTTTTAATTATCCTTTAATTGATATGTTTGTAAGACAAAAGCAAATGGAAAATATTTGCTGAATCAAAAAAAGAAAAAGAAACTATGTTGGCAGGAAAGCACCTTGCTATTTGGGGAATCAAATCTGGCTTTTATCCCAGTCCAGCAGAGGCAGCATGCTCAGCCCCAGGGAGTGGGAGGGACTGTCTCTCTCACTGTGAAAGAAACTCCAAGTAGTGTAGCAGGAACAATGACCAAGGCTTAGGGAGAACTATTTGAAGAATTCCTTCAGCAGGTGGGCTGGATCATCATCACCAGTGCAGTATGCTTTAGAGAACTAAAAGGTAACTTCTCTGGAAGGCCATATCTGAAAGAACACTAAAAGCAGAGGCTATTCTAGAATTTCCTCTGCATTATTTCATAATCGTTCTCTAAAATACCTTCAGTTTTCAGCTTCCTTCATATCTTTGCATTTCATTTTCTGTATTCCTGGGATATGTAGATCATGGTCCTGGTCAGCATCATCTCGTAGGTTTCTTGTTCTTCCTGTTTCTCTGTCTTACAAATTTATATGGAGAATTTGTCTTCTATTTAGTCTTCTGAGCAGAAACTGGTTTTATTCTATGTTTTTATAAAATCTTATGGAATACTGATACATGACTAGGTCTCTTAAACACAAATACTAATAAGAGCTAACAGTAACTTTTATATTGATTAAGATTAATTTTTGAGAAATTTATGTATCCACCACTTTCCAACACTGCAAAATTCTGGGTCAGATTGCATGACATGGTGATAGTTGCTTTGTTGCACTTAACCTGTTTTCTTTCTAACTAATCTTTTGTCATTTCTGAGTATTTATAAGCATAGTACTGATGTGGTGAATCATCAAGTGAAATTCAACTTAATAAAGTATGAACTTTAAATGAGAATTGTACTATTTAGCCCATTTCCCTTGGCCTAATGTCATCATCCCTATGTCAGTGGTGTGTCATTGTGAGTGTGCAAGTCTGTGTGTCTGTGTGCACCAACATATCTTCTTCCAAAAGCATAAATCTGTAGACTTTTTTTGGTATGTGGAATTAAAAATTCCCTTGATTACAGTGTATTTTTATGTTACTGAACCCTGATCTGTCAAAGAACACTAGAATTATATTCCTGGCACTTGTAGAACATTTAATTAACTTCACTGATACTGTTTTGAGGTAGAGAGGATCTTTTTCGTATTTGACTTTCTACTTTTTCTTCACTTCATGTTCAGTGTAAGTCAAGTTAGTTTCAGTTCTGTTTTAACCATAAGGCCTACCTGTTTGAGGGTTTTTTCATTGTAAAACTTCAGTTTCTCTGATTTATTATTTCTCCAGCTTGGGACTTACTCTAAGAAATGACAAAAATAAAGAAATGCTACAGCGCCTGGGATACAGACCACAAATATTGAATAACATCAATTTTTGTTGGTGCTGGGAGCTTTCTTCAGAATGATATTTCAGTCTATGCTTAGTTTACATTACAATACCCAAAGGCAGTATAGTAACAGCCCAGTAAGCTGTGCTTCTCTCTCTGAAGTCAGTCAGGCCTCACTGCCTCCTACTTCCAGTTATACAAGTATTTGGCTGGTACATGTTGACTGGTCTTTGTACTAATGAGCTAATTGCAGTATATTTTTATTCTCGGTGCATCGTTAATAAAAAAATTTACATGGATAGGGAGAAACAAAAATGGTTCTAACTCCAATGTTAGCACCTTCTCGTGCAAGATATGCTGAATGTCACAAAGCAGGTGAGAAGCTGTGTTCTTTGCCAACCGTCTGTAATCATTGTGGATTTAACTAGTTTTATATGGATTCTATATCCCCCTGGAATGAGGTTCATGGTCATTAGCATCCTTTTCTTCAAGGTGGTGTTCTAATTCTGAAGAGTTAATTCAGCTGACAGAACTGAGAATGAAGCCTATGTAGTCTTAACCTAAGTCTAGAGTTCCTGCTATAGGTTATTAGCCCATATTGGAAATGGAGAGGGCAAGATGGGGACAAAGGTTATTCTGTGGGGTGTATCAAGGTGTTCCCCATATAAGATAGCTCTTTTTATAGCCCTTCCTGTGTTGAGGGATTAGTGTTCCCTGGTGCTTAGAAAATCAGAGTCATTTAGGTTGGAAAAGACCTTTAAGATCATTGAGTTGAACCATAAACCTAACACTGCCAAGTCCGCCACTAAACCATGCCCCTAACCGCCACAGCTACACATCTTTTAAATAGCTCCAGGGACGGTGACTCCACCACATCCCTGGGCAGCCTCTTCCAATCCTTGACAGCCCTTGCAGTGAAGAAGTTTTTCCTGATGTCCGATCTAAACCTCCTCTGGTGCAACTTGAAGCCATTTCCTCTTGTCCTATCACTTGTCACTTGGGTCACCAACCCCCACCTCACTACAACCTCCTCTCAGATGGTTGTAGAGAGTGATAAGGTCTCACCTCAGCCTCCTCTTCTCCAGGCTAAACAACCCCAGTTCCCTCAGCTGCTCTTCATAGAACTTGTGCTCTAGACTCTTCACCAGCTGCGTTGCTTTTCTTTGGACTCACTCCAGCACCTCAGTGTCTTTTGTGCTTACTTTTGTCTGCTCAGCTGCTTGGTGTCATCTTTAAAAGGTGATTTGCCTTGGTTTTGTTAAGATCAGTTTCAAATAGATATTTGATGCAGGAAAAAAAAAAATTAAGTGACTATGTTACTGAAATAGCGGGATTTTTGTGTCCTTAAAATTACAAATATGTTAAAGTACCTTGTGAAATAATGACCTAAGCCCATATCTTTCACAACAGTACTACTGGTACGTTCCAGAATGAGAGTGGGGGGTTTTTATTGAGACCATTGAATTTCATTATGTTGATTTTCTGACTACTGTGCTAGTTTTCTTGGTACTGCTATGTGCAAAGCAGTACCTTTATCTCATCTCAGTTTTACTTCTTTCATCTTTCCAAAAGAAGTTAAAACTTTTGCAATGTGAGCAGAGATACAGGAATGGAGTTGAGACCCCTCAAACAAATAGCTGGAAGGATTTGTGGCAGAGAGGTCCTGAAATAGAAAAAGATTAGATGGCGTACTGAAGGTGTCTTGTAGTGTATAGTGGAGGCCTAAAGGGTACCTGGAATATCTTCAGTCAGCTCATGGCAGCAGAAATTGAAGAGTTCTCGCCTCCCTTGAGAACGCAGGTAAGCATCCTGGTCAGTCTACTTCAATGTAAATAATTTTTGCTTTGTCACTATGATTTTAAAGTGTAGCATATATTTATTGAAGATCATTCAATCCCAGGCTTTTCTTACCACACTTTCCAATTTGAGAGAATATACATTTACTTACATGTATCACATATGATCTAGAATTTTGCAAAATTGCATCCTCTTCCTCTTTGGCAAGCTATGTACATGTACTGTCTGGCATATCTTTTAACATCTGCTATCACTTGTTGAGAACTGCAGCTTCTGCAGTCAGTAAAATTTTTATGATAAGTATTAATACGGGTTTTTCTAAAAATATGTGACAAATTATGGGTTAGAATCCTAATTTATAGTGAAATACAATCCTGTCAGATACTGAAGTCTGGATTCATTATACATGAATGAGGCATTTAGGAGCATCTGAAATTAAATAGAAGGAAATTATGTCTTTTGTGATTCTGAGGAGTAGCATAACTGTTTATTATCAGTACTTCTGTGACACAATCAAAAAAAAAAAACAAAACCTAACCTCTTGGTTCATATTCGTTAAATATAAAGCAAATCAAGAGGCATAATTTAAGAGGATGGTTACAGACAGAAAACGCACACACTCCCTGCAGTTTATGTTGTAAGAATATAGTCCTTTCCTCAGCTTTTTTATCTCTGAAGTGTGAAGTCTTTGAATTTACAGAGTAAGTGCGTAGCACATGGTAGTTTCTGCTAAAAAGGAATACATTCTACAATAGAGCTAAAATTTGTTCATAGCTTATGTGTGCTGAAGGTAAAAAGTTAGCCCCTTGCAAAGAAATAGAATGTACAAATTGGGTATTACTGAATATCTTGACACTTAACCATGTGTTCTGGACCAGTACAAGCATAAATGTGTCTTTGAATCTGCTTTTAGATATATCAGTTAAAAAAATAAAATTAGATCAAAGATTGATTTAAAACAAACTGTAAAAATATTTAATGTTCTATAAAGACTGTGAAAAGCAATGTGCCGTATAATAACACATAAGTAGAAATATTTCCTTTATTATTTTAAAAGCTAAAATTGCTGCTTGTCCAAACTAGCACTATAAGAACAACAGTTAAAAACTGGTCACACCCACATACATAAGCACAATGGATTTAGTGTATGGAGCTACACAGATTTCTGTAATCATAGTTTCAGAATTAACTTTGTGTGATTTCCCCACAGTTCGTGACTGCCTGTAGTTGCACTACAGGATTGTAACCTATTGAGAGAATTTAAACTTGGATACATTTTCACTTTTTTAAGTTTTGATCAAAAGATAGATACAACAGGTATCCCAACATTTAGCTACATGACAGAATGGAAAACCTTTTCAGTGTTCTGTACCTTAACCTTCTAGTCCCCTGGTCTTTCCAAGCACAAAATATGGCAATGCAAGATTTAGATGATAAAATACTGAGTGGTATGTAATGCCACGTTCCATCTTTGCCTATTGCCAACACTGGCAAAGGGCTGTATGCTTTCCTTCCAACTGTCCTGTAACCAAATTGCTACCAATAGACAGACCCTGTGAAGGCAATGAGGACGATTTATTTCTTGGTTGCTTTTTACCCCTTGGATTACTACGAAGGCAATGCATACACAGTCCTTTGGCAGTGCACTTCTTAGGGTTTGGGGGGATGTGTTTTCCCGCTGAAAGGAAGCCTGAGATCATTTCAGGGTTCCACCTTAATGAAACAGATACCGTATGTCACAGTCTGTCGTTAATTTTTATTTAATTAACGATCCTCAGTAGAATGAACCTTGATTGTTTGTGCTTCACTAAGATGCTATTCCGACAGACAGTGTTTGTTGTCATGTATAGCACACTGAAGGGTCAAGGAGTTTTATTCTAGCAGTTCTTGAAGTGTATCGGTTAATATATTTCCTCTTTCTCCAGTAGTAAGGCATGGACCACTAAGAAACGTGTAGTATCCTCTGCGTGCATCAGAAATGTGGTCATTAACAACCTGCTAACGTGTATTAAACATTTTCCAGTCATTTTAGCGTCATTGGTGTGTCAGTTTTGCATGGTCAGAATTTCAGGTTTTGTGTATGCAGTACAATGAAATTTGTTGTTCTCACTCTCTAAAAGACAATTGTTTGCCATTCGTGTGCACTGGGAGTACACAGCGAAAAAGGTTTTGCCCAGTTTGGTTGGGTTTCCACTCCTCTCTTCTTCCCCCCAAAAGTAAAGTTCTTGATTTAAAAAAATCTGGTTTTATGTTAATTTCTGACACAGGTAGCAGCAAGTGTAACTTTATTCTACAAGTAGCACATTATGAATATGTAAGAATACAGATGACTTTTGAAAGCAAATTGCAGTTGGCCTACATTTTGCAGATATAAGTTCCTCTAAAAACTAGAAGAATATGTGTGTTTCAGTTCTATCACATAAGTAATCGTAATTAAAGTGAAAGTTGGGGTTTACTATAAGAGGTTTTTTTACATAAAAGATAATTTGTGTGTTCCATGAATGTGAATACGTAGAAAGAAATTGAGTATTGCAAATTAGCATAACCTCTGTCAGGGTTACTGAAAGTCTGGGTGCCTGAAAAGTAACAGGCTGCAGTGATGGTAGCTGTGGCATGACAGAAGCAAACAGTTGTCTGTTTAGACAGAATTCATGTACTGCTTCAGATTGTCTTGTTCTGTGGATACTGTGTCAGGGAATCTTCATTTTAGCTGATAAACTACTTTCTGAAACCTTCTGTTGAAGGATTGTTAGCTGTTTAATTGCACAGCATTTCACTGTGTAAGGAACTTGAATGCAAAGGTTGGTGATACTCCTGTTCTACAATAATTGTTATCACACAGAAAACAATTTTGAAGCTGTGGAGAGCTGTTAACCTGTGATGCTCTAGAGGTCACAAAGTAGAGTCTTAAATATGCCTCAGACTTTCATAAGGGACAGGACTGTGACATATGCTGTAGAGTTGTGCTGGGAAATTAATGTTAGGTCACTGATGCTAGAATGGTAACAGTGAGCTTCAGACACAGTCCTTAACAGTGAAAAACAGAGAGTTGAAAAGAACAAACTGTTCTTAAACAAAGTTGAAGATAAAGTCCCTGCTGACCTTGTTATTCGGTGTGTTTTCCAGTAGGAATTGTTACCTTCAGGGTGTTTTTCCTTGAGGGCATAAAATCCCAAGGAAACAGGCACCCATGGGAAGGGTATAACACTTTGCATGGAAAAGGAGATGTGAAACAGAACTGGCAGAAGAAAGAATGAAGTAGTCTATCAATTATCTAATTGGTTCTTTAATTGTAGCACTTTGATACTACTGCTTGTGAGTATTATTTCGTTCAGTAGGTCATGGATTTCTTTCAGACTTGGGGGACATGAAACCTCTAGGGTAAATGGAGTGCCACGATAGGGAGCTGTGAAAGGTAACAAAGCAACAAGTCCATTTGTTAATAAATGTTGCTGTGCAAGGGGCAGCACCTCCACCCAAAAATTTTTGGATGGTACAAAAGCCTAAAAGGTGATGAAAAACAGTCCTCTAATATCACTGTGTTGCATATGGTTATATTGTTCAGAAAGCAAAAGTTAAATATATAAGCACATGTTTTAATGATTATTTTTAGATGTTTCAATTCAGGGACTTGATATTTGAGGTTGGCCACCCAGTATCTGTCTGTCTGAATTATAACTGAATCCTTAGAAAATGTGTGTTTGTGTTGAAAGGTCACAGGAGTTTATGCTCTAACAGTTCAGTAGCTCTTGTTTTAACAGAAGTTTCTCATTTGCATCACAGACACTTCCAGATTTTGGATAGGTAAAATACTTGCTGATTTCACTGTGTGATATAACTTTGATTACATTCAAGATTAGACCAGAGAGGCTAAATTTCTGCTAGTTGTGATGTATCTAAATTTTTCAGTGTGACATTGAGTGGGGGTTGTGTTCGGACAATATTCTGACTCCTCTTACAGGAAATGGTTAAAAAGGAATTTCTGCACATCTGAAAAACTACTCAGAAGAGAAGAGTTTGTTGTTTTGTCTGCCTGCCTGATAGTGGATTAGGCTTTCGGCTGTCTGCTTTTAAATATCAGAAGAAACGAGTTCCCTTTATACAGGCAGAAGACAAGAAATCTCAACTCCTACGAAAGCTGGTCAACTGATAGTGGCACTACTTGACTTGTTGTGGGTATTCTCTTCATAGCATTTGTGTTCTAGCATGCGAAATTCAAAGAACTATTCTGTTAATTAGCTATAATGTCAATTTATGTTTGTTATTTCAAGCTTTGTTGATATATCGGTTGTTATTGTTAAGCTTTTCTAGAGCAAGCTCTTGATTTTCTGTGTAGCAAATGCAGAAGAACTGGTGCTAAGGAGTGAGACTGAAATGCAAAGTATTCAAAAGTCTGGAAACTCCAAAGGTTACAATTGCTGTGGCATTTTACAACAATTTTTTTTTTCATTATTATGTTTATGCTCATTGCTGAGTGAAATTGTTGAAGGTAAGGCTACTGCGGTGAGAGAGCAGAGTTATTTGCTTGAAAGTAGAGTGTCCCAGCAAAAAGAAGTCCGTCATTAGGGCACATACAGGTTTTACTCTGGTGAAAGTCTGTTGGTATTACATAGAAAAGCGTTCTGTTGAGGACAGTGACGAGTAAACCAGTTCATTCTGTCCCACAGGAAACCACCTTTGGTATGGTCTCTGAAAGACTTAGAATTGCAGGGCTGCTGAAAGGCAGCAGCATTGTAAACAGGCTGATTTTCTGTGATTAAAATTGTATAGCTAACTGCAGTTAGTAGTGTGTTCTGTACCACAGGAGTATATAAACCCTCGCTGTAATTGTCATTAATGTTTACTTTAATCTATGATGTGAGCAAATGGGTTTCCTTCAGAGTTTTCATAAACATTTTGTAAAACATTTGTGTAAAGGTGTGTTGGATTTGTACATCCAAGGGAAAAAACGTTCTTAAGGTGTCTAAGTGAAACCTCTAAATTCAGATGCTTTCAGAGACGAATTATGGAGCTGTAAATTCCTTCTTCTAAATCACTTCTGCTATAGCTATTGTTTTAAGTGCAAAAATATTTGAAAAGTATTGTGAAACAGTCCTTTTGCAAAGATTGCAAAGAAGGTAGGACTGCTTCATCAGTTGTGGTGCATTAATGCATAGTGTAAGCTTTACTCCTCTTACCACCTTCTGCTATGTTCTGGTGAAAGCTTCTAACCATCTTCTGTAACCAGTAAAGTCCAGTTATTGCTAGAGTTAATGTGGGTTTTGAAATAGACTAATAACCTAATGCTAAAAAATTCTGTCCAGACTGAACACACAATTACTAAAATTGGAAATGAGATGCACAGAATAATATCCTAGATTCAGCTGTCTGTTTATGTGAGTACATACCAAACAAGAGACAATTTAGAACCAGACTTTTTTTTTTTAACGGCCAAAAAAATTGTGTGGAAGCATTGTTGAAATGGTATATTGAAAAAGTTAAAATCTAAAGCAAGTACTAAGAGGTACTAATACTTCCTTTGTTTCTGGGTTTACTTATTATTACTTCGTATGTTTTTAAAGATACATATCTTGGTTGTGTGTTCTTATTTCTGCTTTGACTACATAAACAGTACTTCTGATATAATCTTGTATATAATATTATTTTAATTTCTCCTAAGGATGCATTAGAAATCCATAATGACATATGAACCTGGATAAAATGAATGGTTCATGGGCTATTGCTGTGTATGTATTTATAAATTTTGAAAGAGTCTGGTCATTTTACTGTGTTCAGTGTGTAATAATGGCATTTGGCTTGTGTATTGTAATTTGTACCACTACTCTCCAGAACAATTCAGTGATATAATGCATTATACCAGAGAGAGATTTTGTGGCCTGAACAAGATTGTTTCCAGGTGAGATGTAAAGACAGACACTGAGACAGTTTGGTAACAACACTCGTTGTCTCCACCAGGAGACTTTTCTGTTGCTAACATCAAATGTCAGTAATAAGTACAGCTGTTTTGTTGTTAAAAAGGGATTAAAACCAGTTATAAGTCAAGACAGCATTTACCATCATTTCAAGAACCATAATTAAAACCTAAGAATTTGTGGCCCATTTATAAAAAGACGAAAAACCCTTGACATGATGAAGGCCACAGGCAGCTCCTGTTTTAGAAGTAATTTGGAGCACAGAGATGGTAACAACTGACTGAACATCTACAGTGTGCCTAAAAAAATACTGTACAGGAAATGATAAACTACATTTTTCTTTATGTCATTTGGATTTTCTCATGTGGAAATTTTCTTTGACCATTGATGACTTCACATACAAAAATAAATCTTTCACTACTGCTCCCTTTAGGATAATTCATAAAACACCAGTTTTATTGATACAGATACCATTTTCCAACAAATTACAAAATAAATTATTTACACTGAAATTTTAAAGCTTAATATGTTGTTTATGGAATATGGGGCAAGAAGAAGCAATTTTAATTATATAGCCTAGTCCCTTTATATGCTAAAATCTCCATGCACTAACTTAGGTTAGAGTATACCATTTCAAAAATGTGTTTCTGATTTGTTAAAAAGTCCCAAGACAGTAAATCAGTTACACCCTTAATTACCTGCAGTGTTGATATTTGTGCTTCAATTCTACTCTGAATTTATCCTGACTACTTCCTTTTACCTGGATCATGTGACAGTTTTGTCATTTAAATTGACTTCCCTTATATTATCAAGCCTCTGTCGTCTTTAACCATTTTAAAAAATAAGAGGGGGAGAGATGATTGATCTTTTTTGGAAAGCTTTTTCTAAGCTCTTTCTGCTTCTTGGCATCCTTACTGTATTTTGAATGTAGAACTGAACAGTGATCTGTTGTGGACACACGAAAAATACAGGTAACAGTCTTAACTGATATTCTCATTATGGTATGGCATTAGGCTGTAGTCTTCCCTGGGAGAAACTCATACATAGCTGACTTTATGCTTTCTGACTCCTCCTTCTCCCTGCCAAGGTAGTGCCCCCACTTGTAAGTATTATTGGTCTTCTTTGTTCTTAGATATATGATTTTTTTACTTGGGCAGAAAATACGCTTTTCTTTTTCCTTGCATGCAGAGGTTAAAGTCGTGGTAACCCAGTTAAACAAATGAAAAAGTGTTTTACTTTTTTTCTTAAATCAGTATGCCTTCATGAAATGTCTCTGGTTTTAATTAGGAATTTACCATTTAAAAATGCATTTCAAGTTGGAGAGATTGAAGTTTCTTTTCAGGTTTGTTGTGGGGTTGTTTTGCCTCTTACTTTAAGACTGGACGGAACATCAGAGAAAAACACATTATACTTGTGGTAAAAAATGTAATGCAGTGAAGGCTGTTTGCATAGTGTTTCAAATAGACCCTGGAATGAGTGCCTTCTCCTGCAATGAGCTTTGGAGGTAGAGTACCCAAGAAGATTCTCGGGAAGAGATCTGCTCATGCTAGTGAAGCCACCAAAAATACAACCTTTCTGTAGTTGAGGCTGTCTTCTACCTCCAGAAACAAGGAATGGATCACATGGCTTTGGTAATATGTAGGCTTTAAGCCTTAATGCAAATATGAAGGTATTTCTTTTAAATACTGTTGGAGTCCCTCTGAATGGTTTAGTGCCTTGGAAGCAACTTTTTATAAGCAGCAGTCCTGGAAGATGAAATTTAAGTGCTATGCCTCAGCATGAAAGCACTACAGAAAAATAAATGCTCCCTTGTTTAGTCTGAACTTTGCCTTGATTTTTTTTCTGAACATTCTTAAAGGCACTTTGTTTCCTACTTTCCTTTTTGTCTCCTTCCTAGTCTCAGAAGATAACTCTCCCATGATAGCAAGAAAAAATTGTTTCTGTAAACTGCCAGTTGTTTTGGATCACGATAACATAGCAACTTGAGTGAAGTCAGCAACTTCAGCGACTTAGCTTTTAAAGAATTGCCAGAAATAGCTAATAAAAATATGTTCATGCTAACTTTTCTGTAATTTCATTAATCTTAAACAGGATGTGTGTGTGACTCCTCTAGAAAAATAAGTTCAATAATATTCATATTGGCTATCATGCATTTTCAGCAGCTCCTGCTGCACTTTACTCAATACCCAGTGCTTGGTGCACTCTCTAAACAGTTGTATGAATGTGATACTTAATAATTTGAAGTTGCTGGAGTTTGGGTAGCTTTTGTTTACTTATTTAAGAAAAGGTAAAAATGAATAACTGTATACGCAACTAAAGTATCTGCTGAACTATAAGCTTGCAGAAAGCATTTATTTTAAAAGCTTCAACAGTGGTCAAGGCTGCTTAAACTGTTGAGTGTAGCAGTGTTTTGGCAGCACAAGGTGAAGTTGTTGGATGTGCCAGAAACTGATTTAGCTTGACTTTTCTGCTTTTCTCTCTGCAAGACAGCGGTATAACTTGTCCTACAGGCAATAGTTTTTGGAAGCGACGTAATTTCCTCTGTTTGTATTTATTTGCATATGGATTTGAAATGTTCGAGTGTGCATTAGATTGTTAAGGAACACAAGGAAAATGACGATACTGGATTGCATTTGTTGAAATTTACATCTTCTCTAAAACTGAATGATATTTCATGTGAGAAGGAGTAGAGGGCACTTGTGCAGCTTGACATATTCCCTTTTTCAAACATCCAAGGCTGTCCTCAGCCAAACAATGGAGCTGTAAGCTTCTCACGGGAAGCTCCTGAGAACTCCTTGCTGAGCAGCCTAAATGGGGGGTTCTTATCGACTCATCCTTTACAGTGTTAGGATTTGCTGAAGGTGTTAGTCCCTTGTGTATTTTGAATGTTTGTTTACATACACTATTTTGAATTTCAGTTGAATTTTGAGTATTTCCAAAGTTGAGAGATTCCGCAACTTTCCTGGGCAACCACCCTCACTGTGATAAAAATTTCTCTAATATCCCAAAAATAGTTATTTGTATCTTTTTTCAGACTTACATTTCAAAGTAGTAGTCTACCATAAATAGGAAATAATTACAGGCATGACCATCTTTATATTGTTTGAAATGTAAGCCAAGAGATTTTTATTTTAAAATAATAATTATTACACTGCCTGTTTATTCTTAAGTATACATTTATTCCTTTAAAACATGCACAGTCTCTTAGGTTTATATGAAAGAGAGCCTGTAATAGCTATCTCTAATTTGAAACTGAAGATAGATCTTTCTCCTATTGTGTTTTGCATAGCTGAGGGGTTTTTTTTAAGTTTGTTTTTGTTTTAAAGTAATTAACCTGGAAGATTTACGATTGCCTATTTAAATACATTGGCATTCTTCTGTGCAATAGAAGATCTTAGTAAAATAAAGGTACTCTTTTCAGTGAGTGCTCTTTCTTGGAAAGGTTTGTTTTTCTCTTCTCCAAAGACTTTGGCTTTCGTACTGTTCTATCTTCAAAAGCATTCATTTTTCCATATTCTGAGGTTTATTTAAATTACTGTTCGGAATGCTTGATGATTTGATTTGTTGAGAAAAGTGGGATATGCAGATTAATTTTATTTTATAGCAGAAAATGTGATTTACAGCATTTATTTGAGATTCATAGGATCACTTCTAGTAGAAGAATATAGTTTCTGTAAATCTGTGGAAAAAGCATGGGAGGTTTTGCAGAATCCCTTAACCTCTTGCACTTTCCCATGTCATCCTATGAACTCTGAATCTATGGCACTGTTCAAATCAGGAAATGTTTAAAAATGAAAAGCCAAAACCCCAAGCTGCTAGATTTTATATACAGAACATCTGTGGGTCTTGCAGTTTAACAATCATCTTAATTATGGTAACATAAACAGGCTATTGTTGGTGCTCGTCATTACTTTATATAAAAAGTAGCATATGATTTCAGTAGTTTGTTTTCTTGTTATTTCAGCTTTATGACAAAATAAACACAAAATCTTCACCACAAATCAGGAATCCTCCAAGTGATGCTGTACAGAGAGCCAAAGAGGTAATGGCTTTAAAATATATTTTTTACTTTGAAAGTTTGATTGTATTTCAAGTGGAACTGTTTTTTCCTCATTAAGGTACTGATACATATTCTGTCTCATAATCTGAATTATTTCTGGAATTCTAACGTTGCTTACTTAAGTTACATTAAAAGTTGCATAAATTTGCAGAATTCCATTATGCCTGTAAGGATTACATATTACTCAGTTTCATCATATAACCTTTGCTGCAACAATAGTGGTATTAAAAGGAATGCTTCTGTTGGGTAAATGCAGTATCTTTCATGTTCATTTTATTTATCTACAGCAGAAGTTTGATGTTTATATGACTTAGTTACAAAAAAAGATAAATTCTAGGTATCAGCTTTTTAAATTGAAAACTAAGTTTGTCACAGATATTTCTAAGAGCAGACCTAGAAATGCAATGAAGGTGGCCCATTAAGACCAAAGATAGACACAGATGTTCTTATACCTGAAAAGTAGTATTTGATTTTTTTATTGCACGTAGTAAAAAAAAAAAAAGTTGTATTATCTATAATTACTAAAAGTAAGTACAGTAGTTGGGAGTCATGTCATAGGAAAAGACTGGTTATAATGCTATTAAAATAGAATGAACAGGAAGACTTTAAAACACTATGTAATAACTGAAGTCACACTGATAGACACGCTGAAGTCCTATTCTGCAAAATTTTCTGGCGGTTAGTCCTGAGAGGTGCTTCTAGAAGCAAAATGCTCTGCTTTCGTTGTCCAAGTAGCTGCATGTGAAAATAAAGGTGTAAGTATCAGGTTGCAGGCAAGTGAGTTAAAGCTTATTTACTCCTTCTTCCTTCCCCCAATGATAAGCTGAAGTATGCCTCAGATTTTATAAAATCTGGAGCTTGGAGGTGTAGTAGCGGATGGACGACCTACACTTGATGTCTTTAACAATTTAATTTGTGGAGAGAAGGTTTTAGGAGTATTTTTGACTCTACTTTTAAACTGATTGTTTTAATAAATGGAGACCATGTATGAAAGTAGCAATTGGTGGTCACCTATTAGCACTTCATTTCTGTCTCCATATATTTCACTGTTAGAGGAATACTGTCAATTAGAAAAAGACCAACTGTTTCCTTCACATTTCTGCTTTAATCTCTGCCAGAAAGAACATTGAAATTAGGTGTTTTATTCTCTTGCAGGGAGGGCACATTCTCCTAAGCCCTTTCCTGTCAAAAAAATGCTTTTGTATAATCACTTGGAGATATTCTGACTGACCAGTGAGGGTTTTCATTTGTTTGTTTAATAGCTTTATTTAAAAGAAAGTTCCTATGGACATTTCTGCTTATTTTGCAGGTATTGGAAGAAATTTCATGTTACCCAGAGAACAATGATGCAAAGGAGCTAAAGCGTATTTTAACACAACCTCATTTCATGGTAAGCAAATGCTACTCTTGTTTGGGTTTGGGGTTTTTTTTTCAATATTCTTTGTATTAGAAAACTTAAGTTCAGTAAGTTCTCCCTAAAATTTGCAAGTGACAAAACTGCATACAATACACTATACCTATTAATAAATATTTCTAATCTGCTGGTCTGGCAAAATAGTTACTGTTACTGCTACTATTGGTCCCCATTACTGTACTGAAAACTGTCAGCATTTTGGAGTAATCTAATTATGGAGCAGTTTCACTGTCTTTACGGGAGCTTTGTTCCACATTGAATCCTTTTGGATGTCCATAGGTAGAGCTGCGATCCTGCTGCTTCTTTTTTTCCAAGGACCTGTTAGGATAAATTCATTGCAAAATAAGTCTTTGTTTAATGTTATTTTACAATACATCAATAGCTTTTACAATGTAGTGAATCTGTGTTATATATCAACTCCTACCGTGTCTGTTTCCCAAACCTGATTTGTGGGCAGTAATTGTCCTAAGTTCAGGGATGTGACTGTTTACTAGCTTGGTTCAAGTTACTGAAGTCCAGTCTTTCAAAACTACTTTAAAGGACTTCTTTTTAAGCTGTGGATGAAGTTCATACGTTCAGAAACCAAAGTGTTTCCTTAAATCTGCTACACACTATTGTCACTTTAAAATCGTGAATCTGACTTTCCCTAACACAAGGATTATATGCAGGGGGCTTTGTGGAATTTGCTTACCTGAAAGCTGAATTACTGTAAGTCTGAAGGATAAACCTAATTTCCAGGAAAGAGTGAGCTGAAACCAACCTCATATTCAGGTATAAGATGAAAACTGTATGGCTGCATGTCCCAGTGTGTTCTTTTGATGGCCACTGTAGTTTTGGGTGCATTTATTTTAGAGCTTTAAATCAGATCAGGAATGTGTTTTTGAAGTGAGTCTCCTGATTGTACCCTTACAATGCTCTGGTTTGTATCATGTAAGGGTCTCAGCGCATGCAAACTAGACTCCTTTCAGATAAAACTAAACTCAAAGATGTATGCCAGAAGGCAGTATAATCCAGCAACTGATGGGCATTCAGTCTGCAGGGCAAGATGGAAGCTGATCAGAAGTTAAAAACTCCTGCAATGCATTCTGTATGTACATTGGGTCATCACTAACCCAATTGTTCTACTTGTTGATTCATTCCTGTTTCATTGCACTAATTATTAATGCAGACATTGGCTTTTTGTGTTGTACTCAGCAACACACTGATATGTCATTGCCCGGAGATGATACCTATCCTGAAGTCTGCAACAAATCTGGTTTGACGTTTAACAGGAATACTTGCTTGAAATAGAACATAAAACAAGGTGGAATGGTAGTCAGCAATATTGTAAGAAAGATTTTTAAATAAAGAACCAGGAACAATACTCTCTATTACTCATCTTCTTTATTTGGAATTTGACAGGTTCATTTGATTTACCTTTTTTTGCATAATTAGCACACACTATTGCAAAAACATTAGGCGCTGCGGAGAAAGAGTGTTTTTTAAGTATAAATTATTTTCAGAGTAGTCATTAATAGAAATTATTGTGACATAAAAATTTCAAACAACAGGAAAAGTATGTTGGAAATAATCTTTTATAGGTATCTCTATTTCCAACTGATAGCCTCATAAATTTAAAACTGTCAGAATTCTTCTGCTGCAATTCCATAACAAGTATTTTTGATGAGTAGTAATTTCAGTAAGTTAGACTATGGCATCCCAAGCTAAATTGCTAGTTGTTGGAGTCCCATCACTTCTCCCCATGTTTCATCCTCTCTCTTGCAGTTGTTCTGATGTTCATTTGACACTGCACTTCCGTGTTGCGCTGTGCTAAACTAGTAGAAAACTGCTCCAACAAACTAATGATCCATTTAGCAAAAAGAATTAGGGACAACTGGAATACTGCCAGAGCCAGAATGAGCAAGGGGACCGAAACACCCAGTCCAGGATAGGGAGAAACAGCACGAACATGTAAAGCAGCAGTTAAATCAGCATATCTTCCTGTGGATCCATACCTTTAGGGTGCAGATACCAAAGAGTCTCCAGATGTCAAAGAGGCAATCCCATCCTCTCCCATCGTTCCCAGTCTTGCTCCCAGATACATCTTTTATAAGGTTGCAGACCTTACAAAATTATTCTTATGTATGTGGCATTCTGTCAAACTTCCCTTCTGAGCCAAAGCCTTTAAAATAGATGTGGATTCCATTACACAACTCAGTAATTTTTCAGGTATGCCACCTTTATCTTCCAAAGGTTCCATTATATAAGTTTACTATGTGTCAGCAATTGAAATGTTTGCTGTACTAGGAGACTTTTACTTAATTACATATTGAAGTTTTATCCATCATCATGTGCCATCCTATGCCCTTCTTTGCAGACCTTGGTCCTGTGATATAGTAGAAAGCAGTTTTTATCACTAACCTGATTTTCAGCAGAATAGTCATGTTCTGCAAAGGAAAAGGAGACAGGGGGGAGAAAAAAATCTAAATTATCAAAATTTATAGAAATGCATGAAAATAGGTAACTTTAAGTAAAGTCCAATAGCAGCCTTTATATTAAATGTTTTCAATGTATAAATTGACCTTGCTGTACTTTAGTGTCTGGTGTTTCTGAATTTGTGTTAATTTTTGTAGAAAAGCAGAAAATACAGGTACAGGTTAGTATTTAACTAAAAATATTATTTGTGTAGATGGGCTTGAAACACTGGAAAAACAGGAGGGAATGTGGACAGAGCATTGCTAGCTTAAGGGAATTCTGTTCCATTTTTGTAATGCTGAATTCCCAACTATAGTTTGAAACTAATTTGAGGAAAGGGAATTTAAACTGTTTATGAAGTTATCATGATACACTTTAGAAGTGCTACTTTGGGAACAAATTTAGGATTTTCTAGAGGCCATGAAAATCCCATTTCTGTCTTGGATTCCACTTCAGAAATACATC
Organism: Leptosomus discolor; assembly: GCF_034619465.1. NCBI lineage: Eukaryota > Metazoa > Chordata > Aves > Leptosomiformes > Leptosomidae > Leptosomus > Leptosomus discolor. Next base: position 95,685,528 of record NC_141391.1, on the reverse strand, counting down.
TTGTAGGGATGGCGTTTTATCACTTTTTTTTTCGGTTTAAGTTCTGCTTAAATATTTTAATTGAGGACTAAGATGTTACAGAGTCAGATTTCTCTGCCAAAACAAATTCTAGACAGTCAATCTCAGGCCTTGCAAGATTGATGGGTTTTGCAAGTTAAGAGCTGTAAGCATTTAAATGAAAATTAAGATGTTAACTATGATATAGATTGACCTAACTGCGGTGGTAGCTGATCTCTCTACTATTGTAGAGGTATTGTGAGAACTAGGCTCGATTTATCAATACTTACCTGAGAAACCTGTCTATTTGGGTATAGAGGCAGGATCTATCTCTGATCCTTGATGGGTTAGCATAGGAGAAGAACTAGCATGTTCACATATAAATAGTATTTAGTTTTTGGACAGAAGCAAGCTAGCTATAATATACTCATTATTAAGAATGGAATGCAAATGTGAAATGGATGTGATACGGGGTTCTTAAAGATATCCTGGAGAACAGTGGGATGTCGTACCATAAAAAGCCTGGTACTAGTGGATACTGCTTTGCAAGTGTTTACACTTTGTCTAATTTTTATCTTGTAATACTGTGTTACACTTCTTACAGTTATACAGGCTTCATGTGTTTGCTCTAGCTTGGAGTTCTTCCACAGTCAGTTGTTCTGCTTATCAAAGATATTTAAATACATTTAATCAATTACATGTTGTAGCATTCTTTGCATCAAGAGGCAAATTAAAACTAGTGAAGTAGTATTTGACCAGTTTGTTGGTTTAGGTTGTAATTTTTATCAGACGTTTTGAACTTGGTATGGTTGTGCTGGGTCTGTGCTCTAGGGGAAGGGGAGAATATGGAAGTGATTATGCTAGTAAACAACAAAATCAGTATTTCATTCTTTCAGTCAATGCCAATCCACAGTCTGTCTTTATTAGAATGAAATACCACAGGATCTGAATGCCTTTCCATTTTAGTAGGGTGGGTATTATAGAATAGTTTGCTCAGAAAGGTAGCTTCCTAATTCTGGTGCATAAATAATTCTAGGCTTAATTCAGACACCTTACAGGTGTCGAGAAGAAGGGTGAGAGGGAAGCAGCATCATTCTCAATGAGCTATGTACAGTAGCAAATCAGGTTTACTCACAGAGATTTTAAAGGCTAGGTATGTGTCTATGCATTTGCAGTCTGCTGAAGTTTATCTTAGACTCCTTTAAGGGAAAAGTTCCTGTACAGAAAGTGAGGCAGAAATATTTTGGATTCCCTTTAACTTCTGAAAGCTTAAAAAATACTTGTAAGGAATGAGGGGGGGGGCATCAGAGATGATGGAAGTCTGATATTTTGTTGCTGTAACCTCCTCTAGGCCTTACTTCAAACTCATGATGTAGTGGCACATGAAGTTTACAGTGATGAAGCGCTGAGAGTTACACCTCCTCCCACCTCTCCATACTTAAACGGAGATTCTCCAGAAAGCGCCAACGGTGACATGGATATGGAGAATGTAACACGGGTTCGACTGGTGCAGTTCCAGAAGAACACAGATGAACCAATGGTATGGGAGGAACCTTGGTATTTTTCTTGGCTCTGTACGGGTAAAGACCAGTATTATAATGATTTTAACGGCAGTTTCTGCACTTTGAAGTAGGGTTGCCAGTATAATTGGAATAGTTCAGTAGTCACTGTAGATACTTATCCTCCTGTGTATTTCCTTAACCTAAAATACTATGTGTACATTCATACTACTGCTGTACCACTAAAGCTGGTTTTGTTTAAAAAGAGCCTTGTAGTAGTTATAGCAGATGAGGCTTTAAACAAAACTGGACGCTTTGCACTTCAGTACAAAATTACATTTTTAACAAACCAGAATCTTACATGCTCATAGATTAAAGTATTGCATATTTCTTTATACGTAGTGTCTGTTTTCATCGCTTATATTTAAGTGAGTTGCAAAGTTTTTATTTTAACCTTAAAATGTATACCCTGCCTTCAAGCTTTTAGGAAAAGTGACAGTTCTTAACCACTCAAGAATCACACTGATTAATATTTTATTTTAAAAATATAAACTTTTCTTTTTTCTAGGGAATCACTTTAAAAATGAACGAGCTGAACCATTGCATTGTGGCAAGAATTATGCACGGAGGAATGATTCACCGACAAGGTAATCATGTGTCATGAATAGTTTTGTCTTCAAACACATTCTTTAGATCATTTTGTATAAACTGTGTACAATGCATACTCCTCATTTTGATTGCTACTATTCCATAGTAGTGTACCTCTGTATCTGGATGGAGTCCTGTCAACTGCCTTAGTTACCTTCCCGTTGCAGATGTCTGCTGGCACTTTGAGACAAGGGCACACTAGGGCCTTTCGTTTAGGCCTTAATCAGGATAATGGCAATATAGCACAGTAAGAGACTGAAATGCCAATAATTTCTGGAGCTGTATTTATTTAATCCTCTGTTTAAAAAAAAGAGTCCTTAGACTAGTTACAGTACTTTTCCTTGCAAAAATGAAAGAGCTTTGTCCAACAAAAAATTTAAATTTCCCCATGTATTTTCATTTCCTCAATTCTTGAGGATCTTGCACTTTTGATGTTGAGACTCATAAAAATGATTTTTTAAATAAAAATCTCTCTTATGCCTAGAATGTGAATATTTCTTTTCAGTTTTCATTACTATAGCAAACCCTGCAAACACGTGTCTTTTCTCATCTCCAGTCAACCCCTTTTTTCCATTTTGTGTGTCTAGATCAGATGTGAAAAAGTGCCTGGGCTTTGTCCTACTTTAAACAGATGAACTTCCCTGCTATGTTGTTGGCTGCAAGTCTGGATTGCGCCCTTAAAAGGGTTACTTTAGTTTTTCCAGTTTGCCATCTTTTTCTTTTGATGAACACAAAAATGTTCATCATTTGTCAGACCAAAGTTCCTTCTAGCCTACTATTCTATTTCAAAGGAAGCTAGGAACAGGTAATTAAGAAGACAAAACATAAAACAGGGAAAGGGTACAGCAATCGTTTCCCTGATATATTTACTTCATCTCCTTGATATGAGCAAACCTGTCAAGAAGCAGGAAAGATAAAGCTTTTCATACAAGCAAAGCTGTAATTCATATAGACTTCTGTATTCCTTTAGCGAACCCTCTGAATTGAAATTTATTTGGCTTCTAAAGTGAATTTTAAAAGGAGATTGCTCTAAGACTTGCAGGAAGAAGGTTTTCTTCCAGCTGTACTTAGGTAGTGGTAATCTTCTGCAGAGTATTGTTTTCACATGACTGTGTTCCATAATGGGGGTAATAAAACTTTTAAAACCTTTAAAAACAGGGTGAAAAATCCAACTATGCCCATTAAAACTGTTCTTTTTAATTATACAGTGTCTTTTGTTTCTAAAGATTTGGGAAATTTAGCCTATTCTATATGTGCTTCATCTAAGGTGGCTCTTCTGCATATAGAGTTAGTTTGAAAATGAACTATACTTCAGTGTTTCTGTGGAATTGTCATCTTTTTCTCTTTTTTTAATGTTTCTAATTTTGTTAGTGCTCTAGATGCCTCTTAGCTTCACTGCTTCATTTGACGTACCTATATTTAGAATATTTTTACTGGATAGAACAGTGCAAGTGTAAGTTGACAGTGATCTTAAGCACAACATATTTTTGAATCCTATTGACAGGGTCTGTGGCTTTTTTTTGTTTCAGGGGTTATTTTATGTAATTATTTCTGCTGTCTCCTCCTGCTATACGGAAAACTGCCAGGCAATAACAGCAATGATTAGATAATAGATCTACTGGGAGGGTTACAGGAACTGTATAATTTCAGGTCTAGGAATATTAAGTACAAACTGCACAATTCCCAGTAACAAAATAATAGCTGTCTCCTGTTTCTGTGCGAGCTGTACAAGTCCTGCCGATTATAGTTGTCCTTATTCAAAAGGTGGGGGAGCTGAAGTGGGAAGATAGGCTTGTAAAGATGCTATCTGCTTGCACCTTCCAGAGGATTCAGCTCAATGAAAATGAAACACCAATTTCAGTTATTAAAAATAATCTTTTCTTTTGCCTTGTCTTCTTTTTTAGGGTAAGTAAATGAATTGTATCTTAGATCTCAGGCTTTTAGTTATGTCTTGACTTTCACCTTTGTGTCTGGGCCTTAACTTACCTCAGTTGTCCATTCACTGTTTACCTGTGGATTCTGTTTAGACTACTCATACTGTATTACTTTTTGGGATCTGCAAATGGCCCGAGTTCTCAGCATCTCTCAGTATCTTAACCCATGGGGGGGTTTTGCTGCTGACTGGTTTTGGGGCATACATGCTTAAATGTGAATACATTCTTAAGATGCATTTAAGAAGGTGTCCCAGTATGGCATTTAAAAAGATTTCCAAAGAAGAGAGAGAGGGCTTATTGGCTGCCCATTTAACGTCACCAAAAAAAACAGTAGTTGTACATTGTCTATGCTATATTCTCAAAGTAACTTATTTTAAAACTCACACCAATTTTTCAATTCTAACAAAAATGTATGTGGTGACTTGGTGAAAACACGATTATACGTTCTCAGCCTTTCACTTCCCATGGTACAGAATTTTCTTTTGGCTACGAAATGTGTTTCTGAATAGGGACTCCAAGAATTTGTTCTGTCTTCTTCCTAATAGGGTAGGATTTCTCATACTTCTGTGCAGGGCAAAAGCACACACTTCCTAGAACTGTCTTCACTCTGGCTTGCAAAAACAAAGAAGGAAATCATTTACTCCAGAAATATATCCATTCTTTGTTGTTACAGATGTGTTATACATCAATGTCATGAAAAGCTTAAGTTCTAAATAAACACTGTGCTGTCAATAGAAAAGGAACCAAAAGCAACCAAAATTAGATAATTAAGCACGGGAGCTACAAATGGTACAGAAGACTGGTTATTGAAAGATGTCAAGAACACTCTTTTCCAACAATAATATTTATAAAGAGTAAAAAGTTTCTGCAAATAATAAAAGCCTCTTCCCTCAAATTGAAAATGTCTTCCTGTGGTTTATCAGTGCATCCACCCCGCCAAAACAGAATGACCATCTACTGCTAAATGTCCATGCTTTATTCTCAACTTTTATGTGTACTGCTCCATTCCAGGCATGAGTAGAACAATATTCACTTCTGTCAGACTAACAGAAGTGGGAAATGCTCCAGAAGAGGGGATTTTATTTAAGTCCACTATTGAGATTATTTGTTACATGGATATCTGACAGGCTGGGGCATGAAGGAATTGAGAGCAGCCCTGCCGAGAAGGACTGGGGGGGTACTGGACATGAGCTGGCAAAGTGTGTTCGCAGCCCAGAAACCCAGTTGCATCCCAGCCTGCATCAAGAGAAGTGTGGCCAGCAGGTCAAGGGAGGTGATTCTCCACCTCTGCTCTGGTGAGACCCCACCTGCAGTGGGATCCTCAGTACAGGAAAGACATGGAGCTGCTCGAGAGAGTCCAGAGTTGGGCCACAAAGCTGACCAGGGGGCTGGAGCACGTCCCCTGTGAGGACAGGCTGAGAGAGTTGGGGTTGTTCAGCCTGGAGAAGAGAAGGCTCCGGGGAGACCTTACAGTGGCCTTTCAGTGCTTAAAGGGGGCCTGCAGGGAAGGTGGGGAGGGACTCTTGGTCAGGGAGGGCAGTGATGGGACGAGGGGCAACAGTTTGAAACTGAAAGAGGGGAGATTTAGACTAGATGTAAGGAAGAAATTTTTTACGATAAGGGTGGTGAAACAGTGGAACAGGCTGCTCAGAGAGGTGGTAGATGCCCCATCCATGGAAACATTCAAGATCAGGTTGGACAGGGCTCTGAGGAACCTGATCTTGCTAAAGTTGTTGCAGGGATGTTGGACTAGATGACCTTTATAGGTCCCTTCCAACCCAAACTGTGCTATGATTCTGTCATAGGATATGAGTCTGATTCTCATTCTAATATTTAATTCCATCAGATTTGTGTTTTGAATAATGCTAAAGATTCTTTATACTATTCCAGAGCATATGCTCTTTCTGATTCAGTATTACTGTTTAATAACAATTACACTCACTTGGAAAACAATTTAATTTTGGCATGATACAGTCAACACAGAACCTTTTTTTTTTTTTTTTTTTTTAGAATGTTTTTTCAAGAATTGGGTGTTGAATGCCTTCCTGAGACAGTTTGCCAAAATTGACCTTTCAAAGTGTTTGACTAGAGATTTGGTCATTACTATTCTAGGTGTGAACTAGATGAATTTGAAATTCAGATGCAGGACTCTTGTGTTCACATTCAGTAAACTCTTAATTGTGACAGTTTTTCCACTGAGGAGTGGAAGAATTGTGATGGGTCCTTTTTTGTAATTTCACTATCAGCAGATCAGCTCCTGTAGAATTGTTTGGAGCATTTAATGTGGCTGAACGCCTTACACTTGAGAGTACTGAAAGTTTTTGTAAACTTTGGGCTCTCTCCTGTAGCACTGCCAAGTGAGCTTCTGTTTCACAGAAGAGAGCCTGAAGGGAATCACAGCTACAGAGCTGTTCAGAATCCTTCTCCTTGGTTCAGGCTGTGCTTGTGTTTAGCAGCACACAGTTTGATTTTCATAGGTTTGTCCAGCTGAAAGGTTTGCTCGCATGATGTTCTTTGGAAAAACTGACTCTTTTGGTTCGGGAAAAAGAATTTTAAGGATTTTTGAGGATTCTAGTTGATTGGCTTTTTTCAGGTAATTTTCCACAGGTATGTTTTAGTTTAGGAAATGTTTGGCAGTTGCTGGTTTTCCAAGTAAGTTTAATTATGTTAGGTACAGTAATTGTATTAAGTACAGTATTTAGAAAAGAATACTTGTAGAAATTATTTAAATCATACAGCAGAAAGAAATATATTTGAAGTAAATGATCTTGTCAAATTCATTATATATGAAAAATGTCTTCTGGCTAATAATAAACCATGGAAGTTTTTTTGGAGAACTGCTAGAGAATTAGGTGGCCTTGAGCTACTCAAATCAGAAGTTATCATCCAAAAAGAGCCTCCTAGGTTGCTTCTTATCCTGAGGATAATTCATTCATCTGCTGCCTCCTCCCTGTTGAGCTTTTACAGTGTCTTAGAGCCATGTCGTAGCATGCCATTCCCATCCTAGCTTCAGCAGGCCATTTATAACTTACCTAAGCTAAGTAGATAGTTGTTTCATCATCTGAGCGATCATTTACATTCAAGCTGAAGTCAAGTGTACGTACAGAAAATGCATACTGTAGCTATGGCAAATCAAAATCGGAGAAATGAAAAAAAACAGCAGTCTGACAGATAAAATTAAGACCATGTCCAGAAGCCAAACTGCAATAAGTAGTCATCTGATAAAATACTGCTGAATGCTTCTGTTGAACATTTCCAGCTGACTAGTTGCAGGTGACTTTCTTTTCCATGTGTGGGGTTTTTGCAGTGTCCTTGTGACTGAAGTTTTCCCCATGTACTTTATAGGGTGCCTGGGCATCTCATGCTGGTGTATTGACTGCACTCTGGAAGATAAGATTCATAATATTTGTTAGCTACCAAAATCCTTTTCTGAATTTAGCCCCCAAAAAATTATTTTAATATTGTATCATATTTATGCCTTTGTATGAATATTAGTACTGTCTTACAATTATCTCAATTTGTAAAAACATGTTTGAGGTGATTGTGTGTTTCGTTTACTCTGCAGGTACGCTACATGTAGGGGATGAAATCCGAGAAATAAACGGAATCAGTGTGGCAAATCAAACTGTAGAACAACTACAAAAAATGCTTGTAAGTGCCTGAAATCATTCTCTTGTTCTTTATAAAAGCGCCTGTCTTATTTTGATGAAACTTTTATGGAATTGCATTGCGACTTCCCCTTTTTCTTCTGTTCTTGATAGCCTACATGTGCACGTAACACAAAGTCTTCATGTGTTCAGCTGTTAAAACCTTCTACAGGGTCTCCCCTGTTTTTTAATACTGGCTTTTTTGCACCTTATAGCCAGGAATGGCAGAAGGCACCTCCAGGTATCATTTTATTTATTCCATTTAGTCCCATGGAAAAGATCATTCACACCCAACCATTCCTGACAGATGTATGCCTGACTAGCTCTTAAAAAAACTTGAGTAATGGAGGTACCCCAAACTCCCCAGGCAGTTGACTTTAGTCTATCACTCTTCTATGCTGTAGAAAGTTTTTTCTAATGTCTGAGTTACCTTCGTTGAAATGCAGGAGTTTCTTCTCTTGTCTCTAGCGAACATAACAGAAAAAATACTGCTTTCTTCCTATTACTCATCCCAAGTTAGTCTGTAAAGATCATGCCCTTATTTTAAATCTTCGGTCTCCACCAAGTGTAGTCACTGAGTATACTATGAGAGAAAATAAGTTTTTCTTGACTATTGGTATAATTGCTACACAAATGCAAAGACAGTAAATCATAGAAACGTCAGGTTGGAAGTAATTTCAGGAGGTTTCCAGTCCAATCTCCTGCAAAAAGCAGGGTCAGCATGGAATGCAGCCCAGGTTGCTCAGGGCTTTGTCTGGTTAAGCCTTGAAAGTATCCAAGGATGGAGATTTGACAGGACAGGTGCCTCTTTGGGCAACCTGATCCAATACTTAATTATCACCATAGGGAAAAATATGTTCCTTATATGGAGCTGGAACATCCCTTCTTTCAATTTGTAACTGTTGTGGCTCATGGTTATTGATGTTACAAAGGAAAAAAAACCCAGGCAGCCTGGCTTTTTGTAGGAAAACTCCATCTTGGGCCTTGCTAGTAGAGTCCGTTTGATATTTCATAACACTTGCAAATTTTTCTGTGTACAACCCTAACCTTGGGATCTTGGATGATATCACTAATCCTTTTGTTGTGCCCAGAACCATGTAGACGAGCTTAAGTGAGACCAGGCAAATAGCATTTTTTGGCTCACAATAAACCAGACAAGGAGGGAAAGGGGAAAAACTCCAAGATCACTTGAAGTGATCTGCTTACTTTTCTGCCCAGATCGAGTCCTGCAGTTGTCAACCGTGTGGTGGTACCTATATTCAAAGTGTCATTTAAGAAAATATGGCTGAGCAAATCTCTAGCTATTCTGCAGTTACTGCTTGTTATGAATATTCTTATACTATAGTAAATGCAAATTAGCAGACCCCATGTTCTGTTTTGATGAAAGACTATTTCTTATATTTCCACCTTTAGTAGAGTAACGTGCAGCTTTCTAGAAACTGTGAATATACTTTTGCTATTTAACATATATGATGAAAGGGAATAAAATGTCACTTTAGTATCAAAGACTCTGGATCACCAGAATATAGCTACAAAGAAAAGATTGATGTGGAAGAAACCTACACATCTCTGAATCTCTCACCTTAAAATACAGCTGTAGGTTCTAGACATCTGAAAACTGGTCAGGTAAACAAACTAATAATGTGTGTTTATTTTTTAGATTAATGAGAGATTATTTAAATGTTTGTTTATAAGTGAAATGACAAATTAGCTGTAGCATTTTAGCTTTTCTGAATATTTCCTTTAGGAAAACGTACTGCTGCTCCCAACCTATGATGCTTTCCTTTCAAGCATTAGTGATTTGTAGATCTTATCTTCAGTGTCTTAGTCTTTAAAGACATGCTTCTCTTTTTGCAGAGGGAAATGCGTGGAAGTATTACCTTTAAGATTGTGCCAAGTTATCGCACGCAATCTTCCTCCTGTGAGGTAATGAATTTAATGAACCATCCCGTTTCTTCCTCAGTCCTGTAACTAACTGCCTGCTGATGGCTGAATGTTACTGCTTTCTGGGAAATTGTTTCTGCCTGTCCTGTTAGATCACGCACACCAATTTTACAACAAAGATAACGGAACACGAGTAGGTCCCACCTGCCTACTCAGCCCTGCCTTCATATTCATCTCATCAGCACCTTAACTAACTCTTTACAGCCTATTTAAAAAAAAATACAGGAAAGGGGATCCTCAACTCATGCGTTTAGGAAGCCCCTTTAAAAATACAATTTAAACTCGTTCTCCAGGAAGTCTATTAAAGTTCCTAAGCTGAGGAACAATCCTCCCTTTTTTAGGCATTAAACATTATTTTACTCTTTGGGCTGTTAAGGGTTAATTGAAGAATCTGTTTCTGTATAACCCTGTTGAGGTAAATTTGTGATGGTTGTCTGTAACAGTTACATGTGGCTTACTATTATGTTTCCATGAAAAAAATGGTATTTGTCATTACAGAAGAAAAACAGTTTTGGAGTTAGTTCTTGTTGAACTAGAAACTTCGTATTACGGTTTTTGCACAGTGACGTTTAATTCCCTTCTGCTCACAAAGTTATGTTCCAGATTGTAAACGAAGGGAATTAAATTCTAGAAAATGGCTACTTGAGAGATACTGTTCCGATTTAAGCATACAGATGGCATATGCACTATGTAGATGATGCCAGTCTTTCTGTGCCATGTGCTTAACTGTGCAAACCGTTCCCAAATTAGAATTCTGAGAGTGAAATCACAATCTCTGTTGAAGGGTTTCAAGCAACTTATCTTAATTAGAACTGTGATTTCACCCTAATTGTTTTTATGTCTCAGCAGATGCTAGAACACACAGAAACTGCTATTGTGATTGTCAGAACAATCTGTTTGAAGGAAAAAGTTACTGGTTTTTTGTTGCTTTCTGCAGTTCTAATAGAAGTCAACAAGAACTAAAAGGTTGTAGAGGTAGAAGGCTTGACAAAGTTTCACCTATGAGACCAGTTTTCTTAAATGGTATAAACATGAAAGCAAAGTTTTTCATGAAATGCAAAGGCTTTAGAAAAAAACTACCTCAAATAGAAATTCTAGAGTGTGCTGACAGATTTATGTGTTGAATTCTGTGCTGTAAATAGCAGTAATAATAGAAGATGTCTCACTTCCCGATACAGAAACTGGTGAAACTATGGACCTGCTGAGACAATGATTATTTGGAAAAAATAATTTAGCATACAGCTTTAAATTAATACCATTAGGTATCATTGTAGTAGTAGCAGGTCGTCTCTTTTCTGTAGCTCTGTGTCCTTAGGTTCTTCATGACTATTTCTCAGAAGACAGGAAAGTAGATTCTTACGTTCCTTTGGAAAAAACAGCAAAGCTAGAAATGTGTGATCAAAGACAGAGGAAGAAAAATAAGCATGTCTAATTATCACACTTTGTGATATTTAGCATTCATTTAATCAGAGGCTGAGTCTGTTCCACCTGCTCGGCCACACTATGGCTTTGGTTAGATTTTCAGCTGTTACAAGTGTACGCAAAAAGCCAACATTTTTACATCATCCTATTAAAGCATCACTAGTCCATTGGTACAGAGAGAATTTTTTTCACAGATTTTTTCAGGATTGTGATTCAGATGATAAATCATTCTTAACCATTGATAAAGGCTAAAAATGAATTTTGAATGACATTAGTAAGACGCAGAAAGTTGCTGCTCATGCTGTCTAGCAGAATGCATTTAGAAATACTGGGTCTTCAGTAGCTAAGGTACTTTTTGGCAATATTTCAATTTATGTTTGGTTAACCCCTTCCCTTCAGTCATGGACTGGTGCTCACGCAGTATAGTTTTACCGGAAGAGGAATATAAAACAGAATCGATAACTGGGATATTTTTCAGGCTCCTACCATGATCACATCATTGGATTGGAAAACATCTTGATAATCTTGAATAAGAAAAACTAAATATTACTAGAATTGGAGTTGATCTGCCTTTTGTATGGAATCTGTCTATATTCCTTTATATACAAGGTGGGGGCGGGGGGCAGCAGCACGCAGGATGTTGGTTTTTTGAATAACTGAGATTTGCATTTCACTTGCCATATTTTTCTTCTTTTGTAGGCATTTAAGAGAAGTGTTGTAGTGGCGTTTTCTAAATATTAAGCCACTTTTGCGTATTTAGGGAAGTCTTGTCCCTGTAGTATGTAATGGTACTTCAGTGGCACTGGGCAGTTTCCAAAATCTTAGCTGAATAATTTCGAGTTTCTTAGGGATTTGTGGCTTTTCCTGCACCCATGCCTTCCATTCAGTTACCAGGCCTTCGATTTCATGGAGTAGACTTCGTTTGAAAACATACTACTTACGAATTCTCTTGTATAAAAACATGATCAGCTATCTACTGTGAGATGACCTGTTTAGTCACTGGTGTGGCAAATGGCCTGAGTTACTCAGATATCCAGATAACATGGTGGCCAGGGTGTTGTGTTTTCTACTTCAGATACCCAGGAAATTACAGACTTACATAAATACGAACTTAAGTATTTATTGCAACACATTCTCCTTATGTCTGATGATGCTGTTTATCCAACTGAGTAAGCCTTTTGCTCTAGCTACATTTGCGTTCTTTCTACTGAGAAAACACCCTGAGTAACTTATCATAATGTCAGATATGTGAGAATGGTAAGGGAAGTACTTACTTTTTTTTTTTTTACAAAAAAACTTTCCTTATAAACATCCTTTATGTTTCAGATTGTCTTCATGAAACACTTATGTTGTTTCATTGAGAAGAAAAGCCTTTATATATCTGAGATTTTAAATATCTGATGGTAATCACTATGTATTTTTTACTTTAGTCTTGCAATGTTTCCATTAGTGCTCGGACTGTAAGACTTTTTATACTCTGAAGCCTTTTTAGTATTTGTGTCAAAAATATGGCCAGAAAGATTCCTTGAGCAAGACTGAAATTGAAATGTATTTTCAGGTTTTTGGGAAGTCTCTCTTTTTCTTTTTCTTTTCTTTTTTTTTTTTTTTTTTTTTCCTCATGAATCTGGCAATAGTGTCATTAGTTTAGGTGTTCCTATCAGTATCTAATTTGATCAGGCCACATCTCGTAGACATAATTGACTTCTGCTGTAGGATTGCACCTCAGATGCATTGATTTATCATTCATAATCCACATCTAAGAATAAGGAATCAACAGGAAACTAGTTTTGCCATCATTTGGAAATAATTGTGATTGTTTCCTCTAAGGCTTCAACTGAAGAGCAAGGATCCAAAGGACTACCATTTTGTTACTTGGCTTGGGGCTAGACAAGGTTGGGAAGTCTAGGTCATCAAGTTACACTGAAATGTGATTATAACACTTCTACACTACTTCTGAGCTTATCCCCAGGAGAGCTAGGGTTTTTTTCTGAATTACTGGAGAAACAAACTCTCAACCAAAGCTGAAGTTTTCCAGTCCACTTCTAAGCGGTCCAAGCATCTCCACTCATTGATTTTTCTCATTAGACTTGAGTCTGATATTTTTGGAAAGAAAGACCAGGTCTTTAGGAAATTAAGAATCTAAATGCCTTTGAAATTGTAGGTGAACTGCCTAATTATTTAAAGATTGTACATAGGCCTGTTGACTAACTTGACAGATTAGTTTTCTACAGTTAGTACTGAAATCACCAATAGCATTGAAAATGTGTATTTTCCTCGTATGTTATGAACATTTGCCTCGAGTAATGTGCTGTCTTCGTTGAGAATTTTTGGAGGAATACACATCAAAACATTCTCAAACTAGGAAAATTTCCTTCAAAGGAAGAAGCCTTCAAGAGAGTCCAGAAATAGTGGCATTTTCCACATTGCTCTGAACCTGCTTTTCTCCAAATGACTTGGGTGCTTACATCACTTTCCAAAGCTTTCCCTTGCTGAACCATCACTGACTAGCAGATCGTAACAAACTAGGTTTTAAAAAAAAAAAGGGTAATATTAATTTTTCACCTCTTCTTGAAAGTGAGAAAATGGCAGAGACAGAATTGTAGAACAAGCAGAAAATCTCTTTATTAAAAAAATGAAATCACTGCTTTTTTGGAAAAAAGTATCTCCTAGCTGCTGTTTGATAAAGATGATGCTGGTAATCCCTTACACCAAAAAAAAAAAAAAAAGAAAAAGATTCCTTTTCCTTTAGGCATTTTTTTTTTTTTTCAGTAATGAATAGCTTATTTGATCTCATTTGAACATTTTAAACATGTTAAGCTGGAGTGGTTTTGTAAATAGAATTAGAGTTGATTTCCCCCAGTCCATTACGTGTTGCAAATAGTTGTGGGAGCCAAATGAGCATTTTGTTCTTATGCATGTAGCAGAAGTACACAGTGATCTTATAGCCATAATATTGTCAGATCTGTCCTCAACTGTGTTAAAATCAAAGTAAGCATCTAGCTACATATGGAACTTTCTGTGCAATCGTATCTAATGAGTTCACAAAAAAGTGCCGAAGTTCCACATGACTTTGTTGTACATCAAGCGTGCAGGCAGCAAGAGGAATAAAGTATTGCCTGTCATTTTAACTTTTCTGGTGCTTTAACATAGGTGTGAGTGCTATCACGTGATTAGTGTAAGTTTGAGAATATTAGTAGAGGACCTTTACCTGATTAATGTTGCATGAACAGTTCAGCTCCAATTCTGGTTTTTAACTTCTTCACAAAGGGCACTTATATTGATAAAATGTGACAGAAATAACTTTGTTTTATTTGAAAACAGTTTTAGCCCTTTTTTTCTGCTGTCCTTGAAGTTATGCAAAATTACCAGACATTCCTAAACTGACCTTTGACATGGAATACTATAATCCAAAATTTCTTTAGAGGTAAAGGGGATTTTTTTTTTTTTCCCCACAATGTATGAGTGAATTATTTTATTTCCTGAGGAGGTGGCTCAATTATCTGATCTTATGGAATTAAGTACTATACAATCAAAATGGCCTGTGAAAAAGATTGTTCTACAAGTGACATCCTTGCCTTTGCAAAACCCAGTCAGAAATTCCCATTATCCTTTCTGAAGAATTTCCTGGTATGCACTCTGCATCTGCTGTCTCCTCACTGAAGTGTAGGACCACACTGGTAGTCTGAGTCAAGAGGGGCAGCTTTTTGAAAGTGATGTATTTTGACGAGGTTTAATACTTTTAAGACCATAAAAATGTTGGAGGAAAAAAACCTCAGTGTGCTGTAAAAGGGATGAGGAGGGAGAAGAGAGTATCCATTTCCCTTCTCAGGTGTTAGCTTCAGTGTCTTTGAGGCACTGCGGAGAGATGCATCTTACAGAGTAAGATCAACACTAGCCTCTGCCACATAGCTGCAAAGAGATTTAGAAGCATCTTTAAAATGGAACATGTGCTTCATTTTATTCAAAGTATTATTCAGCATATAACTTTCAGGTAATTACTTTTAACAGAGACACCAGTAAGACTAATGGCCTTTAGCATTGTCAGCCATGTGAGACCTAAGAGGTCCCAGATACTCAGTAATAAAGAAGCTGTTTGATTGCTAAAGTGATATAAAAATAGTTACTACCTAGGATACATCAAAATGTCAGACCTGAATCTTAAACTATGGAAAAACTTTTCAGATTTACGGAGTTTGTAGTGGGGAAACTTTCACGGATGAAGCAGCTAAGCAAATGGTTACAAGGCTGTGGATGTAACTGTTCTTTTAAATATATGTGTTCCTGTGATAGTGTTGTGTTGTTAATGAACCTTGTGTCTTATTTCAGAGAGATTCCCCCTCTACATCCAGACAGTCCCCAGCTAATGGTCATAGCAGCACTAACAATTCTGTTTCGGTAAGATTTCCAGTTCCACACAGAGAAAGTGTGAAAGTTTTGTTGGTGCTCATCTGCCATTACTGTTATACTTATCATGTGGTCAGTGGAAAATTTTGTCCTGGTGATAGAACCAAGGTTATTACATACGTAACTCCCCATTTTCTTTTTTTTTAAGGGTTTTTTCCAACATATTCTACTCATTAAAAGCCATATAGTGAGTTAAATGTTAATAACTGTAATGTGACACTTCAGTTATCCTTAAATCATTGTTAGCAGTTTCCTCAAAACTAAGCAAAGTTTTAAAGTGGAAGTTTTCTTTCCATCCTGAACTTTGGAAGCAGTGTTTGAAGAAAGAATAACTGTGCAGTTGGTATTTCAAGACATTTTAGACTCTTTTTTTAAGTTTTGTGTTTCGAGAGACCTCTGGAACGTGTACTGGTTTCCGCTATCTGAGTTAACGAATTGGTGTGCCCTCTGCTGTTGTGGTACGTGCACATACTTTGTGACATATGAGCCTTGCCTGGATATGAAAAGCAAAAGGAAGTGGCTTTAAACTGCACTACAAACCAAGCTATTATCATCACATCTTTAACACAAAGTACTTCTGTTTCATAGGTATTCAGGTAGAAAGGTGCTGTTCATCTCCTGTTTTTCTAAAGCATATTAATGTTAAAATTTGTGTTGTTTATCATTTGTCATTGTTTGGACCAATGTGGTAACTATACATGCAAGTTCCTTCAGTAAGAATGCTGTCAATATCACGAGTTCATGGGACTAGCTAAAAAAAAAAAAAACAACAAAAAAGCAAGTAACTACTCCTTTACCTATTAAAAAAATTACAACTTAGAAATTATTTGCCACAAGGTAAAGTGCTTATTATTAATACAATAAAAATAATTGTGTAGATGAAAAATTTAAGAAATTGTTGTGAATTAAATTGAATTTGTAACATTATTAGTAGTTATAATCTTATTCCTTGGCACGATTAATCACATTATACATTTTTAATAATAATTTTTTTAATATTTATGAAAGCCATCCTTCTCTTTTAAAAACAAGACTAAGTATTAAGTGGAAAAGGCATTCACATAAAGAGCCTCTTTCACTTGATGGTGCTTTTGTGTTGAAGATGCTGAATTATTTATTAAAAAGCACATTCTTTATCTGCTTAAACTTTTTACCTGCTTTCTTCAGCTTGCTGCTAAACAGCCTGGGTTTGAATTTTCTTTAAGAAAAAAAAACATTTCTAAACATGGGTGAACGCTTTATACTTTTGTCTGACTTACCATTTTACTGTAATATAGTATGAATCACTAACAAATGGTGTTGTATACCCTTAAAAAGTAAAATGAAAATTTCTTCTCCTGGGTTGACTTTATTCTGCAGGACTTGCCATCGACAACACAACCAAAAGGACGACAGGTGAATAGATATCCTCCATGGGAATTTTTGTAAACTTAGCTGCTAGTGAACATCCCTGCTTATCTTTTTCCCCCTCATATTCTGTATGTGCTGGACTAAAACATTTAAGCTTGGAAAATTTGTTTCATTTTTTTTTTGTTTTTTCTTTTTAACTCATTTGTTTGTGGCTAATTCAAAATAGCATTTTTTCCATGTGTCCATCTGTGTGAGAATTACAAAGTCAATCTAACTTTAACTGGAGATGTTGTTTTAGTTCAGAATGCATTAATAGACTTACTGTTGTGCAGTGACCTGTGCAGATTTTCATCTTAGAGGAAAGCTCAAATTTATATGTTAGCTGAAATGGAGACTAGTAGGGCAAGTGTCTAATACTCTGCTCTAAAACATTGTACTGACAAAGATTCTAAAGCTTGAGTTGGTCTATAACTAATTATTAACAACGTTCTTGAAAGAAAAACATTGAGGACAGTTTCTGTTAAGTCTGAAGATAGCCTCTTAAATTTTCAGTCCTAAGGCCCAGATTCAGTAACCTCCCTTAACTTTGTTACCTTGACCTGATGGTAGTACATGTCCTCATGAACCAAAGAAAGATCTTCCCTCTCCAGAGAATTCCAAGAAAGCCCTTATGGGCTCTGCAGAGGATTCCCTATGATTCCCTTTGCAGTTTTAAGAATTTATTTTTATTACTGCAGCCTCCAAGTCAACACATACCATCAAGTGATTTGTAATTCATCTTCAGTAACTGCTCCATTTATATATAGCCCTTCCAGAGTCTGCCTCTGCATCTTTAACCGTGGACTCAACCTCTCTCTCTACCAAGGGTTTTAATAACTACTCTTGCAATTCAATTCAAAAGAGTCAATTGAGTCCATGATCTGTTGTCTTTGAAAATCTTTTTATACTACTGTCTGGTTAAGTTGGCTGGAATATCTGTTACAAGAATACATTGCTCGCTCTTAGTTTCCCATTTTTGAAGCTTACAGCTATATAGTTCTTCCAACTTCTTGTTGTTTTCTAAAGTTTCCAGCTGCCTGAATGTAATCCTTGAAAAGCTCCATGAAAGACCTTCCAAGCTTTTGTCTTAGGTTTTTGTTTGCCTCTCATAAGGTATTTTTCCCAGGAGGAGAGACTTTGTTCAAGGCAATATCAGAATAATGGTGTTCCTCATACTCACACCATTTATAGTTACCTGTTTTTTTTCAAGAGTCTTTTCCCTGGTAGCTTGTCATCCCTGAAGACAGTAAGGGTTTGGATAACAGATACATTGCTATCCGTAAGGAGCTCTGTATGTTCCATGAACTGCCAATATATGGTGGATAATGGCTCAAACTGGAGCAGGGACTTGAAAAACAAGGAAGTTTCTAGATGATAAAAATACTACTTACATTTCTAGGCCTGTATTAGATAAGGTGGAGGGGAAATAAGGGATTGGTTCTATACTGATTACTTTATAGAAAGCCAATTACTTCATAGAAAAACAATTACTAAATAAATGTAGTTGGTTTCAAAATCCTCTATTTTTCAGGTGATAAAAAGAAGTTGGATTACTTCTCTAAACTCACACACTCAATGCACAGCAGAACAAGGGTCAGATTTAGTATATTAAGAGTTGAGTTCCATATTGGTATTATCATCTGATGCTCTCACTGTAAACAGAAAAACGCATCAAGTACGAGATAGCAGTGATTAACCATTTAAAGTTGCTTTATTCATATCTTGGGTTGCAGATTGGATTACTATAGAAATGAACTTTTTAAAGTGCCATGAATAGTCCTAACAATACATAGTTACAGCTATTTTTGGAGCAAAATTTGAGCAAAGTTGAAAAGTGTTTGTTACAGTTTAACTGAAGGAATGCGATGTAATATTTTTTTAAAAGATCTAGACAATTTTTAGTAAGAAAATCAGCAGTAGAATATACATGGCTGCTTTGTTTGATGATGTTTGGAGTTTGTAAACTGTGGAAATGACGCATCTTGGACATGACATTCAGTTATGAGTTTAAGATCTTTGGATGCATCAGGTCTGTAATTAGCAACCGAAACTGGCAATCGCTTACTTTATTTTCTAGGGTTGAGACCTCACTAACACACAAAGTAAGGATTGGTAAATCATTTTAATTGTGAAGTCAGAATCTGAATTCTTTCTGTTAATGTTCCTTGGAGAATGACTTATCCAAATCGTTAGTTTTCATTTATATGGGAGCTTTTACTGAAAAACTCATGCAAAGAATTCCCAGATTCTTCCCAGGTAACTGTGTAATAGGTGCAACACGGACTTCCTATTTACTCTTTTAAAAAGGTACTGAATTTTCAGTCTAAATACTAAAGATCAATAATGTAGCCTAAGTCCTTTATACTGTCCAGTAAAATTTTCTGTCATACAAGTTTTTAAAGCATATCATGGGACTTCAGTTGGAAAGTACAGTACAGTTCAAGTTGTAAGCTGCTGGCTTGTAGTCTGTAATAGTTCATGCTCGTTAATATTGATTTGACGGACTCTTATCAGTCTATTACATATATTAATTTTTGCTGTTCAGTATGTAGAAAACATGAGCTTTCAAAATAACATCATATGTCTCTATTGTTTGCTCTGGGTTTTTTTTTCTGTTTCATTTTCAACTATCACTACGCTTTTGCCATTCTGTTTCTTTGCTTGTTGCAAACAGTATGTGTAGCTACATGCACAGATCAAATTTTCACCTGTTACTCTTCATACTGTACCAGTAATAATAGCGCAGTGTCTTTTATAAACTCTTTTTTATAGATATATGTAAGAGCACAATTTGAATATGATCCAGCAAAGGATGACCTCATTCCTTGCAAAGAAGCTGGCATCAGATTCCGAGTTGGTGATATTATCCAAATCATAAGCAAAGATGATCATAACTGGTGGCAGGGTAAACTTGAGAACTCCAAAAATGGTACTGCAGGTCTTATTCCTTCTCCTGAACTTCAAGAATGGTATGACTTAAGTTTTCTATAAAAATGAATTTAGCTTTGCTTTTATTTCTGTCTTTCATGCTTTTCATTGTTGTATAGCTACTTTTTGTATTTTTTTTTTTTTTTTTTCCAAAAAAAAGGCTATATATTGCCTTGACTTGTGTGGCATTGTTGTTTTTTTTTCTCTTATATGCATAGCAGTAAGAGTTGCATGCATTATCACATGTGTGGTTGCATTAGAAAAATAAACACTTGTGTTAGTAAAGATTGTTTGTGCTTTCTGAACTACTATAGGAAATTAGGATTGAAGGCTACGTACAAATTGTTTATGTAAGGGGGGTCAAATTAATTTCTCTTTTAGGTTCTAAATAGTGTTTTCATTAGTACTGCTTACATGCAAGTGCTGCAAGAATAAGTTGTTAGCCAGACATCAAGCACAAAAGTAATTCAGGGAGTTTTGGAGATTTCTCTCCTTTTCATTTTTCACGTGAAAGCAAAAAAGTAGAAAGAAGTCACAGTGCAAAGATTCCTGAATGACTGATTTAATGAACATCAATGGCACTGAGTACCGCAAAAGCAATGCAGAGCCTTTCAACAACCTCTTGCAGAAGCCATTTGGTAAATATTTTAAATGTATCAGCACAAACTCTGGCAAGCAAGTCCTGGGCCATGAAAGTTATGGCCATAACTTAAGACAGTTTATCAATGTGGATAATCTAGCCCAAAATATTTCATACACAATTTGCCACATAAAAGGATTAGAGTGCTGTAAAGAGTTTAACAGCACCTCTGCCACCTGGACTGGCTACAGGAGATTTTGCTAGAATAGAAGTAGAAGTAGACAAGACATTTCATTCAGTCTCAAAAGCTCCTTTGTAAGCCGTGACATAGGGGAGACCCTGCTATACATTGCCACAGGAACACTTGTGGTACTTGTTCCTAAAGATCAACCTCAAAACAGTTCCACAGCACAACACAACTTGCGCTGAAGTAATTTAGACCATAGTGGTCTTCTCAGAGCTCATGCTCTTCCAGTCTAATCTGCTGCAAAGGAGTCTACAGCCGTTTTAGTAACTACCCTTCCTCCCATGCTCACTTGATCTGTGAGCTTTAATGGTCTACCACTAAGAAGATATTCTTTGTAACAAAATACCTATGTATATAAATGCTTTTAAGTCATCAAAAAAGCATTTTGAAAAGTTTTGCTGTACTCTTGTACTATTAAAAAGTATTATTTTTCTAATTCATTCTGTGTGGATTTTTAAAAATATCTTGATTACAACAAAAAAATATTTTTTTTCCTTCATATGCCAGGCGAGTTGCTTGTATTGCCATGGAGAAGACTAAACAGGAGCAACAGGCCAGCTGTACTTGGTTTGGAAAGAAAAAAAAGCAGTACAAAGACAAATATTTGGCAAAGCACAATGCAGGTACGAAAAAAATGCAAGTATTTTTAACAGCTATTTTTTGCAATCTAAACCTTGCCAATTACTTGTTCAGCTGGTGCTGTTATAGAAACCTAATGAGTTACTTAGGAAAATATAAGTAAAATTCTAATTATACCAACATTGCTCTGCTTGTTCTTTGCTATTTAAACATACAGCTTAATCAGTGAGAGGCAAGCTGTAACTAAATAGATGCATCATAATATATCCTAATAGAGGCTTACGCTCTTTTGGTTTTTATGTTTAAAGGAGGACTAGAAACCAACAAGATATGAATTTTGCGAATCTATATAACTGTGCTGTGCTCTACAGAAGACTTTTCAGTAGCATCCTTGTTAATATATGTGTATAGTTATAGATTATATACGTTAAAACATCAAGAAAGGGCATTTTTTTGAAGCATTACAACTGGAAGTAGAATAAGAGCCATTCCACTGTCACTGTGTTATTCACAGTTACCAAACAGAACAAACTGGAAGTTTATACTCCTTGCAGTGATTTCTGCCTGAATCCTAATTTTTGGTTTTCTATTTAGACTGCCAAAAAATTGAATTGTTTTAGAAAATTTTGGAAGTAGAAGCGTAGAGTAAGAGATCTTTGCTGAGCAAAATTCACTAGTTCTAGTAGTAAAGAAGGAAGACCCCTTCATTCATGAGCGGAAATTAGTTCTTTTAATACAAAATACTCAATGTGTTGAAACTGTTCCTATTGCTTTTGCATTGATATCAAATACTATGATGATAAATGTGTTGTTGTGGTCTCTTGGGAGACTTGCAGAGATTTTTATTAGAATTAAAAGACATACCTGTCCAAACAGTGTAATGAAAGTATTTTTTATATTGCATTAATTTCTGGTGTTTTTTCAGTTACGTTCTTGAACGCACCAATTAAACAACATAAATCTGTATTTTCACATTTCTCCTTACCCGTGCAATCTGCATGCAGTATCAGAGCTCATAATGTATCAGTACTACAGAATTTATGTTTACTTAAAAGTAATTTGAATATATAACCTAAGAAGGTCAAAGAACAATAACTGTCATTTGTAATCCTTAGTTCGCCATCACGTTTAAGATGTTCACAGTTAAATTTAAAACTACTCGTTACCCTGAAAACCCTTACAAGTAGAAATTGAAAGCTTTGACTTGTTTCCTTCCTTTTGCTGGTTTAAGGTTCTCGTTGTTTCAATGTTTCCACTTCATTGCAGTAGCACTAAACCGTGTTTTAGTAATTATGACCTTAACAAAAACTGTTGAGAATAAACTGGATTTTTCTGACCTAAAGTCTTTGACAATACTGGTTTTAAAGTATTATCAAATATGCATACATTCCCACAGCATTGCTACTCCCTTCAGTTGTGGCTGTATAACTTTGTGTGGCCATGCTGGCAACTGGATTAACTGAAGAACAACCCAACAAAAGATGTCGATTCTTTTTCTTCAGGGCAGATACATTTCTTAATACAGTTCACAGCACGACTACATAGTTAATAATGTCAGTGTGACTGAGCACGGCATGCTACAAAGGAGTAAGCAAAGGAAAGAGGATGTTCAGGGAAGGAGAAGGAGCAGGCAATACTTTAGGAGCAAAACTAGCTCAAAGACTTTGTATCAATTAAATCCCTGAAAGGAAGGTAATCTAGACTTTCCTGCCTCGATGTAGGGAGGACATTTTGGAGAAGGTTGACAGCACTTTGAGTCACACAGTTTGTCTTCCTTAATGCTGGCCACCATCATTGCTGTTAGTCACTTTACATCAGAGCACAATGTTTGCCAAAAATTAGAAACATGAACATTAAAAATTATCATAATGACCATAAAAGAAGCTGTTCTTTTCAGAATGCCATCTGACACTTCCCCTTCCCCCTAAGAAGTTGAAAAAGTTAATGGAAGTGCAGATTGGAATCAAGATTTCTCATAGAAATGTTTATTGATCTTTGTGTCCTTGAGGTATTAAAAGCGATGCCAGGAATATGCCAGGGAATGACGCCAAATGTAGGATATAAAGAGGTTCACTGAAATGCTATGGTGCTCTCGTGAGTTTAAGTTTAACTAAGGTGGTACTGAGTTTACCTTCTCAGAACTACTCTATCACGTCTGGTATTGTTAGTCAGAAATTCAGCAACACTGGCTTTTGCAAACTTTCAGTGTATTTGTCTCAGAATGAAAAACAGATTTGTGTGGCTAACTAGTGATTTGAGAACTAAGATTTTGGTGTGATATATCAGGATATTATTGAAACTAGAAATTAAATTATTCTGCAAATCGGACATAGTTTGTGAAATAGAGAGGGGAATATTTCAGTTACTTTTTATGATTAAAAGCAAATATGTTCTCCTTTACAAGAAAAATAGCCCATTTTTCTTTCCTCCATACTTGATATTAGAGTATTGTGTCCTTCAAGAGCCAATTTCACAATTGTACGTCTTATCATTGTAAAATTAGTTTTAAAGCAAAGCCCACGGAAAAAAAAAAAATAAATATTTTTCATTATTAGGTTCATTGACAGTTTTATATATTTTTTATATATTTTACTGAGGCGTTATTGCAGGACTTCAAAAAAGAATGCTCTTTAGAACATACTAGAACTATGCTTTGTATTATGCATAATGTAGAAAATTGCCAAGCTTTTATAAAATATGTTTATCATTTCTTAATGTGATTTATTTGCCTTGTGTTTAGACTATTGCATGGTAAAGTTTATTTTGTGCATATACTTTTTATTTTACTAATATATTACAAGCCATATCTCAATGACCCCTGTACATTTTTCATGCTGTCTTACTCCCAATGGCCTCTGTGCATGTAAGTAACCTGTCAAGTGACAATGCCTCTTTATTTGCTTCTTACTGTTTCTTTTCAAGAACTCCTTTTCTTTATTAGCTAGTAACACAGAAGCATTAAAGATCAGTCTTTAAATGTGCCCCGTATTCCTCATATCTTGTGTATATTAAAAAATTAATCCTTTTTCTTTTGCATTTGAAAACCCTACAATCATTAGTTAAATCCATGTAGATGGAGACCCATCTTATCCATGCTGCTAGTTTGTGATGAAGGCATTAATATGTATCATTTCTGTTCTTTGTTCCTGTTGTTTGTATCTAACATAGTGTGGTTTTGTTCGATAAAAAAGTAAAGGATTGATTTATTTAGTTATTTTCTAATGGGAAAAGATACTTGCAGGCCTAGATAGTTAGAATGGTAAAACTGTTTAACATTTTGTAGGTCTTTAACCCTTTCTAATATGAAAAGAATTATTAATTAGTTTAGATAGTGTGAAGTTGCAAAAAGGACAGTAGTAAGAATTTCATATTTCTGGAATGGAAGAAAAACATGACTGAATTCTTTCTTGTAATATTTGGGGAAAGGTTGAAAGAGTTTCTTTTTTAGGATGAAATTCAAAATGCTTCAAATGGACTAGGAAGTTTTCATGTCTGTATCTTTTCAATGTCTTAAAGAGTTGAGTATTAGTCAATTAGTCAATTGACTAATTTGTAGCTTGACCAAATTGAAGTAGTGGTACTTTTTCTCTAGGGTAAAAAGACTGCCATTGAATTGAAAAATCTGCCCTACAAAAAGAAATACATTAAGTTAAATCCTTTGTTGCTTTAACTGGGACTTTAGCACAAAAAGCGTGTGCTTTCTGGTAGGCTCCACGGTCTTAATGCTGATCTTAGTGGCTGGGGACTTCTGGAGCAAGGAAACTAAAGCTGCTACCACTGCCTACTTTCCTAAGGGGTTTTGGATAGGGGGAGAGGGATATATCCAGACTTATCCTAAAAGGTGGATGGGATATAATTGAGGTGAATACACCAGCTTAGGACTTGGAAACACTCAAAGATCCCATACTTTAGATGCAGTCTCTCCTCCCTTCTTTTTATAGCGTGCATAAATACAGAACTGAAAACTCTCATTCATTATTCTGCTCACAACTGCTGATTGCGGTAATCTTTATGACTATCATTAACTGCCTCCTGGCTTCTATTTTCATTAGAACCGGAGTTGTTGTGTTATTGGCCACAGGAGGAATAAGCTGGTTTTAATGAACAAAACTTGATTTGTCAATCATTGTATACCTTGGCAATTGACAATAGATTGATATGCATGATGGAATTCATCCAACTTCAACTGCAGTTGAAATTATTTCTGAAATAATACAATTTTTCCCTAAATATGGTGGAGGTTCTTTTATGTAATGCCATCGCTTTTCGTTAGAATTCTTCATGCTGTCACAAGTTTCAAAAGCATGTCAATTTAACTAGCATGTGTGTTTAAAGAGAGCTCTAATTACAATTAATACCGTAGTAGTTTTGAAGAATAAATACCACAAAGTATTAACACTCTTCTCGATACATCTCACAGATCTTGTTAAAACATGATTATGAAAGTATCCCTATCTTTAGTGTAAATAGATGTTCTCATATTGTATTCATGTTGGTCACTGTCCACGGATTTTTCTGTAGTATTTCTATTTCTTAGGAATGCAAACGTGAATGGCATGCCATTTTAGCTAATTTTTGTGGTCTGCTGAATACTGCATGAAAGGACATGCAAACTTTCCTGAGCATTTCAGTAGCTTTGTTACTGCTTTTTAACAGTTTTTTTAAATGAACGCTTTTGTTAAAATTGCATAATGAAATGGTTTTATTTTCCATAACGTATTTACTTTGTATTGTACATCTAAAGCTTGCTAAAATTATAATTTGTAGCACAATTAATTATCACCCTTAATATGCCTTTTTTTCTTACCCCTGTGGGGGTTTCTTTTGTGTTTTAGTGTTTGATCAATTAGATCTCGTCACATATGAAGAAGTAGTAAAACTGCCAGCATTCAAAAGGAAAACACTAGTCTTACTAGGTAATTTTGTGTTATTATTCTGAAAATAACAGCATAGTTTTGGACCCCTTCTGGTAAAAAATTTATAATCTGTTTTTGTGTTATGGATTAGGTGCACATGGTGTTGGAAGAAGACACATAAAAAACACGCTCATCACAAAACACCCGGACAGATTTGCTTACCCCATTCCCCGTAAGTAGCAGTGTTCAATGTACTGCAAAATTGTTTATGTCATCCTTGACAACACACCCATTGTACTACTGCAGGTGTTCAGCTCTGGTGAGACGAATCCTATCTTAAAGGTGGGAACTGTGATAGGACTGGGTATGTTTCTTCTTTTGGTTTTTCAGAGAAAGGGGTAGTAAGTAGTACCACTTTTACATGGAATGTTCCTTCATACTTACAGAACTTCTTGTTAAGCGTACTGCTCTCTACCCCAAATGTTTATTAATTTAGAAAGAAGGCTAAAACATTTTTCATTTTTCTATGCTAATTTTACATTTTAAGTTCGGGTAAGACTGGAACAGCCTTGACATTTAAGACTGTATAGTTCCTGTGAGAAGAAATATAAACTGGATTTATATGAAACCTTTAATGTGTACCTTACCTGAATGTTTTAAATCACTTTTCACAGCCTAGCCTTGAGGACTGGTATTATACTAAAATAACTCGAAGTTTCCAGAGATGGCAACAAGAAAAAGAAAATGCAGTTAACTTCGCTGCTTACAAGCGGGTTGTTACGGAGAGCACAGGAGTGTTTTCCCTTCATGATGATCTCTGTTAATACCGTAGCAGGAATAGCATATCCTACTACATGATCTCTTGGAGATGCACCCTTTTTCCTCAAACTAGGCATTTTGAAACAAGAGCATCCAGCATCTAACTCTGCCCACTCTGTTTCAGGCTGACTTCAGGAACACCATACATGGCTCAAAAAGTGACATTGACAGCCATTATGCATTAATTTAATTTTCTTTATAACTTGTTAGTGCTTTACTTTAAACTTACACTTAGTTTTATTCTACCTATAAGGATTTTGTTGTTGCCAAAAAGTACTGGTTTTAAGAACTTACCTGTAAACTTATTTGGAAGGGAGAAAGGATTAGTTGGCTGATGATTTAAATTCTCCAGGCTTGCTTGCTGAGGAGTTAGACAAAGACCAGTGCCAGAGAAGGAAAACAGAAAGACCTAGCCCTTTTGAAAGCATGAGCCATTAGACCACCACAGCAGCAATGTGAAACTGCACTGTTTGTCACGCTGCTGTTTATATCTAGATGCTAAAATCCTGGATTAAACACTTTAAAAGTGCAGTGCCAGGAGTATGGGATGTACTTTGTACATATGTTATTCAATAGAGACAAGATTATGTTGGGCAAGGGAGTAGTAAGCCAGCAAATATGTTCTTCATTACAAAGAACTAAAACAAAGAGCCATAAATGTTTTCCAGTATGTTTTTCATCCAGTTTCTCTCAAGTGCTAGCTGTATTGCTCTGGGGAGGTAGAAGCTGAACTAGTTATTTTATCTTAAAATATCTGTTAAAATGCACTCACCTGTACAGTGAAGACCATGCCTTAGATTGCCTACAATAGGTTCCGGCTCTGTGAAAGCACTGAAATTGCTTCACTGGTTATATAAGAAGACTAAAAGGACTAGGCTGCAAATTGGGATGAAATGCAGGTACTTAGGCATCAGTATGATGTTTAGATGCCTGTTTTAGACATCACCTGACCTCCAGCCCCACTCCAGAAGAGCAATGGTCTCCTTCAGATTTAAGGCATTTAGGGCATTTAAAGTTGCATTTTATGCTGGTGTTTAGAGACCCAAATTACTTCCTTATGTTAGTGATATAAATAGATCATATAAAATATATCACATACACTTTAAGTATTATGGGAACCTGCTCTGTCTTTCAGCTGACTGTAGGTAATTCAATTTATTCTCTCCAGCTCTCAGGGATGGATTTTACTGCATTTTCTGCATTCTTTTACAAAATCCTGGTTGGAGTAGGTAGCTTTTGAGATAGGCCTTAAGTTGGGTGATTTTTGGAGAATGCTTTGTGAAGAAATTATCTCCTCCTGAAAACCTGATCGTAAAGGTCATGTCACACACAATGGTAGTTAATTTAAAGGATTAGTAGGCCATACATCTCTTACCACACAGGTCTGCAGAAGCAATATATTTTAAAAGTATGTTATTGCTAAGTAGCTTTCATCTCTCTTGACCACAAGTAATCAGGCCTTGCGCACTTTTTAGACTTACGCTTTCACACTCAGAAGAAGAAAACCTCATAGAATTTAAGTTAAAAAAATAAAATAAAGAACTGTTTTCACAAAAGAAGAGGATTTGGGGGAAATACAGAAATAATTAAGTTCAGTAGACCTAGGGCAGCAGTGAGTAGTATAGTGATATTACATGGTTTATATAATCCATTGTTCTTGAATTCCTTAAAATAATAACTATGATAATATTGCTATAGAACTTTTCATCTTTGAAATACGCTAATTAATCCTCGGAACAGTAATAGGTATAATTAAAGAAAGAAGATGAGTTCAATTTTTGGATACCTTGTTTGAAATGATGATAGGGTTGTTGGGAGATACAGGATTAGATTGGGAAGAGATGCGTTGTTTCCGATATGTCACCAACATAAATATGATAGTGGAAAAATATGAGAGTAAATCAGTTTGTGAGGGAGTATTAGAAGACAGAGAAGCAAATGGATAAAAGCGTGCCTATGGGGAAAAGAGGAGCAGATGGCCTACAAAATCACAGAATGGTTGAGGTCCCTACTTCTGGAGGTCATCTGGTCCAACACCCCTGCTCAAGCAGGGCCACCTAGAGCCACTTGCCCAGGACCGTGTGCAGGTTGAATATCTCCCAGGATGGAGACTCCACCACCTCTCTGGGCAATCTGTGCCACTGCTTAGTCACTCTCACAGTGAAAAAGTGTTTCCTTACATTCAGACAGAAGCTCCCATGTTTCAGTTTGTGCCCATTACCTCTTGTCCCGTCATTGAGCACCACTGAAAAGAGACTGGCTCCATCTTCTTTACACCTTCTCCTTAGACATTTGTACTCATTGATCAGATTCCCCCTGAGCCTTGTCTTCTCCAGGCTTAAAAGTCTCAGTTCTCTCTGCCTTTCCTCATAGGAGAGATGCTCCAGTCCCTTAGTGCCCCTTCACTGGACTTTGTCCAGTATGTTCATGTCTCTCTTGTACTGAGGAGACCAGAACTGGACACGGCACTCCAGATGTGGCCTTACCAGTGCTGACTACAGGGAAAGGATCACCTCCCTCCATCTGATGCCAATACTTTGTCTAATGCAGCCCAGGATACCTTTAACCCTTCTTTCCACAAGGGCACATTGCTCGCCCATGTTCAACTAGGTGTCTTCCAGGACCACCACAGGGCCATTTCTGGAGAGCTGCTTTCCAACTGGTCAGCCCACAGCATGTGCTGGTGCATGGGGTTGTTTCTCCCCAGGTGTAGGACTTGGGACTTGCCCTTGTTGAATTTCACAAGGTTCCTGTTAACCCATTTCTCCAGCCTGTTGAAGTCCCTCTCGATGGCAGCACGACCCTCTGGTGCATGTCCTCCCAGTTTTGTATCACTGGTATCCTTGCTGAGGGTACACTCTGCCCCATCATCCAGATCATTAATGAAGATATTGAACAGGATTAGGCCCAGTACTGACCCCTGGGGTGAAATGGAGATGTTAATTGAATTGTTTAGAAACTATAAAACCGGATCTGTCCTTTTTTTGCTGTTGAAAGCAGCTGGTAGAGTCTTATAGGCTTGACCAGTTAAAGGTTATTTATGGCCTTCCATTCTTCCTCTGTTACCTTTTGATTTTTACCTTTTCCACATCCCTTCGTCTCCTGCTTTTCCCAACACACGTCCTCCAGACTTCTGCTTTTCCCAGCCCCTGTCATTCTGCGTACCTCAAGTCCATGCTTCATTGTTCTATGTGTGATTTGACAAGGCATCATTCCATGAGTAAGTGTTGATAAACCAAACAGAAAGCCATATATAAGCTTAATATTTGTACTAAAAATATTTTGTATTTTCAGACACAACCCGACCTCCAAAGAAAGATGAAGAAAACGGGAAAAATTACTACTTTGTATCACATGACCAAATGATGCAGGATATATCAAACAATGAATATTTGGAATATGGCAGCCATGAGGATGCAATGTATGGGACAAAACTGGAAACAATACGAAAGATCCATGAGCAGGGACTAATTGCAATACTTGATGTAGAACCTCAGGTAACTAATTATAACTGTATGAAAATGGGACTCATCACAAATCCCTCAACCTTATTTTATTGAGATATATTTATTTTTATTGATTGCACACTAGATAAGTAATGCATACAGTAATGTGGAACGGAAGTCCCTGGAACACCAAGGTATCAATCAGTGAAGCAGAATTCTGGTAATCATCTGGTTAGAAGAACATACAATAGAAACAAATTCATAGTTTAGCTTGGTATGCAATGACTGTAGCTAGAAAATCTACGTACCATGTAACTTCTTACTGATATTAGCCTCCTGTCCACTGAAACGTATTAAAATAAGTGATTGTAATTGACTGCCAGGAGTAATGTTTCAATATTTTCGAAATTTTCTCTTTGATGCTGTAGTAGAGGGTAATCTTGTTCCTAACTGACTCTTGGTACCATATCGCTATTGAGCACGGTCAGAAACATTTGTGGTCAATCACCAATATTGATCCTGTTTGCACAATGACCAGATCAGTGTTATTACTTTATAAACGCCTTTCTGTGTTGCAGTATTGCACTTTTCGGAAGAGGGGCGGATGGAAAATCAGGCTCTCAAGAAACACTAACAGTTTATTCATTCATTATGTAAGATCTTCAGTGGAAAATTCTGATGCGTTTCCTTTCAAATATCCACGTAGTCATGACTTTCAATTCACAGGGATGTGTTTTCTTAAGTGGAACAATATGAATATGGACAGATGTGATGTTTATATTATTCTAGCAGATTGAAGGAAACGGGAGGAAAGACAAAATTGTGACCACTGTTATCTGTTTAAATTTGCCGCATTCTTTCTTCTGTGTGAATGGATTCAGGAAGTTCAACTTCTTTAAGAATTTCCTAACAGAAATAAGATACCTGACTAAATTATTTAGGACAGTTCACATAGTATGCTGGTGTGGTGCTCGTTCTGAAAAATAAAACCCCACATTTAACAGTTTTCAGGGAGAGCAGCATTTATAGTTAGTTCAAATGGAGCAGCTGTTAAAAGCAAACTTTCTTGATAAACCTTTTCAACTTGCGTTATTCAGAAGCATTACAATTCTCAGAAGCCATTTTAATCTTTGTTAGAATATACTTACATTTGGTCACAGCCACCTTTGCTGCACTTCCTCCAGCATGTGTCTAGCTAGCCTCTTTATTAACCAGCTTTTTCGTGCATCCATCTCGGCTCATTAAGGCAGCCTGTTTGTGGACCTATTCCTAGTTATCTTACACCGCTTGCCTGTTTTCCCTTGGGTACTCTTAGTTAGGTGAGCTTTCTTGACTTCCACATATAGGGTTTATCTCTTGTTTAGAAGAGGTTGGCGTAGATGAGATAGCTAGATAGATACATATGTGAGTTTCAAGCAGCAGAGATGAAAACCTCTTTAGCTTGGGAAGAGGATGAATTGTGGGGTTTGGTTTGGGTTTGGGTTTGGGTTTTTTTTGAAGAAAAAACTTTGAAGAAGACAGGAAGTGGAAGGAGCAAACAAAAGACTGACCTTTAGTAGTCTTACTTTATCTTGTCCGTCCATTTGAGTTCAGCTGAGGTATGTTTACTTGATGTCATGCCCCTGGCTTGGATCTGTACCAAAGTTTCACATATGGCAGCTCTGTGTCAGTAAATTATGATTAAGTCAGCTTTTTAATGAGAACTTTTTTTTTTTTTTTGCGTAGATTTGGTTCAGGAGATTGGTGCTGCATTTACTGCTTTAGTGCTATGCTTACTTTTTAAAAACTTCACTATGCTTACTTTTCAAAAACTCTCACATCCCATTTTTATTTGTTTCAGAAAATAATAATAAAAAAGTGCTGGTAGGTAGAAAAAGCCAGACCAAAAAAAAATATATTCTAATCAATATTTATTCTAAAATACAGTTGTCTTTTTTCCCCATGACTGATTTTTTCTTTTTTACCTGGTGTTAATCATTCAGTTTAAACGCAACCAGAATTCTGACTCTTTGAGACTGTATGGGAAGAGCCTCTCAAAAATGCTAAAGCTTTCATTGTCATGAAAACTCACTTTAATTAAGGTTAAATGTACAGTTTGACCACCAAAAATGTAAAATAATTCAAAAAGTATCTGTATTACTAAGGTCTTGACTCCAGATCAATTAAAAGCAAATACCAGCATTGGTAAACCATGATTTTCTATC
The DNA here is from genome assembly GCF_034619465.1 of Leptosomus discolor. Taxonomy (NCBI): domain Eukaryota; kingdom Metazoa; phylum Chordata; class Aves; order Leptosomiformes; family Leptosomidae; genus Leptosomus; species Leptosomus discolor. The sequence goes on along the minus strand of NC_141391.1, from coordinate 95,652,985 downwards.
TTTTGCTTGTGTGACTAATCTTACTTCACCTTGATTGTTTACTTCACTTTGATTGTTGGAGGATTTTTCTAAAGTACCTGATTTTTTTTCACCTAGGCACTGAAGGTCCTGAGAACTGCAGAGTTTGCTCCTTTTGTTGTTTTTATTGCTGCACCTACGATTACCCCAGGCATTAATGAGGTATGGCATGCTGCAATCTAATGTCCTATCAGAGACAGAATTAAGGATGAGATTCAAATATCCAGATAAGACTCTTGAGCTGTTTCCTTGTCTGTAAATGGAGAGGCAGAAAGACAGTTTCTATGCAGTACTATTAAGCTGATTGAGATGTATTTATCGTTTATTGACTAATAAATCATTAGCACAAATTACTCAATTCTGAGTTGCAATGCTAGCCCTAGGTTACAGCTGGCCTGAACTGAAGAACAGGATGTGCGTGACTGTGCTATCGTCCCACCTTTATCTCTTAGTATTTTTTCTATACAGCAAATATGTATCAGAAATAAGCTTATGAACTTCGAAGACCGTTCTCTAAGAATTGGAAGCTTTGACCAAAGGAGTAATTGCTTGTGGAATAATGTTAAGTATTCATGGAGGTCCACATCCTGAAATTGCGACTTGGTTTTGTAGAGTATCCACTCTGTTGATTGCTACTGATTTCAAAGATGATACCAAGCAATTCTGGATTTAGCTCACAACAGGGCAAATGGTATTTATGCAAACGCTTTATCTGCTCAGACTTTTTAAACCATGATATTAAGGTGTTTAATCAATTGGATTTGACCATGAATCTGTTCCAAATCTCCTAGATGTCTCCTTGATCACACAAAAATAAAGTCAGAAGCCCTGTCTCCACAGTCTGTTTCTACAGAAAAGTAATTACAATATGATAAGTATGAAACCACAACATCACTGCAGAGGCTTGCAGGCAAATAAGGAAAAAGAAAACGTATTTAAGTGCAAATACCCTGAATGATTATTAAAATAGCAAGTGGAGAGTGAAAAAATATTGGCCTCAAGCTGCAATTTTACTGGCAGCTAGGCATTCTACTAGTTTGCTGTTGCTGAAGGGAGTGGTTCTCTCTGACTTGCTTTTGGGACATATACTGTCAGTCTCCGCCGGCCATGGCACTTACCAGATCCTTTAGTGAGCTACTTTAGCTCTAAATTAGATTTTTGTCAGTTTTCAAGCAGCTCACAAAGGCTCTGACAAGTACCAGTGCCAGAACAAGCAGTGAAAGCATATCGCCAGCAAGAGAGATGGGAGGGGGAAGGAGGATTTTTTAACTTTCCCAGCAGTAAGTTATGTCACTTCACTGTGTCTTGTGGACCCATACACTAACTGGTAAATGTCACAAGCTTACAGACAAAGATGTCTCAGAATGTCACAATTGGCAGTGTTAGTGAAGCAACCATTCGTCTGACTGCTGGTGTTGGCGTATGCTGTAAATCAGTACTACCTCGAGAAAATACTAAAATTTTGTATTCTACACTGAATTTGCCTTTCTGCAAGCAAATGGCATGGCATCACTTAAAAAACAGTTAGAATTGTCCTTCGGATGTGTCAGGCAGGCATTGGGCTTACAGCAGCACTCAGGCAGCTGGGTAGCCTGTGGAATTACATAATTGCCTGGGTTAGTTGCCTCCATACCTGTGTCTCAGCTCCCAAACAGTCTTCTTTGGCCTCACTCGTCTGCCAGTGGTACTTAACTTTTAATCTTCCAGCTGTAGAATATAATACAGAGACATCTGTGACAGTTCATATGAGGGAGAAAATGTTTTCCGTGGTACACTGGGAAGAAGACAGACATGTACCTTTTATAGTAGTGGTGACGAAATATTTGTTCGTGCCAAAGAAATATTAGTAGAAGTATGATGTTCTAAATATTTGCATTCATGCTGTAAGACCGTGTCTTTATTTTAAGCTCTTGTGACTGAAGTCTCTGTGCATGCAGGTTTTCACTCAGGCGCATGAATTGCTGAACTGAGGCCCCACGTATAAAGCATGCTAATTTATGAATCAATTAAACTTAAGGAAAGGGTGGGGCAGGGAATGGTAATAGCAACAGACCTTACCAGGTTTACTGGGCTGCATGAAGGGAGATAACGCAAATTCTGTGTGTGTTAGTAGCCTGCAAGGCAGCAAACAAGGGTGGAGAGTGTGTGTTTCATATTTCCCATTTGTGCTTCCTTTTTCAAAGGTTCGTTTGCATAATGAGTATCCCTTTCTGTTTATCCTCGTATCCTGCTTTGTTTATTTTACTTACGCTTTTTGAGAACACTTCTGTAAATGACTGTCCTTTTTTCCCCCTTTATGTTTTCTTAAATTTCATCTTTGCTTTTCTTTTCATTTTCCTGCACTCGTGCTTATTGTACATAGCTGCCAAAATGGTGCAGAAAATTGCCTGTAAGTACCAGCTAGGGGCTGACAAGGTAGTCCTGGTTATTTCAGTAGTTTTAGAATGTAGATATGCTCGTTCCCATTCAATATTACTTTCGCCATTGAAATAAAAATTTAATGCAGTAATGGCTTCAGATATCTGCACTAAAATTATCTGCTAGTAAAAAGAAACTATAGAGTAAAATTTCTGTTCTTACAGCTGTACATCTGAACTTTGTGGTGAAATCAATTCAGAGGCCTGATCTTAAAAGTGTCTCTCTTGAGACACTTTAGCCTACCATAGACACAAAATACCTCAATAATCAAGGACCACGCAGCAAGAGTTAGAAGACAAAATATTTTGCTTTCCAACTGAATATAGCAGTGCACTATGAGCAATTCCGCAAAGTACTAAACCAATATAAATCATATAGGAAATCTCCCTCTGTGTGTGTACCCACCTGTCTGGTCACAGAGGAGACTTAAATCAGCTTGTTACTGTGCTAGAACAGACAGAGGAGAGAGCGTATCAGGCAACAGTGGGGTAGTTCCTCTTTCCTCCAGCTGTTTTCTACCTCCCATTGCCCAGACAACAGCAAAGAGGAATTAACAGGCTCCACTTTTTTGATCTAAATCTTCATGGGCCATGTGTAAATCTTTATTGAGCCAAATTCTTCTGAATTTTAGGTATGCTTCCTCCCTTCCTGCAGCCAAAGAATAGAAGGTTTTTTTCTTAAGAAGTTTGCAGTCCACCAGCTGTTTAAATTGAGGAGAATTTCTTTCTGTTGGAGCAAAATTGGCAAAGGCCTGATGGTGTGTTTATGCATTGTTCACAGCCTTGGACGAGAATATTAGTAATTTGTTAGGCTGTGCTTTGACTGTTGCAAGAGCTTTAAGGCCAAAAATCCCCATCCCTCATACACTGGCCATTATGCATGTGGGAAAGATTTAATGGATAAAAGCCATGTTTCACTCCTTTCTCTCCCAGCTGTGGTGGAGGAGGAGAGAAGATGAGGAAAGCGAAGTGACTTCTAGTGATAGAAAAGAAAAGCATGTTCCAATAATGAACACACTGCAGCTAGACTCACATAAAATACCTATTACTTGAATACTGAGGGAAGAAGAGACAGATGTTCTGCTCCCAAATGTGAAATTACTGAAGTTGTGGCCATTCATTTGTCTGTCTGCAGCTAGCTGAACATTTTGATTAATACCTTCTTTCTTGACTCTTTTGAGAGCACAACTGCTGGATAATATTCTTCTTGGAGAATAGTCTGGGATGTTCACTATTCAAAATTCAATTAAGAGAAATTAAGAGGAACTTACTACAGCAAAAATTTTGAGGAAGTGTTAGCTTCAAAGATGAATTTTGGCGTTTAAGACACAGAGGAAACAATCAAGTCTGATGTGGTTTTGAATGTACAAATAGATACTCTATCACAAACACAGGTGAAATTTGGTCCCAGAATAAAACGAAAATCAAGAACTGTAATCTCTATTCTTTTTGCAGAACTTGAAAAAGTTTGAACCTATTTGAAAACTGCTGCAATGGCCTACCCCAAACATTACTGCCCCTAAAAGTATATGAAAGTAGTAATGTTTTACATTTCCAACAGGCTAGGAAGTTTAGATATTCCAAAATACAACCCACTTTGATCCCAGTAAAGTTGGATCTAGGAGATGCTAAGTCAGAAAAAATATTAAAATTTAATGAATTTTTGAAACTCTTAGTTTTGTGACATCTATGTGTGCAAGGCAAATATTAGTATTCATTCTTCTTTATCTACCAGTTGTTTTTTTTTAAGATGAGATAGCGGTAAGTTTTTTCAGATTTTTATTGTCAGTTACAGGAAGATAAATGCTTTAGTGAGAAAAGTTCATTCTCATGCTTGTAGGTAAAGATGACATTGATGGGAAATCTCGAATAGCAGTTAAAAAGCTACATAAGACTTAACAGTTCTATGTTCGTAAGGGTTTTCAGGTACTATTGGCCTTGTGCCATGAGATTAAAATTCTTTTAAAGGTGCAGTATGATTTTGCTGGGACTGGCTTTAAATATAGAATTTGTCTTAGCTAGATATGTTTAAAGCACTGAAAATATTCTGCTTGACAAGTATGATTTTTTTTTTTTCCTTTGTAGGTTAATTTAAGCAGAAAAGTTTAGATCTTCTGCTGATATAAATTGATATCTCTTTTGGAATCTATGAGAAGTTGGCAGTTTGCCTAACTAGGTTTTTAGCTTAAGGACACTGGGCCATATGAAATGTTCCACAAAAATATTTAATATTAGTATTGATCCATATTGTCCCATTTGTTAATAGCATAATTTAAATTTGGATGCACTGGTATTTTCTGCGGAAGTTCCAGTCATCACTGGACATGCATAATGGTCCGTACAAGGAGCATCCTTTGTACAGAAGCGTATGTGAGGAGTATTTGTCTGACTTCGAATGAAATTCGTAGTGATTATCCAGTGAAGGTGACACCCCACCCCCCCATTATTTGAGGCTGCAGCTTCAGGAGAGAAGCAGAACTGTAACTTTGGTACGGGATGACTTCTCCAGAAGTGGCTGGTTTCATAGTTACAGGGAAGGAGAACTGTCTCAGCACAGGTTATTCCCTTCAGAGGACCTGACAGCTGCTCTTCCACAGCTACTTGTCCCTGTAATTACAAATACTTGGGAAGTTTAACCACAAAAAGGGGAGGGGAGGAGTCTCCTGTTAACTGGATGAAATTCTGTTTCCAGAATGATTTCTTGTGAAAACAGCTATAGGCACTGTGTCTGTACTCCCTTCAGCCTAAAACTGTTGTAATAAAGTCTATCCCAGTTGGTTGATCAAGTAAGGTGACCCTATAGATACTACGGAACACCAGGAGTCTATACTGTTCATATGTAATTTTGCCCCATAACCACCCCAAACTTGTGGGACAGGAAGGACTTGATTACTTTCCTGTGGCTATTTCAGGTTGCCTGAAAGCAGCAAATTTTGTATATTTTTTTTTTTTTTAATTTCTGAGGGAATTTTCAGGAAGGTAATTCAAACTTCTAATGGCTGCAAAGCCCTAGAAAGAAGCCTTTTGCAATCCTGCTCTCTCAGAAAGGCAGACCTCACTGACAAAGCCCATCGCTGTAGCATTGCTGGCTGCACAGAGCCCGGTAGCGCACCCACAAAGTAGGATGCACTTGTGTCTGTAAGGACTCTGGCACAAAGCCATGGGGAGCACCAGTCTGCTGTCGCTGGCCCTTCTTGAGTATGGGCGGCGTGGTTCATCTCCGGGATCTCACACTAAGAGATGCTGGAAATGGCACGCTCTGAAACAGGAACCGCAGAGCTATGCGGAGTGAGAACTTCCTTATCAGTAAGTGATTATTGAAGGAAGTGGACCCAGAAGACTGATGTTGGAACAGAAAACATTACCAAAACCGGGAACAGCTGATAGCTGACAATATACCCTCTCCTGTTTCTTGTGTTCTTAGCTGGACATAGGCCCAATAGCTCAGATTTGTGCGCTTTGTACATTTTATTCATATATGGTCTCCGTTGCTCATGTCTGTGTTGCTTTTCTAAGCTTCCATCCTCTGCCTTGCTTTTTTTAACACTAGGCTTGTGTTTTGGCTCAAGTGATGTCAGTAACTGAGTGCTGTTTGAATGTCAGCTTCAAGAGAGAAATGGTGCCCTCTCTCCCGTGTGATTTCCGTAGATGTAGGTGGGGTCCTAAACCGCCTAGGCCTCCCTGAGGCTTTTGTGCCCATTTCCCTCTTCTGTAAGCAACAGTTAGAAAGCTGTTGTAGGAGAGTACGAAAGGATCCAACTTCTCTCTCTTCCATTCTCTTTTCTGACCACCGAACAGGATGAATCTCTTCAGCGCCTGCAGAAGGAGTCTGAAATCTTACAGAGAACATATGCACACTACTTTGACCTAACAATTATCAACAATGAAATTGATGAAACTATCAGGCACCTGGAGGAAGCCATCGAGCTTGTGTGTACAGCCTCACAGTGGGTCCCGGTCTCCTGGGTCTACTAGGCTGGTCACGAGAGAATTGAAAAAAAAAATGTCATTACTGGGAACCGCCTCATACATGGAAAACCTCTTCGTTATTGACCTTGTGTCAACAGGTCTTGGCCCCTAGAGACTACCTAGATGTAGTGTGACCTAAAATATAATTATTGTCATGTCCGAATAGATAGGAGGATGGGAAAAAAAATTAAACACTAATTTAAAGAGACAGTATCTCTTTTTTAATCATTTCTCCTAAACTTTAATAAAATGTATCTTTAAATATGTGTATTATTCAGTCCTTTGGAATGTTATATTTTTGGAAATCATAGCTTTTTATTTCAAGGGCCCCTAAAAACTGCACAAAATAGATGCTGCTTTCTATAATCTATTTTAATAGTAATAATATGATTCTGTTACCTTAACTTGGGGGTGGAACACTACATTCTTTTTAGAGTCTGATTTTATGGATTGGAATACTTTGCTTTCCTTTATTTATTTGAAGTAATTAGTCTAGTGGTTAAGAAACAAATTCATAAATTTTACAGGCCTGTTTTCGCTTTTTTTTTTTTCTAGGATAGCATTTTTAAGTACTTTTGTGTAACATCCAGATAATGTGATACTGTCTCTTTGAAGAACTCTGTAAAACTTTTAGAAATTTGAAATTGGGTCTTGACTCTTAATGCATGTGGACAGTCGCAAGCGTTCATGCCGTTGGTGTATCTGTGTTGATAAAACCTGTAATCTACAGCAAAGTACATTCCGTTCATGGGAACACGTACCCAAGGGAATAAAGTAAAATATTATTCTAAGTTGTAAACCTATGCACATCCCTTGCATTTTGGGCAACTTTATAAAAAAAGAAAAAAAAACAAAACTGATTTTTATTAATAATAATCATGTAGTGAAATGTGTTTGTAATTTTGTCTCAATTTAATTTGTTGTAAGGTGGGAGGGGGCAATTACTGGTTTCACCATTTCAGATCTGTGTTGTCTGAGAGTATTAACGTTTTAATTAAGTTTAAGCAAAGAAATGCTGATTTTTAATATGTATGTAATTGTTTAAAAATGCACACATTTTAAAAGAAAATACTGTGCAATGGAGAAACCAGTTTAGGCATTGCGATAAACTGACTATTCCAAAAGACTCATCTACAACAGCCCTGTAAATTCCTTTAAAAATGGTAATTGACTCTACAGTCTGACCAATTTTTTTTATTTTAAATATACTTCCTTTTATGTGTTCAACAATTAAATGCTTTTGGGTCCTTCATTTCATCGCAGGGAGTTTCAGGAACAAATCAGTGACTCGTGCAGTGAGAAAAGGTTTCTTAAAGTCTATTAAGGGAAGGCCCTTGTTAGGGGCACAGCCTGTAGTCTGTTCCAGGGGCTCTGCTCTGCCTGCACCAGCACAAGTTCAACTAATTTAGAATTAGAGCAGAGAAAATTTAGCCATGTGCTGCCCTGGTGTGTTGTTTCCCTTCCTCATGCTCTCACTGGCCCAGATGGTTTGCATTTTTTTTCTGAAAATGGTTAACAGCAGCAAGCATTGCCACCTCTTTTTAGGTGTCAGAAATACAGTGTTCCTTAAAATGATTTATCTTCAAAGCTTGGTTGGTTGTGCTGTTATATAGTATGAAGTTCAGTGTTTATATTAAAATGATAAGAGTGTTCTCAAAGGATTTATCCTCCAAGTTGAACTATCAGCTGTAACTGATCTGTGGGCTGTTCCAGTGGTTTGGGACCACTGCACGTGTAGTCAGAAAAGGTTCTCACGGTTGAACCTTTATGATAGGAGTAATTATCATAAAGTGCGTAGGTTGCTAGTTTTCTCCTGCCTACCTCTACTGCAGGTCGGGTGGTCAAATCTCTGTTCTTGTAAAATCCTTAGATGAAATCTAGTCCAGCTGGGCATCCCAGCCAGCTCAGGCAAGGTGGTAATGTTGTGCAGCGTTCACAGCACAGCTTGCAGCGCGGAAGGGAGCTTGATCCGTCGCTTTGCCCCACCTGCTGAACCCACTTACGCTACAGCTGGAATCACAATTCTGTGACTGCGTCCCAAAACGAGTGCTGTAACCGAGTCCCTTGAGTCTGGAGTTTGTGGTGTGCTGGAAACCAACCGATGAGGAACCGTCTGTGTGGGCCTCGCTTAAGCAAGCCAGCAAGTAAGAGGGAACCCATTGGAGTGATAGTAGCTGCTCATCTGCTCTGAATTTAGCCCCTGTGAAAGGGGATAGGTGCAAACTGTGGACTATTAAGTGAGTAAGAGGTAATTTTTTAAGTAGTCGTGCTGTGTCATTTTAGTCCTGGATGAACCTTAGCAGGTGTTCCTGTAGGTCAGCTGTTGCAATGGTAGTGTTGGACACTAGCCGAGCTCATCAAAGTGACAGGTTCATTTACTCAAAACTACCTCTTTTCCCAGTAAAGCACAAAGGTGGGAAAACCTACTGAAAATCAAGCAGTGGAGTGCTTCTGATGTTAGAAATACAAACAACTTCTCTGGTAAGCATTGGTATCTGGCTTCAGTGACACGTTCTTCATCTCAAATGTTTATGACATTAAACAGGTGAAGTAATTTTGGTAATTCTGGTATAGTCCTCCATAAATGTTTTGACTACACACTTTTGACTCTGTTAATGTGAATTTCTTGGAGTTTCTGTGTATCCAGCCTGTAAGGAAAGAAGACTCATAAGGCCCGTGAGGGTGCTTCTGCCTTATGTAGATGACAATAAGTAGTGATTTAATGTAACTGATACATTTTTTCTTCTCTTAAGTGTAGCTACCATTCAGTTACTATTACACAGCAGAAAGATTAACTTGGAGAGCTTTGTTTCTTTTATTCTCACTGTATAGCTTTTTATCAAGAGACAAAAACTGTAAAGCACATCAGTTAGCATACTGTCCTGCCTCCTCTTTCCCACAGACTTTTTTCCTTGTAGGAACCTCCAGCAGCAAAAGATTAACTTGGAAACACACACACCCCCCCTGCTTTAAGTACAGCTGAACCGCACAGCCCAGTGAGTTCCATCAACCAGTTTCAGCACAGTCCCAGGAAGCACAGAGCAAGCCCAGGACTCCTCAGTTTGCCCAATCCACACCTCCCCTGCCTCCTGCCCTGCCCAAACCCTTCTGATGCATCTCTGTTATTTTTATGTGTGGTATGTAGAGGGCGAAAGGCTGCCATAAATTCAGCTGGAAGCTTCGCTTGCATAGGGAAGACTCATGCAGGTGCAGAGCTAATGTTATGATTTTTTTATGATTTTTTCAATCTCCAACTGGAGAGGGGTCCTCCTAGTACTGTAAATATCACTGCATAATTTAGAGCACCTCTTGGACTTCTCTAAACTTATGCTGAATGTGACCTCAGAAGCAGCCCTGGGATTGGGAAGAAACAAATATTTCTGTTTGCCCCTTTTATACTTTATTTTTGTACAGGGGCTCATAGATTTGTAAAGAAGACTTGATCTTATCAGTATGCTGCCTCTCAGTCTGACTGATGCCTGTGATTTCAAGGTGTTAAGTTGGTCTAATAAATGTTCATTAACTTCTGCTTCCATTTACTTAATAAAAGTACACTAGGTTATTCAACGTCTCAGAGTGGTAAGATTATTGCATGGAAATGGTAACCTAGTTTAGACAATCCTGGCCACTGTCATTTAAAATCAGAGGGATTTTAATCTCATCACCAAAACTGAATTCTTCATGTGTTTTGGCATTAATTTTTTTTTTTTTTTTTTTTTGGTCAAAAAAGACGCTGTGCCACTAGCCTGTAAGTGAAAATATCGCTGCCTACTTCAGAAGCTTCATTAGCGAGGTTACTCAGTTGATTTTGAAAGGACAACATAGAAGATGAGACATTACAGCCTGAGCAGTGTTGAACTGGAGTCTATAGTTCAAGAACTGGATACTAGAGCCATCAAGAAAAGTTAATGCACAGACTAACTTCAGCATTTGTTCCATTTTTATTCTTTTCTCTCAGGAAATTATTTCAGAGTGCTGTTATTTAAACAAATACTTGGAAATGCTGCCAAAGCTCACATTGTTTTTTGTAAATCTAAACTGAAATATTAGATGCAAACAGTTCTGGTCCCATTGTCTTCCACTGCACTTAGTTCTCAACATCCTTAGTGAAGGCAGTTAGAACTCAGTTTCAGGTTTTGAAATACTTGGTAGAAGAGGATTTGTAAAAACTACAGGAAAAGTACATGACTTGAGTAAGCATCATGTTTTTGTAAGCTGAATTGACAGAGTATGAGCTAAAGCAGACACCACAAAAAGTCTGCTTTCTTTACGTAAAGCATATTTGTCTTCTTAATAAGCCTGTCTCTCAGACTAGTTTCTTCCCTACTTTTAATGAGCTAAGAGATACCCATAACTCTTAGCAAGGAGATTGCTGCACATTATGTCAAATAGTCACATATAAATTAAAATATCTGCACAAAGGGAAATGTATCATAGACAAGCAGGACAGAAGTAACTTCTCCTGAATGATTGTGCTTGTATGCATACCATGAGGATGAGTGCATAAGCTTAAGTTAGAGGAGAGTTTGGTTTTGCTAATGCTACACAAAAACTACAAAGCCAGTTCCCACATTTAAATTATGTTTACCATGGTTTGGGTTTTTTTCCATTTGCTGATACACACAGTTAATGCACCTACAGTAATTTTTACTTTCTTCGTCTCAAGTGATTTTTATCCGTCTTCTGCTCCAATACAGTGAAAGCTGGACTGAAGCAAGTACAGAAGCTTTTTGACTTCTTAGGATTTAGCCTCAGAGTTAAAGGCTTTCAAAGCCTCTTTCCCAAACCTCTGCATCACATAAATAATTAATTCTTAGCTTGGAAATCTATTTCCCATAGCTGTAATCTCAGTTAAGAGTTTAGACGCTTAGAAAGCTGGTTGCTTTTCATGTAGTCTTAACCTTTCTAAGAAAAAATAGAGAGAGTGTGTGTGTATATGCATGTCTGTGCATTCTGCTGTATCTGTTTTTAGCAGCTGCCGTGGCAAGATCAGTAACAAGCAAATTAAATCTGGCCACATCTCTATGATGTTCTTATGATTAATATGTGACTTGAGCCTGGTTTTGTGTTGTGGAAGATAACTGAACTAGTAGCACGTTCCACGCTGTATCCTTGAAAGAGTCTGTGTTGAGCATTAGCAAAGTAATTGCAAATTTTCCCTTATCAGTAGCCATAGCTATTTTTCTGTCTGTATAAAGGATATACCCAAGAGGAAGGGAGGAGTTGCTTGGTTTTAAGTGTAACTCATCTTGAAGCTAAACATGAGTCTCTTTTTCTCCATAGCCGGCCGTCCAGATGGAGTCTTCACTGTTTTTCACAAAATGGTCATGGTGGTGTGGCAAGTCCTGAAAACAGCAGGGATAACACGCAGCTTGTGCTGGGTGACACAGTTAATAAACCAGGGAATATATCAAAAGCATGACCAGCCATCCAAAAGAGAGACACAGTGGAGTATGGAGAACTCCATGGTGTTGACCCATGCCAAGATCTGCTGTGGGACTAATTCGTTGAACATATGAAATGAAATTTAAATAGATGCAAAACAGCAGAATTGTCTTATAGTTGGGTCCATCTCTGTGTAACTGAGGGGAGGGGGAACGGGTGGCATCACACTCGGAAACCAGCATATTCCTGGCAGTTGGCAAACATGTCTTACCCCTCTGTATTACTCAGTATCGTTATTACAAAAGCTTTTTGAAGTTTCATCTCCATATTAACCAGAGGGAGATGTGGAGGAGGGATGAGGAGATAAATGAATAGTATTGTAGAATATTTTATCTTAATCAACGGTAAATATTACAGGTTACAACAATGTTGCAGCACGTAATACTGAATGCTGAAGAAAGGCTTATACAGAAATTAAGGTTTTTAAACTCAGTCCTTTTTCACCAGATTCCACAATTTAGATGTTTAAGTGTCCCCTTGCTCTGCCTTACAGACATTTCTGTTTACTAGGATGGATATAACAAAAGCAACAGCTCTGTGTCAAAACCATAACCCAGTGAAGATTATTGTTTAATAAATCAGTAAAGATTTATGACGTGCCCCAGTAGGTGAAAGAAGATAAATTCCACAAGGTTATTTTCTGTTCATTATTAAAACTTTCACTTTTTTTTTCATTTAATATTAGGAAAAAATACATACAAGTAAACTATTTAATGCATAAAAATCAGATTTGTCTCAAAAAACCTCACAAGTTAGCTAACCATGATGACTCTTCTCAAGTAAAATGTTTTTTTATTTATCAAAATAAGCATTTCAGAAAAGCCTTTGGGGTATTTCTGATGGGTTAGAAAATGAAAAGGAGAGAGACCCTGCTTCCAGGAAAATACCTCGCTGATTTGAGCAGCTTGAGCAGCTGCCCCTGCCAGGGTCTGCCTCAGGAGGGTTTTAGTGCCGCCAGTTTGAGGGTTCCACTCTGCCAACATTGCCTTGTTACAGTTTTTTGATTTTAAATTAGCAAGACTTCAGGTAGAAAAGAAGTAGCTTTAGCTTTCTTGTGTGTTTGTGTTGCTGGGCTCAATGTTTTCCCTCTGGCTGCAATTTGGAGAGTACTCCTTCAGTGTGATATTAACACATTGAAGGCAATGGAAAGAAGACTAATAATTTCAAGAAGCTTTGACTTTCGGTCTAGACGTGTGTTTTCATTAATATGTTTTTAACATATTTGTCTGTTTTGATCATTAAAACAAGTAGCTTAAAAGTGGGAGATCACTGAGGGTGTTGCTATCTACTTTCTCATTCCTGCCCCCTGTCTAGCTGTGCAACTGTAGGCTCCAGTGCTGTGTGGGGTTGGCATGCCAGGTCTTGCACTAGAAAGGACTCTTTAGGATCCACACAACGATGAGATCCTCTTTACCTGAGTCTTACAAAATCGATTCTTGGTTGTGTGCAGTAATCAGGCTTGAGGGACGGGCAACATTGCTGCTCAGAACAGTGTATAGAACTAAATCCTACAGACTCTTGAGGTCAGGGCTCAGTGACTGGTGTCTGTTGTCTCCTGAAAGAGAGCCTGGCCTTGACCAGGACAGACATATCTCGACAGTCACTGTGCTGGGAAGTTTGCGTTTGCTGGGGAACTCTTTGGGGAAGCCCATGTGCCTGTGAGCAGAGCCCCTGCAAAGAAACCACTCGCAAGACTGCTAAAGCAGAGAACTTGGAGAGCTTCAGCCTCAGGCTAGGGCAACAGCCAACAGAAGCCCAAAACTTAAAATGCACCAGAAAACATTTTACTAAATAAAATTAGGTGTCTTTCTGGATGTCAGAGATCAGAAACAAGGTGACTGTAAATTACTAAATTAAATCCACAAAGCAAGGCAGTCTAAACTCAGAGTTTAATTACCAGGTTTTTTCCTTCTTGTCATTTGAAAAAGCCCTGAACTTCACTTAAGTAATCCACATGCTGTCTTTAAGAGTTCATACGCAAACCAATTTGGATTTATAAGGTACCTGTCAATAGAAATTAAACAGTAGGATTGAATGAACAAAGAGAAAGGTAGGTTGCCTGCAGACAAAATAAATAGACAAAGGCTCAGATTTGAGCAGCAGATTTGGGAACATGACAGCTGTGCTTGACTCCAGGAGTCAGCTGCTGTGCAGAACAGGCTAAGACTTCACCTCTCCCTGCATGTCGTCTGCTGCGTTGTTTCTTGCTATCTGTTTAGGTTGTAAGCCCTGTGGATAAGGACCTGACACTCACCACATTTTAGAGCGTCAAGCACAGGTAAGGCCACAAGGTGATACGAGAATATACAGGTATTAACAACTCCTCCAGCACTTGAAGCCTGCGGTGAGGCTGAACAGTCCCCAGCCCCTGTGCAGCGTTGGCAGGCACGCCCCATGTAAAGTAACTTGGGGTTTCATCAGGGATTTTACCCTATCACAGTAACGGGGTGCTCAAATCTGGATTTCAGTAAGTGGCTAGGTAGGTATAGCGTTCACCGCCCAAAAGACTGGCAGGTTTCTGCCATGAGATGCGTGTACTTAAATCTGAGGTATTAAACACTAACCAGCCCTTTTAATACTAAGCTGCACAGGCAGCATCCTCTGTAATATCTTCCATTGACCGAAGACTGAGATGAGGAATGGTTTTCTTGGCTGGGGGTAGACGCTCGCCAGGAAGTCTTCATTCATGGTGCCAAGGAAGCTGCTCACAGAGCTTAAAATTTGGGACCTTGCAGTCTGTGGGATGTAGGTAACTTTGTAGCCGTGGCTTGTATCAGTTTGTGTTTTGTTTAATTTTGAGGGTTTGGGGCGTTGTTTTTTAAACTGTCTTGTTTTCTCCAGTGTGACACGAGTTGCAATGCTCCTTTTCCTGCAGTCCCTGCATCTGCCTCCTGGCTGGTTTGTCACTGCTTTCCGAGCTCTTTCTCACAAAAGCTTTGTCCCACTTCAGTGATTTAATGAAAAAGATTTCCCTCTCAAAAACGTTGGTTCTGTGTGTGATGTACTGGAAGGCTATGTGGTGGTTTTTATTGATAGATGTTGCCATGAATGCTAATCTGTTGAAACCCTACATTTAAACCTTGAGTTTAAGTCTGAACTTTTGAATATTTAAGTCTTGATTTTAAAGCTTGGGGGCCTCTTACTGGACTGTTAACGTAAAAGCATGTGAAGTCACTTACAAATTACGGTTTCATTGCTATAAGACTTTACAAATTTAACATAACCCAACATCATTTTGGAAATATTATATCTAGCCCAGAGTATTTGGCATGTTGGTGACTACTAGCCCATTCCAATAGCACTTATTTTTTTGAATGCCAACCTAGGAATTCCACATCCCCTTTTCTAAGCATCACTTCCAACTTCAACCTGCTCAAGCTGTAGCACCACCACTAACATAATGTAATGTAACATAACATAATCTTCTATTATAGTTTTCATCAAAAGACTATTTTTATATTAAATTTATGGTTTTAAAATAATTTCAATTTTACATTTAATTTTATGATAAAATTTTATTAGAACTATACTGTTATAATATCACAAAGGCTGGTATCCTGCTTTCCTGCATTTAGTCAGGAGCCAATAAGTAGGAGACAACTGAGGGAAAGGAGTAAGTCTTTTAGGAAGAGAAGGTGAGGTGTCTGGGTAAATTGAGATCGAAGTAAATTATCAAAACACCCGCCTGCACTAAATGAAAAAAGAGAAGATTAGAATGAAGACAGAGTGCCTGGAAATCCACAAAGGTAGGTTCCATTACCAAAAAAAAAAAAAAATACATGCAGATCATTATCCTGTGAATTGGTTGTGTAAGGTGAAATTCCTTTCTGTGCCAGCAGCCTGCATGAGGTCTGTGCACCAGGCATTGCATACAAAGCTTCAGGAGGAGTGGGGAGAGCCTGGGTTAAGGGTAACCATCTGTACAAGAGTGAATTTGGGGGCCAGCAGAGAACTGGGGGCGGGGGGTGTGGAATATCAGCCAGAACTGCTGATTGCTGCCGATCCGATGAATTCCTCCTGAAATGGGATTTTCAATCTGTTATGAAAGCAGCACGTAGCGCACTAGGAAGTTGTCCCTGCTCTTCTCCACTTTCTTTCCCACCCAAAGAGCACTCTTACAAATACCCAGTTTCTTTGAATGGAGGTGCAAAGTTAGTTTATTTCTGTTTGAAATCTGTATTCCTGACACTGTTTCAGCTGTCGCACTGGTGGGAAAGCAAACGTGTTCGTACCAGTTTAGTTAGAGTAGACATTCCATATATTGTTACCTGACTACAAACGGTGGTATGTTATACTTATTTACTTTCTCAGGGAGGATTGAACAACATTAGCCAGTTAAATTAGATTTAGATACATCAATAGGATTAGATTGGCAAATATTACAGTCCTGACGGACAAGGAGCTGACACAGGCCTTTGGGAGCGGGATTGCCTTCTGCGCTCTGCTAACCTTGGGCCAGATGTGTCCTGAGCTGGGCCTCAGGTATCGCGGCATCCACAGTTGAGACTCAGTTATAGCGGTTGTCAGCAGTCGCTGGAGGACCCACCGCAGACAAGGTCTGAGCCAAGAACAGCTCCACTCTTAAAAGTGACAGCTGGGAGGAAGAAAGTAGAAAAGCACCATGAATCAAAGTGAACCTCTGCAGAACCTCTGCAGCCCCAGGGGATCCTCTGGTGAATGCCATTGTGCCCTGTGACACAAAGCAGAGATGTCTCATCTCTAGAATTTGTGATGTTTGTGTCCCACGCTGCCCGTGATCTGTGCTTGCTCACAGACACTTTCAAAGGAGACAATGGGAGCTCCATAGCTCCCACAAGACTTACCACTTTCTAGGTGTCTCCATCTAAACAAAGCCAGTCTTTTCAGTTCTGGCTAATGAGAAATCTTAGTTCAATGATCCGTCACCAAACTTTATTTCTGCTATGTCTTTTCTGAGGTGGCAAGATAGAAGCTGGATGTATTCCAGATCAGGATGTACTACTAAAAGGCATGATTGCCTATTGCATCATCATTTGCTATTTTTCCTGTCCTAGTCTTTGTTACTTACGGCATTTTGTTTGGTTTATGTCAGTTGATCTATACCAGCCCTTCAAGGCAATTCTCAGGTCTTTCTTTCCCCAAGAGCCCAGCCATGCCTGTGAACAGTTCAGGTTGTGTCTTATGATACATATTACTTTACATATGTCAACATCTATTTTATCTATCACATTGCTCCAAATTACCTGGCTTTCAAGTAATTTGGAATTCATCAAAACCTACTTTAAGTTTTGCTGGACTAAAAATATTCTGCATCTGCAAATTTCAACACTACTTTTTGCCTGTTAAAGAAATCAATCACCTGTTTCAACACAGATATTTACAACAAGCTTTGTCTGATTGCAAGTTTATCATTTATTTCTGTACTTTGTCTTCTGACTCTTTGCCAGTCTCATACATCAAGACAGTACCTGTCCACGTAGTGTCTGATATATATCTTATTGTCACAGCACGTTGAGACATAATCATTCAGCATGGTGGAGGACTTGCTACTGCCCAACTCCATCCCAATTTGTATGCACACAGCTACTTGTCTTTTGTTACGGATTTATCACTTTTGCCTATTTGCCTGCTCCTGGCACTGCGCACTCAGCTTTGTTTTCGTCCTCAAATGCCCAGAAGTAAAACCCCACTGAGCTATGCATATTTTTTACGCCTGCCTGCATGATGCAGTTTGCTGTGAGTCCAGCAGATCCTCACCCCACCAGGCACTCGGTGTCTCCTTGCTTGCAGCAAGGAAACTTTGCTTGTCCCTTTGTCCTCCCTCGCAAAGCCTGAGCCCCTCTAGACCTCTCCTCCCTACTCCCCAGCATCCCTGTGCCCATGAGTCAGCCCCCAGTCTAAGCAAAATAGAAATAAAAAGATAGAACCATTATTCAAAAATTAATGCCCCACAGCCTATGTCCTCTCAGCTACAGGCATGTCCTACAGACCTCCCAGCATAATGCTGTCTCACCCATCCAGAGCTGGAGCAAACACCTGCCAGATCCAGACCTCGCTGCCTGTACTTCGCTGCCTGTCCTCTGCTGCTCTGCCTGCCGCCCGCCTCCTGCCCAGGGCAGACACATCCGTCCCGGAGGGTTGTGAGGAGCAGAGGTTGTGAGGGGCAGAGGTTAGGGGGGCGAGGCAAGGTAGCTCTGCAGGCAAGGTGCAGGAGCCAGCCTGCAGCAGGGTGTAGAGGGGAGCCCTGGCTGCTGCCCTCTGCTTCGGCCCAGCTCCTGCCAGCCCCACCATTTGCTTCCTCCACGACTGCTCACAGCTCACCCCTCTCCAGGGTTAACAGCCCGCTGGTGCAGCCCTCACCACAATGCTCAGAGACTACATTCTCAGAGTCATGAGATTTGTGTCCCCGTGGCTGCTGAAATCCATGCTACACGATGGATCTGTGCTCTCCGTGGATCTGTGTTACCCATCCACATTACTACTGGTGGGGGCAGACCCTTCCCCCTGTTCTCATTCCCCAAGAGCCAGCTCAGGAAACCAGTTTTGTCCAAAACTGACCCAGGGACAGCAGTTCCTAATCCAGCTGTGCAAACACAGCTGTGCAAACGCTAGCACTAGTCCAGGAGAGAGGGAGAACTGGCCCACAACCTGAGACCTCCACCTCATTTGCGCTCCAGTGCAGGTGAGGGCTGTGGTGGACTGAAGCTCCTTGAAGATCCCACACAATCACAGCTCTGCGTTGTGTGATCTCACACAATGAGCTCTGTGTCCTTGAGCAGAATTATTACTATATCTTATTAGACCAAGGCACAGCTTGACCTTGTTCCAGCTGAAGCCAGATAACTCCCAGCAATAATTTTCATAGTACGCAGTCAGATCTGATCAGTTGTTGACTTGTTGCTCATCATTGTAATTAAAACACATAAGTAACCAACTCAGAGGCTGCTCATGTATTGTTTCAGGGGAGATGTGGGAGGACATAGACAAGATGCAATGATGTCATCTTCAAAAAAGGCTGTTTGCACAAAGTATACACCTAATGACAAGAGTTAATGACAAAATTCCAGAATAAGAGCATTTTTACAGTGTGTCTTAATCTATAGTGTAGGGCCTATTTTGATTAAATGTTTCTTAAATTTAATTGTTAATTTATTTGGATCCTGAAAAAAAAAAGAGAACACCTCTCCCTGTACCTTCACACCATATCCATGCCAGCACGAGTAAATCATGTGCAAACCAGCGATTGATCATGATCTTCCCAATTTAGCTTGTCCCCCTTTCAGATAGAGCAATTACATTTTCTTATTATTATCCCCAGTTTAACGCACTTATGACCAATGTGACTCATAAAATTTTAGAGGAAATAGTTGCGCTCTTAACCATCAAAAAAGAGGGAGGGGGGAGGATGTTGGTTTTAACTGGGACATTTCAGTGATCCGGTTTAAAGCTCAGCCAGCTCTGCTGCAGCAGCGCAATGAGGGCACAGGCAAGTTTTGGCCTGGAACAGGAACAAGCAGTTGCAACCGAGGAAAAGTGGGGGAAACAAGGCGGGTGCAGAAGAGCACCTTAAGCTTGTCTCATTGCAAACCTATAGTCACACCAAGAAGCTCGTATCATAGGTCAAACCCACTGTCTTAGATGCCAAACAAACACAAAGTGAATTAGCTATTAATCCAAAAAGCAAATAAATTGGATATGCACATAAACCATGGGACAGGTGAGTACAGTAAAGCTAATGGAAGTTTTAGGTCTTTTTAAAAAGTCTTGGGATTCTTCGTAGAGAATATAAGATTTATGCTGTACAAGTTAAGAACTGACTCTAAATTAGTCCTTAAAAGAGAGAGAGATGACGAGGGAAGTGCAATAAAAAAAGGATGTGGTGAAGGTCAAAAGTAAGAAAAACTGCAGAAGTAATGAACTTTTTGCTTTCAAGGCTAAAACTAACCACAGAGTACAAGATCAGACTGGTTCAACTAACCACAGGGTCAACAAAATCAGGCTTTGGGCAAGATCTACTCTGTCCGGAAATATTTATGTCCCATATTTGTATTCATCTTTGTATTAGAGTTTAAAACACCAGCTTTGCCCCAAGACAGAGACATTTTGCTGCTGATCTTGTGCATGTTTAGGTTTTGACCTATAGGTTCTTCTTCATCATGTAAAATCTAAAGCTTGTCCAACAGCTGGCCACTTGGTAGTGTCCCTTCTTAGACCTTACACTTTTTCAGTATTAAGATTATTTTGAGATGCTTAAAAAATTAACTACATGTTTTTCTTTAAAGTAATACTTGTGGTGGTTTTATTATTATTATTATTTGTGGTCTTTATTCCATGGTTAACATTTTCCATAAAGCTCTCTTAAAACTATTTTGGAGGTCACTGCAGCAGATTCTTCAAACTTCATGGCTCTCTATCAGATTTGGGTGGGGGAAAGGAAGGACCAATATTATTAGTGTGCAACAAACCCCATGCCTTGACTCTACAAAAGCAGGCACTTAGAAAGGTATGCTTCATGTACATAGAAAGTATTTTTTTCTTACCCAAAGTAGCCCTGTCTTCTGAAGCTCATTCTGGGGCAGCAGGGATCATTACAGGCTATTTTCTTGCAAGCTTTCATATACTCCAAAGGAGGAACAGCGGTTTTCTGGCATAAGAAACTTTAATTCAGTTCATTAGGTTCATCTTGAATTTGACTACAAAATTTTTGACCACAAAAAATATCATCAGGGGAAAACTCAACAAATCAAGATTTAATTTTTTGAGAGCCAGCAGCCAGATGCTGTTAAAGACAAGAATTAGCTGAAATACGTAACAACCCACTTTAAAATTGGCAGTGAAGTTCATGAGTCTCAGCTGGCCAGTATCTACTGCCTTTCTTGCAAAAGTTATCTTTATTTTTACAGTGCTGCTTCTTGCCTTGGACTTCATATTTCTTTCCAAAGCAGAAAAACAACATCAGACTCCACAAAATAAGCAAAATAGCCAAGAGCTACATTTCACAGGAGGTTACTCGCAGTAGCTGTAAATTCAAAGAAATAAAAAAAGTGATGATGTTCATGTTAAACACCAACCCTAGGTGTTAAACACCAACCCTAGGAATGCAACACAGGGGCAGAATTCTGAGACCAAGAGATGATATCCAAAATCAGATCATTTCTTTTTTCTCTTTATTTTGACCACTTCTCCCTTTTAATTTAATAGCAACCATTGTAAATCTTTAATAAAACAGTTGCACAGGTGACGAGCACTGGGTTAACAAGTACCATATATTAAAACAAATTGCCTTCTCCCAGGACCTCTGATGCTTTGGCCTGGAAACACCAGGTCTCTGAATAAACTTAAGTCAGGAGGTACATCCTAACACCAGGCAGCAGATGACCATCCCTCCTCACTGCTTCAAGTAAATGCCTGGCACCTCACGCTGAGGGCAGGACTGGAGAGCACCCGTATCACCCTCCCAGACGGGGCTTTGCTGAAAACATTTGTAGTTAGTCCAAACAGACACTGGTTTAGCAGAAGTTTTCAGCCATTTTTCTCTGCCTTCCAGATTACAGGCAGTCAATGCAATCAAAACTAACCAATCAATCAGTCAAAAAAAAAAAAAAATTCTTTGAAGGCGTCCTACCAGCCCCTACCCTAGCAGCTGTCTGACTTGGGACAGGGATGCAGAGTCCGTGCAGGGCAATGATTTTGTAACCTGGGACCCTACTGAAAGGAGATAATGGGTGAGAGCTGCAACGATACCCTCCTCCATGCACCGAACCATGTCACTTCAAACAGAAGACGTCTGCAAGAATGCCAGTGAAATGCTTGCCCCATCGCTGTCAGGCCATTAGGTGTTTGCCCTCAGCAGTGCACGCAGAGCGAGGCACTGGAGCATGTGAGTGCAACCACGTCGTGGTGCTTTTATGTCGGTATGCTCCTGTTGGAGTAGCATCAAATAATGTGACCCTGAGCAGTGATGAAGTGCTCCTTGTACTTGTGATTTCTCCCTTCTGCTGCCCTCTTGCCCCAGGACAGCCTCAGGCCCTGCAGCACTGCACCATCCTAGAGCAGAACCTGCTTTTTGAGTACCTCAGCCCATGGCACAGTGACACGGACATCCCAAAGCCAGTGTAAATTGAGACTGGCATCTCAGCTGGGCTTGACCTGCAGTTCTGTGACATCTTTGGGGGTATCTCAGGCCAGAGGCAGATTTTGAAAACAGCATTGATTTGTGAAGGAACTCTGAGCCATGAACTTGTAACCAACAGCTGGTTCAGGTTTACCATCTGAAGCACAATTTTTCAGCAGAAGTCTAGTCTAAGACAATTTAAAAAAAAAAAAAAAAAGAAAAAATCAAACTATTTGTGCAAAAGGCAGTTCCCTAATTTAACTTGTTTTCTAATCAAGAGATTCAAAACAAAGAAAAAAAATGCAATTATGAGTTGGCGTCTACCCATGTAACCAGTGAAACAAGCCCTTTGCTAAGAGCTTAGAAACAAGGATCATGAAAGAATGAACCAGGCTCTTCTAGTCTAATACAAGATTTCATGGTGCTAGAATTCCTGTCAGGGCTTTTGAGCAGTCATTCTTCACTGTCCTTCCCCAGAGGCTGCTGCTCTTCCCGGTAAGCGCACACTAAAGACGATGCCCAAACTGAGCAGAAAGAGTTACAAGGAAGGAGCAACACGGAGGAGAGAGGAGCAAAGTGAGAGCAATGCACAGACTCACGGGCTTTTCCTCATCAACTCGGAGCACTCATGTGCCAGATGCTCTGTACCACTGGCAACACACATTGCTGATCTCTTGGCTCAGCTGGGAAGAGCAGGATTTTGGAGCAGGAGAGCATGAAGTCTGTCCCCGTTACTGCAGAGAAGCTGAAAGCCCATGACATGTAGCATGATGCCAGCCACACACACTTTCTTGGTAGCCACAGCTGTATTACAGCAGCACAGGGAAAGCTTTCTGAGGCAAGCAGTTAGGGTATTTGACTACAAGAGACATTTAAATCATTGATGCTCAAGGTCACTGGCCCCATTGTCACACAGCAAAGTATGATATACAGTCCCCTCGTCCGTCAACTGACAGCGCAATCTCCACTAAAACCTACATTTTGCTTCACTTTCAGATCTGCCATTCTTGCAGATAAAACAGAAGCATCTTTGACGAACTAATTGACTTGAAAGCCATCCTCAACAACTGCACAGTAAGACGATCTTCAGCTTTTCGTATTTCAGCGCAGAAAATGAAAATGTGGGTTATAAAAACAATTCACTCATGAGGCATCCATACTTATAGGAAGTGAAATACAACCATTTGTGCCCAATGTCCTACCATCTGTGCCAAGCCTATTGATAAACCTTGCCTGACAGGATGAAATACTGCTCCTGTAAAGGCATCCTTAACATAATATGCCTCTACAGCATTGGGCTGGACTAGGTTTGAAAAACAGCCTTTTATAATACACAGATGAATTTAGCACTTAAGAAGATTAATGGATTCATAAAGAGCCTGGAAATCCAAACTCATTGAATTTAGTTCACGGAACAGGTCAAATAGGCATTTATCAAACCATCTGGCATCTTTCTTCCCTGGGGAAAAAAACGTGGTTGAGCTACAGATAGCTGAGGAGCCATTGCAACAGGGAGGGTTTGGTTTTCCCTGTACTCAGCTTCCTTCTAGAAATCGCTGGTGCTAATTAGAAAGCAGTAGATTTTGAACAGAGTGCTGCAGACCAAAGCAGGCTGCCCCGAGGCATGTGTCTTGAAGCTGCTGGAGAGGCCACCTTTTTGCTGGCACGTAGCAGCTGCACCAGGCGTTCAGGAGGGCACAGGCATTTTTGTGCGTGAGGGCTTTCTCTGGAGCTGTTTACCCTACGGGCTGTGGGACCATCCAGGGGGTTGTTCACAGCCACACTGGGATGCCAGCACTGCTTGAGGCCAAGGGCATTAACTCTCAGTCATGGCTGGCCCAGCCCAGCCGGTGTGAACAGACCTGACCCAAGGCACCTTTCCTGAAGCATTGAGCCCTTACTGAAAAAGTTTATGTCTTTCCCCAGTTCTCCCAGACAAGCACAGATGTAAGAGGACACAGGAGCTGCTAAGAAAAGGTCTTCCTGCATTGAATTTGCACGTTGCCCGCCATTTTTCAGTCGTTCGATGCCTGAAGTCCACCTTCAGCTGGCCTGTCCTTCGCGTACGCTTTTGGTGTGACCTGGGGAAGGGGCAGAGGCAAGGACAGCTACCCTCAGTTGTTTTTAGCCAACATGCTGTCCGTACTGAAGCACCACCTTAGCAAAGCGTGAGCCAGGGCAGCTCACCTTCTGCCACTGCTGCACCAGCACCCATGGGGACTGAGCCAGCGCAGGGGTGGAGGTCACATTCATGTTGAACAGCTCATGAAAAGGCAGGGGTTTGGGGGAAAAAAAAAAGGTTTAGGGAAATGTTTGAAAGATTTTTTTATAGATCATTTCCATTTTTATTCCTATTTCATGACATCTTAGTAATGAAGGATTGTATATGTTGTATCATTTCATATGAACATGTACACCATAGTATGATAAGCCATGTATAATGAGTTAATATAGTTAAAATATCACAGAAGTGTATTTCTATATAGTCACTTATTTTTTAAAGCATTGCTACTTAACACAAATGTAAGCACAGTCATGTTCTAAGTCAAAGTGTCTATTGTTTATGCTGCAATAAACAGATTTCCATTTGCTCTAGACCGTAAAAAGGACATTCATACATACCCATTTGTGTAGCCTACAAACAAAACACCAGCGTAATTCAAGGATCTCAAAAAAAAATGTTTTTGAGAAGTTAATTTATTTTTGAGAGCAAAATATCAAATTATTTTACTAATGTGCTCTGATAGAGAAAACTTGATAATTCTTTCCAGTCACAGTAGCAGCTTTCACTGAAGATTTCAAAGACAAAACATGTAAGATAAAAGAAAATGACGGCATAGTTGGTTAGTAAAGCATAATATGAACTGCTATGTGGTAAACATTAGTGATGCAAACACGAAATATTTAGTAGGGCCCCGTTGCATTTGTCATCACCCTATTCTGCCCCTGCTGTCATGCCATGAAATAATCTGCAAATAAAAACAATACATTCCTCAAAACAATATATTCATTGAAAAATAAAACTACATTTGAAACAGAGGTTAATAAGTAAGCTGTTACACTGAAATAGCTTTTCCTCAGAAAAGAATGTTTTGACAAACATGGGTCCGCCTGGTTCTCCTGCACCTGTGCCAGGATAGCGGGGGGAGAAAGGATCAAAAACCTGTCTGTAGTCACGGCCAAAACACTGTGTCCATCCCAGACCCACCCGGGGCAGGCACCCTCCCCAGATGCTGTTCTCCTGTTCATAAGGGCTAGTGCTGTATCCCTGGACGCTGCCCAGGACAGCCCTGCTCCACCTGCACATGTTGGTGGAAATCAGGAATAGCTCACCTGCCTTCAGCAGCACCCGCCATGGATGTGGCTGTCTGTTGGGATATGAAGAGAGGAGGGGTGTCTGGTTTTGCTGCCTCATCTTGCTCTTATAAACTCGATGGTTGGGCCAACCAGAGTTGGCCCAATGAAATAAACAGCGCCATACTGCCATTGCCATCTGTACACACCCTTCTTCCCTCTCTGCTCCCAGCAAAGGACATCACACATCTCTAAGTGAAGCTCAACCCTACTGTCATTCTTCCATTGCTTGTCTTCCACCCAGCTCTGCAACAGTCCAGGAGGCTCTGAGACCCCCACAGGGCAGGTTTCTCACCTGGAGTGGAACCCAGTCTTGAACCAGATCCCACCAGCTCCCAGGTAAATTTGGAGCCAGATCCAACCAACCCAACCCAGGAGAGTTTGGAGCCAGTTATGTCTCGGAGCCCCACAATACGAACTTCTCCCTAATGACTAGGTAGGTATGGGGACTAAATGCTTAAGCAGGACCCATGCTCCATGAAGCCCTTGGACTATTTGCAGTGCAAAACAATCACTGTAAAAAGTGCTAGGAGGTAAAAAGAGAAGGAGACGGCCTCGATACTGTCTTCCCCCACCCCAGAAGAAACCCCACCAGTCAGTCCATCCAGCTGCGTGGTGTTACTGTAGACCTCAGTGGCATTTGCCACCTCTTCGGGAAGGCCCATCTGGAGCAAGAGTTTGGAGATAAGGCTGTTGAACTTGCTCTCCGTGGTAGACCAAGGCTCTTCACTTGGGGTTGGGCCTTCAGATGTGATGTTTAGCTCCACCGGGTCAAGACAGTAACCTTCTGGTGATCTCTCATAGAGCACGTCCATCAGGTCGATCCCAGCTACTGAGGAGGGAGAGGCACAGGGAATATCCCTGACGAGCCTGTAATTCTCCATCCACTCCTTCAACCACTCAATGCGGCAGTCACACTCCCAAGGATTGCGGAAGAGGTACAGCCGCCCAAGGAAGTACACCGGCTGGAAGACAGAAAAGGGCAGGGTCGTCAGGTTGTTGCTGTTCAAGTGCAATGCAACCAGGCTGGTAAGGTTTTCGAAAGCCCCTTCCTCAATGTAGTTGATCCTGTTGCGATCCAGGTAGAGGACCTCCAGCTCCCCCAGGTCCCTGAACCAGGTGTTGGAAACATTCCTGAGAAAATTCCCCCCCAGGTTGAGCATCTTCAGGCTCCTCAGGCCATCGAAGGAGTTTTCTGGAAGCTCACTGATCAAATTGTCGTTCAGGTACAGGTACTCCATCTTCTGGCAGCCTTGAAAAGCTCGCTCGTGAATTACATTTATCCTGTTGTCCTGCAGATTCAGGTATTTCAGCTTGGTCAGGCCCTGCAGGGAGTTATAGGCTACCGCTTCGATCCTGTTTCTCTCCAGGTAAACGTGGGTCAGGTTCTCCATGCCCCTGATGGCACCTGGGATCCTCCGGAAGTTGTTCTGGAAGCAGAAGAGCTCCTGCAGAGCATGCAGCTCAATGAAGATCCTGTCTGGGATGTTGAAAAGGTTGCAGTCCGCCAGGTCCAGTTTGACCAGCCGTCTGAGGGCAGTGAAAGTCCGTGTGTGAAGATAGCGAATGTACTCGTTGTGGGCCATCTTCAGCTCCGTCAGGCTGGGCAGTCCCTTGAAAGCCCCCGGAGTGATGAAGGAGATATTGTTGTGGTTGAGCGACAGGGATTTGAGGGAAGGCAGGGTCCCGAAGGCCCTCTCGGAAAGGAACTTGATACTGTTTTTGTCCAGGTTGATAGAGGAGGCTTCGCAAGGGAACTCGCTAGGTATCTGCCCCAGACCGGCACGATCACAGAGGACGGAGCAGCTCCGCTCCTGTGTACACACGCAGTTGGCAGGGCAGGACCGCACGCAGGCCCACACCGCGTGGACGTGGGGGACCCAAAGGATCACTGTCAGAGAGGAACACGCCGTCCCCACGGAGGCGTGGGGGGAGAGAATCAGGATGCATCATTAGCAAATACATTAGTCACAAGAGGAAAATTACTCTGTCTTTGCCTCCCTCCTAGCCAGGCTAATTGCCACCTGCTACTTGTATGCCAGTGCTGACCAAGGAGCTCTTGTGAAAGATTCCTAAAAAATAGTCTGCTGGGGCTTTTAAACCCTCTGAGAAGGTACATATATACATACATACATATATATATGTATATAAGGTCATCTAGAATGTAATCTCTGATCAGTTTCTCTTCCCAAGAGGGGGACTCCCCTAGACTTAAGTATTTCTCAGTGATTGGTCTCTCTGCAAGCTGATAGGGACATGGTTTGGCCCAGGAGCAGGCAGAGGTGCTTTGAAGGCCAGCAGCTGTGGATGGGCTGCAGTATTTCTGGGTAGGGCAGCATATGCTAGTCTGGCAGTGGGCAGGGGAGATCAGTTAGTTGCCTGGGGCACATCGAATTCATGCT
This sequence comes from Leptosomus discolor, assembly GCF_034619465.1. Taxonomy (NCBI): domain Eukaryota; kingdom Metazoa; phylum Chordata; class Aves; order Leptosomiformes; family Leptosomidae; genus Leptosomus; species Leptosomus discolor. The sequence continues at coordinate 95,625,287 of NC_141391.1, read as the reverse complement.
TTTTTGCTTCTTCCTTTTCTTCCTTTTCTTTGTTCACTGAACTTAATGTTTCTCCACCCGAGCCATGAGCCAGTGCAGCACTGCAACGGGAACTATCAGCTCTTAAGGATGCAGTACAGTGTTTAAAAACACATTCCCACTGTGCACTGGTAGAACAGCATGAGGAAAAACAAATTAAGGGAAATTGTTCAACCACTTTCTTCATGATCTCATCATAGATGAGATACTCTGCACCTCCAGCACAGAGGAGGTGCTGGGGACTTCTTTTATTAAGGCAGACTTGCGAGGTGATATGCCAGGAAGCATCAACTCCAGCAAGCATCAAGCTTCTATTTTTGCAGCCCCTAAGTCTTTAACGTACAGGCCAAACCACAGTTTGAACTGCAGTTGTGCTGCCCTTTCTCCATCCTTTTTAAAGGCAACATGCATGGTACTATATTTATGACTTCATGCTGCCTGTGGCATCTTCAAGTAGACTTGCAAAACTAGCTGCTGGGCAGGTCTCCATTGACAGGACATCAACTCAGGAGTTTCCCAGCCTGGTTCTGTTCAAACCAACCTGGTCACTGCATGTAGAAGAGGGACTTAGATACTTGGAGGAAGCATCCCAGAAGGACTTCAGCTGTGGCCTCTTTAGCAAAATTCAGGTCCCACCAAGCCTGGCCACACTATCATGACTGAAGAATTAGCAAAACAGCACCACTTCAAGGATAGATGATAGTGAAGAACTCTGGGAGGTGGAAAGGATTTTAGACAGGCTGTCATTTTGTGTGTTTGTATGGTCTGCTCCTTTTTCCTGAGACCTTATCTAACAGCTGCGGCTAAAGGAAAGTCCCCTTCAGTCAGGGCCCTGGGTAGGCAACAGATGAGGAGCCTAAGGACAAGAGAGGGGACAACGCGCTGGCCTCAGATTGCTCTTTCTTTGCGCAGGCTGCCCAGGGGCTGCCTCGTTTGCTACCCTTTGCACCAGTGCACGCTGTTGCTTGCAAACAGGGGCATATGTTGTTTTTGTTATGCAGTTACATAAACTGAGGGCCAGACAGATTAAGGATTTGCCCGTTCCCACATGTCTGACCACAGGTGGCTGTCTGGAAAGGATGGACGCATGTGTTGCTGCTGGAACGAGACCCTTGCAAGGGCTCAGGGTGACATCCAGAGGGGCTTACGTGCATAGGCTGTCCTATATGTGAGACTGTCCCATGCAAGTTCAATGTTTAGCTACAGCTACCCCAAGCTCAGTCACTTCTCTGGCCGTACGAGCAGACCTCCCGCAGCAGCTGTGTATATGTGTGCAGTGTAGGAACAAGCACGCTGATCACCAAATCCCATCCTTCCCCTCCCTGCTTGTTCTCTAATCACTTGATAAAGGAAATGTTTGTACCGAAGCCATATTCAGCCTGTTCTCCTTATACGCAAGGGGTTTCTAGTGACAAATCTGTGTCTTTTGCTAGTGGCATTTCACAGCACACTTCTAAGATTTACAAGGGTATCTCTTTGCATTGTGCAGTACATGGAAAACAGACACTCGAGGACTATCCAACTAGAACACAATCCCCGGGCAACAGGAGCTCAGAGGAGTCCCTCAGCACTGCAGTCTTTGTGGCAATTCTCCCTCTTTCTCTTGCAAAGGAAGTCAGAAAAGAATCTTCCATCTGAACCCCACCAAACCCTCAGGAGCCTTGCTGCTCAGAGCACAGGAGATCAGATCTCCGCTGTTGGCCGCATCTCCTCTGACCAATGTAGCATGAAATATTCCCACCTCTCCTTCCTTACTCCTTCCCCTTCCCCAAAAAAAAAGATGTCTTTTACTTGTTACACCATGGCAGCAGACAGGGCAGCAGCTGGAAGATGCCTCCAACTCATTGTCACAGAAGGTGCTCAAATGAGATGTGTGTTTAAGAAAAAGGGTGAAATACAGCAATAGGATCAAAAATATTTGTGAGATGAAGGAATAAACAAAATGCCACCCAGGGATGATGTCTTTTGCTCTTTAAATACTATGGTAGTTGAGTATTTGAAAGGAAGAGTGAGAAACTGAAAAAATGTTTGCAGTTTTCAGAAGGGTAAAGAGACAATGATTGCTATAATTGAGTATTTAACCTACACCTTTCCAAACGATCTGTCTAATCCACTACGGGGTAATGCAGAATAAGAGTATACTCACCATTTAAAATGATGGCAAACATTACCTTGATTACTCACTAGTGGCATTTCAGGTCTGGCAAGCGAACTCTAGGGATCTAAAACCACACAGGAAGAGCAGAGACAGGGTTCATCCTCTGTCATCTCCCTGCATCATTTTCCCACATTAAGGTCTATGTTTAGAAAGGAAGAGCAAGGGAAAAGCTCCTCTCCCACATGTTTTCAAACTGAAGAAGTCCCCAGCACCTTCCTGGTGAGTATCCTTCTTCCACCATTGACCTTCTCAAGGAATCCTGCAGCTTCGTGCTACACCTTTTCACGAAGTCATCCGCATTCTTCCCACCAGCAGTGCCAAGGGCAGGTTCCTGTCATCTGAGGTGGGAAAAGATCACCAACAGTAAGAGACTGGCCACTTCCCCTGGAAATAAGTGCTGGTACAGAGGAGCGTAACCGGCTCAGCATCAAACAGCCAAAACTAAAATCCCAACAGAAATCATCTTAGATACATCACTTACCTAGCCAGGCAGTGGCTCTGTCCTCCCTCCTGCTCATGAGGCTGCCATTAGTCATAAGAGTCAGTCTCCGAAAAGTTGGCATTTTTTTTTTCTCTCAAGCTATCATTTAATGGCAGGAAAATCCTCTGATACAGAGGAGGATTAGCAGAGATGGAAGTATGTGTCTGTCCTCTAAAGCTCCCAAAGCAAAACAGGGATTGCAAGCAAACCAAACTGATGCTTCCTCCCCTCTGCCAACCTACTCTCCCCCCACCATTAAAAAAAAAAAAAAAAAAAAAAAAAAAAAAAGATACAGTCCAGAATTGGACCACTGCCATTCAAACAGCACTGCTGAAAGTCATTGCTCCACTCCCCTTTATGTAATGGCAGAGGAGGTGGGAGTGGAGGGTGCAGCCTAAATGGGATTATATTTGGGGGCAAGCGCAGGCTTATGGTTTCCCTTCATTGAGCTCTCCAGACCAACACAGCTTGGGACTGTCTTTCCCCATGCACACTTTCCCAGCCCCAGCGTGGCTCACATGCTGCTAACAGGATGCCAGTGTGCAGTGTGCTTGTCTTTGCTGGGAATTGTTCCTGAAGGACAAGGAAACACCAGCAGCACTGGGAGAAGGGTCAGCAAACACAGAGAGCCTGCATGGTGTATATGGCCTTGATAATAATGAATTCTGCCCTGCCTACGAGTGTGTTTTGCTTGTGATGCTGCAGCTGGTGCGTGGAAATCGTAAGGACAGGTTCTGTATGTGGTGATGTTTTAGTATTCAGGATGTGAATTGGTTTTTAAAGCCTTTTCTGACAGAATGATGATGGTTTCTTTGGAGAATGGGGGGACTGAATAAGTGAGTTATCTCAGCCTCCCATGCCTTAGGTAATTGTGTTCACCATGTCAGAAGGGAAAATAGCTCTACTCTTTATTTCTAAAAGTGAATTATTCTGCTTTTCTTTTTTCCCTAGGAAATGGAATACCTGATGAATTTATCCTCGATACAGCAGGAAAGACTCAGCTTGGAACCAGCCTGCTGCTGCTCAGCATTTCCTGCAAATGAAAACACTCAGCTATATTTGGTTTATTTTGTTTTGCCTTTCCCTCAGTCTTAAGGCATCTGGCTGGCACCTCAGGAAATGTGTGTCTGTCTAAACAGCATGTAAGCAGGCTGGTGCTGGGGAGAAGGCTGGAGGGAAAGGGGTGACCCATATAGCACTGATTTTATCTGAAAGATACTTCTCCCCACCACCACCTTGTTGTACCAATCCCCCCTGCCCAGCTTTGCACTTCTGTGCTTTGCACTGCGCTGCTTTGCACAGGAGGAGAGATTTGCAAAGCCACACACAGGGGTGTTGCCGCCTCCGCCACAGAGCTGAAGCTGCTGGAGACCTTGGTGGGACAGAATTGGCACCAGCTGGGCACTCGCCAGCGGCGGGGCAGCTGGTGTTTCCCCTGAAAGTCCTAGTTCCAATGGGAATACCAGGAAGCTACAACCTGCCTGATCGCAAAAAGCAGATCACTGGCCTTTTGGCCATGAAGAAAATTGGCGAGGAGGAGTGTGGAACACTATTCCCAGCTGCTTTTCCCCAAATATTTACCAGAGCCCTAAAGGTGGTACCAGAAATCTTGTCTCTCCCCAGGTGCACAGATGCTGTAGACAAGGACTAGAGGCAGTGGGTGAGGAGGGTACATGAGACTCGGGGACAATTTGCCATGTGATCAGTTGGCAGTTCCCCAGGGACTAGACCTGCTGCTTGGTTTGCAAAGCAATAATAAATCTGCTCAATCAGAAACGAGGAGGGGCTGATGTGCACCGAGGTGCCAGCTTCCTGCTGAGACTCTGAGGCTCTCCTGTGCCTCGCTGCTCTTCTCCCATGTGCACAGCAAGGGACCAGTGGGAATGGGACATGAAGGACGACCAAGCCCTAGAAAATGCTTTTGTGATATGCAGAGCCACCATCCCCAGAGGGGCAGCTTGCGGGACCTGGCAAAACACATCCCCTAAGGAAGATCCTGGGAAGCTCTGCTGTGCACAACAGAGTGGGGGGGCTGGTAGGTTGGGAGTTTTGGTGGGCTTGTTAAACTGGGAGCTGTATGCACCTCAGCAGTCACTTTTGGGTGGGGGAAAGAGAGTGGCAGTTTTGGAAAACCAGCAGCCACGGTGTCATTAGCAACGTTGCCAAAGCAGGCTCCAGCAGAAGCTGGAGGAAGGCTGTCAGGGAACACCTCTCAGAGAGCTACTGCAACGGGCAGCCTCGCCATAGACCAGCGCAGACATTACTAGTTCCTGCAGGAGCTTCTGACAGCACCTCTGCCGTCAGCATCCCACATATGTAGCTCAGTGGCTGCAGCTGGCCTGGCAATCGAGCCCAGACCCACTTCAGCCTTTTCTACTGCGGCGGGAGGTAGGAACGGCCAAAACAGCCCGTGTCCTGCCCCATCATGAGCCCTCCCGCCCACAGCCTCACCAGCCAAGCTATGCTGGCACACCTGGAGCGCCTGCCTGGCCAGCAGCAGCAGCTCCGAGGCTTACAGCAGTAGGTTTCTGTGTCTTGTCTGTGGGCAGGAGCCTCGCACACCTCCAGACCACAGCACAGAGAAGATATGAACGTCTCGGCATATGCACGGGGAGGGGGCGGCTGAGGGTGAGAGACACACTGAGGTCACATGTTCTAGGAAAGTCTCCCACTGAGCACCAAGCTCACCACCCAGTGCCTCCTGTGAACTTCTGCCAGATCTTGCAACTCCTGATCCGTTTCCTGATAACCCTTGGTCCTGAAAGGGCATGGTAATGAGAGAGTGAGAAGTTTCTCGTCTTCTTAGGTAGAAAAACTAAAATACCAGAGGGTATATAAAGGAGACCAGCATTTATTCTCAAAAGAAACAAACTTGGGCTTTAAACCACACCTCAACATTTTTCAGAGCATGACTCACGGCTGGTTAATGCTGAGGGTTGTGCACACTGCAGACACTCGGTGGTGGGAAGCTGCTGTGGCTGCTGGGCTGGAAGTAGGCTCAGAAGCTACAGACCTTGCTACTGCGGCTCTGCGCTGTTAATTTTTTTTGCCACCAAGGGCTCTTCCTCATGACCTGTCCTGCCCTTTTTAATCTCTGGGAACTGAAAGAAACCAGAGGTCAACATAGCAGTGGAGCCAAGCCCAGAAAGCAGCAGAGCTATGCTGCCACTGAAAAAAAAAATCAATAGGTGTTTATATCTGATCTTCCGCCAAAGGAATTTGGAGAATTCAGCCCTGACCGGAGCAGCCTGCTCCGCTCTGTCTGTGTGTGCTGGGGACATAAGCCTTGGCACAACTTCACGAGATGGCAGTAAGGACAAGCCTGCCTTGCAGGGCAAGCCTGCGCAGAGTCGATGCAAGACTGCTTCTAACAACCCACTTCTTCAAGGGCAGGGGCATTTCAGGTGACAGTGGGTTAAGGAGCTACATTCAGCTCTGATACATACTGGTACAATTTAAAATGGTCACTGGGGACCACTTCTTCCAGTGCTTCAGCTGCAGGTTAAAATATTCCCTTTATTTCCAAAGGTTGGCTCAAAACAGCTAGTGGGACTCATCTCACCCAATTGAAGGTGAGAAAGGTCTCATCTCACCCACTCTAGCCACCTACCTGTGGGCACCATCATGGGCCTCAGCAGGGCCTGTTTTCACCAACAAAGGATGACAAGACAGCCAAGGGCATGCAGCTTTGGGGACACCTCCATGTCATTAGGCACCAACACTGGATTAGCTGGATCCCAAGCATCGCACGTCCAGATGCTTCCAGCCCAACGCTGCCCTCCTCAGAGCAGTGAAGAGGCAGAGCTGCTTGCCTGACTCCGGTGGCTGAACATCTTCACTCCGCTGTTTTTTATCTCAAAGAGCTGCTTGCGTTCGTGGGACTTGTGCAGGGGTGTGAGGTCCCTGCACCGCAGAGCATCCGAGCCCCAACGCCCACCCTGGGCTTTGGTTTCCTGCGCTTCTGTAATAGCGGCTGCAGCTGGATGCACACTTCCCCTCTTCTCACAGCAGCAGCTGTGTGGCACATCTGAGCCTCTCCTGTGCACATAATCGCTGGGGTGACCTTTGAAGTGGCTGCCTCAGCAGTTCTCGCTGGAGATCCTGTTGTCAGCTCTGTCTCATGGGATCCGGGCTGCATGTAGGGTGGGCACCCAGCCGGCCCTGCCGCTGCACACACAGCTCCGGACAGCATAAGTTTAGGATGGGGAAGAAAAGTCCTCTGCAGCAGGGACGGCTGCCCTTCGAGAGGACAGGATGGACCAGCGTGGCCGTGCTGGGGTTTGCAACTTCAGCACAGCCACGCCACCGCCAGAAATAGCACTTGTGTACGCATGATGTTGCTGCTTGCAGGAGACGCAGAAGCAGCTGAGAAGCCACTCAGGACTTCAAGAGCCAAGGAGTTAAGAGCCTTTCCCTCACTCAGAAGACAGGACAGCTTTTCTTCTGCAGGCAGGGGTTTCATTTTTGTCTGGACTGAGGCCCCCGGACTTTGCTCAGGCATTAAGCTCCAGGGCCCTGAGGGCACCTGTAGGTGTTATATAGTGGTTCTCCCCCGGCGCCTCCCCCCACTCCTGCCCAAAGGCTCAGGGGTCCCCTTTCATCACAGCCCAGGGCCATTGGTCCCTGGGCAGCTTGGGTCTGCAGGTTGCACATTGTCACTGGCCCTCTGCCCCATGTTGCAGCCCCCTCAGGCTGCTGCCTTCTGCTGGTCCCACCCCACTGCACCCCAAAGACCGATTTTGGCCCTTAATTGCCCACAGCGGCCTCTGCCAAGTGTCTGGGTTTGTTCTGCTGGGTATACGTAAAACTGCACAAGCCTTGATCAGCTTCCCTGGCAAGACACAACAGACCGAAGAGCAGCTCGTCACCCGGGTTTACCTTCATTGTGCTGGCGTGGGTTTGTGCGTGTAATGCTGCAGCTCCGCAGCCACTTCACACCAGCAGCAGCCACCCCGCTTTCCCTCCCACCCCGAGCTGTGTCCCCACAGGCAGGCACACCACCTAGCAGTGGGCTGCCATCGCAGAGTTGGTCTGAGTGGGGACAGTTTCCTGACGGACACCTGCCCATGGACTGAGAGCACGGATGGTGCTGGGCATGTCGCGATGCCCAAAGCCAGCCTGAGGATGAAGCAGCCTGGCAGCCACCTCACAGCAGGGCTTGGCTGGATGTGGGCTACATGCAGGAGTAACGCTGGGGGATTCTTCACCGCCTGCTCCGTGGCAGGAGGAAGCAGGGACAAGACAAGGCAGCCAGCAGCAGCGCTTGGCAAGAAACAGCCACCAAAAGGCCGCTTACCCGTGGGGAGGGTAAGGAAGCGAAGCCAACGAAGCAGCAGAAAGAGGCGACGGTCAAGGTGGGCGCCAGATTTGAAGCCCCGGCTGAGCTGCTACATGATGGCCAAGCCCTGCATCAGGAACAGAGGCCCAAGAGCCTGCAGCTGCAGCAGGAGCGTCTTCTGAAAGGGAACAGCACACTCTAGGGTAGGGAGACTGAAGCAGATGCAGCGCACGGAAAACCACAGGCTAGCGTCTGCCAGCCCAAACCTCTGCCGACGCCCGGTTAGAGATCACACAGGCCAGCGCAAAAGAAACAAGAGGCCCAGGGGATGGAGCGTAGCTCCATCGAGGTCAAATCCTCCCACTGCCTGGTGTGAGGGCAGGACAGAGACCCTCTCCAGGACTGTCCAGGCCACTGGCTTTTACACCAGCTCATGGGGTCTCTCCCAGCCCATCCTGCAGATGTGGTTTCTTGTCTTACTCTCTGTGCTAGTCAAACAGTAACATACCCAGCAAGAAAGGAATAGTGTGGGCTGCTCTGCAGTGAGGGGCTGGACACTCAACTGGGAAGCAAGTTCCTGCTTCCCGTTACAATACATGTGTATGGATGCAATGCTGAAAAACAACATAATTGGAGTTACCAGCTAACTCCTCACAATACCCAGAGCAGCCTTGGGGAGGGAGAGGGAAGCTGGGCTCAGCTCTGTATTAACTAAAGCTGAAGAGGAACTTGAATCTAAATCTCCCGCATCTGCACTGTGACTCTTGGCCTCTGTTACAATTTTTTTTTCCTCAAACTGGCCAGCCATGCTCAGAGGTCTCATTTCAGGTATGAACCGCTGGTGGTGAAGCCTGAACAGCGGCTGCATCGCCCATTTTTTTCTGTGGGGTGTGGGGAGCCCTGCCCTCGCTTCTGCCTTCGAGCAGCCCCCAGCTCAGTGTGCTGTGCTGCATCACCGCTTTTGCCCGGCGTGCAGCCGAGCAGGCAGCTGCTGCTCACACATCCCACTAGCAAACAGGGAACGTCTAGACTGGCAGTGCCTGCACTGGCCAGCCTGCCCTCCCTGCTGAAGCTGGTCCAAGGGTGCCGGCGGTGCAGGCACGCACGCTCGGGGAGCCTCGGGCAGGTGAGGGCTCATTCCGCTTTTACTAGCAGCCAAGCAGCTGCCCTGCCCCAGCCCTTTGGCGTCTGAAGGGTCGTTTCTATCCTGTGTAATAAACAGGGAGCTGCTTGTCTCCTGCCTAACTCCTCATGCCATGCGTTCTGCAGGCTGCTGCCCAAGGCAGTGACTACTTGCAGTTCCTTGCTAGCTAATGGGAAAGCTGTGCGGTGCACACACAAAGGCAAGGACACATTGCAGTGAGTTTCGCTTAATTCCCCTTTAGTGGCTAGTGAGTCCATTAATCTTAATAAAGCTGCCTCCATAGCCACGTATGGGCAATGCACAATGAACTTAGAACGCAGCACTGCAAATGCCTTTTGAAACAGCCTTGGCTACAATAAACGTGCAACAGGCAATGTGTTATCAAAGCCAACAGCCCTCCCAGGCCTCACCAGACTATTTACCTCCTGGTGATTCATCTCTCCCACCTATACGATAACCTTCTCCCCACTGTATAGTGTCAACATTTGGGGCAGGGTCATCCCTTACCTGTCTCTGCTTAACTCGGGCACTTCTGTCAGAAGCCTGCTCTGTAGCTAGGTCAGATACTTGCAGAGAATGAACCAGAAGCCCTGGGACTCTTGGATTGAGGGCTCCAGGGGTCTATGACCGTGCTGCACTGTGATTTTTGCACTACCCATCACAGTACTTTCCCCCACCTGACAAACACTTCTGAATGCCAAGTAACAGGGAGCATGCCATCAGGCCAAGCAGCCGTAATTACGTAGTAATAGATCTAAAAGGGTAATTCTGTCGCCTGTCAAAGATGCTGGCATATAGGAAAGAAGCCAATCACCGAATCAGGAAAAAACTTCAATAACTTAATAACCAGCACACTAAACAGGAGGTTGAAGCAGTATACACTTACAGATGATCTGAAAGATCTGTTACATGAACCTACCGTGCCTTCCTCAGCACACAATAGCAATGCATTCAGTGCATAATCAAGCCCAGATCCATTAAAGGGCTGTGCTTAAAACACAAGGGAACTTAGTAAAAACTGTTCATTATGGCCGAGTCCTCCCTCCAGCTAACACTACAGTACAAATAGCTACATACACACCTTTCACTCCTAGCAAAGGGGCATAAGAAAGTCTCCACGCTACTCCTCACAGCTCTATGAGTAAAAGCTTCCCCACATGGTACAATGCACCTGAACGGCATGAGTTGGACCACTAAGAAAGGTTCCATCATGGGTAAAAGACAAAGGAACTCAGGGAGCCCAAACATGGAGTGCATGAAACTGATAAGAAACCAAGCATCACTCCAGGGTGCACTGGAGGGGAGAGGGAGCAGCAGCTGGGGCTGGGAGCAGCCGGCAGAGCCGATGGCAGCAATCTGCCATGCTGCTTTCTCCAAGCCTCAACCGAGTCCATCTGCAAGGGTGTTAGAATCTCCAGCTACAGTAATGCAGCTACTCAAACATCCACCACCTGACAGAGTTGACAGTATGCAGAGTTTTTGCACAAGTCTAAGATGATTACAGCTAGCAGAGCTTGGGGGTGGGAAGGGAACGGCCGCTGCAGTAGATAAGCACACACCCCCATATTCTGCTTCCCACTTGTTCCCTGCCTGTGACTTTATGGACTGCTGACACCTTCTCCTCCGTGCCAACCCCGGGCATTACCAAAAAAGCCCCCGTGGCCATGTTACGGGCAAACACAACATATCCCCCACACTGGGGTGTATTTATGGATCACGGACGTACAGCACTTCTGCTCATGCAAAAGGCTTTGTTTCCTGCCAGCTGCAGAAGACCACAGTACCTGAGGGAGAAGGGGCGCAGCAGCTTTTTCTAAGATATCAAATCGACAATGACAGAGGAAATAGCTCCTCTGCAGCAGGGCGAATACTATGCTCTTGGATAGGATTGGCGCTGAGTCCCAAGCCTAGCAACTGGCAATGTGAAGAGAAAGCTCTATGGCTAGCTTGATAGCAGCAAAGCTGCAGCCTGCAGATCCCTTAACCATTTGTAGGTTGCATCTAGGGATGCTGCTCAGGTTGCGTCGGGTTCGTGGAGGCGTGCAGATGGGTGGGGAAAACCCTCTTTGCACTTGTCAGAAAAGCTGTGCTAGAACAGCTGCGCTTTAGCAACCAGTGTGTTGCAACAAGTTGTTTGAGCTACCGTGCCCAATTTGAGTTATAACAGAGAGTAGAGAATATCTGCTCTCTGTGTATGGTGGGAAACAGAAAATAAACGAGGAGGTAAACACTACGTGTGTGAGGCAGAGGGAGGGAGATGCTGCAGAAGCGCATTGATCAAGCCAAGCTGTGGGAAATGCAAAGGAGGGCTAGACGTTCAGCATTAAAAATAAATCACACCAGGGCTCTGCAAAACACCACAGCCCTCAAAAAAACTGTCTTCTACCCAGAATTTCTCACTATAGTTATTATTTCCCTTTGATTTAGGCAGCGCTTTCACACTTCTCTGAGACTTACCAGATTGTGCGGGGGGGGGGGCACATGAGGATGTGGGATGGGGAAGGGGCAGCATGCCTGGCTGTGCAGGGCTGCACCTCCCTTCACCTCAGTGCCTGGCAGCACCTCCAGGGCATCCAAAACACATCCTCTCCCTCCTTGGCACTCTCTGAGCATTGGCAGCAGCCGCTCAGGTGCACTCAGTGACAGCCCATCCACAATCTCTCACTCGTACCAGAGCAATGGGCTCACCACTGTAACAGAAACGCTTGCCATGCCCTTAAATGGGACAGGGAAACTTTCCTGCTTGGGGCTGCCACTATGATTTTTAGTGGTGCAATTTTAAAATTGCAAAACAAAGAGCAGACAGTGGAAAGGATGAATGAAAGCACCAAGCTGGGACACCCTCGGTCTATTATTTTGGGTAGATGCTCTGTAGGTGACTTTGACAGAACATCCCATTGGGTCTGAGGCACCCTACTAGTGCTACAAGTTGGCTGCATGCTGCCTCAGAGTCTCCAGCTGAAGGGCTACAGCATCGGGCCTCATTGCAGGATGAGGAAAAGAGGAGCATACACAGGTTCTTCCTGACTCGAGGGGCAGTAGCATCCGCAGGGGAACAGGATGGGCAGCCAAAACAGTAATAAGGTACAGTGAGGTTGGCCTGTGCCAGCAAAGCCCAGATCCAAACACACCTTGCCTGAGACACACACCTCCCCCAGCTTTAGGGCTGTGCCGGGCAGTAGCACCTGTGTTTAGGTGGCTCTGTTCACACTTGAGAGGCCTAAAAAGGATTAGGTGTTAGGCAGGGGATGTCAGCAGCACAGATGCTGAAATACCCTGGAGGCTCTGGGCCTGAACGTTTGATCCACCAAGGAACAGAAGTGGTTTAGGAGACTTCATGGCTTAGGCAGCAATTGAGCATTTTATTTATTCAAGCATCAAACGTGCCTACGTTTCCATAAAAAAGTCTGCTGGGTGTTTGCCTTTCCTCCATCATGCCTGCGCATGACCAACCAGCCCAGCCCAAACACACTCCGTCAGGTGTCGCTGGGGCACTGCTCACAGAACTTGCACTCCTCCACCTTATTTCACGTACGGAGCCCAGCCCCGCAGCCGCTTGCGAGGAGGGCAGCCTCTCTGGCAAGCGCTCCGACCCCCGTCCCAGGCGAGGCTGAGGAGAGCATTTACCACCACACCCCTCGGAGCCTGCAGGGACAAACTGCTCTGCGGCACGCAGCAATAGTTAACACAAGCAACATCACCCACGGTTCATACAACCAGCAGGTTTTTGAGCGCTCACCTGGCAAACAGCAGCCCCAAGTTCTCTGCTTTCCACCATATGGGGAGAGACAAACCCACACCACCTTCTCCCCTAAAGAAGTGCCCTACCAACAGAAGCGATGGGCCAGCGCGGATCAAAAGGGGACTATCTCCCCCTCCTGTCAAAACCATGACACTATGCAGCAAAATTAATAAATAATGCCAGCAGGTTTCCGTCTGGCAGAAACATACTGAAAGAGAAGACCCAGATTTGCAAACGCATCCGGAGGGGGGGGGGGGGGGGGCGGGGCGGGGCCGGTGGCAGAGGGGAAGCATCGCCTTCTGTTTCCTGGACAGCTTCTGCATTTTGCATTGAACCAATCTGTAGATAAAATACAGAAGCAGCCACAGGAGCAGAGACCAGACTCCAAGAAAATTCCCCCCATTCACCGTGAAAGCCCTCACAGGCAGCCCTCGTTGCTGCAACCCCTCTCAAGGCCACTCTGCCCCTGGCCCAGTGCCTGACAAATACTCACCCAGATAAAAAAAATCAAGGCCCAGAGACTTTGGGCACCAGTGGAGCAGACACTGCAAAGGTCAAAGTTTTGTGCTGTAATTAATTTTGGGGTAGGTTTTTTTTTGTCTTTCGTCTCTCCCAAGCACATGGGAAGCCCACAGCAGAGATGGGGAGGGAACCACCTCTCCAGGAGGCCCCTTTGGCATTATCAGACCCCCTGCCTTGACTACAAGGCAGCCTGTCTTCCCATACGTAAAATGGGAAATGGCAAGATTGACAGAAACCCAAAGCAAAAGACTTGTGTCTGCTTTTGAACAAATCTGACATAATGCAAGAAAGCTTAACTAGGGCATAGAAGAACAGTAATTATAAAATGGAAAATTAACAGTTAATTCATCTCTAATGAGAGCTAATCGTTTCTAGAGGAGGAATTAATTAAATGGGGGAATTAAAAATCACCAAGAATTTGCAGAGTGACCAGTTCTGATGGGACTCAGTTAATGAGCTACCTGATAATCATGTTGGCTTCATTTTCTTCTCCTCTGGACACAAGAGGAGAGACAGAGAACAGGAGATTAGTGGAGTACCACACCTTCCCAATCTGCAGCCTGAGATGATCACACCTTACTCAACCTCAGCCTTTTTTCCCGAGAAAACTTGAGTGAATTGAAAGCAAAAGCCAAAAGTAGACCACTGGCAAAATGCAGTTGGTAGAAGAAAAAAAAAAAAAAAAAGATTAGTAAGTGAGAGAGAAGGAAGTTTCGTTTACAGAAACAGCTCACAAGGTCATGACGCACCCACCCTCCTGCCTGAGCTCAGTGCCAAACAAGCAACACAATGAAATAAAGTCGAAGTCCAGTGCCAGCGCTCTCCAGCAAGGGGGTGTGGGGTGTGTAAGAGGTGAGTGTCCCTCCCTCGGACTCACTTGGAACAAGAAAGAACTCATTTTGCTTGGGATTTCGTTTATGTCCGAGCTGTTACTCGGTCCTGAGCAATGGGTGGGAGGTTGAGGCTTTTCCACGGCCGTTAATAAAACCCAATCCGCACGGTGCCACCAACACGCTCCAGGCTGAGTGCAGGCACACAATCTCATTTCTGTCTAATTAGCCAGAGTGGTGTTTATGTCAGCATCACGCTTTTACGACAGCTCTGTGCCAGCTGCAGGAAGAGAAATGATCTCCAGCCCTGTAGGAACACTGAGCCGCATGGGCAGACACCACCTGATCTCTCATAAAGCCTGCCAGCACAAAAATAACTTCTCAGAAACACTTGAACATGTCTGAACAAGCAGAGTGAGCCAATATTGGATCAGCACTTTGCATCACAGGGCTGCAGCATTTGCGATCCAGCCTTCAAAGCCCTAAATTTGCTTGGATTTGCTGCATCAAGCCGACACTCGAGCTCCCCTGCTTTCAGTTCTGCCATCTCCTTACAGTGTTATGTGCCAAACCCTCTAACAACCCTCCTGGATGGAAAAACACAAGCATTTACACTTCAGGGCAGTGACTAATTTGTGGCACCTATTATGGGTGAGGCTCTGCAAGTGAAATAATACGGTCAGCTCCGGGTGGAACTGAGAGGGGCAGTTACATTATCGACTTTATACACAAGCTGTTTTTCCACACGTAACCAGAGGCTGAAGGAGGCAAACTAAAACCTTACAGCTCTCTCAAGAAATAAAATTCACTGTTGCTGATTTGTAAAATGATTCTCCAAATGTCAGGATTTTCCCTGACACTGCATGTACTTGCTGTGGCAACACAACCTGATAACTTTGAGACATTTTGCAGTTTATGCCTGAATAACAATAATAATAAAAAAAGCAAAACATGAAAGCTGTCAGTGCCTGTTAGTGAGTTCACATTACAGAACAAAATATTCTCTCCTGGAACATGCTGGGTCTTATGCAGATTCAACTTTTCTGGATGACGCAAATGCTGTAAAAACAACTCTGAGTCATAGAATAAAATCACATAATTGCCCAAAGCCAAGTAAGGACAGAACTGAGCCCACGCAGCCACAGCTCTGACTTCCCACTTTCTTGGTAGTAACGATTTTGTTTCTCTACCCTTCTGAACGACACCACTTGCCTTGCTCTCACTGCATTTCCTATCGCTCGAGCCTGTAGTCTGTGTAAATACCAGTATTATAAAAAAACGGAGTCATATCCCAGCATCTGCAAGGTCTAGCATAAAGCCTGTTACATGCTCTCTGGGACCAGCTTTGCTAAATGGTATGAAGTGCTCATGAGGAACCTGGAAGGCATTCTCCCAGGCTGTCTGTAGTTTTATTTTGATATATTTTTCATCAAGAGTTTGTTTACAGCCCATTAGAGCCAGGCTTGGGTATTTTATGAATGTAATACAGCAGCACTCAAAGAGCACTTAATGCCTTAAGTCTTTAGAATGCTTTTTAATTTCATAACGCAACTAAACTGTCTCACTGCCAGATTTCCCATGCACCAAACTGGGCAAAGCCTTGTGCAAACAGTCTTACAGCATGTAAATAAAGCCTTCAGACTTTATTTACGTGTGGGTGGTGTAAATCATCATCACCCTGCTGCTGTCATTTTGCATCAGCAACTGCTGAGTTTTCCACTTTGAAACCTTAAGGACGTTTTATTAATGGGTGGGAGGGGTTGCACAAGAAGAGTTGTACATAATAAACAAGATGTGATGTATTTGCATACATCTAAGTGCATTGTTTTATTTATTTCAGCATTCTTGATTTTCCTTCTCCCTGGCTTGACAGCATCTATGCGTGAGAGCTGAGTGACTGTGCTGGAAACACAGGTTGTGATGTTTGCATGGTAATGCACTGGAAGCTTGATCTAACTCTAAAGCAAGTAAGAGCTATTTGTGTCCTTACTAGTTACTAACAACTCTCTTTAGGGTCCAGTTTGGAAGATGCAGTGACATACCCCTGGCTTCACGTTTTGCAAAGCAAAAGCCTCTTCAAGCAGGTGAGAAGGTAGCAGGGTGTTGCATATTGTTGCTGCCTGATGACTGACATAGACCATGCACCCGTGCCTGAATAAGAAAGGCGCATACTCCTGGGTACTGAAGGCATTAACACAGGAAAGCAAAGATTCCAAAGTGTGGAATTCATAAATCAGAAAGACCGAACTGTGCTGTGACCTACCAGAGCTTTAACTCATCCCTCAGCTGCTGCGCCGCAGCTTCAGCCAGCCACCGCATGCTCGCACAGCTGCACCCCCTTGTCAGCCTTCTGTTTAGCTATCCCCCCTTCTCCTCCTGCACTTAAGTGTCTTCCAAGTTACCACTAGTAACTGAATATATTTACTGAATATAACCGAGGCCTCCAAGAACAGAATAGACCTCATGCACATTTGGCATTTTTGTGTTCAACGGTAACATTTATGTATTTGAGGCATGTTTTTCCACTGCTGTTTTTCAAACACAGTAAATTCAGTCTGGTTTTAACGCTGTTTTTTTCCTGAAAGGTCTACCAGATCTCTAAGAGAGGCCGTATCACCAGCGTGTCACCTGATGAAAAGCAAAAGAAGTGATTTATTCAGCTCCTTTAAACCTCCTGTATCATTAAATCCAATGTACCGCAAATGTTTGAGAACTGTTGAGAAGAAAACATGTCTCTATTAAAGCTTCAAGACTCTTGTCTTTTTGATTGAGGAAGAGCAATTTTATACTTCTGAGACCTCCCACGCCATATTCTTAAGAGTAGAAAGGCAGGAAATAGTCTATCTGACATTCCCCATTCGGGGAGGAAAAGAAACACTTCAGAGTTCCTTTATGTATCACAAGCTAGCTAAAAAGAAATGACGGGGGGGTTGACTTTCTTGCGAACTTGGCTTATCCACCGATAAGCCTGGAAAACTCCATGCTTTCACCTGGGATTTATATGTCCGTGAAAGGACAAGTGAAAGTTGCAGGTAAGCATCTCTAAAGAAGAGAAGGGACCTTGTTAGTACCCAACCACCCCGGCACAGTCTCTGTAGTGCTGTATATGAGCTTAAACTGGGGGCAGAGCAGTGACTTCCACTTGGACAAATGATACATGCAATTCTACAGTGCAGTTCTTCTACAGTAACCACCAAGAAGCTTACAGAAATCTCACAGAATCACAGAATGTTAGGGGTTGGAAGGAACCTCAAAAGATCATCTAGTCCAAACCCCCCTGCCAGAGCAGGACCACCTACAGTAGATCACACAGGAACGCGTCCAGGCGGGTTTTGAATGTCTCCAGAGAAGGAGACTCTCTTCCAAATACTGTTATTCATCTAACTTGTACTATCATAAATGTGCTGGCCTTCCTTTTCCATCAAAAGAAATGTCTTATATTGAGGTTTATAGAAATGGGCTGCACAGCAAATTGGTAACAAGCTTCTGCAGCCCAAATATTTCAGTCTTTAGCTGTAAATAGATACCATGATCAAATCTGAAGTTTACAGCCTAGGAAGGTCACTGGAGCACTCTGCCCCTATAAAGCTACACGTAGAGATGTCCTATTTTAGCCTTGCACATCGAAGGCTGCAATGCAAACACCAGTGCACTTCCAGGCTGCCGACAGATTTCATGACCTTTGCTTTTTGTCTTGCATCTCCCACTTCTCTAACTCATGGCAAAAGCTGCACCTCCATCTCTCAGCTACAAAAGACGAAGGGTGATGTGTTTACAAACCAGCGAAGTTGGAGCTGTCAGAACTGATGCCAGCCTTGACTATGTCATTCTGCAGAGGGCACTTGTTCCTCCTCCGGTCAGTCACCAGACCATGGTGTACACAGTTTCACAACTGTCACACTGAATATTTTAAATGACTGTTTTTTTGCCAAGTCAGAACACATTCACAACCCGAGAGATCATCTCAGGACAGAGCTTGTCCAGGAAAAAGCCTGTTTCTATTTTGGCACTGCAGCTTGGAGCAAGAGGGTACAGATCCCAGGACTGTCGCAGCTGGAGTCTGTTTATGGAGGAGGTTTAAAATACAGACTTAGCTAATCTCTGGATTTCCTAAAGCAAAACATACAACACTGCCTGTTTATTCCCCCCAGACAGGAATTCCATCAGATGAGGTCTGTAACATCTGACTACAGTTGGCCAGCCACACTCTCAAAGCCCATTGGTGATACTTTGGGGAGATCGGAAGAAAACCAGACCTAAGAGACTGCTATAAAGCATCCCCCCTAAGAAGCTCTCGATGCTAATCAATCTGTATGAATTTGCAGTTAAACCTCCGTACTCCCATGGGTAATCCTATGTATTTGCACAGCACTTCAGATAAGATGCTGCTCAGCTACATGACCTACAAACATGGACAAAAGGCTACAGGACATCCCAGATGGGATCTGTGTTCCCGCACAGGCTTCCTGTTACCCCACGAGTCCATTGCTAGAGGTGGCTGGCACATGGCACTGCCACACCGTGACACCCTCCAGAGGGACGATACCATTTGGGTGTAGGAAATAAGTAATGGAAAGGAGACATATCCCACAACTGACAAGGTGGGACAAGGTTTAAAAAGATGGTCCAGAAAGAGTTAGGCAGCAGTCTTGTGGTGGCAAAATCAAACTACCTGGTAACAAGGTGAGAAGTGATGAAATAGATGGAAGAAGTTTGAAGCCTGGGACCTGTGCAGTCCTCTGCCTTACACCCCTGTGTGCTCAGGGGCCTCAGATTTCCTCTGAACTTGCTTCAATCCATCAAAACACACAGGAACACACGAGCAGCTGTAATACACGTGACACATGACTATACACCAAAACATGAAAGCCGGAACAGAAGAGTGAAAGGTTGTATTTGAATGCGCAAAATCCTCGTCTAAGGCAAACTCAATTATCATCAGTTAAAAAGGAAGAACTCCTGCGCTATTTTAGTGCCCAGTTCCAAACCCAATAGCATACGCCCTTTCCCATGTGCAAGTTGTCAAGATCAAACAGGCTCAGCTCCCCAAGCAATGGGCTGAACAGAAACACCGGGGGGCTGTCTGCAGCCCTGGCCATGGCAGGGGGCTCTGCAGAGGAGCTTTCATGTGACCGGCAGCAGGTGCTGCCCAAGGGACCAGACTGCACATGGGAGGCCAAGTGCCTAAAAGGGAGGGTAGGTAAATGCCTCCCAACCCTCCTGCATGCATGCCCTGCCTTTAAAAGGAAGAAGGGCAAATATACTCTACTCAGCAGGCCTGTTCATACAAATAAGTATAAGCCTGTATCTAGGACTGCTTCGCTGGATTGCGGGGCAGGGGGGTTAGAGCTCTTGAAGAACAGTATCTTTGATCAAAACAGCACAGCCAGGAGATACTGATCTCTCTGAGCTAGATGAAGAGGCATTGAGCTAAATTAAAGATTAATGTTAGAACTTGAAGCATAAATTAATCTCTCTATTGGCTATACTGGGTTAGAAATTGAATCCATTTCTCATCACGTGAAAGGGGCTTGAGCACTGTCTCTGGGATTTTCTGTTTCCCACTAAAGGACAGTAGTTTCACTTATTTAAGTCAGATAGGATAAGCCTGTCCCCTCTCTAGCCTAGTTTACTGGCACTTCGCAATACAAACGTGCATCCTGTACTTGTTGGGCTATAGAGACTTAAAGCAACAAGGGATGGAAATGTTCTGACGCTAGTGAACTCTGCTCTTAATGGCTCCTGCCCATCAGCAATCATGCTGCTAAGCCTGACAGCCTTCTCTACTGCACTGAAATCACTATTTCCTTACTCCCTATCTGCTTCTTTTCCAGTTTGATCTGGAAAAAACTAGTCATTTTTCCTTCCTGCCTGCTCCTTTATTAATACTGTAATACTGTCCTACAGGCAAGCTGCCCAACATAATTGAAAATGGGCTCTGAAAGTCACTGATGACACAACGTACAAGAACAGAAATCAAACCCATCAACACCTTCATTTTAGCTGCGGCTCCGCTTGCTCCCCCATGCCTAGCACTATTCCAGGCCAGCACTCCAAGGACCATTCAGTGATCCCAGCGGAACAGTGATATGATGGGAACTTTCCACTGGGAGAAGGGGAAAAGCACAACCTATTTCTGAGGCTAGCACCAAAGGTTAAATCAAGCTGGGTGAGAGGTGTCACCCCACGGCCACAAGCCTTCCCTCACCTTCCAAGATGAGGGAACACAAATCTGCACTCAGGAAGGGCAACAGGAACGAAGGGTAACACCAGCCACCCACAACTTAAACAGCTACATAGCCCCCATATTGGGAGGGAAACCGAGACAATTCTGTAGCGAGAGAGGATCAATTCAATGAAAGGTGATCAAAAGAAAAATGGGGAGTGTAGCTTGTGAGCAGGGGGGACTGGGAAGCTCTGCATGGAAAGCCCAGGAAAGACTCACAGTATTTTTCTCACTTTGGCTCTTGCCAGCACTAACTAATCCAGGACATTTTCTCTACCCACAAAGCTGATCAAGCATATCCTCCTGCCAGCCTGTGAGCGTCAGCAGCCAGCTTGCACTAGTGCCAACATACACAGCTGCCACCTCTCCTACCTCCCCCACAAGCCAGTGTCTCCACCGTTCCCAGCCTAGCCCCCCCACAGTACACAGCCTTGCAGATCGGGATGCAGACTGTGATCTGTTACGCTCTTCCCACATTTTTAAAGCAGGAAGATCCAAAGCTGTGATCCCACTCCCACTTTGCTATTGACCTCAGAGGGCAAAGCCTACCCCACGGCTTACTGAAGCAAGGCTGAGTTGCCCTGTTTTTTCAGTCAATAAAACACAGTTCCCCCCCAGCTGGTGGTAGACTCATTTACAGTAGCAAGTAACAATACCACTACTAACCACCTGCTGCCTTCAAGGCTTAAAAAAGAGCAGTCCTCCAACTAAGCCCCATGAAGCAGTGGAGGAAGGACTGTCCTCAACTGCCCAATGGGAACATCAAATCAGAAGAGGTGAGAGCTGCTGAACTAACTTTCTTCCTCAGCATCAGAAGGAAACTTTCCTTTCAAGAAAGCAGCAATGAAGGCATGCCAAGAGCCAGGATGCTTTGGAAATATTGCGGCAACTGCCTCCTCTGAGCTTGGAAAAGTGCTTTGCAAGAGCATTAATTGAGATGATGTAACTCTAGCGTATGCCTCAGTGGAATCAGCCCTGTATAGTACACAAAAGGAGACAAATGAACCCAGAGTTTAAAGGTCCACATTTGTTCTCAAAAATACAATAGCAATTTTCTCTTCAACATTCTTAAGAGCAGGATGGGGCTGTAACTCAGATATTTTCTACAATCCATATACTGAAGACATAGGCTGCTGAGACTGTACTTTTGTAAGTTGGTGCTAACTTTGTAAAACGAATGGATGAAATAATACAGTGAATAACAAGGCAAAACCGCTGGCAGCCCAGGTGCCCCTGCTGCTCACTGGAGGGAAGCAGCTCACCCCCAGGTTTTTATTGTCAGATGGCACCAACACACAAGCCCTGAACCTACAGCACCCAAGGCTGAATTGGTGACATGCTGTACAAATTCCGAGTCACACTGTGACAAAGAAAATGGAGTCGCACACTGATACGAAATGATAATAGAGCCCGTCAGGAACTCTTCAACAAAACTGTTTTGTAGCTGTTCGAAAACACTGATACTTCAAAAAACATCTGTAAGGCGGGGCCATTGTGAAAAGTGGTTCAGAATTGTCAAAGTGTTAATCTTGGTCATTCTTTAAAAAATTTGAGAATTTGATTTAGAAACTAAAGCCATTTTAATGTAATTTTTAATAAAAGAACAGTACAATAAATAGCCTGAAGTTATCAAACAACCCAGAGTTAATGTTACATCAAAGACACTGCTATTTTGACCCTATCATCTGTATTGGGTAGGGAGGAAAAAAATCTGATTTTAAAGTTGAAAGATTCCATGGAAAAGGAAAAATCATCCCATCCAGGTAATTTTAATAATACAGCATGCTCTAGTAAAGAAAATTAAACATAGCATGCAAATATAAACTAGCTTCTTCCTCATTTTGGAGGTTATTCAGTCACTGCATTCTAGTATTTTTATACTACTGAAAAACTAATTGTTAAAAAAAAAGAAAAACAACCTTCTCAACATAAAACTACATCTTCTCTTGAACTGATGGGAATTCAGATACCGAGTAGTTCATAAAGCAGTTTCTGGAGGACTACATGCGAATTCAACAGCCATAACTGTTTACAGTTCTGTCAGCTACTGCTCTGGGTTAAAAGAGTTCAATGACCCGGAGGAGCTATGTTTAAATAACCTACAGCATAACTCTGCTGACGGACATCTTCCCGCGGCTCAGACAGGACCCATTACTTAGGAGGTTCTGCCTGAGCAGCCCTGCAAAACTCTCCATCTGAAGGCACGGGTTTGCCACCCTGAACAGCACCGCAGCTATAGTCACACCCACCCCTAAAAGGAGACCTTCGTGCTATGAAGAGTCTACTCAAGGCAAAATGCTGTACAGTAGAAATAGGCCTCTGGGAGCAGGAATGTCAAGGGAAACAAGAGTAGGAAGTTTCTGACTCTGAAAGTACCAAGATGAAGTAGAGGTTGCAAATGGTGACTGAAGAGCTTGGGGGAAAAAGGAAGGGTTACCTGGTTCAGAAGGATGAGGGCGGATCTTTGGGACGCAGAGGAAGGTACAGGTTTCTGGGCTTAGTAGAAAGAGTTATGGAAGAAAAACAAAATGGTTTTAAGTCAGTGGGACAAAATGGCACACACGTGGCAATAAATGGCTGCTGGTCCTCAGCTTCATGGCTGGCAATTTAACGCCCCGCCTAAACACTGATGGATGCAAAACGTAGCACAGAAGAAACCTCTAATCACAGAGCAGATTGCAGAAGGAAAACCACTCAACAGCCAGGGTAACTAGGAAATTACGCACCACACAAAAAAGTTTGGATTTCCAATTGAACCATCCATGTGGAAACTCATTCATAGTCCCTAAGCATAAGCCATGTTATTCATGTAATTCTTGACACGTCTTCATCTAACCTGCTTTTAAAGGTTTCCATTGCTGAAAGTTCACCTCTGATCCAATATCTTCAGCTGAAGAACTGAACCCAAGGGAGGGGTGAACATGCATGCGGTGTCTACAGCCTGTTCATGTGGGCTTGAACCAAGAAAGATCATCAGATTTCTAAACCAAAGCTGTACTCTTAGTATCGGAAGATTTGGTCAAAGCACTGTGATCCTTTCTTTACATGGGAGTGAGATTCTGGTATCACAACTAAAAAGGGTGAAGCAATTTGACCTCTAGCGCATCCTAGAGGGAGTCACCACTGAGTTAGCAAAAGCCCCAGAAAAGTGACTGTCAAGTGGTGGTTGTCATCAAGGGGTGGTTGTCAGGTAGACATTCTTTGAGCACACTTGCTCAAGCAAACATCATCAAGGACCCAGAGATGTCCTGATGCTTCCATGTTGTTAAGACATTCATAATCCTATGGCACAGCCCACACCAGAAAACGTAGCAGTGCGCTGCAGGATTCCACTCTTTCTTTGCTAGTAGTTCTGGGACTGCTGTCTTGTACGGCAGTACGCTGAAACCTGCTTCCATTTCATGAGTGGTTCCTGTCAAGTGCATTTCAAAGTCATGATTAACTCCTTTAAGAATGCCTCAGTCTGACAGCAAGGGAAGCAAGGGTGCACCACCTCTGGTGCTAAACTGAAGAGCAGTCCAGCAATAGAGGAAAACACCCCCTAAAACCCTGATGACCACTACGAGACTTATCTTGCATGGGGAACTTTGATTCCCAGGGAGCCACCCCTAAAAGAGTAATGACTTCCAAGACAAGTGCAATGGCTGCAGTCTGGGCGTTAGTTCCCATGCTAAGACAGACTTCTCACGCTGCTCCCAGCTCCCCAGGTTATCATGAAAGGAAGCTGATGTTTGCACCAACATGGGGTCACTCTCTCAGAAGAGAGCTGGGCTTCTGGATTCTAACTCGGCCACTGGCCTTCTGCTTGACTGCTTTGCGTCTCAGTTTCCTGGCAAGGCTGACCTCCTTCTTAAAGTGTGCTGAGACTTACTCGTGAGCAGTGCTGCGGAAGAGCTAGTGGTTGCGGTGGGCCTGTCATTTTAAATTATCCACATAAAATAGGCAAGTACTTGAGTGCCTGTGGGAATTAATCTATTTTGCCCATAAGTACCTTGTGATTCGACAGCGGTCTAATTATCATATTCCTCGGCTGTTCGAGCAGTGAGGAGAGGATGTATCCTTCTTTGGACTAGCTGATACAGTTAGAAAACTCAGGTAAGCCTTCAAGTACATGATCCCATTACATTCTTAGGCCCACACAACTTAACATAATTATGTACATATAGAGTCTTCTCAGCCAAGTCCCTAGCACTATCTTCTCCGTACACAGAAGAGGAGACAGCTGGGAAAATCAACAATGAGGTACTCTGTTTCCATCAGCCAGTCCTCAGCTTTCAAGTGTTTTTATATTTCTTCAGAGAATACTTCGATAACCTGAATCTAATCTCTGACTAAGCTCAGCACACAAGTGGTACTTAACAAACAGATTCAATTATGACTCCTGGTCCACCTCATTTCTGGCTCTTCCTTCTTTGTAAATAGCCCCAAGTGTCAGTTTCCCTTGCTTCACAAGAAATGCTTTCAACCACATAAACCTCTGAGATCCACTGCACCATGAAAAGCAATGTTTGTTTTGACTGCAAGAAGACACAAGTGTTTACAAAAAAAAAAATACAGAAAACAAAGCGAACAATGCAAGTTGGATTAGAAAGAACCACAAAAGTATTTGAGAAATGCTATCAGAAATCTCATTTACCTGTGTTGTTATAGTAGAATGATCAAGGAATATGCTAAGGCGTCCCATGCTCTTATTGGGCAGTGATTTAAGCTGAATTTACCTGCAAATTACTGTTTTAAAGTAGAAACTAGAAGTCCTAGGCAAGATGACAGATAATACAGGATAGGGCACACTGCAGTCCTTGCTTGAAAAAGTTGACATCTTACACTGACAGGATGAACAAGAGACAAGGAGAACAGCTGTAGCATGATGATGTGACTGGTCTCAGGTAACCCAGACCATCAGCACAGCTGGGAACAGACACCTTCTGTCCTTGCCCAACCCTTTATTGTGTTTCCTCTTCAAATTCATCACCACCACTTCTTTCCCACTGAGTCATCAGCTGAAGAAGATTAGATAAACTCCTTACCCACTGAAAAACCTCTGGTACTCAAGCCCCTCCTTGAAGCAACACTGTTGCTTTTTCTGCACTGAATATCTAAATACACAATACCAACAGATTTCTATCCATTTACTCCAGACTGCACTCAGCCTTCCCCGCAAAGCCTATAGTGCTGAGAGCATGCCCCTCGATGATGATGAACACTTCACCTGAGAAATCTAGTTCGTATAAAACATCGGTGGGAACAGAGTTCTCATCGCACCAAATATAAAATTTGACACTGTTGCTATACTGAAACCTGCACGGATCATTAATCAGACGCAGCACTGTGTAACCTGTGCTCTGAACATACTGAACATCTATTTGAACAATGTGATTCCTTTAGCAGCAGTATTTCTTGCTAACGAATCAGACGATATGCACGGTAAACTTCCCCTGAAGTGGCAGGACTAAGAGTGGACCTACTCTTGATAAAATGCAGTTTAGAGCAGGACTTCACCATTTCTTACAAAAACTCTCTGCAGAGATGCAGCGTCCCCAGTGACTAATCATGAAACAAAATTCCCCTTCCACCTTTATCCTAAACAGACAGCCAAGATTTAAGAGACCCGCAGCACTGACAGCCCTTCCAGACCTTCCCTAAACAATGCTAAGAAAGAACTCAGGTCAGCAGTAGAGGACCGTCACGTTACGGCAGATCATTGAGGGGACAAAGGTCTTACCGCCACTTACGCTTTTCCTAGTCTTGGCTCTGGCCCAGGCCTGCTTTGTTAACCATCAGCAAGTTACTTCAGCTTGGTAAGTAACATTTCCGTGAACGAGGGATAATTAAACAGATCACTTTCCGGGGACTACTTTCGTGAGTACTACACATGTGCAATGCTATGCACAATGCAAATGACTCTTGAGGCAACCAACCAACTAGGAGGCCGGCAGAACCAGGCAGAATCTGTACTGGTGTGTTTTCTGACACAAAGTGGTAACCAAGATAGTTTCAGGCAATATTTTATGCCATTTCTATACCCTGGGCAATCTTCTTCCCCTCAAAAATAGTCCAATCATGACCATCCTGCGAGGCTGGCTTGCGCGCAACAGATCTAGCCAGGTTCACTGAAGCGGAAGAGCTCACAACAAAGGAGGAGCGAAACTACAGACTTCTCTTTTGCTCCCCTCCTCCAAAGAAGGAGAGCTAACACTTAAGATCTGTAACTTAATGTAGACTATAATAACTAACTGCAGGTTATTTTCATGAACACATTGATCAATATGAGCAACAGCAAACACTGCACTTGATGACGGTTCACAAACTCGGAAGGCTACAGACACACAGCTTTAATGAGGTATACAGCGCAACTACCGTTCGATTGCCATGGTGACAGCCTCAGCAGTACCCTGCTTGCACAAGTCCTCTTTCCTGTACTCAGTCATTGTCTAGATTTCATGCTTCCACCTAACAAAACAGTAACCAAATCCCTCTCGTAACCCCACTGCTCTCTCAACCTTTATGAAAATCCCCAATAGGACATTAATCTAAATCCCTCCCACCCTTTGTCACCAGAGTCCAACGGATGTTGTTTCAAGACCACTGCTTATCTGCCCAGGTCACAGTAATCGCTGGCAGAAACAAGAGCAGGTTTTCCTACAGCCTTGTCACTGTAACCTCCGCCGCTACTGGCATATGCGGCCGTTTACTGCACAAGGACTGACTTCACTGCACGTTTTGAAGGCCTGATACAATGCAGCTTCACAGCCAAAACAAAATCAGCAGTCATTTTCACCATTTAACTTCACAGCTATTTACCTTACAGTTTAGGATCAGATTTCTCCACCCATTCCCAAGTCTTTGCCCATTTATCATGGGGAAAAATTATGCTGCCCAGTACACCAAGAACTACTACAGCACAAACTCCCACCTCCCTGGGAACACACTCCGTGCTTCTCCTACCGCAGCACCTGGAGCGTCCTAACACTCCTCAAACCTGCCATTTCCCCAGCAGCCTGGTTTCAACCTCATAGCACCCCAGGTAAATGGCTTCTTTCAGCCTCCGTGAATCTCTCCAGGCATTTTTGCCACGTTAGCACCAAACCTCCCTGTCCAGTTTCACTCACTTCGTACTCAGAGCCCCCTTTCCTTTACACATTAACCCTCCTGCTACCTTCGCAACCCCTGGTCCAGAGCAGGGCCCGCAGGTCTGGCCTCCAGCTGCTCCACTGCGCTCCTGCGGTTTCAGCTGCCTAATGACTCCTGCCACGCCTGCACTTCCCACAACAGCCTTCGCCAGGAACAAGCCTCACGCTCAAGCGCCGAGCACAAACCTTTCCACTCAAGGCTTGACTTCCAGATCCCACAGGCCAACCTCCAGTGCACACCGCTCAGTGCGCCTCCTAACCCGGGTTCTGCACTTCTATGACTTCAGCTATGTGATAGATGGGGGCAGGGGAAAACTGCCAGGTTAGAGCTTTTGGAAGATACCTAAGTGCATGTTGCACATCCAGGGACATAGCATGACAACACAAAGCCCTGCGTGATGAGGCTGATAATTAGTGCAAGTCTAAAGCCGGTAAATTTAGTGTGGTCCACAGTCAGTGTGCTCAAAGCAGATCCTCCAAGCTACCCTGGCAAGCGTGCCCATCTCCTCCCATGGCTCTTCAGAGCCCACACACATAACTGATCCATGGCAGACCCAGTAAGGAAGATTCCCTTTACAGACACACACTACATGGATCCAGGACCGCAAGCCCCATCACACCATTACTGGTTCTCAAGCTCTACCATCCACCTGCAGCACTCATGGATCAGAGTTCCCAGGCATCAACTTCTCCCCTCTCCCTCCCTCACCGGGAATTCACCAGTTTCTGCAGCCATTTCAGCACAGAACTTTAAACCCAGGCTCTTTCTAAACAAAGCAGGGCTTTTGTCTAGCTTCCAAGACAGACCACGAACATCTGAACGTATTCCTTCCACTGTACTCCCAGGATATTCCAGTACTTAACCTCATTCCAGCCTAGTGACAGCTCCAGCCCATAGGTTTGTTTTAGAAAACTAAAATCGAGACTGGAGTGTGGGTATACATTTGCTAACTGGACACAGGGGCACCTTTTTTGGAGGGAGAGAACTGCACAGGCTAGCGACAACGCACAGTCACAATTAAAGCTGTCTACTGCAAGGCACCTTTGCCAAGTTCAGAGGCGCAATTTTGACATCAGGTCCTTAACACAACATGGCTGAGGAATCACGACTGAGGCAGAGTTCAACAAATTCTAATTATGTTGTTAGAGCCAAACGTCTACCCCTAAGGAAAAAAAAAAAAGGCTGCCTCCACCTGTGCTTTGTTATAGCTTCTCTAGACAACCTGCAGCCGTACCCAGCTCTACGGGGGGCACAGGTTACATCAACATTGCTACAGCTTTAGCCCTAAGCTCAGCCCCGGCAGAAGCACACTGGTGTGTACCACACTAGATCCACCTGCTTCCAGAGTTGCACGTGAATGAGACTACTTGGGCTACAGATCTTGTAAACCAGAGGAGTGACGCTTCACAAATGAGTAGACTGTGCAGTTCAACTTTTTTATTTTAATAAAATCAAGAATATGCACAGCACATGCAGTGCTAGCATCTAAACTAATACAATAAGCAATTCTAAACCTACAGTGACTTGAACTTCAATTTTCACATTCAGCAAGTTTAAGTCCATTCTTGCATATTGTTTTGAATCCTTGAATCTGAACTGAAAATATTGCTGGCTGATAAAACTTGCTAAAATGCACAAGTCACTGATTATGCCAATACAACAAAGATAACCACATGTTTGAGGATTGCAATGTGCCAGACATTCACTGAAAAAAAAAAACACACAACTAAACAAAACTCACGCAACAAACATCTGAGAATCTGGACACTTCACATCAGTGTTTAGAAGTGTTTCATTAATATCTTAAGACAAGTGTATCAAAACCTTGGCATGTTTAATTTTAAGTTGCCAATTTTTGTTTTACTATCAGAAAGTTATGGCTACACTGCCAATGCCGGGTCTGCTTAATTTGACTTAAGAGTTTAATATGACTTAAACATTAAAAGCTCACACTACCCCGAAATATATAATTTCACGCATACGGTGACATTCAACATTCAAGTGCCAGTGTTTTTGTACTGTCTTTTGGTCAAGTTTCTTTAAACTTTCAAAGAATCACTTTTAGGCTTACAAAAATAAATATTTGTCAAAAATGTTCAATAAATATTACACAAAACTAGCAGCAAAAAGTATCTAGAAATCTGTCGTGTGCAAATAGTTTTCTTCCCAGCTATCATTCCCATGGTCCCAAATAAGTTTTAGAATCTATTTCCTTCTCCTTAAACAAGCTGCGTTCAATCTCCAAGAGACAAAATAAGATTGGAAGTTAAGGACACGCACACAAGACATATATAAAATTCTCTGAATGTGCAATAAAAGAAGTATTTTGTAAAAAGTTATGGGCAAAATGTACAAGGGCCTAAACCTAGACTTGAAATAGCACCATAACAAATGACCTCAATACTGTCAAGTGCACCTACTTAATAAAAGTTTTAGAACAAGGCACAATACACTTGAAAAAATCTATTGCACTTTAGGAGATTTTTGCCATTTTCCTATGCCACTGTAGATTAGTTGTTAACTGCTCTGGCCACAAAGTTAGCACAGAAATTCCAAGTGGCAGAGGCATTTTTCCGGTGGACAATACTCATCTTTGGCCAGATTTAGCATAAACAGACTATAAATACAATGGAAACCTATGCAACTAAAACTGACTAAAACTGCACTTTAATAGCAGAATTGAAACCTTGTGCAGTTTATGTACATTTCCAACCTCTGTGATCTCAGGTTTGTTTGTTACTCTTCTGGAGCCATTTTACAAAGTCTACAGTAAGCCAGTTTAACATCTCCACGCAGCTTGAACAGAGTAATGTGAATCTGCATTAAAATAAAGCCTGCTGCATAATTCTTCCTGTTCATACCCTCTTGACCAAAAAACATCAACACTAGCATGCGTTATTAGACCAAAAATTCAGTCAGGCCCTTAAGGAGGACCAATCACTGCCATGGTCAGCCATTCTACCATTTCAATTTCATATGGCAGGCATTTTTAAAAAGTCTAAATAGATGAATTCTCCTAAAAACTATTTCAAGTTATCAGACCTTTAAACGTTCCCTGTAATGTTCTGCCCACATTTGGCTAGCTCACATTAATGATCTGCCTAAATATTGAAAAAGGAATTGCTGTATTTACTTGCATTAACTTCAAAAACAGTGCTTTTAATGTATGCATGTATCCATACATCATCTCATCATGACTGGAATGGCTTATTAAAGGCTATCAGGTTCTAAGTACCTATCCAGGATAGAGTGAGCAAATCAGAACTTTAACTTAGTACAGTTTTGCCACATTAGAAACTAATTGCATTGATATGCTTCAAGATGTTTTATTTTTCAAATCTGCAGATACCAAAAGCCCTAATGCAGGCTACCGCATAAGTTTTTTCTTTGTAATATTATGGATGAATCAGTGATTCCTGTTTTAAGTTGTATCACACCTGTGTGCCAAGGTTTGATTTTAGCCCAAGTTCAGTAATTTTTATTTTGTCAAAACAATTGATATCTTGAGCATTACTGAGCCAACAGGACATCAAAATAAAAGTTGTCTAAAGTTAAAGGCACAGTACATTAACAAACAAATGATCCTCAGTCACAAAATTATAAATGCAGTTTCTGGGTGGGGATGGGTGGGAGGGGAGTTAATCCTGACTACAGCAATAGAGTCTTCAAAACCACCTTCAAGATAGGGCTACTTGTTCCTTTATTTCCATCTTGTGACCTTGAGCTCCCTTAAAAAAAATTTCAGTGGAGAATCACAGCTGGTAATGTACTGCGAGTTCTTGAAGCTACACAAGGTATAGTCTGGCTAAGTTACATGTGGTTTCCATATTAGCTTGTTTGGTAGGATATCTGCTGCAGCAGATTCAGTTGCCCCACCAGTCAACCCCCTGGGAGTTATAGTTTCCTCCATATCCATCACTGTTGTAGAAGCCTCCATAACCACCACCTATGAAAGGCAAGAGAAAGTGATGCTTCGTTAACCCGCTAAAGACTCACACCTTCACAACAAGAACACACCCCAGGGCACAGACAAGATGTCTGCTATCTATTAAAGGAAACCCACCCAGAAACACCCTCAAATGCATGCATTGAACTAAAACGCTGGAAAGGTCAGTAGCATCAAACTAGAAGGCCACCAGCCTAGATCCAGGAAGGATGCTGAGACTTTGCATAACAAGCACCAGCTGACGGTATATGTAAACACTACCTCCACAAGTTTAACTACAGGAAACGTTTTAGATCTGGTTTTGTGTTTGTCAGCACCGCCTGCTCAGTTTTTCTTACCTCCAAATCCTCTGCTGCCACTCCCTCCGCTGCGGCTGCTGGTTGATCGACTGCTACTAAAGCTACTGCTGCCAGAACCACTACTTGTTCGGTAGTCTCTGGCACCAAATCCTCCACTGAACCTGCTGCTGTATAGAGGAAGAAAACAAACACTTGAGTAAAGTCAGTGGTATTTTAAGCACTGCAGACACTGAGATTCAAGTACTAAGTTTCTTCAATTCTGGCTACCAACTACAGCCAACTAGCAACCAGTGCTTAAGTGCTGAGCTCAGCACAGTTTATAAGCCATCCCAGTGCCATCTGGAAAGGGCATTCAAGACAGCAAGTGAAAATTCACTCGTCAAGCAGGGTCACATTGAACTTGTCATGTTACACTAAGAATTACTTTCTGAAGTCCTGGAAAGATATAGTTTAGCACAACCTCTGCTCCACAGGATTTCCAAACCTATCTTAGCATTTAAGTGATCCATTTATGACCACTTTTCATAGCATAGAAAAGGACAACCATACTTCTGGGAAGAAGAAAAAAAAAACCCACCAAACCACAACCAACTAGAACTCATGTGGTCATATGTTAACTACATTAAGAGGAAGTGTTGTTTCTCCTCCCACCCCTTTAAGCTGTTAAACACAGCTTTGTATTACCAGCTTATAAAACATATTTTACAAGTGGCCTCACACCCGTAGTTGTAACTCTCATACACTTCCTGTCTTGTGCCAGGAGGCATGCATGCTTTCTCCTCAGCATCAAAATAGCTGCTTAAGGTACATCTCTGGCCCAGGCAAATGTGCATTTCTAGTGTTTAAGTGCTTCCATAGAGTTCTAAAGCCGTTTTTGCTAGATGCCGTTTTACCTCAGCCACATCTAGTTGTCTGCTTAGAAGGAGAAAAGCCTTGTGAGTTAATTGCCTCATGGCAAGACAGAACAAAAACAGACATCAAGCTGTCACTTTGAGGCACCAAACTCAGTCTAGGTTTGTCTTCCTCCAACTATATTTACACTGAAACCAAGTCACAGAACTTCCTCTCACAATGCATTAAGTACACCTTTAGCAACAGTTGTGACCATTACCTCTTAGATCGCCCACGGCTACCACCTCCTTTGTGATGCTGTTCATAAGCCATGTTTTCCAGCCAAGATGGTACTTCTTGCTTAGCCTCAACAAGAAGATCAAGCAAGTCCTTGGTGATGTTTATGTTCCTCTCATTGAAGAATGAGGTGGCAAGACCTGCAGTAAACATTCAGTTTTAGCCATACACAAAGCAAGTACACTACAGCACTTAAACCCATTCCACGCACCACTTGCGGCTGTGACAAGTACAGTGTATCAGATTCCCTATAGCCAAGCTTGAGAACACTTAGAATAACCTGAAGAGAAAGCTGTTTACACCATTATTCCACCATCAGTAGTCACAAATACCCTGGCTATTTACTGACAGACACAAGATACCAAGCTTACATGTGGTATCAGAGCTCTTTAATAGCAACAGAAGCACTAGCTGAAGGAACTGGTTACTTCCCACACCCGCTACACAGCGACCACCAGCTTCTAGTCAGAAAAGGCAGCATGTGGGCTTCCCTCAAGTACTTATTTGGAATGTGCTACCTAGCCAATACCACTCCTTCTAATCAACCGGGGTATGAAGCGCTACCTAGGAAAATTCTACATCATACTTACCAAGGTTTCCTACACGGCCTGTACGACCAATACGATGTACATACTCTTCAATGTCACTTGGCAAGTCAAAGTTTATGACGTGCTTTACATTTGAGATATCCAGTCCTCTTGCTGCTACCTAGTGGTTAAAGGATTAAATCAAATCTCAGTAAAACCACATAGGCAAAATATGCTTACTGGGCTCAAGCTTCATAGATTTCACTTACTGCTGTGGCAACAAGGATTGGGCTTTTGCCTGAACGGAACTGGTGCAGTGCTTCCTCTCTGTCCCTTTGAGAGCGATCTCCATGTATACTTGTACAGGCGTATCCTTCATGGTACAGGAAGTCCTCAAGAGCATCTGCACCCTTTTTAGTTTCCACGAACACCAGCGTCAAGGAATCCTTGCCTAACAACAATTAAAGCACACGTTAACAGAAGAAACGCTGCAGAGACAAAGCACCTGGTAAAAGGCAGTTTCAGTTCTTGCTTATTCTAAAATGAAGACACTGGAGACCAAGTTCCTCATTTTATATTACCAGAAGAGCTTACACCAACTTAAAACTGACATTTAGCCAGTGCAATACATTCACTGTATGTTAAGAAAATACCCTTCCATTCACCTACTCAATATTCTTATCGAGTCACTACACTTGCCTCATTTGCTCATCTGAAACTGGTCTTTACCTGTGGCATTTAGCAGGTCAAGCAGAAATGATCGTTTGTCTGACTCTTCCACCCATACTACTTTCTGTGTGATATTCTCAGATGTAGAACCTACTCTGCCAACAGCCAGAAAGATATATTCATCAAGGAAGTCACGAGCAAGCATCTAGAAAAGGCAAAAAAAAAGTCAGTGTGGTTTCCTCCCCTCCTTCCAGAGATGAAATTTGGCCATATGAGCTGTTAAAATATTTGAACTTTTGCCAGGTACCTGGATTTCCTTGGGGAAAGTAGCACTGAACATCATGGTATGACGAACCCCCTTTGGTGGCATCGTATCTTGTTCAACAATTCGACGAATTTGAGGTTCGAACCCCATATCAAGCATTCTGTCAGCTTCATCAAGCACTAGGTACCTAAACAGTAACAAGAAAGGTTATCCTCCAGAGCTTTCTTCTTCACCTGTAGCCCAGCACAGACACTGGACCACACATTCTCAACTAGATGTTTACACGGTCCAAAAGTTAGAACTTAGGTGTCACTAACTCTAGATCTCACTCTAAAAAGGTGCAGTTTCTAGCTGTCAGGTCATGCACATATGGACAAGATCACTTCACTTACTTGCAGAAATCCAGTCCAATCTTTCCCCTCTCCATCATATCAACCAGTCGTCCTGGAGTTGCTACAAGCAAGTGACATCCCCGTTCTAAGTCACGTATCTGCTGGCCAATGTCTGCACCACCGTACACAACACAGGGACGAACTCTGGAACGGTATGCAAACTATAAAACAAAGTAAATTAGCTCCAAGAAAAACTACACTTAAGCCATTTTATAATGATCAACTCCTAGATATACCTTTCGGGCTTCCTCATAGATCTGCACAGCCAGTTCTCTAGTGGGAGCCAAGACCAGTGAGATTGGATATTGCTTACGGCGCCCGTATCTTCCATTCTCCTGAAGAAACAGAAAATACCTGGAATTAGTACCCCAAAAAAACAGCTACTATATAGGCAATACTGAAGACAGACCGCCAAGTTTGTCTGAACAAGAAAGAAAACACAAGGCCAAGAATCATCTTGTTTTACACACTGCATCTGAAGATTGTCCTACCACAGTACCCAAGATTCAGCTGCTGGTTAACATGTTAACAGCAACACAGCTGCAGAAGCTTGGTCTCTACAACCTGCACTGCGATTTTTAACTTAAGCAGCAGAAAAATAGCCACAAAATCTGTTACTTCCTATCCTAAAGTTATAACAACATAAGTAATGTGTGACAAAATAGATTTTTTTTTTGTAGCAAGGGAAGCATCTTTAAAGCTTATGCAACAAAACCACTCATGAACAGCCTTTTCTCTAGACAGTCACATGTTATCAGCTCTTCAGGTAGGAAAAAAAATATTCCATAGCCTGTATTTTTCAAGGGAAATAGCCAACGTATTCTAGAAGTTGAGAAGCTTGCCTATCACACACAAAATAATGATGACACTTAAGCCTAGCTATTGTGTTCAGCAGCAGACATCAGCGTACAGGGCAAGAATACATTCATCACAGGTTTCCCAGGACTGTGTATTTAAATACTTGCCTTCATAGCTCTCAAGGCATCACCAGGGCCATCTGCATAGATCTGGCTCAATATTGGTAGAAGAAACGCAGCTGTTTTCCCAGAGCCTATTAGGACACAATTGAGTATTATTAATAGTGATTTTCAAAGCTACTGT
Organism: Leptosomus discolor; assembly: GCF_034619465.1. NCBI lineage: Eukaryota > Metazoa > Chordata > Aves > Leptosomiformes > Leptosomidae > Leptosomus > Leptosomus discolor. Next base: position 95,589,430 of record NC_141391.1, on the reverse strand, counting down.
ACTGCCAACTACAGCGTTAATCCTGTATCACCAGCATACTCCCAGTAACATCTGCACTACTATATGGATCCTACCTCCACCGCTGGAGTCTACTCCTTCGCCAGGAGAGGTTATCTATAAAAGACTTATCACTCAGCACCACAAAACCCTGAAGGGAATGTGATTTGAGCCATGAACACCTCTCAGGACAAAGACAATAAACCCAGTCAAGCCACATCTAAAGCAGCTGCAAGACTCTAAAGCTAATTTCCAACACTGCAGGTATTGCTGTATTCTGAACAGTATGTTCTGAACACCATCTTGCAGACCTCTTACCTATTGCTTGAGGAATACAAGACCTTACTCCTACTGAAAGAGACTACATAGTAAAGAGTGACTAACTTACCTGTCTGAGCACAGGCCATCAAGTCTCTCTTTTCTTTAATAATAGGTATTGCATGTTTCTGGACTGGAGTAGGACGGGTGTAGCGTGTGAGCTCAATGTTTCCCATAATAATTTCTCCCATGTCAACATCGCTGAACTGCAAGATATTTAAAGTTATTAAGATGGGGATCCTTACCTTCAGCCGCTATGGAAAACACCACTCAGTCAGAGATGGTATTTGTAGAGCAGCTTTTGTTTCATGTCTCCCTACAGAACTTGCCTATTAAGTCTGCAGATACTGAGGAGCTAGTTACTGAGAGCCCAGTAGCTACTTAGTCCAGCTATGTCAGTGATTCTTAAAAAGTCAGCCAGGCCTGAAGCGGAGACCACCCTAGCATACTATGCTTAGCATGTCACAAGGCCCATGCTTAAGCAGTTGCTCCAACAAATCAGCACCTCCAAGCACTTTTACTTCTTTACATGTTTACTGTTTAAAGTCACACAGTTAAAAGTGAGCTACAATTGTTAACTGAACGTGCTTCAGTTAACTTCGCCCACTAACTTAATTCATCATATGCAACCCTCCTATGCAAAGCAGCTTAGCTGTAGGAAGGCATGACAGTGTTTCCTTTCCTCCCAAAACTTAAGACAGCATGACATCAACTTTCACAACAAAATAGTCACTATTTGACCCATCAGAAACCATATTAAAAAAAACAGAATACTTACACTTTCAATATGTGGAGGACAGTTGCTACCTGTTGCTTCAACAGGAATGTCATCGTATTTCTCAAAGTTAATGCCAGTATTGCTTCCTGAAAAGAGCTCTCTAAAAACAGAAGAGAAAGCATTGTAGTTGCTAGACATACAACTGACCCCACCATCTGAATTTACACTACTCCATTACTTACTGTTCCAGGCGTTCACTTGGGGGAAGAGGCTTTGACCAGTCATCTTCATCTGATTTGTCAGACCAGCGGCTATTCCCACCACGGTCAAATCTACCAAAGCCACTTCTATCATAGTCGCCACCTCTTCCACGCTCTTCATATCTAAATACAGCAAGAGTATCAGGCCACCATTCCCAGGCAACAGCATTTTTTGACATGTGAAATTAAAGCTGTAATAATCTAGTAGTGTATGCTCTCTGTATTACATACACAACTGCAGAACAATTCAAAGTCAGACTACCTGTACTTGCTCTGTGAGCTATGAACTGAAATGAGTTTAGTCTCAATCATCAGAGTAGATCATGTTATTCTGTGTCAGACAGGAGTTTGTCATGATTTCACAGCTCAGTTTAGCTTAACACAGTGAACCTTATATCAAAATTTTAATTTTGTTAAGTACAACAAATGTAAAGAATTAGTCATCTGCCAGTAGAGCTGCAATTCTACTTGTCAGTCCCTGTCATTTTTTGTAGGCAGCTCTGCTAAAACCTCTTAGGAGACCTTGTACAGTATGCCCCCTTTCTCTGTGCCTCATTTTACAGAGGTCTCCCATGTCCAAGCAAAACTGTCAAGTGGTGTAATTTGCTCCTTTATTCCCCCACCACACGTCACCAAACTAAATACCTCAATTACATGTTACATTATTATTTTATAAAGAGGGAGCTCACCTGTATTACTGACTTGGAAAGAAGGTGGAAAAAGTCCTTACCTCAACTGTTTAGTTTTTGGTCTGGTAAACCATGTTTGAGAAAAGTCTGGATACAGGACTAGCGTCAGCTTTACTAGTCGATAAAGGTCACTCTCACCACACTTGTGCATACAACGCATGATGTGTGTTAAGACTGATCAAGTAAGGTAGAGAACCTGCAAGAGTCTCACCCAGTTTTATTAACTACACTTTTTAAACAAAGAAAAAAATTGCAATTAAAAAAAATCAGTTTTGATGTATTTTATGCGCTCCCAACAGCTCTTCATCAGTTTTCTGGAGGTAGCCACCCATCTAGCTTTTTTTTTTTGGTGAAACAGTTAAGTCAGCAAGTCATTATAGCTGCAGGGAGTGGCTGGTGGTGGACTACAGGGCACACTTTTGAATACATGCAAGTTCCCCATCCTTGAACTCGTGTACCTTTAAGAGCAAGGTTCTTTCTCCTCCCCTCCCAGGTTCCTCCTACCTTACCCTGTTCTTCACACCCAGAACTCTAATTTTAACATCAAGATTACAGGTGCACTACCAGAACAGACAGAATTCATATGCACCACCCAGACAAATTAGTACTTGCCTTCCTCCTCTTGATCCATTTCCACGGTCAAAGAAGCTTGATTTTGCTCCACGGTCAGACCGCGCACCAAAGCTGCTGTATGCATCCTTGTCTCTGCTAGAACTCCAGCCACCACTGTCAAAACCTAGTAGAGAAAGATATTTTAGCCACACATTACATGGTCTAGGCTTTTACAAGAAAAGACTAAGTTCTGTCCAGTAAGTCTTCAGTGGAAGGTCTACGGGGTTGAAAGGCACGCAAGACATACAGGACAAGCAGATCAAGAGACGTACACATGTTGAGTCTTACTCCAATACGGACTAAGCATTTCTCACTGCCTATTAGAACTTGTTGAAGCTCCTCCACTCATGTATAAGCGTGTTATTTTTTTAAATGCTGCACTTGCCTTAGTGTCTTAATGTTTCTTCTCACACCTGTCTTTCCAGAGCAGGCAACTTTAATATTGGTACAAAGTCCCACCAAGCCTATGTGCATCATCTCTCCAACTTCAACATAGATCCTTGATGATGCATTTAATTTTTATGAGGTTAACAAGGCCTCTAGTGGAGATCAAGAAGTGGTATTAGCCCTTGCATTTGAAAGCCATATAGAAGTTACAATGTTTTGTCACACCACAAGTACACAGATCAATCTGATCTACACAAAGACAAATTCACAGTACCATGCAGAAATAAGAAAACTGGAGCTCCTCACAATTGCCACACTGAATTTTTCCACAGCACCTTTACACCTACTTACAGCAGATGTCTATCTTAGATATGTCAACTCAAACAAAAAGGACCAAGTAGAATAGGAAGTACATCAGCTTGCCAACACCATGAAGTAAAAAGCCTTATTTTTATTCAGCTGCGAGGAGTTGGGAGGTAGGCAGAAACATAAAGCATTTAACAGCGCTTTGATACCAGACTAAGAACTTACAAATTCCAATTCAGAGTTCCAACCTTCATAAGTTTGAAAACATGACCCAACCAGAATCTCAGCTATGGGATTCTGGCAGAGAATAAGTGAAATAATTAAAGCAGACAAACAAATAATCTCACTCCTATTAGCAAGCATGCTTTCACTAGCTCCACAGCACAAAACCAGCTGAGACCTATGCAGCAGACAATAAAAGCAACCACGAAACACAATTACTCCAAAGGGTTGTTCTAGGCCCTATCTGAAAAAGCTTTGCTACAATCACCCTGCCTGGTTAGATTCCATCTTCCTCCCACTTTTTAAGTAAGAAATTCTACTTCCCAGAATCCTGATACACACTAGTCACAAGGGAACCTTAAAAACTAGTGTGATAACTATAACTCATTTGGTCTAGCTAACTGAAGCAGACAGTAACAATAATCCATACATGAATTTTATTAGCACACAAGATCACAGAATGCTTCAAGAGCTCCAAAGTACTCCAAAAAGTAACTTTAGTCCTTAAGGATGAATTAACTTCACACAGAGACTGCTGACAGGAGACTAGGAACAGCATAACAACTTTCTTATGCATTAATGAAGTGATTTGTAGCTTGTTTAGAAAGCATCTAAATCCATATTTTAATACAAATAACTTTCAAACAACATTGAAAATATTGGGGTATGTCATCCTGCCACGAAATCTAACAGCAGTGGTAACAACAAAGCAATCTTCCAGAGGCCACAGATGTAGTTTCTCCTTAGTGAAAAAACTGAGCTGACACTGATTACATTAAGATCTTCTACCAAGTCTGAAAAGTTACAGAAAGGAGTAGAAATTTTATACTCCAAACAGCATACAATGTAAGCTTACTCATCTGGCTTGTTACTGCACTGGTTTCTAAAGCTAGAACCTTGTAATGTTTTTCTCCAAGATAGTGCAGCAACTTCTAAACTTAAGACTAACAAACATACATATGTACCCTGCTTAACAATTAGGGCCATTAATTCCACTTTCGGTTGTGGGTCAGCACAGACTAACAGAGGTCCAGGCCAATGCAAGTCAGTTCTAAGTAACCAGCTAGCAGAAGACACTATCATGATTTAGAACACATGGCAAGTCAAAAGTCAAAAGCAGATGCACTGGACAACCTGTAACAGACCATAGATTGACTTCCCTAAAGCAAAAACAATGAACACAAGACCATGCAACAATTGTCAGGAAATTCCTTAAAACATCAAGGGGTTTTGGGGTTTGTTTTTTTCTGCTAAGTAAAAACCTGTATAGATTCCATCCAGCATGTATTTCTTAAAGGGCTGAATTTGGAATTCATGAAGTTAAACTTCCAGAGCAATTTTGTAGTTCTTACACCTATGAGGAGTGGTAGAATTGCCAATGCTTCTCCTCAATCAGCATTTTAATTTGCCTTTTATAAAGCTCTAACACCAGTCACCATCAGCTTACTTGGAACAGGTGCCACACACAGCAGCAATCATCAGTTTTTTGAGGATGGGAAAGACAAGACACAGAATTCTTCATCTACTATAGATCAGGTTAGCCATTAAATATCAAAGAGCAGCTTCCAGGAAGTTTAACGGGAAAATGATGTGACAACAAGCTTTAGTGTTATCAAGTCAAGCTCATGGAAGCAAGACACTCCAGACCAGGCAGCCCTGCATACTGAGCTCCATATACTGCAGCAACAACAGCAGAAAAACAGAACTGCCATTAATTAACCTAAGGATGCATTTTTATGCATGCTCTTTCCCTCAGTTCTGTACTGTCCTGTTCCCATGTACAAAGCTAGTTAGTATTACAAAAAGGACAGATCTGCAGGTGTACAGAGAAAGCAAGCTGAAAAAAACCACTGTAGGAGTTTTAAACAGAAGTACTCTAGATCCCTTAATGTGCTTCCCCTGTCAATACCTACTGAAATCACAAAAATGCTAAGCTCTTCATGAACACAAAGAGCATCTATTTTTAAAGTACTAAGTCCACTGCCTTAAGCAATTTCTTATTTAGCTGCAAGTAAGCCCATTGTGCAACTTTAATAGTGCCTACGAATTGCTACACTGTCATCACCTACAGAGAAAAGTGAGAACCCCAAGCTAGAAACTATACACTATTTGTTTCTAAAGCATGTCTAAGGGAAAACAGTACAGAAGAGGAACAAACAATTATTTTTCAAGTTTCTGAATGCAGTAACAGTTAATTAACAATTTCACAGAAGTCCATACAGTCATGGTACATGAGCAAGACAGTTTTACTGGATTATGGAAACACAGTTCTACCAAGTATCTTATTTTTACATCAATAAAAACTTTTATCAGGTTACTACACTTGTGAGGCTGCATCAAGAGTTTCATTACATGGTCAAATACCGCTGTTATCCAAGGTCTCTTTTGCCTGTTGCTTGCAAATGTCTACACCTTGACAAAATCTGCTGCCAAAGATTCCAAGGAGCAGCCAATAAACAAGACCATTTCAATGCAGCCAAAGAAGGAATCATTAATTTCACTGTCAATACCAGAAGGAAAACATTACTTTTATGACAGTACAACTGTTTAACAGGCTTCAAATAATCCTGTAAAATAGCTCAGCTTTACATCACTGTACTGGTGACATCCACTTTGCTTCTCAGCAGGGGGGCCTGAACTGGAATTGTAGTTTTTCCACTTAGCCATTGTGAACCTCATCACAGGGAACCATGAGGAGTCTAGCAAGACAGTACTCAAAACAGGTTTAAAAAAAGTTTTGAAACACTGGGTTTACCAAGGAAGTTTGGCAGCCTCATTTCTATTAATTGAACAAGCCATGTGTCAAACTTCTATTTCATGACTTGTCCACCTTTTTGCAAGGTGAAGCTTGAAGCCCCCAGAAAAGCCACACACGATCACATCTACATTGCAATGTTTGAACTCTGGTATTGCACAGAAAAGACAAACAGTGAGAGTCCTATACATAACAGGTTATGATATCAACTGAAGGTCAAGACTCAAGTATCCCTCCATATCTGGTATTCCCAAAAATGAAACTGGAGTTTGGTACCATTACAAAATAGGGAAAGGAAATCTGTAAACAGCAAATGCCCACAAGCGAACTTTTAAGTTGTTTCCTGCTTTTGAGAAACCTGCACGTTCTTCTCAGAGTTAGCTAGCTGATTTCTTGAATGACTGCTCACATTTGAGGTTAACGTGATCAGGAACTTCAAGAGCTCTGAGCTGCAAATCAGTCTTTCTACTTTCCCCAAAACATTCAGCTCTGGTAACAGGCTGTTATTCATTTGGTGCTTTAGGCCATGCTTCTTTTAGGTTAAAAAAACAACCCAAACAAAAGTCAAACACACCACACAAAAGAACACTACCTTGGACACATGCAAAGGCAAAACAAAAACAGACTGATATGCTTCTTCAAGTGGCATAACTTGAGTGGAGCATTTTTCATCTAGTCAAATTTATTTAGCTCCAGAAGTACTATGACATTTATCAGCATGTACTTCAACATCCTTCTCCCACCCACTCCTAATGGAAGGAAGCCTCTCGCAGTACTGAAAAGTGAAAGACCACTGCTTTAGAAAAAGGTAAGATTTAACTCTTCCCTAAGTTGTACCGCAGCAGAAAGTATTGTAGTTCCTCCATTCTGGCATTTCAGTAGCTGTTAGAGGAAATGTTTCTCTTATATCTATACAAGTCACTGGACATGATGATAATGCATGTTGCAGTATCTGCAATCTTCCTATCTAACAAATAAAAATCATCATTTACTTCACTGAAGAACACAATTCTTTCCACTTTACCAAGTTTTGCTTAGAAAATCAAGTGCAAGATATAAAGGTCATTTCTCAGCAGAAAACCCTGTGTGAACATACGACCACCATCACATATTTTGTGTTTCATGCACCAGCACCCCACATTCCTTCTGCAAGTACTCTTGTGGACTTCTGTGAGAACTACAAGCAGCTAAACAAGGACATCTCCAACTCTTTTGTTTCTCATGCTCCCTAATTAATAACAAGTTGCGTAAAACATCCATTTACAAAAGTGAAATTGAGCTATTTGTTCACATTAAACAACTGGTTACTACAAGTTTCACGTCACAAACATTAGCAGAAAAACTGGTACTCCCAAAATACATTAAAACTGATACTCAAGATCACAGAGCTAGTCAAGATGGGAGACTCCATCTTGCTTCAGTCATGGTCAACTGCTTAATGAGATACAGAGAATATTTTGCCAGTCAGATGTTGAATGAGCTTAGAATATAACCTGGTGAAGGAACAAAGAACAGCACACTAAAAGCAGATTAAGTTGCAGGGTTTTGCACAGGCAGGGTTTTGCACAGAATAGTCAGGCAGTCTGTACAATCACCTTTAACAGTACTGTCAGAGCCTTAACAGTCTGTTCATAGAAATTCAGGAAGCCAAAACTCACAAGTATTGCCAATGTATTTCTAATACATACCCTGTTTTGAAGCTTCCCTGTTCCGCAAGTGAGGAGGAATGTATCGGCCTTCTGAAGGACAAAACAAAGGTAGTGTTACAAAATTTATGATTAGAAAAAAGTTTGTGTCTGCCTCAGCAGCTTTAAGGCCTCTTACAGCATCTTTAACATGAGTCCTTAAATACAACACTTAACATTCTTCTCTCAGAGGACCAATGCAGTGAAGGTTAAGTTCTCACATACTCATTTACGTAGCTGCTTTTTTTTTTTCTGTAAGGCACAGATGTCTTGCTGTTTCTTTGACCAAGTCATACATGCCCTTTATGGATGTTCCAGTGTCTGTGATGAAGGCCTGTCTTCCTAGACCTCAAGAAGGCTTAACCTGGTGCCAGATACTTCAGCAGCTTAAGATTTTCACTGTGTTGTCCAAGTACTGGCACTCACAGCATTAGTACTACCAGTATGTTTCCTTCCCCTTAAAATTCAACCATCCCCATCAGTTAAGCTCAGATCAAACCAGAAGCCACATGTAATTGCCTCTGAATAGCATTCTTCAATCACAATCCAGAAGCATCTGTCTGCTAAGCAACATCAATCAGAATGTACCAGGCACAAGCTGAACATGAATTCCTGGAAGATTCTCCCCTCTTTTCGTAATGTACTTAAGCCTTGCATGTCAAGAGACTGCAGTTTCCACTCAATGAATTAGGATTAGTACAGTTAGCTATTACAAGTTTTACCTTCAAACGTTCCTACTCTAGCTGGATGCTTTGAGAAGACAGACCATCACATTACTACTACAATCAGTGGCCTCAGCTGTTTGACTAAGCAACAGAAAATCCGGGACAAAACTGGAACACTAGGTTCTCTCAAATTAGTTAAGTACATAAATCTACACATGCCATACCACTGCTAAATTAAATGCTCCTATCCAAACTACACAGCTTTTTCAAGCAGGCATAACTACCAACCTCCTCGTTTCCCTCCCCATTAGCCTCTGTAAATCTTTGCTTCAAAAATTAGTTTTCACAGCTGCAAAACCATGATTTCTGAAACAGCATTTGTAAGCTTGAGAAGTTTTATATACTTACTGCTTGAAGAGCTTCCTTCGCTCTGGGAGTCTGAGGAGTTCAAGTCTAGACCAGAAAACTAGAAAAAAATAAAACAAGAACAAACATGATATATCATGAATTTATGCTAAAATATAAACAGCCCTTTTGCTTATCAAGAGCAGTGTTCTGACAAGTTACTGCTGCAAAGAAATTTGTTTATACAGTCAGTTATTCCTCCTGTAGAGGAGAAGAACCAAAACCTTACTCAAGACATATTCAAGTATCTTCATAGCCACTAATAAACATGTACCACACAGGCAGCAAGGCCAAAAGAGTACCTTACACTCACCAAGTCAAATTCCACAGACTTCTACTTTACACACTATATGCGGGCTAAATAGCCATTTAAAACAGCCTTTCAGTCCACTCAAATGCATTCTGATTGAGATCAATGGCAATTTATACTCATTTTAGGCCTACATCCCTGTACTACAGATTCAGCTGGGCACTTCCCTGGCAGAGACTCAGCTATTTCTTTACACTGCATTAACACTACCAAGACATTATGGCTGTCCTGTCAGAGGCTGCTACTGTTCACAAAACGTCAGGTGACTTCTTCCAACAATTACTTTGGCAAACACAATTTTTGGGTTGCTTTTCTAAAACTTCATTTGCAGCCTTCAGTCTCACAGCAAATAAAGTATACCAAAAGGTATTCCAGTTCAGGCACTATCAGCATGTAAGCCAAACACGATATGGACTCATTCCAGAAGGCAGCAGACAACTTGGAAAGCTTAAACACACCATCTTATTACAGCTGTTTGCCTGCACAGCTGGATTGGAAACTTATTAAAAAAGACATGCTTAAATATAGTTAGATTTTATGCAAGAACAATTGCACAGAAGTGTCTTCCAATATGACCTGAACCAATCCAAAGCAAACATCCCAATGCACTGTCCTTTTAGATGTTCAGTTGTGCATTGTGCCATTTAGGACATTCAAATTCTTGAAAAATCCTCCCATGGCAGGCTTCGTATCCTCCTCTTTAAAGCTACTACTTAAAATCTTATCTCTTTAGTTGATCCGAGCATCAGCACGAGGCCGAAAGAACTCTTATTGGAACGGTAAACAAAAATAAACACTCTCTGCTAGGTAAAAGCAGCTCTCCAGGAGCAGTCAACAGAAGCGATGCATAAATCTTCTCTCGCACTGTATCCCCACCGTCTCCACCGCGGGGGCAACACTTGCCAAAATCCGACCCCGGCGATGGCGCAGCAGCGAAGCCCGGCGCGGCCGCCATCTCAGTGCGGCGGTGCAGCCGGCACTGCGGGTTGGGATTTTCGGCGCAGCAGGGAGCAGCCGCAGCCGCCCAGCTAATCCGGCAGCTATCACGTGCTGTCACGGGGGTGGGGGGGTGGGGGGGGGAGAAGCCGGCGGGGGGGGGGGCGGCTGGCTGGCTGGGGGCGACATCGGCTCCCTGACCTACTTCGCCGAAGACTCCGGAGCAGCGGCCGCCCGCAGCCTCCAAGCAAGCAAGACTCCACGCCAGCTGCCCGCCCTGGGGGTCACTGCAACACGCAAGGGCCTTTTCCCGCCCGCTCCCCCCCGCCCCGGTATTAGATAACCATCTACCCCCTCCACATTGGGCAGGGGCCTGCTCCTGGCTCCGCCCAGCAGAGGCGGAGGGGGGCTGGAAGACGTAGGGAGCAGGGGGGGGGGGAGGGGGGGGAAATAAAAAAAAAAAAATAAAGCAAGAGCCACCACCTCGCGGGCCCGAGAGCCGCCCCGGCCACACGCCGGCTGAGGCGCTGCTCGCTCAGGCCCAACTGCGTCACCGAGGCCCGGCGGCACCGGAGGAAAGAGCGGGAAAGGCCGCCGCTGCCGGGCCCTGCTGACGCAGCTCGAACAAAGGCAGCCGCCAGCGCCCCCTCCCCCAGCCCCTTCCCCGGGGAGGGGGGCGCCAACACAAAGCGCCGTCCTCCCCCACCCCCCGCCTCGCCCCGTCACAGGCACAATGGCCGCCATTTATCCTGTCTTTCTCCCTGCCCAACACCACCACCCCCCCCCCCCCGGCTCCCTCCTCCTCCTCCTCCCCCCCCCCACGCGCGCGGGGCAGTTCCCCACCGCCGCCGCCAGGGGTCCCGGCAGCCAACGTTACCATCATCGCTCGCCGTCACACAAAAGCCGGGCCCGGAGCGTGGCGAGGAGGCCGCGGGGGCAGGCGCAGAGCCCGGCTCGGCCTCCCGGGCCGCAGCGGTGTGTTACCGTCCCGTCCGTCCGTCCCACTATCACTTACCCCCCCCCCACCCCGCAACGATAGCGCGTCGCCGCAGGAGGAAACCCGGCGCGGAGCCACCGCACGACGGAAACTGCGCAACAACCGAATACGCCACAACCCGGCCGCGCTCGGCTGGGGAGTAGGGTGGGGGTTGCCGGCAAAAAAAACACGGGGAGTGGAGCGGAGGGGGGGAGAAAATCACGACGCAACGACCAGGGACGGAGAAGCAAAGCAAGTCCCAGGCCAGCAATCTCGACCGTCCCTCCCGCCATCCCTGCCCCACGCACTCGGAGCCTCCTCCGCGCCTCTCCTCCCGTCCGCCGCCGGACTCCGGTTAACGGAGCGGCCTGCCGCCCCCTCCCCCACACACACCCCCCGCCTGCCCACATTCCGGGGCCCGTCCCTCACCTGCTGGTCTAGACTGAGGGCATTTTCCACCGCCACATGACTCATAACGAGAGATCGTCTCGGGGTGTCCCGCTCCGCCTCGAGAAATTCAGATCCGCCGGGCTGTAACCTCGCCGCTGCACGTCCGCCGCGAATCGCTTTCCTGACTGAGGCCCCCCCGCCTCGGCCCCGGCCTTTATATAGTCCCCGCCCCCCCGCCTGCCCGGCGGCGCGCGCTGACCTCAGCGCGCACGCTACCGCCCCTGCCCGCGCTCTCCCCTCCTCCCGCCCAGCGCTATCGCGAGAGAAACCGAAGGCGCCGCGCCGGCGGGGGACACTATCGCGAGACCTGAGCGGGCCTCCGCAGCTCGGCCACCCCTCCCCCAACCGGTGAAGGGCGCTCCGGAGCTGTCGCGAGAGTTCGGGCGCCGGGCCCGCGCGGCAGCCGCTGTGTGTCCCGGGCCGTGCTGGCGGTACCGCGACGTTTAACCCCAGAGGCCCGCTCACCTCCCTCCGCCCGGCTCTCCGCGGGTGGGGGGGGGGGTGTAGGGGAGCAACGGCCACCACGTCTCGCGAGATCACGACATTATACACACACACACCCGCCCCCCCCCCCCCCCCCCCCCCCCATTGTTCGGCGTGCTCGCGAGAGCGCCCCGTCGCGCGCCCGGCTGAGATGTCTCTAGAAGGAGTCGGGTTCTAGGTCACGTGGGCGGCCCAGCCGGCGCCCGCCGCCATCTTGTGAGCTCCCTCCCCCCCCCCCCCCCCCGGCAGAGTGGCGTAGGTCCTAATGGAGGCGCGGCCATCCCGCGGCGCGGGGCTGGATGGCGGCGAGGGAAGGAGGAGGGCGGCAGGGGTGGCGCGCTGAGGGAGCCGCCCGGCTTCGGTGTCACCTAGAGCTGGGGCTGTGGCCGGCGGGGGAGGGGCTGGGGGCTGCTTCACCCAGCAGACCGCCTGCTACATACACACCGCGCACACGCACACACGGAGGTGCCTTTGCAGGGCAGGAACCCGGGCTCCTTCCCTCTGCAGGCCCCACTGTGCACCCCGGCATTAGTTTCTGCGTGCTTCCCGAGCGGCCCCGTCACCACACGGTTTTCCTTGGCAGCCCCTCTCACCCGCTCTGCCGCTCACTTGCCCTCAGCATGGATGCAGACTCGTTAACCTGTGGCTTTGGCCGTGCCTACAGGGCTACGAAATGATGCACTATGCCTGCTGTCCAGTGGCGCATCACTATGAGCCCCTCGCCCCAACAAGTGGTGGTGGCCAACACTAGTTACTACAGACTTCCATCATCTTTTTCCCCAAAACCTTCTTTAGCCATCAAATATATTTGGATGCCAAAGGTCACCCCTATTTTCCGTGTAGGACAGTTTTACCAAGCTGTCCCACTATAACCACAAAAAGCCAAGCCTTGGACTCAGAAGAACTCATGTTTACTGTTAGCCTGTAAAATGCCAGTCAAATAATAAGCATTAAGCTACTTGTCACTTCTCAAAAGACAGAAACACCCCCCTATGCTTGCATCACATTACAGCCTGCTGACACAGAAAATACCAGAGCCATTTCCTTGAATTCGGGTCAGTAAAAGTACTGACAAACATGCTTGCAGGATCAGGATACCTCTGAGGCTATTAAGTCACAAGGAAAAGGACATGCGGTTTGGTTGTCCTTGATCCACACGCACATAGCAATTATTCCTCCATTTCCCTCCTCCTTAGGCTCCTGCCTCTGCCAACAAGAAAGCAAGAGGAAGAGTCATATTCTAGAAGGATGGCTAGATTCATTGTGGGATTGAAAAACAAGACAAAACTTTTCTGCAGTACTCACTAAAAGCACTTCTTTACCTAGTTTTTCCTGAACAGAGTTCTTTCACATAGCTGCGCTTAAAAGTTGGAGCTCTAGAGCTGAAGTCCTTCTCTTATAGAAATTAAGCCTTACAAGGTTTAAACACCCACTAACAAAGCTTTAAATGAACAATACATGCTCCTTCTCACAGAGAAACAGCCAGTTCCACACAGGACAGAGACTGTCCTTAAACAAAACATTTACCATTCTCCTGCTTTGGTCTTCCATAATGCTCCTTTAGCCAGCTACATCTCCAGAGTTAAAGGTTTATACTTGTTTTTCTCCCCCAGGTGCACCTATTTGTATCATTTAAATGCTTGCAGGTGTGTTCACCAAGGCTGCCTGACAGTTAAAAGAAAAAAAAATTTTAAAAAGCTGTTACTTGACTTAGGCCCAAATTTTGGGTTTTTTTGAAAGCAAGTTTCAGATAAATCTTTTAATTCCTTTTCTTCGTACAACTTCAAGGACAATTCTAAATTCTAAACAATTCTGCAATGTTTACATCCCTACAATGTCTGCTCTTGTAAACAAGAGCGTTGTTTGCTATCATTCATATGCACTAGAAAATTACATTAATTAATCCTTCTTCACCGTACAGGTTTTGGAAGTATCACAGTAATTTAATTCCTGGTCCTGCAGTCAGGAAAGCAGGTGGGCCCACTTGCCCCCGTGACAGGTTAGTAGAGGGACCTCTGTGTGTCATACTGTGTCACACTGGCAGCGTGCTTCGAGGTAGTCCAGCCAAGGCAGAGCAAATCACAAAGTTGGAGCCTTCTGCTGCAGGCACGCAAGGGCTCCCATTGCTTAGGGAAGTCAGTTTTCCCTTTGTTATTAAGTTACCATCTGCATTAGGACTATGTATTCTCAGTATCACTTTTTATTTTGCTGCAGCTGACTCAGAGACAATTCGCTGGAGGAAGTTGAGCAGCTAATGAGTACCTGAGTCAAGCATTAAGCTAATGCTGGAGTCCTCACAAATCGTGCTCACTGTCTGTTAAACTCAGTAAGTTTTTGCTGATGGACTCAAACAAAACTGCTTAAAACCTGACCCTGCTGGGTGCTTGGACGCTCAGTTCTTAAATCCTAGCAGGATTCCCAAATTTGCTATTCCCTCGCCTGCAGAGCTTCTTCTGGTAGGCGTTCTGAAAGGCTACGCTGTTAGCCTCAAAGTAGCTGGAGATACAGCATTCTGAGCATTGAGGAGGTCATTGCTGTGCTTTAGGAAAGCAGTATCTCTGATTGCCACCAAGCAGCGTGGGTTGTAAAGTCAACACTGTGAAGTTGTAGCTGCCTTTTAGAATATTTTTACCCAAAGCTGATAGATGCTGGCCTTGTGTACACGAGTGTCCTTATCTATTTTGAGACTATGAACAGGTCATATGCTACTAGACATGTTAACAACCAGATTTCCCACCGTCCAGAACTACGGGCTTACTTCTAAGGGAAGGAGGTATTTTACTAACAGTAAGGCCACTCAGGCCCTGAAATCCAGAGTGTGATAAAAAATAAATCCTACCATGGATGTAATTCTCAGGCTGCAGTACTGAAAACTTGTTTCTTATTCTACAGAGCTAGCTATGAGACTAAGACCACATACCATGTTTTTGTGAGTCATATTGCAAGCTGGCAGGGCAATAAAAAATGTAATGTTACCCAGCCACAAATTAGCAAAGGGACTGAGAAATAGTCTTCACTCAATGGTGTATCTCTCTCAGTAATATCAGAAATCTGTCTGTAACAGCATAATTTTTAAATGCTGCATCTGATCTGTTCCCAAGTTTTTGGGCGCATTTCTAGGCATCAAAAGGCAAAGTCTTACTGATTTGGAGGAATAACATGAAAAGAAAACCACATGCAACCATGGATATACTGTTAGTGAAGCCTTCATTATAAAGTCTGCATTTCCCTACAGCAGCTACAAAACTCTTTGGACCTGTGGATAAATTTTTAAATAATATATGTAAAAGCAATTTATGCAGCAGAATAAAATGAAAAAAACATTTTTAAAGCTGGCACCTTTCCTCTAACTTCAAAACAAAACCAGGCCTGTTGCGTTGGATGGCCTTCCCAGGTTCCTCACATTTGGGAGGCTGTTGTTCTTCAGACATTTCTCTCAGCAGTAGTACTGGTGTAGGCAGTTCCCAGCACTTCCCGTTTGTTCCTGTTGTCAAGGTGTCCCCTCGGCTCTCCCAGTATAGCTGTTAGTGATGCCAGTCCGTGCAGTGAATGAAGGAACTGATCTGAGTTTAAAATAACTCTCTCTGTTCATAGGGGTAGAAAAAAAACCTCCCTAAGTCAACTCTCTGCGCAGAGAAATGCTGTGGGATATTGCTTCGTAGTCGATGAATTTCTTCAGTTTACTGAGTATTTCCCACCGTACATGCCTTAACTCGGTGTGCAGAGCAAAGCTGGTGCACTTCAGCCAGGCATTTCTTCCACTGGCATTGCCAGCTTATGTAGTCCCTACCTCACTCTGCACCCCCACCTCATCTCAGCCTCTCACATAAATGGGGAGAGGGTGTTATTTTTCACCCGGATCAGTCCTTCAGTCGGGGGGGGGGGGGGGCGGCTAGCCCCAAGCAAGGAAGGAGCAGGGCCTGGAGCTGCTGCAGCCAGCACTGCTGCTGAAGGAGCCTCTGTGGAGCTGCAGCCTCCTTCTCCAGGTGGGCAGGGGCAGAAGAGGAGAGCACAGGATGTGCATCTGCATTTCCTTAGGGAAGGAATGCACTGAGGTGCTCGTTACACAAACCGTGGGACTCAGCGGGGAATCTCAGGAAAATCTGAGCAGAGTTTTCTGTTGCCTATAGGATTACATTAGGTATTTTAGCCGAAACATGCACAGCTGGTTTTCTGGTTTGGGTCCTTTTGTCCTGTTTTGGTATAAAAATTTATTCTAAGGAATAAAGGAAGTTGATAGTAATAAAAAATATTATTATTAAACTGTGCCTGGACAGCATTTGACAGAATATTTACAAAATTTTCCACTATCCTGAAACACTTTGTTCTGCCTATGCTGAGTACACCTCTATCCTAAGTCTTAGAGAAGACGTTATGCCTTTGTGTTACATGAAGAATTAACAAGGAATCTGATTAAGAGCTCCTCTGTTCTTTGGCTAGTGTATTGCTACCCAAGCCTTGCTGGCTCCCTTTCCCTTGTCTCCCCACTTTCCCCGACTGGTGGAGGCTGATGATAGAACGTACATAATTGATTGGGGAGTCCTTGATAAAGAGCAGATTCATGATGATTCTCTGAAAAGATGCCTGGAGCGTGTTTGAAAACTTCAAAGACATTCACATCTTGCCCTGAAAAGCCACAAAAGACTGTTCACAGAAAGGAGAGACAGAATCGGAAAGTTTTATAAGCTATGAGTCTAGAATAGGGATACGCGGAGAGGATTTGGCCTTTTCAAACATATGCTAGTGCTTATCTGAGGCAAGGCTTCTCTCTTTTTTTTTCTCTTTCTTTAATGAAGTCTTTTTATTTTCTGTAATGGTTTAGTACAAGATCAAGTAGCCACAGGCTTCTGTGGGAACTGAGGAAGTACAAGCATAGTTTTGTCCTAATTTCTTCTGTTACACTAGGATCAGATGCAAGGAAGAACAAGTCCATGAATTTCACACAGGAGATACTTCTTGAGCTGGGGTCAGGGCCCAGGAGCTGGTGACCTGAGTGCCACTCAAGGCTGGGACTGAAATGGCAGCTGAGGGGAACAAGAATATGGGCAAAGGGATGGGAGACAAGACAAGAACTAGTTAGTTTTAGCTCTCTGATGTAGGTGGATGGTTCCTAATGGCACTCCCTTCCTATGAGTCTCTTGCTTGGGTCTTGGAGTAAGTCCCCTGTCGAGGCAAGAGTAAGCAGACTAGCAAAGATACACCCATGCTGCTTGCTGTGAGCCTACATTATTTATGTGCCTGACCCAAGAATGGACTGGCCTGGTGTCTTACCTGGGCTGCCTCGCTTGCCTGGGTCCAGAGTGAGTGTAATACTGCAGCGGGAGAGGCTTGCCTCGCTCACCCCCTCTCCTCCCTGCGCCCCCCTGCGCACTGCGGACAGGCTGCTGAAGTCACTGCCCTGTGGTCTGAAGAGAGCTGTGCTCAGCCCCAGCCTAGCAGGGATTGCTGCGACTAGCTAACACCCAGACCAGAGCCTGATGAAACACCCAGTCCCTCACTCCCAGCCTCTGGCCCGTGTCCCAGCTAAATATCCCTGCTATGCCAGCGAGTCCCTCACTCTGCCATACACCTCTCTTGGCTGTGGAGGATTTTCCCTGGCCACACTGCACATAAAGAACGGGGCAGATACGCCCTGGAGCTTTGAGGAAAGGCCTTGCCGGCACGCTCTGCTCTTGTGTGAACGGGTTTGACTCCAAGTGTGAACACTTGTCAAGCTTTGACCTTTGCAGATGGTGGTTGTGCAACATGGTGTGGCTGCCACGAGTGTTTGGGCTAAGCAGAAGTGGCCTCAGCTATCTGAGGAATGCCCAGGGTTGCTAGTACTCCTTATTAAGTGAGAGAGAAAGAGTTTGAGGTATTGGATTTTGTTACTGAGAGGCAGCACTAACTGAATGCTCCAGCTTGTGCACTGTCAGAACTACGTTGGGCTGTTTCTGTGGCTCGGAGTTGTAGGGGATGGAAAGGAGAGTGGTTTTTTTGACCAAAATGGCAAGGGTGGTTGTACTGAGTGGAAGAGCAAATGGAAAGAAGATGGCAGTTCCATGAACATTGGCAAGTTCTGAGTTGAGCTCTATTTTTTTAATCCCTGAACTCCTTGCTAGCTTGGGTTTTAAAAACCTTAACAACTTTTATCTCTCTGCATTCATCTCTCTCCATCTTCCCCACTGGACTCCAAATTACACTGCCTCCCTCTCTCACTCCCCAAGTTTACTCACTGCTTTGCCTTCCCA
Organism: Leptosomus discolor; assembly: GCF_034619465.1. Lineage (NCBI taxonomy): Eukaryota > Metazoa > Chordata > Aves > Leptosomiformes > Leptosomidae > Leptosomus > Leptosomus discolor. Next base: position 95,571,026 of record NC_141391.1, on the reverse strand, counting down.
AATGCTGTTTTCTATGTTCCAATTAGATTAAGGGCTTGCCTGCACAGGAAAGTTGCACTACTATTAATTGCAGTTTGCTTTAAAGAAATTATGCTAAACCTGGGCAAAAGGCCATGTGGATACCCTGCTATTCCTTTGCAGGAATACAGACAGCTTATTTCAGGTTAGATCAGGTCAATTAGGAACAGGAAGAACTTGCAAAGCAATAAATTTTCCTACACCAGAACAAAGAGAGTCCAGCAGTTTCTTCTGCAGATTGTGTCCTCCGAATGGGAAGAAAGGTTGGGGGCATGGTCTTGACCTCAGCAGGAGCCACAATCTGCTGGGCAGAGGTAGCATACCACCAGTCAGCTAGTCCCACCAAAGTAGCAGCCTCTGCTGCCATTAAGCTCTGACACATGCTATGAAGCAGGCTCTTTCACGCTGCTGCAACCCTTTTTCCTACCCAAGGCAGCCTGGTCCAGAGCACTGATAGAGCAGGAGTAGGGACTGCTGCCTCTGTGCAAGGTATTGGCTTCCACTGCGTTCCTACAGGTATTAAAAATTTAGTCCTTTGGCAAAAAAACTATAGTACGATCTTGCTCAATAGGAAAAAGTTGTGCGTATCTGTCTACTGCCCCTCTTTGAACACTGCATGGATGCCTGGAGTTAACTGTGTTGGTTTACAAGCAGATTGTAGTTTTGAGTGTGCCTTTGTCTTGTAGGCAAGCTCAAAGTAAAAGAAGGTGAAGACAAAAGAAGAGAGATAGCAGCAAGAAGAAACGAAAGAGGCACATCATAAAATCTTGGATGCTGTGCATGCTTATTGTGAACTGGCTTGAACTGGTAAGCTAGTAATTGCCTAAATCCAAATAGGCACCTAGTCAAGATGCTCCTATATTAAGCAGCATTAATATTGTATTTCGAAGAAGGCACTAATGCTTCTCACTTTGGTTTCTGTAAACTTTTTCTCTTCCAATTACCGTTTCTAAGTACCAAATGTAACTTTCATGTCACATTAGAGTCTTTGAAAAACCTCTAGAGGGTCACTGACCAAATACTAGGGTGATGACAGCTCAGAAATACCTATGGGATTGTCAGGGTCCTGAGGGCACCACCAGCCCTGACTGGCCCATGTCAGCCCCCTGGGGCTCCCCCCACCTGCCCAGAGCCCAGGACTCCATGTCACCTCCCTGGTGCTGTTAGCCCCTGCCCCAGTGATGCCATGGCAGGGCCGGTCTCCAGCTCCCCACAGCCCTGCCCTGACCAGCCATGAGCCCTGCTGAGCTGGGACCACCCACAGGCCCACGACCTGGCCCAGACCTGGCTGTGCCCAAGCTGGGGAGGTGCCCGGTGCCTGGCATTGAGGCTGTCCTGGTACCCCCAGCTGCTCCTGGTGGGGGAATGGGATGGGTCCAGGCTGCCAGGCCCTGTTCTGATGCCCTGGGGAGCCCCCACAGTCCTGTCATCCAGCCCCGAGGAACCTGCTTCCCTTGCTGTGTCCTGCCAGAAGCTAAAAGAACTAAATCATGAAGCCTGAGGGACAAATGAACTAAACCTAATACTGGTCTTCAAGAGAAAGGGGGAAGAAGGCCCACCTTCCTAGTTCCCTCACTTTTGCTGTGGAGTGTTGATTTGGTCTGTCCCTCAGACAGTGAAGGATCTCCAGCAACTGCAAGGGAATGGAAGCCGTGTAGAGTCTTGTAATACAAAGATTCATATAAGTGTGAACAGAGAAGCAGTGGGAAGGCCTGGGGGTGGAGGCATCAGCCAGAGCACTCGGGAAGGGAAGGGCTCTCTGAATGGTCTTTGCTAAAGACACCAGATTATCAGGTCATCAAGACCGCAGGGCATCTACCTGCTATTTCACAAGACAGATCTGGAGACAAAGAGATTAGGCCTGATGACTGCCAGAGTTGGGACAGGATGGAAATACTGCCGGTTCCAAAAAGATGCAAAAAGATATCCAAACCCTGTGCATGGTCATCGACCCAAGAATAACCCAGAAGACATGAGGAGGACTTGATAGCTGGCATCCCTTGTTCTCTATGGCATCACAACAGATCCTGGAACTATTACCTGGGAACAATCTTCATGTTGCCTGGATTTTGAATAGACGGCTTGAACATGCTGACCTGGTGCCCGGTGGCTGCACTTGTGAGTGTGAGACTGTGAATGTGGCTGAGTGAAACCTGTTTTGTTTCAGTTTTTATTTTAAATGAAATAACTTTCTCCACCCTCCGATGTTTCCTACATTGTTGATACAGTATTTCCTACAGAGGAACAAGGAGTGCTAAATAGGAGCACCCAGCTGCATAATCTTTCAGTCATACCTCTTGTGACGGCAGCAGAGAAAGAACCATAAAATTTTTTATGTCAGGAGAAAAGAGTCTTTTTTCTAGACGAGTTCTTCAAAGACCACCCTGTCCCTCTTGCTGGCTTTGGTCAGCAGTGGAGGTCACGCAGCTGGAGCTCTGGCCCACTCCATTGTAAGAGGGTTAGCTCAGGCTTCAGTTTGCACGTTGTAATCTTTCCACTTAACAAATTATCTAAGGTAAAGGGGTTTTGAGACATTTAGTCCATCACGGTGCCTTAAGACAAAATATATCCATCCACTCTGGACAGTATCCTCATTGGACTGGATTTCCAGAACACCAACTGCATCCCCAAACTGGGGGTGGGGTCCCAACCCTGGTAGCACCTGGCCTCTCCTAAGAGGCAGGCACCATGCTGCCTTCATGTCACCACAGCCACCCTTCCTGAGCTGCAAGGCAGGAACCCCTGCTTCATGCTGAGACTGAAAAGCCGCTTAGCGAGCCAAGGGCTCCCAGCACCTTTCAGACGCCCACGGGTGCAGTGGAGCTATAACCCTCCCACCCCTTTGAGAAGCAGCCAGCTCCGTGCCTGCAGGGAAGCAGGAGCTGCTGCTGCCTGTCTGTGAGACAGCAGCTCCTGTTGACTTCCCCTTTGTCTAAAAGGTAGCACAGTGCTCCTGTTCAGCTCCAAGAAGCAGCTGCGCGGCATGTTGTTGCATGCCACCTCACTTTGGAGTAACTTAGATCTCCTTGTCCTATAAGCTCATCGCTTTTTAGTCTATTCATAGTAAACAGGAAGAGTAGTTTATTTCCTTCCTCTTTGCAGTTACTTTTTATATATTTGTGTACTGCACTGCTATTTTGCCTCTCCTCAGACTTCGCTTCTTGAGACTAAATTGTTTTCCGTTGTACCTTACAGTTCGTATCTTCTGAACTTCCAGTGGAGCAGCAGTTTAACATTTAAATCAATATAGTGTTTATGAAATGAGCTGGACTAACAGGCATGGAAATGGAGACTTCTGTCTTCACGGATTAGGTGCTACAGTGGTAGGAGCAGTGAGAACTCCATACCTAGCTTGTGATCTGGAACATCTCTAGAGGCAAGAAGATAACGTAGTGATGAAATTTATCTAAGTGGTTCAGGTTTCCTCTTTAATCAGTAGCCTCTAGGCTGTTGCAGCCTGCTAGGATTTGTTTGTGCCAGATGTGGCAGTGTTTTTGTGATACAGACAAAACATGGCAATAGCAACGAGCAGTGTCAACCAACTCATTTCACATAAATTACCAGCCTTGTGGAGGCAGATCGTTCAGGCAGTGTTCATCTAATCAGCTATAGATGGCTACATGGAAAGCTCTCCAGCCAAGCTCGTCACCTCAGGCCCCTATTATAGTCTCAGCAGAGAAAAAGACACTCTGAGGTCATGAATCATCTCATCCTAAGGTAGATACTTAAAACAGATCAGATAAGACATACCTTTGAAGTGCCTATGGGGCAACAGGCTCAGATGTAGAGATAGACACTGTAGACATCTAAAATTAGGTGAGCTGAATCTTACCTGTGGAGTCCATCGAACTGGTGACGCACAGGTCAAAAGCCCCACTTCCTGTGGTGAATTTTCAGAGCACACCTTCTGCCTTTTTGAATTTACAGCCACCTCAAAACAGCCAGATGCAATGGCTGCTGAGAGATGTATGAGGGTCTTCCACCGAATGGCTAAACCTTCTTACTGATTTTCAAAATTAAAAAAAAAAAAAATCCTTCTCTTTTAGTTTAGTATTTAAATAATCATTTTCCAGAACAGGAATAGTTGCCTTTTCACTTCTGCTCATGCCAGGATGTGGAGTTGGAAAAGCAAATGCTTGGATTAGGAAGCACTGATGTTCATCGTGGCTAGAATAATTCTGTTCTGCAGAGGGGGATTTTTAGGTTGATTCATCTGATGCAGTTGAACTGTAATGATTTATCTTGCTGAATCTTTGGAAAATATGAACTTCAAAACAATCCTTTTTACTACCGTAGAATTTTGTCCCCCTCCCCAACTGCCCTCATTTTTATTCTTTAGTTAATAGTTTGTAATTAAGGAAAAAGGTTCTCTTGATACCATAGCACATCTCCTGACCCACTTCAGTGCAAATGCATACATAACCACTTGTTTGTTTGTTCTGCTACAGGTGGTGGTGCTGTGCAGATATGGGCTGTGGTTAAAGTTTCATAATGGAAAATCTGACAGGCAGTTAATTAACCCATGAGTCATATTTCGTAATAGCCCAAAGGTCTCTGATGTTCGACCTTCATTTGATACCCTTGCCATCAGGGAGTTATACATAACCCATCTGAAGAACATTCTTTATATAGATGACTGCATGCTGCCCTTTTATACCTGCGAGAATGGGCGTTGCGCTTACTGAACCAGGGAAGTCTTCTGTCTCCCTTTCCACCGCTCTCTGTGAGCCTATTTGCAGGGCTGCAGAGATGCACTGCAGGAAACTCACCTGATGAATGAGAACAGTGGAAATCTCTCTGCGTTGTTTAAATCCTCTGTAGGGCCTAGCTGACACGTAAGGAGAGGGGTGGGGAGCTGGTTTTGGACTCCATTCACCCTTAACCCTTCTGAAGGGATTTCTGATCGGTACAGCTCCAGGAATAAAAGTAGCGGTGGAACTACCGGCACTAACAGAGCTCTGCTGATTTCACCTGTGCGTGGCTCTCTTCTGCTTAAGGCAGGCCAGACAGAGACGGAACAAGACAGCCTTTTATCAGACCATCCCAAGCAGGAATCCCACCGTTGCCGTCACCAGCGGAGTTGAGCCAGCATTAGCAATGCCGGGGTGTTTATAGGAAGACCTAATGTGGAGAGGGCTTATCTAGAGAAGCTACCCCCTTATTTTCTAGCCAAAGGGTGAAAAAGCAACACATTGCTTATTATGGTACCATAACATTGTTGTCTTTTGGGACTTCTCACGTCCTCCTTCAGTGGCAGCAAAGGATGTTGGCATCGCTGCTGTTCCCAAAGGTAACATAAGGCAGACAAGTGACGTCAGTTAACTGCACGCGAAGTTTACATACTATGACTCATCGTAATAAAGAAACCTAAACAAAATCCGAGTGTGTCATTAAAGCTGGAATATGTTTTCCATACCAAATTCTTTTAAGTTTGATTTGGCTTCTTTTTTACAGCTGTAGAATAGTAGGATGTATCTCAGGGACATTAACTCTTTGCCATTGCAGGATAGAAAGTTCTGGTCTTCGTGAATGGACCCAGTATAAAACACAGCAGAAGGTTATCTCTTTTTTTGAAACACTGTGGCACAACAACTTTTACAGGAGTGCCAAATGCTACAGAACAATGAGAGCAGCTGAGAAGACAAATGGAAAGAAAAAAAACAGAGGAGAAGAGTTGTGTCCCAAGCTTTAACTTTGGTCTATCTTTTTAAGAAACTCTGCCATTTCCAAATAACTGTTTTGTAGTTGTGTTTTAGGATATCAGCAGACGCCACAAGTGATGTACACGTAGCATGTGAGCTGCCGGCTGTATATGGAAAACTGGATAGTGAGGGTCTGGCACAGTGGGAGGAGGAACACACCCAGCCTGACTGTAGGCACCAGTGAGGAGGTTAGTCATGCCTACTTCTCGTCTAACGTTAGCCAAAGTTACATGACATGAGCCTATAATGATAGGCTCATATCCATGCGCATTTATGCATGAAATTCATCTTGCATGGATGATCTGGATTACCAGATCCAAGCCTCTTCATCTTCATGAAACTTGGTGTGGTATTGGGTAGAGGCTTGCAGTGGCTGTTTTTCAGGGCTGTCCTTGCAGCTCTTCTCAAGCAAATACAGGAGGTGAGAAAAGGCTAAATCCCAGTAGGATTCATGTGCATGCAAATCTAGCACCAGAAGCGGGGCAGCAGTGTTTGAATTCTGACAAGGAAATTGCTAAACAGGGTCTGGGAGAAGGGAAAGGATTACACAGCAGATGTATCCACCCCTCTGTCAGCAGTTCTGCCTCTTCACCCACCTCTGCCTTCTACTCACATAGCAACTGATTCTTGGGTGGTATTTTAACGGTGTGTATTCCCACTTATCAGGACATGGTAATAGCTAATGCTCCTTATTTACACAGGTTTAGCTGTACAAGTTTCTGGCTAGTCAGTCACAAATTTCCAGGCATCTAGACTTTGTCGCAACGAACAGGAAGAGTTAGGGTTTTTCCATCTTCGCAAATAACTTTCCAAGAAGTCATCACCAAAAGTTAGATAAACATGCACTTATCCTTGTCACACTCCAGGCAAAATGGCAATATAGCTAGAATCAGAAAGTCAGAGGGTTTTTTTTTTTCTAATGTGGTACTGATTATATGACTAGTACTGAGATGAATCTGGCAGAAGCAGTGTAGTTCAAACTCTAGCAGCTTTAGCTTTACTTTCCATCCTGTTCAAATACTATCTTGTTCCACCATCTCAGGCCACAACCTCGTAGTGTCATCCTTACTGAAAGATTTTTGTGGCTATCATTTAGAGTCCCTGCCAGAAGAAGGGTCCAGCTACACAAATCCCACTGGCAGGACAGGGCTGTTGAAGCACATGTCATATAGTAAAATGCATTACAGAATTGTACAGCTCTTGTCTGATGATCTGAGGAACTCCTCTCCCGGTTTGGCCCGCAGTACCCACTGAAGTCAGTGTAACTATCTCCAGCAACTCATCCTGGCATTGGACCACGATATCCATAACAAACTTTTAAAGCGCCAAGACAGAGGAACTGTATTTTATGACTGTTCCACAACACGCCGCACTCTTGCTTTAGCTGAATTTTTGTCTTTTTAAAAATCTCTTTCCTTTTTAAATGTCATCTTAATATCAGAAGAGAATTTTAATTTTGTCCGTCTTTACTACTTTTACAGCAGTATTGGCTGTAATTAAATGTTAAATTACAGGGACATCCATTACCTGTCATTTTTCTCTCTTGTCCAAACAATTCCTGGAACTGAAAATTAATAAAAGAAGATACACCTTTTCAGTTCTTCATTTAGTTCCCCTGACTTATTTTCAGCTTTGACAGTGCTTTTCAGGCTCTCGTTTTCACTGCTTCCTCCCTATTTTCTGGTTCCCTGAGCTGGCGTGGAGCCTTTGATGCTGCAACTGGGCAAGGTAAAGCATTGAAAAAGAAAAAAAGTAAAGTACTGTGACAAAAGGACAGGCATCGCCCCAGGGATTCATGTACTGAACTATCTTTAAAATCCTTCTGAAAACCTGACTAGTTGGGAGTTGACAGTATCCTTTTAAGAACAGTTTATGTTAAGAAATCCTGGTTAGTCTTATGAGCAAGTTTTGGCTGAGCAGAAGCGCTAACGACTTTTTTGAAATGAAAAACATTTCTAGAGACAAAAATAGCCAGTACTGAATTCTCTCACAGTCATTATTTACAATTTCTGTGTGATCCCGTGTCCAGAATTATAATGATCACTTGCCATGCCAGCAGAACTTATAACTTTGTGGGTTTGTCTTTAATGCTGTAATTAAAACCAGGATGATTTTCATGGGCCCCAAATAATTTGTAATTCTTGTGAAAGCTCTGTCTTTTAAGTGGCCTTACATAAGATATAATCTTCACTGACCTATGCATGCAGGCACATTTTTTATACTCACTGATGTTTTCATGAAGGAATCGTATACCTTTGGAGTTATTTCAACCTGATATGTTCAGGTTAAAGTACAATTTTCCCAGCCTTCCTCAAGATTTAATAATGTGGGTAAGTTATTTTTAAGTAAAACACTCCTTTTTCTTCTGCCAGTATGCCTCCAAATAGCTTGTCTCTGTTAGTCCTTCTATAAGATACACCCTTTAACAGTCCTTACATACTGTCTTTCCTCCAGCACAACATTTTTCATTTTACTGTTCACCCACTCACAACAGGCTGGGGACCCTGCAGTGACTCCCTAGCATTCCCAGAGCTGAGCAGTCTAAAGACAAAAACCTTCCTGTTCTTTTTAAATATGGGATCATTATGCAATGTAACCCCCAAAATCTGGTCTTCTACTAGTTCTTCATATTTGTTGGAGGGGTGGATGTTCCTTATCGTACCACAAAAAGACCATTCTGGCATCATCATTCAACAGGGCAGACGATGTATTACAGCACTAGTCAGTGAGGGGTAGTTATACGGGTATAGGTAGAGATGTCCTCAAATGAGAATTTCTTCTTATAGGGAAAATGCAGCTTTTTTGGAAGTCTGAAGTTTCATTAACATGGTTCCTCTACGGAAGTGTTCCTGCAGTGCAGAAACATTTAGCTTGCCCTTAAAGTTTTTGTTCTGGGATTATTTCATATAAGGTGTTTGAGTCTTGAACCTGCTTGTGCCTGGTAGTACTAATAACCCCAGGCAGAGAATGTTTATGTGGTACTGAGCACCATGACAGCACTTAGTAAATAATGAAATAAATCACAGGCTTTGTTTCTGTTTAAATACTGTGTTTGCCCTCTGTGGATACAGATCTTCTGGATCCTGCTCAACAACCTCATTTGGTTGAAACTGGATATTGCGCCAATTTTATTCCAGCTCCTTTAACATGTGGCACCAGTACAGACAACGCACTGGCTAACAAAGGACTCGGAGCCCCCCATCTAAACCCTTAAGAAAAAGCCAAAGTCCCTGGAACCTGCACTAAAAATATCTACCAGGATTCTTAACTTTTATATAAATACACGATTAAGGTAGAAAAGGAAAGAAGTGAATACATCCAAATCAACAATTACAGCATGGAGGAGCCATTAGGATCCAAATTCACTGCCCCATTCTAGACTTCAAGACATGCACTGAAAATATCAGGGCTGGGAAATTACTCTGGATGCTACGGAGGGGATGCCCAAGCATACGAGAGCCAGCAATGTGAAGAAAACCCACACTAGTTAACTGTTTTAAAGCACCAAGCAGAGAGAAATTGGGAAGACAAGAGTTACCGCGTTCTATGAACTTGGCCTTCCAGACCCGCAAGCAGATGCACAAGCGAGGGGAGGGGCGGGGACGGGGACATGTGCTGTAGAGAGGAGCTGTGTGTTTCCCTTCAGAACAGCCTGAAAGCTTCTCAGGAATCCCAGCACTTAAGATATGTCTCAGAGAAATCATACCGCAGTTGACTGTGCCTAGCTTGCACATGTTTCCAATAGAAACATTGAAAAACATTTCAAGATTGAGGCGTATACATGTTAAACTTCGGGTATAAGCTGAACAACAAATAGAGGTATGCTAAACTGGTTTCTGGTACAGCCTGACAAAATACTCAAGATGCCACCTAATACAAAGTGATCCCATAAAAAACACTGGTATCTATGTAATGTCTTACCACCAAATCAGTCTTAAATTAGTAGATGAGGTTACTACATTCTTAGTCTGATTTAGTCTCTTTTCCATCTGGAATTGGCAAAGCTGAGAAATACTTCATGGCTAAATTCAGCATATTTTATGTGTTTGTGATATTTGTACTTTTCTGTTTTGAATATAAAATATAAGTAAAGATAATCCCTATAAATGTGTAAAGTCATCATGCACTTATGGTGGAATAATAATACTTAATATTAATCAGAAGATTTATAACATTTGTCCATAACTTCATTACTGCAGAGTGAGCTGCACTAAGGGGCCTTGAGCTGGTCCAGAAGACAAGAAAGGACAAAATTCAACTCTGACACCCAGCGAATGAGGAGTTAAGTATTACAAACTGAAGCCTCTGCAAAACCAGACTAAAATGCAGAGTTAAAAGCCTCTGCCAATTCTGGAACAGAAACTAAAGTCTGCTTCTACTACCGGGAAGCAATAGCAGCCAGGGGAAAATGGGAAGGGGTCAAGAAACAGTGGGGTGGGAGACCAAAGCTAAAAGACCATCAGGATGAAAGGTGAATTTGCCATCGTAGGTGTCATCAAATGAAGGCTGCACGCGCTGTGAGTCTTGATAGTCCATCATAAGGAATTAGGTCCAGCAGAGGGTTTCTTGGTCAGTTATGCAGGAGGCCAAGCTAGACAAACTGGGTGGTTTAGTACATGCAGTTGGAGTTTCAGCACTGTCTGCCGCTTGCTTTGTGACAGCAGCTGTAGCAGTATCGAATGGTAAATGGGTGGGTGAGTAGCCGCATGCCGGCAGTGCTGCGATTGCGGTGAGAGGTACTCACGTACCTTGATGGTTCAAATATGCCCCGTATCAGCAGTCAGTTCTGCAGTTTGTGTGAGTGGGAGCAACACTGGGGTATCTGCTTGCCATGGGGGTGGCCGTGTCAGGCAGCCCACGTGAATGGTAGTTGTGGGGCCACAGAAACGAGGAGCTGAAGGTACTGTCTGAAAAGAAATCTCTGTGGAAAGGAAAAAAGGGAGATACCGTTCTGCGTGTCAGGGCTAGTGTGAATTCATCAGGCTCTGTGTTTGAATGGAAGCCAGGTATAGCTTACAAGTAACTCCTGTTTGCTGTGCCTGACCTAAATCCAAGTGTTGCTTTGTCAGGTTTTGTCCGACACGTGTTCTGTTTCCCTAGTGTGTAGTAACGCTGCTGGAGACTGGGTGTTAGCATTGGAAACCTGATGATTCAAACACAGAAGTATGAAGGCTGTATTGCAGCAACAGGGAGGAAGCGGGGACATACAACCTTACCCCGTATTTTATGGTGGTCAGAGGTTTCAGTTTATGTTAAAATCATTCTTATCTGGGAAGATTCAAAGGATTAAATACAGACCATCTTCACATGCTAGATGGCAGTGAGGCCCTGCAAACAACCCACTTCTCTGCTACCGATGCCTGTGGGGATATAATGTCTCATTTGCTTGTTTATTAAACAATCATTTTTAAGGATTGACATCTATCAGAGCCCAGCCGTGCAACTCCACTGCCTCCCATTCCTTGGCAATGGTCCCTACCCGCTGGGAAAGCACAACTGGCACAAGTCGTCGAGCTGTCCTTGAGTCCTTCCTTCGGTCTCACTCTGGTTTTGGGGAAGACAGGAGCATTACACAAGAGGTCGTAGAGTGGTAAGATAAGCATCTGGTGTTTGAGCCTCTGCCTTAAACTACCACGTTGCCATGAATAAATAAGCTTCCAGTAGCAAGAAGCCAGGAATTATACTCGATAGGAAGACTGCCGGCTCCTCTGTGATACCCGCCTCTGGCTGGGGCATGAGAGAGGTCCCCCTGGGAGGATATCTGTGTGAACGCTGAATCCCACTCACCCCTGATACTGATGGCAAGGTTGAACAGAGCAAATGCACTCTATCCACAGATGATGCCAAGGTCCTTTATTCAGTGGAAGAATAGCAGGTGAGCTCGGTGCTGAAGGCGGAGAGGGTGACAGGATCATCAGTGAGAGATGAGAAGACAACAGGCAATTGAGATCGTTGCAGTGTAAGTTCACTAGGGCCCCAACCCTGATATGTGAGATTTTCCCAGGCAGTGAAGGCATTAAGTGGTTTTACTATTTCAAAGATCCATATTTAAAGCCTAAGCAAATGTACAATTAAATAAAAAATTAAAGAAAAAAATGAAATAGAAGAGAAAATCCACAAGCCAAAAAGGGGCTGCCAACAGGTAGCAGCGAAGGAAGAAAAACGACTTTTGGTCTAATTAGGTGACAAATGCATGAAGTTGCTTAGAAGCAGTGGTTTTGGTGCAGGAAGAATCTCTGTCTCAAGAAGTAGTGGAGGTAAACTGCAATGAACTCAGTGCACATTCCCCTTCATGCTCTTGGCACCAAGCGTCGGGTACTGTGTACGTACAGTTAGCCAAGCTCATGTACTTGGAGTGAACGTGTCACCACAGTGCAATGATTACAAATGTCACTCAAAGGAGAACAAGGAAATATGCATACAATGACCTTTTTGGAGGAAGGAGGAGGGGAGGAGGAGGAAGAGGTGGCTGTAACTTGACAACCCCGGCTCAAATGACCTACTGTTTGGACTATCAACATTACTCTCTATTCCCTCTCTTAAAGGAGATTTCAAGACAACATCACAGATGTGAATTTATAAGAACATAGAATAGTCTAAACCAAGAAGCAGTCTTTGGCTTTTATTGGGACAGTACTGCTGTCCTGCTGTGGGGTCATCAGGGCCCTGAGTGCACTAACAGCCCTGAGCTGCCCCGAGGAGCCCAGCCTGGGACTCCTAGCCTGGCACGTGCAGGCCCAGGAGCACCATGCCTGTGTCTGCACCATGGCAGTGAGGGCACTGCCTGCCTCTCGGGGCTACCCAGGCCTCCCAGCTCATCCTGCCATGTGGAGCACCCTGCTTCTGCTGCTTCCTGACATATCTCTGAAAGAATAAAACCAAAACCATCTCAAAAGCAGAGAGTCTATTTATGCATGCTGTCATACTTGCAAAGCAAAATTAAAATTAGTGCTATTGCAGGATGACAGACATGGAATAACAAGCCAAAAACAAATCTTGAAAGAAGGAAAATACATGCCTACAGTACCTGAATCAAGATCTCAGTGTACAAGGTTACAGTCAGAGAGGCTGTACAAAATCTATAGATATTTAACCACTTGTGTGTGTTCCTGTGGGGAGGGAAATGACAGATTAGTTTTCCTGTGGAGGATTCATTAGTATTCTGTCATTGGTGAGTCAGTATTTTTAGCTTAGTGAGCTCAAGATGTATTGTGGTTTAGGCCTCAGAAGTTACCAACTTCTGGAATTAAAAATAAAAAATGGAGTGTGTTAGGAACTGTAGAGTGATTTTCCAAGACCTTTTATGAACCATCCTCCTCACTTGCTGGTTGGCATTAAGTACCTATTAACTCCATGTCAGGAAGGTGGTGATTAAACTGGGTCAAATGGAAGTGATTATGCTGGATTATCCCTGTCATGGAAAAATTCACTGGAAGATCTAAGAGGGAGGAAATTGCTGCACAGATCCCAGCAAGTTCTGCTGGAAGGTATATGAATTTGCTTTTCTCACTGGAAAAGAACTTTGTCCCACCCAGGATCCCTCTAGAAGACCCAATTTGAATTGAATTGTTTTCATCTTGGAAGTTCCTCAGGACTGTCAAGGAAAGCAGTTGTCCCAGCATCACTCCCACTTGTGTGGCTCACCCCAGGTCTACCTGTGCTGGATTTTGGAACCATCCCTGAAGACACTGAAGCTACCTTTCATCAGGGGCCTTTAATGAAAAAACCCTCTCTTTTCATTTCTGGTGCTAAAAATTGCTACAGAAATGTTCAGGTGGGCAAGGCAGAATAATACCATGCCTGTTGGCAGGGCAAACCCTGGAGGGCCAGCGAGAGGGCCCAAAATGGAGGAAAAGTACTTGAGACTGGCTTGAGAATTAGGAAAAGACAGAGTGCTGTGGGTGTGCATGAGCACATCTGCAGCACCTGCAGTGCTTTGGATTTGCCCATCCCAGAGAGCAACGCCTCTCCCATAGGCCATGAGATGGGTCTGTGCTTAGCCCATACAGCGAGGCCAGATTAGCAGCGTGAGCCTCAAATTTGCTGTGTGCTAGGAACAGGCTCCTGAGAGCCCAGGTCAGGCAGACGGCTCTAGAGCCCCAGATATTGTGCTTGAAACCAGTCCCATAACGAGCATCTACACCTACACAGGCAACCTTCGCATGATTTGTGCCGTGGTCCTGAGCTCTGGAGTAGAGCTCGGAGTAGGCACATACCCTGGCAAGCCTCGCTCTCAGTACAGCCCCAATTTAAGGCTACCCTCCATTGTGTGAGCTTGCCATAGGGAAGCAAGTATTTTGGGACTGTCACGATTACTAAGAAATAAGTAGTATTTTATTGCGGGGACTGGTACACGGAGTTTCCTGTGGGCCAGCAGTCAAGGGGTTGCTTCCTCCTGGTGACATCGCTGAGTGCTCTCTGCGTGCTTGGCTCCGCTGCTCTGTCCCACTGAGATTTTCAGCAGACACCATGTCACCGACCCCTCTGTCATAACCCTTCCCTTCTCGTGCTGTCAGAGAACTGCCCTGCGGAAATGGGGCCGAGACGTGTGTGTGTATGTGTACGAGCATGTGTATGTGAGTGGGCCTCTGCACACAGCTGTGTTTATTTTGTTGCATATAGAAGAAAAGAAGATTATTTATGTTCTAATCATGATGTGTTCCGCAAGCAAAATATTTTCTGCTCTGATTTATTGCTCTCTCTAGGCCTGCCCTCAAGCATTGTTCTTATATTTGGAGCCAGCCACATTTTTTCCATTTGGAAATGGAAATCTTAAATGTAATGGCATATTTAATGAAAAAAACCCAACAGTTACTTGGAGGGAGGAGGAGTTTCTCTTCTCTATTTTCCCATTTTATGTTTGTTGTCTTTCTCCCATCTTTCCTTTTACTCCTTCTCCTATGTTATCTCTGAAAAAGTAAGGAAAAACGCTATCTGGAGAAAAGGCAGGAGCAGTACTTTTCTCTCATTTTTGGTTAAGAAATTCTAAAAGTTCGAAAGGTTTTACCTAGAAAAAGACCACCATGGAAAGTACATGTCGTTTTCTGATTAGCACTGCTGTACTGTTACTCAAAAGTATCCAGCCAACAGATCTGTGTAAATTAAAAATGCTTGTGCACTATGCAGAGCCAGCATTTCTTGGTGACTACAAAAGAAATACTTTTTTTTTTTTTTTTTTTTTTACTTTACTGCTTTACAAAGCTTATGCAAGCGGCCTTAGAGCTTGTTTTTCTTTTTATCTCATAAGTGTAAAAAAAAAAAAAAAAAAGAGTTTCTCTCTCATTCCCATCCTTCTTTTGCAAGAGGACTCCTCGGAGGACCAAAGAAATTAAATGAATTTTGTAGGTTGCACTTAGAAGATACAGGAGAATGTAGATCTTGAAACAAACTGAGCTTTTCTGTCATGTGTTTCTCAGGATTTTTGACTCCAACAATCTCAGATGAGTTTTTACACAGTCTGAACAAAAATTCTTTTACAATCCTCTTTTAAATCTTTCCCCCTTACTCACTCCATTTTTAATTCCCCTCAGTAGTTCAGGATTCCCTTCTGTTTTGAGGCACAAAAATCCTTTCAGCTCTATTGTCTACATAGCAAAAAGAGCAAGAACAAAGCGAGAGATTATGAAAAAAACCCAAGCAAATAATTAAAATTTCTTTTTAAGAAAGGTCATCCATCATTATGCCATAAGAAAACAAAAAATACCAAAACATACACTTTTTTCCCCCCTCTTATGGGTCACATCTATCAAGCAAGAGAAAATCCTATGCTATTCTATTTGGTTTCTAAGCTGGATGCACAAACTACCCTGGCTGTAGCCTCCAGGGATGTTGTCACCAAACAAATGCTGCCATTAAAGTGGTGGTAGGAGGTCCATCAGGAAATGCAAAGAGAAAAACAAATGGGGGGTGGGGGTGGGCAGGAAAAGCAACTAATAACTAAATCTGGAAGTACAGCTGGGTGCTCTTAAATTAGAAATCTTTAGGAGGTCTCCCACACAGCACTGTAGGATTGCAAGTTTGCTAAGGAGTT
This sequence comes from Leptosomus discolor, assembly GCF_034619465.1. Lineage (NCBI taxonomy): Eukaryota > Metazoa > Chordata > Aves > Leptosomiformes > Leptosomidae > Leptosomus > Leptosomus discolor. The sequence goes on along the minus strand of NC_141391.1, from coordinate 95,555,276 downwards.
TTTTGAGCTGTGCATTGCTGCAGATATGCTTCACCTCCTCCAGCTTTGCTATCCTTTCCTTGCTAAGCTTCTCTAGGGCTGCAAGGCTCTCAGTTAACTCCCCAACGTCTCTCTGGGCAGTGTCTCCCTGCTCTTCCGTCTCTCCTTCCAGTTCTCTTAGTTCCTCGGTACGGTTTCAATCCAATATCTCAGCTGCTGAAGAGGAAAGAAGATTAGCTTAGCGGATTTCTCCCCTTCTCCATCAGCTGCCCCTATTATTTATCTCATTAAGAAGAAAAACTTACCCAGGTGTATAACTAAAACAACACATTTTTTCTTAGATGTTTTCTTGTGTCACTCTTCTCTGCAGGTAATTTTATTGTTGTTTCACAATACAGGTAGAAGGTCATTTTCCCACATACAGTGTTGCTTGGCCCTGAATCTGGTGGGCTGTCAGTTGTTCCCTGTTCCCAGCTGAAAATAATTTTTCAGAAAACGTGGCCATCCTCCAATCCGAGAGGACTAGCACAGTATTTGAGCACTCCCTTGCAAGGAGTAGCCCACAAAGGCTGTGTTCTGCAAAGACACCCTAATGCACGTGTACTGCCTATATCTTAAGCACACACAGTTTACGCGCATGTAAGCCACTGGATTACCTCACCAGAGGGGTGGGCAGTTTTTTCCAGGATCAGTGATTAGTTGAATATACCGTTAGAGATAATGAAGGGAGAGAAGTAGCTCCTCTCTTACGTGATAATGCACAAAGCAAATTTCCTGCAAACAGGAATCTCCAGAAAACCCACAACAGTTAATGTGCAGACTTTGAGGTTGCTGCACACAGGGAATTATTATTACCGTGTTTCGTGAGAGGAAAAGGATATCCATCAATCACTCTTCCCCAATGCCTTCCCTGTTAAGGCTAAAATTAATCTTGGTTTGAAACGAAAATAAAGCAGAACCCATGTCGTGCTCATTGTTCCAGAACAGGAAGGATCCTCAGAAATCAGGTGCTTTGGGGTAGAGGCCTCTAGAGGTCACCAGAACCTAATTAATAAGCATTGCTAAACCCATCTGTGAAGTGTAAATCGCTGTGTTTTGATTGGGACTTTCCACCTCTGCGGCTCTGGGTCTCCCCTCTCACAAGGCATCCAGACTGTCATTAGAGGGTGAATAACATAAAACCCTTGGCAAACCCATACCCTCCCGGAAAGGTTTGGCTACGCAGAAGTCAGCTCCCTTTTGGGTAAGAAAGCGGAGTCACCCAATTGGCATCTTTTCCTCTGCGCACGGTTCCCGTCGTACCTGCGTGCTTCTGTGATCAAACCTGCCCTGGCACAGCCGGAGTCTCTTGTGACCCATGGGCGATGTCTTTGCCACACCTTTGTAAGCCCAGAGAATGCCACGAATATTACCAAAGTCAGAGGGATGCCAGTTCTTTCTCTTGTGCTGAAGCACGAAAGCAGCAACTCAAAAGGGAGCACAGGCTGAGTGTGCAGATCAGGTAATTTTTTGCCTGGCAGATTATGACCTGCAAACATAGGAAACCCTGTAAAGAGCATGGGTTCCTTCCAGGTCACCCAGTGCTGTATCTACAGGGATGGTTTAGAGAAGAGCTACAATTTAATCACGATTAAGCGGTTGTCATGAGGCCAGAGACCTCATCTGCTTCGTGCAAGACCAGAAGGGAAAGCTCAAGTAATTTTCCTGGAGCTCTTTCCAGGGTTTCAGAATGCAACAGGCTGGGGAAGAAGGAGCTGGGTACAGTTGAGGGAGAATATTTATTTCAAGACAGCTAACAGGAGCTGGTCCTTTCAGGAGAAATGCCTCTGAAGAGAGCAAAGGCATTTATTTTGGGAGCAGTCACCGGAAGGGAGGCCTGTGGTGTCTCAGCAGAGGGATTTTTGTCTCTTCTGAAAAGAAGAGTTGAATACAGACGAGTGAGTGGCCTGTGCCTTGCCAGGAAGCTGAGGGTGGTATGGGGGAGAGCTGCTGGGAGGGGATCTTCACAAAGGGCTCCTTTGCTTTTAGCTACAGGATACTGCAGGCCCAGGGTGTTTGATCCTCAGAGTCCAGGGAGTTTTTCTGGCACTACGGCAGGAGGTGAGGCTTTGCCCCTTCAACATTCCGTGCGGCAGCGCCTTTCTGTGGCCCTTCCTTTGCCTCAGTGGCAGCAGGTGACTGGCGCCTCTTGTGCCCTGCTCCGGGAGCAGCACCCGCCGTAATAGGATCGCCCTGAGTGTGTTTGCTGGGGATTAGCAGGTATGTTATTTTTGCAGACTGGAACTGTGACACTGACTGGGGGCCTGGCTGGAGTCCGCGTGTCAGTCCCTAATCCCATGCAAAGCCCCAGAGAGGTCTGCAAGACCATAAACAGAGGTATGTGCCCACTTGAAGGGGGTCAGGATTATTTTCATTGTAGCATACCACTCCCAGAGAGGAAACGCTCATGGGAATCTTACAGCCATCCTTCATTTTCTTCCCTTTCAAAGGACACGTAGATGGAGTTAGGGGCTTCCCTTCTCAGGGCAGGGTCCTAGAGAAACCTTGTGCTTCTTGCCCTTCTCCAAACAGCAACCTCATCAAAATTTCTCGGTGGCTGCCATCTGTCACAAGCAGGACGGCACCCCTTTTGCTATTTACAGTGCAATTAACCTTTCGCAAATTAGCCCATGACTGTCATGAAAGGATTAATTAAGGCAACACACCCTTGATTTGTTCCCACTGTGCAAGTAGCGTGCTGCGTTTGCAGCAGAGTACCGACGACTCTGCCTCCCAGAATCAGGGGGTGAGTTTTTATCCTTTCTGTGTTATCCCAGCAAATTTGCCATCTGCGGGGAGATGCGTGAGGAAGGGCTCTGACAGACACAGTCCCGTGGAAGTAGCTACGGTGATGTAAGACCTGGCCTTCCGCAGGAGCGTGGGTACTTCCCCACTGCTGAATGTCACTGCCCTGGTAACAAGGGTGCGGGGCCATGCCTCAGCCACCTCAGCTCAGTGTTGTAGTTTAAGCAGCCAAAGGAGGAAGTTGCTGCCAAAATACCGGGCTGTGATGTGCAGCAGCTGTGCTTTGGAAACACGCCCTGTTTTGCTTAGCGCTGTCCGACTTCCATCCAGATTTCTGCGTGCGTGTCTAGGAGGCATGATGCGTGCACGCCGAGGCCAAGGCTTCCCCAGAGCCTTAGACCTCGGCCCTTGCACAGCGGATTGGATCCGTGCAGATGTGCGGGATGTGCCCGGGTTATCCGGACATCCCTGAGCTTGCTGCCAGGCCTCGGAGAACCCTCAGGCAGACGAGCCAGTTCCCCCAGCTCCAGCACAGCCTGAGTTCTGGTGAGAAAAAGAGGCCTTGGTCAGGGAAATCCAGCAGGCTGGCCCTGCCTCTGCTCCTCTTCCCACAAGGCTGTAACTCCCGGCGGAGAGGCAGGGTGGCCAGTAAAGGCAGTAATGTTGTAAGCCAAAGCAGCTGCAGTCACCAGAGGTGACGTCCTGAAGGCCAGACTCTCAGCACTCGAAGCTGTGGCAGAGAACAGCTGCTGTACAGCAGTGCTGCTGGTAGGCAATGCCAGGCAACGCCTGCGTTGGTGGGAGATGCTTTTGTGGTACTACCGGGAGCCCCGTGTCTCACGCTGGGTTGTCCAGCACGGGCTTGTCCTGCTGCACCTCTGCTGCTGCCACCTCCTCTTCATGCAGCAAAACCCCCTGTGGATGGGTTTTGGGGAGACAACGTCAGCCCAGGGAATGGGGGCTTAGTGAGGAGGGGAACAGCTTCATTTCAAACCACAGCACCGCTGCCTCAAAGTTTGACAGGATAGTGATGGTTGGCAGTGCCCAACACTCGTATTTTTTCAGCACCAAGATTTGAAGGGCATGACGCATAGCAACACTGTTCTGACAAACCCTGGACGGTATTTTTTAATTGCAATTAGGTGTAAACTACTTCCTTGCATTTCTTTGGATCCATGACATTTTGAAGGCACAGCTAAACAAAATATTTAACCTCATTGTGAGGGTTAGGTGATACAATTCTGTTACTCTTTGACGATGAACATGTTCAGCTAACGTTGTCTCTCATAGCAGGAGAAATCAGTTATAAAGTTACGTCATCATTGACGCAGTTCTGTCATCTATTTGCCTGTCTTCTCTGATTCCCAAAGTCCGTCAAGGCTAGAAAACTTTGGAGGCTTTCAGGGTTCTGCATCCCTGTGTGTACCCCAAGGAAATCACGAGTGCATCTAGCGATGAGGCCAGGGTGCATACCATGGCCAGCCTCTTCGTGGTTCTCTCTGATGGAAAACCACTTAAAAGCCAGCTTGGAAGGCACCGGCCCTGGAGCCCTGGGCAGGCAGCACGCTCCGACCCAGAGGTACGCATAAGCACAGCCCGAGGCGGTACGCACAGGGAATAACCACTCAGCGCTACTGGGAGGAAAGGCTGAAACAGCACCGGTTGCGATGGTGAACTCTGAGCTCTTCGTGCCGTTATGGTACGGACATTTCTATCCACATGCAGAACATCTGAAAAGCTGGTAGGGAGGAGCAAGGGATTATTCCGGTTTCAGCCTTACCCTCCACGTTGCAGCAATGCCTTAGCAGCGAGGTGGCCGGCCAAGCCCACGGTATAATTGGAAGGTTGCAGCTCCACAGATGGCGGTAGCAGTGTGCGGGACTGCACCATGAATTAAACAATAATAAAATGAATACAAAGTATAGTTGATACAGGATAATAAAATGAATGAGTGTACTAAACCATTACACAACTGCTTATCTTCTTATATAATTGATTACTAAGAACACGAAAAAGCAGTGACCAATGTAATTTGCTGGTTACGTGGGCACTATTTGGAAATAGGGACAGTTCCTTAAGGCTCCAGTTCTTGTCAGATTTAGTAGCAAAACCTAACAATGCTCCCACCTAAACAACCAAAGGCAACAGGAACCATCAATCAAAGTCTCTAGATAGTCACACTCAACGTATCGATGTAAACAAAAACAAGTGGCAGTTTCTCACACTATGTCAAGCTGTAGCGTGTCAAACGGGGCTCAGGCTGAGGAGCTGACTCGCCTTGTTGGAGGGCCAGTAACCTCCAGCAGATGGGCAGAGTGGAGTAGTGGCTGTGCCAACCCCTTTACCCGCAGCAGCTGAACTTGACAGGGAACGTGACTCAGGGCCCTTAGGATTAGGATTTTTTGCCTGGAGTGAGGGGTGTGACTGCCATTTGTGCTAGGAATGCTGATGTGGGAAAGCTCATCCATTGGGAAACGGTGGATGCTCAGGTTCTTCTCAGCTCAAGGCAAGGACAATCACGTGTATGGTCCCACACCAATGAACTCATTTCCAATGAGTCAATCTAAAGTCAAATATAGTGAATTGGATCATCAGCAGTGACCTCTTCGGGAAAAAGGGCCTCTGACGTGGAAAACCTAGCGGACTGTTAAAGAAGGCGCTTTTCACTACCCTTTCCAGGGCGTAGCACAAGTTGGGGAAGAACACGGAGACGGTCACCTCTGCTTCGCAGTATCTCCCAATCATACCCTAATTAATTGTCTACCTTTAGCCTGTACCCGGGGCTAAACCAGAACAGTTGCTCTATCACCTGATGACCCCTCACCAGCCAGGGAGGGGAATCGGGGAAAAGGGGAGCAGACCCGTGGGTGGAACCGAAACGGATTTAATGAAAACACCACCAATGCCAACAGAGATGTACAGAGTTACACTCAGCCAAATGGACACCCAGGCCTCACAGCCGACCCGAGAGCAGTCCTCAGGAGAAGCCAGAGGAGCAGCAGGAACCCCCTAGGAGCCCCCTCTCTTCAGCAGACCTTCCCCCTTTACGGTGACCATGACCTCACGGTACGGGCTACACCTGTAGCCAGCTCGGGCCGGCTGCCCTGCACGGCCACGCTGTGATTCCGACCCAGCCAAACCAGGACATTAATACCGATAAAAATCTGCCAAAAGCCGCTCAAAGCAGCCGCAGGGGTTTTACCTGCCGTCACTTCCCACCCTGACATCGCAGCAGTTCATCAACTGCCCAATACAGAAACCTGAAAAAAACCCATCCCAAAACCCGACAGAATCAGTCACGGAGCCTCCTCCTGCAAACAGGGTCTCCGGCCCGGCGGACCCAGGCCGGGTCCCGCCCGGCGGCTCGGTTCGGGCACCGCTCTCGGCTGGGGGAGCCCCGCTGGAGACGCACGAACCCCAACACCTCGGCTGCCGGGCGGCGGCGCGACGCGGCGTCACGGCGGCGCGACTACCGCCTGCCCCTCCCCCCCTCCCCCCGCGCGCCGGAAGGGTCTTGGCGCCGCGGTGACGTCGGCGCTTCCTTCTTTCCCAGCGAGGCCGGAGCAGAGGTAGGAGCGCGGCCGCCGCGTCCCCCCATCCGCCGCCATCCGCCGCTGCCGCCCGCCCCCGGCCCTGCCCCGCGCGTCCCCCCGCGCGGGCCGGGCCGGGCCGGGCGTTAACGGCTGCGGGGGTTATGGGGCAGGGGCGGGGCGGGCCGGCCGGCGGCGGGGCGGCTGACGGGGGATGCCCTCTGCCCGCAGGGCGCCATGGGCCGTGTGATCCGGGGCCAGAGGAAGGGCGCGGGCTCCGTCTTCCGCGCCCACGTGAAGCACAGGAAGGGCCCGGCCAAGCTCCGCGCCGTCGACTTCGCCGAGAGGCACGGCTACATCAAGGGCATCGTCAAGGTAGGGGGGGGGGGGGGCCCTTCGCTGTTGGGTCCCGGCGCTCCGGTCGGCCGTGACCGTCTCCGGGTGCTCTGGGCCCGGTGCGGGGGGTGGTGCGGGGCTGGGGGAGCCCTCGGCGGCCTCGTCAACCGGGGCCCGGCAGCGCCCTGCGCCTCGCTGGGGTCGGGGAGCCGAGGCCCCGCCAGCTGTGCTGGGCGCCGCTTGGCTCTCCTTTGCGCGGGCTGCCCGTGTCTTGTTGGGTAAGTCGCGTTCCTTGGCACGTTAAAACTGCTTGGGGTGTTTGACGGCGTTTGAATAAAGCTGGCAGCACGTAGCAGTACGATTGTCTGTTGGGGCTTTGCTCGTGCGGGAGTGTCGCTATTCTTTTATGTCACCTAAACTCGTGACACGTGGGTGGGGAGAGTCGTCCCCATAGTCTCCATCTTTTAAAAAAAATAAGTCAGTCTTTGTAAACATGAAGTGGTACCTGCCACCTTAGTCCTGAGGGGTGGGGGCAAGGCAGGGCTTTTCCTTGGGGTGCGATGCTGTGTCTCAGGCGTGCATTTCTTGGGTGTTGGTGACTTGGGCTGCTAACGGCGCCACTGCGTACGTGGCGAGGTGCTCTGAACATCTCGCTGTCCCTTCAGCTTTTCAGAGCTTTAGGCTGTAGTCTTCACACTCACCATAATAGAGTTTGGTGTTAAAAAGTGGGTAGGTAGGTAGGTAGGTTTGGCTTCTGTAATAGACATGGGGGGTTTTGCCCAACAGGGTTGAAAAGAGCAGGAAATAACACAAGTACTGGATACCAACAATATCTGAGCTTTCCGAGGAAACAGATGCACCTTAAAGAGCTTTAATCATTTCGCTGTAGTCTGAATATGTGGTTTTGTGTTGGAATCTCAGTGTACTTCAAGAACAGAATTGACCTGTTTTTTGAAGAGAAGCAATAAGTCTGCGTTTCCTCAGTGTACTTGATATCAGAAGGTTAGAAATACTTCCATTCCAAGAGAACGCTTGGGAGAAATTTCTGATTGTGCCCAGCTTTGCCCAGAGGGGACTGGATAACTGGTGAAAGTGAATCTCTTAGTATGGAGAGGTCTGATATGTGCAGAATGTCAGGAATAAAATCATTTGGAGATTATTAGTTTCAAGCAGCACATTTAACCAGGGTCATCATTTTGTGATACAGGTACTTGAGGCTGTATTCTTACAAACGTGAATCTTCAGCTCATTCACGTTGGGGGAAATCAAGATCCCTGTGAGAAAGGGGGACCACAGTGAGAATTACCTTGGTTGTAGCCATCTCCAGTGTCTGGAGTTCCTGGATTTCTGCAGAACCCGTGCCCAATGCTTTATCCTCTTCTAAAGCACGCCTGTATTCCAACAGGACATCATCCATGATCCTGGCCGAGGTGCTCCCCTTGCCAAGATTGCCTTCCGCGACCCATACAGGTTTAAGAAAAGAACCGAGCTGTTCATTGCTGCTGAGGGTATTCACACCGGTCAGTTTGTGTACTGCGGCAAGAAAGGTGAGTTACGACGGAAGGCATGTTGGCTGGGCAGTTTCAGAAGGCCAAAGCCGATGTTGTCTGGAGTTTGGGGCGTTTAAGTGCAGTCGGGAGCCATCACAAAGCAGCAGCTTCCACTAGCTTCAAGCCAATGTAGGGTTTCCCCTTGGAGGCTGCGATCTCCACGCAGCCTGTTCAGATTAACAAGGCTAACTGCAGCTCTCGTCGAGCGTCTGGGTTGTTCCCTGGAGTCCCGTTTTGCCTGCCTTTCTGTTCCACGGAACAGGACGCTTGTGTTCCAAGTCAAACAACAAAAAAATGCCCCTGCTCGTCGCTCCCGAAGCGTTTGTGCGGTGCCCTTCTGTGCACAGGGGCCCGTGTTAAATAGGAAGGTAACTGAGGGCCCCGAAAGAAGCTGTTGATGCTCCGATTGCTCTTTGCAGCTCAGCTGAACATCGGCAATGTTCTGCCCGTGGGCACCATGCCGGAAGGCACCATTGTGTGCTGCCTAGAGGAGAAACCTGGTGACCGTGGAAAGCTGGCCCGTGCTTCTGGAAACTACGCCACCGTTATCTCTCATAACCCTGAAACAAAGAAAACCAGAGTGAAGCTGCCTTCTGGCTCCAAGAAAGTGATTTCTTCTGCAAACAGAGCTGTTGTTGGTAAGGAGTGACAGCTACGAGCTTGTCTTGTCACAGAGTTTACGTACTGCCAGGCAAGCTTTCAGACAGGGCCACAGTTTCTAATACTGTCTTGGAAATAACATAATTTACAGGCTGGATCTGGGATTATGCACAGGTACAGTCTGTGCACAGGTGCCTCACTGGTATGTTATGCCTGTGTTACTTTTGGATAAGGGTAAGTTAAATTTGGAGATGCTTTGACGTAGTGAGAGGACAGAAAAGTAGATGCTTGTTGTCCTCCAGCTGTAATGGAGTTGGTCAGCGTGAAAAATCTGGGGAAGAACTTCTGCACAAAACTGTGTTGGTGGTTTCGCGCTTTTGGTGCAGCAACGGAGCCTACAGGGGTAGCAGTGGAGGTGGTGTCGGTTGGGTGAAGTATTCTGAAAGGTCTGACAAGGAATGAAAATACCATTGTCCAGAAGCAGAGGTTTTACCAGGTTTGTTGTACGCTTGACTGACAGCTGGGGTGGCTGCTGTACTCAGCCAGCAAGTGACACTTGCCTGCCTCCGAATAGGAGACACCAAAGCAAGTAATCTGTGGTCTGTTACTCTGCTAAAATTGACCAAATAAATCATAAAATAACTAGGTATTAAACCTTAAAAGTTCTTGAAAGTCCCCCGAGCTCTTTAAATGCATATGTTCTTTAGCTGAAAAACTATTGATAATGTTACCCAAGAAATTTTAGCAATAAAACTGGCGATGCTTTAGGAAGTGTTAAACTCGGTCCTGTATGTGTGCATTGAAAAACAGTCATGAAAGTACTTGTCACCCCTTGGCGTGGGGCTGGTAGCGTGAGCCTCATCTCACGGTTCGCGTTGGCTGGGAAATCCTGGTCCGAATACACAGCCGGGGTTGTTCGAGATCGGTCTTCAGAAGCTTTGTAGGCCTCGAATATTGTTAGGAATTAGCCTTGTTCTTGAGCGGTTTCTTTTTGCCTGTTGTTTTTGCGCGTTGCCATCCCTGCCGTTCTGTTCAGGCATCGTTGCTGGCGGAGGTCGTATTGACAAGCCCATCCTGAAGGCCGGCCGTGCCTATCACAAATACAAGGCGAAGAGAAACTGCTGGCCGCGTGTCCGTGGTGTGGCCATGAACGTGAGTCTTTTTCACTTGGAGCTTCCACCTTCCTTTTTTATGGTTTAGAAGGGGTTCGTTTGATACGGGGAGGAGTCAGGCACATATCGGGGAAGGAAGTTTCACAGACTACCCTGTAATTGCACGTTTAATCGGAGTAGGTAGTAGTGCTTGATAGTCCTGCACTCTGTGAAGAATGAAGCAATTAAACTGATGTAAGGGAACAAAAAATTTATTGCCGACAAACATTAATACTCATTTCTGTTGTTAATTACACTGACGACTTGCTTTGTTTTCCCGCAGCCTGTAGAACATCCCTTCGGTGGTGGTAACCATCAGCACATCGGCAAGCCTTCCACCATCAGGAGGGACGCTCCTGCTGGGCGCAAAGTGGGTCTCATCGCTGCCCGTCGTACGGGTCGGCTGCGCGGAACGAAGACTGTGCAGGAAAAGGAGAACTGAAGACCCGGTATGGAGTTTACAGAATAAATTTTTAAAACGGAGCTTGTGTGAAGTTCAAGTTATCTGTCGCTGAAGTGTGGTTAAAATAGGGATCGTGCTCCACAGGGGAAGCTGGGAGTGGAGATGAGGGGTTCCCTCTGCCTTGAAGAGCCTGAATTCTTTGAGCCAGCACATTCAGTCTGTGAGCCAGTACTACAGGCTGCAGTATCGCTCGGCACAGCTGCTCTTGTGCCCAGGTGTGATGGTAACACTGGCCTAGTTACGCGATTGCTTCAGCCTGACAAAGCGTAACGGGCTTTGGGAGACAGGGCAGCAGAACACAGGGAATGCAAAAAAGTTTTTGCTCCTTGGAAAGATTCTTTCCCTTAAGGTACGTGGTAGCTCACACACAGCAATCAAAATCATGCCTGTGATCCTGAAATGCCTGTGCCTGTACCGTGTGTGATACGGCCTTACAGCGCTAGGCATCCCCTGGAACGCGAGCAGGGGTAAAGAAGTTTTAATGGTAATGGTTTTAAGCTAGAAAAGGGTAGGTTTAGGTTGGACATTAGGAAAAAGTTCTCTAATATGAGGGTGGTGGATCACTGGAACAGGCTGCCCAGAGAGGTAGTGAAAATCCCATGCCTGGAGACATTCAAGGTCAGGTTTGATGGGGCTCTGAGCAACCTCGCCTAGATAAGAGATGTTGCTGCTCATTGTAGGGGGTTGGACTAGATGGCCTTTGGAGTCCCTTCCAGCCCAAACCATTCTATGATTCTATGAAGTTACTTTCTCTTGCACCCACAAAAACAACCACCAGCTGGCCACACAAGGCCAGAGAGGGAACAGAGGATTAAAAACCCCATATGCCTTGAAGGAAGAGACAGAGCACATTTGGGAAAATCAAAAAAGCAACTTTTGTTGCCTTTTGTATACCCCCAATGCCATCAAAGTTTGTGAAAGTTCATTGTCTCATCTTTCTGTCACGAGGTCAGCAGCTCTTGCTTATGTGTCCATATTCTCCTGACATGAATCTAAATGTAATACTCTTTCTCCCAAACAATATCAGAAGAAAATCTGTTGCAAGTATTTAATGTTGGCAACAGCCAAGTTACAAAAGATTTCACAACACTTCAAATACATCAGGAGGTGCCTCACGTGAGAGCTGTTCTTTCAGGCTCTTGGCGCAACAAACTTCCAGAACAATTTGCATTAAATGCACCTAAAGGACTCCCAGAAACCACGGTTTCCAACCATGCTTGGATTTGGTGACTCTATGTATTTTTCTAGGGGTGGGGTGGTGGGGGGGGGGGGTGGCGGGGAGAGATCCTTGTGACACTTGCCGCCTGTGTTGCAGATCCCAGGCTCTGGCAGGAGCCCACAGGGTGTGAGTAGGTCACAGCCAACAGCTGGAGTACCAGTGCCTTAAACCTGTAGGGATGGGGTAATGGCACGAACAAATAAGTACCGTCTTGCTGAAGGGAGCTACGAACACATTTAACATGAACACAAAATTATCTTTTAATTCACATGGTAGTATGAGGATTTTGAAGATTCTCCAAACAACTGCTCTTGTTTCAAGTAGCTGTTACAAAAGTACAGTCTCTGGTTATGAAGTTTGCTGCAACTCAGAGGCCTATCTGTGTCTGCAGCCCAGAGGCCTGAATGCGCCCCACACATTCTAACTGCAGCTTTGGGAAGGAAAGCGGGGGTTGTGAAAAACCCTGGAGCGCGTCCCCAGCGTTACGGTGCGAAGCGGGGAGCTGTGCCGGTCAGCTCAGGGCGTCGTCTGTCCGCACGTGAAAGCTTTAAGCCCGGGACTGGGTAACAAAGCGGTCCCTGGCGCAAGGCACGTTTCAGAGCAGTCAGACGGGGCTGCTCGGACAAACTGAGCTGGAGGAGCAGGTGAAGCCGGGGGGGGGGGTGTGTTTGTACGAGATGGTGCTTCAAAAAAATTGTGGGGAGCACGTGTGTGTGTGTACACGGAGCAGAATGTATGATCGCAAGCGTCAGGGTGCAGGAACCCCCCCCACCCTGGTGGAACCGCACCACAGAGTTACGCTGAAGGTGGCACAAAGGCCACCGACACCCACGGGCGTCCTCGGCCTCGATGATGTTGAGCCAAATGGCTGGGTGCAGCACGGAGAGGCGTGGAAGGAGCAGCTTAGGGAAAGAGGGGGTACCTGCAGCCAGGCTGCCAAACGGTCTGATGGGACAAAATATAGAAGAGTGATATCAGAACTTAATTCTTTCAGAGGGGAAATTACTCTAGAGACTTGTAAGTCCAGTAACGTGGAACTTAAATTAAAAAAGCCACGGTGATATTAGAAAGCGACCACGGCACAAAACAAACATTTACCAGGGGCAAAATTCTCCCCTCAGCACTAGCACTATGGGTGCTAAAAAAATCTGTGAAAAGAAATAGGAGGGAAGAGGGAATTAAATAAAGTGAATGACTAAAAAATCTGAGGCTTTAAAGAAACCAACCTAAAATGAAAAAATTCAATAAATGGAAATACGTTTTCCAACCGGAAGGTCCAACTTAAGACACGCTGTAGAACAGAGGGTGAACTCCAGCAGATTACAGGATGAGGGAAATTAAGAGAACAAACAATGTGACAAGGAATGAATTAAAAAAAAAAAAAAAACAACCCACAAAAATAAACCATTGAGTTACTAACAAGCTCACTTCAGCCTGGGAGGCTCTGTGAAAGTGCTGAATGGAAAATGAAAACAGGACTGAAGTCAATGTCAGCCGCTGGCCTCTGCGTGGGCTGAACGGAGCGTCAGCCGCCTGTGGTAGGCAGGAGGTTCAGCTGAACAGGGCAGTGGCTCCTTCTGAATTTGTGCTGTAGAAATCAAGCAATTTTAAACAAGACGGGGTCACTGCAAAGCAGCAGAGCGCCTGCCTTTACCATCTTGGCTGGAACGATCCTCAGTGTAGGCTTACCGCTTTCAAACAACAAAAACCGTGGTGCAAACACGGCAGGATCAAGCGGGACAGCGTTCAGACAACCCATAAATGCAAGAGCATTTTGTCACCGGGATCTGGTGTATTTAACCACGATCTGTGGCTGGTCCTGGGGTTCGCTGGTGGGAGATTTACCGTACAGCGAAGTAAAACGACTGGAAATACCCCCCCCTCACTTCCAGCCTCGGTCGGTATCGCCTCCATCACGCAGATGTCTGCTGCACTCCGGTGCTGCGCAGCTCGGGTACTGCTAAAGCCATGAAGTGCCAATAGAAGAAATGAAAGCTCAAGCATCCCCTTTCTGCCCCCTTCCCCTGTGTGAGGCACCAGCTCCCCCCAGCAGCCAGCAGGGTGGTCCCTCCACCCCCCAGCTCTAACCCCCGTTGAGGAGCTGCTGACCGCAGACAGCAGGAAAGAGAACCGCTGACCTGGTGGTGAAGTGGACGGACTTCTGAGCCCCCAACTCTACTGAAGAAGACTTAATACAAAAACACTTTCAAATGTCAATTAGCAAAATAACGACACACCACATTCAACAGAAAACACACGGCATCCTTGCATGGTCTTGTGCTTCTCCTACCCCCAGAACTCATCGTACGCCTTTATATTGGCTCCTAGTAACTCTTATTTTAAATATGTATCATATTCAGCAACCTCTTGCTCAAACCAGCTGTTGTTATCAGCATGATACACCACACAGTTGATTTGCTTATATAGTTTATATCCAGGATACTTACTTCAGGGATGAGTGTCTCCATTCCCCAACGCTGCACAGAGGACATGAGCTACTATAGTCCAACGTCAAAAACTACAGCCATGCTTATTATTAAAATAATAATTTAAAAAAATCTCCCACAAAGATTAGCATGGCTACAAGGACATCTGAAATCTTGAAATGAAGCAAACTGCTTTAAAGATAGATGTTAAGTCTTCATGCAGGCACTTCAGTGGTTATTTCCAGTATAAGACTTTGTTTGCTAGAAGGAAAAGAAAGAAAAGATACCAGTGAAGCACTAAAAAGTCTTCCTTTAGAAGGGCTTCACATTTCCACCTACCAAAAGACCAAACAGCATTTTCTTTATACTTTCTCAAGGGTGTACTGAGAAAAACAAGTCCTACCTAAGCACTGACATGTGTATTGCGAATTCTTTCATCATAACAAACACCCTCGTTAACATCGTTATCCCTTCCCGGTCTGCTGCTCCTCCGACACCTCAGCAGCCCGACGGCTGTTGCACAGAGCACATGGTTCTAACTGGTGCTGACCCACACAGAGCAGAAGCAACACTCCCTCCAGAGAGGGGCTAAGGCTCAGGTGCCTCCCCAGTGCTTTCCACACCACCACCTCCCGGTCCCACCGGGGCACCCGCAAACTGCCCGCCCTTGGCAAATCAGAAGGGGGGGTGTGTTCCTGGAGGATCCACAGCCTGCTACACACCAGTGCAGGGAGCGGGGCAGGGGGGCATACAAAGAGAGAGGTGAGGAAGCCATGTAAGGTAGAAAAAAAAGTCAGAGCAAATCCATCCAGAGAGTTTTTGTAAAAAGAAGAGAGGGAATAAAACCTCAGCAACAAAATCGCTGACAGTTACGTTGAAGTTACCAGGTAAGCGAGCATCAAAGAGAATTGCTGTGGGCCGTATTTTCAGCTAATGTAACAACCACAGGAGCCCAAATTCTAAAAGGTTGCAGGGAGCGGGGTGATCGATAAATCATTACGTATTTTGCAGTCTCCGTAGAAGTTAAATTAAAAAATGGCTTTTTTTGTCCTGTGGCATTAACAAGTTCTCAGAGAGGAACGTGAGAACAGAACACATTCGTGGGAGTCACTTTCCATTTTTGCTGTCTTCATCAAAAGCTTTCTTCTCCCAGTTTGTAGCAACCCCCCAACTGGTAATGATTTAATGGGATACATCCAAAATGTATTTTGAACTGTTATTTTTGCTGACACGTTGACATCCGGAGAATTCACACGCACATCCACTCAGATGGGTTACATCAACTGAACAGAGCTATGATAAACTCGGGTGTTACCTGCTCCCATGGATGTCTTGTTTGAATTGCCTTTTATTTAATGTTAGTACTACAAATTCCCAGTGATTTGCCATTGTTTTGTATTTGCGTTTACACGGCTTCAAAGCCGGTGCCCAGAGCAAACATAGCGAAGCAGAGGTTTCCATGAGCTCTCTGTTACAGCTGCTTCAAATCCCTCTCACGTGATGGCCCTTGCTCTGGTGGAGCAACGCCACTGGGTCACCACCACGTTAGGGAACACGGGTAACAGCAGCTCTCCAGCAGCCTCCACCGGCTCTTGGCAGCCTGGAACGGGAAAGTGCACCCGTCCCTGGGATAACCGCTCGGCCCCGAGGAGAGGCAAGGGCCGTTTGCAGCAGCCTTTAGCCCTCAGCAGGCACCAAGGCAGAGTGCGCCCCAGGACCGTTCCCATGCAGCCAACTCTCCTCCAGCAACTACAGCGCAATCGAGTCGGTCCTTACGTGCTAGAACGGATCCAAAGGCAACAGTGAACCTGGCTACGTCCCCGAGCTGAGGGCACCCCAGCTTTACTTCCCTGTCTTCATCACAGCAAGGCTCTTCCATCAACAACTTCATTGTATCGTATTTTAACAAATTCAACACAAGAGTCCTCCACTTGCCCATTCTTCAGTTAAGTCCACATTTTATTTATGGTTTGCTGTTGGTACTTCAATCAGATTTATATATACATAATCTAAAACCTACATCAAAATCATGTTGACTGCTCTGAAGACCGAGAGAAGTGACACGATTGAAGTTTTCTTCCACGGCTACATGGTAAGTCTACATTCCCACAGCAGATTTTTGGTTCAGGTTGCAGAAGAGTTCAGAAAGCCAACGCCAGGTGTCTCTCAGGCTCGGAGTGGGAGGGTTGCACAGTTCTCTTTCAGCATTTCAGTCTTACACACAACCACGGTAGCGATCGGAAACATTCCTTTCTAGACAAACACCTGGGTTGATCTGCAGAGCACTGGCCCTTCACATCTTGGCGCCTCTCCCTTTCTAAACCCCCACCTCACCAACAGAGCTAGAAACCCACACACCTCCCTGCGGCTGCGTTACTTGAACAGCATTAGTTGCGCAAGGATCCTATGCTACTTCACCTGGGTAAGGAGGCAGCACGAGAGGCTGAGCAGCAGTGTTGGTGAGCCCACGTGGTGCCACCTGAAAAACGCCGGTTCCTTCACTTCGACGCAAACGTACGTACCTGCCTTTGGAGACACGTTTCAAACGATTTCATGCATCCCTGGCGGAGGCAGGGACTGCCCCGTGCCTGCCCAGGTTTCTGCGCCCGTTTTGGCCTGACCCAGGAGAAACCCTCGTGCTGCTGAAGCCACGTACCGGCCTATCGGCCGGCAGCGGCTCGGCAATGAACGTCAAGAGGTAGAAAAGTATTAACAGAACAAGCTGGCGCAGCCTCTCGCTCGGCCCACTCCCTGTCTTTGTTTGATTTGACTCGGTACAGATCTCCAAGAAGGAAAATACTAGAAAACCCACTTTATATGCTACTTGATCAACTTCCTGCTCAAAAATCAGTTCTTCAGTGCTCGGGGAAGCCGAGCAGAGTTCACACCGGGAGGGCTCCCCCTCAGCTGCTACCAGTGGTGTGTGCGAGCCCAGGGAAAGCACGCTCAGCATTTCCAGTTCCCGAGGGACTTCACATGGCACGACGTCCCTCCCTTCGGTGACCTATTTCCATTTCTGCTATTTCACCTGTTCTTAATCGCGCAGCCGGACAGGCAGATAGAATTTGTGAGTACCATTAAATCTTGGAAGACCTAGTCTTCATGTTTCTAAGCTTTTGGATTTGCTTCCAGAAGACTTTCTAAGGACCTACCAGATATTTAAATACAATCAAGTATATTAAGAAGTGCCCAAGCTTTCAATCAGCCCTCTCTTCCACAGTGGATTCCAGCACGGCCTACCATTTTTTATTCACCTGTAGAAACAAACTGTTCAAGGTCAAAAATGAAGCAAAAAAAAACCAAACCAAAAACACCCAACCCCCAACCCAAACAAACCCCAGTAAGCTACAAGCTATTTGAATTCAACACTCCCATCAGTAGCATGAAGCTTTCATATCCCACGTAAATTCTGGGAAGGTTTAAGAGAAGACAAAGCCCACCTGGCCAAGGCTGTGGCTGCTGCTACTGCAGTGTAAAAGGCTCCGGTTTGGAGAGCCAGGCTGCCTGGCACACACGGCTCTTCTAGAGCAGCGAGCAGCAGGCGTAGGGTAGAAGAGGAGGTAAAAAACATCATGGCAAGTGAAGGGATTTGATCCCAAGAAAATATAAAAATATTAAATAGAAAATGATCCTGGCAATCCAGGGTGAGAAACTCGGTGAGAATCGTAAGATATGACGGGCAGGAATTTAGGAGCGATGGACAAGAACTGAGCAGCATTTTGATAAATAAAGCTACGAAAAAAGGCCAACACCTTTACAAGCTGCATCCACAGAGGCATCATTACAGAGAAGGAATGTAACTGCGCGCTTAATGGCTCAGGTGAAACCACACTCGGAAAGCATTCATCCAGCCCTGGTCACTGGACGAAAGCAGAAACGGCACATCACAACAGTGCCGATGGAAATGCGGATTAGGGGACTGGCTTAAATGGGAAAAGCCAAACATTCACAGATTTTGCTCTGGTAAGGAGTAAAGGGGACAGAACAGCCAATGCATCAGGAAGCTGCAAACTGTGCAGCTGACACTGCGTAGGGCAACATAAACCAAGTTACTGGAATGGCAGCTCTACATTAAGAATAACAATCAACATTATCAGACATTTCAGATCGAGACAGAAGAGAATGATCTTATTTTCCTGCACTAGATGTTTTTCTATGGTTAGATTTTGGATGAATTCATAGAACCTGTTTTCCTTTTTTCTCCTATTTTCAAGGTTAGCTCATTGTTAAAAAACAGAAGACATCTGCGTATTATTTTGACCACTGAAGAACGACACTGTTATTGCAGAATTCTGCTGATGTAATTAAGGCTATATCAAATTCTTCTACGGAAACAGCCTGCGGGTCAGCTTCTTTATCAAAAAGTGGCTTTAAGGAATTCCAAAGCTAAAAAAATACAGAGTTGGGTATTTAAAATCTGATGCAAAGTTAGCCCTTATTCAGGAGAGCGTTGTTCTCCTTCTGAAACCGGTTCTTCTGTGCTTGTTGTGATTTTTCTGCAAATAAGTAAATAAAGCAAGTACGATGGCTGTCTTTTGTGCCACCCGCTGACGTATCTGGTTTGATCCTTGCAACGGATCACCGCCTTCAGCTCTCACGGCGCTGACATCAACGGGACTCACACAAATGCCGCTGAAACCCACGGACCCACCACAGCTCGCACTGGAAAACCAGGTTACAGGATGACAATCTCTGAATTTCAGTGCTGGATTCCACGCCAGCGCGCTTCTGCGGCCAGCCCACCGCAGCAGA
The DNA here is from genome assembly GCF_034619465.1 of Leptosomus discolor. Lineage (NCBI taxonomy): Eukaryota > Metazoa > Chordata > Aves > Leptosomiformes > Leptosomidae > Leptosomus > Leptosomus discolor. The sequence goes on along the minus strand of NC_141391.1, from coordinate 95,536,486 downwards.
CACTACGGGGGCAGGACCGAACACTCGCTCTTGGTTAAGAAAGGACAGAGGAACAGCTACTTGACATTTTAAACCAGTTACTCCGAGGGAAATCGTTATAACTTAGAAACAGAAGCACATCTATAGTACGAACCTTAAGAAGTTACAGTAAAAAGTGACAGTGCTCAGATCGGGGTTAAAGCCCTTCTAGTGCAGCAGAGCTGCCCAGACCGTAACGCAGGGCGAGCCTCAGCCTTAACCTGACGGTCCCCAAAGACCAAGAGAAGGACGGCGTAACGAACACCCTGGGGCGGCACGGAGGGCCGATCTGGTGCTGCTCGTGCGGCGGCGGCTGCTGCTGCTGCACAGCCATCTTCACGGCACCAGCGCAGGCCGATGCCAGCTGCAAGCCAGGAAGAAAACGCTGCCGAGCTTCAGGGAGCCGTTTGCCGCCGTCTTCCGCGTGCGCCCGCTTGCGAGAGGAGCGGCAATCACGCGGAAGGACGTGGCTGGGTCTCCCTCACCTCGCTGTTTACTGCGGTGCCACTGACCGGTACAAGACGGTTCCCACCTCTCCCCCAGAAAGCCTCTCCCGCCTTGCTCTAGACAGAAGGTGGGTTTAGACTTTCATCTCCCAAGACCTCAAGGCTGTGATAAAAGCGGCGTGATGAACACGGTGGGGAGCACGGGAGGTCAGGAGACGGGGAGCCAAAATTACTGTTGTCCCGATTACACTGCGCTGGAGCAGGGCCACAGAAGGGAAACTCCCACGTCTGTCCTAAGAAACGCGAGGTCAGCACCAGCGTCTCGCCCTCCCAAAAATTAAGGTGTGTGTCTTTCACCACAGGTGTGAATTCGCTTTCAACATGGATTTGCAAGTGTGGACTAACAAGCTTTAACTAAGATATTTAAATACTTCACTGGTTACTCCACAAACTTCCTAACGTGCCACTTCTCCCTCTAATTTATACAGTTAGCCTTTAACTTCCATTTGAAGTTGAATTCATCGCGCTGAAACCCTCACTGCAACGCCCAGGAACTGAAACACCTGCCAAAGAAAACGTTGAGCCACTTTGCCCTGACACAGTTTATCAGCCCGTTCATTTCTGGCAAAAGACTCAGAGGTAGACAAAATTTATTGAAACCAAAAATGAAGTAAATTGCTACAGCAGCCAATTTTTGCCCATTTTAGCTTTGGCAGAATGGCTAATCTTGTTCTCTCCTGGAGCTTAGGAAATGTGTAGAAAGTTCTGGAACTGTAAGTGCTTTTTCATGATACATATGCTAGAACACACAAGCTAGGCACAACGAAGAGGCTGAGAAGGCGTAACAGCCATTACCAGAACACAATTTTCTCATGTCGTCTAAAGTAAAGGTTCACTCTGAAAAAAAACCCTGAAAAGTCACTGTAGCATCCCCTTTCTTTCTGGCTCCATCGCAGCAGGATACACTATCTTTAAAAATAAGAGAACTTCAATTTTCAGAGCTGGTAGTTAGCAGAGAAAACAATCTGAAGAATTCCAAGTCAAGTAGTGTCCTTTTCTGCTTCGACTGAACCTGGCGCCATCTCCCTGTTGTCAAGGGGGTAACACGGGCGTAGGTGAACAACTCTGTGTCCAAAATGCAGTTCATTTACTGATACACGAATAGTAGCTGAACTCCCTTTATCTACGGCTGTACTGATTTTTTTTTAACACTAACAGTAGCAAGTGTTAAAAGCTTTTTTCAGCCACCAACCAACCACAATCCAAATGCACAAGAGGGAGAAATGCCGCGCAGTACGGTTACGCATTTCCCCCCCTAGGTCAAACTACACGTTAACCACCGTACAACATCACCTGTGAGTTTCCAGTTTCTAAGTGTCTGATGTCACACCGCCAGGAACGCGAGTAATTGCTTTACTATTTATTGGCTCATTTTATGGAAGACCGGAGGTTCCCTAGTAACTGTGCTGAACCGAAAACAGGACTGAAGCTAGCAATGGGGGAATTAAATCCTTAGGCACTTTGAGGACTACTCTTTTAACGTGTGCCATCAACCATGAGGTACTGTGTATCGCCTGAAAACGACCACTGCCAAAATGCTGCGACAGCCGCGTGCATATGAAACTTTTTGCTTGCACGGTATTTTGTTAAGTTACAATCCAAACCTGTTTTGCCCAGAGTGAGGAGAGCACTGCCCCTTTCGCTGTAGCTATCCGTTTAAAAGCAGCAGCTGCACCAACCACCACAGGCTATCCTTCTTCAGAGTCACAAAATATTCTCAGTTCGCCGCCTGAAGAACAACTGCCACTGCAGTCATTCCCAGCTCCGGGACAGAGGCGTGTACGACCGAAAGGCGTCACAGCCTTAAAGTGTCACAGGTTTGACACGTCTCTACAATCATCGCACTATCGAAAGCCAACACATTTGGCAAGGCTGAATTAGCACGTCGTATATTTTACCTATATATTAAAAAATACATAATAATCGCCTCCAAGATAGCTTGTTCAAGAATTACTGGTCCAAATAAATCTGAACTATTTCAACTTGAGCACTCAGGGTAGAATTTTTGAGTTAAAACCTCCAACGAGCACTCCCGAACAGAAATGGAAACACTTTATCCAAATCCACCAAGTCCAGATAAAACGGTATCACTAAAAAAACTATGAAAAAATCTGAATTAACTGGAGCACTAGGCAAAACGTGGAAGCATAAAAGCGTTCATTGCTACACAGCGCACTCAAAAGTCTTCTGTGTCTCTTCCTTGTTACACTAAATGTGTAAGAATGCACCTGCGACCCAATCTTCCTTTGTCCATTTCAAAACTACAGACCTTTAATTTGATAAGCAGCTTTGTTTCTATCAACTTATTTGTAAAAAACACCATCAAGCTTGTGCTCATTAAATATATATATGTATATATAAAAACATACAAAAAGTACAAGATAAATCACATTAAGAAACTTTTACAGTGTAATTGTCCTGATTATTTTATTCTTAAGGGCCAAATTTTTTGTTGTGCACAGAATCTCAATGTGACTGTTGTTCCAGAATTCAGCATAGTGCCGCCGCACAGAATTCACCTTTCTGTGCAGTCCATTTAAAAAAAAAAAACAACAAAAAAACAACCCCAAAAAACAACACACACCACAGGACAAAACATTCTTCTTAAATCAAATTCTATTTGTGAATTCAGCAAAATAATTTCTATAAAATAAAACAGCAAAATATTTAAATAGTATAGGGTGGGCTGTATCTGTTTTGCAGGGGTATTTGGTTTTTAGACAGGTTCCAAAAAAAAATTACACACATTCAAGTTACCAATTTTCATTTAAATACAGTATTTACTGATGCGTTTCTTGAAGTCTTTAAACAAATGTTTATTCTGGAATAGAGATACCTCAGAATTGTATTTGACTAACCAGTAGTTTCTTTCATAATTAAACCCTGCTTCTAATGTCACGATTTCCTCCTGTATAATGGATAAAGAGCTAAGACAATTCTCGCTTTCAAGTAGAACTGTGAACGAGCAGAAAACCAGCAAGTTAACTTGGTGCAGTGGCACTCACAAGTACTGTGTGATTTTTGTTGACTTTCACTTCACTGGGATGCAGCAGAAGGAAAGTGTTAGAAGTTTATCTAACAAGCTCTACCAAAGAAACAAAACAAGCACACCAAATACAGTCTATTATGCTCCAGGCATCCTGGCATAGCAAATTTTTGCATATTTGTTTTAAATCTTGTAAATTCCTATTACTGAAAACTAAGTGTTCTTTATCCCACCCAGAGACAGAACTGTCAAACATCAGATGTGAGGAACGCATGTGAAACTGAAAACCACTTGTTTGTCACATTTTCCCTCCCCATTTTATAGTCTAGGTGTCAGAAGAGAAAGTTCTGAGCAATACAGTTGTCACACTGGGACAACTGCTGTCATGTTTTTTTTTTCCCCCTCATTGGCTCTACACTAACTTGGTGTGAAGCCATGCTAAATGTTACAGCATTAACTATAGCTTCAAAGTGATTAACCTAATACCAGAATGAAAAAGGCAATGAAAAAAGATCTAGAAACAATGTTACATCACCAATTTTCCACATCAACCAAATAATTAAAAGGTTACCAGCCATTACGTTGCTCATAGTAAAATCGACTCCAGTGGCAAAGAATTAACATGAAACTATTCTTGTGGTTGACATGGAGAGGCTTTTTCATAAAGGAGTTGATCCGACTGCCATGAGGCAGGCAACACTGGTTGCAGAGCGCAGCAGATATATCAAGAAATTATTTTTTTGTTTTTGTAGATCTGTGAGTCTCATCAAGACAAAAAAAAAATGTTTCTTGCTCAAGAATTAACAGTCAAACATTAATATACTATATACACCTTTGCCATTTACACATTAGCATCAGGCCATTTATTACAAAACACTATACACTTTCCACTGCAGGCGGGTTATATATTGACAGCAATTTTCTGCAGATAAGACAGTGAATAGACTCTCCACTCCATGTTGATTAGGAATAGTTTTTCTAGTTTTAAATATTAGCCAGACACAGAGAAAGGTTGGACTGTAAGGCCTGGGTGCACAGTCTTGATGGAGCAAGTTAATTGATTATGTGCATTTCACTAATCTTTTGTCTGAGGCGGGGAAACTTCTTCACTGCCTTCGTAATTTTCTTGTGCTCGTTGGCCAGTTCGCTGAGGGTTGTTCATATGATGTGCTGCCGGGCCTGTATATGGCTGTCCATGCACGTGGTTATTCTGTAACGAAGCACAAACATTTTACAGGGACATTAAACTCGGGGGCTGTTTCCTTTCCCCCTCTACATCCAGACTACCGAAAAGTATCCTCGAGCACACTGAACTTCCCGGGTAGCAGCACCTATTGAACACGCATCACTGTTTCTTCATTCCTCTCGATCACACCTTTCACTTACCTGCTTAAGAGACGCAGAAGGCAAACAAACTTTCAACTTGTAAAGATAAGAGCATCAGTTCAAACAGCAATCTCAGCTTTTGAATAACAAACAGTTACATGCAAAGCAAAAGCAGCAAGAAAGAAAAAAAAAAGGAGACGCAAAGAGGCTGCCTACGTGCTGCGAACATTAAAGTATGTGCACAGTTTATCAACAGGTTCAACCAGCTTGAATTTGCTTCCTATGACAATGGAAAAAGCGTACCTGTATTTGTGCAGTATACTTCAATTTTTAAGAGGGAAAACTTTAATGCTACAGAACCGAATGAAAACTAGACCAGTAGTTTTCTGCAGATGCTCTGCCCCAATTTAGAGAGTCTTACACACACTTGGCAACAAATGAAAACATCTCATCTGTCTACTGTTTCACAGAGTTTACCCAACTGTGGAGACCCCAGGAATACGAGGATAGTGTGTGTTAGTGAGAAACGCCATCTCTTGCAAGGAAGTGAACACGTCACACGGGTAATGGTGAGGTTACGGTATGTGTCTGAACTCAGGACTTCAGAAAGGAGCGGGGAAATCTGCATGACTTACCAACTGCTCTGCTGAGAACACCAAGTAAGGAAAGCAAGATGGAGGGAAAATGGGTTCGGGCAGGAAAGGAAATTCAATTAGCGAATTCGGAATACATAAAATGAATTGGAACAAAAAATGGCAACTAAGGGGGGGGATCTACTGATTTAGTAAATTCAACACAAAACTTGGCTACGCTTTCCTTCAGATCTGGCTTTCCACTGAAAGACAGTAACAAAGCAGCCATTTAACACGAAAACAGATTTAGATTTCAGATATACTTTGGATTTAGAGATCAGTTACACGTAACAAAGCCGTCTGCATTCTTCTGTAAGCCTTCCAATTACCCAAACTGAAATCCAGGCCGTGAGGCTTGATTTTTTATTTAAAAACAAGGAACTCTCAAAATACTATCAACGTCAACAAAAGTGACAGAATCAAACTCAGTATGCACTTGACTCTGACGACATCTGTCCCCCTGCTCTTTCTACAGATGATTAATCCCCGAGATCTCATAACATTAAAATTCTCGCCTGAAACTCTGATGATGAAACTGTTCCTGGCAAAATGGAGGCGCACCTCTATCTTTATTCCTCCAAGTGTGGTATTTGACAACAACATGCTTCTGGCTAAATGCCTATAATTCAACTTAACATAAATGCTAAAAAAAAAAAAAAAAAAAAAGCTAAGCTGAAACTCTGAATAAATGGTTCAACTCTGCGCTTTTACCTGTTGATACTGGGAACCAGGTGAATGGGGATACAGTGGGGCATCTTCAGGTGGAGAAGACTCATGTTCATCCGGGGCATCAGGATCATCTGGTTCCTGAAGTGTGAAAAAACATTTAATTTACTTAGGTAAAACATTACAATTATTCTATCCAGAACCAATCTCCAGACGTGCTTGGAGAAAAATTCCACCCCATCGTGTCACCCATAGTTTGTACTGCACTACACACAAATTCCCACTGTCAACGTATTATTGGCAAAACGGACCCGTTCATAATCTACCTGAAATGGTCAACTTCAATTCTATACTGCTAATTCTTTAAGTGACAGATGTTTACAGGAACAGTAATCGAAGTGGAAGAGTGCACAGGAGTGTGTAACTGAAGCCAACAAAACCAGAAATCTGTATTTACAAAACGTGTTAAAATGTTAATGACCGGAGACTGTTGCTAAGGTTAATTATTGTGTAGAAGCACTTTACTCAAATTTTTCACCAGAAGTCAATTTAATTCTTTACCTCCTCTGGGCAGAGTTCACAAGCTTTCGCAAGAGTCATTCTAGCACTGTGTGATCTCTCTAGGAAGTAGCCATTCGACGTTTCGTTGCTTTGTATCGGTGGAGACCAATTATTATAGGTGTACTGGGGATTGCCAGTGTATGGTCTACGCTCAAGCTCGTCTCCAAGCCATTCTACTGCCCAGGTCCATTTTCTCTTCAAATCTCCATTGCTCTGTAGATGGAAAATTAACAATTCAGAATAATTTTCTCTGTTCTTCTGAACAGAAATATTTTTCCCTTCCTATACATCAGCTACCAAAGAACACACCAACACCACATGTGCTGCCTTTAAAAGACTCCCTGAAATACCCTTTTTTGGACAAAGAAAACTTCAAATTTGAAATGAAGTCTGCAGATCTGCAGCTGCATCACAGAATCATAGGTCCAAGTTTAACCAAATTGCTCTCAATCCCATATATTGACCTTGTGATGTAGGAAGGTTCAAATAAGTTGTACAACTTGGAAGCTTTAGTTTCACCAAGGTGATGAAAACTGAATAATGGTGGTGGTTTTTGGTTGACTGGTTGTTTAGATTTTTATTTTTTTTTTTTTAACACAGAACTGGAAAAAAAACCAGCAAGAAACAGAACAAAAGGTATCACCTGAAGGATCTGGTAGGCTACAGGACAGTTGCTGAAGAGAGCTACCATGCACTTTATACACTGGTAAGCTCTTTTCTGATAATGATTCTTAGAGCGCTGAATGGTATCAAATAGTCCATCCCTGTCATCTGGGATTCCCTTAAGTGCATTGTGAATCCTACAAAAAAAACAAGAACAAACCAAACAAACCCAAAATTTATAAGTGTTAGCATTTTAGTATTTGAATTAAGGTTTCACTTGCAATGCAATTATAAAAGGGATAGCTCGTATTTTGACTTCTGGTTTTAGTAAAGAGGTTCTTTTAAAAATCAGAAAACTTAGCTTTACACATGACATATGTCACTACATATTACCAAATGTGCTAAATTAAAGAAGTCTCTGAATAAGATATATAAAACATGTAAGTGCAATTAATTCTAATCACAGCAATCAACTCTGGCTGGTTAATTTTTATTCCTTACTTTTAAAATCAACTGCATTTACAAAACCGAGCTGCTAACCCAATAGGCCCTTACAGAACTGGAACAGTTACCCCCTCAACAGAATGGTCGCTTACGTTATGGTCATGCTTCACAAAGATACGCTCTTCTAGATGCGGTTCCTCTGAAGAGGAGTGAATGGTACGTATTTGTGTGTGGGGATAAGGGACTTGGGCGTCCCCTGGAGCTAAGCCCCCTTTCTGTGCCTTCTCCTCTTGAACAAGGGGCAGAGGAATTAGTTGCCACCCTGAGACTGTGCAAGAACTGAGAACTGACATACTTTTGGCTTTGACAAAGTCAGAGGAGGGCACAGACCCTACACTGATGCCTCAAAGAGCTACATTCATTGTAGGAAAAGCAATTGCCCTCCTTCCTTATACCCCTGGCAACAGTCAGCAAATAAGACTCCAGGCAGCCAGCAAGCTGGGCTCCATCTGAAAAGCGATGATGAGCTTTTGCTTCAGCTGATTTAATTTAACAGTACTTGTAACACTACTGTCCCAAAGCTGGCACTTGAACTTGTCAAATCAAGACAAATTTACGAGAGCGGGTTTGATGCCAAAGAACAGCAGCAGCCATCCCGCAGTACAAGTGCACACTAAGATCAGATGATGTTTGTTTTATTCTAAGAGTTAGAAGATACTACCATTTACTATGGTCGGTTACGCTATTTGTTGGCTTTTTTTTTTTTTTTTTTGAAAGAGAAGACAAAGATCATTAAAACTCTGTGATTATCACAGCCAAACCAAGAACAGGACAGACACCAGTACGTGAAGCTACTGCCAGAAGTGTCAGCAAGAAATCAGAGGGTGACTGCAGCTGGCCACTTCGTACCTCTTGGCTGACACCTAACACAAATCCAACAGACACTGCTATTCCTGAGACTGCAATCTCGAATACGAAGTGACGTACATCTCCAAGTACAGCGAAAGCCATACTACAACATTCAACCTCCCTCATACCCCATTATTTCAAACACAGACACGATCCCGAACAACCGCTTCCATGATTTCTCACCTGCGTTTCAACCCTAAAACATATTATTTTACCTCACATCTACTAAAGTATGCCCAGTGTTCTGTGGACTTGAACAAATACTTCTGTAAGATGTCTTTATCAGGAAGAAAATATAAACAAACTGCATCATATATGCATTACATATACACACATAGGCAAAACTGAAAAGCCTACGTATAAAGTGCATTCTCATCCCTTACCTAAGCTGTAATTCCTACAAAGAAAATGAAGGAATCCCTCCAACTCAGTTTTTGTGTTTTGGAATGTGGCAAGCCAGACCATCATCTTCTTTTAGAGTACCTTCTAAAGTAAGGCCAGGCAACTGACAAAATCCTAAGAGTGCAGTCTGCTTATACAGGTGAAGTACACGAGGTCGCTCCAATACCCTTACTGCAGATGGCAAATGTGCTCTTACTCAACATATTTTAAATGTCATATGAGACGTGGTTGAAAATTATTTAGTAAATCCAATACTACCTATATTCACTTATGAAACAGGAATGTTTTGAAAAATTGACAGGTAGCGTTTTGATTACATTTATTTTCTGTTACCTCACCTACTACTACTTCTATATAAAACTTCTGAAAAATTGACTATTCTCTAAAATAGTATTTGCAATAATCACATTTTTTAAATCTCAACTTTCAAAAGCCTTATTCTGTAGGCATACAAAAGTCAGGTTTGAAACTGGATAAGTATTTAACATACTGAAGTTAAAATTCTCTTGAAATGGGACCACACAGAGAATATTTGTCTGAAACATGCTTTTCTCCCAAGTTCACGCTTTACGCATGCCTTGGTACCGCTGCTATGACTGATGTGCTTCTGTGTAAGACCAGGCTACCATTGGACTCTCGTAAATGAGATGTTTCTAAGACTCAATCTAAGCACCTTACAGTAAATGCCAACACGTTTAACCTAAATGGCACATTCTCTTGCACGTGAAAAAACTCATGTTTATAGGACTAAATAGCAAATTTCTCAACAGTAAGGAAGGTCAAGATGAAAAATTGTGCATTTATCTCAAAAACTGAGATAAAAGTAGAAAAAAAGAGCTTTGTTCTTGTATTTTGATTTAATACGCATTTAAAACAAACCTCTTGAAAGGATTAGCAACAGAACCACTGGGAAAACATAGTAACATTGAATTATAAAAAGACAGGTAAATACTAACCTGTGAGTTTGCCAAGAGTCCTCAATTAGTAGGATCTGCAGAAGCAGATCCAAATAAGGTCGAAGCTCGTATGTATATGAATATGCGACCTTAAAAAGTAAAAATGCAGAGAATATAAGAATGCATTCCTTGAAGCACGAGGATTACATGGTGCAATACAAGAGCACAATTAATTTCAAGTTTACTGCAATTAAAAGGATATTTCAAGATACAAGGCATAGTTTTTATGGCATTTTTCACTGATACTGCTCCTTTTAGACACTACGTTCAAAGGTTATTGGCAAAGGTTATCTTAAACTGTAAAATACATGGCTAGCAAAATATCATTGAAGTGATTTTTATTATGATTCTTTCAAGTGTCAAACCAAAGGACATATCAAAATATGATGTTTACATGGGAAAAAAAAAGAGCGAATATAAAGATGAGCTAACAGAAGTCAAAAATTTTATTTGGAGTGAAAAAGTGTGACTTATCTTACAGGGATTACAAAAGGAAAAACAAGACAGTTCCAAAGATTCTTTCCCGAGTCTGAAGCCAAGTATGTTCTGCAGACTTGTGAAAAAAGAACCTTACGAACATACTCAAAATAAATACAAGGGACATCTTAGGAAATTATTCTAACTTTCCATACAACCTGAGAAGCTCTTTTATGGATAATGACAGAAAAACTTCATGAAATGCTCCCGCAATACATAAGGAACACCTTAGCCTACTTACCTTCCATCCTTAACATAGCATTCCTAACTCGCAAAAGGTCAACTGCTTTCCTAAACTCCAAAGAACTTCTTGTAGTAGTCCAACATGATGTACAGATCTAAGAGCGTAAATACTCTTAAAGATGCCCTCTTAAAGAAAGTTTATTTATCGAGCATCTGTTCAGTATTTAATACAACATTCCCACACATGAATACAGAATCTCGCATCATACACATTTATATTCCCATTTTGAGCTTAGCTTTTTATTTTCACCTGCCAAAGAAGTTCACTGAGGACAGTGGAAGAGAACTGCGGATTCTCCCAACAGCAGAAACGAAGCAATTTGATGGTTTCTTCAGAGTTGCTGCAATCTTCAATAATTTTCTTCACATAACTAGTTCTCACAAACAAAATGTCTGCTACGTTCTGCTGAAGTGCCATTATAGGTTGAGACAAATTAGGATCACCGTAAGGGTTGGCAAGTGGGGGATTACCTAGAACAAACAGTTATTACAGATGAAAAGGTACTGAAGTACTTTCAGTGTAGACACAAGACAACATAAATTGGTGTAACTCAAACATCAACAAATGGAAAAAATCCCCAACCCCTCCCTAACAGTTGATTTTCTTTGAAAAATACTACGGTAGGAAACAACTAAGTTTTCTGATTGTGACACTTGACACACTGCCTGAGAGCCCTACTCCTCCCTCTCAGATAAGGTGATGCAGCGACAATCAAACCAGAACAGCTGGAGACATGTTCATATGCAATAAGAGAAATTACTGAGTTTCCTCAGTGAAATCCTCTTATCTCCTGAATTTATCTGCTCCATCGCTTGTGTAACACAGCCCAAATCTATCATATTTTAGGACACAGGGTCTACTTCAATAGGCAATGGGAAAGGGTTCAGAAGAATATCTATGTCAGAACAGTCCCGTCTGAATCTCTAGAGTGTAAAGAGAAGTAATATACTCTTGAAAGAATAAAAATCCATATATCTTATTTAGTAAGTTCCATTTTTTGTAAGGAAAGACTGTGGATTTGCTCCTTATGTTTCTGAATTTACCAGTGTTTTGAGTTATTGTTTGAAGATGCCCAGAAGTCCAAGGGAGAACTTTTCTGGATTAATATGCTGAAGCAAAAAATAACTTTACTCTGCAAATAGTAATCATAATTAGTAATCAGAGTAATGGTCATACAAAGCAATTTTTTTTTAGTACACATTATGAATACAGCGAATATACAATTATGTTTCATAGGCAGTGAAGTGTAAGCTTCAAATAATGCACTGAAAACAAAACCAAATCAGAATTGCCAAGTGGTTCTGAAGCTTATCATAGCACAGTAACATTTTCAGTTCGTTAATCTCACTATAGCACATTTTAGCTTATTGACTTTATAGCCTGACACATCAAGCTGTAATGAGTTTGCATTAAACAGCTTCTCTACAAATCCCTAATTAAGTTTTCTAAAATATGCTAAATAGGACATGTACATCTACAGGCTATAAAGTCCACATAGCCCCATATTCTGTCACCATTTCTCAAAAGTAACTGCACTCTATTCAGCTACTGGAGATATTAATGCTTTGTACTGTGGTTGAACAATTTCTAGCCGATTCCTTATCTTCTATAAATTAAAGTGCTGGCTTCTATTTGTTGTCTTGACTGTGAACAAGCACCAAATAATTTCGAAGAGCTACCCACAACAATGGAAGATCTCTTCACTGAGCAGTTCTACTAGCTATTCAGAGCCTGCTGTAGTGTTTTTCCTGCACAGGTTACGTTCCTACTGGTAACCCAAAAGTCATCTATTCTTTTATTCCCTAGTCAGAATCAAAAGATCTTTACGCAACTCTTTACAATGAGCTTAAACTATTCTAAAATCATTCCTATTTTGTAACCAACAAACTACTACTTTACTACTCAGTTGTTTTCCTCTATCTTCAAAGAATAAGCCAAGAAGCGTAAAACAGAGAGTAGACTTCTGTCTTGTGCTTTTTGGTATAGCAAGTCATTTTTGCTTACAACAAAGAGATTTCTGTCTTTAAATCAAAAGTAGTTGCTAAACATAAAAAGGCAAACATTTTTCCAGCTGATCCATTTCACATGTAATAGCTAAATATATCCAAAAGACATTTACTGATAGATTCCAGCAATCTCAGGAAATCTTAAAATTCACTATACCATTGATAGAAGACTGCATCCGTGATGACACATTGCAACAACGGATCAGTTGTGACACAACAGTGTACAGCTTCCCCAGTTCAGCATACTGGTATTTAATTGGAGGACCTGGACCTTCATCCAGAGCCACAAGCATGAAGGTTGCAGGAACATTTAGTTTCAGAAGTTGTGTCTTCTCTGCTACACCTTTACAGGGGGGATGGGGGTGGGGGGAGGAAAAAAAAAAAAAAAGAAAAAAAAAGATGTATCTTTTTTCTGGATCTGACAAGTCTTCTTTTTTTTTTTTTTTTTTTTTGAAGAATTACAACTACTGTTTACATGATTAATAACTTTTCAGTTGCTGGGTTTTATTATTGGTATAATTTATGCTTTCTGAGGAAAAATAATCAAATCAGTAAAGATGCACAAGAAAACTACGTTCAGCTGAAAAATCACATTGAAAGAGGCTTGCAAATGACCACAATTTCTTAACAGTACTCATTAGCATTTAAGTAACTAGCATCTATGTTAATAGCAAAGCCTCAGAGAAGTCTCTTGGACAAAGAATTAATCTTTTTATTGTGAGGCACCAGATAGGATGAACACCCCCCACAGTATATTTTGTTATTTTTTGATCATGTCATAGATACATCATTTACAAATTTAAGATATTTCCAACCATGCCATACTATGCCGTAAGTGTAAATAAGAGTGACAAAATCAATTTAAGAAAAAACAAACTAAGAAAACCTCCAAAACTAAGCAAAAACCCAACCAACCAAAAAATCCAAACATACAGCCAGTTTCTCTGCAAAAACACCTTGCACATGCTACACAAGTACTTACCAGTAAATTCAATATATCCCTTCTCATCTTGTATTCCATTTCTGAATTTGGTTAAAAGTAATGATTTTTCATACATTTCTAAGTTCTTTCTTATTCTGAAATACAACTGGGCCTTACCTACCATCTTTCTGACATGGAGGAATCCAGACAGCACCTTATTAGACTCTTTTATAGTAGCTTTTTGATTACGTTAGTTTTGTAGTCACATCCTTCGCAGAACTGATCTCTCGCTCGCTTTGACGTGAACAATCTATTATTTGATTTCTCAAAATGTCAGAGAAGCTTTTTCACAGAACCTGGGGTGCTCCAGGAATAATGTATTGTGGCTTTTGCTGAATGAACGCCACGTTCACACAAAAGCCTTCACTTAACAGTAGTAAGACAAGAACAACTGCTTAGTATTTCCATGTTTACCATTCCAGGGTAGACTGTGGTAACGATCAGACCCCCAAATAAAACTTAGTTACGCTTTCCCAGCTGGCTTCTGAGTGCTTTCCTACTCAGAGGCTTCAACTGCATTGACTGACTATGAAAAGCTGCTAAAGAAGAAACAATAACTTAGAGCAGAAGAATTGCATCTCTCTCCTCTGTAATGACATTAAGTCCACTCTGGGGGTGATGACGGAGTCTTGCCTCACAGAGGATGCTTTGGTAGACAAAGTACATGAAAGCAACATACGTTAGAGGTGAAATGAAATTGCCTAGACTAGTTTTACAGATAGGAAATTTCATTCCTTTAAAATTGTCCACCCACATGAAAGAGCTTCCAGAACTCTGTGTGTGTGTCAGTTCTAGGTGGAAAACACTGAAATAACTCCATTTGGACCGACACACTTGCTTAACACTTTAGCCACAAAGTAATCTAACAGAAACTCACATTTTTAACTTGCCCGCACAAGCTGATAACCAGCAATGGCTGAGCTGCTCAGAATTGTGGGCATTTTGTAAAATTTCCAAGGGAACTAGATCTCTCAGCTTCATACTACTTTACATAAAAGGATGAAAATATCTTGTACTAGAGTGAGAGGGAAAGACCACCACTGTGGAAGAATATCCTATCTCGTTCAGAACTTGCCGTAGAGAAAGATGCTTTGTCACTTTTCACCACATGTGAAAGAGAAACGGGCCCCAACAGAAGTCTCTAAGAGCAGGGGAAAGGAAGAAGGTAGAGCTCTGTGGCAATTCACTAGATATGAACCTGTGACTATGCTCATCAACCTGAGAGGGATAAAAGCAATCCTTTATTCATCTGACTTGCATTTTATTACTCTTAATTGCTCTTCCTCAGGGCAAATATATAAAGCAGCAATGGACTAATCCACCTGGGGAACAGTTTATCAATCAGTCATCAACTGATTTTCAGCATGCTGGTAACGCTAAGAGAAAGCATGAGTACAGCTGTTCATTTGAACATGAATAGGGCTGATCTCAGTTTAACCGCAAAAAAGATTTTTGTTTGGAATAGTTACTTCAGATATTATTAGTATTATTTTATTGTATTGTTAATTTACAGGCTAGTAACTTTCTATGCAAAGAACCTACTATATAAACCAGAATTTAATACAAGTTTTTGTATACTTCCAAATCTATACTTATTTCAATTTTCATAACGCTGGATACAATTAAGATCCTGAAGAAAAATGAGTGATGCTGGAAGTGCTACAGCCAATATTTCATGTCCAGCACAAAACTGGTAACCATCTCATCCCATAGTATAGCATGTGTATGATGGATTTTAAGTGTAGTACCTGCAAATACAGGTAGTCCTACTAGTCTTGCATTCAAAGATGCTGAAAATAAATATTCATTTATGACTATACTCAACCTCTAATTCAATCTTTCATCAGAAAATTTAGGACTCTAGTCTTTATAAAAAGAATCACCGTCTCAAGCCTGGGAAAACTTTACTTAAACCCTCCTGTACCGCAAAACCACTGGCTTTTCTTGCCTGTTTATCTTGGAGGAACTACAACATCTGATAAATTTGGAATTTTCCAATTCTTGCATTCTTTTACTTCATATGATGTCTATGGTGAAAGCATTCTGGCAAGCAACAATGTCTAAGAACATACACAGACTGAGCTACTTCCTCAGCCTCCCAAAGAGTTTTTAAAGGGAAGACAGATACAGAATCAGTGTTCTGCATTCACAGCTGTGAACTTCAAAGGTGAACTAAAGAAATTAATACTGAAAGGGCACAGTCGGAATATGTAGACAAAGCATGACCATCTGTATTGACATTTCTGTAACGGAGAATCACGCATTTCTCTCTTTTTTGAACTTTTATCTTCCTCAGCTTCTTCAGGCTCAAACCAGTTGACAGCCCCACATGCTTCTTGGGTCTCATGACCTCCCTGCAAATGAACCCTGAACAAAGCATCATGTCTCTTGCCATTTTTCACCCCCGCTACCCTCTCAGAAGGACACAGGCTTATTGCTCCAAGCTTCTCGTATTAACCTTCCAGGGATGGCAGGAAGACTAAAGCCCCAAACTCCAAACTGGAGGAACACAGATGCTCAAGAGCATTTATATGACATTTAATAATAACAGTCTGCCTAAGGCTGAAAAACTGGATTCTCCTGCTGTTACCTGTGCGACTGAATCATTACTAAAACCCAGGTTATTACAGTGTCATCAGTAAAAGTGTAATTTGCTTACCTAGATTGGCATACATCACAAACAGATTGAAATACTGCTGCAAATGGCGCCCATGTTCAGATACTTCCCTTCTTAGAAGATTTAGTACCGCTCTCAGTAAGTGATCACTTAAACTTAAGTTATCGTAAGTCTATTAAAAAAAAAGTTTTAATATTAGTGTTTGAACCTATCAAATCTTTATTTAGTTTATACTTTCTACTATAGCAGAAAAGTGAACGGGTTAAAAGGTATGGGATTCACACAAGCTCCAAAACACTAGTTAGTCTTCTCTAACTCACACAAAGACAGACAGACAGACAGACATACAGGGAATAAGACCACTAAATACCATGTAAATCCAAGAAATTACGCAGTATAGAAGCTTTTAATTGAGCTTTTTCTCCAATAGCAGCTAGGCTTAAATACTCAGAAAAGCACATGCATCCCACTGTGAACTTTCACAGACTAAGACAACGAAATCACCTCTACAGCTGTATCTCAAATGCCTTGTGAAACAAAATACTGTCAAAGCATATGTAGCTTCAACTTAATACAAATTCTTTTGCTTGGATACAGCAGTGAAAACACTGTGAGAAGGTAAGTGGAACAATATAAATGAAAAGTGTCCTACTGTAGACATTGAAACATGACAAAGCAAAGGCTCAAGAAGATTGATCTTTTAAATTTTAGTACAGTCCAAACAAACACATTGTTATGAAAAGTATTACATTAAGATTTTTTTTGTTGGGGTTGGGTTTTTTTTTTGGTTTGTTTGCCAATTCTAGGTGTATAAAATTCGCCAATTCCCTGTCTACTCCTACGGAAAGTTACCATTTTTGACAATTTCAATGCTGCAAGACACAAGGGAAGAAAACTTAGGGAACTCCTTCATGTTTTCATGGGTTTTGTTCGGGTTTTTTTGGTGGTTTTGTTTGTTCATTTGTTTAATTTTTTAATTCTAAATGAAAAACAAGGGTTCACTCCTCTACACATTACTATAAACCACTACTTTTACTTTGCAGATTTCATACTCGCAACTCTACTCAAAGTTCTTACAACTTAGTCTTCAAAAGAGATTTACACAAGGGGAAACTGAACCCCTCCTGACAGCAACTCTCACACAAACTGTTTGCTTACATCACATTGTGTAGTGCAAAATGGACTGTACAGCTTTCCTACACACTGATGCATCTACTCCAGAATTTACTTTACATTAAATGCTTACAATGAAGAAGAGTAAGTTTCAAAACCTTTTCATTAGAAAATTAAATACCTGACTGGAAGGCCCAGGAGAGGCAAAAGGTGAAGGACATGGTCCGTCTTGCAACGAAAAATGTGCAATAAATACTATAAGTTTTGCAAATGCACCCCTCACTTCTGCACTAGGGCATTCCAAAAGATACTCAGAGAAGCGGTTTGAAACATTAAAAAGGACGTTGTGTGCAAACCAAAAGCGTACATTCTTGCTGTGACGAAGAAGGATGCATAATGCATCATACCTGAAATAGAAGAGGACACAACTGAAAGACTATGACCAAATGCAGACTTCAATGAACTTAGGCAGATTCTTTTGCAGAATTTGAAGAAAATACACATTAAAGGCGATCCCCAAACATTTTTGCTCACAAAATGCTTATAATCGATAAACTGTAGTTCCTATAGTGATACTCTGTTACTAGAAATCACAAATTAAAAAGATACTTCAATTAAAAACCTAACATTGACCTGCAGCATTTTACTGCTATCACCCATAAGAACTAAGACAGGATTACAGCCCCTAACTCCCAAACCACTACTCAAAACAGGTCCTAAATTGGCAGACAACATTCCCTCTGTACTGGAACTTGGGGGAGAGACTGAGCAGTGGAGAAGACGTGAGGTGGATTTCATGAGCTATGTATAAGATACGTAACCAAACATGTAGCTCATCAGGGATTTATAACTCTCAGTTTCAGATCTAAAAATAATTTGCCATGCATTACACAGCTACTTATTAGTAGCAGGTAAACTACCGGTCATCATGAATACTCGATTTTTCTCTCTATTTAGTAGTACCCACACTATTTTCTCTCTATTTAGCACTAATCCACACTCCTCTCCCCAACACAGAATAACCCAGCTTAAAGACTTAAACGTTATGGTGCTATGAATACGATCGTACTGTTCGTTATACTACAGATCTGAATTACAGGCCCTGCAGCAATGTACATAAAGCACTCTGCTAACAGAGTCTAAAGACTGTATACATGTTTCAGAAACAGAATACGAATATAAGCTGCAAAAATGGGTTGAAAAGAGATTCATTTAAAACTACTCAAACCTTGAACACAAACCATTCGAAATTAGCCAGAACACATAACCTATTAGTTTCGAGCTAGTGATAGATTCTACTTCTATTTCTTTTATAGGACAGACAAGTGATAAATTTAAGCCCTGTTTGAAAACGAATTTTGAAGCTGTTCAGCTCAGCAGCCTATTTTAAGGCTCAGTTTCTTCCCAGTATTTTTTGTTTGAGTTTTCCCCCCTTCTCATGTACACCTTGACTATGTATTTTGGTGGAGAGGGGAAAATGGGACGGACCACTAACATCTTTTATTGTCATATGTATACAACCGGGATCTTTTAACAGACATCAAACTTCCAAAACTGTAATTGTTGTTAAGACAAGATACCAATCACTAGCAGGGCCACGGACTATTTTCTTTGTATGAAATCCTGTGGTGAAGAGAAATCTAGCAGCAAGCTGAATACTAATCATAGTTATTTCTTCTGCTTCAGGCAACAGATGATCTTGTCCTAAAGAAAAATCAAAATACTCACATGTAGACAATGTAAAAGCAAATTACTTTTGATAATTTAACTGATTCCAGATTACTCTTTTGTCTGACATTGTGTTCCAATTTTAACGAGAAACTTAATCAAAACAGCCTCTTGCTTCTCTAAGGTACCGTTTGAAATTGCAAGCTTTAAGACAGGTACCTGGAGGCTAATGCATGTCTGATTTTTAGAAACGCAGCATCTCACCTTTAAGAAATGTCTTCAGCACCACAAACTTAAGTATTTTAACATGACTTAGTACGTAAGCTGAACAACAGTTGATAGCTCAGTGAAGTATTTTTTGCTAAATATTCTAGCATGTTGTCACTGACGAACAACTCAACAACAGATACTTAACCGCAGAAGTCCAGAAAGACAGAATATTCAAAGCAGAACGCACAGAATTTTCACCAGCTAGACAAATTCTTGACAACACAAATCAAAACTCTTCTTGCAAGAGTTATTGCACTAACGTACTAACCTGGAGGAGGATTTAAGTAGACACTATTACAAGTAAGCAACTTCTTTATGAACTGGAAATATTCTAGGCTGTACTGCATACGATTATGCATGAACTGCACGTTCTGCTTCCGTACACTTCGTTCAATGGCTGATGGCATTTTAATCTGATGGGGTTTAGTGGTGATAGCGAGTTCTGAAATATATTTTATTAGTTCATTGTCTTTGTCTATTGTGTCCATACGTTCATAAAAAAGAATATAAGCATTCCACCATCTTTTCTGCCGTCTGTAGGACATACGCTTCATCATGTGGTCAAATACTTCTC
Organism: Leptosomus discolor; assembly: GCF_034619465.1. Lineage (NCBI taxonomy): Eukaryota > Metazoa > Chordata > Aves > Leptosomiformes > Leptosomidae > Leptosomus > Leptosomus discolor. The sequence goes on along the minus strand of NC_141391.1, from coordinate 95,516,526 downwards.
CCATGTATTCTCCACCAAAACATTGATTTTTCATCTCTTCATCATCATCCATTTTACACTCTGTCACATCTCCATCATCAAATTTGTACCACCGATTCTTCTCACCATCTCCACCATTCCTCTGGATAATATAAGAGTAATAATGTCCACCACTGGCCTGGCCACTGTGTACAAGTACACCAACAAGCCTGTATTTTGTGCTCCCAGAGTGTTCATTTTCAGACTGTTCATTTTGTATTATCTGATTTTCAGGATTTACGTCATCTCCTTCCAATTTAGCTACACCCGCCACTGTGTAAGGCTCCATGTCCAGCTCTCGTGGAAATTCAAAATAATCATTGAATTTGATTGCACATTCCCTTTCCCAGTCATAATCAAATCGTTTCAACTGGATTGCGAGAACTGGAGGCAACTTCTTAATCAATAAGCGTTTCACTGTGTCAACCTAAAAAAAGGACATGAACAGTTATCAGCTCTTAAGCTTTCATTCCTATACTCTCACCAACAACCGAACTCAGCAATTCAAGGATAACTTTTTGTTCCCTGGACAAGAACTGAGGCTGAGCTTAGTACAGCTGTAACATCACAGTTGTATACAAATTTAATCAGACACGGAATAATTACCTTTTTGTTGCATTTTTCACAATGATATGCATTTGCACCTTCCAATAAATCTCCTTTGACGTACTGTTCCAAAGAATCAAGAAGGTTTTGGTGATTTCTTATATCTACATTCAGAGTTGTGAAGGATTCCTCGCATTCGTACCTACAAATGAACAGACAAATGCCAGAGAAAGGCAGAAATGTGTTAAACGTTTATGCTTTACAGGTGCTACACAGCACCTTACTGCAAAAGTTTTATTCAGCATTTGATGTCAACTTCTGGCAAAAGGAGTTAAGCGGTAAAAAACCCCTGAAATCTTTTTTTTATTGCCATCTTCTTACAATTACATTACAGTATCTGCACATTATATTTTTTGATCTGCATTAACTGTATCTACTTTATGAAGATCATAGAAATGACTTGTATGTCTCAAGTTCACTGAAAAGATCGTGGAATCTTTTAGCATGGCTTGTTTTTAAAGCAGCTAAAGAAGCGTGGCAGAGTCTTGGCTAACTTAAGCTAATAGAGAAGCACAGATAGCAAAACAGAGTACTTTTTCCACTGCTGACCTTTATGGTCAGGAATTAAGAGGAATAAACACAAATATTGTATCATACCTAAAGACAACATCTCAAAACAGATTCCAATTAAAAAAAAAAAAAAAAAGCCTTTTTATTTTTCTGTCTGAAAAAACCTGTCTTCATAAAATCACTTCGCATATTTATGACTGGCTTTGACTTACTGTGTTCTGATACAACCTTCAAACAAATTCCTAGCAACCAACCAGCAATGCTTGAGAAACAACCAGTTAAGACATCTTGGAAAAATTTTCTTTCTTTTTTTTTTTTTTTTTTTTTTTAGATTAAAAAAGTGATTAATAAATTTAAAAAGTTGCACCTATTCCAACAGGGTGCAGGGCTTGTTTCTCTGATATGCAATCAAGCATACAAAGGGCTTTATAACAGTGAATAAGTTAGTATTTAGAAACATTTCAACCAAAACAGTAGTAGTCGTCATTCATCTCACAAATTTAGAAAGATCTGCCATAACCCAACCCAATAGTTTGATCTATCACCAGTTTTCTCCTCCTTAAACTACAATCACAGCAACGCTTTTATTAAGAAGTACAATTATGCAAATCCAGTAGAGGTCCAAAAGAACCAGGTAAGACTTCAGGATAGTACATAATACCAGGAACAAATGGTAACTCGCGTTGCTTCACATCCGTATCTTCTATTTAATTACCCATTGCATGTAAAATAAAATCAGTGCTTTCATTTTATCTTGCAATATTTCAACTTACTTCTGGGCACACATTTTAACCCATGAAACTTAAGATGTTCCACTTATAAGTTCTTCTAATTCACACATAAGCTCAACTGAAGTCGAAAGACTAACACAATAACAGCCGTTTCTATCAGTGTTTTTTCCTGTATTTCAATTGACAAGTGAAGGATAACAGGAAATGGTCAGCTTTCACAATAAAGAGAATTTGCAGTGGTAATGTGCAGAGATCTATGTCATATCTTTACCATGATATAAGGATCACCCGTAATCTGAAAGATGTAGTGAACAGTAAGAAGGCCAACTGTTATTGATACAAAATTTTACACAATAATAAAAAAGCCAACTGTTGAAAAAGAACAAGTCCATCATTAGGCCAACTTGAATCTTGCATCCAATTTTAATCGTCCACCTCAAAAGGGACACAGAAGAAAAAGTCCAGAGAAGTACAACTGTACAATGCTTAGTCTTATTCCTTCACCAAGCATTTGTCACTGATTACCATCACCAAGACAGTGGGCTACAGACTTCCAGTCTGATTTGGTATGGGTGCTTTTTTTACACGGCCTATATGAATTTCAGCATTCACATTTTAAGTTAATTAAAAACACAGCAGAAAGCTTAAGAAAAAGATAAAGTTTCTACACCATTCTCCTTAATTACAGCTTACATACTGAGTACAAACAGAGTTTTACTCATTGGAATTAAAGATTTATACTTGGGTCAGCTCTATCCACACACTATGGAAGACAAAAGAGAGCAATAACTGTTGGCCATGTCTCAAAACTGTATACAATCCATTGTTCCCCAAGTTGTTTTCACTTTTAACATGAAAAAGCTGTATCTTTTTCTCCCATGATCAATACACAATGCTTCACATACAATCTGCTAAGTAGAAGCAATAATAATAAAGTATTTCAAGGCACTCGACAACAAATTAACATCAAGGCTGTATAAAAAACAAGGTAGCAAATTCTATTAGCTTTAAAACACCTACACCAAAACCACACAAAAAAACGACTCTTGACTCTTTAGTCACTTTTATAAGGATACAAACACAGGTTGTTTTCCCGTAAGAAAGAAGTATCTTAAATACTTACCGATGTGGGCATCCTTGACAAATCTTCTGATCAGCAAAGGACCCTCCTAAAACTTTACTTAACATTGCTGGATGGCCCAAAGCTTTTAAAGCTTCATCTAAACTGTCCACCAAAGAATTAAAAAATTCTAAAGCATCGTGTTGTTCACGTAGATTTACAGGTTCACCCCAAAGTCTGAAAACAAAAGCATGTTTTTGTCAAATTTTTTTTGTTTTGTTCTCCAACAATTTCTTTTCTAAAAAAATATTATTCAAGCTAATAATCCCTCTTTCTTTCTGAGCAAAATATTTATAGGTTTGTAATATAGTACACTACTTGTTCCTCTGTCCCTGACACACACTTATTGGCAAGTAAAACCAAGCTTTTGTTTATAACATCACACTTCAGTCTCAATATCAAGGTCAAGAACTGCTACAATTCGAAACCATCACCTCACTGTAAACTTTAGTTTAACAGGCTTCTACAGAACAGTGAAAAGGTAGGATAACAGATACAATCCTGCACAAGTTCTGCTAAATTACACTTAACATCACTATAATTTCTTCTACTACAATCGGTTTTGTTGCATTTCAATGGTCAGACATCAACACTAAATTTTCTGTTTACCTAAATTGTTTCCAAAACCCTCTTGGCACATAGTACTGTAGCCTGGAAGCTGCTAAATGACCAAAAATGACTTGGAGATGCCTCAGAACTCCAATATTGTACTCTTTTCTATCTTCTGTTTTACTCAGTGCTGGTTTGTCTTCATATTGATGTGGATAACCAAACACATCATCTCGCGGGTCAACGTTGCTCTGAAAAGCAGAAGAAACTTTGTGCAATTAACTTCGATATGTAGCTGTCTCATAGCTAGCTGTATCCCTTGATTAATTCAACAATCTCAGGGGTTTCCTAATCTCATCTGAAGAAACGAAGTATGCATTAACAGAGTTCTAGTGGCAGAAGTGGTGTACGGTGCTTTCAAGTACAAATCCATGAGGAGGAAATCTGCAAATGCTGCTACTTGGATCTTCTGAACTGCCTCTCTGGCAGTGAACTTGTTCAATTAAGAAATACTATGCTATTGTCCCCAGTGCTAGCAGTGGAAAGCAAAGTGATTAGCAACTAAAATTTGTTATAAACTGTCTGTAAAAAAGAATTCTATTTTGAAGATAAATTCGTTCTACGTAATTAAATTTACCTCATTGTCCTGCTTTTCATCCCCAGACATGTCATCATCTACATCACTGCCTGTGCCTTCAATTGCAAGAATCCCATTCCTGATGGCTGGAATCATGTACAGCTGCTGAATGACAGAATTCATGTAACAAGTGGCACCAGCATTTTTTAGCCCTACAAATCCCTTTGGTGGTCGAGGTCCAACAGGTGGTAGATATTCCCATTCTGTAAGCGCTTCGCAAGCTAAAAGAAAATAGCAGAACGGGACTAAGAAACTATTTTGTTATAAAAACAATTAGACCATCAATGCAGTACAAAGGGCAGTTGCATGAAATTACTATTAGTCTGTATCACACTGCAGTTTAGTAAGTGTTCCATCAGAAAACTTAATTGCTAAAATTAACACAACTTCTGTGAACAACAGTTCTATCTGTAATCTTCACATTATACCATTTTCTTCTCCTGCGTAACTAAAAAGGTGTCCAGACAAAAATTTGGTCTATTTATGTATCAAACAGAAGTCCTCCCTCAACATCAGCAAGTTTCTTAGCTTAAGAATTCAGCTGAATGAATCTAGAATATAGAACCTATTTATAAGCCTTTCAAAAATTTATAATCCTTTTAAAATGACAATATTTCACTTATGCCTCCTTGTCAGGAAGGGAAACAGTTTTAGATAATGCTATCTATATGACTTGTGACAGATTTTCTTCTCCTGGGTCTTCTCCCTCAGACCTCTCACATCTCTTCACAGTACATTTACAATCACAGGCTTCCTACGCTAACCTGTTGTTCTGTGGTTTTCACACAAGTTCTGATATAAAAGAAGCTAAGAGAGCATGCATGTTTACAAGCAAGCTTTACTGGGTATACGAAACACACAGCATGCACAGTTCATACATGTGTTCTCTCTTCTGTCTAACGTACCATGGAAATCAGGTGCTCTGTTGTGCTTATTAAATACTTGAAGTGGAAGGAAATGCCATAAAATTCTTCTAATTGTGAGGTGATAAGAAATACACTACTTCCCGACAGAAAAAGGTGAAGAAAAAAGGATGAGGCAGGGGGAGTAGAACCAGAAAGCTGTCCTTTTCATTTGAGATGTAACCGAACAGGAAGAGATTGAAAAACCTCAAACGACTCACTGATACCACCAACTGGGCAAGTAGCACTGCCACTACGAGAGGTACTGGACAATTCCCATTATGGGATACTACTTCTACTTGCTTAGAGTTTTGCTAAACTCTACAAGTTTAAACATTCTGTTAAATCACAGAATGGTATGGGCTGGAAGGGAACCTTAAAGATCATCTCATTCCAACCCCCCTGCCATGGGCAGGGACACCTTCCACCAGACCAGGTTGCTCCAAGCCCCATCCAGCCTGGCCTTGGACACTGCCAGGGAGGGGGCAGCCACAGCTTCTCTGGGCAGCCTGTGCCAGGGTCTCACCACCCTCAGGGTGAAGAATTTCTTCTCTATTTCCAATCTAAATCTACTCCCTTTCAGTTTAAAATCATTGCTCCTGGTCTTGTCACTACAGGCCCTGGTAAAAAGTCTCTCTCCATCTTTCTTGTAAGTCCCCTTTAAGTATTGAGAGGTTGCAATAAGGTCTTCCCGGAGCGCTCTTCTCCAGTCTGAACAACCCCAACTCTTCCAAACTTTCTTCCCATATAAGCTTGGGTTTGCTTGGTTTGTTTTTTGTTTGGTTTGTTTTGTTTGGGGGGTTTTTGGGGTGGGGTGGTGTTGTTTATTTACCTTTCCTTTCCCTGTTAATGTTACAGCCAAAATGGTTTAGCTATCCCATTTAGGGCTGCAGAAAATATGTTCCTGTTTGTTTGTTTTTAAGAAAGTCTTCCATGCTCTTCATTGACAACAAAATCTGTGTTAAGTATGAGCCTTTTGCCATCCTTGTGAAAATCAGCCCAAGTTTCATTTGACTATCAGCTCTTGAAACACTAACATTTGCAGGTTTTTGGACATACTTCAACTGCTATAATCTTTCTCCAGTAAGAAGGAGAAAGTTCTTTAAGTGCAGAGCTGTGCTGAGACAAGGCCAAAACTGAAAGAACAAATGTTTGAGAAAGGACTATGACAAGCAGAGACTGAGTACAGAAATAAAATGGGAAACAGGACAGTGGACCTATGTCTGTGTGTGGACAATGATGACAAATTAGGTGAGCAACCAAGAAATTAGCACTAAAACTAAGCCGAAGATACCTGATGAGGTTCTGGGATTGGTTAGGCAGAGCCTGAAACAATGAGACAAAAGTAGAAGATACAGACAGAATGAAGTTCCTGGGAGCTGGTATGGACAAAGGAGAGTAGCCGGAGATTGGGGTAGGAAGGGTCAGACTGTGGAAGTGACTGTGGCTGGAACTTGGATGCAACCGTGTAATGCAAGTCAGTACATTTACTGCATAGAGAAGGACAAATAAAGGCTACACTGACAAACTTTTCTAGACTTTGCCAGCCTGATTTTGCGACATTAAAAACAGCCACACACAAACCACCAACCAACTAAACAACTCAGCATCTATTTCACTTGATAACATAAACAAAATCTATACATAACAGACACACTAAAAAGTAGAAAATAGATAATTAAAAATATTACATACTAGTGATTGCTGTACCTATGTAATACATTTCAGTCAAGGTATCGACTATCTGTTTGAGGTTTCGCACACATCCAACTGCTAGTGCAACTAGTAGCTCAAAGCCAGCATTAATAGTAGCTGGTGAACTACAGACTGGTATGGCCTGCTCAGCAGGCAATTCTCCATTTCTCATGTATTGTAGATAAACATTGGAGGCTGGAAAGATGAAATCATCTATCAGCTCCTGGAAAAAAAAAACAAAACACAAACCCCAAAAAATCATCACCTGTTACCATAGAAATGCACACCATTTTATAACAGAATAGGAGTTATTACATAAATTAACATCTTGAGAAACAGAGGAGTACTTAAAAAAACCCAAGAGTTAAAACTGAGACCAACACCACAATGAGCTTTTAAATTTAGAACCGAGTAACTCCATCCTAAAGTGGTTCCCTGCAAACCCACCCCCCACTGAAAATTAAAAATAAATCTGTATTATCCTTGATCAGTAAAAATTTTCTTTTGCTAAACCAGTATTATCTACAAAGCTCTGTAGCAATTACTGCGGAAAAAACCAACACTCCTGCTGTATAGTATCAGAGGTGCAAAGAAGGCATGTCTTTAATCAGAGATGCTCCGATGTCATGGATTTGTTCAAACCTGCCATAAACATTAACAGCACTAACTAAGGACGTGTGGAGAAAAGACAACACAGGGGTAATGAAGGAAAGCAGTCCTGTACAGGACTACCCTGTATCTAGCTCACTACCCTTGTGTGATATTTGCAGTCTTGGAATAAAAGCTCGCAAGGTCACAGCAACTCCTTACACAGTAGTTCCAAAGAATGAGAACGTTAGTACTCTTATGAATGAAAAGTGTAATTTAAAAAAAAAAAAAATAAGGAAAATGTTACATTCCAATTAGAAGCCCTCATCAAAAAGTTAAATTGGGACGTTTTATGGTTACAGACCACAAGATGTGAAGCTTTTTACCTATTTATAGTAAAACAAACAAATAAAAAACCAACAAACTCCATAGGCCAAAAAATCTGAACTTACTTTAATGAGATTAGCACCTCCTTTTTCACAACCAATATGGTATTTCTTCTCAGGCGTCTGGAATGCTAACAATTCTTTTGTTACTCCAAGGTGACCCTCTAAGATAGTTTCTTCAACACCCGTTTCCCCTGTTCTTTTTACTTCATCCTGCCATTGAAGAGACAGTTAGGATACTCTAAACAATGTACATTTACCAAGCTTAAAAACTGTACTTGACAACAAAGCAGCAAAAAGCTGATTATCAGGAATAAATTGATCCTAAAACTTACCCTAATCCTCTTAAGCCAGTCAATTTCATTATTGAGAAGAACTTCAGCATTGGGTACATTAATAGTACTGTTGTAAGCATAGTTAAGAAGATGTCTTAAGAGAGTGAAGTAGTCTCCAGAATGCTTAGCTCGCTCTCTTGCAGTACTCTAAAACCAGAAACAAATGTTTCAATATATATTTCAAGATATACAATTCATACACACTTCTACTTACAGTGCAACACTAACATATTTTCCCTAAAACTGCCAGTAAATATGAAAGAAAAGAAGTATAGGAGCATTTTCAACTTTTTAGAAGTTTACAATTGTATTTAGCTGTTAATTAATGACTTCTGGACTATTTTAGTAGCGATTTCTATACCTGAATAGGAAACAAACAGTGAAGTGATCAAATGTTCAAGAAAGCCATCAGCATGCAGAATTGAAAAGCCCTGGCAGGCCCACTAAAAGAAAGCAGTAACTGTAGGTATCGATCTAATATGCTAATGATTTTTACTTGAAGGTTGGCATTCACTGAAGATCAAATCCATATATTAAAGCTTATTGTTCATGTTCTTATCAGAAAATGCAAAAAAGTCCCCTCTCATCTAACTCAAATGGAGTGCTGCTTGCCTACAGGCCAAAAGGAATCCACATTTCAGTGACTGTTGTTAATAGCAATTTGCTTTTTCTTGCAGATATTTTGTCTTATTACTTTTCACAGAAATTCACATTGTACTGAAGCCTTTAGCTCCAAAAACTTACCCCTAGAACAGTAAACAGCAGGGTAATGAAGAAAAGGAGAGGTCTCTGTCCCATGCAACACCTGGTAGCCATTAAAAAGAACTGCTCCTGTGCCATCTGACGAACGGTTCTGGAAATCATTTAAGAGAAACATTAAATTTGATCTCCCTAACCAAAGAGGACATTTAAAAACTCAAACCAAAACAATTAAATTTGTGCTTATCTGCATAATGCCATTTTCTAAAACTGCACACAATGTCAGAAATGGGAATACCTTAATTACTCACTACTTATCATATTATTTCTCCTTGCAGTGACATTTTAGACACATGAATTATTATTACAAAACCTGTTCCACAAATCAAATATTTAAAGGGAAAAGGAAAAGAAACTTACGAGCACCTAACAACTAAACTTTCCCAACTGCCAGAAAATACTGCGTAACACAACAAGCTATTTGCAACCCTAAATATATTTTTCTGTTTTTTCTAATCAAGTACCAGTTGTGCCTGAAAGACAAACTAGAACTATCCCAGTAAAACTGCTCTTACATATCACTACAGCAGTTCACTGAGCATCTATGAAGTGATCAAAATTTATCATTAATAAGAAATGAGAAGACGACCCCCTGAAAATTCAAGTGGCTAGAATTAAAGGCAAATTTCCATTTAAGAACTTAATGTAACCACTGGAATAATGTGGGAATAGATAAGCTTAAGGGAAAAATAAATTTAAGGCAAACTCTATTCTTTCAAGTTATAAGATTAATCGTCTGAGCACTGTATTTTGTAAAAAACTGCTTGTTAGAAACGGCTCTGCTTGGGTGGGAAGAGAATACTTTCATAAAGCACAGCATTCATTTATATCTCAACGTATACGAAACTGAATTTTAAAGTGTCTTTTTGGTGCGGCTGTCATTGTTTTCTGCCCACGAGGTCACTGTGGAAAGCACACAAAAGAACCCTATTCCCTTCAGAGTTCCTTCATGTGTGGTTAACTGTGCTTCAAAGACATGCAAGAATGACCATGAGGTCAAAGACGCACCTAGCTGGGCACCCCGTCTCTGGCATACACCTAGGAAAGTACACAAGAAGAGGGAAGCATGCAGTGACGCTTCCCCAGAATGTTCTCAGCTTCTACCAATTTGTGGTTCAGGAAGACTACAAAAAGCAGTATTTCATAGCTCTCCCCGGACAAATTCATGAAAGAACCCCTCAAAGTATTTCCAAACTGAAGGTTTACACTGCTTAAAAGTTACGGTCAAGAAGTTCTTATACAAAGAAACACTGTTCTCTCTCTACTCTCCCTTGGCTACTTCTGATTTTAAAGGTCTCTGTGGTATTCTCCTCCCACCATTTATCTCTCCTCCAATACGAAGTGCCCCAAGCTATTCAGCTGTTCCTCAGATGGAAGTCATTTCAGAGCTTTGATCTCCCTTGTCACCCTTCTCTGATCTTTGCAAGTTCTACTACATTGCTTTGAGCTGCAGAAGATCATGGAGTGGAGGGGGTCTGTTTTGGTCTTAATAATAATAATTAGCATTTTATGGGATCCGATTGCTGAGCTGACGTTTTTATAAAACTTCTCACAGGAATTTCTTTTACGATGCAACCCTTCAACTGCTTGGGACACATCACATAGGCATTCCCCAGGTTCATGCACTGAAAGGCAGAATGAAATAAATAACGGTGGTACTTTCCTACAAGGAAAAATGTGACCAAGGAAACACACACTTCGTAGTGTTTTGTCTCTAAGGAGTGTGCAGTATTTGAATACGAGTATTTTATTTTCACGAGGCTATACCAGTCTAAGAGCTCTTCAGGAACCATGGGAGGGACACAAGCTGCCTAAACGCAGGCATCTAGTGCCATGCTGTGTCAACAGCACAGCGCTGGCAGATAGGACACGAGTTGCACGGTGAACTCGCACTCACTCAGTGAGACAGCTGAAGGCCAAGTGCCTCCATTAAAGCAGGCAACCTGAACAGCCCCTCCTATCGATAGCTCCAGGGTACAGATCTATGTCTAGGTAACAGAAGTCAGCCTCTTCAATGGGTACAAGTGCCACTGCTTTGCATGGGGAATTTTTATTTGTAAGAGCCACATATGTGTGACCACCAAAGGCTTCACAGCCATCAGCAGAGAACTTCTGGGTGCCAGGATCATTTAGGACTGACTGTTCAGCTATCTACTGTTGACTAAGCCAGTCTTTTATTCAGGGGTCACCACTATAAAACCAATTACCTTGAAGAGTAAGAATTGCTCTAGTATTTAGTATTAAACATTCTGTACCCTGTTTCTCAATTTATAGGTAGAATGATTATGCTATGAGGAAACAGTAGAAGTTCCACACAATCAACCTCTGAAAGAAACAAACAAAGCTCACCAATCCATCTGATTTTTTCCAGAAAGATCATATTGGTGAGATCTGAACTTGATCATCTTCCTTGTTTTTTATGGCGCACCAAAAACATTTTCTCACACGTATATTTTTGCTCACATTGTTCTCTGATTGAGGATAGATTAGAGAACAATAGTTGAAAATGGAAGGATATTCAAAATTCTGTCTGGTACTGGTTAAACTTTCTCTGCACTGCAAGCACTGACTTGTTTCCACGTTAATTCAGAACAGGAACTTTTTTTTAGCTTAGTTCAACTTCACTTGTCTTCATTTTCAAAGCAGTCTTCCATTTCTACTCATGTTTATGCTATTCTAACTACGATGTAATAATGAACAGTTACACTCTAAGTGAGATTATCATACATATCAGAAGTTTTAAAAGCATGTGAGAGAAAAGAGCTCAATGGTTAGCTTCTTGTACTGACAGTACCTGGCAGAGAAATAAAGCAGAGATAAGAAACTGAGCAGCAGTCCACTTGGGTAAGATAAGCCCTTAAAAATTTTATCCCCTCTGACAAAAAAACCCAAACAAAACCCATCCATTAATACTAACCTTATTTTTAAAAGGGCAAAAAGCTAACATATCCGGGGAATTAAACCACTGCTGTTCAGACTTAGGCTGACATGCCTACAAAACACGTGGAAAGAGAAGCCCCAGCTTGGGGACACATCTAATTTCTTCCATTATTTTAGGAAGAAAAGTACAACAGTCAACTATTCGCTAGGCGTAACAGTATGAAATAACTGGGATTCAAATCAGTCAAGGCAGCTCAAATCAGCAAGAAGAGTAACCATTGGAAGAGACTGGCAAAACCATGACAGATATTCCCATCTGTAAATCAAGACTGTAGGTTTTGCTAAAAAGACATTCTACCTCCACCACAAACTGTGTTAGATGGAACCTGCACAATGAAATTCAGAGACTAAACTGTTTGAGACTTATAGGTTTAGAAGTTCCTTAAGGAAATAGGACCACAACAGAAAAATCCTCACAAAGAGCATCTGCAGTTTTCAAAGCCTGGAAAAGTGGTAACAAGTGTTGATACCAAACACTAACTGAAACATAAACAAATGCTGGTGAGCACTTGAGAGATGTCACTTAAATTCCAAATACAAACCCAGAAAGTCAGATAAATACAGCGGAATCTATTGTAAAAAATTATCACACATTACTTATATTTTTACTATTAAGATCATGTAAAAAAGCCACAAATCTGATAAATCTCCGGACCCACATCAAAAAACTCAAAGGATGGGGCCGCCCTGACACTTACCCATGCTATTCAGCTGTACTGGTACTCCAAAGTTGACATGTGGCCAACATACACTTACTGTCAAAATAGTAACTTGATACCAACTGTTGACAGTTTTAAAAATAAAATTTAGTGATTTCTTACTCATCAGCCTTGAAGTTACCCAAAATAGTGAAAGACAGCTTGTTTCATTTAATGTGTAAAATTACAACATACATTTGTCAGCAAGTTTTGTTAAACTTCTCTAACTTAAGTGATAATAACAAAATTCAGTGAAGCTGAAAATTCAACATCCTATATACCACAGGTTATGAAACTAATAAAGCTTGTGGGATTCTGACAGCAACACTCCACAGTTTCACTAATGTGTGCAAATAGTTCACTGTAAAGAGATACTCAAACATTGATCCTTTTGTTATGGTGAATATTCCTGAACATAGGACTTTTCAACCTGTTTTATCTAGAAAAGCAGAAAACCCAAAACATGATGCTGAAATTCATTCCATTCATCTGAGAGCACCACAACCTTGACTCCACGTAAAATGTACTGAAAGGCTTTGACAACATCACTGATTTCTGATCTCCATAATTTCTCAAAGACAAGTTAAAATATTCATGCAACAACAGCGGAGATAAATTACAAAACTGGAATTAAATCTTTAGTAACAAAGCACTGGTTAACTAAGCTTACCAACATACAAAAACTTTCCACCTGGATGGCTTCTAAAACCACACTCCCCCCCTGCTGATACTTCACATCACAATTTCAGACGGCCTAAAAGTCACAAGACACGCATCACACAGATGCTGTATTGTCCAGGTGCTGTCTAAGGAGATCTGCAGGAATAGCTTGGAGACAACAAGAGATCCCTGAACGCTACGGCAGGACTGCAGGGCAACTGAACCGTATCGCTCTTGGCAGCTCCTGCTGGTTCTCCGCGTCCATCCGCTCCCTAACAGTCCTAAGGGTTCCTTCCTCCAAGAGGCTGCTACTGCACCAGGTGACAGCTCTATGTAAAACAGGTGAGTCATGTGAGGAGTCACAAGTGTACCACTCCAATGCAAGAAAACCAGAGGATTAAATCTTAACTTCCCCCTCTCCTCAAACTGCTGGTACTCTATCTTGTCTTCACTTACCAGAAAAAGGTACAGAAGAACTTCCCTATACTAAGTCACTTAAATATTCTAACGTAGCGAGTATTCACATAATTTCTGAAAAACATAAAGTACCTATTGTATTATTCTAAATAAGTTGTTCTAAAGCCATCAGTAGCATATTATCAGGCATCCACCTGGCTTGACAAGATCCTCTTTGGGAGTACAAAGAAGATGGGACCGATATAGCTACCACTTTAGGACAGATATCTGAATTACAGATTTATATTGCTAAACAATAAATTAAGACAACTGCAGGAAAAAAAAAAAAATCACTTTAGTCATTGCTGTGTTTAGACTTAATATAATATATAGTTTTGAACTGTAAAATCATGTATGTGATTAAAAAAAAACAAACCACCAACAAAACTTACTTGCTGTGACAGTGCAATAGCAAATCAATGATAAATGTCTGCCATGCCTTTTCTTTACTGAGTGCATCCAGTGCCGTTGGAATCAAAGCAAAACACAGGGTCATCACCTCCAATGCTTCACAGCAAACTTGTTCATCTTCCATGTCTGGTTCATTTCCTGCATTTGTCTGTGAAAGTAAACAACAGAGCACAAAGTGGGTATAGAAGAAAATCCCAAGAAACTCGACTGGCTCCAAGGTATTTACACTAAATGCAAACACAAACCACAAATTTCTATACTAAGTGATTATCAGTGCCAAGTATTTTATGCACTCCACTCAGACGCGATTCAAAGCACTATGCAGGATGACCTGAACTTCCAGTACTGTGCTTCTCAAAGGAGGATTCCAAGCAGGAACTTAAGGAGCCAAAAGTTAAATAGGAAGCTTGTAGGCAAAAGCTCTATCAGTTAGTCCTGTTGGGGTTTTTTTGTTGGTTTGTATTTGAGTTCTGTTTGCTTGGATTTTTTACTTTTAAATAAGATGGTTTTCTCTGCTACTCAGACCCTGCAGTTTAAAGCTTCGGAAACAGTTACTACTTAACCATATGTCCTGGTTTCGTCTGGGATGGAGTTAATCTTCTTCCTAGTAGCTCCTACAGTGATGTGTTTCGGATTTAGTGTGAGAATAATACAACTAAAACATCAGCGTGTTGTTGCTGAGCAGTGCTTATTCTAAGTCAAGGATTTTTCAGGTTCCCGGGCTCTGCCAGCGAGCAGGAGCGCAGGAAGCTGGGAGGGAGCACGGCCAGGACAGCTGACCCAAACTGGCCAAAGGGATATTCCGTATCGTAGGACGTCGTGCTCAGTGTATAAACTGGGGGGAGTTGGCCAGGAGGGGCGGATCGCTGCTCAGGCATCAGTCAGCGAGTGGTGAACAACTGCATTGTGCATCACTTGTCTTGGGTTTTATTTCTCCCTCTTTTTGTTATATTCCTTTTCATTACAAGTATATGACTATATTTTACTATAATTATTATTATTATATTTTATTTCATTTTAGTTATTACACTGTTCTTATCTCAACCCATGAGCTTTACCTTTTTTCCCAACTCTCCTCCCCATCCCACTGGGAGCAGGGAGGAGCGAGCAAGTGGCTGCATGGTGCTCAGTTGCTGGCTGGCATTAAACCACAAGGCTACAGTGCTGTACAATTCATCAAGAAGTCCAGTTTTACAAAGCTTTGATACTCATAATTTATTTGACCACAAGCTTCTCAATACTGCTAGAATTCAGTCAGCACATCATTATTTTTCAGAAACATCAAACAGCTGAATGAAATTTCCAACACAGTTGCTGAGGTGATTTTTGAAACAGGAAAGGATAATATTTCTAACTGATACAAGGTTACTCTTTCAACTAAACACCTGAATCAATGAGTTGATTTTGGTACATTTTTCCAAAATAAATGAGAATAAAAGCAAGCCGTCTCCTCCATCTAAGCCAAAATTAATTAGCTTGAAGAAGTTCTGTAGAAATTGAATGTGAGTAGGTTTCAAATTTTAATTAATCAGTAATCACGGCTGCAGGTTAGCAACATTAACTACAGGCATAAAATAAGTATTTTTTTTAATATATGGAAAGGTATCAACATCAAATAGGCAGAAAGAAGGGATCACAATACTGAAGAGATGGCTAATTGTAAACAGCAGTAGAAGGGGACAAAGTATGTCTCAGTCTGGCAACAGACACTATTTTGTCTTTGCACAACAGTCAAATATCACAGACAGTCACTTCTACTGCAGCAGGAGGATGTGGTAATTCTGACACATCTCAAGACACGAAAGTAAAACCAGGATGCTTTCCACAAGTTCAGGACTGCACCTGCTCTGCACTGAAGCCCTGTTACTCTGCATGGGTGCAGGGATCTAGTAGAAAGGCAAAGGGCATTTTACATTCAACAAAGTACTTCCCTATACTCAGGCACCAAGAGCTGATGGGTCTGTACAAGCAGCATACTGGCAGTATTTCAGGTGGGTATGGGCCTTCTCTGAGCTAATAAGGAAAAGGTGGTTTTGACTCGACTGAAAGTTGCACACAGCCTTCAATCACTGAGAGGACTCCCATACCAGAATTTTTTGATGCAGGAGGCAGAAGAGACTCCATAGAAGTTATGCTATCAAAATAATTTATCGTGACTTTAACTGAACTCACCAGTTAAGTTCAGAATCTTTTTAAAGTGCTCACAACATTCTTTCAGAAGTCATACTCAATGGGACTACTTTGAAGTGCCTCTTGAAAACACATCTGCCACAGTTGCCTTTGACGTTTTTAGGAATCCTGACACGTCATTCCCGATTCCAGAAAAATCAGTCTGCTTTTGTTCTTAAACTAACATTTAATGATAAATGCCTACCCCACAGACTTGGCAAAATGTCCCTATGACCTATGAGCTAGAAGTCTAAGGTTTAGTGGTCAACTTAGAAAATTGAAAGCATTTTTCTTAAAATACTTTTTTGCTCTAAGCCAGTGTTTGCCAGTCACTGGTATATTCAGCCTTTATAAAAATATGTAATTACTTCCTCTCACCTACAACTAAACACAATTCTCTTAAATTCAGAATGTCTTTTCTTGCATCATATTGCTCTATTTCTGCAACACTTTCCTCTCCTTTAATGTTATTTTAACAAACTGTACTTTATTCCTTATTACTTCTGCAATTTCTTCCTCTCTTATTTTCCAAATTTTCTCTTCAGTTTTTACTTCCCTTTTACCTAGCATAAACCAAATGGAGCCACCATTTATCACAAATGTCCATGTAAGTGTCAGTAAGAACAAAATAAACACAAAACCCCACAATATATGATATATATTCATATGACATATACACATGACTGATAATGCATAGCTTAAATTTCAGCTATTTTAAAACGTCAATTGTTTGAAACTATTCTTACAGAACTTGATTGTAAAATTTTCACCCATAAAAACGTCAGAAAAGAACTTTCAAGTATACTCTCCTTTAAGTGTATTTTCTCTAGTGTATCACTGCTCTTAAAACATATAATGTATAGATATAAGAGCACATCCTCATATGCCTGGACTGTCATGTTAACTAAATCACATTTTATATGCAAGTTTATCACATCAACAAACAAAGAAAAAACTCCAACTGATTTCATGAAGTCATTCTCACAGCAATAGAAGCAGAACCCACTACACCACTACGCAAGGTAAATGGAAAGGTGTTGCATCTTTCTGAAGCAAATATTCTTCCGTGAATTGATAATTTAAGCACAACAGCTAATAAACCAAGAATAAAACCTCCCTATGTGCTCCTTTCCCTTTTACTCTCAGACGAAGAGAAGATGTTTAGAGAACAAAAAAGTATTTTTTTAAAATCACTGTCAAAATACAGACTACTACTTCCTATAACTGCAAGCAACATTTGTTGAACACAACATGTGTGATAACATACTAATATAGAACCACTGACTCCAAACTATTTGCTTAAACCACACGTGAAACCATGAAGATGTTTTATGTATCTACACAATAAAATGAAAAAAGCCATACAGGATTACCAATTATTTTGGTTTAGCAGTCCTTCAGCGCTAATTTTAGATCAACTGGCTCTTGTTTCTCATTCTAGACTGCACTTATGCTTTAAATCAACTTCTGTAGAACAGACCTTTTAAGTCTGAAGACTAGAAAAATTATCATTGCAAGAAATACTTACTCCTTATTTAGATACGGAAACTAACTGGGCTGAAAACATGTTACAGCAACTTACAGAACTGGTGCGTTTCTGAATTGACACCAGATTCAAGTTACAATCAAAGAGTTACAGAGAAAAGGAATTTGGAATGGAAAATTAAACTGTGATATGACAACTGACATATACTAGACTCTGAAATATATTACCAAGATACCCACTTAAAAACTCATCACAATCTAAATCTAACCTGGCTGACACTGTCTATTTTGTAAACAAAGGAACAGTTATACAGAAAAGAAGTTGCTTAGAAAATCTTACCTTTTCATAGATTTTACTAATCTCCTCATTCGAGCTGAAAACCAGCTGAACTGACCCACAACCTGATGCCCAAACAATTTTTTGTACTGCCCTAATAACACAGATGTCAGGGATGTATTTTGAAGCCTGAAAACGAGAGAAATAAATCAAAACAACATTAAAATGCAGTTGCAAATGACATGACAATAGATTTTAAACGATCACAAATGTATTTTATAGAAAGTTAAAGTTAAAATTTTAAAACTTAACAAAGAATTGTTCCTTAAATAGAAAAAAACAGACGATGTATCTTGAACTGCATTTGTACTTCACTTACGTAACGTTTCATTTTTTACTAGAAAGCAGTACGTATGTCAGATGTATTAGAGAATATTAAACCGTAATGCTACAACTAGCAGCAATTAGAAGAAAGTGAGCATTTTTGAGAAGTAACCAGCAACTCTGATTCTGAGTAAGATTTAGCAGAAACTATCTACTTCAATGCTAAAACATTATTGATTTGGGGGAAAAAATCCCAACAAACCACCAAGGATGCATGTGGAAGACACCCAGCCTCTTAGGTAACGTAACAAGTTGAAGTTATTTTAGGGTTTATCCCCACCATGGTACTTACAGGGCTTGCTGACAGCTAGCTAAACTAACACTTAACAGGTATGTGATTGGCATACAAAGGGATTCTTCTATACTCAAGCTAAATAGGGTTTAAAATGATTAACAACACAGATCATTTATCTCATGAACACAGAATCACTCCAGTATTTTGGGCATGGTCTGAGTTAACATCCAATAGTTTCTACTGATACACATACATTACAAAACATACCACAACTGCCATTAGCGTCAACTTTCAAGAAAACCCCAAATCTATCTGAGTCTGTAGATTCAAAGTAGAGCTGTCCAAAAAAGGCAACCTTTAAAAGCAGATGCTAGACAGTTCTTAAAAATTTCGAGTTCCATTTTTCTAATGCTCAGACTTAATCAAAAAAGGCGACTAACTGATAAGCTAGCTACAGCAGGAAACCTGAACAATGTGCATTCTTGCTATTAATATGGACATTAACAGTAGTTACAAGAAAAATAACAGGTATTTCATCTTTGTCACAAGCAAAGCAACCTTACAGTAACAGCATCACAAGAAAAATTTGTCACACAGAGAAAGAACATATTTTTTTAATCTCATTGTAGTTTCAAAATCCTGAGGTACCAAATTTTTTTAAAAAGGTGGAAGATTTCTTTCCATGCTGTACTCTTCTGTCTGGCCTGTGGAAACCATGTTAGATTTATTTTTTAAAAATGGTGAGGTCAGTTGAAAAGAGCCTTTGACCATCAAAACATTAAAAGGAAAAAAAAAAATCTTTCAAAGGCAAACTACAATACATATGAAATTTAGCAGTTTTCATAATTTCAGAAAATTGTAAAAAAGTTATTTATTAGAAGTCCTCCAAAAAGGACAAAGGTACAATTAAAAAACCTTTCTCCATAACTCACTTCAGAAGACATTTCTTCTGGGGAAGGAATTTAATTAAATCAGAGTTCAACTGGCTGGTTTTACACAATCACCTACGGATGCAATACCACCACTAACGGAAGGCAGATGGTTCAGTCTTGCAGTCTAGTACATTGTGCTTTCTTTAGATACTGCTCTTTGTTCAAAAGAAATAGTGTTCTCTTCCACGTTAAGGTGATAATACAAGACTACTTTTATTTAGATAGCTCAGAAAGGTTTGGGGGATATTCTATACAATATAGAGAAACAATATTCACTGCTTCCACACTGGAAACTGAGGGATCCCAGTTCACCATGGAAGAGGAAGTTGCAGTAGTTCCGGTTTGAACTTCTGCTGAATTCAGCAGAAATTGCTACTGTATTCACTAACATGACTCATAATTCCAAATCCAAATGGGGTTTGGTCATACCATACAGATAAGACTATTATATTTGCAAAGCACATTGTTTAACCCTACCGAGTAGCACAACCCAATTTTTCACTTGCATTATTAATGCAGTTTTCCATATATAAAGATACGCTGGCAACAATTTGAGACTTTTATCTTTCAGTATTTAAAAATCTCATTCAAAATTTTAAAACTTCCTCCTCTTCTCTATGTTTCTGTTCAGGAAGAGAGTATTACTCAGAAACCAAAGCATGAAAGACCAAAAAAAGAAGACAGTATCACAAAAATGCTTCAAAATGCCCCTTAACTTCTTTAAATCTATCAAATTTCTAAAATTCTGATCTAAGCACAACAATATTCACAATCCATTAAAGAGCCTGTACAGAACCTGCCTAGTTCACTTAAGCCTCTCTATGCTATTCAACGCTCAATTTCATAATTGCATATGGAAACAATTCATTAAATACTTCTAATTACTTAACAGTTTATGAATCATATGAACATTACCTAGAATGTTTCATGACATTTTAGAAGGCAAGTCCTTGTCTGACAAAGCAATAACTTTAATGATTAAAAAAAAAAAAAAGGATACACGAAAACAAGGTGATACAGAAAGGATTTCACTTACCTCATCAGATATTTGCTGTGCAAGACGTATTGCTACATTTCTTAGCATGCATTCTGAAGTTGGATTAGGAATGTTCTGTAGGGCATTCTGTAGCACCACTGCCTGGTCATGCGTAGCCTGGTTTATCTGGAAGAAAGTATTTCTTATTTTTACACAGAAAAAAGCAACCAAGAAGATATGAAAAACTAAAGTTACTTGGAAATGTTTGGTAGAAGTAGGTAAGATCTGGGAAGCAAAACTACTTACAGAAACTGCAAACACCAAAACAAATAAGCCTCCTAATTTTCCAACAGATACCATCACGTCTGAAGACACTGTATGCTACAGGGTACGATCACAGAGTACAAGCAGTTAAGAGGAGAGGCACTTACTCAGACCTATTTAGGTTTGGGGCCTTGTTTATCGACCAGATTATGTCAACTTAACGGAATATGCTTAGAACTACAATGCCTCCTTCCCTTTCTGCTGATGTAGGAAAGAAGGGTTTGCTAAAACAATGGGTCTCCCTCTGGATTAGCTAATAGTGTCCTGACAGAACATGGTTGCAGCATTCATTATAGTAATTTTAAACATTTGAGTTAGGGCACTATTGAAGAATTCTGTTCTGAATTCTCTCTCCTGTTCTTTATCTTACTTTCACAAAAGACAGGTTTCATCTTTTCCGTATTGGTTTGAGCACAGAGTTCCTTTTCCTTGGGCTGACACAGCTTCATAGTTTTGAAAGTTCAAATCTGAAATGGTTGTTCTCTTCTCAGACAAACTTCCTTGAAAGACTATGTGCTGTGGTTACACGTTACAACTTCTTGTAAAGGAGTTTCTAGTACCTTTTCATCCAAAAAACCTGTCTCAAATGCTGCTAAGAAGACACACTGTGGTGACGTTCTGTAACATCTGGTGCTGGTCATATCCCTTTGCTTTGTCAGTTTCACTAAGAAACTGGATTTGGGGAACAAAATTACAGAACTCCCATTGAGAGGAATAGAGCTTACTCAGTCAATTAGCTATTGGAAGTGGACTGTAAATGATCAAACACAATGTACATGGCAGCATATCACGATCTATGTACCAGAACACTATGTTTAACATTATTGATTCAATTTTCTATGAAAGCAAGGAAGAAAATAAAAATTTAAAAGGTCCTAGTGACAGCAGCAGACCGGTAACTGGAAGACTGCAGACATGTAATGTTGGTTACCTCATTCTCTTAAGTACTGATGGAAAGCAAAGACAGAAAGTTACGCTGTGGTACTTATGGTTTAGGTGAGATAGATGAAAGGTATTTATAAATATCTCACCTCCACTCCAAGGTGCATGCTCATTGGTGCTGCAGCAATAAAAAGTATCAAGACCAAAGTCCTTCAAACAGGACGATGATGTTAGCAAGAATAACCATGTTTTTTTCCAACAGATCAGTTAATAATAGTTAGATGTTTGCAACACTGAACAGTGAATGCTAGCAGTCATGGACGAATGCTACTACCTCCTAAGCGGTCAACATAAATCTGTTTCAACCAGCACTTCAAGACTCAACTGATGTCATCTGTGTTCCAAACTGCCTTTTGAATAATCGTCATAGGAAAACAGTGCAGTAAAATTTACTCATTTTAATCTGACAAAGGATAGGGTGGCAAACACATTTGCTTTAAGAAGTTTCTATTATATTCTAACAGAAGACATGAAAACGGATCATCACCTTTATATAACTGTCAAGAATTTTGATTTCCTTGAAAAAGAATGAATTGGCTATCTTCTACTAAATGCAGCTAACCGGAACAGGTATTTATTTTTCAGACTTAAGGGGAAGGCGATTTTCTGCTTCAGAGATGGATCTCAGTAAATACTCTGGAAGAAAGTACTCTGAAGTTGGGGTCCTCTATGTATCCTTGTGTACAGGTTGATAGCTCAAGCAACTATTTGGGATGGAACCTCACAAAAGGGAGGGGCGGGGGGAAGCAAGCTGTAATACCTGGAAGCAAATGCCCAAGGAAGGGCAGCAGCAAATTTTAAATTTCGGGCTCTATGCTACATGCCTACTCTAAGAGGGCAGATATAAAATCTTGACACATAACATATTTGTCCAGATTTAGCAAAACTAGTCATATTAAACATGCACAAAATTTACTACTATAGACATGCAAGATCACAGTTCAGAACACCTGCGTTACACTTTCCCTTTCCAACTCTGAGAAATCTCAGGGCAGGACACCTTTCATCTATCAACACTTAACTTGTCAATGTACCTAGCTGTTCTCTGCAAGAATGTTCTACAAGGAATGCACAGAATTAGGAATCTAGCAAGCCAAAGACTTATTATTGTGTAGAAAAAGGGCTGGCATGAGTCAACGTCAGTTCTGTTGGGTTTATGGTCTAATCGTTAATAGGAGATACAAGAAAATCAGAGGCACATCCTTCAATAGACTCAACAGCTCAAAAGAATCAGAACTTGCATTTACGGGACAGATGTACTTGAAAACGGAAAGCCACCTGTACTGACAACCATGCAAATCACTGAAAATCATATATAGAGCAAGTGGATCTCACACCTAACTTTTCTACAGTCAGGAAGAAACAGGATTTGTTTAGTAAATTGATCTCTTTTTTTAGAATTGTCAGACAACATTATCTCAAAGTACCGTGAGTTCTTGACGTGCAACTCACTCAAAGAGATTGTCAATGGAGAGCAGACAGATGTTGCTGCAGAAAATATAAAACCAGAGTACAGTGCTATTTGCAGCACGGAAGATTTGTATTACCGGTGAAATTGTACTCGTGCCTTCCACAACTGGCTGACAAGCTTCTGCCACAGCTCGAACATGGCCATATCCAATTGCTGTTAGCAATAATTTGGCTATTTTTAGAGCGTTAAGGTAGGCACCCCTTCGAGTTTCCATATCTGCATTTGGCAGGAAGTTATTTCTAGTCAGCATGCTCAATACAAGAGGCAAACCACCACTTTTCAAGAAGTTGTACTGGAAGTCACTAGCATCTTCTCCCAGAGGTGCACTGGCAGGCATTAACAAGGCGTAAACTACCTGTAGAACAAAATACAGAGTCAGCTAACAGAAATGCACTAGCTTGAATATACATAATTGAACATGAAACTATGTTGGAATACTACTTAAGCAATGCTTTGACAGCACTGGCCATACACCAGTTTATTCCAGTAAATTGTTAAGTATTTTTTGTTCATTTCAAACCAGAATTTGATCTTAGGCTTCCGTAACATTGGATTGCCAAGGAGCGAGTTGAAGACTTTTTAAAGAACAGGCAAAGCATCACAAACCTCTGTTAGATACAGCACTTGTGAGGCAGAAGGACCAAAGAATAGAGAATCAAGAGATGGACTAAGGCTGCTTTCCCCAAGCTTTGCATGATCTAAACAAATAGCTCTTAGTTTCTCAACCGTAGTGTTATCTGCAATGAAAACACAACTTATAAACATTCTGTAACAAAACTAGTCCAAAACAAGCCAGCAGTATTTACAATTATAAATCTGAAAAATTTGAAGTGTATCAGAAAAGTTGCAAAAAGCATAACTGACGGACAAGATCAGACTGTGAAGTGTTCTCTAATGATTGTTTCTGTCAGTACAAAAGTGATCCTGTTAAAGCAGTGCTACAAAACCATTTCAAAATACAATGCTTCTACCCATTTTCACTGCACCAAACTGCACTGTGGCACTGAACCCCAGTACCAACTGCAAACTATGCAACTTTGTATGACAGACAAGAAATAACTATTTGGAAATACATTTACTAGCCTAGTTAGGATAACATTCATGAATTACAGTACCAATATATTACCAGAAAGTGGAAAATACTCCCCATCTTCATTTTTATACAACAGGTGAGAAATTATTATACAGGATATTACAAGATAAAACAGGGTAAAATTAGAGTTTTACCTGGTGGCATGAGCTTCATAAGAACACGTGCTCCATCTCTAAGAGGTGGCATATTTAGGCTACTGCCCAAGTCTGCTACTTGCCAAAGAAAGGAGATGTATCGAGGATGCAGTGACATGATCTTAAAATAAGCAAAGAAAAAACCCCATAAAAATCAACGAAGACAAACATAGGGGAAAAATGCTTTTAAACTGTTCATTTCAGATATGCTTACCACTCCAGGCAAACAGCTTTCAACTTCTGGATTTGGCCCATCACTGTAGTGATTGCCATGGTTGCCCGGAGAACCAGTCGAAGAGTCGGAAGAACTATCTGGGCTTGAGGGCATATTAGAATTTATCTGTGTAAGCTTAGCTGTAATTAGCTGAAAAACACAACCACAGTTTTAATACTACACACAAATGAAGATTCTTTACTAAATAAGCATCTGATACAATGTCAATGGCATAATACAGGGAAGAGGAATGGAACTATTTCACAAGAATAAGTGATCCTATGCATGGTATTTTTCAAGCATTTACAAAAGCAAAGTGACACCTGAATCAGCATAAATAACCAACCTGCAGCACTTACCGTCTTATCTTTGAGATTCAACTGCCCAATTAATTTTCTATCATCCGCAGGGTCTACCAGCTCACCACCAATGAACAGCTCTACTTTTGTGTGTGCGCTGTTGGCTTTAATACGGTTGAGAATACAACGCCGCACTTGGCCAATTGTGTCGTTTGTATGAGACCAAATATCCAAATCTTCCACCTGTCGGCCTTGGTTTGGAAAACGAACTACCAGCGTGATATGTTTACCACGGAAAGCTCTGAAAATAAACAAACCAGATAAAGTTATTTTTGCCCTCACAAAATAAATTGTTTGTCCTGCTGTTTTTGTGTTGCAGGTATTTCAACATCCAATCTTTACATATGGTGATACACTCCAGCATGAGCTTCTGTGAAAGCCCCAGCAATTATGCAAACATAATATACACAGAAACTTTCAAGAAGTCACACTCCACACGCACGAGCGCATTAAACCTACAGTCAACTTTACAGTCTGGTTCGGAACATTGACAGAATTTAAAAAAGTCTCTTATGAAGTTTTAGATCTTTTCTCTGCCTTAGTAACTTCCTGATCAAAACATGCTAATAAAGCTCAATCAGACTGGCAACTCTGTTTTGCTCAGTTTTAAATACACCAAGATCAGAAAAAGCCATCAGGTCATCAAGTCTTAACGCTTTCTGTCAAGAGCTGTTAGAATTTTTATGTTAGAATTTCAAATTTAAAAATCAGAATGCTTTAAAAAAATTAAAAGTGGTCAAAAAAAAGAAGAAACGTTTTCACACTAGCAGTGATCACATTTCACACAATGGCAAGGAACTCATTAGGAAAGATGTGCCCAGATAAGCCCAACAAACTAATCCCATGCAACAAAAGGCAGCAAGGAGTCCTCATAAAAACTCCTTGCTAACCAGGCCCGTGAAGAAGTTAGGTCAACCAAATAAGCAGTCCATATAAAAAAAGATGCACCCGCAATTAACAAGAGAACTTAGTTAGGGCTAATCAATCAAGATATACAATAAAAATGCCATAAGAGCACTGCAAATCATGACCACATCATGAAGAAACAGCAATCTCTTTGCTTTTCTTGACAGAAAGGGCATTTAAAATAAGGGGACAACAAACCCTCACCACAACTTAAAATGTTAGCTGCATCACAAATAAATCCACAGCAATCTCAGTGTATTTCTTAGGTATTTTTGAGACTTTCTTCCCACAGAAAGCAGATACTAACACTGAAACATTTAAAACGGTTTTCTGTTCTGCTTTCCTCTCTCAGGAAATAAAGAGTATTTTGTTTGTGAAAACATCTACACAACATTGGATTTCAGCATTTCCTTTTTCTTTGTACCAAAGACTGAGTTAAAGAAGGAGCAGCTAGGATTTAAGCGAAGTTTTTACTCAAGGACAAGTATAAGAAGAGTGAAGGCGTACAGAAAGTAAATATAGTTCAAAGTGCCGTTCTCTTTTTCCCCTTTTTATGAGGAACTGACACAGAATATTTCACTTTGAGATAATCCTAAATTTAAGCTTACAAAGCAAGATTAGCATCTCTAGGCAACTCTGGAAGATGAAGATACACATTAACAACAAGTTTTTTGTATGACAGGACTATGAAAAACAGAGAAGCTTTGCCCATGCTAACTTAAAGAATAGTATTGCTTTTAAATAATTATCTGAAAAAAAGAAATACATCCAAAACAATCTAGTCACCCAACAAGAACACCAGAAACAAGTTTATTCTCAGGTCTGCTGTCCCTTTCATATATGCCTATATTTGCCCGATCTTTCAAATTATTATTTTTTTCTTTTTACTACAGATCAGTTTCATGAATCAGCAAAGAAACTGGAAATTTCAAACTCTATAAATACATTCCCTGAATAGAAAACCTTCAGCACATAAAAATCACAGATATATGAGTAATATTTTAGTTATCAGAAATCAAAATCTCCTAAGTGCATTTTCACATGTACCTTGACATAGGTAGAATAGTTCTCTCTTCATGGTAATCACTGTCACATTCATTTATATACTCTCTTAAAACAGTCAACACTCTGACCATTCGTATTGCTTCTTGTCTTGCACAATTGATACTGTCTTTGTCTCCATCCAACACACATAATGTATCATAGGAGGCTTTCAGACGATCGAAACAGGATTGAATGAAGTCTTCATGAATCACTACCTAATTACAGTAAAAAATTGATGCAATTACAAGAAACATTAAAACTGTCTTTCCAGTATGACAATCCAATGGTAAAAGTAAAAAAAAAACCACCCAAACAAACCACCACCCAAATCAAAACCTGGTAAGTTAGTCTATAAAGCTTTTTTATTCCACTTTAGAATAAACTCCCATTGATAAATACCTCTAATTTAGTGTGCGTTTCAAAAATCTTGCCTGTCATCAGTAGCTATAACTAACTGTACAGTGCAAACTGGCACTTAAATAGAAAAAGTGAAAGTTTGCACAGAGAACACTAAATTGGACTTCCTTTTATTCATTTCCTTAGACTATGTTAAAGAATCTCCAGCTGACAGTCTACTACAGGTTAACTTACTTTACACTAAGTGTGAACACAGAACATTTACAGACCATCAGAACAACTATCCCCCTCCTGCAATTCACATAACCCAGTTCCAAATACACTCTTTTCCTGCATAAACTCAGAAATGGATTTTTGAGCTAGATTCAGTATAGCACCAGCTGCAGCAAACTTCTTCCCTCTGCCTGATAGCTAACACCTCCTTGCTCCTGACCTAGAATGGCATAAAAACTACAGTACCACCGTAAAAAGTCTGCAGTGTCTCCAGGTAGCAGTCCACAATAGAAACATTAACATTCACAGCTATGGCAGTAAACCACAGTCCTGCAGCCACTTTTCTTAGAGGCAGCTCAGGAGCAGAGGAGTTACCAGCACACTGAACCAAAATACTTGTGTGCATATTAAGTATATCCAACGCTTCCTGGAAGTGTCAGATCTAACCATGCGCAGATGGACAGATCTATGCGTGCTTAGTAAGCCCAGACCTATAGCAAGAAAGAAGCATACAGCCCATCTGCCACTACAGTAAGATATAGCTTGAACGGCCATAAATGCACCACCTAGAGCAGCTGTGCTGTATCTAGCAGCCTGGCAGCTCTGAAGACTGTAACAGCGTTTTTGAGGGCAAGTATGAAAATTGGAGTTTTAAGAAATACAACTGGCAAGCTACCAATTAGACATCATCTGGAGGACAATATTCCCCCCAAATTTGTGAAATCCCAACAGGTCACTTCCTCTGACCTTTCAGAAACTCATTATCTCTTGTCTCTGTCCACTGAAATGCAGCTCCAGGCAAATATTAACGTAGGGACATAATATCTGATTTGCTAGAGCTCAGCTTGACCATTGTATAGAAACTCTGTGACCCTTTGTAAGGGACATGACATAAAATAAGAATAGATTAGCTTGTGACAACACTCAACAGACCCATCCTTTGAACATACTAGTACAAATAAGTATCACAACTGCAAGTTCAACAAAAGGCTTACCTAAGTATATGATATGAGCTGTTTTCGGAGTAGAAAGAGCAAATACGACAGATCAATTTAATATGAAAAATTTACCAGAGTTCAGTCTGCAAACATCAGAAAAAACCTCTTAATTCTGCACCTGACAAGCACCTGATGGCTGAACTCAGGAGTATACTATCCAAAACATCAGAACTATTCTGTTTTCAAAGCTTTCAAATATAAAAATATCACCAGATTCAATTTTACCACTTTTTCCATCATACTATATTATATTCCAGTTTTCTGCTTGCTTGGGTTTTTTTTTTGGTTTGTTTTGTTTTTTTTTACCTGATTAACTTGTAACCTTGGGCCAAGATTGGTATAGATCTCTTTAAGAAGATCTATTGCTCTGCTTGCTATGTCATCACTTCCCTGAATCACGACCTAGCATAACAAAAAAAAAAAGCATTAGAACATCTTAAAACTTTATGGTATAAAATTTAAAAATGACGACATAAGTATTTGACACAACAGTATGTCTAATTATTTTACGACGTGAAAGTAACTTAAATGCTCACTTACAAAATACAATCAAGACAACTTACACTAAAGTTAATTATATAATGAGTCAAAATTAAAAGAATTAACTAGTTTAAAGGAGAGTTCAGAGTTGGCAAAAAAAGTAAATGCTTTGTAAACAGAATAAAAGTAGAGGTTATATATTCATCTTCACATTTCCATTTTCACTAGTTTCAGAGAATAATCATTTTTTCAAATGCTTGAACAATCTACTTCCCGAAAGACTTAAAAACAGAATTTTAAAGTATTTAAATGTCTATGAGTGGGTGGAAGAGGGACAGGGAAATAAGTTCTGCTTCTAACCTGATAACCTAAATTTTAATTACTAGCCAACAGGTCTGAAAGCCCTTAAAGAGAACCCCTGTAGGATACTGAGCTGAAGCTTCATGCGTTCTGTCATGCTGCCAAATGGCAGGGCAGATCCAAGTAAATGGATTCCCACAACTAAAACATGCTAGCATTATGTGGGCACTTTACACACAAACACTGTGTGAAAACTTATTCATATAAAAATTATGATCTACTTTGGTTTTAACTGTTATCACCATGATAAAAACATCTAACCCTTCAACAAGCCACAACCAAAATTACTGAGGACTGCTACAGATATTATATATGGCAGGTTTTACAAAGCACAGCCATGATAATCATACGACAGCGTGCTACTGAGGGTTCTAATGCAGCTGTTGAAAACTAGAAATACTCTGAAAAAATTAAGTATCAAATTAGATACTGATGTTTTCCACCAGTAGTACTGGCAAGCTTCAGAAAGCTATAATCTTCCCACTGAAAAGCTATAACCATGTTTAGGCAAGATGTTGTGAATATAAGAGAAATGATCAGACCAGTGATCACTTGGTCTGATCTAGAATCACTCCAGTTAACCATACTAGAATGAATGACATGAACTGGCTTATGAAGTTCATAAAACAGATTTTAATTCTAATGTGTGTGAGACAGAGAAACCTACAGATTATTCACCTGGAACAATCCTTTCTTCTTCAACAGTATAGGCAAATTTTTAATCTCATGTGCATACTCAAATATACTTGATGTTTCAAATAACTTCCCATTAAACATCAGTCTGCAAAGTTACCAACTTGAATACTTGCTGAGAAGACAGATGAGTCAATAACCATGCATTTAGTTTGAAAAAGTAGCTTTTTGTAATTTCAGTCTATAACTAATAGATCACACATTCCTAAAAATATAAAGAGACTGAGAAAGACTTAGCAGTTAACTTTTCAGATGATTCCTCCAATTAACTCACCCTCCAAAGGTAGTCTAATCCTATTAATTCCAGATCATCCATCATATAGGCGCGTCTCTTTGCTACTAGCTTTCCTTCTCGACAGTTCACAGCTTTGAAGAAACGTTCAAAACATTTCATTCCATTTTCTGTTAATAGGGAAGGATCCAGCTGAAGCACATTATTTTCAAAGAAGTCCTTATTAATGTCAGGGTCTAAGTCTGGTTCATCCCCCATTAGTTTGGAATACCATTTAAAACAGGCTTCACGATCACAAAGATAAACCGCATTTTCAGCTAAACACTTCCATATTTGCTTCGCCTGAGGGGCACAGAGCCACAGCTGACCATCCTTCAATAAAAATCTTGAGCAAAACAAAGAGACAATTAACAGCACTGTCTAATAGACATTTGGAGTTACAATTCATTAAAAAGTACAAGCAAAAAGTTGAATATGCATATCATACATGTATATATCATGAGTATGACTCTGTAAACTTTATTTACATCATCAGTCCACTCATAATTAGCCCCATGATTTCTTAGTAAGTTTGCATCAACAGCTTATAGTCCAAACAAAAAAGGAATAAAATTTGGCAAAAAAAGTTTTACACAAAAATACCAAGCACTGTTTACATACTATATACAAAGAAATGCACCTCTCCCAATGTAAACTACTTAATTAAAAAGACATTAAATTATTTCTGCAACGATTCACTATGTTTTAGCATTCACTTTAGCAAAATCACAAAATAAAGTACGAATTCTACGGAGTAGAGCCAGAAGCAGTAGCTAATGAACTGGAAATTTGTCCTTTTATTTAGGTTTTTCATTTGTGTTAAATTTTTATTAAAGAATTATTAACAACTTAAATTCGGAGAGCTAACACTGAGAATGTTTCAGGAGCAACAAGTGATAACCCAAGTTCTTCAGAATAATTTTTCCGATTCAAAATCTTTTCTATGCAAAAGAAATCAGGGACTAAGCTATGGCACTTCTCTTCAGAAATTGCTACCTATATATTCTACCTTTGACAGCCATAGCCCTGACTTCATAAATTCCTTTATATTAACAACTAGTGAACTTAAAAATTGTAACTTCCTTAAATTCAACAGGCAGGAATGATAAATTAAGTCTGCTATCCATATGCTATTGTGTAATTTTATTAAACAGCTGTTTAACACCTCAGTTTAATTTATAAAAATCCTTGGTAAAACTTTAAAAAGTAGAAAAAGTCTCCCTCACAACAAGTAAAAATACTTCAGAACTGACGGTTTGACAGTTCTTGGGTTTTTACTTGTCAAAAAAAAAAAAAAAAGGTTAAAACCAAGTAAGAAGCAGCTGACATAGACATTAGAAAGCATTAAAATACTGCTGCTCTGCGATGAGCAGAGGTCCTTTGTTTTCTTATTTTATTCAAACAGCAGCTGGTCAAAATCATCCAAATAATTTTTTTACTCCAACATCTAAGGCTCAGTTGCTGACAACCTAACATCAGTGTCTGACAAAAGCGGATGTCAGCTTATGAACATGGATTTTAGTCTCGTGTGGTACAACAAACAAGCACACATGGACATATCCCTACATGGAGTATTTTAAATTTTCAACTAAATTACCCCAGTATGTGTGTAACTGTATCCATATGCACATTGTATTCAAGTCAGTAAGGTTCTGCACACAGACAGAAAAAGCCCAAATAACTCTTAGCGCAGAATCGGAGCCTTGGATTGCCAAGATCCTAATAAACTTTATTTGAATATTCCAATACTAGCATAGAAGACCTTTGGGATTAAAAAACCAAAACCAAAACAACTAACCAAAAAAAAAAACCAACCCAACCACCCCAAAACCAGCAACCAACAAACTAAACCAAAACCAAAAACCCTTCGGTGTACTTTTGCATCTGCGTTTTGAAAGAAGTTAACAGAGCAACTTAAAGCTAGGTCAGAGGAAGACAAACCAAGTTGTTTTGTTTTGTTTTCTTTAAAGTGTTAAAAGTATTCTCACAGAAGTTAAACAAATAATCAACTTAAAACTAACCGTAAGAAGTTAAGTCGCTCCTGTACTTCCTGCACATGACTGTATCTGCTTCCTGGTCTTACAGTTTGAGGATCATATTCACCATGCTCTGCAAATATAAAAAGTTTTATCAAGACCATACATCGAGAAAAGACATGGTGACTCTAAAGGACAAGACGTGTTTGATGACTTGTTAGTCTGTGTACAATTAAAACCACTCAAAACCCAATATATTTTCAGTAAGGCATATGGCAGTAATTTTCAGCAGCCTGCTACCAGTTAGTATTTCATCCTAAATTAAAATAGCTACAGGCAAAAACTACTGAGGTCTATAATCAAATCAACAATTATGCACAGATACACGTGGTCATCGTTCAGTATAATGAAAGTATTACAGAACAATTAAGAACTTAGATTCTACTTATTCCAATCATTTTTTTCCTTATTTCAAGTAGTCAGAAGTCAGTTAAAAGTATACCAAGCATACAATTCAGATTATCCAGTGTTTTCTCTGAGGATGCTTTAGTTTTGTCACAAAGCACCTTTTCCAAAACTTCAGTTTTCCATTTTTAAGGCTTTTCCTCTCCAGAGGAAACCACGACACCAATTTAACATCTGTATAAGCAGCTACTATGTATGTGCCATCACTCAGAGGAGGAAAGTATACAACAACTTTATTTACTGCAACTTTCAATGCGCAAAACCAAATGTCTGTAATACTGACAAGCTTGGAACAGAAGAAGCTGAGTAATTTGAAAGCAAGGGAAGAAGTCAAACTTTCACCTGCATTTTACCAAATCTCAGCATAATATTTTGTTTAACAAAGAGCTGTTTGCTTCATAGGAACCTGGGTTTGGTGTGGTTTCGTTTGGTGTTTTATTTTTTATTATTTTGGTTTGGGGTTTTTTGTTGGTTTTGTTTTGTTTTGTTAAATTGAAGAGATACAATCTAGATTTGTACTTGCACTACCTCGATCTGTAATATTTCATCATGACACATGTTCATTATGACAGCTCCATTATAACCTAATTAATGCTGTATTTCTTATTTGCAAACGTATACAGATTACATTTAACTAAGATGACTCAGCTGTGGGAGACTGTATCCAGACTCATAGCAAAATTTACCTTCAGAACTGAAAATCAGTATCACCTATTATATCAAGGAGACGGCAGGGAGGTGGGGAGCCAAACCAAACAAGTCTAACAGCTGAAGTGCATCATCAGTGTTTCAAAATTAGGAGAAAAATGATTGTCATAAATATTGCTCTCTATATACAAGTGCAAAAGATACAGTAGTTTAAAAATAAAATAAAAGGGAAAACAGAAGACTAGTAGTTAACTGATGTCTACAAAACTGGAGACATTATGTTCACCAGAAATCCTTCAAAATTTTACATTATAATCTAATGAAATGAGCATAAATGGGCAATTATCCAAAGAAGAGAGTGACAAAAATTCTGAAGAAAGAGTATGACGTAGCAGAATAAAAATTACTTAAGTATTAGAAGTAGAAAACCTGAAAAACACGCTGTGGGTCTAGCAGAGGAAACGATTATGGTAGATAAGCATATTGCAGAGAAATTAAAACTAATTACTTCAAGTGTTGGGTGTTTTGGGTGAGTCTCTGATTTATCTTTTAGGGGAGTGGGGGTGTTGTTGTTGCTTGCTTGTTTTAACTATGGGGACTATGTGGGCTTTTTTTTTCCTAAACAGAGCTTAATTCACAGACACAAGTGTCAACAGTGGCAACAACAGACGAATTCAAGCATTAAAAGGCCAGTCAGTTGCCCAAAGGCAGTATAGGATGTATTTAAGAATTCTGAAAAACTCTGAACTAAAAAAAAATTCAGTCTCCTTAAATATTCTCCATCTCAGCTTCTTTTCACATTTGCCTGATTTATTTTCTAGACTGTGCATCCCACAGCAAGTCCAAGGGTGAGCTCCTTAAAAATTCTTTCTACATACAGGAACAGAAGAATAAACAGAGAAATTACAGAGCAAAAACTGATTGGTTGAAAATTTAAGTATAATTAATGATAAACACGCATAGAAGATCATACGGCACAATTTCTACAAATAATTAAATTTCATTAACACTTTGGGTTTATTACTTCAGAAAAACAGAAGATAGATGAGAACTGGCAGCAATCTTTTATAATTTTCAAAAGGTCTTTGATAAATAGTCAAAGAGATGAAGCTGTGTCCTCCTCCTTCAGGACTAGACAATGCAATAGCAGTTGTCTCATCTCACGGAGGACATTGCAGAGCTGGAGGAAAAGGTGAGTTGAGTAGAAGAGAAAGTCACAGATCACGTAAAAAATTCTGAAACGTAGATTAGGCTTTTCTGTAACCTTAAAAAGGCAATCATATAAAAGGGAGTATGCTAGAAAAGAATACACATTAGTAAGTAAGAGGAGAATAGGAACACTGTTCTCCATCACAGAACTATGAACACAGAAGACTATGGAAGCCTTCAAGGAAAATAAAATTATGACAAGTTCAAAATTATTATAATTAAAAAAAATAAATCCCAAATTATACAGTAATTGTGGCATTAACTGCCAAAAAGATCTGTGGGCAACTGGATTTTTATTCTATCGCATTTGTTTGACCTGTGCTGTTTGGATATTTGCCTTGAATTTTCTCCCTCTATCTCATTCACCTTCTCCAGCTAAGCTTAATTCTACAGCTGTCCAGTTCTTTCTTTGTCTTCACAATCATGATCCTTCTTTCTTCCCCTTTCATTTATGCCCTTCCCTGCCCAACCCCCACCCCAGGCATCTTTTCTCCTCTGCCAGGAAGGCATGGAAGGCAAACCTCACAGTGCTCTCTCCATGTTCTGCTCTATTTAGTATATAAAACTGAAAGAAAAGTTGCACAGGAACTGTGTATTACAGTCTTAGTACAGTATCTGGAACATTAGGAGATATTTTCTGGCTGCCCTTAATCATGTAACAAAGCATCTAACAAAAATATCCACACTATTGTTTATCTGGTTTTGTACTCTGATGCAAAGAAGAAGTTGTTCTGCAGCAACTTTATCTCAAGAAAGCACAATTCAATTGCTTTGTAATTAGATTAAATTTAAACTCTTTGCACACTTGTAGTTCCTATTGTGCTGAAGATGTTTATATCACCGCTTTACCAAGTCATGATAGTTGGGGAGGGGCAGGGCACTGGAAGATGGTTTTTGGCACAAGAGAAGAATCATGCAAGACATCAGGCTAATTTTTCTGCCAAAGTCATTGACAATTTGATAAATAAACAATATCGTCAAAAATGACCTTCCGGCTTCAGAGTTCAAACCCCAGATTTCATAGCTGGTCAAAGTCCAAGAGACAGAGAGAATCATAGATTCTAAGCTACCCATATAGTTAAGATGCAAAGTTCGTTATAAATGAAATTGCATTTTTGCATCACTTTAGCAAGGTAAAGAGCGCTCCAACAGCTCACAGAAGTTACATGAAATAATACTTTACTATTCCACCTTCCTGGAGAAGACTAAGTCTAAGACAGTATGGCTTGAGAACAAAGCATTAAGTATTATTTTAACATTAATTAGTGCAATGCTATCATTAATTAAGGCATTTAAATTAGGGCAACCCCCTTCATGTACTCCCGAATAAAGAAATGTAACTGCAGTATGCAGATTAAGCTTAAATGTCATTCTCATTGGCTGAAGTGATCATCTTCATATAGCACCACTATTCAAACTTGTCTTCAAGGCCGTATTTTGGATACATTTTATGAAGTACTCAAAAATTAAATGCACTCCAAAATTAAAGGTGACCAGGCAACTTACCCAAGCATCGGAAGACACACAAGCATGCTTCACAATGTGCAAATATCCTATCCTCTCTGAACATCTACACTGAATTCCAACATAACATACTGTGTCATTTTTGAGGAGTAACTGAAAGGCTGGTAGAATCTTATGATGCATGGGTAGAACGGTTCCTAGTTGCAGTCAGTAATGTAGATGGGGGTTGGGGTGGGATAGATCTCCTCCTCTCACTTCTGTTGTCTTAATTCAACATGAAAAGTACTGTGGACCAGTGTAACAAGAAGTTTCCTGGTCCATCATTCTCCTTCACTTCCCTACTTTTACCTCAGTAGCTAAAAAACTAATTCAGAATAAGAGTGTAAACGCAACAGCTAAGGGCTGAGTTTAGCCTGAAATATATAAACACTAACATGATGTGCTGCCAAAGCATAGCTGATAAAAGCAGCGAGAAAGCAACTAAACAGAAATGGGAGTTGCATGGTAAAAAGAAACCGTATCCCTGTGGTTTAAAGTCCTTCTCCCTAACAAATTCCAAACACTGGCTTCAAATAGAGGTGATCAAAAAACTTCTTAAAGGAGACTACAAAAATTCAAAACTAGAAGTCAGACAAAATCCAAGATTATTATTAGGATATCCCCCAAAAATAACCACCCTAGCCTAACTAGGGCAAGATGATGTTTATCAATCCACAGATAAACAAGAGCTGCCACTTCCCCATATTCTGCTGTGAAACACACCACATCTTCAATTATGAAACGAAATGTCTACATTTTAAGCTCTTCTTGCCCAATCAGACACTACAAAGGCTACCAAACCAACAGATGCTCAGAAATTGAACAAATAATAGATATTTCATTATGAGAATTTGCTTTTCACTCCATTTGCAACTGGAGTTTTCATACACTCTACTTATGAGGCAACTTTTGTTTAAAAACTTACCTTTAGCGTACTGCCTCATGCTTTCCATATAGGCAGAGAGGTTTTCTGCAACCAGTGTAACTAGGGCATGATTGTGCTGAAGCTGATTGATTAAGTCATGTCGGTAAAACACATGGGGACTTCGCTGAGTTTGACTGAAATTAAAATACAAGTGTTAAAAGCGGAGAAGTCTTGCACCTAACAGTTCAGAAATCAATTTAAGAAACTCTTTGATGCAAGTTCCAAATTTTCCTAAAAGATCTCTAATAGAAAGCATATTGAGTCTCTGACAATATTTTTCCTTTTTTCTTTGACACACCAACAGTTCTTACCAGTTATTAAAAGCAGTTAATTTATGAGGATCATACAGTTACAGTATATATGAAAAATATCGAAGCAACCTGAGCAACTCAGTATGCTGGAGGGAGGATATTTGCAGCAAGACAGGAATAGAAATGACTGCCCACAAACTGCATAGTAAAGATGAAGACCCTCAACTGCAGTATAGCTACAATACGTGTAATCACGTTTTCTTCCACATCCATCTAATGTTCTTTTCTAAATTTAATATTAAAACACTAAGTAAAACTAGGTCAATTTTCAAAATGAAAGCTCATGGTCTTATAACTCTAGTGAAGAACACTAGCCAATAATCACATCAATTCTTTCAATACTTCAAAAAAATTTCACAACTCTGCATTGTTTGTTTTTTCTAACAATAACTATCTGAAAAAAATGTTGGTACAAACGTAAAAAAGCATAGTTATGCAGATCATATAGGTTAAGAAAACACAGAAAAGTCCAAGAAAAGAAGTACCTCAAATAATTAGATGGTAATTCAAGTCTATTATCAAGATCTGACCAAAAATGCTGCTCTTAAACAACACTAGACATATTTAGATTACAAAAGTAAACTGCAAGACAAAACACAGAGCTTGGGTCTAAAACCCACATGCCACCAACACTATCAAATTCTAAAATTTAGGGACTAATCACCTCTGCAGAAGTCTCAAAATGCCTCTATTTCTGTAGATCAGAGCACTGATCACGGCTGCACAAAGAATGCAAATTTGTGCTGCTTTTCCACGCAAAGAGAGAAAAAAAGAAAAAGGGGCAAGGCCGGGGGGCAGGGCAGGGTGGGAAGAGAGGCATTCCTCATTGCATTGTCACTCAGCTGATCCCACAGCCTGCCCTGAAGAAATGCAAACATGATTTCAGAACTGTTCTCCTTTCTTTCAACATGGAATGGATTACAGGCAGGAATTCTCGTCCTTCCTAGGAAACAGGGTCTCCATACTACGTGACCTACGGCACTGTACAGTATTGCCACGCCTTCTGAGAATAGTAGGGAAGGCAAGAAATCCCAGTTTCAGCATCAGCTGACAATGATTTTGCAGCTGATAACCACATTTCACTGTAGATGTAACAACAACAGACAAATTGGTTCATTGGGCCAAAGATCACTGTCAATCTGGGTTTAGAAGACAGACGCCATCAACACCCTTTCAATAATTGTTATCTGCAACCACCAGAATTTGGCCTGCTAAGAACAGAGGTCTGCAGAATATTAAATTTCATAATATGTAGAGCTTTTCAAAACAGTTTGAAAGAGGCACTTAAAACACAAATTGTATTTAAAAAACAGCCCAGACATCTGTCAGAGAGAAAACAAAATGGATGGAAGCATGAAGGAAGAAAACACACAGGACTTCATACACCCAGAAAGAACATCCTCTGTTTTCACTTTCAGAAACTTTCCAACTACACTTCATTCCATCTCCACCAACCCTCCTTGCTCAGCAAAAACAGCAGAAGACTGGGTGTTACTATTTTAGTGGCTACCTGAGGTGCCACCTCTAGACAGAGTGATGCATTTACAAAGGATAACAGTAAATAAGAACACTGACTATTTGGGAAATATATATGATTAAACAACTAAAGGAACAAGCAGAAGCAAGATGGCGTATTTTGCAGAATCAAACTACTGGAGTGTATGTTTACATACTCATGATATTACACATTTGCATCAATCTTACAAAATACAGCAGAAAGAAAGCTTTACTGGCAGAAGACTAAATAAATCTTCTGCATTAGACATCTTTTACTTTCCTCCTTTCTCAACGTGCACGAACAGAAGATTTGGACACACGGATTCACCTTGGTTAGCAATTGCTTCTAAAAGTTGAATAACTGTAATAACTATATGAACTATGAGTTGTTACACAGCATTTGAGAGCAACATTTAAGATGTTATTTTGATCATCTGCTAGGACAGAGTCAAAGGCAAGATGACTGTCTTTAGGCACAGAAAAAAGCTGATCTGACAAGACTTTCTAGCACGCTTTCTAGAATTAAAGCAAACTCCACATGTAACGGTAGAATTATTCCTTAAGCATCTAACGTTAGGCTATACGATGATGTTGCATTGGGACATATTCCTTTAGTAATAACTGAGCAAAGTGAAAAATTTAAGTTAACAGCAAACCTCATCTTTTGATTGTTTCTACTAAATGGATGCTGAAAGCCAATGCATAAGAAGAAAACTGGTATTTTTAAATGGATGTCAAAGTACTTTGGAAATACTAAAAATGACATTTCATAGTTAGAATGCATACTTGTTTGCTAGAAAAATAGTGACAAAGTGACAAGAGCAAGATTCCAAACAACTTAATTTAAATGGATTTTAAAAAACTATTTATCTATACATATAACTTGCCCAACAGAATACTGCGCATGTAACAGCTTTTGAAGTTGAGAGTTCCACTAGATGAACAACTGTACCATTAAAAGCAGACATTAAAGGTCCAAACAGCAGTGAACAAACCCAGCAACTCCTACTGTTTAGGCTAAAAAGTGACTTAAAGCTAACATCATTGCTGCCTTAAAGCACTAATGAAACCCCTAAACTCTTACAAAAGGTCCTCTCAGTGCTCAGTTAAATCTCCTGGGCAAGTAATTTATGAGACCAATCTTACTCTGCTTAAGTAGATGCAGGTCAAACTTAAGTGCTTGGAACTGGTCTACAGGAGGCTCTACCTCCTCAGCCAACTGAGAAAAATCAAGATGATTAATTACATGTACACTAAAGGTCAGTATGTTGAGTTAATAAAGTTGACTGTTCCTTCACATTAATAAGCATCCTTGCACCCGTAAGAATCCTTGTACCTAAATAAGAATTATTTTCTTACGCGGTTGCAATTCTGGTTAAGCTAAACTTCCTGAAACATGTAGCATTCTTTGCGGTCAAGGAGTGAAAATTTTGCCAAAGCAATTGTATAACCAATTTGTCACTTTGCTCAACTGCATGAATAACAAGCAACAATTAAATCCTCCTCCTCAAAAGAATCTCTACAGTGCCAATGACATATGGTAATTTATACTTATTTTTGCCAAGAATCAGCAGCCTTAGCTGCTCTGGACCAAACTTTTTAATTGCCAGTGACAATCCACTGAACCACCCCAAAAGAGCCGTATATAGATTATGGGATTAATGTTGCACACAGAAAGCCCTGCGAAATGTTTTTGAGGCAGTTGTCACAAACATCTGTTTTGATCTATTTTTGATCCAAATTCTAGGACATTAGAGATTAAAGTTTAAGTCAGATAAGGTAAGTTGAAAGGAACGGGTGCTGGCTGCAGGCATTACAATTTCCAAACTGTATCAATGTTAACAGTTATCAGAAAACTCAAGAGGACTGGGAAGTCATTGATTACTGCAAAATGATGTTTTCACTCACTAGGTTTCCCAGTCACCTGGACAATAATACTACCTGACTAAAAAAACCTCCCTCAACAGTATCTTACTAAACAAAGGCTTCTCCACAGGAAGACGTCTCTAAGTCCCTTGATTAAAACCTTTAATTCAATGTTTACCTTCCTGCCGCACATGTTTTCAAATTCTGCATAAAAATGAGGTATTATTACACACTGCAATGCAGACTTCCCTGAAATTTTTGGAATGGAAGAGATGGCGGGGGCGGGGGGGGAAAGAGAGATATTCAAGCTATCTAACTGTACATATACCATACAGGGACCCTAAATTTCCACAATCAAAAGAAGTTACGTTCCTCCCAAGATTAATTCAGAGCAGAAACCTAATCAGTGCCTTGAACAAGCTCTGCTTCAATAATTACTTAAAGCAAAGACTCTGTTAAGGCATCGTGCTAAAAAGCATTCAACTTCAACAAGTACCACAAATAACCAGGTAGCTACATTCGCCTGTATCTTACAGTATGTAAAAAGTTAAGGACTGCAAGACACAGAAAAGAGACTTATCTGCTAATAAGCAGGTAACTTTGTGACCTTGTTGGAAAAACCTCAAACATACATTAATATGAAATGGTAAAGGACTAAAATGCCATGAAAATTGAGAAAGATGTTGCAAACTAAATGAGTAAAGAAACCTTCAAAAGCCAGCAATGCAATATTAGCACAGCTCCTTAAAATAGTACTGGTAAGAAGACAGCATTGTGTAAACTGAAGGGTTATTTTCTTCAGCTTTCCCTGCCTTGATCCTTCCTTTAAGCAGACTGTAATAGCAGCATTGATTTGAATAGTTTACCGCTTACAAGAATTAAAACAAAGCAATTATGCAACACTGATAAGCAAACAACAGTTTTCTGGAATTTGTAAAAATCCTGATGTGGACACAAAAACTGTCAGGGGCACAGAATCTCAGATATTCCTGCAGTGAGAAGACATTCAAAATAATGAAAACAAGCATGTATATTTTAATAAGTCCAACCAGACAATGGCTCTTCTTTTTTTCTTCCTTCTAAAAACATACCCCTCCACCCCCCCAATAAAACAGACACAACACATTTCTAATCTCTTCCATTCAGGAGACAGAATCAGCAGAGCATTTTTCCCAGACAATAAAAGTCACCTTTGATTTCACATATATAAACTAGATGACCTGTATAAATATAACAAAGAATAGCGATGGGTAGGTATGTTTGTGCGTGTGTGCATATGTACGTATATGCAGGTAAAATGTATTTATACTCTGTAAGCAAATTCCATTGTTAGGCAGGGAAGTCCACAGATAACAGAAAACCAAACAGAGATTTTCCACAAATCAGACTACTATTCTAAAACTCAATAAATTAAGTATGTTTTATGAAACAGTTAATGCTTTCTTATTAAACCTAGGTGTCTGAATTTTTAGAGGCCATCTACGCACACATTAAAATAAACTCAAGAACACCTTCAAACACAGGTTATGATTTTTCTGCCTCTTGTAGAAAAATTTTAAAGTTTGCCTCATTCTAACCCATTCAATCTTTAACAGACAAAATTTTATTTGCATTCCATTCTTACCTCAAGTTTTGTGGTGCTTCACCAAATAAACTGCAAATTTCTCTAATTTGTTTCAGCGCAGGAATGACCCATTTGTCATTTGTGCGAAGCTCTTCTATAAAACGATCTATCCACTGGATCTTTTGTGTATCTCGATCCTCAAAGAACAAGCGTTCATAATCAAAATCAAGTATATTGCAGAATTCCCTTACTTTGTTCGTTTGCAAGACAGAACAGAACAAAGCCACACAAATACTAGATCAACTGAGTTCTGAAGCATACAAGCGTAAGAAAAGCATTTGAG
The DNA here is from genome assembly GCF_034619465.1 of Leptosomus discolor. Classification (NCBI taxonomy): domain Eukaryota; kingdom Metazoa; phylum Chordata; class Aves; order Leptosomiformes; family Leptosomidae; genus Leptosomus; species Leptosomus discolor. The sequence goes on along the minus strand of NC_141391.1, from coordinate 95,473,901 downwards.
CAGCACTACAGGATGGCAGGAGCTATTAGTTTGTTCGAAACTCTCTGCCTTCAAGCATTCAGGACGTATTTAAGAAAGCCTGTGGCTAGATAGGATCATCAGTCTTTAAATAATTTGCTCTTTCTCTTCTTTCTTTTATTTCTACTCACTGACACTCAGAGTAAACTGCTATAAAATATCAAGAAACAATGAGAAACTGTTTCTTGACAACAAAGAAACAAAACCTGCCAGCTGCTGTCAAAACAGACAATGGATTAATTTCGAACCACGATGAATTATTCTCACAGACTTCCACAGAAGTTTGGGTAGGGAAGGAGAGCATGTAATAGTTTTCACTGTCCTTTGCTATCCCTTTCTAATAGTATATGAGACATATAAGGACTTACTGAAAAAAACCCACCCAAACAAATTAGCATAATCGACTTTGGAAAAAAGGCAAAGACAGGAGGGGGACTGCTTTTCCTTCCTCCCTATTTACTTTGGTAGGGTTCTTTTCCAACTTTTGCAGTGTGGTCATTGCAGTACATCACCAATTGCAACAAGACAGGCAAACTGATGTATTCCACTCTCTCCAATTAAAGCACAACTGTGTTATTTAAAATACATCCCGTAACATTTTAGAAGTACCTGGATGTTGTTAGAATAATACAAATCTATGATAGGAACACTTCAGTTAAATTACCAAACCCCTTGAATTTTTCATGGGGGATGGAAGGAAACTCTCAGAGACTAATTTCACAATAGAACATACCAGATAACTCACCTGTGAACAGCTGTAATCTAAGATTTTAATATGGGCACTAAGAGCCTGGTCCATGATATCAACTGGCACATCATCACTATGAGCCAAATTCCACAAAAGGTTCAGCACTTTGTGGGCCATCACACCATCCTTGTCATCCTCTGCAAGACGACGAATTAACTCAAGTAGTTTCTCACGCTGTTTCTTGCTTGCATTTGTCCAACTTGCCTAAGAAAATATTTTATTTGATATGAAAACCAGTCTTTTTTTGAATTCCACACATAACCTGCGCTGTTAACAAATGATGCAACATCATAGTGATGCAACTATATAAAGAACTTGCACATTAATTTCTTTCATTAAAAATAAATAGCACATTAAATCAATACATAATTCAGACACAACTGAATAGCTCTTCTAGTGTTTACAACTAAAGTGTATTCAACTTGAGACTTTAAAAAAAAGGGGGATCTTTACTTAAAGATCACAGATGTGCTTGTAGAAGTTAACATTACCATCAACAAGTTCACCAACAGTCAAAATAGAGTGGACTCAGCTGTTTCTTGCAAATGCTTTCTCAAAACTCCTGTGCTTATAATACTTACAAGATGTCTTTAACTTACAATCACTGAGTAAAATTTCAGTATCACTTGTGCCTCCGAATCTGACTGAAAAAAAGGCCCTCTGCATTAAATTAACCTTTTTCTGAGAAAGTTTCCAATATAACATTATTTCATCTTCATCTCTAAACTTGTGACAGTTTACACGCAGAATTTCTGAACCTTTAGTTCAGTATTTGGATTACGGAACATTAGACTCACATTCACCAAACTAAAGGACCCTCATTAATGGGCACACAAATTGCCTGTAAGCCAAAATGGAACCATAACACATTTATCCAAAACCAGAGAACAGAGACAACAAAGCCAGCTTGCATTTTCTAGTACAGCAGATCATCTCCCAAAATGGAAACAGTAAAATAAGCTGGATAGCACAACTACTGGAAGCTACAAGTGTTAATATTAGCATATATAAAAAGCCAGTGAACCACATAAACTTTCAGAAACAGGTTATTTTGTGATGTGAATGAAATCATTATATGTTCATAAAAATTCAACATTATATTCCTGAGACTGTTTCACTCCGTATCCATGTTAACCAGAGAAAAGTCATACATGATAAAGAGGAAGTTGGGGGAGCAGGGAGCAGAAGTCCTTTATCTCCTCTACTGAAAGATTAAAAGTAGCAATGCGCGGCAAACTTGATGAAACCCACTCCAACGCCAGGAGAAAAACATTATTTACTAAATCACGACACTTAATAATTTGGAACAAATGCAAAAAGGTATTTAAGATAAATAACTTATTTGAAAAACTCGATATTCCTAGGATTACTAAATGTCACTTTAATACTACAGGCCTCAACAGATTTGCATTACCCAGAAGCTTTTAAACCATAAAACAAAACTGTCAATTAAACTAGCGTAACTAGACCTTGCCTTAGACAGGGAGTAAATTGAAAATGTCACATGAACGCTCATTAAAGAACAGCACAATCTAGCATTCTAATATTAAATATTACAGACTGTTGCTACACATTCAGAAGTCTTTCAACACAAGGAAACTGCCCATATCTAAAACAGCAGACATTGAAAGAGTCACAAATCTGTACCCAACTTCACAACCCATTTCCTGAACACAGTCAAAAGACACATCGTTACCTTAAAACAATCAAACAGGTGATCAAGCTGTTCAGGAGAGAAATCCCAAGCTAATTTTGCAAGGAGATCATGTACGTTTTTTACAATGGCTTCATGTTTTCCTGCCTGTCAAGAAGACAAAAAAGAATAAAGGAACATTTGTAGCAATCTGTATTAAGTCAAGCAGCAAGACATCCTACATCATTTTTACAAGAAGACTGTTTGAAGTGCCCAGCAAGAAATGCTGATGCTGTGGGAGCAGTGTAACAAACTGAATACTTACTTCCCTGGGAAGTCACAATACTTAAGATTTCCCTTTTATGTCGAAGTATTAAGCGCACTCTCTGTGTGTGCACGTAAGTTTTTATTTAGACTATAAATACTATAGTGCCACAGTATTTCTTTTTTTTAACAAAATCATGCTGGGACAGTAAACAACAAAGTCTAAAAGGGTACTCTAACTTTGGAATCAGTATTTTAATTTAATGTAGGTTTTGTTTTGGTTGTTTCTGCTTCGTTTGGGGTTTTTCGTGTTTGTTTCGCAGAAAGGACTCAAAATCCACTTGCTCAACAAATTTCATTGAGGTGTTTTAAGCTGTAAAACAATTTTTAGTATTTCCACATAGTTTCTCAGGCTGCAGTACATTCTTTGTGCTAATGGATTCAGGGAAAACTAAAGCTCCCTATTACAAACAATTTTTTGGCAGACAGGATTTTAAAGTCCAGCAGCTTATAAACTTATTAAGTCTAACAGTTACACAACTAATGGCAGATGTTGAGTTATATACTAGACACTGTTTTAAATGAGAGTTTGGTGTATAATCCAATTTTGACACTTAAGGAGGAAGACAATAAGGAAAACAGCTAGTTCGTTTTTACATCTGGGTGAGAAGAAAATTTCCTTCCTACATGCCCAGGCTGGAAAGTGTATCCTGTACTTTAAAGCTGCATTCAAAATCAACAATTTTGGACTATGTGAATCAATACCCAATTTACTGTAGAAAAATTTCCTGTAAGTGTAGAATAAAAAATGCAAAACAAATACCTAGAAAACAAACTCCGATGTAATTAATCTTGTACAGTATTAAAAATGCATGCATGAGCACTTTTGAAATTAACTTCCTTCTAAAAGCTTGCATAAGTAGTTCACTTCAAAACAAAAAAAAAAAAGAGACTAATAGCTTTGTCACATGCTGCACCATAAAGTTTTCTTTGAAAAAGTGAATTTAGGTAGTAATATTCGTTTTCTTGTTATGGGTCAGATTATGAGAGAGGGCATTATTACTAAACCACTTATTCCACTTGATTTTGCAAAACACTGTACCATCTTTTTCCCTGAACTGTTTTTTTTTCTCTAACCATTTCTCAGACAGAAAGGAAAACCGAGAGCATACAGGGCAGAAAGGCATCTACAATATAACAAATAAAAGGAGAAGTATGCTGGGGGTTGGGGCAAGAATAATAATAATAAGGCAGATAAAAACCTTGTCTTGGGAGGTTTGTAGCAGACATGGGGACAACCTTAAGAACAGAAAAGGCTGGGGAAGCAGTACAAGGCAGTAGGAAGAGGTAAGGAACCTGGTGTGGGAACTGTCAGCTTGCTGTGTAGAAACAGGGAAGGCACCTGTAAAGTTCTAGTTAAATGCTCCAGAATTTAAGTAATAAGACTCCTACACTAATCTCTGCAATTTTATTTCTTGTCCAGCTGGATCTTTCCCTGCAATTCAACAGGCTGCAACTTAATGCTTGCCTTTAGAGACTTCCAACATTATTCCTTGAATCAAATGTATTTTGCAAGCACTCACTTTGTAAGACACAAAGACGCTTAAACAAAACTTAAAATTTATGTTGCCTTCTAAACGCAAAAGCAGCATGGTTTTATTGCTTTTCAAAACTACTTATTTTTATTCTAGTTGTATACTGAGATTCTCAGGGCACTTCTGTACCATCAACTGTAAATTTGTGCATGCTCACTCCCTGAACCGAGGCCAGAGCAAGAGCTCTAGCCTGAAAGCAAGACCACACTACTGCTGCACTGAGCCAGAGCTAAAATAGCCTGCCTGTTATATAAAGCTAAACAGTAAATCAACTCCTCGCTACTGAATTTCATGCTCCAGCTGCTCTTAGCAGCAGTCATTTAATAAGAACTTCTAAAAACTACTAAACACAGGACATATTGAAGTTGGTAAAAGTAATTCTGTATTAGCAGATTTTGGTATTCTTACCTTTTAGTCTATTTTAATTCCACAGCCAAAGCCACAGTGAAACAATCTACTCAAGTAAGACCTACTAATTTCAACTTTCACACACACACACACAGAAAAAAAAAACAGGACAAAACCGCAGCAAGTGCACTGTGGCAACTACCTACTGAAAGCGTTAAGAAGTGAGCAGAGTAAGCCAGGTATCTGAGAGCACGGGAGACTTATTCTTAAACGTTTTTTTTGCAACTGTTGGGGTGGACTATTCCCACCTTTGAAGGGTTGCTCACACTTTTCTGGAAGAATAAAAAGGTTGGTTTAAACTAGCTTATCCACACATCCCATTTCCAGGCACTATGAGTCATATAATTGCTTGGAAGACTTTTTTTCCAAATTTCAGACTTATGTTGTTTGGTTTTGTTTTTTGTTTTTTTGGTTTTTTTTTCCCTAAAAGGTTAGGCTCTCATATAGCTAATAGAAGTCTACTAACAGCAAACTAACTTCTCAAAGGCCTTTTTTTTTGCCCCCACAGACTTCCTACAAAGACAGTCTGGAAAGGTCTACAGACCACAAGCTGAAAACTAACACTATGATCACAGACCTTACTTCAAGTAACCTGTGTATTGCTCTGTTACATGAGGTAATTTTCTAAACAGGACTTAGAGATAATGAGAAAATAAAAGACTTCCTGCCTGTGCAGTTACTTATCATGCTGGAATTGAAGTCCAGAGATTATGAAGTTAGTTGAAACATCAGAGATCTCAAGTCAACCCTCCACTGCATCACCTGCAGTCCCAAGTGCTTTAAATGAAACCTGAAAATAGCATGTCCGAAAACAGGGACACGGTGTAAGTCCACTGAAGCCAAACTGTTACCGTTTCAGAAGAGCACACGCAGAGGTAAACTAGAGATGTAATACTACGCAGCTCCTGTATTAGCCCTTGTCATGGTATAACCCCAGCTGGCAACTCAGCACCACACAAGCTGCTTGCTCACATCTCACAGTGGGATGGAGAGAATCAGGAGAGTGAAAATGAGAAAACTTGTGGGTTGAGATAAAAAGTTTAACAGGTAAATCTTTTGCTTTACCTACACAGCCCCACATAACCTACTGTGAAGAAATTTAACTCTATCCCTGCCAGAACCAGTAAAGCCCTCTATCTTGGAAACCAGATTTAGCCTTCCCACACTCAAAAGACTGGCCTAAGGGCTTACTTGTAAATTAAGTTAAGAGTTTCACTACCAATTACTTAGAACAAGGATATATGTACTCATGCTTGTTCCTATCCTAAAATGACCTTTTATTTTCTGCCTACTCAATAATTAATAATGAGTTTGTCACTTCAGCTGCCTTTTGTGTATGCTAAACTCACGCAGCCCACAGCTAGGAAGCCCAGCTTCACCAATCATAGAAGTAAACGAGCCAATATTGCAAAATTTATGGTTTTAAAAAAATAATCACTACAACACAAAGGAAAGAATTTGCCATTAAATAACTTCTAGAACAGTCATCATTATAAGCCTTCTTAATAGTGTTCTATCCAGGAAAAATTTATACAACTGTGGTGAACTCAGAGATTAGCAATATATATTCTTAATGCATTTTAAAATATTAAGTCATAATGTACCATGTTCTTTCATAATCTTGACTTTGCTCAATGTTGAGGGTTCCTTAATACTTAAAAAGAATTATCTTTGCACCATGTTCTGAACTGTTCTTTTAGACTTTACACACATGTGTAGTTGACACCTTCTACTGAAGACATTTGAGAAGACAATTTTGAGATCCAGGAGCCCAAAAAAGAACACCATGTGATTTCAAATTTTTCTTTAGCTTTATCCAACACCAAGCGTAAGAAGCACAAGTCATCATCTTCTCAATACAAGACATACAAGATCCCTTCTGCACAGTAGGAGACAAGCAGTTGAACTCTTTACCTGTGCAGCCCAAATGTTGTCAAGATCCTGCAAAGTGAGGGCTTTCTCTTTGATGACAAAACGAAGAATTTTCTCTAACTTCTCTACGTATTGAGGTTGATGAAGACTATCTCTCAACACAATTGATAAAATATTATTCTGCTGGATCCATTCCTGAAGATAAAAAGAAAGTAGTGCATCTCAAATTACTGAAGTGCTGTCACTGATTCTTAAGCTAAAAAGCAAAATTTCAACATGTTACAGATTGACTTTATATACAATATTCTAATTGGGAGAAAGGAGAAAGAAGCCTCATAAGAGGAAGGTATTTATCTCTAACTTTAATTTCCTCTTTAAAAAAAAATCAGCATTTTAAATAATTCAATATGCTAGTCACTGTGATATCTTCAGGGGAAATATTTTTTCAGGCATATTCAAATCATGAACTCAAAGCACAAAAATGTTCAAACAACTTCAAACATAAAAAGCCAATGGGAAGAACAGTTAACTCTTCTATTCTAGGAACAAAATTGTTCTTTTCCATTTCACAATCATTAAATATCAAAACCAAATTGTTTAACGCACTTCTAGCGTTACTGGTATGCCTAAAGTGTATCGCATAAAAAGGACATAAGTAAGGACTGAAATATAAAGATTAGATTATTTAAGTACTGCCACTTACAGGGTTTTTTAAATACCTCTAATTGAATTAGAGACAAATATTCAAGCCATATTTAAGTAGACACAATTTTTTTCAGTGGTGTCATTGACACAGATTAGGGTCATGTGGTTTTTTGTTCCAAGTGAAGCAAAGCAGTGTGTGCCTTGAACACGGAAAAAGAAAACAAATGTACATAGCATCATTCCTTCCAACAGTGTCCCTGGATTGGAGACTTACAATATTCAAGCTAGTCTCATGAAATACTTAAATCTAGAAGTTTTAATTTAAAAACAGAAGTCTCATCTGGGATGCCAAACTATAGGGAGTATGTAAAAGAGAGACCTATTTCTTCCTCTCGCCTTAAAAAGTCAAACTGCAGTCGCTCTTTTTTTGTCAGCAGTCCGTTTGCAGATTATAAGCCTCACAACAGGTAGCCAGTCACAAAGATGGGGTAGAAGAGTGTAAAAATTACTTAATGCAATCAAATTTCACAAAGATTAAGAGAAAACTGTCCTTATTTTAACTTTATACATATTCATTTTAATAGTTCCCTACATGTGCACTCAAGCATGAAACAGTAGTCAAAGTATGTAAATATTAAATAAATATATAAAATAGAAATGTGACATCTAGAACTTCCTGCACCGAAGAATCCAGCTTCTGAAATCTGAAAAGCAGAGTAGTTGCTTAGAACTCTAATGAGAAAAAGTTACTTGAAGCACAAGTTACTTAAATGAACATTCAGGTTTTAGGTACAGTGGCACTAAAGTTTTAAATTAATCACACCTGTTTTATCCAGGTTTTTTGCTTTTTTAAACACTATATAAACCCCATACTATTCAAGGATCCCTTTTCAAAGCATGTTTTTATCAGCACTCAAAATAATTCTTAACAGCAGCTCTGAAACAAATACAGCAATTTTTTTTGCAGAAAGACTACTACTAAAATTACTTATTACCATGACATCATACCTACTGTTTATAACACTAGATATGAAAATTTAGCACTGTCTGCAGGATCCATAATATATAGCTACTTCCACAATTAAAGTAATAAGGCGAGGGGGGGGTATCTGTTAAATTAATTTCAGTGAAGAGGAGAACTTACCGCCATTCTTTCAGCTGTAAGCCACTCTTCCTCTTCAGGATTACCATGCCGATGAGTATAATATGACACACTGGATATTACTTTGTTAACTTCATTTAGTGCATTCATTTTACCATTGAAAGAAGAAATTTGTAACAACCTGTAAGAGAAATTAAATGTAAGAAGTGTGACAAAAATGCCAGAAGCAGCATATCATATGAGGAGTAGCATCTTACCTAAGTATCATTTTTAACCTAAATATTTCTAAGTTTTTTACAGTTTCTTCCTGTCCTGGAACTCTTGAAGCTAAGTTCTTTAGAGATTTGATTATCATCGACAGAGCGTCATTTTTGGCTTCATTTTTTGCTTCTTTTTTCAGTTCATCATCTGTTAAATTTTCTAAAAATTGTGGAACCATTTCTATAATTGGAAGGAAATATTTCTTCACTGTATGTAATGTTAGAAATTCGTAACATTGTCCAAATGGCCTAAAAAGAAAGAAAAAAGGGATCAAAGTGTCATAATCAGTAGTTTTGTACTATTAAAACAGTAAGAAGCAATTCATTCAAGACACCCAAGTCTATTTACGAGCACATGAAATGTTAAACACAACTGGTTAAGTGATGGAGTGAGGGGAGGGAAGTGCCTCAAGAAAAGGCTAAGCTTTGTGCTTACACAGTATTTTACCTGGTCCAACTTTCTGAAATATGTGAATTATTATTTTTAAAAAACTTACTTGATGAGAGCTGCAATTATCTGAACATTCAACGCTGATCCACTCATGAACCGATCATGCAAGATCTGAAATCCATTTAATGTGCCAAACTTGTTGATAAGATCTACTAGCCAACCCTGCAATATAATAAAGAGTTATTTTCTGACATTTACAAATTACCGTCTAGAAACACTTTCAAGGACATGGCAGTAACAAAATTTGCTGTAAAAAAGGCCTTACACAATAAACTGTTAGAAGGTAACAGAACTGACAGTGAACTTGCTTATACAGTTTAAATATTCAGTTTTAAGGAAATGCTTAGAACTAGGCAACGTGATCTTTCCCATTACCACGTCAAAAAACAGACGCTGTATATTGGTTATTCAAATAATTTTATCAAATATATAGGAATAAAAATGACTATACTTCAGGTTTAACTTTGGCTGCTAAGTTACTACAGAAGCTATGATGATTCTGGTATTTCTTTTCTGGTCCTGGAGGTGACTGCACATAAAAGCAGAAAGAATGAAAAATAACATTCTTCTAAACACAGTTAGCAGTGCAAGGAAGTCCAAGGACACAGAGTTACTTATCTTTGGTTCTTATATACCAATAGTTAGCAGTACTACTAAAAAGAAAAAAAAAAAAAAGGAAGAAAGCAATAAAAATATAACTTGGTTAGCCTCTGAAGTTGTACCAATGTCATTTGGAGAAAATTCTGAAAAATTCAGACCCAAGAACCAAAACAGATTATTAATACGCACTAGTTCAAAAAAAAAAACCAAAACTCCCATCCCACCCAAAAACCCCCCACCAAATCCCCAAACCAAAAACAAACCCAAAACCACACTGACACTAGTATCCCACATCCAATCAAAAACATTTCTCCCATCACTGGGAAATATAAGAAAAGGGAGACAAAATTCCTACTTTATCACATAATCTACTCCTTACAATATGTCACCTACAAAATCATGTGGCGTGAGAAGGTAAATCCATCAGCTGGCAAATACAAGCAAGCCAATTAACACAGTAGGAACGGCATTCCAATAGAGTTGTGCCAGCTTACCACAGAAACACATGATGCAGTTTGTGGACCAAAGACTGAAACAGTTACACGGGGAAATTCAACCAATCATGAACTAATGTGCCAGTCAAAAGCAGCAGAACATCTCAGTGATAGAGAACAAAGGGGGATTTTTTCCCCTCTAAAAACACTTCTCTATGGCTACTGTGTATTAGGTAACATTCCATAAAATTAAAAACATGGCTCTGAAAACGCTGTTATACCTTTGGTGATCGTGGGTCAGGAGGACGGGCAAAAAGTTCGTCTTCAGCAAGCTGGACTCCTGCTGGAACTGTTTCTGAGGGACGAGTACCATTGTACAAATGGAATTTGCAGTGAGGATTTAAGGCCATGGCAAGAAGTTCAAGAAGGGGAAACCAATCTTGGGACAGCTTGGCCACACAGAGTTCCACTAGTCGATGAGTGTTGTTAATAATACATCTCTATCAAGAAATAAACAACAACCAAGAATATGGAAGGTGACTGTACAATGAGTATGAACTATAAACTCTGAAGCATTTGTACCTAGCACGCACAGTTGCATAAGAGTTTTACAACGTTGTATTTGAATTTGTACTTCCTCCAATAAAGGCTTTAAACTATCTGTTTTCAGCTAAAAACTAAATTTAGGAAAAAGACACAAATATTTTTGGTTAAGACATTCATGATTCACCACTGAACTATTAACTTTTCCATCTTTCACCCATTTCTCACACAGATTTTAATTTGCTTATTAAGACCTTCACAGTTTCTCATTTGGCATGTGACTAGCTGTCCAACAAATAGTTTTACATTCAAACAGCTGCTACAAACACTCAGAAGTTAGCAGGCTGCTGAAAGCTTTTACTAAAAAAGCAAGTTTTCATGTCCTAGCATGCACAGAAAAATAATAAGGTTTCTACACATCTGGCCAAAGACAGCCTGCCTAACAAGAGCTGCACCACCGAACATATAAAGTTCAGCTCCTCCCCATATCATCTCCCATGTTTTATTTTCTGCCAAAAACACCAGAGGCAGAAGATGAAAAAATAATAGAAGGATGACTTTCCTCCCCTCCAAGAGCCATGTATACAAGAGTTCTCCCAGTTCTCTGCTGAGTTTCAAAAATGAGATTGTCTCTGCAGTCTCCTCATAGTCACAACGACGGCTCCTTTCTCATTTAAATTACTACGCTTTTCAGAAACACAACTTCAAAAACTCACATGAATCTCAAACTTCCAGCCGCTCACTGCCTCATCTGTAAGGATTTTTGTGAAAGATATTGTTAACCCATCTCGAAAAAATCGCTGGCATGCTTCGCTTTTGACATCAAGGCCTATTTTAAAATAGAAAAGAAAAAAACCAAACTATTAGATTCACAATCTCACCCATTGTTACATGAACTTTTAAATATTGAAAGTAGCAACTTGGACTTCAAAGGTTTGGCGTTCAAAGTTTCAGAACTATTTTAAAAAGAGGAGCCTCGCATGAAGATAAACTTCTGTTAAGTTTGAATGCACAAAAACCTGATGAATTAATGTTCTGGTAAAGCCACCTCAAAAATTGCATTATTTAGATAATTCTGAAATTATTTCAAAGACTTGTGATAGGTTGGGTTTGGGTTTTTTTTTTCCACACTTGTAATGTTCAAAGATATAGTAGCTAAACCTAACAATATGTACAATCTTTTTCTTCCACTCTTCTGGTGAGCATGCATTTATGTTCTCTCTCATTCAGTTGCTACCAGTAAAACTCAAGTGAGTGAAGAGGAGAAAGGGTGAGATCTGCTCTGCTTCCCAGACACAATTAACCTGCAAAAATAAACACGAATCCTTCTGTCTCTCAGCCTCACCTGAAGTAGTTTCTCGTAATTCTGCTGCCAGGACCCAAATCACCCAGACCCCAACACTGATGTAAACCTTTGCAGCCACCATACATCAAGTTTAAAATTAAAGAACAATGATCCATACAAATGTTCTTTTAGCTATTTTAAAACTCGGGACTTACTTATAACCCAGTATTTCAAAAAATCTGTACTTCCCCTTCAAAAGTTCAGTTAAAAAATCTAAACAGAGATAAAAGTCAACAGTATTGAATAGGTATTAGTACACACTGGAAACAAGGAAAGCCATTGGGCACATTATAAAAAGCAAACTGTGATCTGCCTGCACAGTTTCTTTACAGAACAAGTTTAGTTTTCAGTCAGGGAATCTTAGCATTCAACAAGCCAACAGCATCCAGATTCACAAAAATTGTTATCACCACCCCCATGCCCTCCCCTGCAACATCCTTAATGAGGCATCCTGACAGTAACTTCCACTGGTTTGAGGAGGATTGATTTGGGTTACCAAATTACAGGTCCTTATAGTCACAAACAACTGTACAACAGAGGTTTCTTTCAGAAATGGTCACAGAACATCTGCCCTGCTTGTCAGTACAAAGCACAAAGGCTTTCCAAACTACTGTAACAGGGCTTGCTAGCCTATACTCTTACAGTGGGTGCAGCTGTCAAGCAACTTCAGTAGGAAATCTTTGGAGAGCCCCTGTCACCTCCTTGAAAACTACTCCAGTGTTCCCTCTTTTTAAAACTACCAGAGGTACATGACATACATATGTGGCCAAGTATAAAAACTCCACATTATCTTCCTATGTAGCTTGCAGTCTGGATAGCTGACATCCCTACACTAGATAGTAAGTGCTAAGACCAGTAACAAAAGGCCACAAGCCACAGCAATGACAACATGACAAAAGAAGAGAGCAAGACATTGCTTAAAACTTAGGCATTTGTAGTAAACAAAGGACTTTGTTAAATTAACTCTTCGAGGTGGTAAAGATGTCAACTTCACCCTATACAAAACAGAGGACAGGGAATGCATCCAATGTGGTCAACCTGACCTAGGGAAAATGCTCCTTTCTGAACCCAAAAGTATCAGAGAACTTAATTCTTGAATACTAATTTAAAGCAGGTACTCAAGAGATTACAATGCTCCTCAGAGTACCAGTATACTGCACTGAAACATTTCTCAAACTTTCAAGTACTTCTTGGACCACCTCACCCCACAATGGCTGGCCAGCTGCAGTCAGCAAGACGTTTCAAACCAAGGTCAGGAATACCAAAACAATAGTATGTTTTAACACACACTGTCCTTTCTGTACTTCGCTGAACTTGGAAAGAGAGGGAAGATGTAGAACCTTAGAAGATACTTGTATGACTCCTGGATATACAATGACCTTCTACCTTCTCCCACAATGCTGCATTCTGCAGAAACAACAGATGACACTTATGCAAGGAACCAGGACTAAGTAGGTGTCTACAAGGATCGGAGTATCATCAAAAGCACGGTATAGGAGTCCTAGAAGACAGCAGGTTGGGAGAGGAAGTAAGAGCATTCCAAAGACAGCGAAAAGAGAAACAGCAATTACACCAGATACCTGGTATCTACCGCTTGAATCAGATTTGGTATCACTAACTCTTAGGTAAGACCGCATTTTTCTCCCTGTTGTCCAAATTCCGAGGGCAAAGAAGGATAAGGAAGAACACAAGAGATAAGCAAGTGCATGCAGCCCTGAGCCAAATATTTAAAGAAAACTTGGAGAAATGGATTGTGCAGTGAGAAAGAAGTCATTATGAAAGGAAAAGATGCATCATACAGTATACAGGAGCTGCAATTAGGGGATCAGAGGAAGAACACAAGACCATTTGACTTCTGTTCTTATGCTTAGTAGTCAATTGGCCATATAAACCATGCAGAGCGTATCAACCCTGCCAGAAGAGCAGAAACACTCTAGGTCCACAAAACTTGTCAGTCCAGATGCAACTGTATATGAACAAACTCTGATGCATCTGAGGGGTACTCAACAGTAAACGGTTTGGAGCACCAAGGCCCCAAGCAAAACCACCTAGCTCCTCTTCTCCAGGACTCTGGACTACAGAACTTTGTGGCTGCGACCCCAGAGCTGAGCTGGCTCCACACGCTGGTGTGGCACTGTGCCAGCAAAGCCCCCACCAGACCTTGAGCCTCAGAAAGTGCCTCACGGAAGCCTTTCAGTGGCTTAGCAAGGGCTGGCTCAGACCCTGCAGAACTGAACTGACAGTTGCTGGAGCTAATAAGCTCTGGGGAAACCCACATGTGCCCGTGGGCACAGTGGCTACACATGGCACTCTCAGATTCTGGCAGACTTTCAACAACTCTTAATCATCAGGAGTAAGAGAGTCCCTTTACACCAAGATGCAGCAATGACTCTGTTGTAGTTCACTTCACCGAAATGGTTCCATCCCAAATACCTGGCTAAGAAACTTTGGAACATGACGACACAGATCTGCTGTCCTCGCTTTAGACAGATGGCTAAAAATAACCATTTCAAGAAAATCTGGCTTCAGTGAGGAATTCATAGAAATGCAGATGGATCATCCAAACAGACATGGTCTTTAGACAGGATGCTGGAGACAACTCCCATTAGTGGGTTGCCTAACTTCTGGATGCACATGTGCTTATGCACAGACACGTTTTTTCTTTTTCGGGGCACTAGGGCCTGCCTCTCTTTCCCATTTTGTAAGCCTTTGTAATTCATCAAAAACAAAGATCTGGGATCAAGGTTGAAGGTTTAAATTGTGCAGTGAAATCTCATTTCAGTTGAAATAAGCTACAAATTCTAACAGTTGCCTGGCATCTTGTTTGTGTGTGTGTCGCATTGGAAAGCTTTGGCAGCACGTTTAAAATTAAATGTAAACATTAGGAGCAATAACATCTGCAAAGGTGGAGCAGTGCAGAGTTCTTGGGTGAATTTTGAAAGAGTGGAGAATATTCTAGCCTATAGAAAACCCAAAACATACCATTTAAAAAAAACTTTTAAATTTATAGCATCCAACTCGCTATGATACTTATTTGTGGACCAAACCTCATTACTCAAAACACTTCATAAGTACTCCAAAATTATTATGAAGATAAACACCAGTCTTGCTATTAAACACTATTTTTCAAATAGGTTTTCTTCTAATAGCAAGTAACTCCAGACTATCATTTGATAATCTCATGGCTTGCATAACAAAGAATAATACACTGATGCCTACACATAAAGAGATAATCTTCCATAAATAAACACATCTGCCAGTATGTCACAGTCTAGACAGGATTCATACGACTCTTGTCAAATTTGCTCCTGGCACTTGAAGTTGGTAATGATGACATTTAATTTTTACGAATACTTTCAATTCAGTTCAGTTATGTCCCTTTCAATTTCAGTTCCTGAAAAGATTTAAAGAGGACGCAAATATCATACTTATTTTATAGACAGGGCCACAAAGACAGACAGCAGTTACCCCAGAGTCACTCCAGAATGCCAATGGCCACTGGCAATGTTAGGAATAAATGCTACTTAAGAACCCCAACCACTAGAAAAAGGTGTTTGATAAAAATTTAGTGTGCTCTTTTTAGCTTTTGCTGCTCCACAATCTAAATGAGTAACAGACTGCAATGTAAAATTTATGTAATTCAACAGCTGGTTATTCTTCAATTTCTGCTTTCAGTTCTTCCCTTTTGAAACAAAACTCTCCAGATTAAGAAAAATGCCCATAGACAGGTAGCAAGGTGTCCAATCGTAGATCTTACTGAGATAATGGAACAGATTTTCAATTTGTTAAGAAATGTACATGACAGAATAATTCATATTCCCTCTCTATATATACACAGTTCTGAAACAGCGTCCGCCAAGTTTCGAGCTACCAAAACAGTGTCAATTACACCAAGTGAGCACCCTATCATATTCCTTGAGCACTGGAAGTTATTTAAAAAAGAACCATCTGAGCCATCACGCAACTTCAAGCAGTGAGGGAAAAAAAAAAAAAAAAATCAAATCTAGGATGTAACTGTAAAAATAACAGTTAACAAAAAACTACTTCTAACATCTTTCCTTGTTTTCTCCTTAGCCAGTAATCCTTGCATACGCTCACAGTTAGGAATTCATCTAGAGGGCAAGAGGAAGCATAATTAGACAGCAACGCAGAAGCCCCTTTTCAGAACTGGGCATCAATGACTTAATAAAAATCAAAGTGCATAAAGCATATGAATAGATTTCCACTGTTTTTCACAACTTAGAGGAAAAAGACATTTTTTGTTTGGGAACTTACTCTAAGTCTGATGCTTTGGAGAGGTACACTGACGTTAGAAGTAGCCAAAAATCTCATTCTGCTCTCATTAGTTCATTGCACCGACAGCTTTTTTGGGTTTCTTTGTTGTTTTTTTTTTTTTTTTTTTTTTAAAGTGACTTAACAGCTGGCAGTACATATTATCTCCTCTCTCACAAATCACAAGCAAAGAATTTCTTTTTTTGCTGCACTGTTCCAACAGGCCAGACAAAGAGTGCTGCCTTTTCTTTCCATAAGTTGGCATTTCTTTCACCCCTGAACAGATGAGATCACTTGAAAATTCTACACTCACCTGAGGATTCCTGCCAGACCTAGCTACATGCAAAGGTAACAATTCTAAACGCAACTATGGCTGATCAATCAGTGTTGGCAATAACACAACATTATCCTGTTTTAGATCACAAGGGTGCACCCCAACTTTTCTCCAGAGTGCTCCAAAGCAAATCAGAAAACAATCAAGATAACCCAGAATACCAGGACGGACCACAAGCAGCTTTTTGTTCTTAAAACTGCCTAAGAATAACCCTTATTAACACGGAAATTAAGTCGTCCTGGGCAAGCTCTGAGAAAGTAAGGAAGAGGGACTTTGTATCTCACTATATTTAAAACACATCTACCTGGGAAGTGTAGATATCCTGGAAAAATATTTTTATCTGACTTCTGGTATTACTCAAGTACTGATGCAACAAATACTGACTGGAACAAGAGACCAAAGCAACTTTCCAGGACAACAGAACTTACTAGAACGCATGATGAACTTGTCAATCTGACTAGTACAATTTAGCAAACTCATACACAGTCCCGATAGGAAATCCTCCTAATTCCAAGCAAATCAGACACACCAAGTGTGGTGGTTTGCTGCCTGGCGGGGTTTTGGTAGCGGGGGATGGGGCCACAGAGGTGGCTCCTGCAAGAGGCTTCGAGAAGCTCCCTCGGCTCCAATTTCGGACCCACCTCTGGGCAAGGCCAGACCAATGGCGCCTCTGCGAATATTTAAGAGTGAAAGAACCCGTTGATTGCCGGCTTTTGTTTTGTCTGTGTTGGTGAGCAGAAGTGAGGAGGGGGGTGGGAGAGACAGAGCCACCTGAGTCAGTGAGAAGGAAGGAGAGGGGGAGCTGTGCCGGCGCAGGGGTTCCCCTGCGGCCCGCGGTGGGGTGGCGGCTGAGCCCCCGCAGCCCCTGGAGCCCCGTGGCGACCCAGAGGTCGCCCTGCAGCCCGCGGAGGGCCCCGGGCCGGAGGGGCAGGGACCGGGCCCGGAGCAGCCGCGACTGCGGCCGCGCCGGAGCCGCTCGTCGGTGGGAGGGCGGCAGCCCCGGGAGGGACCCGCGCTGGGGGGTTCTGGGGAGCTGCGGCCCCGCGGGAAGGGCTCGCCTTGGGGCGGTGGGTGGAGGGCTGTCTGCCGTGAGAGGGACCCCGCGGTGGGGCAGGGGAGGGCTGCGAGGGCCCCTCTCCCTGAGGGGGAAGGAGCAGCGGAGACACCTTGTGCCGGCCGGGCTGTGACCCCCATTCCCTGCCCCTGCGCTGCTGGGGGGGAAGAGGGAGCAGAGCTGAGCCCGGGGAGACCGGAGGGGGGGGGGGGGGGGGGGGGAAGGTGTGTTGTATTTAAGACCTGATTGTATCTCTCATTGTCGTTGATGGTGGTGGATCTGTGTATTAAATGTGCGCTGTTATCCCCAAGTTGACTCTTTTGCCCGTGACCATAGTTGGTGAGTGAGCCCTCCCTGTCCTTTGTCTCGACCCCCAAGCCCTTTTGGTTGCATTTTCTCCTCCCTATCCCTCAGGGGACGGGTAGTGGTGAGCGAGCGGCTTCGTGGGGCTTTTGTTGCCAGCTGGGTAGGCTCAAACCACGACAGCAAGCAACGTGGCAGAATTACCAGTCTTAACTCATGCTGTTTACAATTCTAACTTTTCTCCAAGATTCTCAAAAGTATGTATGTGCCAAATTTTAACAAAAATTTATGGCAAGACATTTGGAAAGCTAGATTATTTTTTTTTTAAATGCCAATTTTTGAGTTTTAGTATCTGTTACATAAACACCAAACCCACTAGGTCTGATATCAAAGTGAATACAGGAAACAGGTAGGACAGGAATGACAGGATTTTTAATGCTGTGAGCTTAGTCAACTTCCCTACTTATGCTAAGGCACCTAATTTCTAACCACATTGATGGCTTTCTAGAATTTCTGATCTATGAAGGTTCTGCATACCACTGTGACAGAATCTTCAGGACTAGGGTTGTAACAGAAGTAATTAAGGATTTTTAAGCCTCCACCAGGGATTCAAAAGAACGAGAAAAGACTTCACACACTGGCCCAATAATCATTAATTGTCTTTTCAGCTTACCTTTTTTACTCAAGTCAATAGCAGCTTCTAAAAGAACTTCTAATTCCCCTTTCGGCAATACAGGAACAACCCATCGAGGCCTATATTCAAAAACAAAACAAACCCCACTGTATTTCAATTGTGAGTCTTAAAAATCAAGAGTCCTTGCCCCTTTGTAATGATTTTAATACAGAGTAAGAATATACATTTTTTTAAAGGACCTGATGAGCACTCCATTTAAAAAAAAAAACAAAAAAACAAAAAAAACCCCACCACAAACCTCTGATTTGAGCCTCTTTACAACTCTAAGTATTTCAAGAAATCTAGTGAAACAAAGATGCAAGAATCCTGATTCCACTATCAAGATATTTGCACAAATACTCTACACCCTCTGACAAAAGTGTGGAAATACCTGTTGATCATGTCATCCAGCTTTGCCAGGTCTGTGTGTGGAAATGCAGGCTCCTCATCTTCAAGCTGGGGTGGAGCATCTCCTTGGCCCTGCTCATCAGGCGGGGTAGCTGGGGAGTTCTCATTGGAAGAATCAGGTGAAGAAGTCTAAAATTGGTATGGAAAATACTTTAGATACTGTCTGCACTTATGTGCAACTTATTTTGGCATTTTTCCTTCACATGTGTTTCAAAGAATCACTTGGAAGTACCTGTCATCATAAAATACAATAAAATCATTTGATTTCAGATTTATTAACAAAAAACAATAGAGCATTAAATGTGTTATATGTTTTCTATCTCGACAGTTTAAATATTAAGCTACTTTCCCAGTAAGGAAAGGGTTTGGTTTTTTTTGTAACAGACCTCTTTGCAGCAAACCCCCTATCTAGAAGGTGAAAGTAAAGACTACATGGATGTTGTAGCTTCTACAAATCTTCTGCAGAAAAGATGACTATTTCAGGTAGACAAACTTCAGCAACAGCGCAGAAGAAAATCATGAACATTTTCTGAAAAAGTTTGCTAAAAATGAGTAACACACTACCACAGCCGGCTACTAACCAGCCTCCAAGAACATGATTAGTTAAGCCCATTTTGATGGGCCAGGCAAAATACAATGCATTTTGTAGATCCACGCTTATTCGTGGATAGAAATAGTATGAAATGACAATAATAAAGATTCAAATCAGAACAGCAAGATTTAGGAGGACAAGGGAAGACCAGAACCTCAAGAACATTTTTGACATGTTGTACTGTGTCCAGTTAGCATGGAATTTTCTTCGCAGCACCTTGTATCGTGCTGAGTTTTGGATTAGTGACCAAAACAGTATTGATAACACACCAGTGTTTTGTCTGTTGCTGAACAGCGCTTACACAGATTCAAAGCCTTGTGTTTCTCACTTTGGCCCCCATCAAAATGTAGAGTGAGGGTGGGCAAGAGGCTGGAAGGGGACACAGCCGGGACAGCTAACCTGAACTGACCAAAGAAATACTCCATACTGTACAGTATCATGCCCCACAATTAAACAGCGGGGGCAAGTTTTTTCCAAGGTAGCTGTTGCTTGGGGACTAGCTGGGCACCCATCAGCTGGTGATGAGTGACTGCATTTGCATCAGTTGTCTCCCCCCACCCCTACCCCTTCACTAAACCACCTTGCATGTCAACTCATATGATTTCTCACTCCCACGTCTCACTTTTCCCTTTCGATTCTCTCCCCTACCCCACTGAGGTGGAGGGAATGAGTGACAGGGTGGAGGCTCACCTGGCAGCCAGGGTCAGCCCACCACACATGTTCCGAAGAACAACTCATTCTCAGGAAGTTACAACCACTAAACCTTATGGTATGAACCAAATATTATCTTCATACCAAATAAAATGACAAAGTGTGGCTTTTCTTTTAAATGAGTTTGGCTGCACTGTTCAAAAACATCTTTTCTGGTATTTTTCCCCAACAAAAAAAAATCATCACGTTATGATGCAGTATTTGAAAGGAGGATATCCTGTTCAACAGGAACATGGTAAGTTGTTCAGAAGTCTAGAACAATGAACAGAGACCTAGATGGAGCTGGACTTGAAGAGCTGATACCTGCTTACAAGCTGTGTTATCCAAAAAGTGTTTTTGCAGAACTGAGCATAAGCTGAATTCACAGAGAGTAGTGTTACCAGTCTGCTGCAGGTAAGTCTACAATGTGGTTCTGAGGAAGCTTCTGATATTACTCCAAGAAGGCTCCTTATCCAAAATACGTATGCTTGAGAGAACTATGCCACCGCCTGAAAAGGGAGCATCTTTTGGAATGCAGTGCTCCCTAACTGTATCTACTTTGCCAATAGCACTGCCTTCATCCCTCAAAATCTTTTTGTACTTCCAGACACACACACAGAAATATCTAACTTAACTAGACATCTCTAGGAATATACAAATTCAAATAATTCAGAAACTACTTCTAAAGCATTAACCCCTTTATTTTTAGACAGCTTGACTGTTCATACCATACCTGATTCTGCTGGAGGGGAGGCTGGGACTGTCCATCAGGAGCCTGGCCCTGGCTATCATTCCCTCCTACCGGAGAGCCACGAGTCGTGGCTGTCATACTCGACACAGGGCAGATCTTTGCAATTTTGTCTGCTTATGTAGTTGTTGTGAGAGAAGAAATTATAGTCCACTTAGTAAAGTTGAAGTACCAGCATATGCTTGCCTTAAAAAGCTCCAACTCAAGAACATGCCATCTTGCAGAGACCATTGCATAACCTGGAACAACAAAAAAAAAAGTATGCTATATTGACACAGGCATATAAAAGGAATCCATACCTGGAAAACAACACTACAAAACCAAATATACTGCTATGAAGAATCTTTTATTTTAGACTTAGTAATTCTTTTTATTGAGTACAACTGACATCAGAGGACTGTAACGTTTGAAATATTTAACGCGATTTTAATGTTCTAAGTAAAAATCACACTGATAATTACTTCTATGCCACGAGAAACTCACACACATCCAAAATGCAGCTGTTTACTCTGACTCTGTTGTGCCTGAATTGCTACAGTAGATTTTTCAATTTGAATTCAAGGTGCTGATCGAAGTTTGTGTAGAAATGACCTGGTTAAGAGCATAAACAGCCAAATTTGTCATCTTTTCCAATACTCTTCTCCTGATGCTGTCTAACTGCAGATGTCTGAGGGAGTTAAGAGATTGATTCTACCTCAGCTAACACTAAGAGAGACCCTGCAGCCAAACTTCTTCGATAAGCACATAAGTATTTGCCTGTACTCCCTTCTTCCAGCACGTGCCTATGAAAGCCTGGGTCCACTAGCCTATCAGGCCCACTACAAAACCCATCACATCCCCACCAAGTATTTCAGTGGATTAAATGAAGAAAATTCTGACATCAGATTTATTTGTTGATCTCATACTCATGATATACCAACAGCTCAATAACCACTATATATTTCAACTTCATTGTGTTAAATACAGAAATAAAAAGTTGCATTAAGATATAGCAGCACTTCCACTCTATACCACAGGGCACTGTATAACCGCAGAAAACGAAATGTAATTTTCCAGAGCAACTCAAGACTTCCAAGCACCACATTAACCAACAACAGGACTCAGAAAGTTCAAAAGCCAAGCGGGGTGGTAGAAAGAATTGTATGAGCTTTCAGCAAGATTCATTTGGCAGCGCTAAATTCCTGAGTCAATTAGCAAAAGCTTCAAGTTAACAAGTTAGAGTGAAATTTCTGCTGTAACACTATGCATATTTTTAAGTGTTTTATTATGATGTCTCATCTCAAATTAATTTTCAATGCTGTTATCTTTCTCCAAGAGACACTTTAAAATCCTTTCGTAAATTTGCAAGTTGTTACATACACAATAAAAATCTTGACCGAATACAGTATTCCTGCCCTGCCCAGTCTCCCATATTAACAGCATCAAGAAACTTAGAGATCTCTAATACTGTCACCAAAATAATGTTCACTTTTGAACAAAACTGTATTCTTTAAATACAGTCAGCTGTAATCCATCCTCACCCTTCAGAATTAATTCATAGGACTTAGTAAGCCTGCTAAGTCCAGAACAAAGGCATTATCAACTCAAATTTTCTTTAGGAAGAAACTTATTTTTTAAATGCAATTTTTAAGATTAGCTTATTTCGGCTGGTGCTCTTTTTTAAAATGTCCTCCTGAGTATTTAATTGTTTTCTATTGATGTTTAGAAAGAGCACTAGGTAGAAAGTATTAGCCAGACTAAGTTTCCTGCCTTATATACACACACACACACACTCTGCAGCCTACTACAGTTCAATGCAGTCAGATCCCCTGCACTACCTGACTGAGACTTCTAGGTACTTGCATAAACCAATGAAATCAAATTTCTGCCAACTAACATTGTACTTTTCAACAGCCCTAAGCCAGCTACCACCACAACAAACCTTCTTTAATCACCACCATTCTTCCTTAATAAGTGGTTCACAATACAGCCACCCAAAAAGTTGTGCTGGCACGAGTGAGGTAGCAAAGCAGCACAAAAAGGGCGAAACAGCTCCTTTCAGCAGCGATCCTGGCCTAGCTTGGCTTAAACTGCAGAAAGAAGTGACCACTGGCAGCTGTGGTTCCACAATAACTTACATCAAGCGCAAACTGCTTCAATCTAATCCCAAACTTACAAAGACTGTGGTTACCTTTCAGTTTAATTACCTGAACTGGTGTACTGCAAGGGAAAAGTGTACTCATTCTAATGCCAGCCAGGGAGCCAGGACAAAGCTGCAGCTCTCCTGATTGACTTAACACTAGTGTGGATTTACCCTCAGATTTTGCCTCTGTGCTTAGTGGAAGGGTCTGGGCAAAGCATTCCTGTAAGGTCCTTTCTGCTCAAGGCAAGTGACAATTTAACTAGGATATACAAGAAAACTACTACTGAAATAACTAAGTTACTCAAAATCTTGCAAATTCAAAGAGCAAATCAAAATCTGTGTAACAAAAATATACAGAGTTTTTTAGACACTTGTAAATACAAACATTTACATAAAGGACTAATGTATCTTTTTCTTTCTCTTAGTATTTGGTGACTGCTTGCTTAAGATCTAATCGCAGTACTCTACATATATATTACTTAAATGACTTTCCCAGAAGAGTGAGTTCAGGGCCTCCAGATATCACTTGGCTTGGCCATGTGCGTAAGAGAGGGCCAACTTCCTAAGGGAGTTCATGACTTCCGCCACCCCATTTGTGTGACGTCCTCAGAGACACAAAAGTAACTCCAAGCTGTGCTGCAGCTAAATAAAAACACTCCATCTCCAATAAATGTTCTGATTACTTCTTGTAGTATCTACATATTCTACGCTGCAAGGATATCCTTGTTCAGGTGTTTTCCTTCTAATTAGAGTACACAAACATCTTTTTGTAAGCACAAATCATCATCCAATTCATGCATTTTAAACATTAGAAGCAAGCAGTTTACTAGTGCCGTTTTCAGCCAACGATTTAACCATTTATGTTTTAGAGAAAACATCAAATTGCATGCCCACAGAGAACACACTACTGCTTTAGTCTTTCTAGAACTTATGAACCATGAAATTTTGAATTCCCATCATTTCTTTAATTTAGACTATTCAATTTCAATTTTTTAGAGTTAAAACTCACCAAGGCACAGTTTGGCTCAGCTCAAGAATAGCCTTTACACTTATTTATAATTAATTTGATTATTTATAAACAAATGTAAACCAATGCAGTGACACCTTGGTTTCGAGTATACAGGCAGCCCAACAGAAACAATTTAAACTGCCTGTATCTGGCTGAATTCTAATGGAGACTGTATTATTTTTTATATATGTCTTGTTTCTACTATATTTGACTTGGGATTCAGCACACTAAGCCATGTTAAAAAAAATTATCACCTTTACCCAAAGCTTTGAATGGATGTTTTGTAAGAGTGTGAAGATGGAGACAGATGCCTATTAAATTACAAACTCACTACTCCTTTGTTAATCAAGTGATGCACGAGGCTACGAAGATGGGGTCAAATTAATCCCACTGACATTCACTTTTGATTGCCAACTGTGCAAATTCCAATCTGCCATGCTTTTATCACCTCATTACGCGACCCTGACCAACCACTAAATTATAAGTGAAAGAGAGCTTTTGCTTCACCTGACTCCTTGTAATTTTAGTAACACCAGGAAAACACGACTACAGCTTTTTTGACTCCGCATGCTCCCCATTCAGAAGACACCCCCCACTGCAAGCAGCATCCCACCAGAGCACCAGCAGACTGCGCCGGGCAAGGCTCTGCCCTCTGGGAGAGCTTTTGCTGCCAGGCTCAAGCATTCAGTACAGCTGCACATCTGAGCATCTGAGCCTCACCTCAGCTTCCACAGCCAGCAACCTCACGCCAGAGCAGCAGGATAGGTTAACGTTGTTTGGGGAAGAAAAGAAATCTAGCACGTTTTCAAAAGCTAGGGGAAAAAAATATCAAGACATAGGTTCTTGGGCAAGTGCTAGATAAGAAACAAGTATGTACATACTACTCTGTTACAAGGTAACATGTAACAGCAAATACAAAGGATGGCATTTCAGCATATAACGATCCAGGAACATATATCATTTTCTAATACAGCTGACTTCTAGGACAGCTTTCATCTGAGTTTCTCAAAGTTATCTCCTCAAAAGTAACCGGAATACCCCGATACATACAGCCTTTCTCCTCAATTAGCTACTTATAATACAGAGTCTCAGAAAAAAAGAAACGCAAGGTGACAGTAGCAGACCTCAAAATACAACGTATTATTCATGTGCATTACCTAAGTCCTATCTAGGGACACAGGCCTATCTTTCCTTTATTTAAAGTTTTCTGGTTATATACAAGTGAGGATACATGCCACAAAATCTACTTTGCAATGTGGTAACAATGTATGCCAGGATACCAGTCTACTCAATATCTAACAACAGAGCTTTCTAAAAATCATACAATTCTGCTAAGAAAAAATATTTTTTTTTTCCCTGCAGAATTATTTATAGAATGATGTTCCTATCTTAATGGAATCTCACAGTAGATGCGCTTTTTCATCGTTACATGCTGTACTGCAAAAAAGCTTAACTGCAGCAGTACAAATTTTATGTTGAAAGGTATCACGGATTTGTTTCATATAGGATTCTGGGAACTGCCTTCTTAAAATCCTAATAAATACTGACTCATCACAAGGGTTATGACGCCATTCTAGTCTAAAAATTCTAGACTCGGGAATCTAACCTTCTACTCTATTCCTTTATTTCAATCAAAACGCCTTCTCATCCAGAAACACCTCTCCCAAAACTGTAACAGTGACCTAATTCAGTAGTTACAATCTATACACACCCCCACACATTTACCATTTTCTTTCTTCTCTGTGCCTTGTGTCTTTCAGGAAGGAGGAAATTATTTATATAATCAGAATAGAAAACCGGTGGTCCCAGCAATTTGCTCATTAACACTTACATGCACTAAAACTGAAATCTATTCAATGATTAATGAAAAACTTGTCATTAAGCTACTATTCAGTAGAGCAGTTAAGAGTCTGACTTTCAATGTTTAAAAAATACCTGATAACCGGTCAGAGAAAAGGTTATTTCAAACAGTTTATATTATGAAGACAATTAATTTAGATTCCGCTTCCTAGTAAAGAAGTGAGTGTACATGGGACTTAGTCAACGGCACCAGGCTCCAACAAATTATTTCACAGCAATAGATTTCTAAGTGATAAAGTTATATTTTGAATAACTATAATTGTTACAAACTATTCTCATTGAAAAATAGGTTACTTCAAGTAAATTTTTTCATTGATCTTTTCACACCATACCTCTGAAATTAAAATACTTGGCAGTATAAACTTCTGCAACAGTGGGAACATCCATGCAAATGTACCATTCCATTTGCCCTCAATATCATATAACAAAATAAAGAGGGATGTCCTAAAACATACTTCAGTTCTTTTGGGATTTTCTTTTTTTAACGTTAAAGACTAAGTGTAGCTAAGCTACATCTACTTAATGGTATGCAACTTCACTTCATACAAGATGCTCCTGCACTCACCATTCACATCAATTTAAGGAAGCAGTAAAAGCACGGGAAGTGAACTTCCAAAAGAAAGCATCACTGCTTATTGACAGGTCAAGGGCAAAGCAGAGGGAACACATCTCTCAACCCACAAATATGGTCTCAAAGGAGTCATCTTAAATGCATACAGATCTTCAAGTACCAGCTAGGCAGCATGCCATGCTGAAAAGACCAGAGAGGAATGCTGCAGAAAATGCTAGTTTTAAGCAATGATGTTTCCTCCTCCTGAGGCAAGAAATATGAGTATTATCTGTATTACAGACTTACAGGTGTGACAGCCTGATCCTACTGTCTTCCGCCCATATTTTAGAGCACAGGGGAACTTATGCAGAGGTCTGGTTGAAAATTTAAAGTTCTGAGGACATTCAAAGATTGAAGCCTTAGTGTGAATGAGATTTGGGGAAAACGAAGTTCAACCACCTCAAAGAAATGAAAACGCTGTATTTACACCCTGTGTTAAGAGAGATAAAACACTCTATGTGGCATAATTCAAGAACAGGGATAAAGAATTCATTATTTCTCCCATCGCTGTTACAAAACCAAACAAAACCACACAACTAGACGTAGAAGGCTTAATGATACAAAGAACTTTTTTTTTTCTTTTTAATATAGCTCTGTTACAGCAAACCCACATGGATTATTTCATCTTTTAAAAAAAAATTTCCAAACAGAAAACTGGGCAATGGTACTGGTTTCTCACATAACTGGACTTGCGAAATACTGATAAAGAGCAGAATCTGACTACATTTAACTGTTTCAGGTATAACAGGGAGTCCAAGCTTATGGTTCTCCCATTCCCTTTTCAGGTAATCAGAAGTCAAGTCTCTCCTCAGGCTTCTCTGGCTAAAGTTGACCCCCTTCCATCAAAATTTTTTCAGTCTCGATATAAAATTCACATTGAAACACCAAGCTTGGAGACCAAGAAATTCTAACCAAAGCAAACTGAATTCAAGCTAAGGCTGAGAATGCAGTACTTGGCCCTGCACAGGCAACAAAACTGACATACTCAAAATGTATTAACTTCTTGTTTCCACATGGAATAACTTCCCAAAAGACTCCAAAATAAGTAAGGAATTCCTTTACACCACTCAAAGGACTGTCTTACTTCATGTCAATAACCCATGAAGGTCAGGCCCTGAAAGGGAACTGGACAGCAGCAAAAAGTGGTTTTTAGAGAAAGACATTCACTTGCCAATAATTCTTGAGGCATTTAACGATTACACAGTGTACCAATGGTGACTTAAGGTACATGATGCTTTTTCCCAGATAATGTAAGGAGAGGTCAGGTCTTCAGATCACATACTTAGTTCTGGCTACCAAACAGAAAAGTCTATTTCAGTTCCTGCTCTGAAGAAGTGTTCTGCTCACGTGACAGTAAATGGAAAAGAATGCCAAAGACACAGCACCAAGAAAGCATGCAGTCAACACCTTACACACAAACCCATCAAATGTTAAGACAAGTAACCATGTTCCCTTCAGTGACCTGCAGCCTTGCTGAGATGCTGTTCTGCATGTGTACGTTTCAGGCTGCTGTCACCAACAGACCACTGAGCAAGACTGGGCCTCTCCCCCAGTACGACCATTCCTTCACTCTCAGGAGCTTTCAGTGGGAGTTCAACTGGTATGAAACTGTATCCTCAATGACATTCAATATATCTCAATGACAGAAGGAGGAGGGAGATAAAATTTACAGCCCCTGCAATTCTATTATTTAATTATTGGTTTAAACATTTCCAAGTGACTAAGAAACTACATTCAAGGTGCTGGTAAGTAGCTAGATAATGTGGGGTTTTATGCTGGGAGATGAGAATTTTGGTCACGACAGTAGAACAAACCAGACTTACCAAGAACAGAATGAAGTCAAGTGAATTAAAAAAGCACCAGTAAATGCATGCACTATAACCCGAGAAAAGCAAACTTTGCAAGTCACTTCTATCTGGAAAATGCTAACATTATATTAAAAACTGCTTAAATGTTTTGAACTATGACTTTCACTTACAGTGAAGCCCTTTTCTTGAATTCACAACGAACATGCAAAGAAGTGGGGAAGTCTTCCTTTTACCTTCTATTAAAAGAACAAGGTACAACAAGAAACAATCTCAAAACTAAACTAAATTAAAATAAAAAAATCAGACCTAAGAACTTTGATATGTACATTTGTTTCAGACAGAGTCAGATTGCTCAGCAATGATACACTTTTTTCCAATTATGCTACAGTTTATGTATGCAGGAGGCTGCCCTTCTGCAACCCAAAAAATGTGTTCTTGGCAATGTAGCCAATTAGGACTGAGTTGATAATTGTGGGTCCAACTGCAACCTCAGTCCTTTACAGGCAGCAGAAGAACACTGTAAGCAAGGATAAAACATGGTTTAATGTTTACGTTTAAATAATGTTCTAGATTAAAACGAATAAATGCATTTGCAGTTGATACTCTTAACATCTATGGAGTAATTATTATTATATCATGTCTACTTATCAGTACTTCAAGAAAATAGTGTGTCTAAAATTTGCACCAAAGACTGATTAAATGTTTTTCACTCCTTATTTCTGATTATTAAATCTGTAGTTTGGTCATGGCCATATCAAATATCTCAAGCTGTTCATCCAATTCTAAAATGGGTGTAATAGTTAATCAAAATGTTAATAATTGCAAGATGTTACGTTACTACACTTCTAAAAAAAGATTTAATCTTACTTCATTTTAAAAAGGGATAATTAACTTTTAATGTTACTTCATACACAATTTGACTGCTCTGCCTTTTTGCTACAACGAGCATTATTATTGGATGCTCAAAAGTCAATTGGAAAAAAATCTAAATATGTTCTCGGTATTATGGGTAGCAAAAAATATAAGCTTAATTTCATTTAATTAATGAAGGTTTTTCTCAGCAAGCCATAAGTTTATACAGCAAAGCACTAGGGACTGGAGGAAATTTACACATGTCTGAGCACTGAGGTTATCAATGGCTTCTTACTCTTTGCTGAAGCACACTATAAAAGGGGAGTGAAAGCTTTGGGAACGTACACCTCATTCTTCTTGCACTTAAAATTTAGTTTTGGCTAAACATATTGCAATATGCAAACAGAATGATGTATCGCAAAATATTTTTTTCTTCATGCAATTCATTTAATACATGGCCTCCACATCTATTCTAACTTATTATCCTTATTTTTCATCTAGTATGTATTTCCAAGTGCACACGTATGATTATAATTCATAATCAATACACTGAAAACATCCTAGCAACCACCATATAAATCATTAAATGTTAAACATCTCAGCCTCTTTTGCCATGATATTAGGTAACATTTCTGCTCTGAATCTAAACACAAAAGATGCATCAATGTCATAACAAAAAACACAGTTTCCAATATCTATAATGTAATATATTAGCAGTGGGGTTGGACTAGATGATCTCCGGAGGTCCCTTCCAACTCCCACCGTTCTGTGATTCCGCGATTTTAAAATCAGAAAACCGAGATAAGCTGCACTCAAAGAGTTTTAAGATATGATCAATAATCCTGAGAAATCTACAGACATAACTTCTACTAAATCTTGAAAAACAGGATATAGTCCAAAATAGCAGAGAAGGGGCGAGGAGGGAGCGGGGAGAGTAGGGGGAATGGAGATAAACAATCAAACTACCATCTCTGGACTTAAACTCATTTACTGAAACTCATAGTCACCAATGCAACTTCCTATAGTCTAATAAATAAGATCGATTTAATGCTTTTCTTTATCGTAAATACGAAAGATGTCAGAGACTACCTGAATTTCTCTACTGCACTTTTACACATCTGTCTGGTTAAATCTACAGTAAACAAAACAGATTTTTAAGGAAAAAAAAAATCTCCACTGATTGAAACCGGAACTATTAACACAATTTTAACGGAGAGGGACAACATTCCAAGCGAAACCCTTCACGTATCAATTCTCAATCTCATACTACTCAATATTACTAATAGCATGGACAAAACTATAAAATTACTAATAAATTTTGCACATGCCACACAAATTAATGGGGTGATAAACAATGAGAACATGTCAGAGTAAACTGGATCATCTGATAAGCCTGGCACAACAAAATCTGCGCTAACATAGACAAGCGTCAGGTCATTCACCTAGAAGAAAAGGACACACAGAAAACTTCATATATATTGGGAAACACGACTAGAAGCATGGTTATGCTAGAAAAGCAGCTGCATGAGAACACCACAATTGCATGTTTGTAGCAAGAATAAATCTCAGGACCGCTGTCTTTTTAACAGAAGCACGTAATTTCGGTCGTAGAACTGATAAGAAACTTGTGAATTACAGCTTTTTACATCTAGGGGGGAAAAAAAGTAGCAACAAAGATACCCTCCACACCAATGAGCTGCCCCAGCGAGATGAGTGCAACATGCTGAATCAAGTATCTGAACCCGTTACAAGACTGGCCACAAGAACACCAGAGACCATCCACTTCCAAGGCAGCTTAGTTGTTCTGGGGTTTCCAACTGCTATTTATCTCATTCCCTTGAAGTAAGGGAATAAAGATGTCTTTTTAAGACTGCTATTTCTACTCCCTTGAACTTTTGTGCCTATCAAAGGAGAAAAAGAACTGGGAAGGCAGCAAGCAAGTAGTATATGAACTGTCTTTCTAACAGATTTTTTTTTTATTATTTTTTTTTTTTTTTTCAAAAAAAGCAATAATTGCCAATCAAGCACATCCACAAAATCAGAAAAAGCAGTCAGGCCCTGACTTTTCCCTACAACTTTGAAGAAAAGGTACACAATTTTCTATCCGTGATATAACATTTCCTTTTCAGTTCTGAAGGCCCAAGTTATAAATATAGTAAGTTATTATTTCATGCTGAGAGCTTTTAAGCTGTAGACTTCAAGAACAGAACCAATACATCTAAAATGTGTTTTGCAAATCTTTGGTTTGTCACACAAGAAAATATTTCTTGGCTGTTTGAAACAGCACATAGAGCTAAGACGACCAGCTGATACCACCACCGACTATATACAGCTACACTTTCAACTAAAAATAATGTCCATACACAGAAACCATCTTTAAACATAACTTTTAAAGTGTAAATGATAAAGAGTTATATATTCAGTAACAGTATGTTTCATACCAAGCGGGAAGGCAGGATGCTGAATGCATTCCCAGAACACCAGGTAACAATGAGTAGTATTTCCATCCATTGCAATTCTCCCAATATAAGGGGTTAGGAATTAGTTCATCGTATGTTGGAAGATACAAGTACCATGACATTGTTATGGTATTTTGCATTGAAAATTAAAGCAGACAGCAGACATAAAATATAGACAAAATACAAAACTAAATGGGGAGGAAGGTCTAGGTTTAATAGGTTTGAAACAAAATCAGTAATAGGAGGGTATAAAAAACCCTACCACCAGCAATGCACAGGAAAGAAAACCGCTAAGTCTCCAGCATTAAAAAACAAAGCCAAACAAGCACTTCAGCAAAAGGCTCTTACAAGGAGTTCAATCATGCCACGCAAAGAGCAGCAACCACCATTTTTACCCAAGACTAGTTTTCTTCAAAGCAAGAACTCAGCCAGAAAGTCAATTCATACAACCCAAGAAGTATACTAGCTTCTACAAAGTAATGTTAAAACAAACAAATAAAATCTGACTTTGTTAACACATAACCTGTTATGCAACTCTGCTAACATAAGAAAATGGCCTATTACACTTACACTTGTGTGTTAAGCATCACCCATTTTTAAAGTACTAAACAAGGCCAAAAATTTTGTCCGTAAAAAGCTGCCAGTGTCCCTTTTGTTTCATCTTTGTGAGACAAATGTCATCAATACTACACTTCACAGTAGCTCAAGCCTACTTGATTTTGTTTGTCTTTGCACACTACATCATTTTACAGCAAAGAATGGGATCTTTTAATTTTGTTCAGATTTGCCACACAGAATTATTCATATTTGGGTTGACAAAAATAAACAAATGTTGATGCATCTACACAGATTTTTCCTCCAAATTGCAAACTCCAGTTTCTTAACCACTTCAGAAGCTTCTTCAATTCCATCTTTAGGAATGGATATTCCTTTCTTCTTTCATGATCAAATCCGTGGACTTTTAACTTCATAAAAGCTTTGGGTTTTATAACTAACACTGTGAGGGTAGCAGTGAAACCATTGATATGTATCCAGAACTTCAGTTCTGCAAGTAATGTGGGAAGTTTTTATTATTATTTTAGGTTGCAGTAGATTCTGTAACTTCTTACTACATCAGGTCCTAAGGTTAACTCGAGAAGAACATGAGTTTTGTGAATTCCCAAAAGCGTTTACAAAGTATCTCACTTCTTTTTGAGAGCTGGGCTCAAACCCTTAATTATTGTTAAGAACATTTATCCTCCAGCTCCGCTGACCTTTGAAACTCCTTTGGAAGTTGTGTTGTTTTATTGCTGTAGGGCTCACAAAGAAATCCCAGGGTTTTTTACCACAATTTTGTATGCAGGACTGGTGAAGCTAAAACTATTAAGTGTCCGCCTCCTTCTCCAATGAATAGAATTCTATTTAGGAACAGAATTATTTTTCAGCTGGAAGGGACCTACAATGACCATGTAATTCAACTGCCTAAGGATTATATATAACACTAACTGCAACCAAAAATCTAAAAACAATGAAAAAAGTTTAAATCAAAACACTCCCTTTAATCTGCTATACTAAAGCAATTTAATACTATTCACAACTTCAGTTCTTCCTGGGGAACACAGCAAAAAAGGAAGTAATACTTCAACGTTCCATCCTTGGAAGATCCCACCAAACCATACAAATGTCCAAATCATCATTTCTCATGCTCAGTGGCATCACTAGCTTGATTTCCTCCCAAGATGCATAAATACATCATGGCTTCTGTTATTTCTGATGAGGTTCATACATTCTGTCAAGCTACTGGTAGGTGCTGAATAGCTTTTGCTACCTTCACTCTTTCCCAAGTATTCAAAAGGAAGTGTAATGGCATCTTCCAGGTTCACTCCACTTGTGGCTTTAAAAGATGCAATTATTTATAGTATATTGCACTTAAGGCTTTGCAAAACTCAGCACTATAAATATTTGAAATGTTGTCTAACATCCATAATTCATTGGCTGAATGACATTACTACAACGTTATTCCTACCTTTTACTTGCGCGCTATTCTTTGGTAAATCATGTCTATACACAGCACCTGACGCATCACTGTAGCATGCAGTACCCAGTGCCACTACCACAATTATACCATAAAGCTTCTGTTAGAAAAGTGAAGTTTCAAGTTAGCCTGCAAAAGTCAGGCTAGCCCCTTCTGACTCCCTTCACGTTTTCTGTGGAGAATTTAAGGGCTTCTCTAAACTATGTCAAACATTGCACTAAAGAAAATTACTATTTAA
Source organism: Leptosomus discolor (assembly GCF_034619465.1). Taxonomy (NCBI): domain Eukaryota; kingdom Metazoa; phylum Chordata; class Aves; order Leptosomiformes; family Leptosomidae; genus Leptosomus; species Leptosomus discolor. The sequence goes on along the minus strand of NC_141391.1, from coordinate 95,439,937 downwards.
TTTACTAATAATATTAATTATTATTAGTCTATGCTCCTAATGTACTGTGACATTATCAACACGTTATAGAAATTTTCCCTCAAAGTATAAAATTAACACAACTTACTGCTTAACTGCAAATAAAGCATAGTACAGCATCTAAACCAATTATTAAGTTGGAAGCATTTTACATTCTTGAATCATGACAAAATTAACTTTGTGAAATACCTAGATATTTTGAAATGATTTCAAATCAAATAATCTAAGTATTCCCATTACCGTACTAGCTTTAATTTCACTTTTTTTAAAAAAAACTCTGCTTTTCATGTAAAGTTCAATCAGAAAGCACAAGCTAAGCACAGGAACTCAAACACTACCATCAGCATCATCAAGCATAATTTAAAATGTCTCAAATACAGAAGAAAGTGATATCAACATTAGAATTCATGTTTCAATAAACTTCTTCATAACTGCCTAACAAACTTAGCCAAACTTCCAACTACTTTTCAACGTACCAACTGTCTAACTCAGCCTGGAGATTTTTGTACAGTTCCAAGCTAGCTAACTGGAAGTAAACATTTTGCCATTTCCTGTTGCCTTACAACCATTTCAGTCAAAAGATACTTGCTCTGAAAAAATCAAGCTTGCACAAGCTCACTAGAGGTGTTATAAGCTGATAGCTGATTTTTTTTTTTTAAGACTGTCTGCCTTAAATGTGCTCCATTCCAACTAAACTCATACGAGCCATCTGCCTAAGCAGACTGAATGCTCAAGAAATCACTGAAAACGATCTATCTGCTCCAGAGAACTTGTGTAACAACTCCTCTTGAAAATTGTGGCTTCTCTGCAGGGAAATAAGAAGCGGCAACAGGAACAGCAGTTTTGTCTTCTATCTTAATGCTCCTTCTGCCAACAAAACAAAGGCTGTAGTTTGATATAAATGCAAAAGGTAAGTAGCAGAGGAAGTTGGATAGGAACAAGTGAGGAAGCCCCGAGAAAGTATATTAAGAACAAAGCAGGGTAGGAAACAGGAGAATTGTTTTCACTGTACCCACTCCCCCACAGAACCAAAAAGTGACTCCATTGTCCCAGAAACTTAATATTCCTGTTATCTATAAAACCTATCAAAAAGCATGTCATAACTTTCTTTATTGAGAAATGCAGGAGATCATGATCAACTGCTACTACATCCTAAGGACTGAGGATGGGTTTAAAAACTGTTGCAGCTTTGTCTGAAAATCAAAAGGTCATTCAAAACAACCAACACACCACACAAAAAAACCAATCCAAAACACAGATTACCACTAATCTCCCTGCACTGAAAATGGTTAACTGCTAAATCCCATAAACTCCCTTGCTAAAAAAGCACCTCCCTTCAGTACACAAGACAGACTATAAAGATACCAGTTTTCAGCTGAATCCACCAACAGGCCAAGAGAGACAAGAATACTGCAACCGTTCTTTTCCGGGACAGCACTTAAACGAACACACAGTGACAGCAACAGAACCCTCATAAGGCAGTTCTGCCACCACAGCAGGTATGTGGATATTTTCTGCTTCCATTGTTGGAATCTCAGTGAGAACCCAGTAAGAGTATTATATCCTGATAAATTCTACAACACGAGTTTCATTGTATTTCTGCATGTGGACAAGCCTCAGCTTCACCATCTGTTTGAAACCAGGTACGTCTCCACTGTCACAAGAAGACAAGGAGAGCAGTCTTCCCCGCTTTCATCCTAACCACCTTCTCCCCACTAGTGTTAGCCCTTGCATCACCACATAGTGAGCCACGTCAAGAAGCTAATCTGGCTGAAAGGTAACTGGGGGAAAGGAATGAAAATAATTTTAGTTTTCAGCTACATCACATGCCATATGAACACTAACAATGCCATGAGAAACTGGAAGAATACATAACCATGGATAGAACCAACTCCTTAGCATCAATGGAAATCTATCATGAAATACAACCTGGAAGAAGAGGAAAAAGGAAGGAAAGAGTATGGATAATTATAGCACATATTTAGCTATGATGGCAACCAAGGTTCACACACATTAGAGCAGAGATGAGTCTTGACAACATAGAAGTGTCATAAAGACCAAAACTTTTCTCAAGCATAATGGATATCACAGGAAAATGCACACAGAGAAAGCTGGTTTGTATATGATAAATGCCAGGAATTTCAGTTCACGAACAGTACAAGTTCAGTCATGAAAGAACTATTAAATAGGCAGAGCAAATAAGGCTAAGTGCAAGAAGTCAAAGAAGGTGAAGGCAAAAAACTGACTTTGCCCCGGAAATTATGATAAAGCTAGTGGAATACTCAACAGACCACAGTGAGTCAGGAAAATTAATTTAGCAGTAACACTTTGAATAATCTGACAAGTACATAAACTGGTGACAAAGCTACAGCAGTTAATGCAAATGATCTAAAACAGAGAAGCTGGCAAAAATTTTACTTCTGCTGACAAAAAAAGAAAAGGCCAGAGTTCTGAAACTGTAAACAAGACTGCACTATTCAAATATTATCTGAAAACTCAGGTCAAAAAAGCTGGAATTAAGCATGACAGAGCAGAAGTAACTGAGTACAACAGCTGCATCCAATGTGACAGTTCACATCTTACTACTTTTTAGCTAAAGAAATTTTCAGGCAACAAAATCTTGTGTCTGTGCGAGAGACAGACAGACAGAACATGCCCTCTAAATTTGTCAAAAGCTCAATTTGTCATTTTTCTTCTACATTTGAGATTTTCTCTAATTTGAGATTTTCACAGTAATCTGGTTTCCACTGTAATTTCATTTCCATGAAACTAAACTAAGTCCCCTAGGTAAAGAGTGATCAACTGAGGCACCACGAAGAATTGCCCACACCTTATTTGTTGCAGAAGGTACATGATGTTTTGCAAAAGAAACAGAACTGAAGAAGTCAAAGGGAACAAAGAAAAATCTCCAGGTATAAGGCAGCCATATAGAACCCCTGAGAAGTTAATTCTGGCTGTGTCTTATTCATATATGTTGCTGGAGAAAACACAGACTTTTCAGATTAACCTCTTCATCCTCCTCTCATTTTTCTGGGTACTGAGATAAACGCAAAACCGAGGAAGAGCAAGGGAGCACAACAGCAACTTAAGCCAACATAAGCTGTGTAACACCTGAACATCTAACAAAAATCTCTTGAAAAGTTATGACAGGAGGTACTTTTGAAGTTTACAGCTTCTGTGCCTCAATTCTTGATTAATAAAACAACACAAGCCTTTTAACTTACACAGCGACGTGAGAAATAATACGTTAATGTTTGGGAAATGTACAGGCTGGTAGTGAAAAGCACCTTTCAAGTTTATTAACAGAGTAATAATTCTACTCGGTATGGGATTTAGACTGATGCAACACATGCATTTACAGAATGAATTCCGAAGACAAAATACTGAATGACAATCCAATTCAATCCATCTTCCAGACTGAATGAGTCAAGGATCCAATGGGAAGAAAAGTTCATAATTAAGTGGAGGGAAAAGAACCATTGGTTTAATGACAAGTTTCATTCTCGTATTTCCACATTTTCCACTTCTATGTGAACTTAAAGGAATCAAATTAACCATGGCTCAATGAAAATATCCCCCTTAAATGGTAAAACACTTAAATAGATCATGACTTCTGCATTTTTTCCAAGACTCTGCGTTGTTTGTTTTTCACTGCACACAATTTTTAAGTAACTTCACTGAGCCATCTGATAATTCAACAGAAAAATTAATAATGGAAGCATTTTAAAAATTGAGCTTTTAGTTCTGCTGAGGAATCCACTCTGAAATACTACAAACTCCAAGTCCAGATGAAATAATATGTACTACAGCTGGGAAAAAAGAATACTCCTTGTATCCAAATTCAATTTATGTTTTAACTTGGGGCAAAGGGGAGCAATCAAACTTTTCACCTGCATTTATCAAGCACCTGAGCAAAAATAAGATACCTCAAACATCAACCTCATATTTACAAATTCAGCAAAGGAAAAAAACCAACTGAATATACACACCTTGTGACAAGTTGTCGTCTGTAAAGGAAACACTTTCTTCCCAGCAAGAAAGTCTCTCCAAAGCATACACCTACCGTCACCAACTCTGGTGAAACAAAACATTAGCTACCCAGAAGTATGAGAGGGAAAAAAATAAAAAAGAAAAAGAAAAAAAGTCCAAAGGCAAATATCCACTGAAACAACTGAGCACTCTGAATACATAAGTAACATTTTCAAGGGAAACTGGCATAAGAAAACACAAAATGAATTAAACAGAAGATATGCAAGAAGGAAAAGAAAAAAGGTAAATGCATAGACAGTAATTTTATCAGATCAATAAAATATAAGCGCAGTGTTTCTTTAAAGCAGACTCATAACACCAGATCAAGCAGGCAAGTGTAAGCAAACTACAGAAATTTAAACAAAAAAAATCATCATTTCTTATCAAGAGAAAACACCTTAAAAATCATGAGAAAATATCTTATGAGAAAACAAACATTTCCAGAGCTTGTGAAAGAAGCAAAGTTTTTTATACTTACTGTACCAGTCTACAGAAAGGTACCGCAAAAATAATTTAATTCCTATGCTGAACTGCTTAAACATCAGCATGGTTGTTAAGGCTTCTCCCCCTTGCCCCCTTTTCTGGTACAGAAGTTCTGAGAAGATAAATTAAAATTCCTCAAACACACTGCGAAAAGCTGATTATGTTAAGAGAGTTACAGAATAAAGAATTCTAGTGGGTAACTGTCATTTAGAAGTTAAATGACACACAATGATAAACTCACATTTAAAGTACAATTTTGCTGTTAGAGTAACTGAAAGTAGAACTGAAGGGTTAGTCTTCATTTTAAGTGTGAATTACTACTATTTATCATATTGTCAGACCCATGAAGAACGACAGTGGCTCATCAACACTGAAAACCCTTCAAACTCTATTAGTTGTAGTACAGTGTAAGCACATACGTGACACCATGAAGCAGCTCTCACAGGAGGGATTTTGATTCTCTGCTCTCAACTGCTAGCTACTTGCTACTGGTCTAGACAATACACACAACTTCTACACCACCTCCATCGTCCTGTGTGATATTTGCACCTAAGAAAATACACAGCATATAAGCAAACAGCACATCAAGCATCAAGTACAATTTCAATTTTAGAAAAAGATGATCTTCTGAAGTACCAACTAAGGATTAATCAACACAGTGCATTTGAATCTCCAAATCAAACTCTCATTTTGGCTGCTACTTGCCAACAACAAAGCTAAACAAACATGTTGCTCATTCACCATCCTCACCCAGGTGCCTCCAGGCACCATATCCAGAGTTGCTATTAGTTCTAAATATTCATTCCATTGTCAGGAAAGTGATACAAAGAAAAAGGAAAATTCATGACAGGATGCATTACCAAACCCTTTTTCATCTGGTCAAAAAAATCTGACGATGGTGCAGGTAAAAAGGTGAAAAACTTCACTTTCACACCTGCTAACCAGAGGCTGATACTGACCACAGGTTTTTGGGTTTCTTTCTGTGGCTGAAGACACATTAGCTTACACCAAGGTTTCACTACCACTATCCTAACCTTTCTGCATCCATTGCCACTGATGAAAATGAAGCTTTTCATTTCACTTCAAAGCTTTTCATTTTATGAAAAAAAAAAAAGTTTTCCCAATCCCAAAACATCGAAGGAAAGGGAAAAGAATTAATGGCTTCTCAAATACCACAAAGGGAATTCACGTTTCAAGTTACATCTTCACTAGACACATTACAAACTGTCAACCACAGCAATCTGGCTGAACTGCTACAAGGGTAAGAACAGTTAAGAATTTTCAAGCAATCTGGAGGCTTTCTGTCTAATTACCAGAACTATCATGAAGAAACTCCCAACACAGCAAGAAGCTATAAAGCACTTAAGAAATCCAACATTACTACCTCACCTAGGGAAAGAAGTCAGTAGATCATCTTAAAAAAATGTCCCATTGCATGTGCATACACGTGTGTGTGTATACACACACATACACAATTAGAAGCAGTCAGGAAAAGACCTGGGATTTTAAGGTCTTGCTGTGATTAATAAAGCACTGTCTGAAAGACAGGTCAAGGCATACAGAGGGCTGGGCAAAACTGAAGCCTGAAACTGCAAAACAAGTCACTGGAGTTTTCACCTTCAAGCTCCAGAGAATTTATGTCACAATTTAAAAATCTAAAAAAAAAAAAAAAAATAAAAAATTGAAACCCTCACAGCTAAAGGATTCAGGAAAATGCATTAAAAGGAAATGTCAAAAAATCACCAAACAATTAACATTTTATTTCTAAATTAGAAATGTACGGAGTCTAATATAAAATACAGTTTAAACTACAGTTTTAGTTTATCAAAACTTTGGTCTTTCACCAACCTATTCACCTAAAACTTAAGCTAAGCAGATCCATCTTTCCTATTTAACTTTCAAATTCATGGACTTGTTCTGTTGAAACATTCAAAAGCACACTGAAGCTACTTCATTGCTAAGACCAGCAGAAAAATTAAACACCAAAAGATGCAAGGCTCATTTACTGAAATGCCAGTACATTTCAACAACAATGTTCATTCTCATCTGATCTCAGAAAAGTAAGAGACTTTTCTTCCCCTCACTGTCCATTTTCATCTCTGGTCAAGAAAACTGAAGTTCCACCCACAGCCAATACAGTCCTGCCACCACTATCCCACAGCACAATGCTAGCAAGGACACTCCCCTCCAACCAAAAAAAGCCTGTCTGGTAAGAGAGGGTTCCTACCTGGCACCCATCACTACTGTTTTTTCTTCATTGAACACATTTCTAAACAACGTCCTTTTTCTTCTTTCACCACTTCAGAGCATTACAGCTAAGACCACCCTAACACCAAACAATACTTTCCCTCTTCCCACACCTAGTCTCGCTGAAGCTAGAGAAAAGGTTAGGCAGCAATTAAGTGACTTAAGGATTGAAGCCTATAGAATTAATCATGTACATTTCGTGTCATTCCACGTTGCCATTCATCTGTTACAAAAAAGTGTTACTTGCCTTAAACAAAGGCTCTTCTAGGGACAATTTTCTATTACTTGAGTTTGAGGTATTTTACATGAAAGCTCAATGAAAAGTTAGCCCTGAAATTCCCTCCATGTAGTTTTTGTTATTTTGAAGCACTCATTTGAACAACACTTCTGTTAAAAAAAAAAAAAAACCAAAACTACTAGGGAAGTCTTTTGCAGTTTACAGCAGAGGAGAAGAGGACATGAGCAAACATTAAGGAGTCACATGTTTGTGTCTTGCCTTCACAGATTCTTGAATCTCAGATTAAAAACAGAAATTTGGAAAAAAAAGGTTTCTTCTGTGAGAGTTCTCCATTCACAGATGTACATCTTTAAGGAATGACGCAATGTGGAATTCCCCTCTTATGAGTGAATTAATGGCTAAATGCTAACTACCAAACAGTATGATTTGCTAAGACGATCAGGCAAAGATCTATACACAAGAAAACCACATTCTTCTGTTGGCAGTTAGACATGTACAGAAAACTACATGTACAGAAAACTACATGACAAAGCAGGGCTACCTGCTGCTTTTGTAAGCAGGCCAAGGATGCTACAAATAAAAGTTTCCCACGATAACATTCCTGATAGCTATCCATTACTCATAAAGCAGTCTTAATTTTAACTTCACGAAAAAAGCTGAAAACACTAGTATTCAAAACATGACTAGATTTTAAATCTACATCCCATGGATCTCTTTTGCAGGTGTACTAACACAAGGAAGTTAACCAAAACCAAATTCATACACTTAATACTAACTAATCCTTTAAGAAAACCATACATCAGTAATATAAGCAAGAATAAAGCAAGCCTGTGAACATACATGTATCCAAATGGTTTTTATTCCCAGCATTTTAATTTTTACTTGAAAACATGTCAACTGCTGGCAACCAAAAGCTTCAATATCAAGCAGATTGAATTCAACTCTCAAATAAAATGAGTAACTAGTGGCTTCTTATAAAACAAGGCAATTATCAGAAAATTCACAACAGAAAATGCAAAAGAAACCAGCTGTGCTGTTAAAGTCCCTTAAGAAAAAAAAAGGCAAAAAGATTTTACACTAAGTCACAACTAGCTACTTCAAGAACTTACTTACTTTGCTCCTCTCCTCTACTGTGGGGAAAGTGACTAACAGCTCTCCTGTAACCTTACCAACACTCAGTATTTTAAATGATTTTACCAAAACATCTACAGAAGTGCTCAAAGCACCAACGGGCTCAAGTGGACACTGTAATGTCTCAGAAATGCAGCAGTTGACATTTTGAGGGTGCACAGTCATGACGGAACAGCTTTCTGCCACTGTCTATCTATTCAAGACTCTAAACAAGAAGATCTAAGTCAAAACATGGTTCTGTTGTGAAGTGCAGAGTGAACCTGTTAACCATACTCAAGTCATGTTATGCTACAGCCTCAAGCATAACAGAGACAGCCAATACAACAGAACTGTTTTAAAATGATATCTCAACTCATTACGAAACCGTAATTCATTATAACAGTGTGAGAACTTTTAAGATGTTCCTACATTAATAAGAGAACAAAACCCAGATTTAATAGACGAAAAGTGTCGCTGCATTTTACTAACGCATGAATCCAAAGTAGCTCAGACTTCCCAGGTAGAAGAATTCAAGTCTCGCTGCATGCAAGCACATGCTTATGAAAGACCTTCTTTCCATCACTTGCCTCTGCTACGGAAAGACTTTCTTTTAACTACCATTCTGCAATACAAAGGTTTACCAAACCGCTCTTCCTAAACATAACCAACTGCTTGGCAAGACAGCTAAGCAACTGACATCTGACACCACTGGATACTGCAGAACAAGAACCTCTTGAGAAAAAAGGAACAAAATAAAGATTGTGGTGAATGTTCTACACTGAAGGTAACGGGCAGGTATAGCAGTATAACTTAATTTTTAATTCTGTTCTCATTAGGTTTGTGTCAGGGAGACAGCATGCATAACAAAGCTCAGTTATGTAAAAAAAAAAAAAGTTAAGTATTTATACCACAAACATCATGTATGATGCAAGACAAGTAAGTTTACAGCAACAGCACACACCACTGCTAGCTTTGCAAAAGGCAAGGTACTACAACAGAAGATAGACATTATCAAGCTGTGTTCCTGAAACATGCCCTCAAGTAGAGCTTTAAATTTTGAACTCTGATTTTAAACATGGGTGATAAGGGATAATAACACTAGATGCAGCTACACAGGGTTTCAAGAAGAGACACATCTATGTTATAAGAAAAACTTAGGATACCTGAACAAGAGAAACCATGTCCACACTAATGCTAACATCCAGGAAAAAATTTTCTAAAGGACACAAAAGCCTTCACATAAACAGAAAACCTAGCAAAATTTCTTACATCTTCAAACAATCACTTCACACTGGTCTCTGGAAGTGTTGGATAAGTAACACTACTGGTTCGATTAAACAATGTTTGTGATTAAAGAATTAAAGCACGTGTAATAGTTTTTGGGGTTTTGCAGGGTTTGGCTTGTTTTTAAAAAAACAAACAAATCATGCTTTAAGTGAAAAACAGTAAGGGACACCTTTGATTCATTTACTTCACAAATGAGACTATCTTCAGGATGTTTTCAAAACATACCTACAGTTTTTACACCTAAGAGGTCTAAATATATATATCCTAAGATATATAAAACAGTATTTCGGGGGGGGGGGGTGGGGGAAAGATATATACACTCAAGAGTAGTCCCTAACACAAAAGTGCTTGGCATTCGAATACTTGAAGTAAGTTCTGAACTTATTTCACAAAGAGAGCAGGAAGGACAGAACTATTTTCCATGGAACTTAATATTTTTTCATTACACACCTGACAGAAATGTAACTCTAAAATCATTAAAATGTAATTTTTTCAAACAAATAAATAACTGAATTCCTATCTACTTTTACCCAAAGTTGTATTCATATTGGAAAGTCCTAAATTAATTTCAAATTTAAATGTAAGATGCCTTGGAACAAAGGTATTACCTTTACTTTCTTAAAAGTCTACTTAATTTTGTTGAATAGACACTAATCCACTATTTTTGTTTATCCTGAGTCTCGCTTGTAAGGATTCCAGAATATTAATAAAATACATAAACCTAAAAGTGGGCATTTAGAACAGAGAGTAGTTGCACTGGTCTGTTTCTGAGTACAATGAACCACAATGTGGGAAATAGAATGTTTATGTAAGGGTGACAGTGTTCCACAGATACAGAAAGAGTAAACAGTTTTGCTACAACTACCCTTATTGATTACCACCTCCAGACGTAGTCTTCCTGTCAACTCAGTGGGCAGAAGTATCACCACAAAGGCATATTCTGCAAGACATGAAGCAGCAGCCTGGGAAGATTATGACAGAGGCTACCCAAAAGAAACATCATTAAGAAAACCTACATGAAAGTAAAAAAAGATACTGGAGAGAGAGGAAAAACTTTTTATGATACAATCTCACATTTATTTTTATCTAGATTTCCCACCCCCAAAAGCCATGTTGATACTTCACTTTCTTCCACTGCAGCTTTGATTATGTTTATGTTTTTCATTCAAAGGTATCATTAAGGATCACCGTTGCACAGGGTATTGCAACAGAAGAATCAATACATGTATTTTATATGCTTCCCCAAAATTATTGGTATTGGCTAGCGTATTTTGCTGGTTCACAGAATAAACATTACTTCAACTCAAAGAATCAAAAGCATTGTTTAGGGGAAAAACAAATAAACAAACAAAAACCAACAAACCCACCCAAAAACCCCAAGCAAACAAACGAACAAAAAACCCCCAACACCCTCAGGTAAGACTTAGGTTTCGGTGAAATAAACGTGTTACTTGATCAGGTTCTGGTGGGGAGTTCTGCCAATTTCTCAAAGCAAAACATTAAAATATCAACAATAAAGTTAGCTGCATATAGATTTCAGTCACTCCTAAATCTTTCAATTCCATAATCAATAAAGGTCAATCCTCCAAACAGCCATCAGTAGTCCCTTCCTAAACATAACTTTAATATCCGCTTGTGAGGCATTTGAGAGGCCTGCTGAAATACACAGGTTACCCAGTCCGTCTGTCATAACAAGTGTTGCCACTACTATACTTAACACTGCATACTAATATCTAAATTCAAGAACTTTTTAAAAATACAGGCCCCAGTTCTGCAACTAGGTCAGCAAAAGTGGGTCTTGTGCTAGCTTTGAGACTCTGACTTCAGAGGGTCTTCGGGCTGATACAAACGTCCAGTGATACCAATACAACTGCAGAACTGTGAATATAAATCAGGTTGTACAGACAACATGAAGACAGCCGAGACAGACACAACATGTCTACAGTGAGCCTGGGAGCCCTTTGAACATTTAATTAGAACATTTCTTTTCTGGAAGAATTTTTTTCCCTTGTACAGTCGTGTGTTGTGTGTTATTGTACATCTTCAAAATACTTAACTGGGACTTTGGAGGGAGCAACCTGAAAATGGAATACGGCATCTTAAAAACCACCTCAACATTTTTGTATGCTTCTATAAGAACAAAATTACTTAATAACAAAATAAGTATTTTTCAAAAGCTATTCATTCTGTATACAAAGAATGCTGCGTGAAGTGGGGCAGCACACGTTAACAGAGTGACTATCAACACACACAAAAACCCCCCAACAACCCATCCAACTGGTGAAAACCTCCGTTTTCTTGAGGACAGTAACAGAGAAAAACAGTAGCCAAACTGCATTCAACCCCCTGCTGCACACCTTGGACAAGGGGAGAGGGTTATATTGCCTAAAATAAATCGCAACAGACAAGCCCTAAGACACAACTCTGAGGAGAAGCGGCAGGGTGAACTAGAGGAAGATGCGAAAAGCTACAAACGTTTTTTGTGCATCGAAATAGGGTTGCTGGAAGCCAAGACTAGAGGAGTGGCCTACGTGTTAATAATGTTTACAGCGGGCGTGAACGAGCTGGTGCTGGTGGTTTTCATTGAGCTTGTAGGAAAAGCGCCTCGGCGGGGCCTTATTTCCAGGCGTCGCCCGGGCCTACACGGCTCCAATCACTCCACCTCAGTAATGGCGTTCGGTGCGAAGGGAAGCGAGAACCAGGGAAGGCAAAGCTGGGTGCAGTGCTGCGGGGAGCCACCGGGCCCTCCTCGCCCGGTAGCACCGGCGAGGGGTGGGGGGGGGTGGGGGTGTCGGCGGGAGGGGCCGCCCGGCGGCTGGCAGAGCCCCCCGAGGGGCGCGCAGCACTTCCACCCCCCGGCAGCCGGCGAGAAGCTGAGGAGCCGTCAGCCATTTTCCCTTGCCCTCCAAAACACCAGCGATGCAGGGCCACAGGCCGGGGGCTGTGAGGGAGGCGCTGCCGCCACCCGCCGCTCGTTATCCCCACCCCACCCCCCCCACACACACACACCCCGCTCCCCGCTCCCCGCCCCGTAGGGCCCAGCTCGCCCCCTCCCCCCCCCCACCGCACCCCGTACCCCGACCCGGGGAGCCCCATCCCCGGGGAGCGCCTCGCTCCGCTCGGCGGCGGCGGGCGGCTGCAGCAGCACAAACAGCTGCCCCCGCGCAACCGCTTCGCCTCGCCGCGTCCCGGCCCCGGCCCCGGCCTCGGCCTCGGCCCCACCCGGGCACAGCGCTCCGCCACTCACCCCCGTACGGATTCCCCTTGTCCCGCGGCTGCTGCTGCGACGGCCCAGTGCCCTCCTGGGTGCTGCCGAAGGAGCGCGGCCGGGGACTGCCTCATCCCAGGCAGCCAGCAGGGCAGAGTCTCATGCCAGGCCCCGCGATCCCGGGCGCGCACAACCGGCTGACTGAGGGGGCGGCTCCGCTTCCCCGGTTCCCCCACCACCACACACCCCGGGCGGACGCCGTGTACTGCGACGGGAAGACGGAAGGGCGAAGCTGCCACCGCCGCTGCCCGCGCTTCAGATCCTGGCCCTGGCCGCTCCGCTCTCTCCGACGCCGGCGGCACCGCCGGGGCGTTTTTCCTGCGTCACCAGCTCCTGCCCGGCGGCCCTGAGCTTCGGCTCCGGCTGGAGCTTGGCCGGGGCCTGCGCGCTCCGCTCCGCCCCGTCCGGGGACCGGGCGCACGCGGGGGAGGGGGCGCACACGCACCCCGCGCTTCTCGGCCGGGGCCCGGGGCTCGGCTGGGCGGTAGCGGGGGCAGGCAGCAACGGGCGGCAGGAAGGAAGGTGGCAGCGGAGGGGCCGGCCCGGGCGGCTGGAGCGCTCTGCGCTGACGGCTCCGTGCGTGCGGGGGGAGGGGAGGGCGGGGGAGGGAGGAGGGGGGAGGGATGGAGTGAGGCGAGACGCGCGGCGGCTTCTCGCGCTCCCGGCGGCGGCGCAACTCCGTCTGGCGGGGCGCTGGGCAAGATGGCGGCCCCGGCAAAGGCTCCCGCGCCCGGTCCGCGCCGCAGGCCCCGACCTAGCGCAGCGACGGCGGCGGCTCTGCCACCCCAACGGCGTGACACGCTCCCCGCCCCCGTCCCGTCCCGTCCCCCGGGCTGTCACTCACGCCGCAGAGGCCCGGCCCAGGCCGCGGCTCTCCTGCCCCCCACCCCTCTGTGTGCGGCGAGGGGGCGCGCGCGAGGATGGGGAGGAAGATGGGGGGGGGGGGGGGGGGGGGGAAGGGGTGGCGCGCGCGGCCGTTTCACGTTGGTTGGGCTTGAGCGGGTTCCATTGTGACCCGCCGGCCGAACCGCGCGGAGAGCCCGGATAATGACGTCAGCGCGGCCGCTGCCTTCTGGGCCCGGCCTTCCCTTCCGCTGCCGCGGCACTGGGCCCCGCCGGGGCGGGGGCGGCAGCTTCAGCCGCGGCCGTTCCGCCGGCGCGTCCCCCTGGGCCTGGCGCGGTGGCGGCGGCCGTTGAGCGGCGGCAGGCGGTGCCGCTCCGCCCGCGGGTCGCTGTGCGGGAGGACGGGCGGACAAAGCCGGGGGGTGAGGGGGGGTGGTGCTGCTGCCCTGGCGGCCCGAGGCGGGCGGGCGGCGTTGCCGGTTACGGCGTGCCCGCTCACCGCCTGGGGCCGGGAACGGCCTGGGGAAGCAAGGGAAGAGGCGGCGGTGTCCGGTGCGTGTGCGGCGGTCAGCTCAGCTGCGGCCGCGCCTTGCCTCGGGCACCGAATCGCCGTAGGCTTCGGGGCCGCCGTGTGACGACGGGCTTTGGGCGAGGCCTGGGAGCTGAGGTAGATGCACGCAGGGGTGACTTCGTTCCTCACCGAAACGCTGCCTCCTGCAGAACAGGCACCTGGTTAGGGGAGACCTGCGTTTTAAAGAGCCAAATGAGTCTTTTGTTGCTGTCATTTCTTCCTTTGATAGGTTCGCAGTTATGTACGTGACTAGAGTATGAAGTCAGTGGAACCCCAGTCCATGTAGATGCTTTTATGTAGCAATCGTGGAGACTTTAAGCCTGGATTTAAAACCTGGGAAAAGAAACAATGGGAAAGCGTGCCTCGTGGAAGGGCAGAAGTTTGGCAGGCATGGGGAACTTGGTCTGGGAGAGTACCTGAGGTGGTGCTTAATGTTTTGGTTTGTTTGTCTCTATTCCAAGGTCAAAGTCTCATTTTAACAACATCATTCAAAAAATTTCAGAGCAGGAAGTGAAAAATACAGGATCCAGCTGAGAACACTGGAGGAATTCAGGTTGCATGGGTTGGAGTTGGCTCAGGAGGCTAGGGCTAACAGCTCTCACTCTCGTGCAAAATGTTTCTCTTTTGGACCATGCAGCACAAAGACTAAAATGCCGGTTGCTCACTGCAAGAGCTGTGGGTGGGTGTTTTTCTGTAAAAAGCTAGAGCTCAAAACCAAGTGGTGCCAGCTACTGTTATTTCCTATTTTAACAAAGTTTGAGTTAGTCCTTTTTTTGCTAATGACTAGGTTATATTATTTGGGAAGGAAATCTGAAGTATGTCTCTGCATTAACTGCTCAGTAAACAAAACAAAGGATGCAGCTGCTTCATCACTGTACAAATGCAACAGTTTGTTTACTGAATGAATAGTTTTACGTGTATTTTCTTCACCAACAATAAACCCAACGCGTAACCTTGGTGAAAATCCATGTGAGTGTAAGCCTGTCCCTGTTTGGGTTAGACGTGTGTATAATTGTAGAACAGCCCTTTTATCTCAGTGATGTTCATGCCTCTGAGCCTGTTATTGTGGCCTCCTTTTTCCTTTTTAGTCCCTTATCAATTGCTTTGGGCTTTCCCTCCTAATTCCAATTTATCCAGTTTGTACTCCTGGGAAAGCGTTTCAGATTACTGCACCTATAATGCGTTTAGCTTCCCTTGCCTGCCGCAGGATCTCCCTCGGGCTCTTTGCTGTTTGTGATGACTTACGGTGGCACAACGGCACCTCAAACAATTGTAGTTGTGTATTTTTCGGCACTTCTTATCCTTAAAAATCAAGTGCTGTGTTTATTGGTGATTGTCTCTTTTTATTGTTACGCAGAACCCTGTTTAATGTGTTCCTTCTAACTACGATGGCTTTTTTGGCAGAGACGAACAGCGACACATCAGCGGATCTGTATAATGTGGGCAATTGTCCACCAAGAAATTGACAGTCAGTTCACATGAAAGTCAACCACAACAAAAAAGATACAAGCAATACTTGGAGAAACAACACTGGTACAACTTGTAGCAAGGAACAAACTAAGAACCGATTCCTCGTTGGCTTTCTGGGACCTTTGTTGATATTTTTTCTGATTTTTGGATTCTATTATGTACAGTTTGCAGAAGTGTAGTGAGGTGTAAGAGGAGTTTTGCACTGGTATGAGAAAAAAAATACATGACTTCATGTTTGTTCTTTCTTTTATATTTGACCTTCTTCCTCATTTAAAAGTATATTCCAAAGGGCTTTGACAGACCAGCAGCTGCTGGTAGCCGTGCTAATCAAAGGTCACGATAGGCTGAAGTAGACAGCTATTTATGGCACCAAATAAAAGAAGATATTGGGACAGCGATGGTGCTTTGTGGTTACTGAACAAGCAAACTGCACACCAGGCTTCTGACTGGGGAATTCTTCCTCATCCCCCAAACAAGTATCTGCCCATCCCTCTTCACTCGGGCTGCCAGAGTTCTCCGGGGGGCGCTGCCGTGGCTTGTCTGGTACGGCGCTGTTTTGCCTTTGGAAAAGATCGACGCTTCCCCGGCCCCAATACTGCAAATAACTGTTACTGGTTTATCTTTGTGCAGCAACTATGGAAACAAAAGGATACGAGTGAGATAAGTTGCTGATTAAAGAATATCCATGGTGTGAAGACAGAAGTCAGTGGGCACTCACAAAAACCAGTTCTGAAATAAATGTCCACGCAGAGAACTATGACAGACTAATTCATTCCTCAGCTATCCCCCGCTATACGCAACCGTTGGTATGATTAGAAACGCTTTTGCAACACTTTTAATTCGGTGCGAAGCTGTGGGGAATGGAAGCGTTTCCCTGCAGGCTTCCCAGCTCGGGCACTGCCGTCAGCCTGTCAAACAAAAAGTGAAACCAGCTGCAAAGTAGCTGCTTACGTTGTTTGTTGACTAATCCAAAAGAAATGAAAAAGGAAACATCGTGGTGAAGGAATAATTCAGAATTTAGAAAATCTCTGTGTTAATAAATGCATGTATCCCCACTTGTTACACTGATTAATGCTGCACTGCTCCGTAGACGAAAAGGAAACTTAGGAAGTTGCTGATGCAGAGTGATGCTATGGAGCTTTGCAACTGGGTAGCATAAAAGAGCAATAACAGAAGAGAGAAAGCAGAATTTTACCACAGACCAGTGAAAGATCATTTTTTTCCTTCCGGTTCAGCCCCTTAGACACTGCATTACGTTGTACTGACCAACTCTCAGAAAACAAAATGAGCAGTGTAGCAGATATGGAAAGTTTCTATTAAAAAGAAAATGAAACACCGCTTGAAAATCAAACAAGCTACTCCCTGGACATTGAGATTTATTGTAAGGGATCACGTCAAGGATCAGTCTTGCCACATTTTGAAGATTTTGGAGCCAAATCCAGTAAACCACTTCAGCACGTGAGTAGTGCTGGTGGTTTACGTAATTTTTCATTGACTTATTTAAGCCTGCATTGTAAGTGCCAGTAAGGAGAAGAGTGCTTTGCACTTGCCCGAGTTTTTGGTTTATGCAGCGTGTATTTTGTGTCGTATCTTGGCAGTAATGGTGTGCGGATATACGTCATTTTGTACAACAGCAAATTGTAGGATGTCACCCCTTTTGGAAAATAACTGGTTTTCACAATTGTCCTTTCTAACGTAAAGCATAATTATATTGTAGTGGTCACAGAACATTACATAGATAATACAATGATATTTTCATCCTGGGAATAATAACGAATCCCAAATAAAACATGAGTGTTGGACGGCGTCTGGTATTTTCACACTCAACGCCCAGCGCACGTGCAGTTCTGTACCGTTGGTTGGGTAACACAGGATGAAAATGAAAGATGATTCCAGAGGTGTTCCCCATGGGAAATGGGTTTCATCAGGGTACCCCAGGGACCAGCTTTTCCCCAGGGGCCAGGAGCATCAGGGGCTCCCCAGGGCATCCAAGCGGGCCCTAGCAGCCCTAGTCCATCCCACTGCCCCAGCCAAGTGCGGCTGGGGCCATGGGGGTAGCCCCAGGCCTCAGGCACCTCCCTGCTTGGCTGGGCTGAAATGGGGTCCTGGGCAGGGATGCGGGAATGCCCCAGGGGAGGCTGCCGAGGGGCCCCATTAGTGCCTGCAGGGCCCTGGTACATCTGTATTTTCTAGCCAGTGTGTCAGGTGATTAGTGTATCTGATGGGAAAATGCCGAACAGCTCAGTGAGAACTTTGCCCTCTGTATGCCTTAAATTGATAAGCAAAACGCAATAAAGTTATTCCAACAACAAATAACTAAGATGGGTTTAAAGTGCTAGCATGTAATTACTATTATCTAGACACCATATATTTAGGCTTTTCTATGTGGAACAAAGCCATAATGCAAATGCAGTAAACTTAAAAATTTGGCTATTGTGTTTGTGTTCCAAAATTCAGGTGTAGTCTCTACCTTCCTTACTATCCTGGGTTTGATAAAGCCGGAGTGTGGGGTGTCACCCTGAGGTATCAGGCAGTACTTGCTATACACATAAATTAACATTCAAAATAAGGAAAAATATTCCCATAGAGGTAATGTATCAAGAAGTTGTAAAAACTGTTCTGGAGTGATGCCATGTTACAAATGAAGGTTAAGTATGGACATTTCATTGTAGTTTCTCCGGAGGTGGCTGCTTTAATTACCATTCCTCACATCAGTAGAAGACTTCTCTTCATAGTCGTGACTTACCATCTTCCCACTTTTGATTTCTGTTGTAGTGAGCATAATGTCACTCTTGAAAGACTCCTAGAAGGAGTTAAACCCATTTATGCTGCATACTTACAGGTATGAAAAAATGCATGCTTAGGTAGAAATCACAGAAATTTGAGAAAAAGATTTTGAGGGACCTGTTGTCTCTTACGTTGAAGTAAGAACAGTGTCTAATTAGGAAAAATTCTTGTGAGAAGAAAAAGGCGGTGTGGCATTTTCCTGTTATTCAAATAGGGGTTAAATGAACAGCATGAACAGAAATTCTCTATATGTCTACCGAATACTTAGAGGATATCATAGACACCAGTTGTGGAAACTTCTGTTTACAGGCCCGAAAGTGTATCTCATCCATCTTCTGGAGAGGGAGCATTTCAGAATACTTTGTTTTTCCTGTCTAGTTGGTTCCTAGCCGAACTGTCCTCGGATAAACCATGTGGTGTCCATGTGAAAAGCATCCATCTCATAGGATTTGGACAGAGTTCAACAAATTGATTTGACAACCATATGGCCCTCTTCATCCACATGAACCTTGAAGAAGTCTGACTTCCTTCCAGCCTTTGGAGTGGAGTGAGGGAAGAAGGGAACTGTTCTTAAAACTTGTCGATGTTATTCCTAAGTGTACTAGATGAGAACATTGTGCAAAAAAAACCTGCAAGAAATTCTGTAGATTCATGAACTACTGCTGTTTTCTCAGTTTTTCTGAATGCATCTCTGCACACAGAGTGTTTGTCATTGCACCAGTATAAACTTGAAGGAGACCCTTGTTCACAAAATTATATCCGTTGCATATTATGTGATTGTCATTTCAACTTACTTAGGGTTTCTAAACACAGGAGTTGATCTGTGCGCGGAGGAACTGAAGCAGATTGTTTTCCTAAGGCTGAGCATCTTGCACCCTTCAAACCCTGATCTCCCTCCAACCTTGAATTGCATCCCTCACACGCTAAAGTGCCTGGTTTATGTTAAATGTGCTGGACTAGTCAGGAGCTTAGTTAGCTGTTAGCAAGCAGGAGGTATAGTAACTGAATTGTACTTGCCTTTCCAACAATGGGCAGTTCTTTGGCATTTCTTCCTCATCTTGCTAACAGTCTTCCTAAAATTTGTAGGGATTAATGTCTCTTTGAAAGCCCTTATCCCCCGTTCAAAGTTTATTGAAATTGGTTGAAAGGCTGCAGGTGAACTGATAGGCAGAGGGACAGCTAGACAACAGGATCATGTGAAACCAGTATCATTGAGAAACCATGAAAAGTTTCGAAACAGGGTAGTCTGACAGGAGAAAGGTTACTACTGCAGTTGTGGAATGGACCAAAAAAAAGGAGGTGTGATCAGAGAGAAAGAAACAATAGGAAAAGATTATTTCAACCACAAAATTTGAAACAAACACACTGACATCATTTGAAATAAATGCAGATCCATTTCAGATCTTGTATCAATAGTTTTATATGAGCTTTGCAAAATAGCTTGTCAGGCTTAAATCTAAAAATGTGTACAGGAAGGAAGTTTGTTTATTTTGTAAAGTCAGTTTTCTCTCTCTTGGGATTGAAGGTTTTTGCAGTCTAAAGAGGGATTTAACAGTGCAGCATGCAGAGTATTAGGATTTTGGAAGCTTCATTTATATGTTTGTGAATCCACTCTTTTTTGGCCAGAAATTTTTCTCGGCTATCCGTATTTTATTGCCAGTTACTTGCAAAAATAATTCCTATTGTCAAAAACTTCTCTGAAATATCATTCTTTTTTTTCTTTTTCGTGAAAAAGTATAGTAAGCAAATGTCAGTTTACATTGCTGATTTGCAAAGGCCGAATTTTGATAACTGCCATTATATTGCTGTTCCATTTTGTCCCTGTGACAGGTCACTTCAGAACACAATGCAAATTCCCTTTGTGCCGTGTTGTATTCTATGTAGCCCTATAGCCTTTCTGAGAGATTACATACATTAAGAATATGTTTTATAAATATGAAGTAACTCCTACTAAGACTTTTGTAGTGGTACTAGTGTTATTTTAGCTGGGAGTTCAGTAGCGGTAACAATGTTTGAGCAATAGCACTGTCTTTGTAGCCAGAATGGTGTAAGGCAGTAAGCAAGCCAGAACTTGTAAGGAGAGTTATAATCTTTTATTAGATCTGAAAAAAGGCTTGTATGCATCAAAGCTCATCTGTTTTTACTAGACATATCAGTTGTTCTATTGAAAAAATATATAAGTAGATCCTTTATCATCCGGAGGCAATCTGCTTTTTCTCAGCACACTAATTGTTTTCCATTTATTTTTATCCCCTTATTTTGGGAAGGTAGATATAATTCAGGATCTAAATTTATGGAAATAACATCAAGGGACAAAAGCTAAAGTTTATGAGGTGAACAAAAGTTTATTGTGGTGTTTTTTTGCCTTATTTGAATATGAAGCAAACCACACTTTAAAAGTCCAATTGACTTGTCACTCCTATCTTTTGCACTGCTCTCAATTGCAAATTGAGACCAAATGGACAAAATTGATACCAACAAGTTACTTTTCTTTTTGAAATCTTAACTACTAGAGTTCTGTAGTTGTTCTGCTTTTAAACTTATTACTGGTTATTTCCTAAGTTAAAATGAGAGTCAAATTTCAGATCATAATGTCCCTTTAATAGTTTGCCTTTCCCTGTGTTTGTACTTTTACATGCACATGTAGGATATATGTTTAGGCGTACTTCTATATTTTTAAATC
This sequence comes from Leptosomus discolor, assembly GCF_034619465.1. Taxonomy (NCBI): domain Eukaryota; kingdom Metazoa; phylum Chordata; class Aves; order Leptosomiformes; family Leptosomidae; genus Leptosomus; species Leptosomus discolor. The sequence continues at coordinate 95,418,903 of NC_141391.1, read as the reverse complement.
TTTAACAGAAGATCTTAAAATCTGTAACAGAAACTATAAAACAAAACAAAAATAAACAAAATGGATTTTAACTTCCCAGAGACAAAGTAGTTACTCCTTTATTTTCTGAAATGACAGAAAAAAATCTTATCCATGTTTTGTGCTCTTTTTTTTGTTCTTGCTAGCAGTTCTCAAGGTTTTTAATTTGTGACTATACATCATTGCGAAAGATTAATTCCTTACTCTTCTCAGGTGGAGAGTCCAACTGAAGTCCACGGATTAATGCCATTAGTAGTATTAATTTCACTGAGCAATAGTAGACTTTGAAGTTTTCCTTGAACCTTAATTCAAGGAATGCTGCAAGTATCAAAAACATATGGCTGAAAGACTGCGGCCGACTGCAGTTTAGCACAGATCAAGCTCCTGCTTAGTGGACTAAATCCGTCATAAGTCTGTCTCTATTTCAAAGCAGAAGGAGGTTCCTAACATGTTAAACAGTAGTAGTTTCAGCTGGATACATCTCACCAGGTTGTAACCACCTACAAATGGGGCACCTTGTCGGATGCGGCTGCCTGACGTCCCTGGGCAGTCCATGGGGAAAGGCAGGTGCTCCCCGAGCGTGACTTGCCCCACTCCGCCATTGCCCTCCGGAGCTGCTTTCCTTTCTCCCATAGCTGCGGAGAAAGTGTGAATGGCTACCTAACTTTCAGCCTGCCAGCGTTAGGTGATAGGAAATTTGGGTTCTCGACAAGGGAGAGGTCTGCCCAGAAGCAAGTTTTTCAGCTGTAAGCAAGCTGAGCAAGGAGCCCACTAGCAAGCGAGCGTCTACGATCAGGGCCAGGAGGAACCCTGCAACTCACGTTTCCCGTAGTCAGCACATAGACTGCAAGGGTATTACAAACTGCCCAGGCCAGAGGAAGAGAAATGTGCTGTTCAGAGCATCTGAAGTATTCGGAGAGCAGATGTAATGAGTAATTCATGTAGTGGGGTTGATGACAACCACTTATCTGTTCTAGCAGACATAGATGAGGTGCCATGGCAGCTAGTGGGAGAGAAAGATAGGGTGAGAAAACAGATGCGATGATGGGAGTCTGAGCAGAAACAATTCTTTCCAGAGAAGAGTTTCTTTAACTTATCCTGAACAATGGGGTACACTGTCCAAATATTACCTACGGAGTACTTGAGAACACTCATTCTAATAGCAAACAGCTGTTTGATTCAACCACATTTATGCCCTTTGCTTAGTGTTCATGGACATTTGTACAATTCGAGTTTTGGTGAGCTGTGCAGGAGATGGCTGAGCTTCTAAGTGGGTATCTGTCCTGCACGTGAAGATACTCACTGTTTGACTTCAGTCAAGCATTATTGCTCGTTTCCCTCCTTCAAAGGCTTAACTCATTGTAACAGGGAGTAGCAATTACAAGATGACTATTGTGTAGATTGAAAATCTTGGGTCCAAATTGTTCTTGGGAGCCACCCATAAATTTATTCTTCAAATAATTGTTTTAAATTTTTAAACTGGACTCAGGGAATGTGGGGCTCATCACACTGCACGCATTTTTCAGGTGTAGCATCTTGGAGTTGCCTTAAGGTGCTGAATTTAGATGCTGATGGTGCTTGCAAGAACCATTACATGACAGACTATCCCAGTCTGCTACATGTGAAGAATTCATCAAGATTATACTTGGGGTTTTTTCAGTGTCTGCTTGTGAATGGTACTTTTTTGTTCACTTACTTTTAATGGTGAGCAAAGGTCATCCTTGAAAGCCATATAGATGCCCTCAATGGCAGAATTTAGTATCAGGTATTTTAAGACATATTAGTACTTCTTACTAACTGGGGTAAGTGCCTGATTAATTCAAAACCATCTGGAAAAGAGTTTTCTCAAACTCTGTTTCTTAATTTTCTGGAAGGTATATTGTTTTCTAACTCTATAATCTCCTAGCTAAACACCAGAAAGATAGCTCAGAAATTGAGTATTACTGTTGTAACACCATTGTATTTAACTTAGAGCACATTTACAGACTTCAGATTGTCTTTATACTATACAGAGGAACAGCAAGAGAAGCAGAGAAACTACAGGAAATGCGTTGTTGCCTTTCGTGTGTTCATGAAAGACCATCTAAATTTCCTGTGGATAATATTCGCTCTCATATTGTCTGGATACAAAAAGCATAAAGGAAGAATAAGATGCCTATTTTCAATAAATATTGCTTGGATTCTCTCGTCCCACGTTCCAATTTGGCACACCAGAACACAACATGCTGAATTTTGAACATGCTAGAAACCTCTGTTCTTCTTGCTAAAGCCCTTGTTTCTTTATCTGATTAAAGCTAAAAAGTTCTGCTTTTATAAAAGCTTAAGCTTAATAGATATTATGATTACGTATCTAACTGTTTCCCACATAGCTGTAGTACACCAGCACATTTTTCTCTTTTCTGGCACGTGTCTCTTAAGGAAATTTCTCCCGCTAAAACCTACTGTGGAGTAAAGAGGCAAAAAATTACTTACTATTGAGTGCATTACTCAGCTTCTACGAATGTAAAATTTTAAAACCAACGGTCTTGTAAACTAGGGAAAAAAGTATTATTTCTGCCTAATACTAAGAACTACACATTCACTTAGGAAACTACTGTATATTAACAGCGAAAATTATTTAAAATAAATACAAATGTGTATAATCTGTCTTGCAGCCTGTTACAAAGCACTTATTGCTTGATGAGCTCACCCAAGGTGTGGAAAATTTCAAAGACAGTGGGCAAGTTCTCCTCCCAGATTCTCACTGCACTAATTAGCTTTGATTTGCTACTCCTTGTGTGTATACAGAAAGCTTTCTTTGACTTCATAGATATCCTTAGCAGTGCAGGATGAAATAATCTATAAATTCTGTTATTTTGTACAGTGAAAATGGGTGATGTATTTAACATAGGAAAAATACAGTTAACAAGTCTCTCCCATGGTAATCAAAATATGAGTTATCAGTGTCAATTTTATTAGAAGCATTAAATAAATACATAAAAGTGTATAATGAAATGGTACGACTCCACAGCTGTTCACACAGGAGTAAGTGTGAAAAGAAAATACGCAGTCTTAAGTCCTTCTCTGTCATACATGTGTATGTAGTGTATTGTTAAGTGATTATGTACTGTGCATACTTGATTATAAACTAAGAAATAATTAGATAGTGCACCTTTTCTAGCACCTTAACCATGCATAGATATATTGATTATGGAATATCAGATAAAGATGGTAGAATATTTTACTGCAGCTATGAGGGTTGTAGGAAGAGGAAATATTTTTTTAACATGCCAACTGTCATAGTTGAAGAATTCAGACAAGCTTTCAGACATACGAAGTCGTTCTTCAGGACTGAAATAAAAGCAACAGATTTCAAAGATCTGGGGGCTGGACTGAATGATCTTTAAAGGTCCCTTCCAACCCAAAACATTCCATGATTCTATGAGTCTATTAGATAAATATGAATTGAGAATTATTGCTGAGTTTAGCAGGTTATGTACCAATTAGATCATCACTTGAAAATAAAGGTGATTGGTACCTGTGAAGTATGGGGCATACTGCAGGAGAGGGGAAAATACATAAGAGATGGACAAATTTCAGGCTTGCTACCTCCTGCGGGGGAAAAAAAGAGAGACTCGTACTTTATAATCTGTATAGCACAAAGAGGTTAACGGTGGAGAAGAGACTTTATAAAATGTCAAAAATATATGTCTGTTAAGTCTCTGGCTTCTGGGATTGTGCAGAGTTATAAATGAGCCCATAGTTCCCAGGCTCATCTTCAAGAGGTTTCTCCTGAGGGTCAAGACTGAAGGATTAGATGAAATGACCCTTTTATGAGAAACATTCACCCACTGGCAAGTAGGTGTTTCTTCCTCTATAGGTATTTAGTGTGAATTCTTCCTGAGTCTAGACGTGGTTGGTGTACTTTAGACCATAAGGGGTTTGCTTCTGATCACATGCTTGGTGGGACTGGAGGATGGTTGGAAGGCTCGGAGGGACAGCTCTGTAAAATCTTCTCCTGTATGGAATATAAGGACTTAATGATTTTCTGGATAGATTACAAGGCAGAATGGTATGTGACAGTCAGAAATGTATCACGAAGGGGAACTCCCCACATAGTGCTTGAGTGTCTCTTCAAAATACTGCTTATTACTTTAAAGAGCTATTTCTGCTTAAGGATGAAAGAAAAACAAAGGGTTTGCTTAAAAACCCTAAATTCCACCAGCTGCACTCCTGGTTTTTTTGCCAGTGATAAAACAAAGTTAGGAGAAAAAGTATCTAACATGAAAAAAATGTGCATTTCTAGTAAGAAGTGAGATAATGCAGGAGAAAAGGTTGTAATAAATGACAAATGCAAAGGGTAAATATTGCTAATGCAAGCAGTAAGGAGGTGGTGGTTGTTTTCTATCCTGGAGAATTCACTCCAAAAACATAAAAGGAAATGCATCAGGTTTTGCCTTTTTATTAATGAAAACATTAATGTGATGAACTTGTGGATGACAAAATTACCTCACGTAAAATATAAAAGCTCAAATGTAGGGTACTAGGAAGGAACTGAATAACAAACAAGCAGACAAAAAAGAAGTAATTTGTTCTAAAATCTCCTTGACTTTCACTAACACAGGACAAGCTAAAAGAAAGAAAAGCATGAGTTAAAATTTTCATTAAGGTGTTATTTTATTTTGTAAGAAGGGGCACTTCAAACAGTTGGGGGGGTCTTGTATTTTTCTTGGTTAGGACATCAGGGTGACAAAGTTAATTTCCACCTTTTTTGGCTTAATTTTATTTGACTTTTCTAAGGAACTCAGATACGTGCAATTGCTCTGTTAGTTCCCAGCTTCCTCGAATGTGTTTGAAACCCATGGCCCAAGGAGGTCAGGAAGGAATCTTGTTCCTGCAGGTATCATGAAGGACTGGGTAGAAGGGAGCAACCATCTCAGCATGCTGCTGGGAGAAGGGAGCAGGTTGTCCCGCTGGGCCCGTGCGATGGGTGGTGATGTCTCGCACCCAGGCCCACTGCAGGCTTCCACTACTCAGCCAGCAGCCAGGGAGGGTCACGGTTCTTTAGAGTGAAGCAACGAGATGTCTGTGGTGGGGGAAGCTGAGCGTGTGATGGTGAGGACCATGGGCTACATTTGCGTTATCCAGTCATGCAGCTCTGCAGATGCTCCTCGGCTCTGCTACCCCAGCTGCCCTGCCTGGCACATATCTTAGTCCACTCTGGAACAAACTTTCTGGGCTGAACAAGTAGCTTCCTCCAAGACAAAACCTGTCCAGGGCCAAGGGGTAGCTTGTTTTGGGAGCTGCTCACTCTGGCAGCAGGAGTGAGACCCCACCAGGCCGAGCCCCTGCAGTCCCACATAACCCTCCAACTGTATCCAAACAGGCCTTACCCAGGGGCACACGCATGTACTTTTGGTGTAATTTTCCAAAAGCACATGGCACCACCATGCCCACTGCCCAGCAGGCAGTCCTCGGGGGTCCCTTTAGGAGAGGATGTATAGACCACAGGACTACCTGCCTGAGGTTATCTCGGTGAGAGAGAGGATCTAAAGATGAAGGACACAAACACAGGAAATCAAATTACATTAATTCCCCCAGTTATTGAACAAATTGCACACTAAAACGTGAAGACAACTGCTCATTGCCTCTACGTGCTGGGGTAGGGTCAGGAATCTCTGGCTTGAAAGTGGATGTACATTAGAAAGATCTAAAAAGTTGTCTTTACAGATGGCAGCTGTCTTGGAAAGGGGAATCGTATTACATTTGATATTTTATGCTGTGTCAGGAGTGCCTTCCAGCTTAAACAATAATTTAAGTGGTCCTCAACAAATGTACAATGAACAGATAATTAAAATCAAAATCAATAATTTAAAAAATCATGTGCTGGATTCATTAATTGGCTGTAGGATGGCTGTTGTATACATGCAGCTGTTTCTCATCCTTAACTTAAAGTCCAGTTTAAAATGTAACATCAGGAAAAGCAGCAAAATAAAGAAAAAACATTAGAAAATAAAGGGTTCACTTGTTTCTTCTGTGTTGACAAGGAGGATGCCCTATCAGGACCATTGACTAAGACTTAAAAAATTAAGTTTCTGAGAGTCTAACTGCTAGGGTCATTCACTCCCCAAAGCCTGTGGGAAATTATTCAGCCATGAGTAGACTGTGTCACTGGTACAGTTATATTTCCATATCTTATCTGTGAAGAGCCAGCTCGACTAATGAGCATTTGCAGAAACTGGAATGTGGTACAGAGAGGTCAGAGGGACTCTTGGGTCTGCAACAGTGCTGTCACTGGGTTTTCCTGTCCATGGTGTCTCTCAGGCTCAGGTTGTCCTAGAAAATGGAGAACTGATGGCATAAGGAATATATCACATGGCTAATGTTGGTGATGTTTTTCTGCTTTTTCGTATAACCTGAAACCCATATTATTAGATGACAAGTGATGAATGATTCCTAAACAGTTGTTAACTTAATGCGATTTAAAGGAATGATAAAAATAGTGTGACAGTGTTGCTTTACAGGTGCTCATTTATGGTAGTAAACTTTGTCTGGTGCACATAAACTAGGTTGGACAATTTCAGGCTTATGTTTCTTACATTCAATTTTTAGAATTAATGTCTTTTAAAATAAAATATTAAGATGCTGAGATTCTATAGACATGTCTTATTTAGTGGTTCTCCTGAATCATTGCCGTAAATATCGGTTTAGGCGACTAAGTCTCCTGAGATAAAATTAGGCCCTGAGAAACATACTCTGGCTACAAAAACAAAATCAGACCTATTTAAAAGTTTAATAGTGCTTGTGTGAAGGATTAGGATGGTGTTTTCTGCTGCTTTACTGTTTGTTTGTTTTTATTCTGTGGGGAGGCTGTATGTTTTGGAAATCTTTGTGGGAAGCTTAACACTGCAACAATGACTGAGGTGTTACTGGCTCTTTGGGAGTTCTTTTCAACTCCTTTGATCTGTCATGGCCTGCAGATGTGACTTCTTGGGTACAGTCTTGAGGACGAAGGTTTGGGTTCTGCATTAGGATCATACTGCCCATCACATTTACCAGACACATCCAGAACATATCTGCAACACCCTCTACACAAAAATGTGAAAAGATTGTTATAAATTTAGTTCTAGAGGGGCTACTTTTCATCCACTGACACATAAAATGAAGGAGTATTTTAAATTTTCATAGGTGAGCACTTAAACACATTTGGCTTTGTTGGACAATTTTATTAGTGGTGTTTTATATTCTGTATATATATAAATATTCTGTGTATGTATAAATACATTTTTTTTTTTTTGCTTATTAAGAAGGTCTTTCCTTCAAGAATAACAGTCCTTAGCACATGTTAGGAATGGGGTCACAAGTTAGGATAAGAACCAACAATTCTCAATTTCTATGTGTAGTGAAATAACTCCTAACAAGTGTCTTTGCTTTTAGCCTACTTTCGTCTGCTTACAAAGAACTTTATTTGTCAAGAATTCTAGGTACCTACTCTGCAAGTGGAGAGAATAGCTGGCCTCCAGTCTCCCACAGGGAGAGCTGAGAATTAAAAAGATTTTTCAGAGAACCTAAGAATGGCTTTAGGTCCTTCAGCAGCTGAATGAGAATTTATAATAAAAGCACGAACGCACGTGCTACAACTCTCAGTGAAAAGCTGTCATGATACCACAGTATTTGCAATCTAAAAATCAGCTTTTCCAGGCAGCCTCCTGCACTTTATAAATGCTTTTGATGTACAAATAACTTCTGGCATAGCTCTTGATAATTCTTGACAAATATTTTAAAATTGTAATCTCCCGTTACGAATGTGAATTAAATGTGTGTGCTGGAAGCTTTCTTTTCAGTACACAGAGTACAGCAGTATGGGCAGAGGCTGTCTCAAATGAGCTACAGAATTGTTAGCAATGAACATTACATGTCGTAGGCAGGTTTGCACCTGGCTGCCTCGACTCTGTCAATGTCTGCTCGGGTACTGTTGGTGATGGGGATCTTTGTAAGTGCATACAATAACAACTACTGCCAGTGCCAAATTCCTCAGCATGAACAGTAACAACTTTTGAGCTTCTTTACTGTTCAGAAGAAATAGTTGCTACTTGGGAGACATAGGTTTGTACTTCTAAGGCAGTTTCAGCTGCTGGATGTCAGTGCAAGTCATAGAGCTGTAAATTTAACTTTCCTACCCAGAGTGCTGTGAAAGCCAGTACCTCAATATCACTCATCTTTCCAAGGATAGTTCATCGCCCAATACTTCCTGCACGTTCTCCCCTTCCTCCAGTCCTGTCGGCTTCTTTTTGCAGTTGCCCTTTTCTTCTCTGACCTTCAACAACACAATTACATCTCCCATATCGTTCATCATAACTTTATCTCCCTTTCTCGCCTCTGCCCCATCCCTTGCACCCTTCTGCCTCCATTACATGTGGTTCACTGGGGGAATACCTTTTCTCTCTTTAGTTTCCCTTTCTTCATTCCAGCTGCCCTGGACCTTCAGTTTCTCATGTCCTCCTGTCCTCTCTTGCTGAGGGAGGGACTTTGCTGAAAAGGTCTGCCTGTTTGAAAAGACAAGGGATAATAGCTATTCTGACTCCTGCCTTTTAGCATGCTTTAAGAATGCTATATTCTTAGGACTGAGACATTTAAAACATACATATTGTATATAGTCAGGAGTACATCTAACCCCATTACATGCTCATACCTTGTCTTCTGTCCTGGCAGTTTGAACTGGGCAAAATTGCCATTTATCCACATTGCATCATCCCACATGTTCTCTGCCTGGTCTAGCTGCAGTCTCTCCCTGACGCGGGCACATGCAGCTAGAAGTTGTGGGAGCGTAACCTGGTTTCCTGCTGTCCACTCCAGGGAGAAGAGAAGTGAAGCTGTGACTCCGAAGCAACTGCACAGAGGATTCACTGAATTCCCAGCCTCACACCTCCCCACTCCTCCCCTGTTCCAGGGACTCTCCAATCGTCTCTGTGTTTACATCTTCCTTCCCTGTGGCATCTTCTTATAGTCTCTGTTCCTCTTCTGCATGCTGGAAAGCGTGTTATCTGCAGCCCTCTCGTTTTCTTTTCTGTTGCACTGAGCATGCCTAGGCCCCTTCACAGCCCTCGTCCTGCCGAGGCAATGAAAGACGGTGCGTTCATTCCTTCCCCTCGTTCATGCCTTCCTTAACAACAACAACAACAACAACAACAACAATATCCTTTCCGTCCCCAGCTTTGTTCCTCTGTGCAGTTTTCAGCTTATTTTTAGTAGGCCTGTGTTTGTCATTTGTGAGATTGGCTGCGCCAATCTCACATTTTACATTGTAGGTGTAAAATTAGTAAAAAGACATCTGTAAACATTACTGCACTTGGCACCATGGGTTTTTTAAAATGTAAAGTGAAGTTGGCTGTCCATATATCAGGTTTTGTGTGGTACCTGGCAAGGCTTAATTTTAAGGTTAGATTCCTAGATCCTTTTCCAGGTGAGACACTAAAGACAAATACCCATGAAGTTTCTGAAAGGAAAAGAAAAGGCATCTCAGACTGGTGTGCAGTTCCACTGTAATACTCAAACAGGATTTTTCAGAGCCAGATGAAAGCATGACAAAATGGTGGGGGGAAGGGTCAGTCAGTTGCAGGGGAAAAAACCCACAAATTTGCCCTTCTGACTACCTTTATGGACTGGCTGACATTCCTGCTGCATGACAAATGTGCAGGCATCATCTTCCCAAGCTGGGAGGAGGAACAGCAAGAATGTGGGAGAAATGAGATGTAGCCAAAAGCATGATGGAGGGATTTAGGAAAGAAACTCTTCCTTTATGGAAGGATCTGGGCTGCTGATAGATATCCGTAAGGGAAGTGGTGATGAGGGAACCAAAGATAATACACTAGGTGGGAAACATGTCAGGCATGCTGAGAGGAGGCAGGATGGCAAGACACGGAATGCAGGCTCCATAAAAAAAACTTGTGTGAGTAAGACACTGCTTGTCTGTAAAGGCTTACATGACATTTTGCAATCCTTCAACATAGACATTGATGAATCCTCATGGAGCAAGTCTCCATAGTCTTGGTTTTGTCCTCTTTCTATCTTTTCTGGACTGTCTTTGATGCTTTGGTGTTAGAGAAGGAAAGCAGCCCAGTTTATGGCTTCCACTTTTCAGTATTGCTGCTCAACATGTTTGATCTGGTACCTGTGCCGACAGTTAGTCCTATCAATAGCCAGGAGTGCCAGAAGTGGCACGATAATGGTGAACATCTGTGGTGGTGTGGCAAAAAATGGTGTTCCTGGAGTCTTTCTTCCATGCACTCTTGAGAATCTCTGCCTGGTCTCCTGACCAGCTACCTGCATGTGCTTGACAGACCACAGTTGTGAGTTGTGGTCAGCAGTCACCAGGGTTAAAGACCACATATATGGTAAAATAAAGCATCCCAGCTCCCAAGAAGTAGAGATAAGGAGGAGTGTACAGCAGACATAGAGAGTTCTGCTGAAGAAAGTTCACTGCCTTTCAGTCTATTCTGCTTTCACAGCATATAGTAGGTAAGTGGGAAGGCAGGTTACAGTGGATGTGCAGTCATCATTAAAGCAAGGCTTGCAAGTTCAGCTTGTGTTCATCTTTAAACAAGGGAGGGCAGCCTCTTTTTTGATAGCTGGAATCAACTGTCTCACACATCTCTGTCTCACCCCTCCTCCCACTCCTGCGTCCTGGGAAAGACACAGCTGTGCACATCCGGAGGAAGCTGGAAAAGCAGAGAGGTTGATCATTAGGCTTTCTAGATCCCTTATTGCCATGCCCTCAACAATCTGCCTTGACAGTCGCTCCTGAGCAACCTTTCTTCAAGATGTCATAGGAAAGCTTTAGGTATGGATGGCAAACAGCTATGGGCATGCATGCAAACACACCAGGTTATGCCTGCACTGCAAACTGAGCTAAAGGATCCTTCAGGTTGCAAATTCAGATGCTCAAGGGTTTGGAAATGTCAGAATCATGGTTGCCCTTGGCAATGCAAGCCTGGAAAAGTATCATCAATTTTGTGTATGTCCTCCCTGAGAGGCTCAGTGCTTTGTGGCAGGTCCAGTGTGTAATGTTCCTTGTGGCTCTGAATGAGTCCATCATGCACCTACAAAAGACTTACCAAAGACTTATGAGTCGCTCAGGTCTGTGAATGGGCTTTCTTATAGAAAGCAAAAGGTAAGTCCACAGTTGCTGATTCCTGATTATCTTTAGAAATGTTCAAGCAACATAAATTTAAAGAGGAAAATGGTTAATATTAGTTAGACTGCTTGTGTTTCAGTATTTTGAAATGGCTGAGCTGTTTGTGGGGTTTTTGTTTGGTTTTGTTGGGGTAGTTTTTGCCTTGAAAATGGACTTCTACTTTTAATGTGATGTAAAACTGGAAAATATTTACCCAAGTCATAGGCAACTGAAACTTAAGTTATAATGGACAATTTTAGGGAATCATAATATAAATGTTTATACTATTTGGCATGTATCTACGGATATATTTATTTACATTGTAAGCTAAATGAATCAAAGTGCCTACTGAAAATAAGCTTGTAAACATGCAAGTAGCCCATGAGACCTGCAGCAAGCTAGACCAGCAGAACAACAGAAGATTTTCTTAAACTTATTGAAGAAGCTACAATCAATAGTTTTTAACAGTTTACACATCACAACAGAAAAATAAACAAAGCTTTGCATGGCTATGTGCTCAATTTCCTTGTTTACTTCAAGGCTGTATCTTGAACAGTCACATTTCAGCTCTATTTTTAGGCAACATTTACGGAGAGGAACTGTGATACCCAGAGCTCCTATGAGCTGTGTGTTTCCCAGGGAGACCTCAGGGAGCAGCTGATGTCTTGTTTGCTCTTCCAAAAGGGGTAGCTCTGAGCCCCCTCATTCCTGCCACATCCTTCTGAGAAAGGCAAAGAAGGACGTTTCTTCCTTGCACCCCTTGGGATGTGGCAGGTGCATCCTCGCGGGTGGGCAGTGCTGCCAGCACTGACTCCGTGCCACACAGCCCTGTAAATAACCCACACAGCCACCAAGAGCTGCTGGATGAAGCAGAAATTGCATTTTGCAAAATAAGCCCGAAGTTTAGTCATTCTTGAGGTAATGTACATGAGAAGGAAATGAAACTGCACTCGAGAAGACTGATGTATTTACTTATTGTCTGAGGAACTAAATATTGTGAAAAGGAAGACGGGGTCTATGAAGTGTTGTATCAGTTTCTTGTGCAGCTTAGAGGGTAAACTTGCCTTTTACTAACTGTTGACATGATGATAGAAGCCATCCCTTGGTGCAAGACTTGAAAATTAATTTAAAATGAAAGAGTTGATGTGATTATACCATAAAATTCTGTCATACTGAAAACAAAAGCAAAACACATGAAGGATTCTCATGAATCCTTCAAGTTGCATGAACCTCATGAAAAATCCGCTTTGCTGTCATCTGCAAGCATTTCACAAGCAGGAGGATTTAGTGCTGAGGAAGCACACAGTTTATTTAAACTTCTCCTCCAGCAGCTGTCGATGAGTTTGAAACTTCCCCATATTCCCCCAGGGGCTCCCAGGTGAAGGTGATGATGATTTTGGTTCAGAACCTCAGGGGATGTGCACTCTCACCGCCCTGTTAAGAGAGGTAATCTGACTGCTGGGACTTTTATATGGCATAGATAACACAAATAAATCAATTTAACAAACACTGCTTTTCCCGTTTCACCTAAATGTGTTCACTTATGGCAGCACTTATGGAGGTCAGGCCGAGCAGCTGTCACCATCATAATTTCCTATTTTTAGTCACGCTTGACAAAACTGTGGTTTTCTGTCCTCTTGGAAAGACCAATGTCTGATCTCTCCTCAAATTTACTAAGTAAATAAAACATTGGGTGATGTCCCTGTGGACATTTAAGAGTGTAAAAAGTGGCAAAGTAGGTTTGTTTCGGCTGCTCTGGACTGAGGGCAATCACTCCCATGGCACCCATCTCTAAAGGCAGCCAAAGGGCTTCTCTCTGAAGGCAACACAGTCTACCATCTACATTTGGACAGCTGACTCTCACCCTTTAGCTTTTATTCCATTTTCACCTTCAAAGTAGACAAATCGTTGTTGTTTTTGTTATTAACTGTTGAGATTATATTATAATTTTAATACGGTAAATATAAGATGTTCTAATACAATATAATTGATGTAATTATAAAATATAATTTAGTATCATTATCAATATGTTAAAGTGGACCTAGAATAATCTCTAGCATGCTCATCAGAAGAGAACCCATGTTTCAATGCTGAGTTTATAATGAAGATAAATTGCTTTTAGATACATTCATAGATGCTTCAGCTTGGTCAAGGCTATTTGTTTTTCTCTTTGAAATAGTTAACACATTTCTGTTTGTACCTCTTACCTGTACACTGAGTAACACAGATGTCCATGAAATCTCTAGAATTATGTAACAGTCAAAATTCAATGACTACAGAGTTGCATTTGTTAAATACTTTTTGCATTGTGGTTAATAATTTAATGTGAATTCCTGGTCATCCTGAAATCATTGACAGCTTTTTAGTGGTTTCAGTGCAGCTAAGACATCAACACAAATACATCCCAGATAGACGAAGCAAAACACCCCACAGTAAAATAAAACAATTACTTTGCTGCTAGAGAAGTGCTATCGACTACAATTAAACTTAGTATGCTGTGTGTAGAGGTAATTTTCTGCAAAAATGTGGTCAGCCTCTAGCTATTTTTATACCTATTTGGTTATAACAACATCTTATAACTGGTATAGAGTCACAGCCACAGTTTCCCTTTCTTGGTGGTGGTGTAGTTCAAAAGCTCTCTGGTTTTGTACCTGACAAGCCAAAAGCATATACATGCTAATCTTGTCCAAGAAGAAGATTGTACCAATATATCTCAATCTTTTCTAAATTGGAGTAGTTAAATTGATGTGTGTGTGTGTGTGTGCGTGTGTGTGTGTGCAGCTGATGGTGTTCATCTACGCTTCTCTTTCAATTAATCTCCCTGGCAGTTGCAGCGCATCCTGCCTACCAACCAGTCCTTGTGTGGGCTTGGGAGAAGTTCAAAGACTGTAACTAGAAAAGTACTGGGCTGCAAACAAGACAAAGCAGAACTGAAACTAAAGTCCCAATGTGTTTTGCTTGTTGCTCAGACCTCCTTTGCAGTACGACATCTCACCATGCCCCGAATTAGGAGACTTGCCAAGAAGGACTCTTTGAAGCCCATTTGATAGACCACATTTTTTAGTGCTGTTTAGACACATTGCCCTTCCTACAGCTGCAATGCAGAAATAATTAACATTTACCAAATTCTAGCAACAATTTGTCTTTATGGGACTCGAGCTTAACAGCCACCTTTAAACTTCTATGACAGTCATTCTCACCTTTCTCCTTAGGATTCAACTTGACCAACATTTAAGCAGACAGATGGTGGCATCCCCATCACACTAAGAGGTTCTGCTCACCCCCAGAATCTTGCCCCTGTCCCTCAGCTCCTTGTTTCTTCATGCTATTGTAAGTATTTGTGCAGTTGCTCAAGGAACTGATGCAGCTGGGAAAAAAAATAAGAAAGAGGAAAGGTTGCTTTCAACCATATCAGTCTCATAATGCTACTTTGCCATGTGGATATAGAAACAGTTGAGTATGATGGTTGGAGGCAAGGGGAGAGCAGGACAACATCTTTCAGTGGCTGTGCTGACTTGGAGTGTTTGTCAAACAGTACACCCTTCAGTTCAACCTTTTATTTCACATGACACCTGTTCCTAAGGAGATCTTCACAATCACTGGTATTTGTCATGTTGACTAAGTGCATCTAGTGCCATCTCACCCTGGGAGCTGAGCAGGTCTGGGGCTGACTCTCACTGCCTGGGATGCCACATAGGAGTCCTGGCCACTGGGGTTCGACCCACAGTTAGCATCAAATATTCGGCGATAACAAACGGTCAGGAAGACTTCGCCGTGGCCTATCTGAAAGGCAGGAATAAACCAAAAGCTTATTTGTGCTTACATGTTCCTGTAATTAAACCACTAGCACAGTGAAGTCTTAATCCAATTGAAAGTTCTTTGATTACAGCTTTTAAAAATGTGCCTTCATTACAAACTCAGTAGGCCCACTTAATTTGTAATTATAAACATTAATAAGTGGTATAGGAAAATCAGGGCAGCCTGGAGGATTTGGGGATGCTAACTGCTCCTGAGAAGAATACGGATGTGTTGCTCAGGAGTGGAGTTGATCAGAAGTTGCTACCAGGCAACCTGGGAGCTGAGGATAACCTCCTGGGATGAGAGGCAGGACCTACCTCATCTTATCTCCTTCCAGAGGGAGAAGAGATTTGTGAGGGTCTCCCCACCACCATCTGCCCTGAGCACAGACAGAGCAGCCCCACGGGAAGCAGAATGGGGCCACATGCTCTTTTGCTCAGGGCTGCCAGAGAACCAAGTGCTGGCAAATGAATTCCACAGCAAATTTGGTTAAATGTCTTTCAGACTGGCTTTATCACATGCACAGGTACAAGAGAAATTGGTCCATCTCATTTAACAAAAAAAGGCCCCAACCCCTGGCTTTGTGTTGGTGCTCTTTGGATCAGGGCAGAGAAGTTGTGATGGTCATGAAAATGAAAATGACCATGACAGAAGCCTCTCTGACTCAGCATGGTCTTTGTTCCCATACCTGCCTTTTTGTTGAAGCCTCATTTGAGGTCCCTAGGATAGGACTTCGGCTTGACTCAACTAAGCTCTGGCTCTTGCATGTAGTTTTCTCACAGCTACTTTGCTGGTCCATTACCAATTCCAGATATCAAAGTAACAGGACAGGAAAAGGGACCACAGACTGATGACTGTTTAAAATTACACAAAATAATCAAATTAATCTCTTTTTATAATGCCAAGAATGAAAAAGTGGTGACAAAGCAACAGTTACTTGAAAAGATGGTGGATTAATTGTAAATTAGTATTAAGGGCTCTCAGGAAACCACAACCCATTTTGGTAGAAGAAAGGTCTAATGATCACTGCTGTTTCATGGCTCACCTGCTAGCTCTACTAAACTGCCATTCTGAAGGCAGGCAGAACTTGAGCCGATGGGCTAGGCAGGGTTTGTAGGCATCCGTCTCCTGTCAGTGCAAGCTCTGAAGTAGAAAAGGCAGCACATGAGCATGCGATAGTCTCAGGGTTTTGAACTCTACCTGCTATTTCTGTGTTAGAGAAGGCTTCCCGTGCTCGGTAGGAGCACATCTAGCACCTAAAAGGGCAGCAGTGGCCTCCTTCAGAGGAAATACTGTAATGTTTTAGGAAGCTGGGAAGCAGAAGTTCAAGGTAAGCAATAAAGTTACTGTAGGTGAACATGTTACTTCCCATCACCTGAGGTAAGGTAACTTGTTCTGAGCATGCTTCAACTGAGAGGTATTGTGCCTTGATAGAAAACCTCTCCCTGGAGGTTCAGCCAGGGCAGTCCCTGCCCTTTTGAGTCCTTCTGGCCTCATCTGTGCCTTCCTGCCTTCCCCATCAGCTCCTTTGACACGGACGTGAGCCAGACCAGGGAGCCAAAATGACAGAAAGAAAATCCCTTCTTCTGAAGGGTAAGTTTTAACTGACTCCCAGCAGCACTGGAGGAGCCCCAGTGTCAGTGAGGAGGAGGAGGAGGATGGGTGAGAACGGGAGCTAGGCACAGCGGAGGGGGAGCGGGACTGCCTTTTCAGCTGCACCGAGTTGTTAGACTGGCTTCACTGTAATGTCAAACCACACCTCGCGTTACACCACGCCACTGCTGGGTCTGGCTATGTGAGTGTGTGGGATGGGTTGCCAGCAGCTCCCCGACCAGCGGTAACATGGCCTTCTGCCACCGCTACCGTTTATTGTCATACTCTTAGTGCAATTGCCTTCTCATTCAAGGCTAGCATTACCTGCAGCCTTAAAGGAAGTGTTATTACTGGGTGAGTCCCATTAGCTGCAGGGGTAGACCTGAAGAGCTTAGACCTCTGTGTGCAGGCCATCCTGCAGCTGGGTTCTTGTCAAATGCAGCCAGGAATGCTGAACTAGAATTACAGAAATATGAAACACGCACTCAGGATGCATGCCTGTGCAGCAGTGTTACAGAGGAGGCTGAGGTAGAAGGACATTTTGGGACAAGACACTGGTCTCTTCTAACTTTAGACCTGTCAAGGCTCCCTTTGGAGTCAACTGGAGAGAAGCAAAACCTTGTAGGATGCAATTCATCCCGTCCTCATGTAGATACACATATAAATGTGATAGATACTTCTCTGAAATTTTAAAGGAGGCTGAATTCTCCATAGGCAACTATTCTTAAATGAGGGAGTCTTGCCCTACAAGGACCTGTTTTTTTCCAGCTGACACTGCATAGAGCCTTCAGTGGCTTGCTGGAACGCACACTGGGCCAGAGGAATCCCACCATTTCTCTCCCAGAACCTGAAGGTTGAGGAAATGTGAGCAATATATTTCTCCATGTTTGCAGAATCATAAACACATTCTCATCACAAAGCAATAACTAAAAATTGCATCAGACTTGGAGGGAAGGTACTGATGAAAGAAGGAACTGCATTCCATTCTCCGAAGGACAAAGAACAAAAAGCTTTTGAAAGAAGAAGAAAACTACCACAAATTCAGCTTTGTTCTGGGCTGACGCAGATATTTCTATGCAGTGTGATGCTGACCACACAGCTGCTTCTTTGCAGCTAAGCCTTGACACCTGTAATGAAGTTTGGTTTTGTTTATTTTGCCATTAACATCTTAAGATGCATTTTTTTAATTTAGAAAAATGTTATTTGGCTTCCTTTAAAGCCAAAGGTAGATGCTACTCAATTTTTATTCTGAACATTAATCTGCATTTAAGGCTGCGTAAACCCTCAAGGCGATGATTGTTCAGAAGTAGCGCTGTGCTGTTCAGTGTGGAAGCCCAGGCCTCTGTGAGAGTGTTTTGCCAGCTACAAGAAACTGCCAACACACCTACGTCTCCTGGGGCTATAAAGAGGCAAAGTATTCTTTGCTGCCAGAAGAAACCCCTTTGTGCAGACACAGTTACACTAGCAACATAGCCCTTCCATTGATAGCAGTCATTTCCTCCAAGGGGTGTGTGTGTGTGTGTGTGTGGTTCTGCTATAGCAGCGAGAAGCGAAGGTTTGTCGACTTAGCAGTATCCGCAGTAGGGATGTTTTGTCAGCAGACTGCACGGGGTAGACTTCTGTACAGTACCAGAAGTGGTACCTATTGTTGCTTGACCTTGTTGTCTGTAAGTTTTATCTCTTTCAGCAAAGGTTTTGACTGCTGATTTCAACTCAGTCATTCTGGGGTTGTTGGTGATGGGCTACTTAGCATATTAGTGCAATAGACACTCTTCAGAGAGCGTTTGAAACAGTCACACTTCATCACAGATTGCTAAACTTCCTTTGCATTATTTTATGAAATAGCGCACATATTCAAATTATATTTATTCTTAATATATCTGAGATGCTTATATTAGTGTAATATACATGTTTAAGAATACATTCTTCTCCCTCCTTAAGTTTGGGCTTCATCTGCTGTTTTATTTAAATGAGGGGGCACAAGTGGCCATGGCATAATAACATTTACCTGGTTTTGTAAAAAAAAAAAAAAAAAAGGCAGTCCTGTAACATTCTTGAAACGAGGTAGGCATATGCTCTGACAGCTTCTTTCGCCTTGAGAAGAGTGCGTATCCCCTTGCCTCTGCTTCTGCTTGGGACAAGAAAACTTACAAAACAATGCTGTCATTTAAGCCAGGTTGCTAATATTTGGTCCTCCAGGGGTTAAACAGCATCATTGCACAGTTTCACTTCCTCTCCGTCAGAGACAGAACTACACTGTATGAAATAATTTGTTTATATTCCTTTCCTATTCCAGACAGACTTACGGAGCACATTAATATGGCTACTGCGTCAAACACTCTCGCATTCCTTTAGCGCAGAGCAATTGAAAATTAATTTTTTGAGAGGGTTCTTTTTGGACCTCGTCTCTAAATGGAAGTGATCCTCAGAAAGTTTTGCATTAGATAAGTAATTGGCCTGGATATAAGCCTTTGCCCTGTAGAAGCATTTTCAAGGGTTTGGAGTTATAAACTGTATCTCTAGAGACCAGTAATCCAGCAGATTGCTATGATTCTATCTGTGGCAGATGTGATAGATGCCTAAGTTCAGGTGTGCATTTCAAGTGAGTAAATTTAGGCTTCTATTAGACAATCACTTCAGATAATGTAAAGGAAAATGCTTTTAAAGAGGAAATTTTATGAATTCTATATGCCTGTTGGATCATAGATAAATGACTGCTAGAAGAAAAGCTCATTGACAGCTGTCAGCAGCAGTGAGTCCATGCTATAGATACATTCAGTCTGAAGCACCTGAATGAGGACAAGGTGGGGACAAGAAGGGAAATTGGGGATGTACAAGGCTAATTCCAGACTGTGATGCAAGATGCTCGACATTCATGCTCAGGCTGTGCTCTCTACTTGGCTGCACAGGAAACAGTGACAAGATTGGTGGCAAACTACAAGTACTTTTTTGAAGTTACTATGAGGAATGGAAGCAGGACAGAAGAGCCAGGGGAAAGGTACAAGAAGGGAAAAGAGATGCTGGGGGAAAGGGAGCAGAAAGAAGAATTTGTTCTACTACACTAACCTTCCTCCCCTCTGTAGTCTTCTTTAGGCAGCCTAGTCTTGCTCTAGGGACAGCTGTACAAGCTGAAATTTGACACAGGTCCTTTGCCCAGCCCTTTCGTATTCCCTGATACCTTAAATAAGCAGGAAACATGCCTGCAAGGACTATGGATGTATTTTAATGGTGCAGATGATGATCCCGTGGAGAGAATGGCCTTGCTTCTTGACTCCATCGCTCTGCTCCTCTGCCACAGTAGGTCATTTCCATTTGCCATTTCAATGCTGCTCCTCTCCCACAGAGTGAATCATCTTCCCTCTGCCTACCTTGAAATGAAGTCAGGCAGCTCCCCAGCCCAGGGTGGCTGGCTGCCACTCAGGTTTTGCCAGTGGCGATTTAAAAGGAAGGTGGGCAATTCGTTGTGTGGCAGGACTGAAAAAGATTCTTCAGCTTGAACAGAGGCATTGCAGTAAAAATTTCTTGCAGGAGAAATACTTGAATGTTCTTAATTTCAAGGGAACTGTTAGTAGTTTTTGTGGATAATTTGCCAAAGATTTATTATGCATGTGTATTCAAATAAAGGCCATGATATTTGCTTAGCAGCAGGAGAGCATTTGTGTGTGACAATGCTCTCTTGCGTCCATTCCGGAGGATCTGGCCAAAGGAACGTTTCCATGCACTGTATGTAAACAAGTCCCCTGAGATAACTTCTCTTAAAGATGACAACTCCAAACTTTCTTCTGTAGTTTCCTCTAATGCTGTTACTTATCTTCATACTCATGTTTTTAACTCGTTTGCTACAATCTGCCTTTCATGCGCACAATCTCAGCCTCTTGAGTGGTGCAGAGTTTATAGCCATGTAGAAATGCCATCACGTAGCATTAGCTTGGCTCCTCCACGCCGGGAACACACCTCCAATTAAGGCCATGATGAATAGGCACAGATTAAAACTAGTGAAGGAAGGAAAAGTTTGCTTAATGCTGAAGGGGGAGTAAATAAAAAAGTCCATACCGCATGATGATTCAATAGATGAGAGACCCTGTGGAGGAAAACATGGAGACAAGAAAGACTGATGATTGACACTTAGTATTTGAAAGACATATAAACAAATCCTAGTTAAGTCTCTCTGCTAGGTGAATCACTGCCACCAGTATTAAAATGTCAAAAGATACTAATGTTCAAAATGATTGCTGTGGTGGCAGTTCTTTTCTAAATCCCTGTTTTCAGTTGCTCCGTATCTTACCTTTGGAAGTGAAATTTCTCCATTAGCCTTGACTTGGAAATGAAAAATTGGGGACTTTCGAAACTCGATTTTAAACAATTCTGCCCAGCATAAAATAGACTCTATTGTTCTTCTGAAAAATGTGTGGCTGCCTGACATTTTCTAGCAAAGCTGCTGGCTTTATAATTTTCAGTCTTATCATTTTGACAGGTTGGGAAAAAGAGAGAGAAGGAGAAATACTATACAGATATTAGGGCTTAGGAAAAATTGCTCTGTATTTGGCAAAAGTTGAGTTTCAGGTTTTTTGTATTCAGAAAAAAAGAATTACTACTGACACAGATACTCTCAAAAAGTTTTGAAACCACTCTTTCAGTTACAAACAAGTATCCAATTTTACTAAAAGGATTATTTGGAAGCATCATACAGCTCCTGTATAGGCGTGATAATACAAGTCTTGTATTCTGAGTGAGTACTGCTCAGATGTGCCTGCTGCGAAGCCCAAATCCCACCTAACCCACCAGCTGCTTACCTGTGGTTGCGTTTGTAGCACTAGAGCAGGGGGGAAAAGCAAACACTTGGGGTGTGGCGGAGACAGGACCGCAGCCTGAGCAGAGTTAACTGCGGGCCTTGTGATGATCGGGGCTTCAGAGAACAAGCTCAGCACGACCTGGATAAAATGGCTCCAAATGGAATCTTAAAAAATAAGGATTTTTAAGCTCCACAAATGTTTGGATGGCAGAGAGAAGGTGCTCTGTTTTTGTGCCTCTGCAGTGGAAATGGCTGCTCACAAATGATGACTCCATCAACTGAAATTTTTGACTGGAAACGTAGTTATAGGTCAGTAGCTGAACTGTTATTAAAAGAAGAACCTCCATAACAGAGCAGGTATCCTGCTTCTGGAGCAGGGCTCTGCTATGCGTGACCCACAGGCTCCCTGAGCCCTGTAAGGTGAGGGTGAACAATCGCTCCCTGCTCTGCTGAACTTGATTAACAGCTTGATAGCAATAGGGGGGGCCTGTGAGAGACTGTAAAGGCTGACAGCCGTCCGCTTTTTTAAAGTCTTTAGGACTCACTGCTCTCACAGCAGAGGTGTGTCTTTTAATTATGTTTTAAATTAATCCCTTTTATAAAAGGTTAAGTGCACACTGTTAGCCGACCAGTTCTTCACCTAGGCAGTAACCTCTCACTGGCACAGATTCATTTCGTTCCAGCAAAGTACTTAAGTACATGCTTAACTTTAACCACCTGAACTGTCCCACTGGAGTCACGGAGATGACTCATGAACTAAAGTTAGGCCCCTGCTTGCGTATCTTGCTGACTGTGGGCTTCTGCAGCATCTACTGCCAGATGTTTGGGAGAGGAAATGAAAGAAACTCTGTAGTGGACAGCTAAGGGAATAATTTACTGACAGAGGAAACTTTGTATGGCTTCCAAATATCTGAAATGTGATCTAATGTAACCGTAGACATTTTGGTAGTCCAGACATAGGTTTAAACCATTTTTAGTCCAACTCAGGTCTTGATCTTTTATGTCTATTCCCCTGGTTTCTTCTTTAATGCTCCAGACTGTCTGCTTTGGGTTTATCAACTTTGGGGGTTTGTCCTAATTTATGTATGCATTAGTATTCTTCATGCACTTACCATTAAATACAAAATTGCTGGGTAAGAACATACAGTGGAAGAAAGAAAAATGCTATGCTCGGTGGACGTAACCCTTCATTGTACAAAGGCTAGAGTAAAAGATGATGGGGTGTCCAGTATACCACTACTCTGCAATCCATGCACTGGTTTTCTTTTCTTTTTTTTTTTTTTTTCCTTTACAATGTACTAATCTTTCATTTGGATTGTCTTCCAATAGCTCCTTAAGGGAACACAGCACAATCTCTGCACAAATAGCATAGTGTTGGGACAGTGTTAACAGGAGACTTCAGCCTGAAAATCTCACAACAATTTTCTATGCCATAAGTGGCACCCATTACAATAAGGTCTTTCATTCAGATTATACAACCCTGCACAATGCCCTACACTGGTCAGCTCATACAGTCAGAGCCCAGTTTTAAATGCAACCCTTCCCACAAATCAACACGCAGTCGGGATACCTCCTATATATTCTCTGTACAATGATTGTCACTTGCTAGGACTTTGTGCATTTTGTAGAATTGCTGTTTGTTTGTCTAGCTCTGGGTTATGTGGAGTTTTAGAGAGAAGTATTGCAGACTTGTGGCAGGCTGACATAATCTCAGAGAGAGCAAGTGGAAGATTTATTAGGGGAATCTCCTTCTTGAACACAGTCTTCTCTGAGGGCTGACACTTAATTTCTTCATGGTGCCACCTCCAAGGGCTTTAACTCCCCAAGTGATGGCAACAAAATAAAACTCACCATCTCCCGTCTTCATCATCAGTGTGGACTTATCCCAGTGCCTCCTGAAACCACCCTGGACCGTTCATACATAGGTAACCATCTCAGATCTTAGCTGAGTTACTTCCACCAGAACAAATTGCCTAAGCTGCTGTTCTATTTGTTGGCAATTTCTGCAGAGAGGTCAGTCACTGACTGGGTCTAATACGTACTTTAAAAGCAGGTTGCTCCAGCACAGGCCTGAGACAGGCTAGAATGGGACTGCATAGGAAGCCTTGTCTTGCTAATGCACGGCCAGGGGATTTTCTGCAGGGGAATGGAGGCCTGCAAGACAGTCCAAAACGAGCACCATCTTCATTTTGAAAAGCACTGGAGAAATAGCACACAAGAGGCCACACTCAAAATATAACCGACTGCTTTAAATTCCTTCTGTATGAGTTCTGCCTTTCCTAACGTCTGTGGGAGCTCTGCCAGCAGTTGCCCTTGTGCTACGGTTTCTCCCTTTGTATCTGTGTCCAGCAAAGCCTGATCTCCGTATCAGCTCAGAAGATGGCACAGCACTGATTTCTAGTCTGAAACAGGAAACAAAGGTATTGTGACTATGTACCATACTCTTGACTTTACTTTCATCCTACCTGACAGCTACTTTTACTTATGTTATATCCTATATGGCAGACCTCTCTTCCTTGCTAGCACCAGAAGGGAAACAAAGCCTTGTTGTTTCTCTGAAGTACTAGAGTTACTCTTAGTTTCCATCCAGAAAAGCCCTTTCCACCATTTATTCTGTCCAGAGAAAGATCATAGACAGCAGTGGATGAAACATTGACTGATATTCTAGAAAGTTCCTTCACTGTGTTGGAGCAGAGGAGCCAGGAAGGGAATAAATAGCTACAGTTCTTCAGGCCAACTAGGTAGCCCTAATTGCCTAAAGGGTGTACCTTTTTTTGAATTGTTACTCAACTCGCAGTCTGTGCCTATACACTATGTACAGCTCCGTACTGAGTCTAGAATACAGTTCAGAACAAAAATGAAATTCTCGCTGGGCAAGGGCATTCAAAAAGGTCACATGCTGTTCTTCTCTGGTGGAGAGAAGGAGGGTTTCTGGGGTAAGTAGTTCCTCTCCTTCATGGATTTTGAGCAGAGTTTGAGCAAGGAGCCACCCCTCTGGCGAATTTGCACCTCGCTCTGGGCAGCTGCTGGCAGGGCCAGCAGCTCTTGCACAATGGCTTCTCAGTCTGGGCAAGCAGGGTGGCTGCTGTTGGTACCAAGGTATCAGTCTGCTCGGAGCTTTGCAACCTGGCCTCATGCTTCTAGGCAGGTGGGTCAGTAACACTAAGGACTTTATTAAAAAATAGACCTCAGCTTATCAATATACATCAATATAAAATTGTTTCAGGGCACATGACCTTTCAAAATGTACTAGCTTGCATTTGGGACTGTCTTAGCTTCCAGTCCACTGAAGTGCCTACGTAGCCTCCAGAGCCACCATCGGAGTTGTACTGGATCAGCAACTTCTCACCTTGCTGTGAATGAGGAAGAAGGAAAGAGAAAGGACACACAATCCCCTTGGCTCCTTGTGCAAACAGCAGTTGCAGTCTGACTCCTGGCACTCAGGACTGGGTCTGTGGGTCTCCCCTGAGGGGACTCCTGTCCATTAGGGTTTGCTACGTGTTGCAGCAGGAGACTTCCTACTCTGACCTGTCTCACTGCTTGGTAAGAAGCGAGAATGCCTTCATACAGAAAAGCTGCAGCTTTCCAAATGAAGTTACAGCCCCTGTTCTGGACTGCATCCTGAACCTTGCTGGGGGAGGGGGCCAGGGCAGCTGCTGCCCCTGTACTGGGCCCTGATGCCAGCTGGGTCCTCGGCACTGAGATCTTCAGGCAGCTCCCCTGCCGTGGGAGCTCCTATGCCAGGGGAGTAGGTGGTATCATTCCAGAGAGACCTCCCCTTCAGCTCAACTCAGCTGAAGTGAAAAAACGGCTTTGTCCCTCCAGGCAGTTTAACTAACATTTGGCTACTGTGGTTTGACTGACAAACCGAAATGTTTCAAGTGGCCTCTCACCTGTAAGGACATTGGGAGAGCGATGCACAGCGTTTGGGCTGCAGTCTGCCCCTTCAGTCCTGCTCTGTGAGTGTGGCATGTATATTTTAAAAAGCAAATGGTGGTTCTGGATTTGGATGGCAAATACTTGACTTGCTGGTTGACTTAACCACAACAACTTCACAACTCCAGGTTCTTTGCTGTAGGCATTGGATATAAGACTTTGTTACTCTTTTCAGGCTCACTCTGTTGGTTTTTTTTAATATTACTGTGTACATTTATGTGCGAATTTTCATATATATTTCTGAGAAGAAAATTTGTTTTTATAAATGCATGGATGCATATAACAAATTAAACTGGTATATTAAAAATAGCAACATCAAAAGAGCTCTTATTCAAGTAGAGACTACACTATGAAATGGCTTTATTGAAAAAGTGTCTTGTAACGCTCATTTCATTCTTGTAAACAATGCATCTTTTAAATGTGGACTGCAAAAATTACACACAATACTTTGGTTCAGGAATCTGCTGGCTGATTTTCTGAATCACTGTTTTTAATATAGGGATTGTGGGCGTCTAAAAAGGGTTCTATATATAATTCTGAAGAGCTATCTCATTCAGTTCCTGCAACTTACTTTACCAGTTTCTCCTGATTAATTTTTTTTCTGAATGCTGAGCATTTTAAGAGTACAGACTGAGCAAAAATGCTTTATATAGATCATTATAGTTTGCAGCTCTGTGACTTCCCAAGAGGTTATTATATCTCGAGCAGTGAGAAACAGCTCTCACCGAGTAAGAAATTATTCCATTGTGCAGTATTATTCAAGCAATTAGAAATCATACTGTGTACAAAATACCATATCTCTAGGTAGCAATTTCTGGTGTTGTATCATGCCCACTTAAGTGTGCAGGTACAGCAAAAGCAGTACTATGTTAACAATACAACCATTTTTAAACCAATAGGCTAACAGATTCAGAAAAACAGCAATACCCTGTAATTGCAGTGCCCCTTTCCATTGGCTTTAGACATCTCAATTCCGCATTCCAGAATCTCCTGGATTCTTAATTTCTCTGCCACTCATAAACTCCGTCTGGGCAAGGAAAGTGAGGTATATTTCTTTGAAATCCATCACAACAATATTTTATAACAAGGAGAAGAAGTCCGCGTGAAGCAAGAGGTAACGTGCACTGTCCTTCCACAGCACTACTGACTCTAACTGCTCCAAAATGCCCAAAACCTGGTCTTGCATTTTTCTTGGCTAGTACAACAGACTGCCATAAAACCAAGCAGAGCATTTCTAAATATTTACTTCTGAAGACCTGTAGTCAGCCTTTTTCTTTATAAAATTAGATTGTATCAGCATATTAACTTGAAGCATCGTGTTAAACCCAGCTTTGCAAATTGTATAGACATGGGTTAAGAAGGACAAAGCTTAACAACTATCCAACTCTTAGGGTGGATCTCATTTATAGGCAGAAGCAGAAACAGACTAATTTCTTTTTAAGGTCACTTAGGATACTTTTATTGGTATCACCTTCATACGATAAGCTCCCAGACACTCTACAGTGATATTAATGGTGAGGTACGGAGGTGCAAATGCATGATTAATATCTACCTAAAATTCACACAGTCAGTGCCAGATGTGACCACAGAAAGAAGAGTCCCCATCTTGAATGATTCTGGGATGTGGCTGCTTAAATAGAAAATGATTTCTCTAGAGAAGCTCGGGAAATCCACGGTGCGTGCTGGTCCAGAGTTTGAAAACCACGCTCAGCTGCGTAGGGTAGACACATCCACGTTCTAGACCATTTTAAGGCCCAGAGAGCAGCATGGTGTTACATCAGTGTTTCCTCACAGCGTAGGACTGAGGACGTGACTCTTGTACTCATCCCCTCGCAATTGCTCAATACGTCCGGCAGACAGCCTGCCACCAAAGCCTGGGGTCGGTGCATCCTGCCCCGCGGCTGCCATATCCCGCGTCCCCTGGGGAGGCAGGAGACACACTATGAGTTAAATCTCGGTGACCCTTCTCCACAGCCATGCCCTTCAGATACTGCTGAGGGACTTCTTACCATACACTGAAATTGCCAGGCACACTCGAGGGGTTCAGGAGGACCGGTGACAGGTGGATGGCTGTAGGGCTGGAGGATCCAGTGCTGAAGGGCGCAGACCAGGCGGTGCTGGACCAGCCTGGCCCAGGAATCCCAAGGTTTTGGGAATCAGTGAAAGTCACTCTCTGACACTGGGCCTCCTTGCCATAAAAGCATCCATAAAAGCCCCAGTGTTGGGGGGAAGGAAAGAGTGAGTGTGAGAGAGGCAGGAAAGCACAAACAGCTCTGTATGTAATGGCTACATTTCATAAGGCTTTCTGTTACCATGGCAATGAGCATGGTATAAATACCTAGACAGATCTCCCTTGTGGCAGTGCATTCTGCTGCTCCTATGCTGCAGGGCCAGTCTGTGTGCAGACATTTTGATGGGCTTCTTCAAACTCTCTCTGGTAAAACTGTCAATGAGTTTGTTCCATCTCAAACCAATAGTCCAGCGGGCAAAAGTGCTCTTTCCGCTTCATTCACCACAACTTATTTTCTGGCCCCTCCAAATAAGCAAATATAATTTTTTTTTAAAACATAATGATGGAGAATTACATCCTTATTAATTTATATCCAGACGAAATAATCAATAGGAAGAGCTACATTCTGGTTGCTTTCGTTACATTCAAAGTCGGATTCAGTACAAGCATTTCCAATAACAATTTGGCACAACCAAAACTGCTAATGCTGTTGAATTCTGAGTTGTAAAGGAGTTTTAACAGATCCAGGTTAGCCAGTCACAGAGACGCATAGCCTCAAGCCCAGTGCAATAATTAAAAAAAAAAGTGCCTATGTTTCATGACACAGAAACCCTTCAATTGATTTTTCCAGGATGTGTGCAGTCTTGCATGAGATGTAGATGGATATAGGTGGGTTTTGTTTTAAAAGATCAAGCACCATCCTATGTATAGAATCTAAACACCTTATTTTAAAAGGCTCACTGCCTCCTTATTCATTTGGCAGGTATGTTAATGGCAGTGACCACATTTACCAGGACATCTCTTTTCCATTCACCTCCTGCTTTTTGAGTGTGCAGCTGAAAAGAGGAAAATGAAATAGCAGAAATATACATATCTTCCCTTGTATTACATCTCTGCGGGAAGGCAAACTAATTCAGATGGGGAAAAAGCATGTCTTCGTTTTGAAATGAGGTTTGCTCTTATGCTGAGGTAGCTAATTCAAACTCAAATCCAAGCTAGGACAAGAGATTTTGTATTTTCCACATAAATTAGCTGGGTAAATTACATACAGGAATCCCACATAGGTTAACCCAACCTGTTGTGTGGAAAACACAATAAAAATGTCAAACTGCCTGATTTTATCTTATGATAGTTAACAGAAGATCAAGACGAAATGGGAATGAGAGAAATGTGCCTTGAAAGAAATCCATACTAGGATGAAGTTCTTCCTGTACTCTTTTCCAGTCCCTGGTAACAAGCGTGTAATATGGCAACAGACGGGGCTGGGAGCAGGAGGGAGAGTCATGGAAAAGCCAGGCGATGGGATGAAAGAAGCCTTGCTGGTACCAACACCGCGTCACTTCTGACAAGTTGAAGTTTTCCAGAGCAGCACTTATTCTCCCTTTAACTTCTGAATGATATAGGGAAGAGGTCAGTACAGCCCAAATGTGAGAGAGAAGCAAAAAAAGCTAATACCCCTCTTAGCCTAATTGGGATAGGTTTGCAGCTGATAGGAAGAGTAGTACTTTATTAATTCCAATTCCTGGTCCCTCTTAAAATGAGTCTGAACTTCTTCCTCCAGCAAAAATATTGTTTCCTCCATCTCTTCACTCTTCATTTCTAAGGCAACCAATTAAAAGTAATAAGGCAGAACAAGAGAGAGCATCAAACGACTTTGAAAGAGGAAAATCTGTGGCAGCAGTGAGTGAGAGCTAGTCAAGATGTATGTTTATCACACTAAGTGTATCTGAGACATACTTCTAATAGAATTGTACTGTAGTCGCATGCTAAAACTGAGTAACAGCTTGTACAACTCTTCACACTAAATAATGTCCTGATCCTGCAGTACTTTTAAATTGAAAACTCATCTAAGAACTGAAAAACTGAATTGACTTTTCCTTGGACATAGGTGAGGTGATTCATATAGTGACTGGAGGGGGAAGGGAACATTGCCTGAGTCACTTCTGTTTGTTATATGACAAGCACCTTCTCCTAATTGGTTGCTTAACCAACTTTCATTTCCATGTGCCACCCTTTGACCACAACAGAGCATGTAATCTATAGTACATGGCTTATACTTGCTTCTTAACGGTGAAAAAGATTATGGAGACTGTTCAGTGGAGTCATACAACTTGAAAAAGGGACAGAAAATACTTGGTTGTGCTGACAAAGCACTTCTCAGCCATTGGCTTCTGATCCGAGACCTATCATCTCAGACGAAGCCAATGGAGGTGCAAAAGTGCATTAAAAATGGTTTCCTGGTCACCTGGTTCTTTCAGGCATTAACCACTCCTAATAACGAATATCCCACTGAGTTAGACCTGTAGTCTATCCAGCCCAGCACCCCTTTCTCCAGTAATGGCTGAACCTGAACGCCTAGAAAAGTTTAGAAAAAGAGGGACAGCATATTCCCAACATTTCCCTGTCTCCAGCAGTCTATAGCTCAAGGATTTGCCTGTTCTTATATTCCTGGGACACATTTCCCGTACCATGAGGATATTCTTTTTACAGGGAGAAGTATCTGCCTGCAAACTACAAGGACTACAACAGCTCATTGCTTTCGCCCTGTGTGCACTTCCACATGTTCTCCTGAAGATCAGAGACAGCTTTTGCCAAAGAAGGTGAATGCTGCTCTGTAACTCAGAATGTACAAGGAGTGCTCATAAAAGCCTTACCTTGTGCAGGGACTTTCCCTAGCCATTTGTCTAAGAGCAGAGACAGCTGCTTTTGTGAATGAAGGATGTACATGTATACGTACTTATAATGGCTCCATCATCCCAGGTGATGCCCCTTAAATTTGGGCATAGTCCAACAAAATTAAACAAAGTTTGTTTGCAAATTGGGATATACTAATGGAAAAAAAACACCTTAAAAAAACCCAATCTAAACCCCATACTACACTTAAGCAAGTATTACAATTTTAAAAGTGTACATTTGGTGAATGATAAATAAAAAATACTAGGAATGAGTTGAAGGGGTTTTTAACAGCTCCCTTCTGCACGAGCAGAATGTTAATTGTGTCCCTGATGTGCCAGTATCAGTTATACACTGAGAGAATTTCTCTAAGAAGCATTTTTTAAGTCAGAACACATGCACCAAGGTGAACATGCTGTTGAGGTAGGAACGCTGTCACTTCCCTAAGAGTGACAGGGTCACTGCTGTCTATCGCTGACACACTCTGTAAAAAGACATATTCTTCCACAAAGCCTTCCCAGTAACTTTGGGAAGCTGCAGGCAGGATATCCTCTGATGTCACATACTCTGAATGTGCCAATATCAAGGGCAGAAACCCCAGGATGTCCCAGATATGGTCCTGTGTTAGCTTGGATGCCAGACAAAGTTACCCTTCCCAGGCTTCTGCGTCTCTATCAGAAACAGAACACAGAGCCCTGGAGTGTGTTAGTGGCAGTTTTATAAACAGGGAGAAGGGGAAAGAAATGCAAGTCTTTCCTTTTCTTCATTTGATTTCAGGACTGTGGGTGAGTTGGGCATGCTTTGCCATGGTCTTTACAACGAGTAAAGGCATTTTTTCCTCTGCTGTTATCACCAAGAGGTGATATCCATGTGACTGCTCTCCATTCAGCTGGCACCTCTGACAGTCTTGCCTGCACTCTGTCCACCAGCACTTGAAAGAGGCCTGTAACCTCAGATTAAAAGGATGACTCTAAAGTGCCTGTGCATGCAGCTGCCCAATGGCTAGCTGCTCCATCGAGTCTTGCCCATAGGAAGATTGTGGTAGCCTAGGAGAGTACTCCTACAGGTAGATAAACACATTCAGAATAAGAGTTTGTGATGATTTTTGGGGAAAGCCAAGACACCCAGCAGAGAATCTGCAGCAAACTATGACTATACCCATGGGGATTAATAAGGGAAAACAGTCTGCCTAATGCCAGAGGAGATTTTAAAATTGACAGAGAAAGAAGAAATATTTTTTGCAAGTTACTGAAACCTAAAAAACCAGCAACGATCCTTTTGCAACCGGATCCAGAAAAATACACTCCATAATCCAGGGAAATTTGGTATGGTTCTCTGCCTATTGTGCTGTTACATCCCTTGATATTAACTATAAAGGCAGCAGTGTATGTGCGCATGAGTGAGTGTGACAGCACTTAGGTGGATGAGAATGTTCTTTCTGACTGCCTTTTAATGAACGAAAAATGAAAATTCAAAGCCTTGCTGTGTGATACTGATCTCCACATTTGGCATCTGGGATTGATTCTGCAGGCCTGCTGTGCGTGGATCCCCCTCCACATCTCTGCCAGAGCCGCAGGCACTGGGAGTGCAGCATCCAGCCCCAGGCACTGCTGTGTTCCTGCTTCCTGGGCATATCGTCTTATGATAGCCAGGAGGGAAAACAAAAATAAAAATCCAACCGGGCAGCTGAGGAATTGGCTTACAGAGTTAAAATTTGGAATAGATTACAGCAATGCCTAACTACCAAACTACTGCATTTGCTAAATATTTAAGCAGATAATGCAAATAATTGCAGCTAAAAACAATTCTTTCTGAGAAAAGAATACGGAGCGATAGGGCAGGATAGTGTTTGGCTTACGTTAGGCATATTAAATGAATCTTTGCCAGTGTTGATAAGTCTGTCAATCCACAAGAGGGAAAAAAACATGCCTGAAAGGAAATAAGTGTAGCAGGAAAAAGAAAATCTGTATTCAGGATGGTGCTCTGGGTACCGGATTGCAGCACTGGTGGAGAGAGTGGAGGTGAAAGGGAGAAGCACATACTATTCCATACTGCTGTCCTAATTGTCAGGAAAAGTGGCTGAGGCAGTGTGAATTATTCAACATCAAATAGGCGTGTAAATAACAAGTAAATGTTATCTCTGATCCTTTTGAGCCTTTTTACTAGTGTTTTTTTTTTTTTTTTTAGATTCAAGAATTGAGAAACATACAAGGAAACTGACAATTATATACCTGGAAAAGAGTGCAGGGCAGCTACCTCTGTTGTTTCTCATGGATGCTGTATTCAACACAGTGACATGAAGACAATCCTTACCTGGAGGAGTGGAGGGCACTGTCAGGGTGGCGTGCTAACTCCACTTTTGTTCTAGCTGAACCAGGTAGCATTTTGAAAAGCATTCAAGTGCAGTTCTGGTTGAGAAGTCATATGTCTCAGTTAACTCTACGTGGTGCCAGACTTAATAAACCCCTGCTGAGAGGCAGGGCCCTGTTCGCATGACTGTACAGACTTCTGGACTGGAGCTGGAGAGTAAGCGTTGTTTTCAGAGTCACTAAGTCCCATACAAAATTAAATGTTTAGATATCTACACAGACAAATGCACACTTGATAGGTTTATAAAAGTGCTCATGTAGCTAGGCACCTGCTCTTAAACCAGTGTGAACCTTAAGTAATGAAATCCTTCTAGAAATCCCACTAAGCATGGTGTTTGGTCTTCCACCTAAATATCCTGTAAGATCCAGCCTACTGATGGTCAGTGAGGCCTTAAGTGCTTGTATGGCTCAGTTCTCTATGAAAATGGGATGGAGGGTTCTGTGTCATGTAAATACTTTCATTACTTCTGTTGTTTTCAGTCACCTGAAAAAGAGAACAAATCGAAGATAGGGCGCATAATCTTTAACTGGGCAGCATTTTTACCGCTGCCCGTTATCAGCCTATGGCCAAGACTCACTTCCTCTCCTATTGCTTCAAGACATTATGCTGTGAGGATGAACAGAAGATGTCCAAGGCAAGGAAAGATACAGAAAAGGTGGTGGCACATCCATGGCAGCAAGGAGCACAGCTCCTGCATCAGCGCCAGCCAGGGCCCATGGTCACAGGCTCAAAACCACTGGGTAGGGCTGCCCATGCTGCTGCACAGCCCTGGCACAAAGCAAGCTCACGGAGTATGCCAGTGATGTTGGTCCTACAGAAAGCAGTATTTTCTGCAGGAACGGAGGGCAATGCCCTCTGACCTGGCAAGGACATTCACAAGTCATCCTGGATGTTCCCGGATTCACAATAATAAGGTTTCTGGTGCAACTGCCCAAACTTTTCTTTTAATTCTGCTGCTTCTTCTTGCATTAACTTAGGTAACCTTGGACTTAGACACACAACTGCAACAAACTCTAGACTTAGTCACTGGACTGGCTGTCAATAACCATCAGATGACAGCCTAGCCTACTTTATATGTTAACAGCACCTCACAGATGAATAAAGGGTTGATTAAGAGCAATCAGTCTACAGCAATCTGTAGAGACTGTTCTACCTGTGCCTGATAGGCAGATTGTGCCCCTTTCTTGCCATCTGAGGGATTTGCACTTGACCAGACTTATAAGTGTATTTATGAATTCCAGGCTTTATTATTCTAATTCCCTATTCCTGCATACACAATTGCCAAGTTTAAAGTGAAAATCAATTCAGAACATCACACCTTCTCAAAGGCACAGCCTGCAACCAAAACACCTCATCCTTTATATCCTATTCTCTCCTCTGCTGCTACCCTGAATACTGCAAAAAATTGAAAAATCCTATTTTCCTTTCCAGTGCTCTCCAGGAGAGTGGATAATCTACCCAAGGGCTGGCTGCACAGCATGTCATTCCTACGTCCCACAACAGCTCCAATGGACAACTGTAAAAAGTAAGTTCATGTCAGGCCAACAACTGGATATTTTAGAAGTGAACAGGAACAAGCTACACTTGTTTTGAGGGAAAATTCAAGACAATTTCTTCAGCTCTAGCCCTGGTATTTACCATTTGTGAGCGATACCTAGACTCCTACAAAGAGTGCTGTAGAGCCACATACTTAGAGAAGGTAAGAGGAAATGGTACACATAAAAAATACACAGATATGGACACACATCTCCAAGCATTCTTTAAAAAGCTGCTCAGTCTGCCAGGTATGATAATACAATCTTATACTCTGGAAATACCATACAAAGTTTGAACTACTTCAGAAAAAAATAAGAGGACTGCTGCCATGTCAGGATTACCAAGTATTTACTGCAAATACCACTGACAACTAAACCACTTCCCCCCCCCGCCCCCATATTTATCCATTTAATGATGCAAATGTCTTTCTGCAACCAGTTGAATTCCAGCTGCATATGCCCCATCCTGAAGGGCAAAGCTGTCAGCACGTGTGGCTCCACAACACAGCACAGTGGGCACATTTCCTCTCAGGGGCAAGATGTGGCAAATCTCAAGGGAGCACTGCATACCTTCCGCACTCTGGAGTTCACCTCATGCTCTCTCTCGTACAGAAAACATCCCAAGGTTCGGTAGGGTGGCAAGGGGCCAGCGGCTCAGCTATTTGATTAACATAATGCCTAGTGTCTTCCACGGTGAAAAGGTTGTACCTGAGAGGATACAATCAGTATCGACTCTGAAATTACACTTCCAGGCTTGCTCTTGCAAGAGGGAACTTTCTCCTGCATTGCATTATCTGAAAGCCAGCAACTCAGTTGCACAGGCCCCTGACGGTCCATTGATTATTTTAAAAGGCTCCATGAAAGGTAATTATGAAAAGATTCGTTGCAGAGGAGAAATCCTTAGGGATCTGCAAACTAAAAAAAGGGCTGAAAATCACAGGTTTAGGCTGCTGCCCTCTTTTTCCTTCCTTGAAGTCCCTACTGGCAAGGTATGGAAATGCTTTCAATTATCTCCAAAAACGACAGAAGACTAAGGTACTCGGCACCTTGGACAATCAGGTACATAATGTCCTTACCCTCCTCGGGGCTTTGCCACTGACAGCAAACGAACTGATAGCTCCTGCTGCTCCCACCAGCCTGGTTCTCTGTGTCACCCACCTACACACACTCACACATTCATTCTCTCCCTCATAATTTATTCATTCAATTTATTTATTTATATAGGTAACTTTCAGTAGTAGTTTTACAAGTAATGGTGGACATGAAAAGAGCAAGAGAGAAACAAAATTAGGGAGAGAACTGGTGGCAAGCAGGGAATGCCAGGGGAAACTCTACTGAAAGCAAGAAGTATGCAAGAGGATTGCTCTTCTATCAGATTGCAGAGCCTGAGCAAATTCCAAGTGACGTCAGCTTCACCAACCTTTGCTCGACACTGACTTCACACAGCTGATTCACCCCATGCTCATGCTCTGCTCTCTGGACTTACATGGTCTTTGTGATTGTACTTGAGGCCTTTTAGAGCTCTTTGAAGACTATTTCTGCATTTAGAGACCTTTATTTTGGTTTTCCAGGCATGTAGTCATTTAGTCATTAACCGTGTTTTAAAGCTTTGATCCACGGGGATCTCCGCGGTAAAGAACAGGCATATTTCCATTACCTAACCTATGCGTCTAAATTAGATTACTTCCCTTTTATTACCTTTTCAGCCACCCTCTAAAGAAACTCCCTTCTCTACATTGACTCCACAGGAACTCAAAGGAAATTGTCTTCCTAAAGGTGTAATCAGAGAAGGTGAGATCTGCTGATCTTAAGGCTTTCTGTCATTGAAAGAAGCAGTCTTGTTCCTCCACCTTGCATGCTTTTTCCTGTCTTCTTCCTCTTCCTTCCCCTAATGCCACCTCCATGTTGCCTGCCCATGTTTCCTTACAGTACCTTTGACACTCACCTGACCCCTCACTGAGCTGATTCAACTCACTGAACTGGCAGAAAATAAACCCAGAGAAGTAAAAAAGGGACAGTTTTCTGACAGGCTAATGAGCTGTACAAGCTCAGTGAATATGAAAGTCAGCCCGAGGATGAGTCGGGATCATGTAGGAGGGAGTGTGAAGAGCAAGGAAGATTGTCCCTTTTCCCAGCAGAAGGTGGTCAAAAGGGCTCAGTTTGTCTCCACTAATAGTATCCCTAGTTGGGAATACAATATAGATGCCCGGAAATAGAGGGAATTTATCCTCACTGTTCCAGCTATGCAGTAATGAACTTATATTTAATTTTCTTTCCCTTCTATGCTCAGGGGGCATGTTCTACCACAATTCATAGCATAAGTGTAATACAGACCCCATCCAAGCACAGCATCTCTATACCCCTAGGAAAATCTGTCTCTCCAGATGTTACAGCAAATATGGGAATCACTGAAAACCATGAAGTATCAACTACAACCTGCCCTGTTACAGAGTCTAGTGGAGAAACGCATAAGTGGAGCTAAGAGCAGCACAGTTGTCACTGTGAAAGTGATTCCTCTCTGAAATGAAACCTTGGCTGCTCCATCTTTGATATCTTCAGACCAAGACTGGACACTTTCTTCAAGATACACTACATCAAAGACAAGGTATACTTCATTGAACATGTTACACTCAGTAACGGGGTTAGTTCAGTGAAACTGAAGGGTCTGTGATATATAGGAGGTCAAAGGAGATAATGTTATATTCCATAAATATGTACAGTTCCTGTCAAGGAAAAAAAAAAAAAAGACTAAAGCAAGACTTTTGGGGTAATGAGCAGAACCAATTCCCATTGTTCTTCCAAAACAAAGAGGACTTCTCCCTATGCCCTTCATTTTGGATTAGCAGTTTGTCCCTACTGATACCACCATCCTCCCTTACCTAACAGGAGGAAAGCTCCCTTTCTTTTGATCTGTGGACACGAGCACCAAACCAGCAATTACAGAAATTGCAGGTCCTGTCTGTTTAGAAGAGTAATTTTTGAATGTACATGTGGCAGCTCAGCATTCTCCTAGCAATGTACTGGAAATGCTTTTGTCATTTCTGCTTCTGCCATGACAGTAAGAAATTATGTGCTCTGCCCCAGGCTCTCATGCTCAGGCTGTGATGGAAGCACATGCAGAGTGCACATTCCAAAGGGTGCAAGATTACATACTAAGTGGACACCTTTGAGTGCCTCAAAACTTAATCTCTATTCTGATTACAAAATTTGTGGAAGACACTTTATTTCAGCGAAGCTCTCAGCCTCTCTTCATGGGTTAAGCAGAAATACATTCATTTCCTATCTTCATTATAAGTTTTTACATTCAGAATGCATGTAGAAAAATAGTCTATGGAGTTTTACAGATAGTAAAGTGATAAGTGCCTGCCCTAGCAATAGGTTCAATAAAAAGCACTTTTTTGTAAGACTCCTTAAACCAGTCTTACAGTGCCCTAATCAGTATCCTAGTTAGCTCTCATTTCCATCAGTCATGACAAGTTATGGATCACACTTCTCCTGCCTCAATTTAAAAGCAGTCTGGCTTCCTCTGGCTTCCTACAGTTGCTTCATTTCTCTAACTTTCTCCCTTTTCCCTATGACTAACACATTCTTTTTCTGAGTCAAAATTTGTCACAAGTTTCTACCCATGGTCCAGGACTACTGTAAATAGTGAGTCTGGTTCTGAAGCAAGTTGGTTTCCTGCTGCAGCACCACACATTAAGGCAAACCACACCTGTTCAAAGACGGACCCATCTTAAGAACAGTTATTTGTGGGTTGTGGAAGATTATCAGTCGTTGAGAGAAAGAGCTCAGATGACTCCTTAAAAAATTAGGAGAGTAGGGAAGGCTTTCTGACATACTGAGACGCTGGAGTCAGATGGGAAGAAATACCATTTGCAGGTTGCTCTGCTTAGGGGAGTTAATCACTTCAAGGTAGTTTAAGAGTTTTGTGTTTGAAAATGAAACGGTGCTCTGAAGGGAGGGACTAAACAGGCCATTGAATGAAATTGTTCTGGGCTAGAAGACAGGCATTCCTTTTTTGGGCTGGGGCGGGGCAGGAGGATGACAGCCCCCATCTCCATCTGAATATCTTGATTTATCTTCTGAATATCATGATTTATGACTCTTAGGAGAGAATAATGGCCCTCAACAGGTTCACCCCTCCCTGCTGTTAGGTACTCTGTACACAGACACACACCTCCGCTACCCGTGCCTGTGCATGTGCACAGGAACTGTATTCTTATTAGCTCCTTTGGGCATCAGGAATAGATGCAGTTTAGAGCGCGAGAAGAGTCCAAGTTCTCCCATACTTTGGTACCCATGTGAAATACTTGTAATTGAGAAACACTTGCTGTGTCATTCACTTGTACTTTTGCCTCCCTCTCCAAGAGATGGACATACAATTTACCAGCACAGTGAAGTCCTAGAAACAATTTACTCATGTAATGTAATATTACAAACAAAGCAGTGATAGAATACAAACCTAAGTTGTGACTCTCTTTAACAGAGAGGGGTAAAATGAAGGGGGAGCTCCACATGAGGGCTCAATACTCTCTCGGGAAGTTTTCATTGTGTTCTTGTCACATTTTAGACTGATAAACACCTCTAATGCATAGAGATTTGTTGCTGTTTTCTGACTGGATTAACTGCAATTAAGCTAAAACTTCTTTGCATAGAGAAATGGGTCTGACCAGCTATTCTGCACTAGCAGACCACGTGGTCTCTTTTCTTTCATCTTTTAGGAACAGATCAAGCTAAACTGCGAAAGGACACTCTTCATAAGGAATGAAAGGATCTATGCAGGGAAAGGTGCAGAATAACCATGTTTCAAGTAGATAGGTTCACTGATTTCCCAGCAGCTTTCCCATGTACACAAACCCACTCCTAGAAATGCTAGTTTTCTTTTTATCTACATTCTAGCAAGCTGAAGGAAGAGGAATTTGTTTTGGTTTGCATTTCTTGTTTTCCTCCAGAAAATGTTCAGTGGGGCATTATTGTCCTTTGTTCTGAATTCTTACTTCTGTCTGAACTGGTATTTTATGTACTGTACCTCTGACTAGTGCTCTACTAGACATGAAAAAGAATAGGAGGGGGTTTTGTGTATGTCTCTGCAAGTAAGCACATTATACATTCAGAAAAAAAAAAATCATCAAAAAGACCTCTGTAAGTTTCTCTCTGCTGCAGAGCAGTCTTAACACAAACTACTTGATAAGTCTAGTTCATACGCTTGCGCAGAGAACAGGTTTCTAAAGGCCTGTTCTGGACAGCCCTGATTAGATAATACGTTACAGAGGTTTAGAGGACTTTGTTTTCATTTGCAGCTCATTAGAGGCAGCCCAAAGCTAACGTAAGCCTCCTGGCTGGGAGATACTGGATCAAGATAAAACCAGGCACAGACAAAATAAGACTGTTTACACTTGATACAGCTGTACCCTGAGTTCCCATGTGATCAAAAAATAATCAGCTGCCGAAGGAAGAGGCGGTCTTCAAAAGCCTCAAACCCCATCCATTCAAATTGCTGCAATCCAGTACCTGCAGGGGTACTTGCACTACAAAACTGGTCAAAGGAGGTAGCCCTCTGGCAAAGCACCCTCAATCTATGAAGGTGACTTTACCCTCCTACAGTTTCAGATTGCAAGAGGTTCAACTAGACCAAACTCTCCTCCCCTTGCAGTGGATCAGACAGGGGCAAGTGGTGAAGGCAGGCCTTCCACCAGTTCCAGTGCGACAAAGGGCACTCTTTAGCCAAATTAAGAAGGCCACGTTTGGGGGAGGAGAAGGAAGAGTGTGCATGTTTATCTAACTCCATTTCTAAATTAATTTAGTTAAATCAATATAACTTTTGTGTGTGAGCAAGGCTTATTGTCAGAAAGCGCATTCTAAATTAAAACAAGAAATAGAGCAGTGTCATCCATTACAAAGGAGATATGGGCTGAAAGCACT
Source organism: Leptosomus discolor (assembly GCF_034619465.1). NCBI lineage: Eukaryota > Metazoa > Chordata > Aves > Leptosomiformes > Leptosomidae > Leptosomus > Leptosomus discolor. The sequence continues at coordinate 95,378,884 of NC_141391.1, read as the reverse complement.
GCTGAATTGCATGATGGCTTCTAAAAATAGCAGAATGCAAGGATTAAGTACAAGTGAGTTAATAAGGTGTTATACTGCATTCTGAAGGCTGCTTAAAATTAGCTGTGAATGTGATTTTGCTTGTCCTAAATACACTGCAGAAAGACTTTTTTTTTTTTTTTTTTTGCATCTCTTTCAGTCTTACTTTGAGCTGTCACACTCTGAAAAGTCTGGCTCTGTAGGCACTAGAGGGAGAGAGATAGCTTTGCTATTGCTCTTCTTTCCAATCATGCTCTCAAGCCTGAAGGAACCAATTTTAATAAGTGACGTTGTACAGAGGTAAAGCTCACTCACTTCCCCGTATGATTTATTCAGTGTGCACTACGGTGCCATTGTACTGTGCTGTATTTTCTGTTGAGAAGGCATTTTCACAAGAAATGCCTGTTTCCACAATCAGATCATTTTCTAACAAACAAAAGACAGAAGGGACTACAGCTTTCCTGGCTGAAACTCAACTTAAAATAAAACGTGGTTAGGATTTACTGAGTTTCTACTGTCTTCTGCATTCTACAGCTGTTCAGAAAGGTAATGACTTTTAGCATTTTGCAGACTCCCACAGCACTGCAGCAAGGCACAGGCTGTCAATTACCTTTGCAATCAGTGGGGCTGGGATCCTTCTTCTAAGCTAAAGTGTAAATTGCATGAACTGTGAGCCATATGCACATCTCAGGATGTGGTCTGTGCCCCACAAAAATCTCTGTAAACAACTGCTCAGCCAGGTGCTGCCTGACCCCATACAACGTGCTGCATATCCCTCTGGCACCACAGAGGTATTTAATTAGGTACAAGTAGTTTGTGCTTCCAGAGAACTAGGATCCTTGCACAGAGGTGATCCCACCTTCAACCTATGTTGTCTGATCTTCCAAAACTGGCACTGGCCGGAATTGCTGCCTGTGTGCATGCCCCTATGGCATCTGAGAGCAATCTGCTCCTTTTGCCTGCAAGCAAAATATCCTGTAATCCCCCAGAGGACCAGTATTCCTGCATTGCTACAGATGTAACATTCTGCCTTTTCACTGCGCTTTTCTTTCAATCTTAATGGACAGCGAGTAGTTGCTGGAGTTCACTCAATCAGCCAAGTTTGCAGTCACACCGCTAAACATGTAATCAGCTCCTCAGTCCCCAGAGCCAAACCTGTTCTGGCATCCCCTTTTGTCAAAGCTGACATCTTGGAGCTTTGTGACATAAGTAGAGTTTAGATAAGTTTCTCCTAACTGCTACAAAAAGTGACGGTTTATCCTTCCTGGGAAAAAATTAAAAAAAAAAATAAAAAAAATAAAAATCCCGTTCTAGAAGCTGTGCAAAAAGGAAATTTCTTGGATAGCATCTTAGCCCAGAAACTTCCTTCACATCCAAAGTCTGGGTGGAGAATGGCAGCTCAGGCATAATTCTGTGTGCCCTTACTTCTGAGAGCGAGGGTCAGCATTTAAATGTTATCTGACCACAGCTGCAGATCTACAAAGCGTTTGCAATTAAGCATGTTCTGGTACCCACCCTTGTCTTCAGAACAGTGTGAGAGTTTGCACTGTCTGAATGTATTAGCCAGCAGCAGTTAAATACAATCGAGCTGTCTACTTCTAAGTTTAGGACAGAATACTTCACAGCTGCAGTCCTTCTCCCACTGGGTATGACTAATCAGATCTACTTCCCCGATATTGTCTCCATCTCTTTAGGTGTTTGCACAGATAAATCCTTCTGGCCAAAAGTACTTTCATGTTGAAATAAGTGCTCACTTTGTATTTTTCCAGCATAAGTGTATTTTTTCAAATTCTGTGAGTAACAGTGACTGTTAGACAGGGAGAAATCACAGGTTATGGATAGTATTGTCAAGTTGTTCAAGTCAATGATTGAACAGTGCAATTCATCACTTCACTGCCATGCGCTACATCAGGGGTTCTTTCTCCTTTGTTAGCTTTTCAAAGATGTGGGGTCCAGAAAGGATGTTACTGTTTTGCTCCTATTTCAGAATTACTTGTGAACAAAGCATTTTTTTTACCCACAGAAAAAATGCAGCTTGTATGGGTGAAATAGTAAATTGAGTTGTAATTAACTTAATTTACAATAATAATAAAGAAAATACACTCTTTTGAGGATAACAAGGCCTTTAGCTAGCTTTAGTTCCAGTCTGACAGAGACAAACCAATTTAAAATTTACAGTGGATATCAACAATGTTAGTAAAGAAGCCCCAAAAGAAGCTCAGACTAATATGGCTACGTTCAGCACTAAAAAAAAAAATAAATCCATTTTGCATTATTATAAGAAAGGGGACTTTTGTAAATTCAAATAAAATCAAAGATTCCATTTTATGACTTGGAGAATGTTTCTTTTCTTAAGTTGTTCACAACATATAATTAGAACTGTAGTGTACTTTACTGCGCACTGCACAAGAGATTCTCTGTCTCACAGTGGCACACTGTCTCACAAACCATGAGTGACCCACAGAGAACTCTCAATTTGTTACTATATATTTCTACCATTCCAAAAAATATTTGCCAAACTTAATCCTATGAGTAAAGTAGATCAAAAAAGAGATGTACTAATTTTAAAACTTACAGGTTGGGTTTTTTTTTTTAATTGGTTCCCTTAGTAGCCCTTTTAATAAACAAAAAAAAAAAAACCCAAAACAGAGCACTTGTGCAGTAACCAGCTACGAGCCTCCTTCCTCTAACACACACACATACACTTTTGCAAAGAACGCTCTACTGTAGGTGCAATAGCCCTGTACAATTCACAAACCAGCGATTTGTGTCATCAAGTACTGAACTGTCAACAAATACTGTAATCACTAATAAAGATATAGGCCATAAAATCTTTTGTGATTAAAAGGTCATCAATATTTTTCAACTGGAGTTCTATCATAACATCATGGAAAAAGTCTTATGTTCATGAAAGTGCTACGGTGGAAAAGTCTAAATCTTTTTTTTGCTATTGGTACGTTTCATGTACAGCAACGCATGACATCTCATTAGAATTTAAACACCTACCTTAACTTCCATTGAATGCAAGGTTGAAGCTTTGTTAAGTTCATAACATGCATCATTGTAATAACTGATAGTACGTGTGGGAACTCTCCCACACCAGATCTGATTCTCTGATGTCTTCTGAAAAGGATGAAAGATATCAAACTCTTATTACTCATAATTTATATAGGCATTTGGATATAACATTGCTAAATGTCGCAACACCTTATAAATCAAGTGATTAACAAGAAATCTTTGCACTATATTTGTGTGCTATTATGTTTTATTATTAAGAGAATGCTTAAAAGTCAAGTCCAAGAGGTGCCTGTGTGATTAAACAGTTATCTGATTAAAAAAACCTGACAGAGAAATGGAATGACCAAGCTCTAAACCACACAAACACAGGACAGCTAGGAGGCTGTCTCATAGAGTGCGATATTGTCTACCTCCCTCCCACTGAACATTTGCTCCATGGCTCCAAAGAACAGTAAATGTTTAACTTCTCTGGAAATAGAAAGTCATCTGCTGTCCTTCCCATTAGCTCTGTAACGCTGTTAGCTCCACAGCTAAGTATCAACAGGTTTTGATCTGAAGTTGGGCTTCTAGGCTGCCCATTATGCTAACAGAGAGGAGACAATTTAAAACATTTGTCTGCATGCTTGGATAAATATTCATGTACAGAGGGGTGCAGTCACTATTGTAGCTATTTCACAAGCGGGGAGGGAAGCTGAGGCACGAAGAAGAAATGGCTTGCCTGGAGTCACAAAGTACATTAATAACAATGTTGGAAGGAGAAGCTGATGTTCTGATTCCGCAGCGCCGTCTGCCCTGGAAAGATCTGGCAGTGCTCCTGGGCTGGGAATGCCCAAACCTTTCTTAAGCCCAAGTGTCCTTTAAGCCAGACCAAGCAGTGCGTCACAACAGCAGCACAGGCCTAACGTAGTAGACTACCACGGTGCCTGACGGACATGACACAGCAGGAGCTGGCCAGGCTGACACCTGGAGACAGGCTGCCATGCCGGGCATCCCTCTGTGAGGGCAGCCCCCACCCCACCCCCGATTCCCCTACGTGCCTGCCAAATCCTCCAGCCAGGCACTTCCCAGTTCCCCTGCGGCTCTAAGGCCGTGCCCATGCCCCATGATGAGATGAGCCAGGGAAAGCCGGTCATCAAGCTACCTGTACGGGCCAGGCACTCCCCGCACATCAGGTCACTCAGCTGTACAGGGGTCCCAGCGCTGCACTGCACATGTGTGTGAGGTATTGCCCGTCTGCAAGAAAGCCTGAGGCGAGAGCCAGCTGCATGCAGGAGACTCACCAGGCCTGTTCTCTTCTCATTACCGCTAGAAAATTTGTCATTGGCTTTAAATGGCAGAAGATTGAAACCTGCTGAATTAAGAGAATGAACACAAATGAAAATACAGTACAAATCTGTATTTAGGTAGCCTGAAAACCCCATATGAACACAGCCATCCTTCTCTGCCCCACAAATGGGCACTGCTTACCTCTTAGCAAAGAGACAACAGGAAAGCGTGACAGTAGTCTCAAGATTGTTAGTGTCACTGTTTTTAAAAAGTGCTTAACAGCAGATTCAGAAGTTTTAATAAAATATCATAATCCCAGTAACTAGGCAGCATAGAAACAGATCAACTACAGTTGAAAATAAACCACACCTATCAAATAAAATCAGATTATATTATATGCTGAATTATCCTCTTACTCTTGCAAACTGCAAAATTCTGTAACTCACAATGAATCTCCCAGGACATGTAATTTAGTGACATACACTACCGTACAAAATAATACAATTTGGATTAAGTTTCAGCATTACCTATTGCTTTTGCTTGACTATTCTCCTGAAATGCACCATTGCATTGTACCTGGAGTAATTTCATTATTTGAAGAATTGCATCTAGAGTGGTATTTACCTTGAGAGGATGAGAGGAAATGGCCTCAAGTGTGCCAGGGGAGGTTTAGATGGGACATTAGGAAAAATTTCTTTACTGAAAGAGCGGTCAAACACTGGAGCAGGCTGCCCAGGGAAGTGGTGGAGTCACCATCCCTGGAGGTGTTCAAAAAACATGATGTGGCACTTTGGGACATGGTTTGGTGGGCATGGAGGCGTTGGGTTGACAGCTGGACTTGACAATCTTATGTCTTTTCCAACGTTAATGATTCTAAGTATTTAAGACATTTTGTTATCTACATGCAACAAACTTGCATATAGAATGACTGCAGCCTGACCGCAGTCCACAATCAGATACAGTATTTTCCATCCACGCACTTAAATGTTAAGAAATTGTGGATCTATAAGACTGCAGGAACCAACAGCCCCAATCAGAACTGAAGCTTCATGGTCCTTTTTCATAACTTGAAAAATCCAACTTTGTCACCCTCAGGGAGAATGATACATCATACTGTGCAATTCATCTGCTCCACACGAAAGCATTATGCCGGGAGCACTCTCCCCCCCAGAAGTGCTGTCACTCCTGGGGTTTCCAGCAACCCCACTGCCCAGGCTTTTTCCCTCCCACAGTTTTGTCTTTGCCACCCCAATAGACTTCCAAAACCTATTTCAAATTGCTGTAAGCTGGGGTTTTGAATTTAGACACAATGCTCATTCTTCTTAAAAGCACTTGCATCAAGAGTAGCAGCACTGCCAACTTCAGAAAGGCAACAAGAAGCAGCAAATGTACACATTTCTTTTCACACAAGCGTTTGTCTACATTCAGCCTGTACCCAGGGCTAAACTGTAACAGTCGCTCTATCACCTGATGACCCCTCACCAGCCAGGGAGGGGAATCAGGGAAAAGGAGAGCAGACCCATGGGTGGAAGTGAAACAGATTTTAATGAGGTAACACCAATGCCAACAGAGATGTACAGAGTTATACTCAGCCAAATGAATATGCCGTTGTCACAATCAACAGGACAGCAGTCCTCAGGAACAGGGAGAAGCCAGAGGAGAAACAGGAGGAACCCCAGCAGGAACCCCAGAGGAGCTCCCCTTCCTCAGCAAACCTCCTTCCTTTATAATAACCACGACATCATGGTACAGGCTACACCTGTCTCTAACTCAGGTCAGCTGCCCTGGCTGACTTGAGCTTGCCCAGCATGGCTGGCCTACGATTCTGTCCCAGCCAAAGCAGGACAGTATTATGTAGGCCAGTCACCTGATTTTTGAACTCCTAATACTCATCTCCAGCTTACTGTTAAAACAACTAATCTCACCAAGTCTCCCCACAGCATGATTGCTGTGTGCACAGAAGCGTAAGCCTTGAGCTTCTGAAATTTCTCTGTGGCTGCTCCTCCTTTCTTCAAAAACAGTATCAGCAGCTTCTTTCCTATGCACCCACATCACAGAAGCGCTCAGCACGATCCCTGCTGCAGCTCTGATTAACCTCTCCTCTCCAAGAGAAGCGGAGAAAGGCAGCCAAGCTGAGGATATCCCCCCCCGCCCCAGCCAAGGCTGAAAAACTCACCAAGACCAGCACTTCTCCAAGCAATAACTACTCTAACAGAGGCAAAGTCAAATTGCACCACAACAGTTTCCCACCTGCCTTTTCATCAACAAAGTCTGAGCCTGTGCTGCTGAAATCAATGAGAACTTTATTATAGACTAAATTGGAAGAGAAGAGATGGGGGAAAAAAAGGAAAATAACAATAAAAAAGCCTGTATTTCTAAATTATAGTTCTCCTAGATGGCCTAATTGTATTCCTGTGCACGTAAGTTGGTTATTTTCTTCAACAGTGCAACTAGTTGGCCATAAAATGGACACACTGTACTTACTCATGTATATAAAGGAAAAAAATTATTTTCATACATGTGGAAAAATGCATCTTTGCAATGGTGAGGCAAGAACTTACAATACACTAAGTGAATAACTTGTTTGTAGCAAAATATGATCCAGACAGTATTTGCCATTCTATTCTTTATATATTAATTTGTATAAACAGCATAAAGTAGGCATTTCTTTTACCTGTCTTGAAAAAGCCCCTCCATTAACCTAAAAAAAGGGGGGGGGGGGGGCAAAAATTAGGTCTAAACACATTTTAGTAATTTCAGGAGTAAAACGTTCCCAGCCAACCACCAGCATCCACTGCCCCACTCTAAGGCTCACAACTTCACCTCACTGCCGCTGCCGCAGCCCACCCAACTGCAGGCTGGCGCTCGGCTGCAGCGATCCTGCCCCTTCCTACCCAGGTGGGTGAGGCGCTGCACCCCGCTGCAGGCTGTGTCTCATCTCCTTTGAGCAGAGCCATCAGCTGGCAGCCCGTGCAGCAACGTGGGAGCTGGTGTGTCAGCGTGGAGTCAACAGCCCCGCTGGCTCAATAGAGCATTTTGTGCTCCATGGGGGCTATGGGAGAGCTTGCCTGCCAGCGAAGCTGCTCCTTGTCAGCTGCCAACCGGCTCATAACCTGGAGCAAGAAACATGCTCCCCATAGGAATATAACTGACTAATCTTGTCATTGGTGTTGATGCCTTTTTTTTTCTATTATTATTATTAAACTGTTGGTTACACACTTCTCAGGTCGAAAAAAGTTTCCTTTTTTCTCTTGGAAAGAGACAAGTAAGAGATTTTTAGAAGTCTACATTTAATATCAAACAAGTAGGACCTTTTCTTCTTTTTATTAAACTTTGAGAAGTTTTGAGTATTTATTGGCTATGACGTGCCCATTTCAAGGATTTTTTGTAATCATAAGGCAAGAACTTATGAATTAACACTTGAGTGAATTGTGACACAAAACACCCAGGCTTTATATTGTCCTTTTCCTTACACAGTCCACTTTGGTAACCAGCACAAAAAAAAAATTCCACCTTCGGTTGTCTACAGACTTCCCCTCTCCCTTCAGAAGTGTCAGTTAATCTGGAAAACAGAAATACACAAAAGTTCCCACGGTTTTATGTTTATCACCAGATCCCACAGACCACTCCACTGCTCACTGTTCCTCTTCCGAGCGCTCGCAGTGACTTCGGAGGAGGATGTATAGCTAGCTGCCTCTACTCTCCCATTACCCGGCATCGCTTCGCACCCTTCACAAATGCTTCACATTTCCCAAGTCATTAGGAAGGGATTAGCCAACCCACCGCCTAACACGGGCCGTTGTTTCCTTGGCAGCCTAAAGAACCGCATCAAAGGCTCTTTGAGAGGCTAAGTCTGTCATCTGCCTCTCCTTCACCCCCTATTTCATTACCGCGGGCAGATACAATGGGAGAGCCGCCCCTGGTTTTTCCCCCCGTTATCTTTCACAGACGCTTCAGCCGGGCGCTGCCGGGAAGCACTCCAGGGAAGGCAGCCACCTCCAGCCCTTCTCCAGAGACCTCGCTCCCCGGCACGGCGCCATTTCCCCTTCCCGGCCGCGCCTGCCCCCGCCGCCGTTTCCCACCACAAGGCCGCCAGGTTCGGCCTCTCCAGCCACCCCCGCCCAAAACCTCCCCCCAGGCACAGGACACCTTCCCGCTCCGCCCGGCGCCTCAAGAGCCGTGGGCCGGGCCACCCCCCCAGCCCTCCCGCCGCCCTGACCGGCCCCGCGCGACGGCCCTCAGGCAGCGGCGGCAGCGGTGGCGACGCGACGCCCCGCCCCAACGGCTCGGCAGCCAGCGCGCGCCACCCGCCGCCGCCGCCACCTGCCGGCCCCGCCCGCTCAAGCGCGGTGTCAGCCCTCCCACCCCCCGCTGTAGGCTGTCCCGGAAAGGTTCTCTTTCCGGTCCGCTACAGCTGTTCGCTTCCGGTTCCGTGCCCCCAACATGGCGGCGGCCCCTGCGCCAAGCGGGCTCTGAACGCTGCGGAGCCCCGTCGGTGCCGCCGCCCGCCCCAGCGCCGGAGCCCGCGCCCGCCCCCGCCCGCCCCCGCCGCTGTCCTGCCCGCTCCCTCCGTGTGGGGCGAGTCGGGCCGGGTGCCGGTGCTGCCGGGAGCGCCGGCCGCCCCGGGCTGCCGAGCGGCTCCTACCCGGGGTTGAGACGCTGCTGCTGCCGCCGCCGCCATGGCGCCGGTGCAGCTGGAGAGCAACCAGCTGGTGCCGGCCGGCGGGGGCCCCGCGTCAGCCCCGGCCCCGCCGGCCCCCGGAGCCGTGACAGCCGCCGCCAGCCCCGGCTACCGGCTCAGCACCCTCATCGACTTCCTCCTGCACCGGACCTACGCCGAGCTCACTGTGCTGGCCGACCTGTGAGTGCCCCCGGTTTCCCCCGGCCCGCTCCCGCGCCTCTCTCCCTGCCCGGCTGCCAGGGCTAGCAGTGCCGCCTCCAGCACCCCGGGAGGAGGAGGAGGCCTCGCCAGGGATATCTGTCCCGAACCCCGGCCGGGGTGGGAGCGGAGGGAGGTGGTTGTTCCTTCCCCTTCTCCCACGCTGGGGAAATGCCCTGTTCGTGCAGGTTTGTCTCTGCACCAGGCTGTAATCAGGGGCCTGGTGAAAGCTGCCGAGAGGCCTGTCATAGAGAGAGGAAACGACCGTGAGGCAGGTGGTCCTGCTCTGGCAGGGGGGTTGGACTAGGTGATCTTTCGGGGTCCCTTCCAACCCCTATCGTTCTGTGATTCTGTGAGTGCAGGTTGTCTGGTCAAACGCTTAAGTTCGCCCCCGAGTTATTGTCAAAAACCCTAACTACGGTGTTTGTGCTGATATCAAAATACAGGAAACCGAAAGGTGTGAAACTGAGATATTTTCTGATGCTGCAATTACTTGAGTTACCTGTGTAGTTTTTAGAATACCGTTTGATTATTTTGAGGAAATAAAATAAGTTATTTACATTTAATTTATGATCAGCTATGCTAGTGTTGTTGTGTTTGAAGTGGCAAAACAAAGGAATGCTTTTGGGCCAAGAAAAACTTTCCTGAAAGCATTTGGACTCTGAATAAACCTGCTTCTCTCTTACTTTGTTTAACCTTAGAGGTTCTTGTGGGGAACCTGTATGTTTTACAAAGTGATATACAGAACAAGTGGAAAAAAAATAGGTATAGTTTTTGTAAAATACCAAATCTGGTAAGCATGCAAACAGGGTTTTGCTTGACTCGGGGTTGAGAGTGTTCAAACTCTGGAAAGGACGAGGAGTTTTAGAATTTTAGTTTGCTTTGGAAGAGCTTCCAAAAGGTCAGTCAAGAAGTCTTTCCCGTATGTTTATGGTTTGCGTAGACAGTAGTTGGTACTGTGTGCGTTCTTGTAGGAGCATGTGCCTGTGATGTCTTTTATTCTTGTATTAAGGTGTAGAACAGGTCCCTTTGACTTCAGCAGGTAATTAAGGTACCAAATAAAATGGGTGCTGTGAACAGCGCATGGGGAATGCTTTAGGCCCTTTGATTCACCAAGTAGTTTATAAGCTGTGTAGTGTCCCCTCCAAAAGCAGGGTGAGCTAGATTTTCCACTGTATTTCCTCATAAAGTATGGACTTGCCTAGGAGAAATCCCAGCTGGAAAGTATTCTCACCCTTCCTTCCAACAAAATGATTTCTCATTCTTTTACCAGCACCAGCCTAGTCCTAGAATAATAATAAAAAAATCACTTTCTAAACAAGATGCCTGTGATACCTGCAGAACAATACTGCAGAGAGGGGACTGTTTTTCTGTCGTGTCTGTCACGCGGGGTGCTGATAAAAGTTCTGGAGTATGGCATTTCTCCACTTTTAGATGGATTAAAAAGGGAAGAGAAACCCATTTCAGGCAGATCAGGAAACAGGCAATTTTAACACCTGCTGCAGATGTTCTGGGATAGCTGCTATGAATTCATTAACCCTAGCTGTGGGTGCTTAGTGAGGGTCATCAGTTACAAAGCACAGGCAGTGATACTGCGGGGCTCACTAGATTAGCAGAAACCTTGGGGTTTTGGCACCCTTCATCAAGCTGTTAAATTAATTCAACCAGTTCCAGCTTACCTGGTACAGAGTAATGGCAGGTGCCCTGTGGTGCTATTGTAAACCTGGTTTTATTTATTCCCCTCCCCCTTAACTAGGCTGTTTTCTAGAGCTGTCAAGCTGCTTCTTTTATCAAACGTAATTTCATTAGATTTTAGGAAACATTTACAGTCGTAAAAATTTTGAAATGCTCTTTATAGGTATGTTGAAGTTTTTGTACTTACTTGAAGGGTTACTAACGAAATTTCTAGTGGTCTGAAATGTAATAGAACAATATATAATAAGCATTTCTTTTTTTTTTTTTTTTAATATAGATTGCCAAGAAAGACTGATATGGAAAGGTGAGTTACAATAAGACAACCTGTAACGCATGTTAAAATATAGAACTTTGTTTAGGATGTTCAGATTAATTAAATAAAATATTTTTCTCCTAATTTTAGATTTTGTGCAAGAAAATAAGCCTTGTCTGTCTTGCTGTCACTCCATAGTTTCAAGATTTTTCTCAGTGTCAGCAGCAGTATTAGTTTTTGTTGGGTTTTGGTTTTGTTGCTGTTTGGGCTTCTTTGTTGTTGTTGTTGCTGCATCGTTCGGTAACCTACTGTCGCTGTTATAGTAGGTGAACTCTGTTAAGGGTGTTTTTCTCTTCATGAATCTTGAAGCAATGAAGTGACAGTAAAGCTGATGTGAAAGGGAACTGGAGAACCTAAATAGATTCTAGTTAGTGTGATAAAGAAACTTTTTGTTCCGAAGCGGCAGTTCAACGATGGAAACAAGGTAAAAACCTCTTCTCCGCTTTTTTCTGTCTTACCTGATCTTTCTTATCATGAGTGCTGTTTCCTGTTTCTGTTCTATGTGGTTTTGAACTCTGAAGATTACTAGAGAACAAAAGTAAGAGACCAGAACAGGCTTTTTTTTTTTTTTTTTTTTTAACCTCCCAGCCCACCTCCCAAGATTAAAGAACTTGATTTGCTTTTTGTTTCTTTGAATAAATTTTATGGAAGTTGTCAGAAAATTGTTTCCTTTATTTGTGTTGACATGCTGATTGACCTGATCTTCTTTGGAGACATAGAGCAGCTATGATATTCCTAAGAACCTTAATAAAGATTTCTTTGTAGCAAGATGGTCATTAATTCAGTTATCTCAAATCTTCAAAACTCTCATAACATGTTGTGGAATTAATCCCGTTTTCGGGGAATCATAACCTGGGAAGATTCCTTGTGTGCCTTTTGCTTATGCATAACATTTGATGAAGAGAAACAGTCTGGGGTTTGTTGTTTGTTTGGTTTTAGTTATCACTCTGTTTGCTGAGGAAATAATGTTCAACTTGGGTCCAGAGCTCCTTCATACTGGTGGGAGCACTCCTCCCACCTAGATGTTTAGCATTTCTTAGTAAAGCTGGAATTTGCTTTGTGGGGCACGCAGGTTTGAAGCAACAACTTCAGTCCTAATCGATTACAGATAAAAGAAAATTAGACATCCTTCAATGGTTACAAAGAATGTCCTGCAATTGAAATTGTCTTGAAGTTAAACGTTCATGTCCTTGTTAGCTTTGACTTACAACTCTTCTTGCTGAAGTGGCTTTCCAGCTCTTGGAGGAAGTCTAAGGAATGTAGTTATCCAGCTTAATCTATTTTTTCCTAACTTTGAGAGCTGTAACAACAGCAGTAGTTGGGCTTCAAGGTCTGTTTCTTGAAGGTAGCCTGGTGACATGGCATACATACTTTGGTGAAGATGTGATGTTATTACCCTCTAATAAAGTTCACGTGAACCCTAAGTACATCACTACATGCCTAGCTAAAAGATGCTGTGAAAAGAAAAACTGACAGGAAATTACGCATTATAGTATAATATGGCTTTTCTTCGTAAAGGGTCATTTATTAGTTATCAATGATACAAATAAATAACTCTTATAACAGAAGGAAGTGGTTGGATTAAAAAAAAATCAGTACTGTTGTGTAAAATGAATAATGCTGAGTTCTGGGAGAAATCCAGGGGCTTGCCTCTTGATAACGGAGATGTTTTTCAATCAGTATTCTTTATCTTTTCCTTTTTACCCTCCAATAAAATGTAATATGTGGGAAACTTTTATCTAAATACAGTAATGGCTGTGTAAGATTTAACTGGGACTTGGGTTATAATGACTTTGCAAGGCCCTGTCTTCTGTTGTGGGGAAATGGAAGGTAAAACCTTACATCTGCATTCCTGAATGTACAGTTCCTGCTGAGAAGCATTTGAAAGAGCAGTGTTGTTAAAATACTTCCAAGAACTATATAAACATACTGTTTTCCTAAAACCAGGCAGTTTTTCCACTGATTTTGCAGTAGTTGGTGAACAAGACTATTACTTCTCAAACTTGCAGCAAAGGTTCTATCATCTACACAAGATTTTTTTTTTTTTTTTTTTTTTAAAAAAAAAAGGCATTCAGAACTGTTGTAAAAACACAGACTGGTTTGGGTTGGAAGGGACCTTGAAGACCATCTCGTTCCAACCCCCCTGCCATGGGCAGGGACACTTTCCACCAGACCAGGTTGCTCCAAGCCCCATCCAGCCTGGCCTTGAACACTGCCAGGGAGGGGGCAGCCACAGCTTCTCTGGGCAACCTATGCCAGTGCCTCACCACCCTCATAGTGAAGAACTTCTTCCTCAATATAATACAAATCTATGAAACTGTTACCCTTTGTCTTATCACCACACTCCCTGATCAAGAGTCCCTCCTCATCGTTCTTGTAGCCCCCTTTAAGTGCTGGAAGGCCGCATGTTATTCATGACTTTGACAACAGTGCGATTACACACATAATTTTTGTGAAACATTGAGTTCCATTCTTTTCTAATGACAAAATGACTGTTATTTCACTCCTTTCATAGACATGGATAATAATTTTGGTTGGAATGCTACTTTGGAGATAACTAGTCCAACCCTCTGCTTGAATTAAAAGACAGTTTCAAAGTTGGTTCAGGTTGCTCAGGGTCATATCCAGTTGAGTTTTAAGTATTTCCAAGGATGGAAATCCTGCAACCTTTCTGGGCAACCTACTTCAGTCTTTGACCACCTCAGTTTGTGTTTATTTTCCTAATATTTAACTAGTTTTTCTGCTTTGTGGCTGTTGTCCCTCAGCCTTTTGCACTTTTGAGAAGAGTCTTGTTCCATCTTCTCTATGACACTCCTTACAATATTTGAAGATGGCAGTAGAATCTCACCATCGCCTTCTCTTCTTAAGTAGAAGCAAACAGCTTCCTCAGCCCTTCCTTGTATGTCCTGTGTTCCAGTGCCTCACCCACTTCTGTATGGCAGTATCTTTCTCGGCTAGGGAGTGTAAAACTGGACATAGTGCTGCAGACATAGTCTCACAAACGCTGACTCAAGGTGAATAATCACCTTCTTTGACGTAGGCTGCACTGGTGCTAATACAGCCTGCCATTGTTGCAAGCAATGGTGTGTTGCTGATGGCTGTGCGCTAGGACCCCCGGGCCCACTTCTGCAGAGCTGCTGCCCAGCTGCTGCTTAGTACCCAGCCTCTGCTTTTACATGAGGCTGTTTGGTTCCAGATGCAGGACTTTGCATGTGGTTTTGCTGAACTTCATGAGGTTCCTGTCAGCCAGTTCCTCCAGCCAGCTGAGGTCCCTGTGTCTGCTCTCACCCATTTGGCATCACCTTGCAAACTTCCAAAGAGTGCATTCCTTCACATCGTGCAGGTTGTTGATGGAGGTGTTAAATTATATTTGTCCCAGTGTTGACTCTTAAGGAACACCACTAGTAACCAGCATTAAAGAAGTCCAACTAGTAGCCACTCACAGCCTTTTATTCCTGGTAGTCCAGCCAGTTTTTCACCTTCCTTGTAGTCCACCTACCTGTGCCGTATCTCACCAGCTTGGCTACAAGGGTACTATGGGAGATCTTGTCAAAAGCTGTGCAAAATTCAATGTAAATGCATCTTCTGTTCTCCCACTGATCACAGAGCTGTTCGTCCTGTAGAAAACAATTGTGTTGATCAGGGATGGTTTGCCCTTGACAAATCTGTGCTGGCTGTTCCCAGGCTACTTTCATGTTCATTATTTAACTGGACATAGCTTCTGGAAAGATTTGTTATATGAATTTTCTTCTTAACTGAGCTTAGGCAGTCTGGCCTGTAGGTGCCTAGATCCTTCTTGAAGAAGGGCATGATGTTTCCCTTTTTCCAGTCGTCAAGACTACTGTGGCCTTTTGAAAATGATAGAAAGCAACTTTACAGTGGCATGGGTCAGCTCCCTCCTCACCTTGGATGCATCCCATCCTCTCCAGTGGGCTTTTGTATGTCAAGCTTGATTAAGTAGTCCTTAACTTGATACTCTTCTACTGTAGCTAATGCTTCACTCACTCCCCCAGACTCAGCCACTAGTCTGAAGGATCTGAAACCCCCGAGATCAGAACTTACCAGTAAAGACCAAAGGTAAAGAACGCACCAAGTACTGTTGTTGTTAGAAAGGTTTTTAAAGTACTTTGCTTTTATAGCCCTTGTAAATGGACTCTTTCCTTAAGTTTCATCTTTCTTGAATAAAATTTTTTGTGCAACCTAGCGTAAGGTCCTGTATCTATGATGAAGCACAAAGGAATGCAGCAAAATTGAAAGACTTTGGGTTCTTAGTAGAGGAGTAGGCAGATGTGAATTCCCAGTGCAATTGTCATTCAGGGATGATGGTCACATCCCAGTGCAATTGTCATTCAGGGATGATGGTCATGGAAGCAGGATTCTGTTAAGTAGAAGTGACAGGTCTTCTCTAACTTCACACGTGTGGTATTAATGGGACAGTTACTGGAATACTGTGTCTAGTTTTATCAATGATTTTCATTATTAAGTTGCTGTGCTTTTTTCTGTTTTGTTGTTTGTTTGGTTTTTTTTCTTGGGGGGGAGGGGTGGGTGGGTGCGGTGTTGTCTACCTTTGATTTCCAGTCACAGAACACGAGTTTGACTTTTTCTTGCTATCGTGCTGTTTTCACCACGGAAATTTGATTGACATAACTGCTGGATTTTAGCAATTTATGTATGGAGTTTGTCTGAGAGATTACTGGCTTTCTAAAGTCTCACTGTAGACATCTTTCAAATACCACGAAGTTTCTCTGTATCTTTAAAAATTCTCAACATCTTGTTTTCATAGTGTGGTTAATGTTAGAGCAGTATGTACGTATAGCAGCTTGTCCACCACTTGAAATCTTAATATCGGGCTGAGCGCCATTCTAAAACAGATGCTGTAGAATGCAGAGAAGTTATTGGCTTAATGCCCGAGTTCTTGGATGAGGTTTGTAGTATGTAATGCAAGAAACTGGACCAGATGGTATTGGTTGTGCTTCTGCCCTAAATGTTCATCTGCTACAAGCAGATTATGCTTTACTTAACTGCACAAAAGAGTTAACCTCGTTACAACAAGACTTTCAGCAGAAACAGGCTCTATCTATATTACGTGTTTTACAGATTAGGATCAGAAGGAGGTGCAACTTCTGTTTGGTAGAGGCCAATATCTGTTGCACTGATTAATGTTCTTTTTGTCCAAATGCTTTTGTTACTTTAGAAAACCATATCAGAAAAACATCTTGGGCTTGGTTTTTTTTCCAAAGTAACTGGAAAACCGTGATGAAATTAGTGAATTGAACAGGTAGAAAGGAAGGGAAACCTCCAGGAACATTAGATTAAATGGTATTTCAGAGTGTGTGGTGTTACAGATCTATGCTGTAGATCTGTATGTCTTGTCTAATGCATCTACAGCGTAGATCTGTAATGAAGGGGGAAAATCTGGGTGTGGCCCTATTACATTCCCTTTTACGAAAAATAGCTCTTAAGACATGCAGACGTACACTGCCTCATTTTGACTACCTCGTACAAAGCACAGTGAGAGGAGTATTAACTATCAGTAAATTCTCCTTATCCCCATTTCTTTGCAAGGCAGGAAAGGAGAGGAAAGTAAAAGGGTGGGGGTTTTTGTGGTCTTCCCCACCACCACCCTTTTTCCTGGCAAAATGGTAGCATATTGTAACATACTGTGTAAAGACATCTTAAAATTACTGGAGTGATATTTTGTTTAGTACCAAATTTATTTATTTGTTTTTAGTGAATGTCAGTGTAATGTTACTGCCAGGTCCAGTAACCCTTAGGTATATTGCCTTGTCTACTTTAAACTTAATCATAAGGCTGGGGATATTCTGTAAAAGGTATAAAAATAATTCAGTTGAGTTCACTATGGAATTGTTTCTCTTAAAATCAGTGATTAATTCATATTAATATGCTTTTTTGTTTCCCCAGACAGTTTTGGTTGGTTAGAATCCATGTATGTTGTTAGCATTTAGGTATTCAGAGCTTTTTTTTTTCTTCTCTTGTTCTAATCAAACAAGCCATATATTAGTGATGCCTCCGTTAACACAATTAGAAGTTATCATTACAGCTTTTTTTATCAGCACAGAGTTAAATTGCAGCTTTATCATGCATCTGAGCCCTGGCTTAATGTACATTTGTTTTTTTTCCAGAAAAATAGAAATAGTCCAGTTTGCAAGTCGCACTCGTCAACTGTTTGTTCGTTTGTTAGCCTTAGTCAAATGGGCTAATAACGCCGGAAAGGTGGAAAAATGTGCGGTAAGTTAGCAACTGAGTTTGATATGAGATAATCTTGAAGTGATATGGGATTTTGGTATACTCTAACTTCTCCTTACTATAGAAGTGGTTTTTTTTTAAAAAAAAAAGCCTATTTCATAGGCAAATTAATATTAAGTTGTAACGAATTTCTTCCTATTTAGAAATTGTATACTCTTGTCTTTTAACAGTTCATGTTCCCAAAAACTCATCAGTGGCAAAAAATGAAAGGCTTGTCTGTACATAGTTTCAGGAGTGCTTTGGGGTTAGGTGATAGGACAGGGAAGATGATCATCTTGGCATGTTAGTTCTTATTATCACTTTCATCCTGCTCTTGGTTAAGTAAGGATAAAGTCCGAAATGTTGCAAAAAACAAGCCCCGAGTGATTACAAACAAGTATGATTGCATTCCAGGAGCAATCATCAGATAAAGAGCTGTGAGGCTTTTACAGATCCCCCACAGCATCAGAAATGGCATGCAGATTTAAAGTGTCCCTGCATGTGAATGTAAGAAATGGCCGGAATACTAATTCTTTCTTTGTTTTATCGATGTGATTACTTGAATTGGAAGTGACAGATAAAATCATCTTGGTCGTGTGCACTAGATGAACTGAGTATAAAAGGGCATTGATTTGTGCATTTTACAGACACATACTTTTTTTTTTTTTTTTTCCTCCTTGTCTTCTACAGATGATATCAAGTTTTTTAGATCAGCAAGCCATTCTGTTTGTGGACACTGCTGATCGTCTGGCATCGCTAGCTAGAGATGCTTTGGTTCATGCTCGTCTACCTAGTTTTGCTATCCCGTATGCTATTGATGTTCTGACAACTGGATCATACCCGCGTCTGCCTACCTGCATTAGGGTAAATAATGCTGCCATATGCCTGGGGGGAGAAAAATCCCCTGTACCGTATCAAATGCATGTTAATGAAACTAATCGTCTATGTGCAAATGGAACTGTAGTTTAATACAGGCCTAGTGCCAAGTCTCCTTAGTGTCAGTTTCTCATGCAGAGCACTTCCTATTTGAACAAGTTATGTTTTCACAGTAAAACATTCTCTCCACTTAAACTAGTTCTGCTCTAGGATGAATATAGTAGCAACTCTTCTTCCTTGATTCTTTAAGTATTTGCATGTGCTAAGCCACCATCCTAGAAGAATGAAATGTGAAAAGGAGATACTGACTGTTCTTACAGGTTTTGCCTGTATTTGGAAATGTACTGAAATACTTAACAGCTCTCTTTAGTGCTGCTGCCTTTTCTTACTGTTAAAATGCAAAATAACAGGATTTTATGAAGTAACATAAACAGTAGTACCTGTGACTTAGATCTATAGCTACAGATGAGGATTTGCTTTCAAATCTTAGTATTTAAAAACAAGTTTAGCCTGATGTAAGGCCCTGAATTTATTTAATTGATCCAAATTGAGCAATTTTATTCAGTGGTCAGTCTCAGGTAAAATGTAATCAACTAGAAAACAAGTCTGAGTGTAAGATATAAAACTTTTCTCATCTGTAATGGCCTGTAGTGTTTGTATTTCCAGACTTCTAGTCTGGTTAGTTTTCACCATGGCTACTGTCAATGTATTATAAATATTTGAGATACGTAGACCTGTTTGTGTTTATTTTAACAGGATAAAATAATCCCTCCTGACCCAATAACAAAGAGTGAGAAGCAAACCACACTTCATCAGCTAAACCAGATTCTTCGACACCGACTTGTGACTACAGATCTCCCTCCACAGCTGGCAAATCTTACAGTTGGTAAGAACTAGAGTTGCTTTTTGAAGAATACATTATTGCAGGCTGATGTAAAAGTATTACTTTAGTGCTAAAGCAAAGCTAAAACATAGTTTAAGTGAGACCGTTAGGCATGCTTCATCTATTAAGGCTGGGATCCTCTGTCTGTATGACATTAAAATGTGTATTTTCCCCTGTTGGAAAAAAGGCCACTGATAATATTGCTGAAATATTATTTACTTTCAAGACTAAATCCTGTGCAGGTAATGGCAAAAGGTTGTAGACATTGTCTTGCTCTTTCAGCAAATGTGTTATGAAAGAGTCTTAGGCCTAACGATGTAGCTACTTTATCTTAAGTTAATTTTAAAACACTGTTTAATCAAACTGTTAGATCTTTCTGTAGAAACTCTTTGAACTTTAGCTTAAACAAGTCACTCTAGTGTTGTTTTTTAAGTCTGTTTTGACATTCATCTTCATGCATAGAATTTGTTTGTATCTTCATTTACCTTTTGTTCTGTGTCTCACTGCAGTGCCAGATCTCTTAATCTGTTTTCAGAGCTCTGTTTTCATGTAGCCCAAGTAGTGCTAGAGATTAAGATGACCTTTGTTGCAGGAAGGATGGCTATAAACTGGACGAGGTTACTGCAGAGTCACAAAGAATAGGGCTGGAATGGACCTAGTCCATGCTTTTAGTGAAGACAAGCTTAGCCATGTGTAAACCATATCCCACAGACCTAGAGTGAAGATGTTTCTGAAAAATCTTAGTAGTTTTCACTGGTCCCTATGTGCACGCTGGCAATATCAGTATTAGAGCTGGTTTTGTCTAACGGAAGTGTAAATGGATATATGTCTGAGCTCTTCCGATTTTTTCAGTTAACTAACATTTCAGTGGCTATTATTTTCTGGTTTGGGGTTTGGTTTGTTTTAAGAGCATGTGTGAGATGCTTCTGAAAATGAAACTTGGTGAGTTAAAGTGGTTAAAATTTCTATGCCAATATTTGTATATGTCTATAATTGTATAAGGTCTATGGCATATTTTGTTAAGTGATTGAGAAGAAGGTTGACCTGCAGGTTATAGTAAGGACTTGTACTAAATCGTTTGCTTTGATGCTCGTTCTCCTTGTGACCTTGTTTACATAGCTTTGACAGTCTTTGTTCCCAGTTCTTGAAACTGTTAGCAGTCTTCACAAATGTGTAAGGATATATATGTCAATTAGATAAATAGTGTACATAATCTTTGCTTATGTGCATATATATAAATTATGCAAAAGATTATCTTCCTCCCATGAAAATGGAGTTATAATATTTTAATGTTAAATAAATGGTTTGCAGTGAGATGTGTTTCCAGGGCTAGATTTCAGCCTGGGCTGGGATCATGTTCTGAACGTCTTTTGAATATTGCTTAAATTATTCGTTGTTGATATAGCAAAGAATTGGAAAAATTAAGCCAGATGTTTTGTTTGTGTAACTTGTCAGGCTGGTAGTTAGCTCAGTGTTACTCTGTTTTTTTGTACTAGCACAGGTGTTAACAATTTACCATGACTAAAGTGCTGCTGTTCAGACAGTTTGGTATGTTTGTCCATGCTGCTTATTGACACTGGTCCAGTTGCAGAAACAACTGTGAAGTCTTCAGAGTTGCTCAGAACCTTATGCAACAGAGCAGAAACCATAGGATAGTAACCCGTTGCGAGTGCCAGGAGCTTCCACACTGATACTTTGAGACATTTTAGGAGGCTGAGTGAAATAAAACATTTGTTTTTCTTCATTAGCCAATGGCCGTGTGAAGTTCCGAGTTGAGGGTGAGTTTGAGGCCACCTTGACAGTGATGGGTGATGACCCTGACATCCCCTGGCGCCTTCTCAAACTGGAAATTTTGGTTGAAGACAAGGAAACTGGTGGTAAAAAAAAAAAAAATCAAACCTTTACACTTTCTTTTTAACATGATGTTCATCTCTGATGCTGTATGAGTCTTGTTTATACTGGGTCTTTTGCACATCACAACTTGAGATAATGAAGCTGTATATACTCATCTCGTTTTTCCCTTGCTCTGTATGCCTTTAATACCTTAACAGTGGTAGACTGGGACAGAGTAGTGGACTGACTGAGATTTTCAGAGTAAACCAAGGATTTTGTTATTTTTTTAGAAATTCTGGTATGGAAATTGCTCACTACAGTTTAATCTGTTTTTCTTTTTAGTTTATTAATTTATTTAATTATTTTAAATGCCTAGTTTCCCGATGTCTAATGTGAATTATTTTTAATCCATGAAAGATGGTCGAGCCTTGGTTCACAGCATGCAGATCAACTTCATCCATCAGTTGGTCCAGTCACGGCTGTTTGCTGATGAAAAGCCACTTCAAGACATGTACAGCTGCCTGCGTATCCTTCTGAAAGGTGCTTCTGAATGAGCTGTTTAATGTGGCCTAGCTCTTCGGAGTAGCTGGAGGTCAGGAAAAATGGATTACCTGTTAAGCTAGAGGGAAATGTCTAGACATGGAGTAGAAATGGTGGCCTTGGAAACAGTTATTCTCAGGCGCCTGCGTCTAAAACTTGATTTTACACGCTTAATTAGCAAAGGTAAAGGTGAGGTACTCCAGACAGGAGGGTGTGTGGTAAGTTAGTGCAGCAGCAGCTGGCTGCACGTGCTAATTTCAGGGGTGGAATACGGTGCTGACTTGGAAGGTATGGGAGCTGACAATTCTCACTACCAAGAACTGCAGTAAGGTGATGATGGTGTGCTGTGTGGCATCTGTGTGAATAATAAAATAAGATACAGCATGTGCAGGAAGTAGGGCAGTGATTTTCTACATGCAAAGGACAAATTGCCTGACAATGTGAAAGAGTTTTCAGTGAAACAGTATCTGCAGAAATGAACAGAATTATGTTATTTTAGGGTGACCATGGGAGGTGGGCTAGTGGTAACCATAGGGTGAATTGAACTTCTTTGTTAGTAATCTTCTTTTCCCTAAAAATGATAGAGTTAAAATCTATAAAACAAAGTTATTGTGACACTCTTGTCAAACACTCTGCCCTAGATAAGAATTTTAAAAAAAAAAAGCACCCAAAAACCAAAACCCAAACCTTTGAGAAATATTTGATACTGTTTATATGTCTTTATCTCTGGATTAGTACGTTAGTGTGTTTTCAAACAGCATCTGGTCTGACTTGTGTGACAAATGGATTTATGTAGCGTACGGACTTTTTGGAGGTCTTACATTTTCTTAACTCCGTTTGTCAGACTCCTTCTGCTTAGCACTTCAGTTGGAAGTCTTACATTCACAAACACTAATGCTGATTCGAGAGCGCTGGGGTGACCTTGTGCAAGTGGAGCGATATCATGCAGGGAAATGTCTCTCGCTCTCTGTTTGGAAGTAAGTTCATTTTAAAAGGGTTGTTAACAAACAATAAGTGAAATAATAGGAGGGTTTTCATTTACTAAGCTCGAGTCAGAATTTTCAGAATTGTACTTTCTTTTTGATGTGAGACACATAAATTCTTGTAATTAAGTACCTAAACGTGTTGCTTGACTTGCAAAGAAGTGAAGGATGTACATTAATGTACAGGAGGACAATGGATGCGGTTATAAATCGGCTCATATTTATGCAGATATCTGAATCAATTAATTAGTTCTTTGTCAGTCTTTTACTGTATTTATTGCTCGACTTGCACTCGTTAAAATTTTAAAAAGCAGCGCAAGTGCTCTTCTGATTGTGTTGAATTTGCAGCCATTTACAACTTTTTTATGAAGTTATAGTGTATCAACAGTTTTGCATTAAAATGTAAACTGAAACAAATGCTTTTTACAGTTCAGCTGACATAATCTTACTTTTGACCAGGATTCTCAGAATCAAGGATTAGCTACTGAAAAGCATATTTTCTGCTATTCCAGTTACATGGTTTGATTATTGTCTTTATTTTAAGTCAACAGGTGCTTGGCAGGAAAACAGGGACTGCATCTGTTCATAAGGTCACTATTAAGATTGATGAGACTGATGTCTCAAAACCCTTACAAATATCTCATGAGCCTCCACTGCCAGCCTGTGATTCCAAACTGATGGAAAGAGCCATGAAGGTAAAGGTTTGCTTTGTAGTAGGCATCTAGCTTTATAAATCAAAAACTTAAAAAATGCTTTGCATGATCAGTTTGCTTCACTTCGATTCTATTTAAAGAGCTGCTTCTAAGATTTCTAGTCCACAGTTATTCTAGGTTGTGTTGTGTTTATGTTGGGACCTAAAATTGTTGTAACGAATTAATCAGCCTTGACTTCATCTTAAAAATTACTTCACAGTGCCTTTTATACCACTTAGAAGGCAGGATGCTGAGGCTGGGGGG
This sequence comes from Leptosomus discolor, assembly GCF_034619465.1. NCBI lineage: Eukaryota > Metazoa > Chordata > Aves > Leptosomiformes > Leptosomidae > Leptosomus > Leptosomus discolor. The sequence goes on along the minus strand of NC_141391.1, from coordinate 95,355,378 downwards.
AAGCAGCAGCAAAGTTTAAGTTATGGTTAGCGTTTGGCTTGAAATGCCTTATAGAGAGCCAGTTCTTCCCTTTCCTGTCTTGGAGATGCTGTGTAAACTTCCTCGGAAAATCAGCTTCCCCATGTCACTTTAGCTGGCTACCCAGCGGTGCTGCTCGCCGTAGAAAATCTTACATTATGATTTGGAAATCTTGTGCGAAAGAGGTAATGTGGTTAGCTTGTTACAAGTGTTAGGTGAAGCTTGGTTTTACAGTGTCACTAACCAGATTGTGTCATGTGGCCTATTTAAATGTGCCTTTGTATCATTCCTCTATGTTAGAGGTGGGATTGCTGAAATGATCCAAAATGAGTAACTGCAATCAACTTCCTACTTGGATAAGGCTTCACTGGTGATGATTCTAGATCTTGGTTAATGGTATCTAAGAGAAACCATGTGCTAGGTTTTATAAGAAGTCTTCTATAAGCTCCCCAGCAAGTCTGGCTGTGATATATCAGGATGTGTGTTTGTCATTAGTTCTTACAGTGTCTGAGTTAATAAACTGGAGCGAATGGTGTAGTTTTCAAACTTTCAGTACAGTTTTTCCACAGGGAAAAACTCCCCAGCTCAGATTCTTTGCCTGTCTTACAGAACTTTCTACTGATGGTAGCCTTCACCTACTGTACATACTTTGTATTTGAGCCACTTGGCCCACCTTGTTTACCAAGTCTGACAGACAAGTCTCTATATGGTGAATGTCAAGAACTTCACATGTTTGGGCTACAGAGGAGTGTGGGAAACTTAGTGAAGCTTAGTAGCCTTCTACTCTACTTCTAGAGTAGAAGTTTTACTGTTAGTGTAATGAATATATACCAAATTTACTCATTTAATAGCCTAAATTAACATATTTAGGTTACTAAATATACAGTGAATTTAATGAAGATACTGTATTTATACCTAAGTCCAGGAAAATGTGCTTTATCTAGAACATCTGATGAAGTTCCACTGGACCTGACGCAATCTAAGTTCACTGAATCAGGTCTACAAACTGTGGATTAAGATATGAGGCCACTGTAAATTTGAGATTTATCAAAGTTAATGCTGACTCCCTTTATAACTATTTTCTCTGAGCTTAAAAAATGTATCAGCTATGGTATATACCCTGCTGTTCTAGTGTTTGAATAATGATCTCAGCTGTAATGACGTAGATAGCACACTGTGTTTCTGTTTATTTAAGATACTATATAAAAGAGTGGCATGAACAAATATGTTTGCCTAAGCAGGTTATTATACATTAACATACTGAAAATTGGACGTAGCTATAGAACCTGTAGTCACTTGTTTGTGAGGAAGATTTAACTCTTAGCAGCTGCTGAGTTGAAATGCTCGTGTGGATGGACAAACACTTGATTTTTAAGGCCTTGACTTGGAAAGCTAGTCTTTAGGGGAAGGTCTTGCTGATATATATGAAGGCATGTACTGAAATTCTGTATAATTCTGTTCTGGTATAAACCTCTTCTGCATTTATCTCTTATGCTAGAATAAAATTTGAGTGTAATTCACCTTGAACAGTTTTCAAAGCGATGCGAGGTTAACTAGAAAAAAGTGTTGCAGTAATCTGTAGCTTTGCTTATGCAAAATTTGCAAATAATATGACTGTAATGTGAATGGCTATAAATGCAAACGCTTTAATTTAGGTTGCACAAGTAAGCTACAGTGAATATAAGTGGCGGCATAAGCTTCAGCACTGTGAGTGCAACAGCTTCTAGATGCAAGCCTCTAGATACTCCTGGGTTCAGTAGGGTTGCTCATAATTCAGTGTTTGCCACTGCATCTTCTCCACGTTGTTACACCGTTAGCAGGACTAAAACTAGTGTATTGTATTTCATGCGACAGCTACATATGTGTTTGTGTAGAGGCAACCATATTCTAATAGAGTGTTGTTTTGGGGGGGTTTTGTGTTTGTTTTTTTATTTTTTTCCTTAGCTTAAGCTAGTTATAAATGGATGCATGCTAAGCTGGAAACTGCTGCAGCCTTGATCCAGAACAAGTAGGTCTGCACAGGGAGTGGTAACAGCGTAGTTTGTGAAACTTTTATATTTTCTTCTAATCTCTCAAAAACACTCCCACTGCCTGCTTCTCAGGCACGATCTTATGTTGGTTTGTTGGATTTTGTAGTGATCCAAACACTCAAGTTAATAGTTCATTTGGTTCACCACAGTTCTAAGCAAATTCTTTCTGAAGTGATCGTTTTATTAAGTAGCTTTGTTCCAGTCTCCTAATGCATAAACTCTGCACGTCAAATTTGAACTTGCTTGAGTACATTCCTTTGTTACAGATTGACCACCTATCAATAGAAAAGCTACTAATAGACAGTGTCCATGCAAGATCTCACCAAAAACTCCAGGAGCTGAAAGCCATTCTTAAGAGCTACAACGTTAATGACAATTGTATGTGTTTTCTACTGAAGTTTGTTTCAATTTGCATTTGTGCCTAGGAATGGTTTCCTTTTTTCTTGGTGTTTCTTGTTTTCATTAATTTAAATAAAAAATATGAAAAAATAAAGGGACATGTGTTCAGAATTAACAAGACGTAGCTTTAAATTATTCTGCATTGGTAATTGTAAAATACTCATACCTCTAAATGTAGTATAGTAGATGAAGCTGGTAGAGCATTATAGTCTGGGTTGAAGGGTTAAAAGTTGCCTACTGTAAAACTTGTACGTGTTCCAAATTGAAAGCAAATCCTTCACTGTCTTGAGCTAGCTTTGGATGAGACTTTGCTTAAACTGTTTTTGAAACTATTGGGATTTTAATTGACTTTATAATTGTGAAGCAGTGAGTTAAAAGGTATTCACGATTAATGATCGCCTTCAAATTTGGTTTGTCTCTTTCATTGGTTTGTTAGTAGCACTATTTTCACAGATAAATTCTTACATTCAGTTCCCTCTTTCTGTTAACAGTGTAATAATGTGCAAGTGAAGATTACTTCCATAAAAACAGGTTTTGTGATTATAGCGGGCTAAGTTTTATATGATGAGCTTGAATTTTGTGTGAAATCATTAACATCAATTTTTGTTTAGCGTTCATTGAGACGGCTCTTCCAACTCTTGTAATTCCAATTTTGGAACCATGTGGTCGATCAGAGTGCCTGCATGTATTTGTTGATCTCCACTCTGGAATGTTTCAACTGATGCTGTATGGTGTTGGTAAGTAGGTGCAAAACCAGGTTGTATTTAATGTCTTGCAAGGATCCTGCATTAGGAGGTAACTTTGTGCGGACAGTTCTGTCAGACCTGCGAAGTTCTATAAGTAAATAAGGGTAGTGCAAATGAACACAGCACTTGGGTTGTCATCTAGGTATTTGAGTTTGAGGAACAGAGAAGTGGATCTTTGTGCTTAAGAGTCACCAGTCAGGTATATTTTAAGAGGACAACAGACTAAATATTGTTAGGCATCGTGGCAATGCATGTTCCTTATGACTCATGATTCCTGGGTTGTGCTGTTAATGGATGCAGTCATTTCATATGGACCTGATGGAGAATTGTATTATGAGACCTTATACATCTTGAGTTACTGTTCAAGTCTTAACTTCAAGTTTCAGATTACTTAAGAAAAAGAGGAAAGTGAGTTATTTTGGTTTCTTTGCTTAATTAATAACACATTACTGTGGTTTTACAATCATTATGTATTATTTGCTAGTGTATCTTAATCTCTTTCTTCACAATGAGCCACATGGAGAACACAAGGGGCAACAATTACAAGTTGCACCAGGAGAGGTTTCATCTCAATATAAGAATGAAATTTTATACAGTGAAAACAATCAATCACTGGAACCCCCAGGGACGTGGTGAAGTCCCCATCACTGAAGTTTTTCAAAATGCAATTGGACAGGTGTTAGATAATCTCACCTAGTCTCCCTTTCCCACGAAAGGTTGGACCAGATGATCTTTCAATGTCCCTTCCAACCTGGGCTGTTCTGTGACTCTGTGATTGTTAAATTAGAGAAGACGCTTTCATTAAAAGGTCAAAATTTTGTTTGAAGAGCAGACGTTAAGGCCATTCACTCCCCTAATGTTCTTGCAGATCAACTGACACTCGATGACATAGAGAAGTCTGTTAATGATGATATGAAACGTATCATTCCTTGGCTTCAGCAGCTCAAGTGAGTGACTTGAATGAATCCCTTCATTTGTATAGAATAAATCACCGTATCTGTATTTTGGATGATCATGCTTGCATGGCTTTGTGTTTTGCCACAGTAGGGGATGTGCTTTCTCGCTGTTCTAAGTAAACTTGAGTAGTTGCCATCTCCTCTAAATGGGTGGAGGAAATTCTGCTTTTGCTTGGAGCCGATGCCATAGTCTTCCTTTAGTGTTCCCCCTTGCACGTAGCCTCACGCATCGCTATGCACACATTCCGCATGAAGTCTTTTCTCTTTAAGTCAGGAGCAGGCCACTTGCTTCCTGAGGATCTCATTTTCTGTTCATGTTCATTTTCTATCTCCTTTATTCCACTCTGTTTCTACAGCTGAACTCTGCTTGTTTCTCAGCAAGAACAATCTCCCTTCTCACAATACGGAGGAAAAACCAGGAAGTGGCCTAGGATGATTTCAATAGTACCTGTTTACCTTCTAACACTTCAGCCCTTGCTGGTTTAAACCTCTGATCTTCCTTCCATGAAGCCCTGAGAATTAAGCCCAAGATAAATTTGGCTCCCATAAGATGTTGTAGCAAATAATACAAATACAGTTTGCATCTGCATGGAAACTGTGTTCCACCTGCTCTGTCATTTTGGAAATTCCCAGCACTCTGAGCTAATTGCAGGGTGAAACCTCTATTTGAGGAATTTTGCTTCTAAAAGAAGCCTGATGACGCATGAAGCACTGGCACCCTGGAGAAACTAATCAACCTCCCTTTGTTATAAATAATGTACTTGAGATAATGGCTTGGGTAGTGCTGCAGTTTTTGAGGAAGCTATGCAGTTCTACGAAATGCCCTTTAGGACAGCTATATCTAACACGTATCTACGAGAATAAACATGGTGTGTCGTGATGGAGAGATGCTGAGCACCCACACTTCCCACGGCTGTTTTCAGTGGAAGCTTGACTGAAAAAACAAGCCACACATTTCTGAGCCTCTTTCAAGCCTAGCTGGTCTTTCTGGCTTTGCCAGAATATAGCCAAAATCCATTGGAGTAGGACAAAGTTTAGTTCCAAACGTTAGAATAAATTTGGTGTCTTGCATGTGGTTCTCCATGTCCAAACTTAGTCAGGTGGATGAGTTTGTTTATAACATAATCCAGAGTGATGTCCAGCTTTGATGTATTGCTTACTAGCATATGGTACCAAAGATTTTCTTTTCTATACCAAAAAATAATCGAAGATTCCAAATAAAATAACTGTAATCTACATGGGTTTTTTATTTGTCCCTTCTGTTTTATATTGTAATTTCATACTGTGTTGTTTAAAAATTTATTTATGTATTCCTTCAGTGAATAATTTCAGGGCTTTTCTTCTTAAATTAACAGCTGTCTGTTACCCAAGCTGAAGGCAATATGTAAAGATAGTAGTAAGAAAATATCAACTCATGACATTTTCTGTGTGATTTTCTGTATATAACTTGTGCAGCAATGATAGATACTGACTTGGAATATGACTGACTCTCAATTTGACACTAATGCTCTAAACAGCAGTATACTAGAATAATGTAAAAAGTCTCAGGGTACTAATACCTTTATTTCAATGCAAGGTTCTGGCTTGGACAGCAACGTTGCAAACAGTCTATAAAACATCTGCCTACAGTGAGCAGTGAAACTCTTCAACTAGCTAATTATGCTAGCCATCCAGTGGGAAGCCTTTCCAAACACAAATTGTTTATCAAACTCACTCGCCTTCCACAGTACTACATTGTAAGTAACTGAGAAATGCTTCTATCTTTTGCTCCCATTCGTGGATATACCAGCCAGTTTGTCTGTTGTACTGTTAACTCTGACATTAGGAACCAAGCTAGGACCAAGGAAAGGTGTAATCCTCAACTCTCCCCTCTCCCTCCCGTCTCTCGTTCAGTGGGTTTGCTAAGCAGTCAGGGTTATAGAGAGGAGAGGACATGAAGGGTTATTACTCAGCAGCCTTCCTATTCTCTTTATTTCCTGAAAGTTTAGCCTTCCTCCTCTTCTTGGATTCCTTTCCTACCAACAGTATTAATATCTTGAAGGAGGCTAATGTCTTTTCTTTGTGGGGGAGAGGATAGGAACTGATGTAGACATATTCTTAGCTTGAGGATCTTCTCATTTCATTGTTTTGTTTAAATATAGGTTGTAGAGATGTTTGATGTTCCTGGCAACCCCACAGAACTAGAGTACAAGTACCATTTTCTCTCTGTGAGCTATGCTGAAGGAGATGACAGCCCTGCCACTGCACTTTTACTGCAGCAGTTCAAACCGAACATTGAAGAGTTGGTACTAGACACAAAAAGTGGGAAACAAATGAAAAGTGGTGTCAAGCGCAAGGTATGTGCTTCAGAAGCCATTGGGCTAGTTTTAGAGCATGAAAGCTAAATGCACGTTCTGAGCATCAGTAGCAGCTTCAGTCATGTTGTTTCAAAAGCTTGTATGGCTGGCATCTCGCTTGTGTTTGCTGCTTGGTTCTGTGGACTTCCCGAGGGAGATGTTGGGAAACTATTTTGCAACAGTTGTCTTTTAGTTCATGCCAGGCCTTCTCAGCTCTTCTGAAGAGCCAAGGCAGAGAGGGCTGTGCTGAGGGAGCTAGGGTAGCTTGTGTACACAGAGGGCTGGTGTCTGCGTGACGTGCCTTGTGCCATGTAGGTGTTGTCTTTGAAAGACTTGCAGGGGCTGATAGGAGTTACTTCTTGGGGGTCAGGCTGACATGGCTTAGTGGTATGTAAACACTGTTGTAAGGAGGTGATTATAAAATTACTTTAACTGAATTGCTTCGGTCCTGAAGTGGACCAGATCATTTCAGGAGTGTGCTCAGGGTGTGATTCATTTAAAACTCGGGTGAATTAGATTGGTCTCTGACATCTTTTCGAAATGTTTACTCCGAATGTGCAAGTACGTTTGTCTTTATTTTAATTCTAGTTATCTGGCGATCCATGTTCCATAGAACCTAAGAAACCGAAACGGTCGGGAGAAATGTGTGCCTTCAATAAAGTGCTAGCTCATATTGTAGCCATGTGTGATACAAATATGCCGTTTATAGGGCTTCGTATGGAGGTATGTATTAAAAAATACTTCGTTTCTTTCTTCCCCTCTACTGCTTTTGATTCTCTTGTCTCTATGTGACTGTTCAGCATGCGGTCATGTGTTCACTTTGGAGTTCACCCACTGGCTGAGCCCTGGTGACTGATGTTCTACACTGGGTTGCTCTAGGCTTGTTAGAGCTGATTCTCTGATGCCAAGCACTGCAAAAAAGCTTGAAAAGTTGAGGGAAAAGGGAAAACGAGAGGATGAAAAACACACTTCGGGGAGGGGGTGGGAGGCAACTTTGTACAGGTTTGCACAGACTTTTTTTGGCTTTCCAGTTCTTGAGGATTTGAAACGTCTGTCACCCTTGGCGGGGGGGGGGGAATCCCTGAAAAAGTTACAGTTGTTTTGCTAGACTTTTTGCTTGGGTTAACATTTTTCTTGTTCATTCCTAGTTATCTAATATGGACATTCCTCACCAAGGAGTACAGGTAGAAGGAGATGGCTTCAGCCATGCAATACGTTTATTAAAGTAAGAAGATATGGTCCTGTGTTTCATTTTATTACTGTACATATGCTTGAGAGAAAAAAAAAAAAAGATTGTTTGGAGAGTAGGACTAAAAATATCAGGGTGGGGTGGATTTTTTGTTTGGGGCTTGTTGGTTGGTTTTTTTTAATTATTGTGTGTCTTGCACTCTCACCTGAAGCAGCTCTGGAGAAAGAGGAAAGTAAGAGTAGACACAGAGCCAACTACAGGTTTTTTCCTTCATTAGCTTCAGCTGGGGAGCTCTGAAAACAGCCTGACAGTCCTCAATCCTGAAATTCAGGAGTGCTAAGGAAGATATGATGATGATTCATTAGCATCTAATGGCAGTTTTAGATTCAGATCAGAGGCCTACATACTCCATATGTTATTTGACAATTACCAGCATGTGATACTGCAGAGGAAAACCCAAGAAATCCCGGAAAAGACAATTGCATGGTAAAAAACTTGTAGAGGAGACATCTGAGAATTGTACAGTGATTTAAGAGTGGAAGGGACCTGTGAAGGTCATCTGGTCCAACCTTCTGCTTGAAGCAGAGCTGATCAGCTGCGTTTTCCAGTCTCCAAGGGTTTTTATGCCCTCCCTGGGCACAGCAATCTCAAACGCTGACTGGAGGGGGTAGTCACTTGATTGCCTGGCTAATACAGCCCCGGATGCAGTGGTGTGTCACTGCTGCAAGGGCACGCTGCTGACTCCTGTTCAATCTGTCTCCCAGGCCCCCAAGTTCTTTTTCTGCAGAGCTGCTACCCAGCCAGTCAGTCCCCACTCTGTGCTGTTGCTTGAGGTCGTTTAGGCCCGAGTGGAGGACTTTGCCTTTGTTTTCACTGAACTTCATGAGGTTCTTGTTAACTCGTTCCTCCAGCCACCTGAGGCCTCTCTGAATGGCAGCCCTCTCCTCCAGCCTGTTAAGTGTTCCCTTCAGTTTGGTGTCATCTGCAAACTTGCTGTTCCTTTGCATCGTATAGGTTATTGAAATTGTTAAATAGTATTGGCCTCTGTGTTAACCCCGAGGAATGCCAGCCACAGCCAACCGCTAATTGAACCTGCAGCTATTGACCACAGTGCTTTCTACCTGGGAGTCCTCACCAGTTAAACTTGGGATTGTGTTATGAAGTAAACCAGATCATATTGGCTTAAAAAGTAAAAAAAAAAAACCAACCCAAAACCCCAAAGATAGGTTCTAGAGTAAAACCTTCTTAACTTTTTTATGCTGCACAAATAGGTAGAGTTGGGCATGTTTTTACTTAAGCTTTGTTTAGTCTGTCCCGTGAGCTCAATTCTCACATTGGGATATGAATAAATTAGTGGGTACTAAGATAACTGCCAGGTTGTTCATTTCGTCTAGAGTGAGCTTGTTCTAGAAGGCAAACTGATTGATGAATTCAGGTTGCCACAGAACTTATTTTTATCTTTTTTGGCTTGTTTCTTTGTATAAAAGCTTTATATCTATTGGTGTGCTCTTACTTCACCAGGAGATCAGGGCAGTTCAGCAGATCCCTTAACAGCCTGTAATTTGCAGGTGTTGAATCCATATGAAAACTGGTCTTAACTCAGAGTGCTTTTGTAGCACACTTATTACAGTCCTTGAAGAGGAATAGGATATCTCGCTGTGCAGTCCAGCTGTCTTTGCTGTTGATTTGTTCATTCTTTCATGACTTGGAAGTCCTTCAGGAGATGTTAGATGGTAGTACTTTTGGGTTTGGAACTGTGCTGTGTATAATTGAGATCTTTTTTTTATCATGAATAGAATTCCTCCCTGTAAAGGTGTAAATGAGGAAACGCAAAAGGCTCTGGACCGATCTCTTCTTGATTGCACTTTCCGATTACAAGGTAGAAACAATCGCACGTGGGTGGCTGAGCTGGTGTTTGCAAACTGTCCACTTAATAGCACTTCATCCAGGGAGCAAGGTAAGTTTTATTTGGGAAGACTGGTACATTTTGTTTCTTTGTGGTTTACATTGTCTGTTCCAGTAGTTCTAATGTTTTGTTGTTACTGGACAGCTATCTGTTCTTAAGGTTTCTAATAAACCACAGTGTACCTGAATCAAAATTTTGACTGCTGAGTTGATGCACTTTTATTATTTAAATATGCTTCCTGGTCACTTGCCACAGTTCACTCGTAGTCTGTAAACCACAGTTTAGGAACCACTAGTTTAATCAGTATTTACTATCTCCTAACACTGCAGGACCAACCCGTCATGTTTATCTGACGTATGAAAACCAGTTATCTGAACCAGTTGGAGGTCGCAAAGTTGTTGAGATGTTCCTTAATGACTGGAACAGTATTGCTCGGCTGTATGAATGTGTCCTGGAGTTTGCACGATCCTTACCAGGTACAGAAACCACCTCCTTTTCATTAAAATGATGTGTTTAGAGATTACTATGGTTTTCTCACACTGACTCTTTTTTCCTCCTCTCTTCAAAGACATACCCAACCACTTAAACATTTTTTCAGAAGTTCGTATCTACAATTACCGAAAACTTATCCTTTGTTATGGAACTACCAAGGGGAGCTCAGTAAGTAACTCCTAAGTGCACTTAAAATGTATATTTGAAAACAGAATGGGTAGGCTTAGAGTTCTCAGAGTTGTCCTACAAAGTATTTCCTTGTATTACATTATTGTGGAATTAATATTGATGAATGTAGACAAGACAGAAACAGAGGGTGCCAGCTAGCTAATTTGCTAGGTTACTAGATGTGCAGAATTTTTGAGAATTTATGGAAGGTGCTTTAAATTGTGGGAAGGACAGTTCTGTGCTCCTGATTGGTGAAAGGTGGTGTGGCAGCCTTTTTTGACAAACTTGTGGGAAACGTTGCTACTGGTCGCTGCTGTACTGGAATATGTGGGTATATGTAAGCTGAGTGCCTAGTTTGGCCTTAGAAGAAAGGACTCTAACCAAGTTTTAAATGTAGTACTGTGCTTTCAAATGAGGTGGTCCTTAATTATTTTGTAGCAGTGCTGTTCCCTTCTTCAGAACTCTAGCTTACTCTGTAGTATTTGAATTTACAGCTTATGAATTACTTTGATAACTGACTGAGTACTTGCTCACACCCTTGCCTTAAATGCAAGGTAGAGGAAGAAGTAAGTGCACGTTTATTACAGGCTAAGAATGTATCTTTGTGGGCAACCGACGCAAAGTAGCTGATGCGCTTGAAATTTGCTTCATGGAAAGTTTTTGTGTTCATGTTCTAAGCTGAATTTTTAAGAGCATTTCTATGTGCATTTTACTGGGACAGTTAACAAGTAACAAGAGTAGCAGTGTGGATTTTGCATGTCACTTCCTTATGTATTAGCATGTCCAGTTCTTGGTTTTGTGTGCTATGACTGAGAAAACCAGTCCACCTTCAGCAACTCATTAATCAGTTCTCTGCAGCGTAGATCTCTTGAGTTTAATTTTCTCTATCTCACCTTTAGCAGAAAAGGCTTTTTTCTTTTTGATTGGCTTCCTAAAATAATTCACAAGTTTTGTGGTTGCCAACAATCCAGCTAGCTAAATCAATGTTAAAGCTAACAGCGCGCTTATTATTTTTCACAACCTCAGCAACTTTTGAGGAAGGCAAGTTAGGAATCGGTTGAGGTTTGATGAAAAATGGGGAAAAATATTAAAGTAGACCAGCTTTCTTGTTGTAACCTCGTAGTTGTTCTAGTTTCCAAGACCATTTTATGTCCTTGACATTGCAGATCAGCATTCAGTGGAATTCTATACTCCAGAAGTTCCACATTTCACTGGGAACCGTTGGCCCAAACTCAGGTTGCAGTAACTGTCACAACACAATTCTGCACCAGCTCCAGGAGATGTTTAATAAAACACCAAATGTGGTGCAATTGTTACAGGTAACATTTTAAAAACTTCTCTCAAGAAAAGTGCAAGATAATTAAGAGCTCAATTCTGATTAAACTGTTCTCTTCAAAATTACCTGTGTATGTTATGATTGTTTATGGATCTCATTGGCAGAAGGTGGCTTGGGGAAGATTGTATACCCCCCCGTGCCCCATTTTCCCTGACCTTTACTTAAAGGTAAGCCACCTGATCTCTCAATATCTGTTCTCTCTCAGGTTTTGTTTGACACTCAGGCTCCATTAAATGCCATCAACAAACTTCCAACTGTGCCCATGCTGGGTCTGACTCAACGCACCAACACTGCCTATCAGTGTTTCTCAATCCTGCCACAGTCACCCACGCATATCAGGCTGGCTTTTAGGAATATGTACTGCATTGACATCTACTGCCGGAGTCGTGGTGTTGTAGCGATACGTGATGGGGCGTACAGCCTCTTTGACAACAGCAAAATAGTTGAAGGTTTTTACCCTGCGCCTGGATTAAAGGTGACCATTTTTGTGTTTTCTGGCATGTAAATAAATGAACTTCTAACTTGAAGTATGGATCTGATGTGAGGAGCTGCAGTCCTTCCAAAATTCTGAGGACAGAAGGAATTTTCTGATATATCAGTAGATTTGTTAACTAGTTTGAATAAAAGATTTAATTTAAGAAAACTAGCATCAAGTGTCAGGACTTTTTTTCTTATCTATGTAATAAATTAACATAGTGGCTACTTCAGGCATCCTTTTGTTAAAACTCGCTGAACCTTTGTGACTAGGCTACGTGTATTCTCCAGGAGTAACAACAGCTGCTCCTCACAAACTCTGCTGGCAGGACAGTACTCAGACGAGGAAACGCTCCATGTCAGATGATTCTAGACAGAAACTTCTCTTTTAAAGTAGTTTCCATCAGCGTGTGGCAGGAGCCTGTGGCTTTGCTTCCGAATACAGTGCTGGTTAGTTCTTCCTGAAAAATGAATCTTTGCACACTGATAGAATACCTTGGCTGAGGGCGGCTTGTGCCAGCGCTAGTTACACTGCAATATTGGAAAGTGACACCCATTGTGAAACAGGATAGTTTGCTGATTTTTTCTTCTGACAGTTGCAACTGAACGCTGATTCTCTAGTACTGCATTCAGTTGCTCCTAAACATCTACCTCTATCAGGAATTCCAAGTGGAAGGCTAATGGGAAGAGGAAGGGGATTGTAGATAACAGTGGGAAGTGTAAGAGAAAGAAATTGGGAAGGTAGAGGAGGAAGTAATTCAGGGGGGGTTGGCAGATTCCTCTGGGTACAAGAGAATGCCATGGAGGAGGAGGAAATTGCTCACAAGACTGATTTTTCCACAGACATTCCTGAACATGTTTGTTGACAGCAATCAGGATGCACGAAGACGATCTGTGAATGAAGACGATAACCCACCTTCTCCTATTGGAGGAGACATGATGGATTCTTTGATATCGCAGCTTCAACCCCAGCAGCCACCGCAACAACAACAACAGCAGGTACCCCCCAGGCAAAATAAATGTTTGTTGTCTTCCACAACTGCAGGTTTCTAAGAACTTAGTTTTAAAAGGATTAGCAGTAAATAAGGGAAGGGGAGACTATAAACCTGCTCTGCTGTGGAACTCCCCTTGGGGCAAGACGTATTATTTATTTTGCCATTTCTCATTCCAGTGTAAACAGCCCATAGCATATGAACAGCAGCTTTGGAAGGTCACATGAGACTTGTTGCCTTAGAGGTGAAAGACTGAGGGTGGAAAAATGACTGTTTAAGATAAAAGATGGGAGGGGGAGTCAGGAGGCTTTGCTGTGATAGGGTGGCAGATAAAAGGGATGAGGTGCAGAGGTATTCTGTTTTGAGGAGAAACTACAAAAAGCCACTAAAAAAAACAGTGAGCACTGAACAAGGGGATATAGAGAATCAACCAACTATGTTGATGGACCTATAAGATTTCATAGGTGGGGACCAAACTCTCTCATTAGTATTCTCCTGCACTTACTTAACTTCAGTTTTAGTACAAAATCATTAAAAATGTTCCTTGTCCTGTGTTGACAATTTCAGCCATTTGCAAAACAGGCAGGAGCATCGGGAGCATATCCTCTTACTTCACCACCCACCTCCTATCACAACACAGTGACGCCATCTCCATCTATGATGCACACACAGTCACCAGGTAAGATGGCTGAGAGTTTGTGTGCTATTTGTGTGCTGGAAATGTACACACAGCTCTTTGTGCGCGCATGCTTTTTCTATTATTTGAGCTGTGTTTAGCTCCAAGTTAGCCAGGAGAATGCACCTTATATTGTGGCAAAATAGCAAAGCAAAATCCTGGCATGCATGTTTTGGAAAGCACGTTTTGAAGCTAAAAAAAAACATTCAGTGAAACAGTCATCTTTGGCTGTGTAGTGTTTGAGACGGTTTCATTCTTACAGCTTACAACTTGCTCAGATCAAAACCTGTTCATTTTTAAATACCTGCTTCTTCAGAAAAGGTTTTCATCACCAAAGCTCTGCTTTCTGCTCCCAGCTGTTGTAGCACAACAGCTGAAAATATTTAAATTTGGGCAAGGGCTGGGCAGGGGGGAAGTGCCATTCTTCAAGCCAAATATCTTGGAAAGTTTCCTTTGTGTGGTGAATCAATCTGGAAAATATAACACTCATGCATGTACAAAATAAAGCCTTTGAGTGCAAAAACAAGTTCTCTTGAATCTTGTTTGCTGTCTCCCTAAAAAGGAGGCAGCTGTAGCAGTTGATAGAAAAAATTATAACATTATAAAAATGGGAGGTGTGTATGTTGAGTGACATGATGTCTTTGATTAGGAAATTTGCATGCTGCAAGCTCACCTAGCGGAGCTTTAAGAGCACCGTCACCAGCATCCTTTGGTCCAACTCCTTCACCTTCCTCTCTTGGAATCACCATGGGACAAACAGCTAACTTTGCCAGCCCACATGGTGAGTTCTTTACTGGCAGGTGTATATATAGTGACAGGGAGAGCACATTTGCTTCTTGAAATTAAGTCTCCTGGAGCAGACCTAAGTGAATTGAGAAAAATTCATGTTTTGTAGTTGAGTTAACTAGCTGTTTTCATACATGTGGGTGTAACTCTTGACAGTAGTCAAAAGTAGCTGCATGGCACGTGGTGTTCCTAACGTTTTAAAAATTGACTATCAGTCACTCTTTCCTGCTTACTAATGTGGGGAAATTCCATGTGGTCTTGTAGCAGAACAATGGCTGCAGCTTTTAACAAGCATTGTCTCTTGTTAGATTAGTTAATGAATGTATTTTCAGTGCTTACGTTTCCTGTAAAAATAACTGGAACAGGTTAGAAATTCAGATACTTGCAATTTGAAAACATTGTCAAAATCTTGCTGGTTTGACATACCTGTATGCGAACAACATACCTTCTGGTTGTTTCTTTTATTGATTTTTTTTTTTTAAAAGCTGCCAAAACAATTGTTTGTTGTAATTGCTGTGCGTTGGAAACCATTCCATAGATAAAAATAAATGAACAGTTCAGATTGACGTTTTAGCACAGCATTTTAACTGTCAAGATGAACAGAGTGAGATAGGTATACAAAAGACTGTTTAAGAAGCTTGTTCTAATCAGTCTTTATAGCGGAGTGCAAAACCAAAGATACTTTTGCAAAGATAACTGCAAGATACTGAATGGATAGATAAGGAACAGTCTAGCTGAGGCTTTCATTTGCTAAGGAGCTGTAGGAGTCCAAGTCTATAGGCAAGAGCTCTTCTTCGTTTAGAACCTGTTACGTGTTGAACATGCTGATTTGCCTTAATGTTCAATTTTATTTACTTTTTAAAAAATACAACCCGAAAACCCTTGAATCTGTATCTTGATTTCCCCACACACACCATTATGGTTTTTGTATGGTTGTAAAATGCAATCTAAAAGCTTGCAGACACCTTCATGCTTTACCGATTCTGGTAAGCCTTTTTTAGGTTTCTAGATTAGAAAACTTTGTACTTTTTTAAAAAAATAATAACGGTCTTGTAACACCTGTAGGTACCATAGACCCAAGCTCACCATACACCATGATGTCACCCAGTCAGCGTGCAGGGAACTGGCCAGGATCTCCCCAGGTCTCTGGTCCATCACCAGCAGCACGGATGCCTGGAATGTCACCAGCCAACCCTTCCCTTCATTCACCTGTCCCAGATGCCTCTCATTCCCCACGAGCTGGAACAAGTAGGCTTCTTTATCAGTGTTATGACTGTGAAACACTCATGTTTAACATTCTAATTCTTTTTGGTAGTTTTGTCTGTCAGCTTAACAGTCCTGACTGCACTTGTGCAGTCAAATATCTTAGGAAGTGAAGCCTTTATTCTGTCCTAGTTCAAGGCTTCTATAACAAATTGGAAAACTGGAGTTAAATTATGCAGCATAAACTTCAGCAGGACTGATACTTCTTGTTGCGCTGCAGAAATTAGTCTTAAACTACTGAGCTCTGTGACCGAGAGAAAATTCTTCGGAATGAAAGCAACGATAGGCGTATTTGCCGACCCAAATACTAAGTTTATACGTCATAGAGTTGTCACGCTACTCTTGCACGACTGCTTTAGCCACCTTTACATCTCGTTGAGTTTGTTGTACAGACCTGCTATCTGCTGCAAAAAGAGGAAAAGGGAGTAGGATTTTAATGTTACTGAGACTCTTTGCGTGGGTGGAGGGTCAAAACTCTTAATTCTTTGACTTTGACTATGTGTTGCCTATCACTAGGCAGCCAGATTCTTAAATAAGAAGGACTAAGCTTTGGCCCAGAGAACTCATTGCTTGTATAGTGACAACAAATGAAGTGAACATTTATTTTATGTTTCGACCTAAATCCTTCCTTACTGCAAGTACTTTTTCCATATCCGTAGGTTCCCAAGCAATGCCGACTAGCATGCCTCCACCTCGTAAACTACCTCAGCGCTCTTGGGCTGCTTCCATACCTACAATCCTCACCCACAGTGCCTTGAATATTCTGCTGTTGCCCTCTCCTACCCCTGGGCTTGTGCCAGGACTAGCTGGCAGCTATCTTTGCTCGCCTCTTGAGCGATTCCTTGGATCAGTTATTATGAGGAGGCATCTTCAGAGGATCATACAACAGGAAACGGTATGGTTTGGGTTGGTGTAATGTTGACCTGAACAGTTCACAACTGTTCTTTTTCATGCTTCTGTACTCCAAGTCTTTCAAATCAGGCACAAACCAAAATGCTTCAAATACAATAAATATTTGCTGTGTGACTTGTGCCAAACTTCTGAATCTTGCTATCTAAAGAGTCAACATGTAGAAAAAGCATTTAGTTCCCCTTCTTTTCGACACAAATTAGAAGTGGAAAGCCTGTTTACTCAGGTGAAACTTGGTAACTGAAATTACAGGAAGACTATGACCCGATTTTCAGATGCCATGGTTTCTGTGAGCTTGGCATGTCCTTTGGGAGTTAACTAGAACAGCCACAGGGTTACTATGGATGCTTGGCAGGAGTGCCCAAGAAATTAGTTACTAGTTGAACAATAACTGAACTACTCGGTCATGAACGTTGCTTTAGGGTGTGGGACAGACAATGTGTGCCTCTTCGCTGCTTTGGCATTGATTCAGTGACAGAGAAAGAAGCCAAAGCTTGCATAAGCTTCATTCTCAAGGCAATTTTACCTGTATACAAATATCACATGTTTCTTTCTGGAAAGAGGGCAGATTGATCACTACAGCCTTGGGACTGAATGTGTGTGCATATGTTCATGCTATGTAACAAACGGCTGACTGAATGTGATACTTCTTTTTATGCAGCTACAGTTAATAAACTCGAATGAACCAGGTGTAATTATGTTTAAGACGGAGGCACTGAAGTGCAGGGTTGCTCTCAATCCCAAAACCAACCAGACCTTGCAACTGAAAGTAACACCTGAAAATACAGGACAGTGGAAATCAGAGGAGTTACAAGTTTTGGAGAAGTTCTTTGAAACAAGGGTATGTACTCAAATCATTCATGTTTAAATTTTTGTGCTTTGCTCTTAACCTCTGGTGGTGTTTTGAGGGGTACTGCTGACTTTGGTTGGCATGTGTAAGGGCTGCAGAATATGAAATTAACACCTGTGCATGCTGATTACCATATTAAATGATAATAGCTATTATCTAAACAGGCAGTACTAAATAGTGTCTTTCTTCAGGTTGCAGGACCACCTTTTAAAGCGAACACCCTAATAGCCTTCACAAAATTACTAGGGGCTCCAACGCATATCCTCAGGGACTGTGTACACATCATGAAACTTGAGCTGGTAAGTTAACTGTTCTGTTTAGTTCACCCAACTTCAATTACTGTATTTTAAAAAAAAGGTGCTGGATCTTTATCTGTAAACACATAAATTAATCTAGATTTATATATATGTTATTTGGTGTTAATAAAGAAGTTTTCATTTTACTACCAGCTCTCCTGGAAACTCCCAAAATTTCTTGTTTAAACTGATGATTTTGAGAAACTGCAGGCACATTATTACACAACGGGCACATGTGCAGGCTGGCTGGAATCTTTCTGATTGTGTTCTTGTTTACCCAATGCTCAGTTCTTTCAGAGTTGTTCTGACTTATGCTAAACCTGGCAACATCTGCAAGTTCAGCTGGAGAGGCACATTCTACTTTCTAACACTTCCATAGTTCGTAGCCATGTATGTCACTGATGTGAGACCTTTGCTGTTCTTTCTCTGTGCTGCTCTTTCTAAACAGTTCCCTGATCAGGCAAGTCAGCTGAAATGGAATGTGCAGTTTTGTTTAACAATTCCTCCCAGTGCGCCTCCAATTGCGCCTCCAGGAACACCTGCTGTTGTGCTGAAATCCAAAATGTTGTTTTTCGTAAGTAGAGCTATCTGTTTTATCATTTTGTGGGCTGCGTGTCTTTGAAATCATCACGGGTTAGTAGCAAAACATAAGCATGCTATATCTGACAACTGTAACGGCTAAAAACGTTCTGCCATTTGGAAGCCTAGATTTGCCTGCATCTCTTTTGTAATGAGTTCGCTTAGTGTTCCTGTTCTCCCTCCCATAAAAGCACGTTTTGTGTTCTTGGAGAGATGTTGATAATACATAAAGTTCAGTTCCCTCTGGGCCGCAGGTATCTTCGAATGCTCAGCTTCTGGGTGCTCGTTCTTCTTTGAGGCACTAACCACCTAGATTAAGGGGCATACATTAGCGGTGCCAGGAAAGGATAGCAGGAACGAAGTGTTTAGAACAAATCTGTATTAGCGTCGTCGCTGAGGCCGTGCTCGCTGTAGAGTGCTTTTGAGAAGAAAATCGTCTACACCTGATTGATAACTTCTCTGTTACAGAATTGATGTCTGAAAACTGAGGGGGTGGAAGTGCATGCTGTCTGTAGGCCTAGAGTGTTTAACTCTATCGGCGGTTGCGCTGAAGTACGTGGTCGTTCCATTTAACACGCTTCTTTTTTTTTTTTTTCCCCTGCAGCTCCAGCTAACACAGAAAACAACAGTCCCACAGGAAGCTGTTAGTATTATTGTTCCAATTATTTATGATATGGCTTCGGGTACAACGCAACAGGCTGACATTCCCAGGCAGCAGAACTCTTCTGTTGCTGCTCCAATGATGGTTAGCAATATTCTAAAGAGGTTTGCTGAACTGAATTCACCACGACCAGGTACTGTACATGTCCAGTAGATATATTCTCTTCACCCAGACACCTGTGACAAATCTCCAGTGTAAAACTAAACCTCTCTTAAGTCTGAATTCTTCTTGGTTTCTATCATACTTCTTTAGTGATTACAGACTCCTGATGTGACAGGCAATACATAATTTAGTAGCAAGTACAGGCAACACAGGAGAAGGTTACACTGATGATTCAGGCTGGATTTTGCCGTTCTGCCCAAGTGACAGAATGCACTCTTGTTGGCCCAACTCTTGCTGCACAGTAGGAGTCATACTTTTTAACAAATGAGCCCAGAATGAGTCGCAAGAAATGTGCTATGGTCAAGTATCAGTTTTCATGGTTAATTAATTATGAAGTTATTGAGCTTAACAGTAGAATATGAAGGGATGTTAAAGTAGTTATCAGAATTTGTCCATGTGCTGTGAACAATTAAAAAGTGATTGTATGGCCCTTTGTCAGCGTGTACACTGACAGAGGCGCATACAGTTCTGTCCGCCAAACGTGCTGTGAAGTGTTTGAGCTAAATAGGTTGTTCTGAATGTTCGTTGGCCCGTAGGTAGTGCGCTGTGAGCAACATTGTGCTTTGCTTTCCCTCTTGTTTGTCATGCTTTTCTTTTGGTTTTGGTTGTGGGGTTTTTTTAATATCTGAAACATTGAACAACAGTGGCAGGTTCTTTGGGCAGCATGTTGTCTGTAAGCAGTGGTTTGGGGTCCTAATGCGCAGATGGCCCATGAGAACAATAACTTTCAGTTCTACTGTAGCTACACGCTGAAGAACAAAGCCTTTTTCCAATAGTCCAGTGAATAGATTAAAGTTGTGAATCCAGAGGTTGAATTCTACTTCTGTTCTGTATAATTATTCATCTCGTTGTTATGCGGTAATTTTAACTATGCTCGATGGTTTATTTCGATTGCTAGAACATGAGCAATGTTTATCTTAAACTGGTGTGGATATGCATACATTTCTGAAAATTGTGATGAGATTTAAATTAACATGTGTTTTCTGTTTAACATATAGTAGTAGTGTAGGTAAACAGGAGAGAGAATAGCCTTGAGGGCATGTGGGGTTACTTGTTAGAGTTCTGTGTGTGGTACAGAACTGTTGTTTCTATAGCACTTTTATTTCAAGATGCGTTAACTAAACTTCAGGTGTTGATGTTGGAAGGTGCTTCCCCACTGAGTTCCTCTGGTGTGCGGAAGGGTAGATACTTGTTTTGCTGTTTGTTATTGCACTAAGTTGTGTTCTAGGGTAAACCCTCCGCAAAATACCGCAGCATAGGGAGTAATTGTCAAAGCTGCTCTTGAGTATCCCAGGTGAGATGGCTTCTGATGATCACTAGATAGATCAGGGTAGACAATTTTTGTTTGTCACGCAAGTTTTGAAGTAGTTTGGGAATGCAGTACAAGGAGCAGGGTATAGACGGGGGAAAAAACGTGTATAGAAAGAGCTTGTGGCCCCAAGCAGGACCTTACCCAGGCAAAGAAGAATGTAGCTAGCTGAGAAGAGGACATTTCTAGTCTTTCTTCTGACTTCTGAAAGAAAGAGGGAGTCTGTGGATTTGTTTGTTTATTTCCACCACCACCACCCAGCCAAAGTAGGATCTTCCCTGAGGGCACTTGAAATGCAATTTCCTGTGTTCTTACTGTCAAAAGTTACATTATTATATCTGTTAAAAGAGAATGAGATGCCTTCTTTTCTTTGACATTGAAAGGTGACAGGAGAGCCAACTGATGAAAGTAGATAGTTGGGAGACTTCTTTTACAACAGCACTACATGCTGTTTCACAACAGATCCCAGATACATATCCTTTCTCTTCTGATGCTATTGTGCTGTACCCGGGATTTTCCTCCCTGTGTTAGCTGCTCTGCTGCACTAATTGCAATTTGCTTGGTTAAGTGGATTTTTCACTGTTTCAGTCAGAAAGGACCAGGGCTTCCCATCATGCACGTATGATATTTATTACTGGCACTTTCATTGTAACCCATAATCGGTGTTGCCTCGTTTTGGCTGTATCTTTTTTACCTTTCTCTCTTTGTGAGAAAGTATTTTGTAATCAGCTTAATTTTCCTCTTAATAAAATGGTAGTGCCTGAAAAGTAAGTTCTTTTGGAAGAGTTTTCTTTTCAGATCTGTGGGCAAACACATTCTGCTGTGTTTAACAGTAAAATGTTGACTCATTGTGAGCACACCGTCTTTCTGAGATCACTTTACCTATGCCTATTACTTTACCTATGGGAAAAAAATATTTTATTTTGGGGAAATAATTATATGAACTGAGATGGAATCAACGCTCTGGAATAATAGAGTTAAACTTGAGCTGTACCTCTACAACCCGCATTATGTAGCGGACAGCAATCTGGTAAGGAAGTCTAAGTCCCTACAGATGCTGGAGGTGACCCTTAGAGAGGAGCTCAGGGGACTCGTACAATATCTCTTAAAGCACTTAATGACTCAGCATTTTTCATGTCCAATTTTCAGTGATGCAATGGATGGTATTTAGCCCAGATTTATAGCTTTGATATGATAACAACTTGCCCAAAATAATCTTGGGAATCCCTAGTTTGGCAGTTAGGATTAGTGCATCCCCACAGGCTCTGCTCTTGCCTCTTCGCTCACGCTGTTGCTCCTTCAGCAGCAAAATTCAGTGTCTTCTAATTGATGTTCCTTGAAATATGCAGGAAAAAATCATCCCACAGTGACCAGGGTATGGTAGTGGCTATTAATTGTATTCTCTTGCCAAGAAACAGTAGATGAAAGTCACAGCTGCCTAATACTTCACCTTTTGTTGTTGTAATGAAACCCTTTGGATTCTATTGGTTTTGACTTTTTTAAGCTATTTCAGAATGTGTGTGTGTTTTTGTCAAAAAATGCTGGTGTTCAAGGCTTGAGACAGCTGTGGCTGGTTTTTCCTCCCTGTATTAGATCGCAGTTGTTTGAACCAAAAGTCCATTTGCTCCATATTTCCTTTCGCAGTTCACATGTCGAGGGTAGAACCCAGAGCAATTTGACTGAAAGAAACAAATTTCCTGACTTTTGCCCAGTGTTGGAATTAGAAATGTTTCCAAAACTAGGTTTAGGATGGAAAACATCCTCCAGCTGTTTCAGACTTGAGTCTTTTGAAATGTTTCGCTTCTGCTCTTCATCGATACAAATAGAACTTGGGGGGAAAAAAAAAAAAAAAAAAAAAAAAAAAAAAAAAGGAGGGGAGGGGGTGTTTTTTGATAAGGCGTAGGGCTTTTAATTGATCGGGTTGTCAGATGTAGCGCTCCTAGTCCGCGGCGCGCAGGCAGCGGCGGGTGGCCGTGCCACGCACGGTGAATGCTGGCGTGGGGCAGCTGCCGTTCAGGAGCAGTTCAGAGCCTCCCGCCGTGCGGAGCCCACCGAGGGCGGCCCCGCCGGGCGGGCCGGAGCCGCGTCCCTTGAGCCGGTGGCGGCCCCCGCCGGCCCCGGAGGCGGGCGGGGCGGGGCGGGGGGGAGGGGGGCGGGGCTGGGGCGGGGGGGGCGTGTCCGGGGCGGGGGGCGGGGCCGGCGGCGCTGCTAACGTCTCTCTTTTCCCTGTTCCAGGTGAATGCACAATATTTGCGGCCGTTCGTGATTTGATGGTTAATCTTACGCTGCCCCCTGGTGGGCGTCCCTAGACACTTTTAAAAGAAGGCTGAAAGAGACAAAACCGCAAAAAAAAACCCCAAAATAAAAAATAAAAAAATAAAAAAAAAAAAAAAAGCAAAGCCTTCGGTTAAAAGAGGACGTTTTACCTTTTTTTTTTTTTTTTTAAGAGCTAACTATAATAAACTGGCAAACTTTCAGGGATGCACTTTCATCAAATGAGTATCACCACGACTTTTGTATAGTGCTGTTGTATAGTGTGTTTTAACGGGAGACACTTCAGACTAGGTGATAGATCGAAGTATCAGCTCGCTGGTAATAGATTTAATATTCTGTTTTATACTATAAAGATTATGAAAATGCCAAACTTGTTTGTTTTTCTGTTTTTCTTATGTTTTGGTGTAATAGTCTTTTTTTAAGGCAGGTCTGTCATTTTTGAATACTGTAAAACTGTGACAAACTTTATATTGAAGCTGTATTTTAATATGACTGCTTTGAATCCTTAAACAATTTATTTGGGCTTGTTGTAAACATGTCCCCAAAAAGCAATATTTAATAAACTGGATTAAAAAATCTTGAACCGGATGTTGTATAATCTTAAGCTTTATGCCTTTCCACCGCAGCTGCTGGCCAGATCTCCCGTGTTCACCCTTCCTCGGCTGTCTCTGCACGGGAGCTTGTTTCTGCACACAGGCATGTGCTGCTGGCTTATTAAAAAAACCCAAACCAAACCCTTATTTGTTTATTCTGTGGGTTTGGTTTGTTCCAAGTCATAGGAAAACAGAGTTTGTTCATTTTGCCGATTGCATAAATAGCCAGTAATTACATAAAATGCTGCTTCATTTCTCACAGTCGTAAGGAGCAACAGTTGCTCTGTCCCAAAAGCAAATCTCAGTGGAAGAAAGCACCTTCCATCAGTCATGGAGTCTGTCCTTACAGACACCTCGCTAGTCACCATCCCTGGAGGTGTTCAAAAACAGGTAGATGTGGATCTTGGGTACACCGCTTGGTGAGCATCAGGGTGTAGGGTTGTCGGATGGACCTGATGGTCTTAGAGGTCTCTTCCAACCTAATGACCCCCGGATTCTATAATCGTAGAGACTCTTACTTATCTGCCTTTACAATGAGACAAGGGAAGAAGTTTGAGCTGTGTGCCATGAAACTGGAGAGGCTGATCCAAAAAAGCAACAACCTCACATTTAGCTCTATGAATCAGATGTACGTAGATAACTTTTGTCAGTGATGACAGAAGGCTCTTGTAATTGAATACAATTCCCATCCTTAGGAATGACTCTGTCATTTAACCATTTGTCCTCATGGACCAGTAGTCTCAAATTTTTATGGAGTTCAAGTTGGTTTCCTGACTTCCTGCAAGAGTGGCTTTCTGCCGCGCTGCCTCGCTCCCCCTGCAGAGCTCTGTCGGTTCCCTGCTCAGCCGAAGGGTGTTTGAAAATAATTTCAAGACTCTCTCGGTGGATGTATTCCAGCCTGCCTGGCTGGCTTTGAGGCTGCCTGTTGCCCTACAGCCGTCGCAACGCTTCTTTCCCCGTGAGTAAACGAGTCTCTTTTGAAGCTTTCGCCATTAGAAATAATCTTTTGGTTGGTCCGCTCCAGATTTCGGCCGTGAGCCCGTGGGTTTGGGCATTGGTGCTGTAGCGGTGCTTCGCTGGCCAGCACCTGTCTAGCAGACGGTTATGCAGTTTCTGCTTCTGAAATACAGAACTCACGCACCGGAGTGAACACCCTGCTGGTCTTTAAATGTTGCTGCTGCTGCTACTCAGTTGGAAAGATTTTGTGTTTCTAGCTTGTCACATCTAAACCGATGTTTTAGAATTGAGAGGTGATACAAGCCTGTCTGAAAAAGACTGGCTGTGACGACGGCTACTAGTCTGGATTGAAGGTCCAAGCGTTCCCATGCCTAAAAGCAGCTCTCTGATATGCAGAGAAGTATCTTCTGTTCTTTGTGAGCAGGCAGGTGAGCGTGCTGGCGGGCAAAGACACACCCCCTGAGTGGTTCAGCCCAGGAAAGTAAAAGGGAGATCCCCCACAGGGCAGAGAAAACAAAATACATAAACTAGTGACAGATGGTCATGAGCTGACATGCCCTATCTGAGATTGTAGGAAGGTTGAATTTTATTTTCTATTACACACACCGCTCCTCTTAATATACAACACATTTTAAAGCCTTTCTGCTAAATAATTAAATTCTTAAGGAAAACGCTGTGAGTTGAAAGAAGCATTTCCACTTGTTCCTTTCCAAGAGATGACTCTGTGTGTTCGCAACTGCAGTTTAAAGTTTTGTTTTTCGTGTGATCAGTCTGGTTTTCTGGCAGCCACCTGCTGCATGGGGACTATTTGTAGATTTTCTTCGTTACAGGAGGTTTAGTCGTCTATTTCTCTCACTAAGAGTGCTGCAGTGACTCCACATCCTGTGGTGCCTGTAGATTGTTTCTGATAAACCTGCCTGTGGGACAAGCGTGAGAGATTGCACAGAGAAAAACAGCGGTTCTGAACTGATCTGGCATGGCGGCATTAGCCAGTGTCAAATGCGAACGCAGCTCTTTAACTATCCGAAAAGCCACCCTAGGTCACAGCAGTAGACCTTGTGGCTTTCCAGATAACGAATGCTGATCATGTTAAAGGTTTTCTTAATATAAAAAAGAGAGGGGAGGCTTTTTTGAGCCCTGCAGATGAGGAGCTATATCGAGGTGAGGTTGGTTTTTTGCTTGAAACTAAGTTTGGATTACTTGCTGTCCTTACACGTTTGAGTGTTCCTGCAGGCTGCCTGTGAGACTGCAGATGCTTTGAGTTTACGAAGACTGCAGGAAACAAGTTCTGATAATAAGTAGCTGAGACAAAACAAAGCTCCATAAAACTAGAAGCCACTTTTCTTTCAAGATCTACGGTTTATCTCTAAGCATGTGCTCAGTTTCATCTGTTAATTGAAAGTTACTCTAGTTAACAGGCATTTTAAAGCAAAATTCTGTAGCAAAAAAAGCAGACTAGTAGGAGAATATTTGGGTCATTTTAATCAGGCTTATGATTAAACTGTCAAAGGTGTCACTTCAGAAGTTGGGCTATACTGGTTCTTTTAGCTCAAATTTCCCTGGCCCAAATTTCCCGTGTACCACAGAATTTCAAATGTTTTTAAGGTAGGAGTGTATTTCAATAGATTAACGTGTAACTGAAATGCGTTAACCGTACGTAGCATCTAGGCTGTGACTGCTGTGTAACCACAACAGCAGTAGTATAATCGAGACTTTCATATTTAGATCAAATCACGTTGACTTCAAATATGCGAGGCTTCTCCTGAGGTGCTCCAACAGCCGCCGGTGGTTTGGCGTTCAGTGGGTAGATCATAATTTTTTGGGCATGTTTTTGTGATTCAACGTTGGCTCCAGGAGCATTGCACGCCCGGGAAGCAGTGCTGCGCTCCCCCTTCCCTGCGTGACGCTCTCCTCGTCTACTCCCAGCCCCTCATGTCCTTCCAGAGCGGTAATTAACTTCTTTGGGAAATGACCCTCTGTAATAGGTTTTACAGGAAACGCCCGGCTGCTGCTCTGAGAGATAAGAGATGCTGAGCGAGGAGGGGTTGTACCCGTGGTGGTTGGAGGCTGTGTGGAGCAGCACGGGTGCAGAAAGCTACGGCAGCCTAAGCCCGGACAGCTTGAATTCCTGCTCCAAGAAATGGAGCTCAGAGGGGCCTCTGGAGGTGGTGGAGGCAGAGCCCTCCAGAGCAGGACCATCCCCTCCCGCAAGTGCTGCGGGGAAAATTGGTCTCTGCTATGTGAAATGGGGCTCTCACAGGGGTGAAAAAGGACAACTTTAGGCCTGTCATTCACTGGTTTTACTCCTCCTATGATTCCCCACCACCACACGTGTTTTTAAAGGGCCATTATCGAGGCTGCAAATAACCGGCGTGGGGCAGTTTCAGCTGCACCTGAGGCTTTATTTTGGAGAGCAGAAGCTAAAGGGGGAGTTTGTCAGAAACTCCAAAAAAGTGGTGTGCTAATAGGCCAGTCTGAGGTGGGGAAGGGTGTTGCTGATGTCCTTGCCATGTGTTAGGGCAGGCGGCTCCCAGGGCAGAGCGGGTTCAGGTGAGAAGGGGTCATCTCACTCTTTTCTGCCGTGCCTGGGGATGCGCCCGCCTCCCTGATGTCTAATCCCTCCCAGGGTCACTGCAGCTAATCAAAAATAAATGAGGGGCCCTACCGTCCCCTCAGGAAACCTGCACTGTGACCTTGAAAGCGCTCCCACCTCTGCGTTGCCACAACGTGTTGTGCGTGGGCAGGGAAGCCCAGCGCCAAGCCTCCAGCTCTCGCCCGCAACCCCCACCTGCTTGGTACTTGATCCGGCTGCGTGCTCCTTTATGCACCTTTATTTTTGAGGCTTCCTCTGTGACGAATACAGCCTTCAAAGTGGCTGCCAAGCTTGCAAAGCAGCAGGCAAACCCTGAGTGCTGCATTTAAAAGAGACAGAGAAAAGCGCTCCCATCCTTTGAAGCTGATTTTGCAGCAGAGGGAGGGAGGGGGCGGCTGGGGGGCTGCAAGCCAGCCTGGGCCCTGCTGTGCTTTTGGCACAGATCTCTGCAACGTCGATACCGCAAAGTGGGGACTGAGCCAGCCTGGCACTGGGCTGGGAGCTGCCGGTGGTGTCTCTGATGCCACTCTGCATGGAAGCTCCTGCCTTGCTCCTTGAGGTTACGTAGGACAAGACAGGACAGACTAGATAGACTATATCAGTTGGAAGGGACCTACAAGGGTCATCTAGTCGAACTGCCTGACCACTTCGAGCTGACCAAAGGTTAAAGCATGTTGTTAAGGGTGTTGTCCAAACGCCTCTTAAACACTCGCAGGCTTGGGGCACCAACCACCTCTCTAGGAAGCCTATTCCAGTGTTTGACCACCCTCTCAGTAAAGAAATGTTTCCTAATATCCAGTCTAAGCTTCCCCTGGCACAGCTTTGAACCATCCCCACGTGTCCTATGACTGGATCCCAGGGAGATCAGCACCTCCCGCTCTACTTCCCCTCCTCAGGAAGCTGTAGGGAGCAGTGAAGACACCCCTCAGCCTCCTTTTCTCCAAACTAGACAAGCCTAAAGTCTTTAGCAGCTCCTCACCAGACATTTCTTCCAGCCCTTTCACCAGCTGTGTTGCCCTCCTCTAGAAGTGTTCAAGGACCTTCACATCCCTCTTAAATGGTGGGGCCCAGCACTGCACACAGCACTCAAGGTGAGGCCACACCAGTGCTGGATACAGCGGGATAATCACCTCTTTTGCCCGGCTGTTTACGCTGTGTTTGATGCACCCCAGGGTGGGGTTTGCCCTCTGGGCTGCCAGGCCCCACTGCTGATTCACTCTGAGCCTGCTGCCGACCAGCAACCCCAGGTCCCTTTCTGCAGGGCTGCTCTCCAGCCACTCCTCTCCCCATTTATACTTGTTATCAGGCCTCTGCTCATGAAGTGCTGAAATGTTGTAGGAACATGTCATGATTTTCATGCACACCTGAAAAGCCGTATTGTTCATTGTGTGCCTCCAGAGAAGCAATTCCACTATACTGAACGATATTGCAATTACCACGCGCTGGTGCTATCAAATAAGAGCTAACACTTTGACTTGCTGGTCTGTTAAAACAGCTATCAGGACAGGCTAGATCTCGTTTAATCACATCTATCCTCAGTCCTTCTCCCATCAAAAGCTGCAAGGAAAAGAAGTGTTTGTATACATGTGCCATCAATGAGCTTGAAAACAAAAAAAAAAAAAGGTGAAATGGATGTATACCTTAACTATTTGGACAGCTGACTGTTTCCTAGGGATTTAGCTATGTTAAAATAGCTATTTTAATAACATTACTGTGTGAGAACTGAAATGTAACTTCAAATACTACTGAGAGGTCCTCCCTGCCCCCCGAAGCAGGCTGGTTGAGCTCATCTTAGCCACGAGTCCCACTTAGTGCCCAGAGGAAAGCTGCCAGCTACCAGCTGAAACCTGACCTTTATTTGAACCTAGCTCTACCCTTTCCACTTACTCTGCATTCTTGGGTTCAAGTTTTCCAGTTCAGCTCTCTGTTAACATGTCAGGTCACCATTCGAGAAGCTGTTTGCTGAGCAGCTCTCCCAGCAGCACTCTCCTGGCTGCTGCTGCCATGGAAAAACACCCTCTGTGCTCCCTGTCACACTGCACCGGCAGGGATGCAGGAGTCGGCCGGGGAAACCAAACCGCAGACCTCAGCTTTTGCCAGGCAGCTCTTGGGAACCCACAGCGGTCGTGCTATCAAGTTTTCTGCTTAGCAGGAGTCTCCGAAGAGTGGGTTCTGCTTGAGCATGGTTTCCCCTGATAAATAAAAGTTGGCCAGGTATTGAACTCGGGCGCAGAACCTGCAGGCTAGCAAGCTTCCCTGTCCTGGGCAGGACCGCTCCGGCTAGCTCTACACAAGCTGAATTTGCTCAGGGCGAGTTCGGACACGCATGGGTGTAAGCCAGTCGCGGCCGCCTGTCCGAAGGGCCCAGGCTGGGTCCTGTCCTTCTCACGTAGCAGTGTAGGTGCAGTCCCTCACCTCCATGGGGCTCCATGCTGAATGCACAGGTATAACGTGGGATTCGGAGTAGCTCTGGATGCTCAGAAACATGAAATTCCTTTTGATTTCTGTGGGCTTGAGTTCGACTTGGGAGCGACTGTTGTGCTGGGTAGTGTCTTTCATTTCGTGGTATCTCACAAATGGGGGCCAGGGCAAGTTTTAGAAATAAATTCATTCTTTTCTGTGCTTCAGGTGCCCAGGTCTATACCTAGTTGGTCATAGTCAATTTGAATTAATCTTAGATTTGGAAGTACACTCGTTGGCCCTGAAATCAGGTTTGTAAATTGCTCTCCTCTACGCACTACTGCGTTTGTTTTTCTCTGTTTGTTTTAAAAAAATAAGTGCTTTAAAAAAAAAGTTTGCCTACACACCCTCTGCCTCTTGCTCGCTACACCATTTGGTGCAGTATGGTACCATCCACATTCAACTCTTACTGAAGAATCAGCTGCTCAAACAGGGAAAGATTTAAGTCTGAAGGAATCTTTTATTCAAAATGTTTTATTCAAACATGCTGTTGGCTAGCAAACAGCACATTCTGGACATCCTGGAAGAGGATTACTCCAGTTTGTTTCATACAGAACACTGGAACAGGCTGCCCAGAGAGGTTGCAGAGTCTCCTTCTCTGGAGACGTTCAAAACCCGCCTGGACGCGTTCCTGTGTGATCTACTGTAGGTGGTCCTGCTCTGGCAGGGGGGTTGGACTAGATGATCTTTCGAGGTCCCTTCCAACCCCTAACATTCTGTGACTCTGTGATTCTGTGATATGACCTTGAAATGCCAGTGGCATTCATGGTTTGCTGGTGACACTGGGCTGAGTGTGCAGCTGAAGCCTGAGGTGACCCGTCAGCTGTGTGGCTTTCGTTGTGCAGGTTTACCTAGCTTGTGGGCAGACGAAAGTTTTTGGACCAGTTTGGTGGGGCGCAACAGCGCTCCTCCATCATTTTAACTTTTATGACTGCCTCAGAGACAGACATCAGCAGAAAGTCACAGAGGCCATCCTGGCCAGAGTATTTCCAAAGAGTCCTCCTTTCTTTCATAGTAGGTAATATTAGAGATCCCTACATTGTGCAGGGTATTTGTGGGCAGCAGTGCCAGTGCTGGGCACAGAGCAGTCATGGCCCTGCAGTGGCAGTGCTGCTGCTCTTCACCTTCTCCTTGGTGGACTGTAGACCTCAATGAACTGATGCATTCTGCAGAAATGAGAGTTTCTTCTTCCTCCTGGCTGAAGTGGTTTGGGAGGGAGACCCAAGATTTACTTTGCGCGTTGGAGAAGGTGCCAGAGGTCTGACTGCTCATATAGCTATAAAAAATAGTAAAACAAGGGGTTCTGCTTTGTATTTCATGATAAATACAGGGCTGGCAGTGGCCTCCTGTGTCTCCAAACCCAGATCCATTGCAAGCAAACGCACTGTAAAATGCTGTTTATGAAATTGGCAGGCTTCATCACAAAGTTACGTGCTTTTGCCTAAACTCACAAGTCCTCTCAGTATCCCCTGAGAGTGAGGCTCTTGGAGATTCTCACTGCTCTGAGCTTTGTGGTGCACTACAGAGATTATGTCAGCCACAGAAAGCTGCGAGCATGAGGTGATATTTGTAAGCGTCCAAGGAAAAAACTGCTCTTTTTCCATCTTGTTTCTGTGCTCCAGTCCCTTTGGGCAGAGTTAGGACCACGGGCAGGCAACAGCTGTTAAATCATGGTTTTAGGCACGTCTTGATTCATTCTCCTGCAAGAACAACAACAACAAAATCCACCCGGCCACAGCTCTCTTTCAAAGACCCATCTTAAAGTTAGGGAGGTGTGGAGGGAGCAAGAGGGAGGAGCGCAGCACAGGCTAGTCCAGAGGTGCTTGGCGTCCTGCAAGGGACCCCCCATGGGCTGGGTGAGGGACTGTTCCCAGCTGCTTCCCTCTTTCCCCATGGCTGCTCCCCCACCCCAAGTGCTGGGAACAGCCTCCCTGCAACTGGGAGGGAGTGGGAACGTCTCTGTTGGGTTGGCGTTGCCTGTTCTGTTCTGCTCTTTTGCCTTGGACAGCTTTGGTCACCGGGTTGGGTTGTCCATGCACTGGAGGAGGTAGATCCACAGGTGGATTAGAAGAAGAGATGGGAGGATGCTTGATCTCCGTGCAAGGAAATGAAAGAGAGCAGGAATTAATAAAGGAGAGAGGAGAGACTTCAAGAGATCTAGAAGAAGAGCAGAGGCTGGCTGATAAGATACTTCCACTGTCCCCATTGAGCTCAGTTTATCATTTTAGAAAGGTTTTAGGAAAGCAGCAGGCAGATAGCGCTCTAGGATTCCTTGTTTGACCTTAAACAAAATATTTGCTGATGAAGGCCTGAACGAGCAAAGGCAGATTTTTAGGTTGCTGTGTGACAAACCTGGACTCCCTCAAAAAGGGATCAGAAATCTTCTCCATCTTCTCACAACTCTCTTGTTCTAGTCCAGCTTGGCAATTTCGCAGAGAATGCCTCGCCCATTCGCCTTTGCCTCCGTTGTTGGCATTTGTGAGCTGCTCTCTTGCTCCTCAGTGCAGTTATGCAGCACTCTCAGACACTTCCTATGTGCCTCTGCCAGCAGCAGGTTTTCTCAGTTAACCAAACTAACCAAAATAAACTCCAAAAAAGAAATTTTAGGAGGAATTTATTTTTCTCTGCTTTTTTCCCCATCTCACAGTTTCTTGGAGCTCTTTGTGCTACAGTCAAGATTTTGCATGCTTCACGCTATGACTCTGGAGGACTTAAGTTAGCAAAGCTTATACAAGGAAATGGTTTAAAAAAGTTATAAAGCCAATCTGTCATTATCGGATTTTGGAGCAAATGTAATTATTTGAAAGCCTATTTATGTCTACACAGTTTGATTTAACACTACAAGGAAATTTTAAGACATTTGAAGTTTTAAATATTGAAAATATTTAAAATGGCACTATTACAAAATTTATCTTTTATGCAAATTCTAATTCCAATGGAGATAGCTGAAATGGGGGTGCTGGGTTTTGGGGTTGGATTTTGTTGTTTGGGGTTTTTTTTCAATGTGAACATCATTGTGTTTTTGCAAATCTGAATATAGCAACACCGTGCTAATGAACAGCAATGAACAGCAAGTGATGCTGACCAGCCTATATCATAGTTCTACTTCAGTGCTTTTCATACCTTAGTTTTTAAGGAAAGACATCAAAATCATACTCTGTTTCTCTTTGATTTTCCAAATTTTCCTCCCCATTTGAGTTGCACGGACATATAAATAAATAAATAAGTAAAAATAACCCCCTCCATCCCACCCCCAGTCTTTGCCAGGCTGCCCCACATGCTAACCAAGGCAGGATTAGCCTGGTTCGGGGACTGGCAGGGCACAGGTTCAGGCTGACGAAATGAAGGTCAAGCAAGGTGTGTGGGAGCAGGCCTGCCCTGCAGCATTAGTTCACCTCGTCCTCTGGAGTGTCCTGAGGAGGCTGCTTCTGGCTGGCCCCTGTGGGAGTGCACCGGAGGAGACCTTTCTCAGCAAGAACAGGTCTGGACCCAGGATGGCACGGAAACTTTTTGAACTCCATAAACAGTATGACTGTGGGAAAATACTCCTTTTTCTTTTTCTTTTTCTTTTTCTTTTTCTTTTTCTTTTTCTTTTTCTTTTTCTTTTTCTTTTTCTTTTTCTTTTTCTTTTTCTTTTTCTTTTTCTTTTTCTTTTTCTTTTTCTTTTTCTTTTTCTTTTTCTTTTTCTTTTTCTTTTTCTTTTTCTTTTTCTTTCTCTTTCTCTTTTTCTTTTTCTCTTTTTCTTTCTCTTTTTCTTTTTCTTTCTCTTTTTCTTTCTCTTTTTTTTTTTTGATGAAAATGTGACTCAACCTAGGTTGAAAGAAGGGTGTGTTTAACCCTTTAGTTTCCAGCTGTGGGAGGGTGCTTAACATACATACACATATACACACACTGCTTTGATAATGTTTTGCACAGAGAAATCAGGTCATTATTTTTTTCCCCTGTAATGCCTCTATTTCATTCTTGCACCTTGAAGTCTTTGGGCAGAAGCTGACGTGGGAGCCTTAGGAACAAAAAAGCAAATAATAGCTGGGGTTCAGCTGTGAGCTGCTGCCCACATTGGTAATTTCTGACCTTTAATTTTGGATACGCACTTACAAAAACTGTGCTGTCAGAACCCCTTTTTCCTGCTCTAAGACTGGTTTTGACAGCCTCTGCTATCAGCTGGCTAACAGCTTCCTCCAACCCTCCTCCCTGCACAGCTCTTGGTTGTTTTCCTCCATAGAGCAGCAGTTAAAACAAAGCTTTTAGCAAATGTGGTATTTCCTCCTCCTCCTCCACTCTTCTATTGTCACAGATGATTTGATAGAACCAATCTAATTTTGCCTTTAGCAAATAGGATATTTTTTCCTTGGTTTTTTCTTGTTGTTGATGTTTTAAACAGCAATTCTTATAATGACAGGGGAAATGTTTTTTTAAATGAAGTGTTGATTTTTCTGGGGAGAAACGTCCTCCAGCCCAGCTTTCTCTGGTTCCATCTATTTTTCCTTAAATTTGTAGTAGGCTTTCAGTTTACTTGGGACATAGCTGGATACATAAGTAGATGAAAATAATTTTTTTTCCCTTGAACTATTTAATATATCAATTACTTGTTCTCTGGCTCCGTCGTATACCAGGTAAGAACACAGAAATATCCCTTCAGACGGAATATTTTCAGCATTTCAAAACCAAGATTTTTGTGTTGGAGGCATTTTCCACTTCTGTTCTCCTTGCCCACTTTGAGGAAGAGTCCCCAGCCTGTGCAGGGTCTCCTCCTTCCATCCCTCCCTGTCAGTGCTCCTTTGTCAAAATCTGGCATTTCATAGACTTTAATCTGAGAACTTCTATTTTGTTTCACAGATTGTCTGCATAAATGTTTCCAATAACTTAGTTATTTTCCTTCTACACTCAGCACCAAAATCTTGGTGTTTCAGTGTTGGACACGGCAGAAATTTTTTCGACTCTCTGTTCGGACCCTCGTGGAGCATGGAGATGTGGTCCAGCGCTGCCCCCCAGCAAGTATGCGTTGCATAAGCTCATCGCTGCTCCCAGGAATTGCTCTGGTAGCGGGTGCTCCTCAGGGCAGCAGTCGGTTTGCCCGGTCCGAGCAGGTGTTCCTCAGAGCTGGTGTCCCTCGGAGCTGGCGTCCCCGGCAGCCTCGCCGCTTTCAAGGACCACTTGATCACAAGGCTGCAAACCAATTTTCTTTTTCAACTCTGTAACGTAAAAGAAAACTTTGCAGTTTTCTCAGGGAGTTCTTTTCTTTGGACCAGGAACATCAGATGGCAGTTTATTAAATGTTCGTTTACTCCAGCCCACTTTCACGAACCTGGCAGACGAAGTAAGTCCAGGCAAACTTGCAGCCTTACACCCACCTTCCCCAAGTGTGCAGGCAGGCAGGGGAGCCACCGGGGAGGGTTCAGGCCATCCTGGGGCAGGTGCTGGGGGACACAGCTGAAAATGGGGCAAGGGCAGCTGAGATTGACCTCCTGTTTTGGTTCTGCAAGGGGAGCTCCACGTGCGATAGTACGTTCCATATGGATGTAAATCACGAAGGGAGATGATGAGTGATCTGTGTCACGGGTGGCTGGGTCAGTGCTGCGGTGAAGCGACATAGTTGTTCGGTTGGTGTGACTTTGATGGGCTGAGAAACGACTTGGTCAGCTACATCCTGCACCATACTGAGCCTTTGCTTTCACAATGGCACATGGTTAAATGCCTGCTCTTCAGATGGAAAAGCCTCAGAAGCTGACCGGCCACAGCCTGAGCCATTTTTAACACTGTGAGGTGTTAAAAAAACCTGCCATCACCAAAACCTGTTTGTTTCAGGTGTTTCCTGTGTCTTGGTCTTCTCTAGATCCCTACTCTGGTTCATAGCTTTTAAAATAATTTAACAACCACTATTTTTTGCAGTTCATGGGAAAGTCCAAGATCAGAAATGTTTGTTTCTGACTAGAGAACACACAGTTTCACATTAGACATCAGATCTCAGGAAAATGAGGCGCTTACTTTATGTTGTAATACTTCATTCCATCAGAATATTTTTGTCTATTTGTGCTACTCCAACACTTGCAAGAGATGCAGATTATAAAGAACTTTTTTTGAAGGACAGGAGTGCAGAGGATACAATGCTTTGAAAAATAGAAACATGACCAAACCCAAATTTTGACAGAGACAAGAGAGGTAGAGTTTGAGAAGGAAAAAAATTAAGATAAGAATGTAAATGTAGTTATTTTCTAGCTAAGGTTATGTTGCAAGTTACAGGGAAATTCGTAAAGGAATTTGGCAGGCAATAGGATTTAAAGGCTTAAGCTTTTTAGATATTTTTTTTCCCCTCTGCCAGAGAGTTAATTCAGGCTACAGTAAGCAATGACTCCTACACAGTGCTGGAAATGACAGCAACTGGGACTTGTTTTACCGCTGCCAATAACCTGAATATTTCAGCAGCTGTGGAATTTGTTAAGAATCAGGTCTGTGGTCTGAAAGTGGCCCAACACGGGGTGGAAAGAAAAAATAAAGGTGATTCCTGTGCAAATGAACT
This sequence comes from Leptosomus discolor, assembly GCF_034619465.1. Lineage (NCBI taxonomy): Eukaryota > Metazoa > Chordata > Aves > Leptosomiformes > Leptosomidae > Leptosomus > Leptosomus discolor. Next base: position 95,319,448 of record NC_141391.1, on the reverse strand, counting down.
CCTGGGAACCTCTGAGATAACAAAAAAAAAAAAAAAGAAAAAAAAAAAAAAAGGAAAAAGGGAGCAGAGGAGGAACTAAAATGCAGAATGGTTGGTTGGGATGTTTAGATGTAGACTGCCCATTCAAGACAAGAAACCCAGTCTCATGACGATGATCATGACTCCGATTGCGACATGTCAGAGGCTGCTTTCCTGAGGGAGGTTCCTGGGATGGAGCGGTTTGCTGGGCATCTCACTCCTCACCGGGAGCTCCAGCTCTGCCCTGTGATAGCAGGGAAGGCAGCCTTCGAGGGAGCGCTGCTCTGAAATGACTTTCTACAGTTTCAGGCTTTCTGCTGCCTTTCAGACAAGTTTCTTCTCAGCAGGGCCGTGGGGAAGGGTGAGGAGGCGGCCGTGGGCTGGGGGCTGCCTGTGCCCAGCAGTTGATGGGGCCCTGCGGGCCGCAGCTGGAGCCCCTGGGCTCCCTAATAGTCAGGGGACAGAGGGGGCTGGTGACCACAGGCTTAGCACGAGTCCCGTGGCATCAGCAGCTGCCTGCAGGAGATACCATTTCTTTTGGTTTTCTGCCTGGCCCCAGTGGCTCCCTCTGTATTCCCTTCAGTACTAACTCTTCCATTCCCTTGGACAAAAAACAGTAGTTAGGGGAAAAAGGCAAAGTAAAGTGACCACTGTGCTACAGGTTGACACAGAGGCCAATTATGCTTTGATGGTGCTATTTGTTTCCCAGCATGCTTATTTTCCTGATTCTCTTGTGCTTATTTTTGGTACGCTTATTTTGTTTTTCTCCGTAAGTAACGCACATCAAAGCCAGTTTCTGGTAGTCAGCATCACCTTTGGGATGTTAGTGGTATGGGCACAGGTTTTCTGCAGATGTTTTTACTGGACATCTCTTTAGCCTTCTGAGTTTATAAATCCTCATTTTTTATGAAATATTGAGCATACTATTTTTAAAAATCTCCTTTAAAATATAGAAAGAACGTAAAAATATTCCCATTTTTTTAATAAAAGTGATTTTTTCCATAGGGGGAGGAAAACTCTTCTTCCAACGTTTCATTTGTAAAGACAAATATAACTCTGTGCGCATGTGCACGTGCACAAAAGAGATTGAGACTATATGAAGAGATTCATATACGGCAAGTGCTTATCTTAGGTTTTGCTTTTTCCAGTTATGCCTCCTCGCCCCATCTGCTTCTCTGCACAACCGACAGTTGATTGCCCTTCCTTTTTTTAGCACATTTTCCTTTCAGGTTACCCAGAGCGACTCTGACTTACTTCCCTTGGAAACAAGACCACATTCAGCCATGAAACAGCCTCTCTTCTCCCAAGGGCACATCTAATAACCTGAAGATTTCCAGAGGGCAGAGCTGCACATTCACCAACGTGGCTTAGGTTATACTAAAACTCACCCATTTGCAAAGCTGATGACGTTCTTGGGGTTGGCTGCCCCAGTTAAAGGTACTGCAGCAGCTGTGGTGTTGGCAGCTCAGCTATGGGGAGCACTGGCAGGGCAGTCTAGCTGCCTCCTCTTGGCTCTGTCCACTGGCTGAAGCATTTGAGACAGGTCAATTGAAAATTGGTACAGTTGGTTTTATGTTTTGGGTTGATTTTTTCCTTTTTTTTTTTTTTTCTCCTGCAGCAGAGGCTGAGTGACAGAAATGGGAGCTGAGAGCTGTCTGATCACTTAAAGGTTTTTTTTCTTTCCAAGCTGATACTGTACATTAGTCAAGATTTTGATTGATGACGTACTGTAGGATGTGGTTAGAGCTCCCATTTAGCTCTGCTGTGTTCCAGATGCTGTAATCGATCACACAGATATTGCGACAGACTTTTTTTGTATCAATTCCTTGGGTACTTTAACCATGGCATTTTAAGAAAGTACTTAAGGGGTTGATCAGGTAAGTAGGCAGGCAGCACTGAAGTCTTTCAAGTCAGTGATCTTACAGTGTTGGCTCTAACCTACCAGCTAAATTACTATGAATTTATCTTAGCCATACTGCTTCTATCCCCATTGCCTAATGAAAAGCATATGCTTACTAGATTAAGGGCATGTAAATTTGTCATCATAAATTCATGCCCTGGGGCATAATTACAGTGGAATTTGACTGCCTTTATAAAAACATTTGGTGCAACTATGAATTTTGTTTCCCTTATGAAGCATTCTAAGTATTTTATGATGTGTATTCATGCCAAGAACTCAGCTATGTATTTTTGGTGATGTTGGGTGACATCGATGGCATCACTAAATTTGATTGCCAGAGTCCTCTAGTGTGAAGCTGTTCTTCAGCAATAGAAGAATCTCTTTAAACTCTGAAAGCACACTGGCAAGGTAAGCCCTTAGCTAAGGATGGGCTTTATACTCTAAAAGCTGTCCTCAACCACTCAAGTGCAGATGCAGTTCAGCATGCCTTTTTGACTTATTCTAGAAAAGAATTCCTGATAATTTTGTTACAGACATCTCTCAGAATCTCTAGTTTCAGAGCACCACCTATCCTTTCCTGGTTTCAGACAGGCTTTCAGCAGACCCATCTCCTGTCTGTCACAGACAGACACCATCTGTAGCAGTTGATTTTCCAGCAGTTCAGGTAGGAGAGTGCACTGGAGCAGGCTATTTGGATGCATGGCAGTTCCTGGAATGCGGTCACCAGAGTCTTCTGTACCCTGTACCTCGTCACTGGTCAGGTAGGACACGTGTTGCACAAGTCTGAGTAGAAAGAACAGTGCAGTGATTTCACAGCAGTCGCACTGTGCCAGAGGACACGTCTTTGAGAAGTATGGGAAGTGCTGTAATATCTGCTAGCGCTCCACTGAGTACAGGAGATGTTTCCCCCTCCCCACAAAAGAACATGAGCCGATGGACCCAAATTTGTCACTGGACCAGGAGGCTGCAGTCATTTACAGCAAGACCATAGACTTGCCCAGAAGTGGTCCCAGTTCAGAGACCTGCTATGGTCTGTGGTTGCAAGCAGTGATGATATAGCTTAGAAACAGTGAGAAAGGTTGGTGTTTTATCTTTTTTTTAACTTTGCATACTATTTTGATAGAATGTGGGGAAAAAAGATGTTGAGAGGGGAAAAGTCACAGGAAAATGCGATGAATTTTCTAAGGTAAAGAAGTTAAAGCAGAGGGTTCAGTGGCAGCAGTGCCAGCACCTGCACCAGCTCTGCGCAGAGGGAGTCGTTGGAGTCTCCGCTCTCCGACCCAGTGACACACCATGTACCAGCCCTGCTCCTGCAGGGATATGGCTTCTGTGTGCACGGGCTAGTGTTCACTCATTTCTCCTCCATCCTTCACACCGTGAGCTGCAGAAGCCTTTTATAGCCTAGTGCCGTGCAAGTAATTGTAGTTCCTCCATAGCAACACTTTGCATCAGTGGCAGAACAGGACAGGAAATAAACTTCTGGGCTCCCCATTTAGTCCAGTTTCTTTTGTTCTCCCGGATTTGAAATACTATAGTTCCACTTCCATCTTCCTTGATCTGCCTCCTTTTCCATCCTGCACTGTGTGTGTGGATCCCCTCTCCCCCTCTACAAAGATGAAAATTCTTAAGAATAGGATTCAGGGCCTGCAGAAGAGAAAATAAAACATGCAGGCCAGTCCCCAGCCCTTATTTGAGCATGAAATTTAATTTTTTTCTGGAGAACATTTGTGAATTTTAGCTCAAAGCACCCACGTCACCACAGCCAAAAAATTGTGTCAATATAGGATTCAAAATGTCATTGTTTTTGCAGGGTTTTCTGGTTTGTTTTGAGACAGATGCTTATCTCCTTATGCTAGACTCTGGCAGCAGTGTCCCTGTTGCTTCCATTAGGGCTGACCTGTAAATCCCAGCAATCACTTGGAAGGTTGCTCAGCATTTGCATTTCAAGATTGTTTCTTCATTTTTCACTTCCTTTTTTTTTTTTTTTTTTTTTTTGAGACTTGAACCTAACATTTACACATTTCAGCATTTCAGATCCGCTTTAGGCTTCCCTTGCCTGCGTGTTGCAACAGCAGTGCGTTGGCTGGAAGAACTTTTAAAGCTGCCATGCCTGCCACAGAGAAGGCTGGAAAGTTGAGGCATACGCAAAGCCTAGATTGTACCTCCCTTCTGCCAAGTTCAGACTGTGGGATGAGCTAGAAAAAACAGCATACTGACTCTTAAAAGTACCCTTTATTTTATGCCTTATTTTCTCTTTTCAATCTAAATATCAAAAGCAATGCTCAGGCTTCAATTCTGACGCGGAATTCTCTCCTTTTCCAGAGATGTCAGCACTTCATGAGAACAGCTACCCAGACTCTAGGTACTCCCCAGTCCAAACACTGAAGCAGACCTAATCAAATACCTCTCGCCCTTTTTGCCAGAGGCCAAGCTCCCCAAGGAAAAACTCTCTTTGGTGACCAGATCACCATTCCCTGCAGCAGCTGCATCCTAAATCCTACAGACAGCACTGTGTTGAGCCTTTCCCAGCCCTGCTGAAAGTTGCTTGCTGCTGAGCATTGTGTAAGGACTCTCCTACCTTTCTCACTTCGAGCAGACAAGACCCCTACAGGTTCAATTTTCCTTCCATCCCTCTCCTTCCCTTGGCCTCGCAGGAGTGCCTCAAAAGAACAGCGGTAACTTCTCTTCGGAAAATAAAACTGTTGGCTTCTGCTCTCACTGTTCTCTTCCTTCATGTGACAGTTTCCTGGCTTTCCTGGTAGCACTGCACACAAAACCTACAATTTCAGCCATATCACAGGAACCTTTTCACAATTTATAATCTTGGGATGATTAAAAAGAACGATCACTAGCAGGCCTAATGGTGTTGACAGCACTTTGATTCTGATTAACTGAATTCCAAGTACAAAAAGGCTATTCCTGGCTCAGGGATCAGCATTGTAATGGCCTATTTGATTAGCAGTTAAGGACATGTCGTACAACACAACGTGCCTTGCTCACCTAGCTCAAACCAAAGCACAGTGGCGTTAGAGTGGTTCAAAAAGTAGCTTGTGCTGCACAAAGCAACCAGCATTTAAGAAACAGCACACCTCAGAGTGCCCAAAAGCACCTTTGTTACCAGCTGGGTGCCTGCAGCCCTGAGCATGAACAAATGTGGTACTAACCTGAGAAGTGGGAATTCAAATGTGCCGTTCAAAGCAGCCTAAGACCAGCTTTCAAAAGTAACGATAGAGCCTACAGCGGCAGCAAGCAGCTGGAACAGAGCTGGTGGGACGGCCACCTCAACGGCAGGTCATGCATTTAAACAAACTCTATACTGCCAGCTTCAGAGCGATGACAATATACCTACCTAGGTATATCTAGCCTGCAGGCATTAAAGGCTTACAATTAACTATACAGTCATTTTAAACAACAAGCTCCTGTAAAACCCTACACCAGTATCTGAATCGGACTATTAATCTGATTAAACCTCTGAATTAAGTAAACTAGGAATGCAATAATGCAGTATCGACCAGTACGAAGCTCAAGTTGAAGTAAGCCCTCACCAAGAAGTCCATAGCATGATGCATTTTCACTTTGTTTAAAACGAAGAACCCACAGCCCAGACAGCTCAACCTTGCAAAAAACATTGGGAGTCCTAGTACTAGGTAGCAGATGTGCAACCTGTTTTATCCCTTTTATTCCCACCACCCCACTCCCCTCCCTTAAAAGGCCTTGCTGAAACACCCTACAAAGCTGCAATTTGAGTTACTTAATGCAGATAAAAGCAGCTGAGCTCTCTCACATTGTCTGATACTATAGTGCTGGGCCTACCAGAGTCACAATGTAGTACATTTTTACCCCAGAGATACTGTTCTTCCATATGACAGCACCTCTCAGAGAGGTTCTTCAGAAAAAGTCCATCACAATAATGCTTCCCATTTACTTTAGATGAATTACAAGTTTTGCTCTTGCAGCAGAGCTGAGCTCCCCATTCCTAATAGCACACAGGGTTACGTCAGCACATTTCGTGATCACCGCACGGCCTAGCAAAGATGTTGCAATTGACCAGAAAGTTCATGCAACAAGTCTCAGAAATGGATCTTAAGTAATTTTATATTAATTTCCTTCTTCCTTAAGTAGATGCTTAATAACTGTAAATCAGTAATTAGAAATTTCAGATTGATTTGAAATATCAGGAAACCTATTGTGGCTTTTTTTAAAAAAAGAAGAAAAAAGACTATTTTAACATATTAAGCCTCATAGTAGTGTTCAGAGCAAACAGAAGCCCATCAAGTAGCTCACTATTTCAACTGCTTTACGTCCAAGACAGCTGAAAACAATGCAAGCTTCTAAATATTCCCAGAGCATTTACCTTTGCCTTACCCTTGTGCTTGTTATCCTTTCACTGCAAACTGGTCCCTGCAATCTGACAGTAACCTGACAGCAGTCATTCTTCCTCCTAACACATATGTAATTTTTTTTTTCTTCTAAGCTGATTTATTTGGAAAGATTCTACTAATAACATACTAACTCCTTTCTTACCTTAGATCACACCTCTTGCTGAAGTTCTGGGGTATTGTCTTCCATATTAAGTGATCTCAAAGCAGTCAAAGAAATTTAAAACAATGTATAGACTATCACATAATAATTTACTTAAAACATTAGGGTTCGTGTCTATCAAAGGGGATGAGAGAGCTGTATTCTAACTGTTTTCATAATAAAGTAGTCCAGCTTCATCAGATGGATTTGATTCTCATCAAAACACTGCAGGTGTATTACAGACTGTTCAATAATAAGACTGACTACACATTCTTGTCAGGGAAACTGGCAGTGCAACTCTTCCTTTCTACTGATCTTAATCACCCAGATTAACTTTAAGTGCCACCAAAAGTAATTTTAAGTGATTTTAACATGTACTAAACTGGATTTCCTGGACCTGGGCAAAGCTGCAGCATGTTCACAAAACACTGCCCAGGACCTCCAAGACATGAACAACTTCAATCCCTCCCAAAGCTGACATTCCCAGTAAAGGAGACAAATTAATTCAATGAGGAGATCTTTTCTGTATGTGGAACAAATATCTCTTCACAGCAGGGAAAGTTAAGCACATTAGAGGACAACAAGATGAAAAAAGTAGTCTCCGTTCACATTGCTGTAGTTCGGAAGAATTCCTTTTACCACAAGAGCAAATGAGTTTCTAAAAAGTAGGTAGTTCCGAAACAGATTCAAGCCAGAGATTAGTCGCTTGTTTTAACTATGCTCACTATTTGGTTTATGAAAGTTAACCCATACAAGGCGATCTTCCAACACTTGCTTTTGAAAGACAGTTAAAGCTGCTGCAGACTTCGGCTCACTGTCACACAGAGGTGGCTGCCGGCACCTACTCTATTCAGCTGAGCTACAACTACATGGAAGCAGCCACACTTGTGAAGCCACAAAGAACGAACGCGTTCAAGAACAACTGTTCCGTGTTTTATTGAATGGCTGAAGCAGGACTATAATCCAGGTATATTAAATCAAGTGTTGGTCCACTCTTTACGATCAAAAAGAATTGATTTTTTTTTTTAATAACAACCACCACACAAATGGAAGGAATATGAAGCATCATAATAGGAACTTTCAACTGTACGTGACATTAGACCATTATGAGACTGGTGCTATTTCAATATTTATAGACTCTCCACTGTATAGACCAGCCACACTAGTGTTATTTACCTCCAAATCATTGAAGTTTAGGTAAAGGATCCTTCTGTATACAGCTCACATCTGAGCCATCAACAGGAGATCAAAATGCCACTCGTGCCACTAGAATTGTAGTCTTGTAGAAATATTTCTATATTCAGTATTTTACTAAAGAATAATTACTATCCTCTCTGAAGTTACATATAGCCATTATAAATATTTACATCAAACATTTACAACTGGTTCATAATATACAACACAACAATTTAGTTATAATTTCTCATCTTCCAGTGTAAAAGTTTCAAACAACATGTCGCTATCGTAATTTCAATGTATCTGTTTTGCACACACTCACAGGCAGTATAGGGCATTTCAAAAACTCATGTTACATGATAAAAAAAAAGGAATGATGTTACTTTAATAACAATTACTTTGGGGATTGTTCTTTTCTTTTTTAACAAGCAGATTTCAGTTTCTAAATCCCATCTGGTGCTACTACTAACATTTAAAATAGGCTTGAGAGGGGGGAAAAAAAAAAAGTACTTAGAAATAAATACACCTTTGAAAAAATTCCACAATTAACCATGTCAGAATATTCGTTTTCACACAGTTTAAAGGAGACCTCACTCTTCATCATTTCCTTGCGCTGAAATACAGTGCAGCTCAATCCATTCTTATCTTCTGATTCGTCATCCTATAAATAATGCTGTCATACCCAGGATCCATGTTCCAGAGGTTGTAGGAGATAACTATCACAGCTAAAGCAAGACCTATCATCATCCACAGAATAATGTTGAAGATTACAGAGTAGTTGTAGTTGTATGGATAGGCAAGGTTATATGGATTTTCTGTTTCACCCTGTAACAAAGAAAACGTGCGTTACTTCGAAGTTAGCTTGCAGACAAACCACACTCCGACTACACTGAAAATCCGCACCACCTGAACAGGAGAGATGCAGCTTTGTCTAGACAATCCCGATGCTAGGGCACAAAACGCAAAAGCGATTATGTGACTGACACTGATGGAATCCAAAGGAACGGGCTGGCAGGAGCCTCATGAAATTCAGTCAGGACGAACGCAAAAGCCCTGCACCTGGGACAGAATAACCCCACGGGACAGCACAGCCTGGGGACGGACCGGCTGGGCAGCAGCTCTGCCAAGAGCGGCCTGGAGGACAAGTGAACGGGAGTCAGCAGCGTGCCCCTGCAATGACACAGGGCAACTGCGCCCTGGGCTGCATCTGGAGTGCAGGCAGCAAGTCAAGAAAACACTTTTTTTTCCCCACCCAGGAGGCAGGACTCGCACACACTACTGTACTGGGGAGAAAACAGCAGAAAAGCAAATTCTAACAAGTCATAAGGGGAAAAAATTTTCACAGTGACAATGGTTAAGACTTTGGAACAAACTGTCCAGAGAGGCTGTGGGACTTCCAGCCATGGACTTTTCAAGAACCTGGCTGGACAAGGACCTGAGCAGCCTGATCCAACTCCTAAACTAATCTTGCTTTGAGCAGTAGGTTGGACTAGACGACCTCCAGAGGCCTTCTTCAACCTACATTACTATATGATTAAGTGAAGATCAAGACAGGGAAGCTGACCTCTTCAGACCCATGCCTAAATGATAGCCAGTATCTAGTCCTTAAAGAAAAAAAAAAAGTTTCGCTCAAGTGAAGAAATGATGCAGTTTGGATCACTTTTAATAAATGGAATATATAAAATGTCCATCTACTACCTGTGAAGACTGGAGAATGGAGCGAGTCTTCCTCATGAGGGGAGAATTAAATGTCTTTACAGCTACCACTTCCACTACTGCGTTCCCGCTATACAAATTAAACATCTCATCTGCAAACTGGAAAAGCAAAAGTGATTTAATTAATTTAAAACCTACACTGCAGCCAGGGATTAAATAGAGTTCTGTTAGCAAGATGTACTACACCGTAAGATGTCAGCTTCAGGAATAATTATGGAACAGTAAAAATTTACACTATTTTAGAATTCCATTAAGAAAGTGCCAACTTTCACCTGGTTTACAACATCTCTTAAAAACCTTCAACCACTGTTCAGCAGACTGTAGCTCATGACTGCTTTCTGGGCCAAAACTCGCTCTTTCACCCCTTTTGTAAAACGCCCATCACCACACAGTTTCCCAATTGTACGGCTGCCAGTTTCAACAAAATATTTAGCGTCTCAGCCTTCCACTGGGAAACTATGGACCTGCATATTTTAATCTGGTCCAAAGACTAATATGTCTAGTATTTAAATACATTTGCTTAACTGCAAAAAGGCCAGAGAGTACTGTTTAGAGAACACAGTTATTTGGCTTAGCAAAAAAGCACTTTTCCATCGTGCTTTTGAAACTCTCAAAAGAGACTGGTCTTAATGAAGATTTTATCTAATAATTACATAAGACCTGCTAAAGAATTACTTTCTTGAGCACATCAGTAGATGAACGGCAGTTATTTTAAGGGCTTGGAAATTTAAATTTTTACAGCTTTGTGGGCAATGGGAAATTAACGACTGCACGCTGGGATAAAGATACTTCCACATTTCTGAGAGCCAGTTTTTTTAAGACGTACTGGTAGTTTTAAATGCAAGCTATTTATTCAGGAAAAACAACCATATCGAGTCATGCTGATATAAGGTTTCAATATATTCCTACTCCCTTACCCAAAATACCTAACACATCATAGAATCATGTCAACACTTTCCAGAGTGACAAATCGTAACATGCAATTCTGTAACTGAAAAAACGCATTTTAAAAACCAAGTAACAAAAACAAGCATCACTCAAGCCATCACTAATGAAGTGACAATTCAAAGCAGAAGATAGCCAATAAACTAACTCCCTCATAGTTAACACAAAACATTAATTCCTCAGTATTCCTGTGAGTTTTGTTCAATAGGTAGAAAGTATACCTTTTGCAAAGAGTCTACAAGAATTTGGGAAGCATCCTTGAACTGCTGAGAGTCTTCCCCATATCGTTTTCCAACCTCTTCCAAACCAGCCAGTTCCAGAGAATACAGGTCTGGAGAGTGATCTTTGGCTAAGTGCTTGTGTCGAGACAGCTTTGGCACACCATTGAGGGCAGAAAGAAATTTATACACAGGTTACTTTAAAAACACATTTCACAAAATCAGTTTGCTGGGACTAATCCAGCCTCACTTTCCAGTGTCATATTCCATATCGATTAGGAAGCGGAATTTCTTGCCAACTTAACTAGATGTCCACAATTGTTTCTTTTCTTATTCCACAGAAGAAAGCAAGATGATCATCACTTAGCAACTATTCCTAGCACAAGGTTATATACATGTAATATACAGCTCTGCTAAAGAGAAACATTGCACTTATTCACATCAGAATCCTTGTTCTGTCATTGCCATAAAAATAAAATGTGGAGAAAAAAAAATTTAAACACTTGGATATTATTATTCCCTCCGCTGAAGCTGGCCCTTGCAAAACTGAGCAGGATGCAACTTCTACCTTGCCGTTGCCCGTGTACAAAAAGTAGTTTACTTAAGGAGTATCATCCCATTGTCACAAAATCCCACGAATACAATCCAAATTATTTCAAAGGAGAGTGGTGATATTCTTGCATTTCTACTGGTGTGAAGCTGCAGCACTGACACTTGCCTGTGTAAGGGAACAGTCTCTGAAAGTAAGGAACTTAATCTGTTCTGATCTTCCCATCTACTTTAACTACAGCATTTCTAGTCTGCAAGACAAAACAAGTTGTTCTACCTCATTTTCTCAAGAGCACCATTTCTCTCCACCAGTCCTCCACCTAATGTGGACTTCATGACTATTTCTTTCACTTTAAGCAGACAAGGGCTGCAGCATTTAAAGAACCAAAAAACCCCAAACAAACCCTAAACCTCAGCAATAAGACCGTAGCTTCTTAGCAAAAAGATCATAAAAATTAAAAGCCTACCCTTCACTGGAACATTTCTATCACCACCACTATTCACGCTACAAAAGTCACTCCAGTCTTTTCGGATAAAAAGTTATGGTGATATTTTGAAGTAAAATGGTGGACAGGGCAAAGAACACCTTCTTAACTACCACTGTACTTCTCAAGTAAGAAAACAAGGAAAGCCCTGTCAAATTCTTCACTGAATACTTCTTGTGTCTTTGGATATAGGGAAATAGCAGCTCAGAACTCCCCCTGTGCTCACCAAACACAATATAAAAGAAACTACAGATGATTAAAATTCTCATTTTCTTCCACCAGTGATAGGGCTGATACAAATAGCTTGAGAATGTGTTCTTTAAACTGATGCAACCAACTGATGACACACTTGAATATGTATCACTGGTTGCCAAGTATCCTGGCTACAGCTTCTCTACCTTTAAAGGAGATCTATGAAGTCTGTGACACAAGATGGGAAAGCGTTTCAAAAAACCTTACCAGGCTTGCAATATCGTGTAGGACTTGTAGTTCTGACAGAAAAAGCAAGTCAACCTGGGGAAAGAGGCAGAAAGAAAGAGAAAGGCATTTCCTTTGATGAAATCAAAGTTAGGGAAGTCTCATTTTGTTGCAAGTCTCAATATTTTATAACAGGTTATGTCTGCTACAGCATCAGAACATGCTAGAAGGAAATTACTCTTTCAATAAAGCTACTCACAAAAAAACCTTAAAACTTAGTTCCTAGAAAAAATTACAGTGGGCTCTCCTAGGCAAAACAAGGGGCAGAAAAAAAAAAAAAAAAGGAAAATCACAAGGTAACTAAGAATATTAGAAAAAAAAAATATTGTAGAAGGTCCCACTGATTAAAATTTTTTACCTCATTGTTTCTGCTGAGGGAGTTGAGTGGAAGGGAGCTGAGAATGGAGTTGTCCTGGAATAAGCGGTTTCGCAGTTGGCGCAGCGTGACAGAAAGATCTTCAAATACAGAGTTTGCCTTGCCCACCATGTACACTCGCTGCAGGAACAGCCATTATTTTATAACAGCAGAGCTTAGTTTTAGTTTTTCCAGTCACACATTAATAATCAATCATATCTGCAATCTCTCTCCCATGCAAAATATTTCGTATAATCAATTGGTTTTGCTCCAGCCACAGAAGTGGAAAGAGGTTTACTATTGAGAACATCCACAATCAGAAGTGAAGCAATACTCACTTCCTCACTGGGGGCCAGCTGCAAGACCACAGGAGTTTCCTCAGAGAACAGCATATGAATAGCGTTCGCAACACTGTCAAGACTGAAAGGAACAGCCTGGAAGACAAAGTCCAGTTAGATTTTTGGGTAAAACAGGGCCTAATGATACAAAAGGAGATCACTTGCTTAACTACAGAAGTCTGGAAAAACAGGACAAGCTGGTTTTGAGCAAAGAGCGTGAATATTTCCAAAGTGAAAATAACAAGAGCCAATGTGCAAAACAAAACATCAACTGTGTATCTATGAATAGACAATTTATCTGTATATATGGCAGACACAATGTATTTTTAATAACTCCAAGGGGCCATGACTGTGTAATTAAGAGGCTTACTTAAGCTAAGAGTATAGCCTTGTTTATCAGTAGAGCAAGATGAACAAATATCGAAGCAATACAAAAGGGAAAACCAATCTTAGGGCAAATGGAAAGTTATGACCCACAGAAAACTGATGAATGAAAATACATCAGTAGAAAGACCAACCGCTAAAAACCAAAGAAAAGAGACGTATAAAAAACTACTAATAAAAGAAATCCTAGCACGGTACAGTGCCATCACCAGCAAGCTAATAAAACTGTTAGTTTTTCTAAACACTTACTTCTGGGTTTTATCTAAAAGGAAGTAGAATGGCACATTTCCATTCTAAAGAAAGAGCATAAAAATATTTTTTCTAATAAATTTTAGTAAGCCTGTAAGCTAGGCTAATTTGTACCCAGGGGTCCTGAACATGGACTCATTGATGATCATTTCAAATTATTCTTGAATATCAGAGAACCAGTACTTCCCCAGCATACATCTGAGGCAGCTCATTTGAAGCCATGCCAGCAGTTAGCTGAACCAATTAAGGCTTAGTAATATTAATTCCTGTTAATGGGAAATAAAGAAACTACGCATTATGTAAACATCAGAACTTTATCAAAGTTACAAGTGCAAGTGTGACTGTATATTCAAGTATATTTAAGGTTTCTGCAAGTCCGCAATGCCTGCACAGTCAGGTACAGACAAACCTAAATCAATTTCGGTCCAGACACCATTTCAGCAATGCCAACATGTAACTGTGCCTGAACGCCAATGTGAAAGTAGACCTGTTAAGCTGAATTTGTAAATAATACAAATAATGTCACATAACATTCCAATTAAACACTGATATTTTAAAACAGATTAAAAGACTGCCTGGTAGCTGTAAAAGTAATTTCATAGGGAAATCATCACCTCGTCTTGGGGTGTGCAACGGTGTCAATATTAAACAAAACACTATTCAACATTGTCACTGATGATTCCACAGTTTGACCGAAATCATAAAATGATAAACAATAATTCCTAACAGGAGCACAGCAGCTGCACAGAGCCAAAATACATGGCAAACTGTGCAAAACAAAGCCTTCCAAGATAGACAGAAGCACACCTAACTAACTAGAAACAATCTGAAAACCAACTTAGTTGAAACAGGTTTGTGGGTTCACACTGAACAAACAACAGCTCAACATGAAAAATTGGTCCAATACTGCAGCAAAATAGATAAAGCGGATAACGGATTTATAAAGCAGAAGTGAGCAGATGCTGTACAATATTTTGTAAGTTACTCTGTTCCTGCTGGGTGCGGACAAAATCACATGACAGAAGAAGAGGCAATGGGCATAGAATTTCCTGGTTTAAAATTTCTCTGAACACAAGAAAACAGTTTTTTACTGTAAGGGTGGTCAAATACCAGTACAGGTTGCTCAGAGAGGTTGTGGAGTCTCCATCTGTGGAGATATTCAAACCCGACAGCACACAGTTCCGGACAGCCTGCTCTAGCTGACCCTGTTCCTTCAGGGGGTTGGACTAGATGATTTCAACAGGTCCCTTCCAACCTAAATGGTTCTGTGATGTCATGACCAGTGTGAGAAAATTCTCAGCAAAACCAGACAGCGACAGGTGAATGTAATGTTGTTTGCTTTCTTTTTAATACAGTATAATGGAATGGTGTCTCAAAGTGCTCTATTTCACAGTGAAGTACTTGAGGAAAACTCAAGACTGCTTAAAGGGTGACATAGGACATCAAAGAATCATAGCATATAAAATGCTATCACACACACCCAGGTAAAGCAAAAAATACTGATTCATAGTCAGAATTACTAATAAGTTAACAATAGGCACGTCTCTGCCTCTTGGTACAAACACATTAAAAGCAGATGCCTTTGAAGGAGAACATGCTTTGGTCAAACAAGTTACTGAACTCAACACGGGAGGTGCTGGGTGACCTTAAAGGCCTCCCACCTTGTACAGGAGCCTGACTGGATTACTCATCTATACAGGCTGATCCATCATCCTCGGGGGGTACGTGAACTTCGAAGTCAAGCAAGGAACAAGCGAGCATCAAGGACAACAGCAGAGTCACATACTTCTCATTAGATCACAAGAGCCACAGAAATTGCGTGACAGTTCCAAACGCGGATACTCACATTCTCAATAGGGTAAGAAACCCCTTTCACAGGCAACGTCAGCTTGTCTACTCCTTTCACCGTTACCAGCACAGTAGCTCGTGGTCTGTGAAACAGATCACCCACTGCAAGGCCAGGCCAGGGAAGGTCCTATTAGAAAATAGTAAAAAAAGTTGTATTTCACGGGGAGAAAGAGAGGAGACCTCCCCCACCATTACAGCAAAATAACTTAGTATCTTGTTTATATCCCCATGCAGGACAGCCTATTAGAAATTTTGTGGGGAAGTTAATTAACACTACAATGCTTTCATCTTGAATCATGCTGTCGCAAGCTAACCATGAAGAAACTGTTAATTCCAAAGCTGCCAGTAACTTCACAGCAAAGTCTACACTGAGAAAGCATTATACATACTGGACATATCAAGAGTTATTTCCTATAATTAAACTAGAAATATCATAATCTGTGTTTAACAAATGAAGGCTGAATTAAAAAAAAAAAAAACCAACAAACAAAACAAACCCTTTTGCAAAACACCACAGAAACAGGTTTAGGCACATTAAAACCCTAACATCTTGATATTTTCAGTACCAGAAAGAAACAAGGAGGAAAAAAGGGAGGGGGGTGTCAATCATACCAACAGCCTACTCATCTAAAACTTAGGAATTTGCACAGAAACAAAAAGATTCCTTAGTAGCTTACTACAGTTATGTATCAGTAAAAGCACAGTGAAGGCTACCTGGCTGGTTTATTCAGACACAAAATACAAATTTATCTACTTGGAATTAATTCAAATAGGTTTTTCCATCTGTGTAAGAGATATAACTGCTTACGTTTTATGAAACCAATTTATTTGGATTTTAGAATTAAATGTAATTGACGTTATGATCTGTATCACCTCAAAGAAAGAGAAGAAAAGCCTTCTCAAGCATCATCAAGGTCAAAAAAAGGGGTTCAGTTTTATCTCGCCTTAACAAGGGACGAATGTTTTTGAGAATCCCCAATGTAATGCAGTAAGAAGTCTAAATTCTCTACAGTGCACCTACTGCACTGTCAGTTTATGTTCCTAGACCATACCCTGATGTGAACTGCAAAATGAGTGTTTGGGCCCTGCAGTACTCTCCATACCAGGGCTGGAACCTGCCTAAAGAGCGATCTCTGCCTTAATGACAATGCTGATAATGTTCAGTTTCAGGGCTTAACTCAGTAATTTAAACACTTTCTTCCCTGCCTGCTTCCAGGATTTGAAATACTAACAACACAGAACTATTTCTAAAGGATGCCACGGTCCCATCACACACAGCGAATGAATTCCAAGCTTTGGCAAAGGCACAGAGCGAGTATGGAAACACTTTTATTCCACGATAACCACGTCGCACCTCCAGACGAGAAGTATGCCAGAAGTCAATTGTTCAAAATGGGCCAAACCCCCCTGTGTCTTTTCATGCAATGCACACAATACCATCTGAGGTATGTCTTTTTCTTGATAAAATAATCCAAACACACTTCTTAGGAATACTACTCATGTTCATTACTAGTTTAATGACAAAAAAAGCCTAATTATTTGACAGCAAGATATTTTCAGACAAATTCCAAACCACAGGCTAAACAGACCAGACTTATCACACCTCTTGCCTAGCTGCAGTATGGAAGAAATGGGAACTTGCCTCCCTCACCAGCACTGAGAACATCCCAGCTTGTAGCTTTGAGCACCTGATTGCACACAGACACTGCCAGAGACACCTGGCTGTTACGCTTTCACATACTGCTTCAACAACCACTCATCCCTGCTGAAGCCCAGCAAAAAAATTCAGTAGGCAAGATGGAATCAATCCAAGGGCTCCTACTCAAGCACCCCACTTCAAGCATCACTAAAGCTGTATGAAAAAAAACACCCCAAATTAGGTTTTCAAGTCTTGGGATTACTTCCTAAGTATCCAGTCTACTTGTTCTTATTAACTATGCTCAGCAGACAAGCTTGCTGACCTTACAAATGCCTGCCTAGCCAAGCCATTTCTCACAGAGAAGAGCAGAGCCCTACGGACAGCTCACAGGCAAGCAATGACAGTGGTTTCCACGGATTCTCAGTACAGGGGGATACAGCATGTAGTTGGGCCTCAGAGGAACTGCAGAACAGCACTGTAAAGACTCCGCAGGCTTGCTCCCTTCTGTAGCTGATGATTCAAATTAGCTGGCTCTTGCTGCTCATATGACTGATACAGCTCTATGCTTGGAAACCACACTCTGACAAGTCATGCGTTCCTCAAGACAAACAGGATGGTATTTTTGTATGTTCCAGCACATGACAGGAAGATTCTCATGTTAGGTGAGCAGGTCTGTAGTTTTAGAGGCATTTCAAAAAATCAAGACCTGAAACATACATCTTCAACAGAAAAGCCCATGGATAACGCAGCTACATCTGGGATCCGCTCGCCAGGAATGGGCCAACTTCCATCTCGGAAAACAACTGACTGAGGTGATCGTAAGACACTAAATTCATCACCGCACACACCTAAAAAACAAAGATAAAAATCTGTCAGAGTTCTTGCAATTTTTCCCTTGCATAACGCAGAAAAAGAGCACATTAGAGCTTTCATTCCTCCTTCCTCCCTCTCCTACCTATCAGTTTATGTAACACAAGCAAGGAGAACCAATTGTTTTAATGCTCTGGAATACAAAACAAGGTTTCTATACAGCAATGACTAAGGACGGACAAATCCATATTAACAAAAGCAGGACAACTGTTCAAGCAACAGCACAGTACACTTCTGCATGCTCACTAGCAGGCCATGAGCAGTGTTACAGTTCAGACCCAGTAAAGTGCCTTCTCAGCAAAGCCAGGCAGACTCCAAAATCCTGGTAGCTCACAAGCAGCTATGCACCAACACGGCTCTGTCTGCTTCCAGGACTGCTCGGCCTAACACCTCTTTTCATGCAGACAACAGCCTGAGCCACTGAACCCAGAGCCAGGAGGATTAGCAGAGTTTGTTAGGGCTGGCTTAAACAGAGCACTGCCAGGAACAGTCTGGCTTCTGCAGAACGGCTCTGGTGTCTCTGCTCTGCCTTCTCGAGCACATGACGTTGTGAGACGTTCTTCCTCCTTGGATGTGGTACTGGGCGTAAGCTGACTGTGTGAAGCCACAGTCTGCGATACTGCTCATGCTGGTTTGTCATTGATTTGTCACTCTCTTCCCCATTACCTTGAACAGCAAAGTTGGCTAAAAGCGTATTTCTAAACTGTATTATGATGACAGTAATTTACTGTGTAATAAAGTCAGAAAGGACTCCATAGAAATAAGAGATGGGCTTATTTCAACCTAGCTTCCTATTTTAAAGTCACTTAAGCATAACTGCAACACTTTGTACACAAATATCTATCTAAAATTTTAAAACTTATTTAGCATATAGAGGCAGAAACATGCACAAGGCAAAGTTTCAGGCATATGTCCCCCAACGAGCAATCTGCGTAGGTTTTTACTGAAAACCAGCCCAACACAAGACTCTAGAAAATCAAGTAAGAGAGCAACAAATATTTGCAAGCCACCTAAGCTGAAGTTTTAATTATACAATCAGTCTGACTGCATCCTTCAAAATTACATGAAAAAGATAACTATCTAAAGAAAATAAAAGTATTTACTCATACGATCACTGAAAATCAGTCACCAATCCAAGCAGCTATAGACAGTGGTCTTCCAGGACATCTGCAAATCTAAAGGCTATTTACAAAACTAATACACAGCAAAATGATGTGTTGTGCAGTTATAATCTTCCCTAACATTAATTTAGCCAATCTGACCTTGAAGATGCTGTTTTAAAGCTTGGGTCATAATCCTGCACACCAATGTTGATGGTAACTCTGAGCTGTGTTATGATAAACATACTAAAGGCACAAAGTATTGCGAGGTAGGTCAGGCAAGACTGGAAAAGGGAAGGGCACAGGCCAAACCAACAGATGTATATGGAAGAGATTCTAGCATTTTTTTGGTTTATATTGATATGTGTTCATTGGACGGCCTGCTATCAATTTTAATGGTGTATCAACCTGAATTTTGAAGGACAGAAATGTTTCCAGACCAATTTGCTTAAGAAGAAATTTACAAAATTGCTACAAATATTTTTGCTGTCTGTAGCATTTCACATGTTGCTCTCCATAAGGCTGTAAGACAGTCACACACATCACTTAGGACAAGTTGGCTTGCTTAGGACAAGATTGCTTAGGTGGATAAAATTAGAGCTTTACCTTTTTCAATGAAATTTGCCTCGCTAGACTTCAAAGTCTCAATGATTAAAACTGGATTTGAACTTGACAACATGAGCCTTTTCCTCAGACACACTATAATATATATAGGGCACATAAGCACTGAAGTCTAGAGAGTAAATTCCGAGATGCAGTTAACCCTGCATACTGTTACCCACCCACCTACAGAACACTTAACCAAACTGCTACCTTACCGAAGTCGGACCTCAGGAGAACCTTGGCTCTCAAAAGCCTTTGTGAGCCTGGACTGAAGAACTAAGGTACACCGAGTAAAAAATGATTGTGGGGCCCGGAAGCCTTACGTGCAGCTCGCAAGCCCGACTCACAAGGAATGGCAGCTCCCAGCCATCACAAAAGCAGCTTGGCAAGACGTGAAAACTCCTACGAGGTAACGAAACGATGCGTAGCCCTAAAACGCCCCTCACTGCCCCTTGCTAGGAAGGGAGAGAGAAGCCTCCTAGCCCGGTCCCTGAAGGAGCCAGGGCGGCGAGGGGGGCGGGGGCACAAGGAGGGGCAGGGAGCGGCAGCCGCTGCTCAAGGCGCTGCCCTCCGCTCCCCCCTCAGCCCCGAGGCTGGTGGGCGCACAACCCCCGCACGCACACACTCCCGAGCGTTGCCTACGGGCGGGAGAAGGCCCGAGGCCGGGCCCGCCCTTCGAGGGTGCACCGGGCCCCCCTCGCCTACCCCCTCCCCCGCAACGTCCCGCCGCAGCGGCCGCGCAAGCCTCCCCGCCCCCCGCGGCGACTGGCTAGGCCGGCGCTCCCCCCACGCCGGCCCGACCCCGCTCGCTCACCGGCGAGACAAGCCGACGCCACCAGCACCGCCACCTCCAGGGCGCAGGGAGCCCCGCCGCGCCGCGCCATGTCCGCAGCGTCGCCGGCCGCCGCGCTGCGAGACGCCGCTGGGAAAAGGCCGGGCCGCACCGCCGGACAGAGGAATCCGAGCGCCCCGCCCACTAGGGAGCGCTGACGGACAACAGCCTCAGCCAATCTGCAGGTGAGGTTCAGGGCGGCTGGGCGGGACTCTGCGGGAGTGACTGACGGAACTGACCATTCGCTAGCGAAGCCCACCCCCACCCTGTCATGGGGCTGACCGGTCAGCTGAGACGCTGTCTCGCCGGGGGGGGGGGGGGGGGCGGAGTCTTAATTTGAGTGGCGTTTCTATTTGGCCAATCAGATAGTGAGAGATCTCTGCACCATTTTCCTCTACGTTCAGAGAGGAACGGTGAGGAGGAGGAGCCTCGCAGGAGCGAGTTGACGGCTGATTCGGCCAATCGGATTGAGAGGGATCGGGGCCTTGCCCCTCCCACCGCTCACCCGTATGACCGCGATGGCGTTCGACGGAAACGCCGCTGGATCGGGCAGCCTCAGCGCAGGGGGGGTGGGCAGGAGCTCTGATTGACAGTTAAATGCACCATTCAGAGAGCAAGGGCGCCTGCTCTACCCTCTTCGCGCCTGTGTAGCGCGGGGTTGTCTGGCTGCGAGGCCCCGACCCCGACCCCCGACCCCGACCCTGACCCTGAGCCTTACCCTTGGTGGCTGTGGCTGTAGCTGTGGCTGTGGCTGTGGCTGTGGCTGCGGCTGCGCTAGGTGTCCCGGTTCTTCCCCCGTGCCCGTCTGTCAGCGCACCTGGTGTGCGTGAGGAGGACAAGAAGCCATGTTAAGGGGTTCTGGTCCCTCTGGCAAGCAGGCTTTTTTTCAGGGGGGGAAGGTGAGCTGTTGTTGGTTTTTCCTTTTTCGTTTCTCCCTTCAATGGGGTTTGAAAAAATTAAAAATAATATTTTTTAGGTTTGTATGTTTATGCCTGTTACCTACCTTGGCACTTCACCTGTGAAAGGCAAGCAGAGCAGCTGAGTCAGCGGGTTGGGCACCTCCGTACAGTTTGTGCTTTGGCTATTTGTGGGGGAAGCAGCCTTCAAAGGGTCTTGACCGGGTCCATTAAGCAGGTGAGGGTTTGTTAAGCTGGTGAAGGAGGGAGGCCAAGATGAAGCATTTGTCTGGACAATCCCTGCCCAGTTCTCTGAAGGTTTGTTGAGAACAGTTACAGCAAAATACGTACCCACTGCCCCAGCCATGCTCGTCTCACTTCAGCAGTTCTTGCTTTTAGTAGAAACAGGCAGCTGGGTGCATGCTGTTCAGTGTATGTGTAGTATTCCTGTATTATGCCATGAAAAATATGTGAGTATTTCTTGGGGTCTCTGCATATGTTTAGGCTTAGGGATCTTGATGAGACCGTCTGCAAGTTGAGGCAGAGAACACTGGGCTTTGGGGGTGAATTGCCATGTAGCATAGGAGGTTAAGACCTCCATTTCATTGTGGAGAACATCCTATAAGTAAACCTGTCTTGTTTCTGTCCTGCATTCCTCAGAAAGCAACGTGTGTAATTTCTCAGGAAATCCAGCAGTGCTAGGGAGTGTTTTATCTGGTTTGCTGGAATACAGCAACTGTGTCACATCCACGTGGTAAGACTGTTATCTATATGCTGAACATGCCAGAGATCACTGGCCATACAGCTGTCTGACCAGAGCTATTCTGCTATGTATTTAGAAATTCCAGCCAACTATAGGAATACTTTGAAAATCTGCCTGAGCAACATTTCTGTACCAAAGAAGGGTCTGTGTCTAGGAGAACCAGCGAATCAGTGAATAAGTTGGGGAATGGCAGGTAGTAAAATGAAAGTGTGTGTGCAACAACTGAACAGTATTTAAGAGAGTAAAGTTATATCCCCCACATATGCCACATGATAGTGTGTGGTGATGGCACATTACTTAAACCCGGCTTTTCATAGATGGTAATAATAGTCTATTGCTTGTCTGTGAGGTGAATGCATAAAGGAAGAGAAGACGCTGCTCCCACTGTTGTCAGGTGGAAACTGTACTTTGAATATGAAAACCATGCCAAATGTGTAGAGTACTCTAAAATTCAGCAGCTGGGCAAGTTATGAGCACGTCAAAGTAATACTCACTTATTCTTTACTCTGTATTGTGCATCACAAAACCAGCACCACATAGTGGATTTTATTGTAAAAGAAATGCAAATAAAGGTTTGTGACATCACCTGAGTACTGTAGCCGAGAGTATGATCAAAATATTTTTTTCCTTAGGGGTTTTTCTGCCTTCAGAAAAGGATTAGAAGGGTATACAGGAGACAAGGCCTGGGTCACTGAACAACAAAAATATTAAACGATTGCTTTTTCAGTGAGCCCAGCCTATTTGTGCACTGAGCAAGACAGGAGAATATCAAAAAACCAGTATCCTATCTTGTAAGATGACAATGAAATTGTAACGTATATGCCTGTGGATTCTGGATTAAGGTTATGTGGGTTGCCTTATTTTTGGTATTTACTGACTCTTGGGCACTTGACCTTGCAAGTGTAGTGTGCTATTTACTGTGTATATTTTAACGTCATTTCACAAAGTTTTACCTGTCTGGGAAAACATGTTTCCTGCACCAAGATGTTTGTAGTCTGAAGTAGGTGATCATAGGACATCAAATACGGGTATACACCGGGTTGCCTTGTCACAGTAGCAGCTGTAGAGCCGCATCGTCCCCCTTACGCACCCCCCCATCCCTTCAGCTTGGGTCTGCACCCAAAATGTGCATAGAAATAAGGCAAGAAGGGTGGCTCAAAACAGTAAGTTTGTGAAACTGCTTAAGGGCATTAGGTGGATATGATGGTGGTTTGGATGGGAATGTAGCAGAAAGTGCAGAGCAGGGAGAGGAACATGTGAGAGAAGAAGTTTCTCCCTTTATCTAAATCAAGGACTTCTTACAAATATGATGTGTAAAAGAAGGGGGCAGGGTGAATAAGATTGTTTTTAAGAAGTTGTTTCTCTTATATCTGTTAAAATGTCTGTGTTTCGTATCTATGCATGTTAGCAATCATTTCAAATTTTGTTACGATTATCTTGACACTGTTTTCCATAAAGCGTTCACTCTGGAAGTCATGCTACAACCAAAAATTGTCATCTTATTTTGTCGTATTTGCAGAACTAGTCGTATTTTTGAGACTTTAGGGTTAACATTCCCCTTTTTTTCTGAACTCTTGGTGCTGCACTATAGAAATAGAAGAGAAATCAGAGTTCTGCATTTGGATATTCTTATATTCCTTCTCTGCTACTTGAATTGCTTTTCTTCTTGAAATCACAATAGAAACATGGTTTGTGAAGAATTCTCTTTTCTAGCTCATGTTTTCCTGTTCTCATCTTAGTTTCTTCTTTGGGAAAACAATAAATAGAAGCAATAAATTTTATTATGAAACAGTCAAGTCTCACTAACTCTGTACACTGGTTTTCAGTGCCCACTGGGTATGTCTGTATGTCAATGAACCCCAGTATAAGAGAATAATACCATCACTTTACAGACTGGCAGAGTTCTAGCTGTTTTCTCTAGGCTTAATTTAGATCCCAGCTGTGCTTTGAAGAGAGTGAGTTCTGTAATCCTGTCTAGCAATACTTGTGACAAAATCTACACGCAGTAAAATTATTCTATTAAACTGATTTCATTCTGAGCTTCTGCTTAGGGCAAGTAGAAAAATGAGACAACATGCACATTAGGTCAAAAATAATTTTTATAAAGCCATATACTGCTAGTAGCAGTCACAAAATCAAAGTGCCAGCTGTAGGCAAAATACCAGTATTCACTGGCTCTTTTAGGAGCGCGCTGTGCAAAAATGTCTTCGGCAGGAATTGCTCATGTGGCATTTGGATGCTGCCTTTGCCTAGAGCCCTGTCTGTACTAACAGCGTTGCGGATGAAATGATGGTAGAAGAGGGAATATGAGGAAAAGGCTAAGGCGAAGAGCCAGCCATTTGTCTGTACTGGACTGCTGCGTTATCATTTGGTTTCACTGTATCACTACTAAATCTGGTGTACTTGATAGCAGAAGTAATTGTCTCGACCGTTATTTCCAAAACGGTGCTTTAACTGGAGAATATTTGCCTAGCTGCTGCAAACACCAGGCCAGCCATATCCTACGGGAAAGAATGAATTCCCAGTGCCAGGTACCATTTGGAGTTACCAGCCCCAGAAGCGATAGGGTGAGCAGTGTCCCCTTTGGTACTAGGCTTTACAGTCTCACAGAAAATTTATGGACAGAAGCTAAGCGTAAGTATTTAAAGTAAAACTGAGAAGCTAAACTACAGTTTTCTGTGGTGCTTTCTGACCTTGACACGCTAATGGAACATGTGCCTCACACAGTACGGTTAGTTGGACGCCCCCTGTCCTGGTGTGATGCGGGAACGGGACAAGTTTGAAAGACTCTCTGTTGTGCAGTTAATTTTGGGGCTGCTGACATACTGGGAGACAAGGAGGTGAGAGACAAGATGATTGTGCCTGGCTTGGCAATTTGTACTGGTTGCAACTGACAGACGAGTCTTACATGAAAAGTTGTTAGCCCCTGCCGCTGCATTGCGTTGTGGTCTCGGCTCTCCTGTCCCTGTTCGCAGACTCTGTCTGTGTAAGCAGAAACAGTTATTGTTCCTGCAAATGTGGACATTAAGACTAAATAAATCAAAGGCAGCTCAGATAATTTCTAATGGACTCAAAAAAACCCTGAGAACAATAAAAAAAAAAAACCCAAACCTGTTGTTACTGAGCTAAATCTTAGACTGCATCAGAGCTGATTTCAAGAAAACTCAAATCATACGCGAAATGTAAGTGCTGCTGTCTCTAAAAGGTGGAGATGTCTTCTATACTTCTTTGTGAAAGGAAGGAAAAGTGCCTTTCTCTTTTACTTCTGTCAGTCAATAGCTGACTTGGTGGTCTTAAAGAGGATTTCTAGCTTTCTCGTCTGTGGGACTGAGCTACAGTTAAAGCCTCCAAATATGCATAAGAAGCCCATTTTAGGGTTCTTTTTGCTAGGTTCTATACGCGCATCACATAAAGAGAACTATACATCTTTTTTGTGTATCAGTGCAAATGTCACAATGTCAAAATTGTGATCGTGAGATGCAACTCCTGTAGACTCTTGACGTTTTCTAACAGTTCTCTCCATGGTCTTGTTTACGGCTTTGCCAGCCCCTATGGGCTCACTGGAGGTGAGTGCCACTGTGCATGTGTTTTGTTGAAGGCATTCCCCATCCTGCAGAGTTTGGAGTCTAAGTAGCAGTAGTGGCTGGAACAGAGTATTGATGAGGTGACTGACTCGCCTGGGCTCCTACAGCAGATCGGTGGAAGGACAAGGACCTTGCCTTTCTCACCTCCCTCAGCCTATGCCGCCCTCTCAGCCCCTGAGCGATCTCTCTGCCTTCAGTGATCATAGCTGATTTTTAGAAATGTATTTTATAAACATTTTGTTCCTGTACCCAACACTGCAGTCCACGAAGAATATCATTTTGATGTAACATTTCTGAGGGAGATGGTCATCTATAATCCACATGGAAGAGATGACTTAGTTTTAGTAGTTTCAAAGTCACATTAATCACTATCTTTTAATTAAGTCAGCTTAATCAAAGCACATTTTTAATGTGCTATTTTAATGGCCTTGAAAGTGGGGGAGAGTATGGTTTTATGGATATTTGATATAATTAAAGGTTCACAGCTTCTGTATGTTGAGGTTGTAGCACTAATGGAGAAGGAAGACTAGGAGAAAGAAACACAGTCTTTTCCTGAAATTATGAAGAGAAATCAAGATACGTGTGTGTGTGATGCATATGAATTATAGTTCATTTGTTCATTACATTTTCATTCACCTTTTCTTAATAATTTTAGCAATAAGGACTTCAGCAAAGCAAAGATTCGCCAGCAGCCATTGGTAGGTATTTTGAACGAGCATCCCTGGATGGTGAGCACTTCTGGCACCATCTGGTGGGCTAAAACACGGCTGCAGCCTCTCTGGGTTCGTGTTCTCGTACTCGAACCGAAAGTTAAATGAAACGCAGCCTCTCGGGGACACTTCATTTGGTGTCCCCTCTAGAAGTTCCTGTTCTGTCCTACTACCCAGCCTTTCTAATAAACAGCATCATTGAAGTGGGTGACAGAAATAGAGTCAGAACAAGGAAACACGATGTTTGGTGAGAGCTGGGGTGAAAGTGGCGTTCACTGTTTCCTTCCAGTTCAGTGGAGAATTTCAGTTATTCTGTCCCACTTGTTTGAGCTTACAGGGTTTCATAAGAGGTAAGAAGATCATTCACAACAATTTATTAGCTTATTAGGGGGAACTTGCCTTCAGTAGTGCCAGGCTAAATTTTACAGACAATCTGCAAAATCTCGTAAGCTGCACCTTGGGGAGCTTAGCACATTTTAGCTGACAACACTTAAAGCATCTCTGTTCCTAATGCTTGTTAAAGACCGAAGCTGGTACCTTAGTCATCCAAAAGCTAAAAGACTAAGTGAGACTATGTTTTTATTTGACATACAGCTATTCTTAGAGGTTCTGAGCACCTTCTAGAAAGGCCTTAAATCCTTCCTACATCCTTTCAATCATAGTTCTGAGCTCTGGAGAGGAAAAGCTGTAAAGCGAGAGAGAGGCCTTGATTATCTGCAATGGGGAAACACTGCTAATACGCTTCTCCCCAAAAACCTCTGTCCTAATCTAGTTCTTTCTCTACCTCGTCTCCCACCTGCAGCTTTGATATTTGAGTTTGTTTCTGCAATTCCCCTCAATTTCCAAGAAACCCTAGAGGCTGATCAGCTAGAGGAGAGACATTGGGGCATTGGGTGACTGGTTTAGGTACTGTGAAATGGCACTGCGCCATCCTGTCCTAAATGCGGAATATACACAAGGTAGCAAGAGCATTATCTCTTCTCTGGCACAGCTGCCTAATGTTAACATCAAAACCCAACCTGAGCTTGTAGGTGTGGGCATGTCAGCCACTTGTCACACAGTAAGTTGGAGAGTGACTTTCCAGCAGGTCAGCGACTTGGCAGTTACTACTTGCATGTGCACTCAAAACACAGCTCTGACAGCAGGACGGGGTGCTTTGGCTCCATTTTGGTGAAGGGTAAAGCTAATTTATGCTTTCTCCATAGCTAGCAGGTTTAAGAGTTGGCTTCTGAAATCTGCCTTTGTCACTTCTCCAAGTGAGAAGGGCAAACGTGGTCTTTTATACTTTTGGTTAATGAGGCCTCTCTGCTCTGACCTCTTGTGTTTTACAGGCCCACAAACCTGATATGCTGTTGTGACTACACACCCTTTCTGGAAATGCACCTCTTCTTCCGGTTTGAGAAGATTTAGGATGCGGTCAGACAGAGAGTGTTAAATTTGACATTCTTCCCCCTATGCTTAAAGAGGTTTAATTGAAGTTCACCCAGGGGAGAAGTCACTAGCAGCAGATAAACACCTTAGCTTGCTATTTCTACTAAAATGGTTAACAGTGGAGTAGTTAAGACTTAAAATATAATTTATTGTCATTAAGCTTTTATGTTATCTCCATCCTGAGCTCAACAGAAGCTCCTGCTGAAGAGTCCAGGTGCTTTAGGTGTGTTCTATATTTTGAAGGTAATCATTGCAACATTTATTGTGAAGATTGCTGAGCTAAGCTTATAGCTTCTTGCTTTTGAAAGGGGTGATGATGTTTCTGTTACTCCCCCCCTCTATATCGCGTTGGCTGTGGGTCTCCTCTCTGTTTACTATGTGGTTATGCTGACACAGCTCTTTTGTGGAACTGGTTTTCTAAAACTTCAGGAAGCTGAACTGACTTGTTGAGAGGCAAGATGAATATCAAAGCTAGGGCTAAGGGAAGAGGCAGGAGTGTATGGATGGGAGCGGGATAAGTGGTCTCCTCCCTGTTTCAGTGCCCTGGTAGCAGTTGATTAGCACAGGGCTGGATTGCACCTCTTGGCCTTACATCTAAGGTCGGGGCCATGATTAAACAGTCATTTTAATCCAGTTGCTGCTGTTGCCAGAAAAATTCCTGGTTCCTTCCCCTCGTTTGTGCTGTCTCCCTTGTGCTAAAGCTCCGGTCAAGGGAGCTTTTCTTCCTCTGGGGTGAGTCACTCCTCGGTGAGATCAGCTCTGTAAGCGAGGTCATGGTGTGGCCATATGAATGTCGTCGACGTTGCTGCCAGTAGTGAGGCAGGAGCCACTGGCTGGAGGTGGGACCATCTCAGCACCAGTGCAGATTCATACCTGAATTAAGTGACTACGTATCCATGGCTTTAAGCCAGATTTTTTTCTTCTCTGTGCCCTTCAAATCAGGCTTCCAAATGAGACACCTAAATACAAATATGCTGACTGTTCTCCTGTTCATCACACTTTCTTTAGTAGTGACTTAATGTTTGGGAAAATCAGGCCAGTTCTACTCATGCACAGTTGCACTGTGTCCTGGGTCTTTTTTGTTACAGATACTTGTGGGAGGAGGTAGCATGCTTAACATCTGTAAGGCCAAAGAGTGAACTTAAGGGAGATAATGCAAATGTTTTTGGTAATATACCATATGAGAAAGTGATCCTTCTCCTGTAGCGTCTTACCTCATGGAATTTGAAACCACAGTGTGGCTACATACACCTTTGGGAGGGTAAAGAAGGATTCAGCATTTCAACGGTAAGCCACAGAAAAGCTTTTCAAGCTTGCAATATCTTTGTCTCACTTAACAATTTCTGTAAGTAAGTTTTGGTGCTTGCTTTGGGTACTTACCCTAGTGATCTCCCAAACTGATTATAGACTTGTTCAGCTGATTTCCATCTCATGGTTTTCCTTCTGTCATTGTGTTATTGGAGAGCTGTTGGTCAGATTTAAAGTAACTATTGTGGGGGTCCCTGTGTTTAAAAAAGAAAAAAAAAATCTGTTCAAAAAGTGAAAGAGAGAAACTGGTCAAAAGGGCTCTGAGCTGTGGGTGAGGAAGCAGCCTTAGCAGTGGAAAATGCAGGGCTTTGCCTGAGCAGCTGTGTGAAAAAGCTCTCCTAGCCAGTGAGGCTAGGACTTGGGATAAGACCAATAACCTCAACACGGTTGAATGAAGTTTACCTTTTAGTGGTTTGAAATGAAATACAAAGTGATGCATGAAGTGTATTATTCTCATAAGCTTCTATGAAATGTCAAACAAAAATGTCTTTCATATAATGGCACAGTAGAAGCTGAGAATCATGCAGGAAGAAATAGAGCCTTGAAGTAAACAATTTGGTTACTGGAACTATTGGAATGGAAAAGAAAAAGTTGTAACCTGGAATAGTGGGAGAAGGGATTTAAAAAAAAAAACCAACCGAACAACCTACTTTGGGGGTGGGTAAAAATGCTTTAGACTGAATCCTCTGATAAAATTTTGCTTATTCTGTTTCTTAAAAAAAAAAAACCCACAGACCTACAAAAACAAGGACTTTGCTGATAGAAGGTTACTTTTTTGGGGACCCTACTACACAAGCGCTGTATACCATTTTTATGTATACTAATCGTGCAACAGAGAATGTCTGTAGTACATTTGCAGAATTCAGTGTCTTTTTTTCTTGAATTTCTGTGCTGTTTGTTCTTGGAGCACACTAAAAATATTTACCTCCTTATAAACCATTCAAAACAGAAATGAAGCCCAAAGAACTGCTACATCCATTAAGAACAAGATAGAAATGTCAGCATCATACCTCTACTCCGCTCTGGTGAGACCCCACCTGCAGTGCTGTGTTCAGCTCTGCAGTCCTCAGCACAAGACAGACATGGACCTGCTCGAGTGGGTCCAGAGGAGGGTCACAAAGATGATCGGGGGCCTGGAGCATCTCCCCTATGAGGACAGGCTGAGACAGTTGCGGTTGTTCAGCCTGGAGAAGAGAAGGCTCCGGGAAGACCTTATAATGGCCTTCCAGTGCTTAAAGGGGGCCTGCAGGGAAGGTGGGCAGGGACGCTTGGTCAGGGAGGGCAGTGATAGGACGAGGGCTAACAGTTTCTAACTGGAAGAGGGGAAATCTAGATTAGATATTGGGAAGAAATTCTTTCCTGTGAGGGTGGTGAGGTACCGTCACAGGTTGCCCAGAGAAGCTGTGGCTGCCCCCTCCCTGGCAGTGTTCAAGGCCAGGCTGGATGGGGCTTTGAGCAACCTGGTCTGGTGGAAGGTGTCCCTGCCCATGGCAGGGGGGTTGGAACAGGTTGGTCTTTAAGGTCCCTTCCAACCCAAATCGTTCTGTGATTCTCTGAAGTTATCATACAGGGTGGCTGGGGGACTGCAGCTTGAGTATGTAGAGTAAAGCAAAGTAACTCTGCTATGTTTCTATGCCACCATGCAAGAATTCTGGATTTTCAACCTATTCGTATTTCTTTCTCCCATGTAAGGTTGCATGGGCTTGGTCTTACCTCTAGTAACACATAGAGGGCTGTATTCTTTGTCGACT
Source organism: Leptosomus discolor (assembly GCF_034619465.1). Lineage (NCBI taxonomy): Eukaryota > Metazoa > Chordata > Aves > Leptosomiformes > Leptosomidae > Leptosomus > Leptosomus discolor. The sequence continues at coordinate 95,288,782 of NC_141391.1, read as the reverse complement.
CTGTTGCTGAGATCTCAGTGTAGTCCTGCTGGTGCCCCACATTCAGGTAGGTAGAAGTCATTAAAGAGCTTTACAGTATTTCCCTGAAGCAGCTCAGCTTGCCACTGCTGCTTGCTCCAGCCTGTGTTTTTACTGTCAACAGTCTCTTAAGAATCAGAAAAGTCACTTTCTCCTGACGTTGAACAAGGAACTTTGTTCAAGTAAAGGTTGCCCCCAAAGCTACGTTGTCTCTTTCATGGGAAAACTTCTGCCTAGAACATTGTCGTGTCAAGAAACACAGCATTCCAGCATAGTGATGCTGCGGTGACACTGCATTGCACTGTACTGCATTTGGCTGTTAAAAAGGGACATTGTAGTGTGGATAAATCACAGTGCTTGTCCCAAACACAAGAGCTCATAAAATTCTTGCTATAGTGTCTTAAGCCAATGCTGTGGAACGCTGCAGTGATTTTTAAAAGCTGTTGTGGTATTAGTTAATCTATAAATTACTTGTTCTGAAATGGCATTTTTGTAAAACTTATGTAATAAAAATTAAATAATGATAGTGTTTTTTAAAAGAGAGGTATTAAAAGTGTGCTATTCTGCAGACCAAAGCAATAATATATTGGGCAGTATCAAAGCATTAAACAAGATGGTTTGCATCATTAACACTAAATGAAATGGCTTAACAAGCCAATAAATGGTGAGAATAAAACAAAGTTATCACACAATACAGTTTTTGAAAGTGCCAGAAACAAATTTTCTGAAGCAAATAATTTTCCAATAAAACTAGATGGAATTTAAAGGAACATGTTTTTCTGATTACTGAATGCGAGACCAAGTATCACAGTTAAATACTGGTTTGCATAGTGTACTGCATGTATGGTCTTCATAGCAGCCTAGTGAAGTAGGAAGTAAGAGTGAGCATTATTTTTTTTATTTCGTAAATCAGGCAAATAAAGGAATTACATCAGGAAGACTGGAAAAATTCTTGCCTCATTCTGAAATCCATATGGTAGCTAAATCTTTAAGTCATGCTTTTTCTGTTAGTTTCTAAGTCTGCAGAAAGTCTTTACACATTACCTTCCATAAACAAGGGCATGAGCAGAACAGTACTTACATAAGTGTGGGCCATTTCAGAACCTATAGTGTTCCACTATGGAAACTACAATTTTTACAGAGTGATATATATGTGTGTTAGGCTTTACAGTTACAGTCAAGAGGATAAGGTTCATGCTCCACAAAGCTTTGTCTAGGGCAAGGATGGGAAATACTGACTGTTGGCTGGCTGTGACCTGTGACTTAATTTCATGTTGTGGGATTCTTTTCATTGTTAGATAAGGCGAGTGGTAACGGGGCTAGACGGGTCCTTTTGACCCTCAACAAGGAAAAGGTTTCCCACCCTTGGGCTAACATGAAGTTGGCCAGATTAACATGCTTCTTAGTTCTACTTTGTATCTGCATGCATAGCCACTGTCCTGGGAGCTAAATATTTTTCAGATCCAGAATTTATTACTCTTCCTTTGCAAGGTATTTTTCGCTGTGCCTCTAAAGAGTACAGAATGACAGAGATGAACCTGAGAGATTTTATCAAACTCATTACTGCAGAACCTGCACACAGTGCTCTGAGATGAGAATATATCGAAGTATACTAATTCTGTCCTTTTGACATTCTGTAATCTTGTGCTTTTAAAACAAACCCTTTACATATGCGCACGCCCAACCAAATTCAGCCGTGGTAGCGCCAGGCCTTCTCCAATGACTTCAGTAGGTTATAATTAGCATTTTACTGCTATATACCATTTTCTCTTCCAAACTCTGATTCAGGAAAACACTTGTGTAATTATGAGCATCTGTTGAAGTCCATGGTATAACCCCACAACATCTTCTCCATAAGCAGAAGGATGAGGAATATTTCTTTTTTTTACTGAAGTAATTTTCTGCGGAAGAAAAAAAAAAGATTCCTAGAAGAGAAAAATGGAAATAGATTGGGTATGGTGGTTCCTTGGGTCAAGTAAGCAATAAATCCGTGCAAAGAAGTAGCTGAAAAGACTCATGGGAAGTTTGTGGATTATACTTGCCTTCAGTTAATTTTTATGCTATATTTAACTTTACATTAAGTACCTGCTTAATGTTTTGCTGAACTGGTGTTTCTGTCAGATATTGTTTCTCTCTCAACCCATTGCTTTGAAAGGAATTTTGGGGCAAACACCTCGTAATTCCCCAAACTCCTCCAAACACTGCTCTTATGTGATTTGACTGATTTTGATTGCTGATAGCTTCCTTTCCACAGCAAACCCCACCCTCCTTTACTGATGGCCGAGAGAATGCTCCAGAGCCCTTTCACCTGACAGAAACAGAACTTAGAAAATAATGAGTGAAATAATTCTCTCCCTCTAGCTGGTATTGAGTGGGGCAATGGGCTGCTCCATTCCTCTGCTGTGAGATGACTTTAATAGAAGTGCAGTCTCAATGGGGAGAGTTTGGGGTTTATTTCTCTTGCTACAGGGGAGGTCCCTGTGGTGGTGGTGACTTTCCTTGCAGAGAAGCCCCAGTAGAAAGTGCCCATTCCCCATGGATGTGTTCAGGCAACATTTTTTTTTCTTTCTTGTATCTTGCTCTGAACTGTCATTGTGATGGCAAGCACTTTCTTCCTCTTTACCTGCGAGGATGAGGCTGTGGCCTTTTTCTGAGGGGCCTAAGAAACAAGGAGATAGATTTGGGCAAGGCTAGGGGTTTGTCTGTGATGGAAGTTCCTTGCAGCCGAGCGTAATGATGCTCCATTCAGTAAGGTCTAGGTCATGGATACGAGCGGCAAAATTTCAAACAAATAGAAAGGACTACAAGGAAAATTAAAACTAATATGAAAAATAAAGCTTTAGAAAACAGTTTTCCACGTGAAATTTGGCAATTTATTGTGTTTTATAGTCTTTTAATTGATGTTTTCTCAGAGACGCATCACAGACCTATCACCAACCCCTCCAGCAATGGCATTTTCTTTCTGATTACAGGGAGGCTTTGAGTCAGGCTCTAAATGCTTTGAACCTGTTCTTGCTTGTCTTTAAAATCAAATGATGGATTGGTTGTCAAAACGAGGAAAAAAACAACCGGGACTTCTGGAGGTCCCTTTCCACCCTGAGCTAATTGTCCAGAGGAGCTCAGCTCCTGCTGGTGCCTGCCCATTGCAATGTGCTCACTCTCATCGTATTTCAGTGTGATTTCTCCGTTGGTGAGTGCAGTTGAGCTTGATTTTGTAAGTGCTTTTAGGATCTTGGAGCATTGCTGGACAGCCTTCAACAGTATGTATGTGACAGCGTGAGCATCTGGAGGGTTTGTGTGCAGATAAAGCATCTGTGATGTTGGGAAATCACTGTAGTGTTTTTGCCAGACTGAAGTTGAAATGTCCATATCTAATTGAATGGTAGCTTTTGAATCACAAACTGGAACTTTCCAGGCTACAAACACACGCATGCATCTTATGGCAGAAAGAATAGTTTCCAAATCAACACAGGGAAATTATGTGGCTAACTCCCTAGCACAATTAGAGAGTACTAAAGGCATGTGAAAACAAAAGTCATTTTTAAAGCTAACAAAATAATCACAGGTTGAGGTTTTCCACAGCTTTATAAAATGAAGCCAAGGATTGTTTCAGTGCCAGGTAGACGTTTCAGTCCATAAAGAGCAGCTGTGTTGTGCTACTTTACACAAAACAAATAAGCCAGTGAAGTTTTACAGGACATGGGTATACTAGACTCAACATGCCTAACAAAGAACCTAAAAAAAAAAAAAAAAAGAAGGAAAAAAGATACTTGGTTACCTAAAAGAACTTGTGTGTTTCCATGCTTTAGAGAAGATGATTTAAGGGCTGATGTCTTCTTGGTTATGCTGCAAGTTCAATGTTCTGAGGGACAATCTAACCGGAGAGTCTGCATGTCAGCTGATGGATGAAGCTGATGTAATTAAATTCGGGTCATCATAATGTAAGAAGAGTTTCATTGAGATAAATAGTGTCTGCATACCTCAACCTTAGTGATTGTTGATTATATATCCCCTAAAGTGCTAATCCCAGCCCTTGTTCTGTCTGGAGCTGTGTGGAGTGACTGAAAAGGCAATCATACTTAAAAATTGGACACCCTTTGTGAATTAGCAATGGTTTGCCCATAAATCATCCATAGGAACTTTGTGCAGAGTTCCTGGGCCTTTGCAGCTTCTGTCCACAAAATACTTAAGTTTGAAGCTGTTTGATAGAGATGGGGTATGCAGGGAAGAATTACAGGGGCTGCAGTTAAGATGTGAGTTTACCTTAACTTTAGCATTTGCAGTACTCCTGCATTTAGGATGGAAAAAGTGGGAAACTCCAAGGTCTATCTAGCTATTGTGAGCATTAAACAACAATCAGGGCTTGTTCTCAAAATCCTCATTGCTTTTGGGCTGGTCAGTCTGGCAATGGGGAATTCTCAACACGCCAAGGGAAATTAAGCTGGAGAGGGGGAGAAACTCCACTCTCTTGGTGCTTATCTGGCTCCAGCCCTGCAGGGACCCTGTCCAGTTCTCGCAAGTTCAAGCGCCCCGTGATGAGAGAGCCTGGGCGAGGGCCAGCATCATCCAAGAATCAGCACAGGCTCCCTAGCATCCCATCCCTTCTCCTGGGCTCAACATATCTTGGCACGGGGATCAATCTGGCCCCCTCCTCAGAAAGCTCATGTCACTTCTTCCATGTCCTGGGTTGGCTGAGTCCCGAGCGAACGAGCAGGCGGGTCAGCTTCACACAGCGCGAGCCATTTTCGCTTGGTTTCTCAGAGAGAGACTCTTGTTTCAGCTGAATTCAAAGCAGCTGGATAGTCAGGAAAAAACATTGCTTCTTGTCCCTCGTGTCTGTCTAGCTCTGGCAGTCAGTGTTTTAGCACGTTATTATCTTTTAATTCCCATAGTTATTGGGCAGTGTCCAATTCATAAAATGCAGGCCTGTTTGGATCTGGGGTAAGTATGGTGAAAAGATGAAGAAGGGCAGCAGCGGGGAAAGGTTCTTGGTTTTGCTAAATAGTAGGTAGTGATCTCAGATTTGGAATAAAAGTTTTGGTTGATTCTTTTGTTCTCCAATTGTCACGGACAAAAACACAGTCTTGAGTTGTGGAATTTCACAGAATTTAGTTTATTGCAATCAATGTAAACTTTTAATTCTTCATTCCAGTATTGAGAAATAAAGATGACAAACACTTAGGAAAAATACCGCTTCCTTCTGTGAAAACTTCCCCAAAACCTCTCCTCCCCTTCTCCATCCCCAGTCCCCTGACTGCACATCATGGTTCGTCCCTTTGATGAGACAAGGGGCATCACAGGAGAAGGTGATCAGTGCGTGGTTTTTCCTTTTCTCTCACTGCCCCTTGTTTCTTACTGAAATGTGCTGATGAGGTTCCTCCACAGGCCACAGTCCCCTCAGAATCGTACCTGCTCCAGAGACTCCTCACCCCTGCTTGAGCCTCTCCTCTTGCTCTGCCTCTGCTTTGCCCTTGATTGGGCTCCTTTTGTCCCTCTTTTTCTCCAGTGTCTCCCCTGCTCGGATGTCTCTCTTGCCCCTGCTTGGGCACCTCTTGTTGTTCTGTGCCTGCTCTGGAATCCCTCTTTCTCTGGCATCTCTTCTTGTTTAGTGGTTCTTAAGTATGTTTTTGCAGAGGCACCATATGCTCCTCTCATTGGTTCGGTCTTGGTACACAAGTGGGTCAGTGTTGTCCATTGCAGAGCCAGCTGTAGACGCCTGTGACCAGCACAGAGCAGCCCCTCATCTCCTCCTACACAGATCACCCCTGCAGGCCCTTCTCCTACCAAATCCTTGCAATTATTCCCAATATAGTGAGTCATTCCAATTATCTGTATCTTTAATGTATATTACACTGATCTCTGTGAGCATATTCATTCCCTTGACTTCAAGTGCATCTGACTATGGTCCTCAGCACCTTTCAGAGCTGAGCTCTGAGTCAAAATTACGATGATTGTAGTAATTTAGTCTAATAATTAATCTTGCATGTACACATACCTATACACTTAATTTGCTGGCAAAGAAGCCTGGGAGCTACCCATAAATAAGAGCAAATAAATTAGAATATGTGAAGTAGTTTAACACAAATGTATTTTTGGGATTTGGGCAAACATGGCTAACTTTCAACATTAATTTTTCACCATCCTCTAGTTTTTGCATCTGTTCATGGATTTAAAAGGCAGTGAACATCACTGTGGCGCTTTAATTTAAACAACAAGGAATGTATCATATGGCTACATGTGTTAATACACACATATAAAAGACCAGTTTGTAAGGTGAAACTGGGATATTTGATCAAATCAGTCTTGAATCTCTGTGCTGAACACAAGCCAAATTGCTGGGTCCATATCTAAATAAATACTTAAACTATTTCTGGGTGATGAAGTACCTGGGTGCCAGACATACATTCAGCAACCCTTGTGACCTGCTCTCATCTCCAGTTGCTGAAAGTCTGGTTACAGGTTCAAGTGATCCTGTCTGGTGTCCTCTTTTCTCCCTGCTTGGATTATGGCACGGTCTGGGGCATGGCTGTACTTGACAAGGAAAAGTGAGTTTGTGCAGACCTTAATTATGGCAAAGAGCCATAAGCTATATATGTGCCCCACATGCTCTTTATTTTATAGCTATATATTTCAAAGCTTTTATCTTTTATCGTTCAGAGGTAGGTATAAAAAGTTAGACGTGCAGGAGGACGCAAGCCGCCACTAGGCACATTTGGTGATTAAGTTTGATGTTTAGAGCCTCAACCAGAAATTTATTGAAATAAGACAGCGTTATCACCATCACTGCTTCTTCACAGCACCACTCTGGTCCTGCACATCTCACTCTCCCTGCCTGTGTGGGCAACCAGGGTACAGCAGGCACCCAGGCAGTCACAAAACGACTGTTCCCTTCCCTGGACACCACCCTTAAAGCTACTGACAGGTAATGCCATAACTCTTGAGCTACCTGACACTAGCTCACAGCATTATCTATGGCAGTTAAGAGTGGAGTTCAGTAGCTGCCAGAATTTCTGAATGCTATCACCTGAACAGTCTAAAACCCAAAATCATTTACCTTAGAAATATATAGGAGTGTGTATATGTATAGACACGGGTTTTTTAACTCCTATAGATTTCATTTCTGCTGTGGTGGAGGCAGTTGCATGCAAAGCTAGCGCAGCTCTATTGTCCCAAAATAGCCCTATCCATGCTGTTACTTATTTTAGGAACACATATGGCCTCTCTTTCTTTGGCATCTGAGTATCTCACAGTCCCTGTGAGACTTCTTTGCTATTGTCTCCCATTTTATACATGGGGGACTGAAATACAGAGATGGGGTGACTTAAAATAGTGTGAGGCACTTTGCATTCCTGATGAGGAGTTCTGCAGAGAGTACAAGTACGACTCTTGTGCCTCCAATAGGATAAGGAGTGGAGGCTGGGCTTCCTGAGTCTGGACTTGCTGCTTAACTGCTTGACCACACTTTTTCCATGACAAACCATTCTTTTATTTTAAAGAAGCATCATAGCTAGCCAGAAGCCGCGTTCTGATTAATTTTCACCATGATGTGTAGGAGCAAAACCAACTTTAACAGATGTATTACAGGAAAAGCATCCTAGTTGCCCTGGTTACTTTCAGTTTAGAGAGTAACAGAACCTTCTTGACTAAGAAGTAATAGGACAATAATTCTTGTTCCTTCCCCTACTCCACACACATTTGCAGCTGAATACATATAAACACTTTAACCCTAGTTGAAAAACTTTGATCCCATCTTGGGCTTCTCATCTTCGGCCTTGCAGTGGAATATCAGCTCCAAAAATAGTGTTCTACCTTAAGCAATCTAATTTGCAGAGCTGTAGTCCTAATGAAGTACCAGACCAGCCAGAGTTTTTGACCTCCGCTTCCCCTTCCTTCAGGGTACAAGGGGCCCCTGAGCTCTTGTACAATTTGCTGCCCCTGTGTCACGTTCGTTTCCTAACAGGACAGCTGCAGAGCTCTCAGTTGAGCAAGACCCATTGGCGTGCACATGCATTTTCCCATTAGCTTTCTATGAGAAATGTGCAGCTTTGGTTGGCAAGTGCTGGCCAGAGGCCTGGTGCTCCAATTCCCTCCCACTGTGCACGAGAGGCCTGGCCTGCAGCCACATTCTCACATTCCCCAGGCAAGGGAGGACTACTGACCTGGGAGAAAATGCTGGCTGCAGACCTGGCTTCCAATGCCTTTTCCATGAGAGAAGATCACTTGAGGCCAGGGCATTCCTATTCTGTCTTAAAAATAAGATCTAGAAAGTACAGTTTTATTTATTTACAAATGGTCTAAAATAGAATCCTTTGGATATGTGTAGCACTCCCATCTCTGGATCAGAAAGCACTTTGTAAAGCATTGAATTAATTAAGCTTAAGAAACACTCAAGGGATACAGAAGTATTATTAACCATATTTTAGAGATGAGGAAATGGAGACAGAAAGAGGATAAGGGACTGGTGTGAGAATGCAGGCTGAGTCACTTGTAAACTCAGAAATTAAACTTAAATTCAAGATTTTATATCCTTTCCTGCTTGCAACTAGAATTGGCTAGAAATTGGTGGTTTACGTCTGTGAAAGCATGCGGTGTAAATAAATACTAAACATTTTTAATCAGAACATTTTCTAGGCTGGATTATATCTCAAATTTTCTATATTGTTGGTCCTCATAAACAACATTCAGTTCTTTGTTATTCATAAATGAGAAGTGTGTGCTCTTGGCTAGGTGCTGAGAGAAGAGTTGGAGGTACAACTTCCCCTGCTTCTGAATAATAGGACCGTGTTCCTGGTAATAAAACCAAACCAGATAAAAGTTTATGTAGGTCCAGAAAATTCAATTAAGACCTGTCAGTGTTGAATATGAGAACAGCGGATGCTTATTTTCACTTATACCTTCAAATTCTAACTTGCTTACTTCCCAAGAGGTACCTTCTCCTAATGACTTTCCTTCTTTGCTCATGCTGGTATCAAGAATTAAACTAAGCTCTTTTTGGCTTGCTTATCATTGCTCGTAGTAAAAATTCACAGGGGTATATAAATTAAAGGTAGAAAATAGAAGTAGGTTTCCAGTCATCCAAATATCAAGGTTCTGGAAAAGTGTCCCAGAAAGAGTGGTGGTAGCAAAAGATTTAGCTTATTATTAGACTATACTTGGTAATTTTATGAAAGAGATTTTGTGATGTAGTTTCTATGATACGGGACCTCAAATTCAATGATCCATGAGATCCTTTCTGCTCCAGTGTTATTAACAGAAAATGTTATTGATAAAGCAGGACTGGGATAGAAGTTAGCTCATTTTCTCAGATCAGAGTATTCTCAAGTGGGTTGGGGATGTGGTGGTGAGCAGCTGCTCTTCTCTATAAAGTGGATAGATACAGGCTACATCTAAACCATGGGATCCAAGTCCTAAATTCTGGCTCTGAATGAGCAACCTGGTGATGCCTTGACTAGGTGTGGAGGGGAGGTACAAAACCTCACCTCCTTCCCTGAGCCGTGTGTGAACCCTAGCTTCCATGGGCAATGGGGCAGAGGTGCATTCTTGGTGCTCTCCAAGAGGTCCCTTACAAACAGCTGAGGAGCCGCAGTGTGCACATCAGCGATAAAGCCCCCGTGCCCTGCTGTTTTGGTGCATGAGGAATGAGAAAGTACCATTTTTGCATAGTCTTTTTTCTGTACTGCTTTTATACTTTAAGTGTTCTCGCTTTTTTGAAATCCCTATAGAACAGCAGTCAGATTGGCATCAAGGGGCCCTGAGCAATATATGCATTAGAGAAGTTAGGCTTGGTTTCCAAGAGCGAAGCTTAAGATTAAAGAGAACAGCATAAGGAACAATGATGTTTGAATTTTAAAATATTAATATTGCCTTAGAGGTCTTTCTTTTCATTTTACTAATTAATTGATGTCCTGCCACTAGTGTGCATATAGAAATAAAGCACATATCGAAGTAAAGATTAGGAGATTATTACCTGTTTTAACATACAGTGCTGAAAGCATTAATTTCAGGTAAAAACACTGCTAATCTTCTCACCTTGATTAGCTTTGTTCATTTGACTTAGCCTAATGTTAGAATGAAGTTAGTCCATGCAAGTGACATCATTCTATAATCAGACTTTTACTATTTTAAAATTAATTTCAATTAACTGTTGGAAAAAGGCTTTTTAGTGTCTTCTTTAACTGTGGAAGTATTTCATTCGTGCTGAACTATGTATCTCAATTAGAAGAAAAAGTGTTGCCAAATGAGTTGGATTGTGGACTAGACCCAACCTGTAAAATACTAATTTGAATCCAGATTTTGAATGCTAAAAAGTGTCACATTCCCATCTCTCTTTGTACAAATTCTATTTGTTTGGGGTTCTTCAAGGGAAAAAATGCTACTCATTGTGAAAGGTATCAGAATGTGGCCCAAGTGGTGACACTTCAGAATTTGATCCAATGCATTAGAAAAATAGGTACCATGCAAAATGCAGTGCTATGTTTAAATATGCCAAAAGTTTGAGAGTTTTAGTGTAATGTTTGGGGTTTGAATCTAACCCTATGGGTCCATTAGTAAATGGTTTTACTTTTCATTTCCAGGACCATCTGTTGTGGTGAAGGTTAGGTGAAAGTAAAAAATGGCCTATTAATCTAAAGTTCAAAGCCCGAAATCCACAAGTAGGGGAGAGCAAAGATGTAATTTTCTCCATGGTAACATGGATGTGTATGCACCTTTTCATCTGTGAAATGGAGAATGGCTTTAAATGCTGTGGAGAATCCTCCCTACTTTGGGAACATTTGGGCTTTCTTTTTGGAACAGTGGGCACAGATCAGTTGATTGAACCATCTTCCACATCTTCCATTGTTAACCCTTCATAAATTCAATTCATGTTGGTGTAGAAGCATCTCCCTTTGAGTCACTCAACACTTTCTTCCCAGCTGGTAGCTTATGTAGCTGAATGCTCCAAAAGTAAATATGATTTCTCCAGCTAGCTGACCTTTCCCTGAGTGAGATCACAGGAGGGACCATGCTGTTACTCTGCATCCTTAAGCTCAGTTAAATACCCTTTTATCATATGGTGAGGACACAGTTATCAGTACTTCATCTTATTTTGCAAATAATTCCACCTCTTATGTGCAACGTCCTCTAAAACTAAAGCAATTGTTGATGTGCAACTTGGCAATATTCACAATGGAAAGCAATGAAGACTTATTGCTAAATTTGGGGTGCAAAGTTTGTGATATTTGTACTGTGTAGTGAAATAAACATACGGTTCTTTAAGTACTCTGTTTTCTTTTGTTCTGTAAGGTCTTTAGCCACGGTACTGCATGCTAAAGAACCCCAAGAGTTTGTGTGCAAGATGTGTTCATTACAAGTTTATTTATACTGGGTAAATGCGGTGGTGCTTTTGCAGTTACTTGTAGTTATTTAATTTTTCTGTAAACCAAGACATTTGTAAATATAGCAGCTCACCTACAGACTGGCAAGAGCAAGACGATCTTTCATTCAGGGTATCTGATGGCTTTCTTTGTTCAAATACCCCTGCAGTCTACTGTAATGTAAGCTTGGCTGGTATTCATGCTCATTCCCGGCAGAGGAGATGCTATCGCAAGACCTTTGTTTCTAGCAGCATTAGTTGGCAATACTGCCTTGTAGTCTCTTCCCTAAGGCTCAGGCTTCCTTTCATTATCCCCCACCAAGCACCTTCTTGAAAATCCTGGTTGTGCTACTGTTGATTCCTTATTCTGAATGAGACCAAGTGAAGACGCTGGCCAAAGGGAAGCCTGTGTTCCTGGAGTCAGGGATCCCAAGGCTAAACATCCCAGCAGTGCCGTCAGCTGATGAGAAGAGGCCTGGCGTGGACACTGCCTTGGATTATTCCTCATTTATGCCAAATCTGTTCCAAGAGATGGCTGGCTCCCCCACCACACTCTGGGAGACAGCCAGTTCTTGGAAAGTCATTCAATAAAGCCACCATCATCTCTTTCGAGGGGAGTATTCCAGCTCATTGGCTTTTTGATTTGAGAATTCAGCTGTTACTTCTGGATCCTCTGCCTTCAAAGAGCTATGGGAGAGGGGCTGGTACATCACGTATAGAGACAAAAAGGGAGCATTCATATTCTTCAGCTGTAAGTCTTTTAATAAACCACCATCATGTTCTTTCGTATTACTTTGCCGTTTTTGTCCCATTTTCTGCTTCTGATGTATGTAGCTAAGTGCCGAAGCCCTAGGAAAAAAAAAATAGTTCACTTATATCCAATCTGATCCTCCCATGTGCTGAGTATTTATTAGCTTACAGGCATTTTTCCAATATCACCAAAAGAGATTAATGTAGGGATATTAGTCTGAGGTGTTTTAGTAGCAGCTATCACCATAATATCCAAGGCCCCAATAATGAAGACATTACAGGTGAAGCAGGTACAACTCTTTCGCTTAAGCTCACCTGACACTTCGCACCGTAGCTGGTTTTTAGACCTTTTACCAAACTTTTAACTGTTGGAGTTACAATTTTACATTCTACATACCCTAAATTGATCATAATTTTTTGGATGGAGACAGGGATGATGAGATTTCATGGAAGATAATTTAGCCATTTTCAAAATGAGACTGGCTACAAAACTTTTGGGTTTTCCATGTCAAACAGCTTGCATTCAGTTTATATATGAAATTCAGTGCATCCATGCATCCATAGCAGGGACACAATATTAAATGGGGGAGGTCCTTCCTGTGGCTGGCAAGGTGCACTTTTTCATTTTGCTGTAACAAACAGTCGTATTTGGCTACTTATGAGGCCCTAAATATTTTGTATTTCCAATCTGGGGTGTTCTGGAGTGTGAAAGGAAATGCAAAGCTGAATCTTTCATGTAAAAAGTTCTGTGAAATTACTTTGCTTTTTCTGTGGTTGGGGGAAGTAAAATGCTTTTTTTCTTCTTGCTGGAAACTCTGGGCCTCCAATGTCCAGAAGATAAGGTAGGTGAGAATTAGAGGAGAATGTAGAACATGGAGACGATCAAATTTTTAACTTGCATCAAGGTCAATACTTGAAATCATTGTTTGAATATATGTGACATAATATTTGAAAATAAGGTGTCATTTATGATTTATTGATTAAAAACCTGAAGGAATTTACTGCTTTTCAAGGATGGAATATACCCCACTGAATTAGTAGTAGAACTGAAAAAGTAAAACCAAAGATGGTATTATGATGAATTTTATCAAATACCTGGGAAGAAAATGTTCAGGAGACCCAGCACTGACTGAACAACTAGAAAGATGACCGCAGCCGAGCGTTTTTAGGGCTATCTAAGGAGAAAGGGAAAGGCAAGAGCAGGGCTCATTAAAAGTCCTCTTTACACTGTAGTTGCTTCATTTGCAAATATAAGCCAAACCCTAGGTTTCGTCAGGCTTGCCTTTGTCCCATCTGCCCCCTCACCAAAGAGGAATTCATTGCATTCCAAGGAGGCCATTGTAACCAAAAAGAGTTTGTGTCTGAATAGATCATCTCTCACTGCTTCTTCTAGTGCTTTCCATCTCCATTGGCAATCACGCTTCTAAAAGAAAGCTCAGCGCCTTTTAGCTTCCACAGGTAGGACTGCTTCTTCCTTGTGAGATGACCGCCAGTCAGAAGCCAGGAGCTGCTTCTTCAGTTGTTGCCTGCCATCTTCCATGTGCAAAACGCCAGAGTTCGTGCACGGCCATCCAGCTGAAATCTGCTTAATGACTCAATCTGGGCATGAACATTTCTGGCGTAGTTCTAAAGACCGTCTGCAAACATGCTGTATGTATTTGTTTACTTGGCACAATGCAAGGCCACAAAGAGACACCCAAAGTGGTTTCCAGTGGGGCTAATTGGGCCAGGTGGAGCTTTGCAGTAATGCAGCTATACTGCTCCTACTACCACGCTAGCTCTCTTAAAACTAGTTTGATGTCTCTGCAAGGCATCATGTTGTGCAGCACGCTTAGGCCCCCGGTGTCCACAGAGTGGCTGGATTAAGGAGAAAGGGACCTTGAAAAGTCTCATGACCTCCTGCGGGTTGTGGGAAGTGTGAGGGGTACCTTCTTCTGTCAGAAAAGTTCATTTCTCTCCTGGCAGGCTCAGCCTTGGGGGGAAGAGTGGAAATGCTGCCTGCCAGTCCTGTGCAGAGTGAAGCAGCTTTTGTTTCTGCTGAGCACTCCAGGAGAGGTTGTCTGATAAAAGTTATTGAGGCAGGGAGAGAGGGGGTTTCCCTGGGGAGCTGCGTAGGCTGCCAGTGTATCTGCTGGCCACCTTCAGTATGCCCTCCTCCTCCTTGGCTGGCGTTAGTCGCTTTGCAGGTTGTTGCTTGCCCGATGCTTTGTTAGACTCTGGGTGGCTGCTAGATCAGGGTTCGTGCCAATGGAGAGCAATCCAAGTGGGATTTCAGCATGTTCTGTGCAAGGCCACTCATTAACACAGACAGATGTTGCAGTGGGGAGGGCTGGAAGATAATCTGCCTCTTAATCTCCTGCACGCTCTCACTGTGCTCTCTGAGGTCTGAGACAATTAGTAGACAAGATCCTCGTTTCACATGGGGATTACTCTCTTTTATTATGGGAAACAGTCAGTTTTCTGGCAATCAAACGCGGTCTGACATTTTCACTTCCTCTTTTACTGCTTTATTTGCAAGAAGAGATCATTCTGGCTTTCAGAGCTGAAGGCTACAGCATCAAAGAAAGTGAGTTGCACTCTCCTCAGTTTTGCAGCCTAACAGTTAAAAGTGAATTATATGTTTTTTAAATATAGATGCTGCTGTAAGGTTGAAAACAGAAGCTGATTTAGATGCATGCTTCCTCAGATAATGAGCTGCTTCTCTGTAGATGTCTGTCTCTTGTACCTGAAGCTGGAACTCTCAGAAATCACGTGCATTGGAAACTTGAAACTTGGCAAGGTAAAAGTAATGCTTCTCCTGTACTCTATATTCGCAAACAGTACTTTCAGTACATTGTAGCTTTTTTATTTTGATGTTTTTAAAGCTGATTTGTTCATAATATTTAGTGTCTTAAGCTATTACCCCTCCCTTTAATTCCACATGCATTGCTCCCCCGAAAATAAGAAAATGTAAAAGTCAATGCTGTGCTATATAGAGAAGTGTTAACTGAGTGTTAATGAGCTGCCACATCGGCTCCAAGCCATCTCTGTAAGCCAGCACAGTAAAACGGAATTTAAAGGCTATCAAGTCCATTTCATGGCTGCGAGTCCTGACCATGTTTTGCAGTGAAGTATACGTCCTTATTATCTAGGTGCCAGCTAAATACTGCCAGCTTAATATGTTCATGGGTAAAGTTGCTTTTCTGTGTCTGGAGTGTTCACACCTCAGCTAGACACTGGTCCTCATCCAGATCACATCTGCGAACTGAGGAATATTAAAAGCTTTTGGTTCAAGAGGAGATATCAGCAAGTGCAGAGACCATAGGGTGCTTGGTGTGAAGCAGCTACACAAGTCAAGGAGAGAATGGCTGATGTATGATGATGGCTAACAGCTTTCAAACACATCTAAAAAGCTCTTTTAGCTCAGCGTGACAGAAACATCGCTTCAAATGAAAGTGAGCCCTGGAAATATGGAAATTATTATATGAGATTAAAAATAAGCCCCATTTACAAGCAGTGCCCCCTCCACATTATGCTACTGACTGCCATGTTCACAACACACCATTGTGCAAAGCACTGTTGAAGGCAACCATGTCTATATTCTTGTGAATATCTTTTCTCTCCATCTTTTTAATCAAAGTGGGAAAGGTAGTAGTAGGAACTTCACCAGACAGTAGAAAAACAATGTAAGGAAAGGCAGCAAAGACAGCCAAACAAGTTGCTGTCCCCGGCAGCAGGAATTAGGTAGTCATTGAGCAGGATGGTATTAATTGCCCTTGGATCTCTTTGCAATATCTCCTCTTCCTCTTTCTGGACAACGCTCATCGAATGTAGGGATAAGCACATTTGAAGAACCTACATAGGATAAAATGCTCTCTCTTTCACTCCATGAGTTAGAAAAAGATGAACAAGTTATCTTCTTTTTGGGAAAGACTAGCCAAAATACAGACTCTTGGTGAATTTGATATACAGAGCTGTCAAATCTCAGTTTTGTTGTGGCCATCAGGTGGGCATCACTCATAACTGCATCATTGCATTGGGTGGACTGTGGGTACATGGTGGTGTAGACATACTCAATCTACCTCCACCCATGCCCATGCTAGCAGAGGAAGATCAGGTGAAGATGCATGAGTCAGCTGTATCTATGCCAGCTTGTGTCCAGAAGCTGTACTGTCTTGCTGAGAGGTGAAGAGTATTTGCTTGGGCTCAGTGCCGTGAAAATACAACTGTACTGGTTCTCTGGGTTAGGATACAGCACACTATATATACATCATAACATCTCAGGTCTTTAGCATCTTGGAGATTGCTGTCCTGTGCTTTGTTGCGTTGTCTGAATACGACTATTCAAGTGCCGGGGGAGCTGGAGGAGTTAGTATTTGGACAATAAATTGGATGGATCAGGAGCTGAGTTCACATGTGAGCTGACTTCTCCAAGCCACTCTGAGTAAGCAGACATGGGATGTCTGCCTAGGCTCCATGGGTCTGTAAATAGCTTTTCTGGCTCCATGCCTAATTTAGTTGTCAAATTTTGATCTGGAGGTAGTGGTTTTTTGTTAGTTCACTTTAGGTAGCCAGCAGACTAATTGCCACCTAATACGCCTTTGAAGCTACGTTGCTAGTGATAATACTATTGTACAGTTTTACCCCTCTTCAGTGGTTAAGCACATATATAACTAACATTGAATATTTAAACTTACATGTGAAGTAGGGTGTTTATTCAGACCTTGTTATAAACTTGTTTTTTTCCTCGGTGTCTTGCTGCATATCCAGCAAGTTAATGAGCCAGATTCAAACACTTTGAGTACACTCCCATGGAAAGGAGCTTTGAAAGAAGAGTTGTAAAATCTGAGATGTAAAATCCTAGATAAATACAACTGCTGAAATTCATCTTTTCCCTTGGGAATGGATAGGGTGCTTTACCAGTTTGGACTGAGAAAACAAGACCCCATTATGAAGTCTTCCTGGAAGATGAAGTGTTAATCTTCTTTTCCCCTTCTAAGGAAAAAATAATTCCAGCCTGAAGAACCAGTTTTTAATTCTGTGTCAATCAGAGATTTCCTACAGAAAACAATGATTGAAGATTTCTTGCACACACACTGGAGAAACTGGTATTATCTGGAGGACAGTAAATGAAATATATTTACCTGACTTTCAGCCCTTTGGGCTATGAGTTTTCCTTACCATCAAACTATAATTCTGAAATAGTTTAAGAATATAAAATAGTTAAGAGTATGATTTGGGAAAAAATTTAAGTACCTGTATGCATCTTATTGAAAACAGCTGATTTCAAGCATATGCTTTTCTGAATAGGGATAGATTTATACCTGTGCTTGGACACAGTTCTGAATTAGGGCGTCAGGCTCATTTACATAGGGCATTCAATTTAATTAGTCCAAATTCACTTAAAGTATAAATTGAAAATGGATTAAGCTTTATGTAAAGCTGAATTAAGACTACTTTAATTTTGAAAAGCCTTTACAGGGTTAAATGCACTTTGACTAATCTGCTTTAAATTAAGCCTTTAGTTAATTTGGATTAATTTGCCTGAATATCTTTGTGAAGACCAGCTTGGAGTTAGGATCCAGTCCTGAAAATGCTCACAACAATACTTCAAATTAAAGGAATTATTCCCATGCTTAAAGTTAAGGATGTGCGTAACTTTAGGTATGCGGTAAAGTCAACACACGCTTTAAAAGCCATGCACATCTCTGCAGCATGCAGTGACTTGGGACCGACTTAAATGTCTGATGATGAATGAGTTTTCACCGTGATTGATCAGTTTGTCCAATATCAACAAAGAATATATAGTCAGATTGCTTACTTTCTTTATCGTTTGAACACATGTACAAATACTTGGGGGACACAGCCTGTTTGGTATCATCTCCATCCTCATTCAAACTGGACCTGGAAAGCTGTACTAGGATATTTGCTGTATGTTAATTTTGTATTTCCTTCTAATGTTCTGATGTTTATGATAATAGAACATTTTGTTTCCAAATCCTTGCTAGTGATGAGTTTATTTAAAATAATTTCAAAAAACCCAACCATGTACCCATGCTCTTGATATGATTGATATATTCTTGGCCTGTTTAATTAGTTGAATGAAAAGAATGAGGTCTGCTTCCATTCAAGTCAAGTAGTGAAATATGAAGTGTTTCTGTTGAAGACATCCCAGCAGAAGGATTCCAGTGACTAATTCTTGGTCCACAGGTTGTCAGTGAGGAGCTGACATCAAAGAACTTGCTGCTGGTTAGTTTTGCTTTGAACATTAACATGACATTTTCATGCTTAGGCTTAAAAGGGATGTAAGTTCTGTAGTCAAGTGTCCTAGGCAAATAATTCTTTCCTAGTTCCAACAGGCGACACAGGAGTCCAGTAAATTAATTTGTTTGCTGGAATGGAGGGCAGCTTCCTTTTCCCTCCTTCAGGAACAGTAGAGAGGATGAGGACTCTGCGCCCACCTGAAGAGCCCCCTGCCTTGGAAAAGGAGAATATGTAACTCTTCTCAGCAATGCAAATTCCTGACTTTTAGGTTTGGGCTTGTCAGTGTTGTCCACCTGTTCCACACGTATGCTGGGAAAGTGGGAAGCTCATAGCCATCTTTAGGAAATCATCTCCCCTTGCTCTCCAGGGGGCAGAGAGCTGCTGCGCTAAACTCAAGGCAAGGACGTTCTCCATCCCATGCTTTTGGCTGCTCTTGATCTTCATGGCAACGTGGAGTCCAGCTCTCTTGCTTGAGGCCGCACAGCCTTGCAGTGCACATGCTGCAAAGCAGTTAGTGCCTGCAAATAGAGGTGGAGAGGGAGCTGTGGGAAGGACCTGGCAGCATGAGGAAAGAGAAATCCCCAGCACCTCCCAACAGCGAGCTCTGCCAGAGTGGCGAGCTCTGTGCCAAACTGGGAAAGGTGCACACCGCGTGGCCTCTGGACTCACTGGGTGTATCTGCTGCCTCTTGAAAGGGACCCTGTGGAGGCTCACATGGTCAGATTTACCTGTTAGCGCTGAGGGTGAAGAGGGAAGCACAGCCTCCGGTGGGGTGGGACGGTGTCCTGCGGCACTGTATCTCCAGGTGTTGGAGGCCTGTTACCCCCACGGACACACCCGAACAGGCTGCCTTTGGGCTGCCCGCAACGCTCTGCATTTCTTCTTCACAGGTTTGCCTGTGAAGCAGCCACGCATGGGGAGAGCCAGAGGCTGGGAGATCAGGCCTTGCAGACTGATGGTTTCCTGCAGGTCCTGGCAGTGATGCTGTCTCAATTTGCATTCAGCTTGTAGGTTTTAGGTTGTCCTCACAGCGAAAAGGCTAGAACCACCATTAAAATTTAAACAGAGATGCCAGAGCACAGTTGCATAGGAACCATTTTCACAACTATGTGACTGCAGAATATATACATATAGCACTCATTAGGCAGTTGCAGTCTTAGTTAAGATGTCTGGAGTATTTAAAGTCCTGTTCTGGCTGACAAACGCGGTGCAACATTGTCTCTCTAGCACTTGATGCACTTGATATGCTGCACTGGAGTGACTCTCACTGGATGCTGCTACCCCTTTTGCTTGTTTGGGTAGTTCTTTGCTTTTCTGCCTGCAGTTTTAGTGAGCTCAACGCAGTGTGGGCAATACGGAGGTCATAAGCAGGGAAACTCATGCAGTGCAGATGGGAGCAAAAGGGAACAGAGAGAAGGAAAATTCATTACCATCTCTTTGAGGTAAAAGAGAGGAGGTTCTGTGGTACCTCACTGTCTAGTAAGAGACATGATTTGGCTCTGGTTGATCTTCGCTGTGTGGCTGCCAATGCTGCACCAGCTATAATGGGAAAGATCTTGCCTTCGCTCCTGCAATGAAGAGGCAGGCCTGCTCCTGATTCAGTGGAGCCAGTATTTTCTCTTTGGGGTGAGGAGGGAATGAGGAGAGCAAAAGGCAGTTTCCTGCAGCATGTCTCATGTACAGCCTATTGACAACCAGCGTCACCAGCACCTCCTTCTGCAACTGCTTACAGCTGCAGAGGCCAACAACCCCAACTGTTTCTTCTAATACCTGAAAGATGACAGACTGCCCAAATTTGCACAAGGTTCATAATAATTTTATAAGCAGATATTGGCAGGAAGGGTATTATGGGATGTTTCAGTTCATGCTTTCTTGATGAAAACATATATGTATTTGTATATATAGTTATGGTGCTGACTGGTAAACAGCATGCATTATTTCAAAGTGAAGGTTTTCAGGGTATGTGACACAACCTGAAGCTCCTCTTTGAGATTCTGTATTGATGAGCCACTTAGTGCTGAAAAAATATGGAGTGATATCCCACTTACAGGTGATAGTAAGGAGTTTATAATGTTTCTGAATTTCTAGAGCCTACCGAATTCACACCCCACAACCTTGTAGGCCATATGTATTTAACTTGGCTTACTTAAATGGAATTACACAAGGCTACAATTTGCCACATTACTTCCTTTAAAAACCCTGAAATGCTCACACACTTTTTTTTTTCCTCTCTAAGTGAGAAATGGCTTTACTCTTGTGGATTTTGAAGGCCTTTTATGAAATTGATGATATAGGAGGAAAGATTATTTTTATAAAGCCAGGGTCCCTTGTGTTGCTCTGATTTTGATTACTCTGTGTGCTTTGAGACAGACTTCATGGTGAGTGACTTGTTTAAATGCTACTTAGTTTTTAATATTTCATTTTTTGCCTTTAGAGAAAGTGAGATGTCCATAGGAACTACCATTAACATCCTTTACTCTGTTCCCGAAGGTTGCCTTCTGCAAGAGAGATTATTGATTGTGACTCTTTGAAGGAGAATTGGCCAAAAATAATCCTTCTTGACAGGATTTCTTCTTGGGATAGGGCCTGAGAGGGGGTGGTTTAACAAAAATAGCAACCATAGTTACAAACGAAACAGAATTTATTTCAATCTCATGAAGGAATTTCATGGATTTCACTGGTTCTAATAATACATCACTTTGCTGTGCAAAGTCTGCTTCCCACTGCAGGGCAGTAGAGGAAAAACTGCTTTTTTCATACCAGGAACCTTTTACGTCAGGAAATGGACAACATTACATTCCTCAAAAATTAGTGGAATTAGTATTTCAGTGGGTTCAGTTTCAGTAGGAAAGAGGGGAATTACAGTCCTATGTCTAAGGACAAGGTCTACTTTCATGAATCACAAATTGCGGTAGATCAGCAGAATTGACCTATGAAGCAAAGGCACAACGTTCAGAGCATTACATTTGTTTTCATGTGTCATTATGCATCTGTACTGGAGATTGTCTTCAGGGATCTGTTCGAAGTCGACAGAGTTCTTCCTTCAAAAACACACAGTAAAAATAGCGGCAGGTACGAGAGGCTTTTTTCCTTCAAAGAACACACAGGACTGCCTGAATGGTGAACAAAGCCAAATGCCTTGAAACAAAAGGGGACACAGCTTCCTAATTTCTTAACACGATGCACATTTCTGAAACAGCAAAATCAGGAGATGCTGTGGAATTGAAACTGTGACCTCTGGTTCCAAGAGGCAGCTGGTCCTGAGCAAGGTTAGCACCATTATAGTGATTTTCCCAGGCATATAAATACTACCTCAAATCTTAACCTCCCTCCCTCTACCCTTTTCAAATATCTGCAATAGATAGTACAGGAAAAGTGCCGCAAGTCACAAGCTGTTTTCAGGCTTTTGTGACACCCATAGTGAGGCAGTGAGGAGGAAATCCAGGCAAATGTGGAGGTGTAGTTTCCTCAAGTTCAGTTTATGTAGCTTCTGTGAGAATTAAATACTGCTGTGAAGGGAAGAACGGACAACTCAAAATATCAGTCCCGAGCCCTGGACAGGGTTTGGTCTCTGCATTTGACTCCATGGTCCTGTACACGGGTGAACTTGGGCACCGCTGGAGCTGTGCCACAGGAACCACTGTTTTCCCAGAGCAGATCACAAAAAGGTGTTAATAAGAGTGGCAAGCCACTGACTGTAGGCTCTGAGCTCCAGAGTTTGCAAGGATTATCCTCCCAGTGCAAAAGAGACTGAGTGAAAAAGCTCTGCCGTGTGGGTTCCTCACATTGTCCTTCCTCTGCGAGGATCAGTTTCCAGGAGTTCACTGAACTCAGAGAGTTCAGAGAGCTTGAGAGATAAGATGTGTGGCGTCTTCTTCGTAAGCCAGTATTTATTACTGGGACTGCATACCATTAACTTAGTTTATTGAAGTCCTACCTATTGCAGGCTCTGCTAAAGCAGGTTTTTTGATTAAAAAGCATTTTTCTAGGCATGTGTGTCTTAGGTAAGAAACTGTTCAGTGAACATCGCTGAGTAGTTACCATCAAAATGAGTCATTCCCACAGATCTAGTAAGTGCAGAGATTTCCAAACCCAGGCCTGCAGACAGAGGTTTTTTAAGGTAAATGTTTGCCTCTCATTTGCATCGAGTTTGGTTAATGTTTATTCTCCCTTTGCATCTGAGCACAATGCAGGGAAGCGGACGCTGTGCATGTATCCAAGGTCTTCTTATTCCAGGCACACCGAAGAGAAAAAAAACCAATTAACGTTAAAAAGGACAGCTCACTTCCAGCAAAGGCTTCAGCATGCCATCATGTCTCTATTCTTGCTCAGGAAGTACTGCTTCACCTGCCCTCACATAATCCATTTTTAAGTTGTTTCATGAAATCTCAGATCTTCTTTCTTTCTGATTCTTTGCTCTTTCCCCCACTCATTTCTTCAGTAACTCAGCGTGCTTTTCCTCCAAGGTCAGTTTGTTTATTTTTGATAAATAACATTCAGCTATTCTGTCCCCAAAGCTCTGTCCCATTTTTAACCTTTTTTCTCTCCATGATAACTTCCTTCTTTTCAGTTTAAATCACTCCCTGAATCCTGAGGAAAAGTCTGCTGCAAAAAAGAGAAAGGAATAGTTTGTTCACCAAATCTGTGCTGGGGTGGGCAGGATGTAGAGATTTTAAATTGTAGCAGCAGAGACTTCCTCCCAGCCTCGTGGTAAGAGGTCAGAATAACAAGCATTACGGTAGATTACTTAGGGAGGTGGGTCTTCAAGAGAGAATAAACAAACGTGTCAGAAATGTTTGTAATTTTGCCTCCTGGTGCAAGTATAGATCTCTTGTGGTCTTTTCCTCAGCCCTATTTTCTGTAAATCCATAATTCATCCAGAAATTCTACTCAACTTCTTCTCATCTGCTGTAACTTGTTTTTTCCTAGCTTTTCCCCAATGCTTTGTTGACTGTTCAGTGTATCTTTGTGGCGTAGTGACTGTATCTGTATGTCGTATGGCTTTATTATTAGAAATCCTTGTACAGCACTAGTACATCTGATACAAAGCATTTCTATCTGTGAGCAGTAGATATTTGATTGCTCAAGACAATGACCAGATATGTTACAGAAAGAATAAAGTCTTTCTTTTAGTGGAGATATTTCTGGGTTTTTATAAAATATTTGAGACTTTCCATTACTGGCAATAAAATTCTAATCTACTTGTCTGTTAAAAAAGCATTTCAAAAAGACCAAATTAACAAAATCCTTTTTTACCTTCCACTGATGGAACCAATCCCTTTACATACTTTTCTTGAAATTAAGTTATTGCTTCAACATTTCTCATATTCTGGAATCTTCTCCTAAAGCTACTTCAGGGTGTTTATGATGAAAATAAGACTAGAATTATACTGAAGTATCAGAGGAGCAAATAGTGAATATTTTATATGCGTATGTGCAATTTTTCGATTGTTATTTGTACATCGTGTGGCAGCATTGTATGACAATATCATATGATGATGTATAATATTGTATAACAATTGTTAAATGTATTATATTTTGCTATGTTATTTTATTGCAGTCACAGAGGATTTGTGTAAAGATTATAATACCTATTTCATCCTCAGATTTTCATCCTCTTTGTGAATCATATATTGTGCAAAACCTACTTGTCCCTGCTGTCACTTATAGTTGGTATTGAATATAATCATTACTTCACTGAAAATAAGAATTTTTGCTCAGTTTTATTCAGATGTTTGAAATCTGTTTTCGTTTGGACTCAGGATGAAAACTGGACTGAAATTTATTTCTCAGTGGGACGGAATGTCCTAAAATATTTCAGTTTGAAGTGTTTGTTTCAAAAAGTTTTTCTATTCCTTGTCTGAAATGCTTAGTTTGCACTTGGTGAAGGAAGAGGACCCGTTGCCACCTAGCGCACTGTGAGATTAACCCCAGTCTGTCTGACAAGCTGTGGTGCCCCATGGGACATGTAGTTCAGGTATCAGACCCTGAAATTGTCTGTTAACTGCTTGGCAGTCGGCAGGACGTTCTGTAGTTCCCTGCAGTGCTGTGGTCTCTGATGCAGTGCAAAATCAATGTCACATCTCACCTTCCAGTATGGAAAGTGTAGCCAGGTCAACCTGTGACAGTTTGATGTGTGGTGGCCTAGCTGGATCAGAGGACCATTCTGGGTTAAAAGTTACCTTTTTTAACTCATACCAGTTCTTCAGTCTGGTTCACAGCATGGCCCCATAAGCAACTGTTCTAGCGCAGTCAAGGAGTATCAAGGTGTAGGAGCAAGCAGCAAGGTGGGGGGCTGCCTGTGTTGGCACTGAGGCTGAAGGAAGCAGTCATCAAACTATGGTAAGTGTTTCCTCTTCTCACTGACTTTGCTCCCAGCCATGAGGGAACTGGGTAGAATGGTGAGTTAATGGGCAGCCTGCTGCTAAGTTATGCCTAAAACTATGCCCAGGTGCCAAGAATAAGACCTGACACTGCACTGGCAAGGTAAGTTCCCAGCAGGTTGTTTGTATACTATGTAGGGGGAAGGAGGGAAGTTAACCTGAACTTGAACAAAGGCTAGAGTAAGGTTTAAAAGATTTTTTTTTTTTTTAAATATATAAATGACAACTTCTGTGTCATGCCTAGTCCCATTCTGTGTCTTGACTGGACCTAGGAGCTAAGAAAGGTGGTGGTGGTCTTTGTTTGATCATATTTTTACATTATTGACACCTTGCAAGACACATTTCCTCTCACCAAATAAGAGTGTGTGCTGTGCCAGGCACAGAAAGGCGTATGTATACTATCAGCAAGCTTCCTGATCCTGTGGTAGATGTGATGAGAACAGTGTTTCCTTGAGGTCTGTGTAGTGAACTAAGTGCATGAGAACAATGCAAGCCATCTCTAAACCATCGGGTATTTCTCTCATCTTGCTCTCCTTCTGCTTCTCACTGTTGGCTGACACCTATGGAGCCAAGACAGTGATCCCACAGGAGCAGAGGGAACCTGGAGATAGGGCCTGTGCTCCTAGTCCTTGCCTAGGTTCTTCCTGAAGGGTGGGAAGCGCAGAAATGGAAAAGTCTCCCAGTGAAACAGCAATAAGGAACTGCCTTAGAAAAGCCAACTCTTTGAATTCTGGAAGTTTAGCAAATATTTGGCTTGGTACCTTGAGGCTAGCAAAGTTTAAAATTCTTTTCTTGTCCTGAGGCCAAAGAAGTTTGTGCTTTGATTTAAGCATTCATTCTGGTCTGTATTTAAGCCACCACAAACTATCACACAAGTCGGGCTCTTGAAAATGTTCATTGTGCATCCACCCTCTGGCTTCTATTTTATCACAAGCAACGAAGGATTGAAATTTAATAACAGATAAGCTGTAGAGCTGGCCCAGAGGGTTAGCACGGCCACCTGGGCTCTGAGTGTTTGGTAAAGAATTTTTGTCCAGCCCGTTTCTGTAAGGCTCGGAAACTTTGTTGTGCAGCAGTCAAGAAGCAGCCTAGATAAGCTCCATAGGGAGCCTCCTCCAGACCTTCACAGCCAAGGCACATTGCTATAAAGAGAAGCCTTTGGGAAAAGGAAGTCTTTTCCAGCCAAATGGATCCCATCAAATAGTAGCGCGTTTGGCCATTCCATTGAGTCCTCTTGCAAACCTGAAAAGTGAGAAGATCCATTTCTCATGCACAGTCCATCTGCCTTTCTGAGGGAGCTCTGGAGCAATGAACATGGGCTGCAGCCTGTGAGATGCTCTGGGGTTTATTGATCTTAAAGAAATCCCATTGACTTCAGCTGTGATGTCAAGCAAGTGCTGTATTTTCAAAACCCTTCGCAAATGTACCTCTGCATTCCTAAGATCGTAGCCTTGTCTAATGGTTATAATAATACCTGTGTGTCAAAACTGAAGTGTTTTATAGGTCGTCTGTCACCAGAGACTGTGTGACTGAGTCTCTTCCTGTATCACAGCATGCCCATTTGCGAAACAGATAATATCTAGTTACATCAGAGAATGGTTTTGTGGGACTGATAAAATGTCTGCAAGCAGTGCAGAGTCTCTAAAAAGAAAGATTGCTTTTTTCTTGATTAAGCTGTGTATCAACAATTATTCTAGTTCTTTACACAAAAAAAGCTATCGCTTCTGTACCGCAGTTGTCAAAGCTTCAATGTAAAGGCAATGCTGAAAGAGTTTATCTCTCCTTCCATGGTGAACGGAGTAATACGAATGTTACTATATACCTGGCTTTTGGTCCAGCCACAGTCAGATTGCCATCTAATTTTGAGAAAAGCGGATTTAGTTTTGTGAGATGGAGTGGTCTCTGGCAGATACTGTATTCTCTAGCTGTTACTGACTGCTTGCTCACAAACTGCACTTCAGGCATCGTACACAACTAGGATTTTTTCATAAGTGAGCAGGAGACTATCGGAGGAGGAAAGGGTTGCTTCATTGGAAGGACTTTGCTCAAAAGTGCCCAAACCTTTCTCTCCCCTTCCCCTGAAATTATGATTTAACTTTTTAGTTTAAATTAGTATTTGACTGGATGTGATCATTCTTTGCCCTCATCAGAGCTGAAAAGTTGCACACAAGTAACTGTGTCAGTTGTGAGGGTGACTTTTCACCAGTGCTGTCATATCTGTAAAAAATACCATCATAGATGTAGTTACATGTAAATAAGAAGGAGCGTAGTTGTTCCTTGTCCCTGAAGGGAACATCCCTACCAGAACAAACCAACACAACCATATCTCTAGTAAGGAGAACGTACTGCTTTGCAGGTCTCTTACATTAACTGGGGGAAAGCAGGAGGTGAGGGGAAGCATTGTGCAGTGGTGAAGCCTTTTGCCATCACAAGACTGACATTAAGCACTACACCGGGTAGTATTGATGTTGTACCCCTTTTAAACCCATGCAGCTGGTAAATCACAGCTGGTCTTACACCACTTGAAAGTAAGTGCGGATGAACTCTTATATTGTTTTTAAAGCAATTCATAGTAATAATTTTTTCATCTAAGTGATTGCTGGCTTAAGTTAAATGGATACCAGTCATTCTTGAATTGGGTTTGAAAGTGCCTGTACTGGATAGAAAAGCCAGTGTTTGGCTTTTTTAGATCACTGACAAAGATTTGTTTGGGAACCACAGTAAGACAAGATGCTTTTAAAAAACTGACAAATACAGATGTAGGATGTAGCGCCAACTATCCAAAGCATTCAGGCTAAGCACTCAAGCAGCTGGATAAACTGAGAAGCTATTTCTGAGCATATGCACCAGCTGTAGGCGTGTTGCTGTCTGTGTGGATTTGAAGATTGCTGACATAGCCAAGAGAGAAGAAAATACTGTGGTTTGGAGTCAGCTCACCAGGAACTGAAGAAAATGGGAAGGCACCACCTTACTTTACCAGTGCCAGTTTTCAGTCTCTATGGTCTATGAGCTGTCATTTTGCAGGTTTCTCTAGCTGTCTGTGCCTGTAGCCATACTCTTCTATGCTATATGGTTCTGCTTCTCTTCTTCTTGCTGTCCTGCAGCAATTCTAATGTGTGCTGGTCCCGTGATTTGGAGGTTACATCCTCTGCCTGTGAAACTTTGGAATCACAGGATCTGCCCTGTACTAAAAGATTAATTTGGAAGGTAACTGGCCAACAAATTGATTGTTCAAAAGCTATACACACCATTTTGGGTCAATTTTAAAATAGTCAAGTACAAATTGCTGTAGTTTTTCTTAGCGTCAGTCACTTATTTTGGTGCAATTCAGAGGCATTACCCAGGCTTCTAATGCTGATAACGCAGAGGTTCTGAATGTGAAGACGTCACTGCAGTCTCAGATACCAGCAAATATTACATTTATAGCATGTGTCTCAGCGGAGTTTCCTTTCTTCCCTACAATTATTTGAAGGCTGTAAGCCAATTCCAACACCCACAGTGAACTGATTAAATCAAGATTTAAATCACTGAGCAGGAAATCTTGGTTTAAATAATAGATTCTATCTCTTTTTGCAGTTGTAATTTATGCTAGTTATTTTTTGAAAGAAAAGTTACCTTTTGTGGGTTGGTAACCATTAGAACACCTTGATTTATAACATGAGATAATACTTAGTGAGGTCTTTCTTCTTGTTAACTAAAAGTATTTATCTATGCACATTTATTATGATGATAAATTAAAAATCGCTTTATCAGATTCTTAATTTTGTCATATTTTTAATTGGAAAATGAAGGATGGTTCATTTATTTCCAGGTTTTTTTCTTTTTTTAATGAATCTTTGTTTGAATGAAAACTAGAATTCAATCAAAATTTCCAAAAATAGCCTAATAGTCTCTTTGTTACTTAAATAAGCTACCTTAAGTGACACCTCATAAAATTAAAAAAAAAAACAGACATGCTTTTCTAAGTTTAAAAGTAACTAACTGGTTTGTTACTATTAATAAGTAAGTAAGTTATCAGTCACTGAAGTAAGTCACACCCGACAAACTGCATTGTACCCATTTTTATTCATAGATTGGAGAAGGAAAAAAAAAGTCCTCCCACTCTTTTTTAACTTCTCTATGGTTTCTCGACTTGAAATGAATTTGTTGAATAGAACTAACTGAATAAAATGAAGTGATTAAATATTCTGTATGTGCAAAGAGGCTACTGCTTCCAAATCTGGTTTTCTACTTCAGCAAATGCTTGTCCCAGGGAACCCACCTATTTCACCTGACAAGAACTTCAGCAGTAACAATATGTTGCTGAATTTCATTGCAATAAATTATATCATTTTAGACCTTGATATGAATGGATTTAATTTTACATTTCATTCAAATAAGTTTGTTTTTTTCAAGTGTTTATTTCATGTAATGTTTAGTCTTGTAGTGGGTTGACCCTGGCTGGAAGCTAGATGCCCACCAAAGCCGCTTTGTCACTCCCCTCCTCAGCTGGACAGGGGAGAGAAAATATGACAAAAGGCTTGTGGGTAGAGATAAGGACAGAGAGATCACTCAGCAGTTCCCATCACAGGCAAAACAGACTTGACTTGGGGGAAATAGCTTAATTATTATTACTAATCAAATCACAGTAGAATCATAGAATCATGGAACAGTTTTGGTTGGAAGAGACCTTCAAGATCATCTAGTCCAGCCTTTGTCCTAGCTCTGTCAACACCGCTAAACCAAGTCCCTAAGTACAACATCTACCTGTCTCTTAAACGCCTCCAGGGATGGTGACTCCACCACCTCCCTGGGCAGGCTGTTCCAATGCCTGGCAACCCTTTCAGTAAAGAAATTCTTCCTAATATCCAGCCTGAACCTCCCCTGGTGCAGCTTAAGGCCTTTTCCTCTTGTTCTATCGCTTGTTACTAGGGAGAAGAGACCGACCCCTGCGTCACTACAACTTTCAGGTAGTTGTAGAGAGCGATAAGGTCTCCCCTCAGCCTCCTCTTCTCCAGGCTAAACAGCCCCAGATCCCTCAGCTGTTCCTCATATGAGACATGCTCCAAATCCTTTACCAGCTTGGTAGCCTGCCTCTGCACCCTCTCCAGCACCTCAATGTCCTTCTTGTATTGAAGTGCCCAAAACTGCACACAGTACTCGAGGTGCGAGATGCAGCCTCACCTGCTGACACTATTCCTGATACAGGCCAGGAGGCCATTGGCCTTCTTGGCCACCTGAGCACACTGCTGGCTCATGTTCAGCCAGCTGTCAATCAACACTCCCAGGTCCCTCTCTGCCGGCAGCTCTCCAGCCTGTAGCACTGTTGGGGGTTGTGGTGCCAAAGTTCAGGACCCGGCACTTGGCCTTATTGAAACTCATGGAATTTGCCTTGGCCCAGCAATCCAGCCTATCTAGATGCCTCTGTAGAGCTTTCCTACCCTCAAGAAGATTGACACTTGGTGTCATCTGCAGACTTACTAAGGGTGCACGCCATCCCCTCGTCCAAATATAATGACAATATAGGAAAATATAGGACAATGAGAAATAACTTATATAGGATAATGAGAAATAAAAACTAAATCTTAAAACACCATCCCTCACCTCCCCTTCTTCCCAGGCTTAACTTTACTCTCAGTTTCTCTCCCTCCTCCCCCCAAGCAGCGCAGGTGGTTGGGGAATGGGGGTTACAGTCAGTTCGTCACATGTTGTTTCTGCCACTCCTTCCTCCTCAGAGGGAGGACTCCTCACACTCCTCCCCTGCTCCAGTGTGGGTCCCTCCCATGGGAGACAGTCCTTCGTGACTTCTCCAGCGTAGGGGCCTTCCCACAGGCTACAGTTCTTCACAAACTGCTCCAGCATGGGTTCCTTCCACGGGGTGCAGTCCTTCAGGAACAGACTGCTCCAGTGTGGGTCCCCCATGGGGTCACAAGTCCTGCCAGCAAACCTGCTCCAGCTTGGGCTCCTCTCACCACGGGATCACAGGTCTGCCAGGAGCCTGCTCCAGTGCAAGCTTCCCACAGGGGTCACAGCCTCCTTCAGGCACATCCACCTGCTCCAGTGTGGGGTCCTCCACAGCTGCAGGTGGATATCTGCTCCACCATTGTTGGGGATTAAAATAGTTTACTTGTAGAATATTAGAATTAATTATGTGATTGCTTAAAATTAGATTGAATTGAAACTTGCTTTGCTTTGCTTATCACGAGTACCTAGATTTACTGAAGCCTTAGGCCACAAGTGGTGAACTTATGCTGAACTTATACTTAATATATGAAGGGAGGCCTCAAGACAGCTACATCCTGGGAAAAGTAAGGTAGCCCCATTCTCAGCAGAAACTGCATCCTGTGGAAAATAAGGTGAGCATATTCTCAACAGGAGCTGTATCCTCAAGATTAGAAAAAGCTGGAGACAGAAAAAGCATCCAATTAAGAACAAAAAGACCCCAGACCCAAATATTGCTATTGGACTGAACCATTGTGTGAGGGGAGGAAAATTTAGATCGTAAGGGTATAATTACCCAGCGATTTCTTTGTTTGGGGTCCCTCTTGGAGGGTCCCAGCTCAAGCTGAAATAAACCGACTCAGTGGCAGAACCTAGGGTCTGAACTCTTCTTTACAGTCGGGAGCTAAGACTGGATCCAGCTGCAGCTAGGGTCCTCTCTGAGAGGGAATTAAGGAGACGAGGGGGTTCAGTCTGAGCCTCATGACTCAGCAGAGGGTCTTCCTTGCCTCTTCTGTAACAACCATCAACCTCCATGGGCTGCAGGGGGGCAGCCTGCCTCACCATGGTCTTCACCACAGGCCACAGGGGAATTGCTGCTCCGGCACTTGGAGCACTTCCTCCCCCTCCTTCTTCACTGACCTTGGTGTCTGCAGGGCTGTTTCTTTCACATGTTCTCACTCCTCGCTCCTGGCTGCAATTGCACTGTTGTGGTTTTTTTCCCCTCTTCTTAAATGTATTATCACAGAGGTGCTACCACCATCGCTGATGGACTCAGCCTTGGCCAGTGGTGAGTCCATCTTGGAGCCGGCTGGCATTGGCTCTATCGGACATAGGGGAGGCTTCTGGCAGCTTCTCACAGAAACCACCCCTGTAGTCCCCCCCTGCTACCACAACCGTGCCATGCAAACCCAATACAAATTTTTAAGTGGTTGGGGGTTTTGTCCACTATGTCAACTACCAGGGAGGGTAGAAAAGTCGGTGGCTTATGTTCTGTGTAGCCTCACTAATTTAATTCAAGTTATGCAGGCTATGAATTGGCACAAAGTTTGTGCTCTCAAAAACAGCAAACTGCATGAAAATAACCTGGAAACCTCATTCTCCGGATGGAGGAGGGTATTTTGAGCTCCAGCACTTACAGGGGAAGGGAGCCAGCCAGAACTGCTCTGAACCAGCCACAACTGCTCTGGCAGGGGGATTGGACTACATGATCTTTCAAAGTCCCTTCCAATCCCTAACATTCTGTGATTCTGTGAAAGATTTTCGACCTAAGGATTTTGCTGTGCCAGAGTGGCATCCCAGGAGGAGGATGGGGCTTGAAGGGGGGGCTGAAACTGCTCTCCTCTGAATGAACACTATATGCAGCAGGTTACCGTGTGATCCATAGCATTACATGCCCTATAGGAGCAGTTGTCTTTCAGCTAGTATTACCTAGCGTGGCATGTATTCTGTATTGTGCAGCAGGGAAGTCACTATACATCTCTTCTATTACCATTACTGCTGCATTCGGCTTTGGAGCGGGAAGATGTCCCCATCTCCTTGCTCTTTCTGAGACTCCAAACTTGGGACACATGCACAGCACCTCCAAAAAGGAGAAACAAGACTAATTCTACAGGTGCTCTTCTGTAAACCTAGTTGTTGCATTTCGGTGTGGTGGGCTCTGTGGTCCTTGCCCAGCTCTTAGAGCACTGACCATTGCACTCCTTGTGGCTCATAAGCTTATCTTTCAGAACAGAAGAATTTGCTTCATTGCTGTCTGTGCATTTTGAATGGACAAGCACTTTTTCAGCAAAGACCTAGAGAAATATTTCTTGATTGGCAGGCACAGCACATGAACATAACTGAGCATAACGTGTCACTAGTATCTTCTGGCCTGGCCAGGAGTTCCCTGGGCTGAGAAATATCTGTCTCCAACAGGAGCAGCATCTAGCATCAGCTCTTCTTGAGACCTTTTTTTCCTCTGTATAATAGTATAAAGAAGGGGATGGAGGTCATCACAGCAAATAACAGTTGAGGCACAGGGCATTTCCCAGGGAATTAATGACTGGCTGAGGTTAATGGCCCTCCAGTTTGCTTTGGGCCATCAACTCTCCCAGCTACTCATTAATCCCTAGGAAATGCCCTGTGACTCAGTTGTTGCTGATTAAGCGAGTAGTATGAATCAGCAATATTCTGCATCTGCTCTAGATATTTAAGACAAGAATGGAAGGTAATAAATGTGGTTTTATTATGAAAACTTGCCGTATTTACATCCAGAAACCTTTAGTTCTCCTTCTTAAAATTGATCAAATGTACTGAAAAGGGATTCCTCATCAGTAAAGTGATGTCAGAGGCTAGCAGGATACAGACAAAATGTCTCACCTCTTCACTCCAAGGTCTTTTCACTTCAGCTTGTCCACCCCCAGCAGCTCGTTTGCAGATTGTTTTATACCTTTGCCTGAGTAGATTTTAGAATATGGACAGTTCTTCTTGTTCACTGGTAGGAAGTCACTTAGCAGGTAGCTGAGTATTACGTTCTAGACAGGGGTTGCTGAGCAAGAGTCCCACTTGCACCATCTGTGTGCTTTGCTTTGGACGGGCCTGGAAGTATTACAACGTTAGCAGAAGATTCCTTTGAGACAAGTCAAAAGGAAGATAAGGAGTGATGTGCCTCTCTGAACAAGTGTCTTTGCTTCAAGAAAGGAAATTGTCTCAATAGACATAACCAAGACTTGGAGTTGTTTGTGGAGCAGGTAGTATCTAGGTAGAAGAAAAGGACATGATACATCTTCATGGGCAAAAACACTTTATATTTTGTCTCTTCATCTGTCATTTATTTATCACAATTTTGAGTTGTGCGTTGCAGATGATAACCACAACACACCCTGAGCTCCACTGTAAAACGCAGTCCCTTCTGCCTGAGGTAAGCTGAATTCAGAACCTTTTATGTGCATATTCTAATTTTGGCATGCACACATTCTGCATATAACTTACCATGATACAAAATTCCATAAAGTTGCTATGAAAGAGTTCTGATTTTATACTAGCCCCACACACTACAAAAATCAAAGTAAGGGGAGTGGTTCTAGCTGAGTGTGTGCCCATCCTTGTGTGGATGGGTCCTAGTAAGTTCTGTGGGTTTGCTCAAAGACTGCTTATTTCATCTTAGGTGTGGCATCTGCAGGAACCCCCCTCATCCTTGAGCTGAATAGCAGTACACCTCAAAGGAACAAAACAGCGGAGCTGACACACTCCCAGGCCAGAGACTGACTGGCTGGATCTGAATGCATGTCAAAAAGAGTTCAGGAGAGGCTAGTTATGCACAGATGGGTGCTGGAAATAGTGTTTGTAGACATACTCTGAAACACCTCCGAAGTCCCGTGCTAGGGTAGAAGACTGAGTGATGCCGGTACCTGCTAAATAAGAGCAAAAAGCAGATGCCAGGTCTATCTCCTTTTGAAAAGGATTTGGAAAATTTGTTCATTCTTGTTCCCAGCACACTGGGAATGGTTGCCCAGTGTTGTGCTTTCCAGGCCAATTACTGAGCAGGCAACCCTCAGATCAAATCGTTATTTTTTTTTCAGTTTGTAGGCTGATCTAGGGGAACAGCATGGCTTGCTGTCTTTTTTGACAGAGGTTCCAAGGCAGGTTCTGTCAGCCTGGGTCTGGCTCACTGTTGGGTGCTGTGTGTTGCAGATAGATCTTAAGACAAAGTGTTCCCTGTCCAGTGCCTTGTTCTGCTTCTGTGGAGGGGCTGCAGGCCATCAGGCCTCCAGGAATGTTATTCTTCAGGAGCTGCCTGCATATTATTACCTGCATCTTGATCAAGTCTCCCACCTCCACCAGCCCAATGCATTTAAAAACACTCTTGGTTTCAAAAGCTTCGTATGACTTTTTTGATACTGCTACAGCCTACAGCAGATGACGGAGCTGGGAAAGATGGAAAGTGAAGCCAGAGGTTACATATGCAGGAAGGAAGCTGAATTCACCTGAAAGAGATATTGGACATACATCTTACAAGAATTTGTATCAGATAGCAGCAGCTTTGATATAAGTCCATGGTCCCCCAAACTGAGGTAGACAGACTATGGCTGTTTATAAGGCCATGCACGACCACATCCCTGTTACCACATTTTTACAAAGGCTGTTCATAAAAAACGATGTCTGGTGGACTCTGAGAAAATCAGAAATTTGGTGCTGGTCTGTTGTCAAAATTTTCTGCAAGCACAGGGATATGCTGTCCATCACCCTGTTGGGGGTCAAGTAGTACCTTGTTTAATTTTTCGGTATCACAGTTTCACAGTAGGCCCATAGACAGAGATAATCTTTGTGTAAAGGAAAACTTTGTATTTTGAAAACAAAGACCAAAACAACCAGCAATAATATCCCCAGAGTTTTCCACATGCTCAATGGTGGACCCACCTTGAGTTTTGTGAAATTAGCTGTTGTGCTGGCAACTTGGGCAATGATCCTCTGGAGAACCTACTTATGGTTGCTTTTGGATCTCATGTAGATTAAGTGGCAAAATCCACATCAACAGAGAAACATTTTCTTTTTCTTTATTTCACTATGCATTTTAGTAACTAGGAAGTAACAACTCTACCTTTTTCTGTTGAGGTTTGTACCTCTTGCTCTGTTGCTGTCGTCTTCCACTTGTAAATGCACCAGACTCTTACAAAACTCTGCGGTTTTGGAAAGGAAGAATATTCTTTGCATGATACTCTAGTAAGCCTAGGTGAGCTGCTTGCTCTGCCTATACCACAGGAGAATCCTTAGGTGGAAATGTATGGCTGTGATACAGGCCAGATCTTGACCTGTAAATAAGGAAGGAGCTGGAGCACTCAATGGTCAGCAAATAACAACTCCAAGTTGTTTCCTTGGCCCCTGTCTCTTGCAGGGCAGCACTGCTGCCTGTGATTCTGGGGACCCAGGATGTAAGGGAATAAGCTGGGATCCGCAGCTGGCTCCCATTGGGCCCTTGGCAAGCTCCCCTGTCGGCTCCTTGGGACAGGCAATAGTAAGCAAAGGTGCATGCTCCCTTTCTTTCAAAACCATCGCTTCTTCACAAGGTGCAGGTAAAAATAGAACAGT
The DNA here is from genome assembly GCF_034619465.1 of Leptosomus discolor. Taxonomy (NCBI): domain Eukaryota; kingdom Metazoa; phylum Chordata; class Aves; order Leptosomiformes; family Leptosomidae; genus Leptosomus; species Leptosomus discolor. The sequence continues at coordinate 95,252,767 of NC_141391.1, read as the reverse complement.
ATTGTGTTCCAAACCTATTGCTTTGGGTAGGGACATCATCTTGCTCCAGACCCTCTGTCCACGTGTAGAGGATTTCACAATGGCATATGCTGTATGCAGTAAATATCAAATCCACAGCCTCTCTGCTGGCACAGTGGGCTCCTCCAGTCCACCTTATATTTTTCTGTAATAATATGGCTTTGGTAGTTAGAAATGTGTGGTGTACGTGTTTCGAGGAGGTGATTCCAGGATAAATCATAGGAGAAAGGCACTGACTGTTAGCAGTTCACTGAGTTTACCACTTTTCACTTCTGCTCCCTTATATAAACAGCAAAGCTTTAGTTTTTCTTTCATATCAGAAGATAAGAGTACTTTCATTTTTTAAAAATAAATTATTTAAAATTTCTCTGCAGTCAGCGTTTTCACTGACTTAATAAACTATAATTTTCTCTCTGCGAGTCCCAAATCAAAAGCTGTTCCTTTGCCCTGTACTCCTGAACTCTAAGTTTTAAATAAGAATAAACATGTTGAATTTGAAGGATTGGGGAGCTGAATTTTACTACAAGGCTTAGACCAACACATATGTGATTTTAATATTTGGAAATGTGTGGTTTTATTTTCTCAGTTATGTAACGGTATATTATTAGCTATTCCATTTCTGTGCTAGACTGGGTTACATTTATGAAATTCCTTAAGGTGACCTGGAAAAAAACAAAATGTAATGGACTAAAATGTAATGGTTGGTGCCATAAACAGCAAATTAATACACAGATCTGAATTTGAGAGTTTAAAAAAAATCCGCACTATTTAGAGATACATCGAGTGAATATTGATGTTGTGTTAAAAATGTGTGTGCGTTGCCCCGACTTCACTGTCAGGCTCACAACACCCTCCAAATACGTGCTCTCAAATTGCAGCCGTAACTACATTTTCAGCAGATAGTCTTTCATGTGAAAGAAAAAAAAACAAAGAAGAAAGTCAAGGAGACAGATTTGGGTTTCTGTTTATTTAAAAAAAGCTACAAAAATACATTTCTATAGAAGCCATATGAATTTTATTCCTACACGGTCCCCTCCCAAGCATCGCCTGGGCTATAGACAAAGGGCCGTGTTGCTTAGCAACCCCCCTAAAGCTCATCAACACAGCCTCAGTATTAATATTTATCCCCCCCTTAAAAAAAGCCTTACTCTGAAATTTGAAATGGGATCTGTCCTCCCTCTCTTTCGTGCAATTAAAGTAATACTGCTCACTTTTCCAATTAACATTACTGGCTAAACCAAACAATTTCTACCAGTCAGGCCAAATCCAGCTCTTGGGTAACCAACTGAAATAAACGTTACATCAGGGATGAATTTCTGTAGCCCGGTGTGTCTTCTGCTATCAGTGCTTTGTAGTTTCTCTTTCCTTTAGGTAATTTAAATCTATATTTTCCATCTTCCTATCCTTTTTTTCCGAGTCCTCTCCCTCCATGTCCATATTGAGGGGCTCCCTCCTGGCTGCACGTTCCTCGCTTCCTCCAGTAACTCTGGCTTTCTTGATGGGACACTGCAGAGGCAGCAGGGGTTCTCCTACAGCCACCAAGGGCAGTTGGACACAAGGGCAGGTGCTGAACAAACCAAGGTGAGAAAAATCCAGTAAACAAGACTAGAAGCTCAACTGTCTACGCTAGGACTAACCAAGACCCAGCTGTTACTTGGTGAAATACTTCTCTACACCAGCAAAAGGCCTTTGCATTACCTGACTCCCCTTTACAGCCCATTTTTGAGAATTTCAGTGGAAAGTAATTAGCGCATAAGCCAAAACCAGGAGTGAATGAAAACGGCTCTGGAGTGAGCAAAGTAAATTGTTCAATGCCACAGAAATATTCTGGTTCAGCTCTGGCTTTCTGTTTGTGTTAAATGTCCATAAGATCCAGGGGTAGATGCTTTTCTGCCCTTCAGCCTTGCCAGAGAAGTACCACCACAGGATGCAGAAATACAGATCTGAGTCTACCAGGCAGCATATACTCCTGTCATTGTATCAAACCACCATGATTATGTGGGACTGGGTGTGAAAAAGAGGAGCAGAATGAAAAAAAGTCAGCTGGAGCTACGACACACTACGCACTGCTGAAAAAAGTGCCTAAATATGGGCTTGGTGCTTGAAGTTTTGGTCCCATTTGCTTTCCTCAAAATCTTGGCCACAAAATGTGATGCTCAGCAAGGCACAGGTTCTTTCTGGAGTAAGCTGGTATGTATGAGACTGCCTGCCAAAGCCACTGAAGGATGAGAAAAGAACTGTGATTCTGGAAGCAATTTCTTTACAAAATCATTTTCCTTTGGAGGTGGAGGGAAAATTATTTTAAGGTCAGGAGCAGATGTGTATGGAAAGCTAATTGCAAATGTGATAAAGGAAGGGAAGCGCAGGATCCTTCAAACAGAAGCAGCAACTCTCTGAACAGCAGGCAATATCGACTTCAGGCTCCAGCAGTGTCTTAATAATTTTTTCCTTTTCCTTAACTTCTCCCCCTTCTCTCACGCTGAGAAATAGTAAGAGCTCTTTGCTAATATCAGTGAGACAGGAGTCCACAAACATTTATATTTGTTAGGCTAAACCAGAATGGGGATAACATGATGCAGATGCCTCACAGCCATCTGTCCTTCCTATCTGTGAATACGGAGCATATCCCAGGCCCACACTTCCTCTGGAAGTTTACACCAAGACCAGTTACAGGGACTTTTCTCTGCCTGTAAACTCATGCAGCGTTGTTCTTTAGAACAACATTAATTCCACTTGCCCAGATCCTCAGCTGGAGCCAGTCAATACATCCATTGCTTTCATCATCTACACTGCCTGTGACAGCCGGGAATGATCAGTTCTTTATATCTAAAAAAATTATTTCTTAGAAGTCCTGAAATCTGGAAGCTTCTTACTTTTGATTGGATTAGGCTCCATTTGAAAGAAAATCAGCTTTCAGCCTCTATAAATTGGACCTCCTTTTGATTCCACTAGTTTTTCTCAGGCTTTGCCCTTGTGAATCTCCTTTAGGATTACTCCTGACTTAATATTGCTATAAGAATGAGAAGATATAGGACCACTAACTGCATTTAGAGCCAAAAGGTGTCTATCAATTTAGGTGCAAATACACCTCAGCACAGTGGGTACAAATATGGAAAAGGAGAGAAGGGGGATACGGCAGATGTGAGCAAGCTGAGTGGCAGCTATGCAAGGGGCTATGCTGTTTAAAAACAGTAGATGCACTGCAACACCCACATCTCCTCTTTTGCCAGTCGTTATTGATATAGCCTCACCTTTGCTAGCTCTCACATCACTCCGGCTATAAGCAGACACCATGTTTTGGATCCAGTTGTGTCAGTGAGTGAGTACTCTTTAGCACCTCGCTGATAGACTTTAAATCCCTTTTTGACAGGTCTGGCAGGAAAACAGCTTGCATAAACTTCACCAGATTTACTTTAGGCAAAATAAGTAGGCAGCTCAGCCTATTTATGCCTGACTTTCCTGCTGTGGGGTAGAAAGTGCACACAGGGGCTACTCCTTCAGCACATCTGGAAAGATCACATTCTGGTGGGGAGGCCGACCTGAGGGTAATGATGCCTCCCAGAGACTTTACTACATGCGGAAGAGACTGGCTGGTTATCGCTGTAGACACCCTGTTAACGCTGCCTTTTTGCCCAGACAGCTACAGCATCTCAAGAAGTTGCAGAACAGCACTTGCAAGTGTAACTAGTGTAATTGGTTTTGTCCTACGAAGTTTACCTCTTTAAGTGGCACCTTAGGAGAGCTGCTGCTTTTCATTTGCTTCCTCCCTCCCTCTCTTTTTTTTCTGTCAGGAGCTAGTGCTGCTGCTCGTCCTAATTGTCTGAGCAGATTCTCATCTTCTCTGTGACAGCAACTCCTTTTGTGTCCTGGGCATTTACTTTTGAATTCTTTTAATTAAATTTAATGCTAGTGAGAAGCAGGAGGAATAGCTGTGTGATCCTGCCTTTAATCCGAAAGGCTGGAACTAGCCTGGGCAGGGTAAGTGCAAATTTCCTTACTTTTGCTTGGACTCTCTCTGAAGTGCACCCTGAACTTGTTTGCTCTTCTGGAAGCCCAACTGGAATAGTATGTTTTCCAGTAAGGTCCATGCTATGCTTGCTGCCAGACTGACTGGATTCAGAGGCCACCAGACAGTCAGGATAGCTGGCTGCTGACTCTGTTGGGCTTAAGCCAGGAACCAAGGAAGAGATCCTCCTTGTCCACTGCATGCTGCTCGTTTTCACCTCATCTGGCTTCTAAAGGGCTGAAAGGTTTTGTATTTGCAAACCTTTCCATGTTACAATGCTCTCCCTTCCTCAGCATTCCCGCATCCTGCTGGTTTTGAGTTAGCCAGTATCCTCGGCTTATCTTTTCTTTGGTTTTGAGCTTTTAAAATCAGTTATGTAAAGTGGAAGGAGGTCTTTTTGTCCCAAGGAAACAAAAATACTTAACATGTGTAAAATGCTTTTCACCTTTCAAGCAAATTCAGTTAACTAATTAATCCTTGCAAAATCCCTGGGAGGAAAGTAAACCTTATCTCACTTTTACACACGGGGAAACTAAGGCAGAAAGGTGAAGTGAATTGCTCAAGGCCAGTGAAAAATTTATTGCTGCAGTCAGGTTTATAAACACAGGAGTCTTCTGGCTCCTGGTTCTGCACACAGGCAATTAGACCAAGTCTCCAATGGATAAAATAGGCTACAAGGCACGACCTTCCCCTTCAAGCAATAGCGTTGCTCTGGGCTCTGCAGAAAGGCTGAGGCTCAGAACTTAGGGAGAGGTGAGGTAGGGACAAGCACTGTCCTGATTTGAGCTTTGATCCCTTACTATGCTCCATCACCACGCAGATAAAACGAGCTGCGTAACAGGTACAGCAAGCAGAGCTGCAGAATGTAGCAAGAATTGAAAGCAGTTTTGCGGCAGCTGTGGCAAATCAGGGGCTGTAATTTGAAAGCAGCGTGGAAGAGATGAGTGCTGCATCTCCTGCAAATGAGTCTCTGTACGATGGAGGCATGATGTGCTATGCCTGTCATCCAGGAGAATGAATAAGAATATTCCTCTGCCTATGTTATGGGTTTTCCGTCTCAGGAGAGGGTGTGAGCAACTTTTCTGATAAGTATTTTGTGCTGGTACTGTGATCATTCTGCTTAAAACTGTTCCACTTGTTCCAGAATTGAGCGAGCAGCCTTATCACAGCACTAGACAAGGAGCCAGATTCTGGTATCAGTGACAACGGTGCAAACAGAGAAGCTGCTTCAACTTCAGAGGAGCTGCTCAAGCTTCCTGCTGCTGTATCTGAGCACTGGACTGGCCAAACATATCTGTCTCTGGACCAGCTGAGAGAGGGAAATTAGAGCATCTGTGCAGCACACAACAAGGCAACTTTGCTATGTCATCAGCCAGCACTATCACTGGCACTGCTCTAGGGAAGCTTACACCGGGGCTTCAGCCTTGCTGTTAAATGTGAGCATTCCTGTTTTTTCTGAGAAGGAGGATTGGTGACTGAGGAATTAACACTGCTCTCCAAACTTGCCAAACTTTTCTTCTAGTTAGGGGGTCCGTGCTTTAAAAAAAAGAGCACCAAAAATATAGCAAGTGAGTGCCAATGATTTTTATTTCTGCACTGAAGCAAATTGTGCCAAGCATTTTGCGAGAGAAGGACAAGAGAGGACAATCCATCAGTGCAGAGCACATCAATGTATTAAAAAAAAATGCAAGTAGTGGGGAAAGCTTTTAATTTGAATGATATCAGTGCCCACAAGCACGACAATAATTAAAGGTCTGCCAGCATGGCTATTATACATTCTGGTTTAGTGCATTTAATATCTCAGCTGCTTCAAATCACATCAGCCTGATGGCTGGCAAGCATGTTTCCACTCTGGATGCAAATCAAACTCTCACACATCGTTCTGAAGCCTCACTTTAAGGGTGGGACTTTTCTGCATCAGGACAGGACAGGCTGTCCTTCGTCCTTGCAGTTCTGTGACACTGGTACACTTCCGCTGCCCAAGAAAGAGGAGAATAAATTATTCTCCATAGGGTTAGACTGAAGTGATGTTGTACCCTGCTTCAGAGCAATTTTTCCAGTTCTCAAAACTTTCCTTCTCCTCCGGCAGGCACGTGCTCTGTGAACTGGCTGGGATGCTCTCTGCCTTTTGGGTTGTAACGAGAGTAAGTGAAAGGACGTAGTCCCTCCCTTCGCTCCAGCCCTAGGCTGGTGGCTGACAGGACGCATTGGGCCTTGTTGCATTCAGCTTGCTGCTGGTGGGCTTATAGCTAGACTGCAGCCATCTCTGATGGGGCGAGTGGGCAACCAAGTGTTTTTCCTTTGTCTTCTGGTGCTTCCGTGCTGCGCTATTCCTGCAGAGCCACGGGACCTTCTCAGGAAGCGCAGCCCGGAGCAGCGCTGGCACAGAACCGAAGTGGATGGAAACAGACGAATGCTTTTGCAAATAGTAATTTACAACACTTCCAAAAGCAAGCCAACAACTTATTTTATTTTAATTTCAGTGGGGAGAAGAATAAAAGAGAGAGACTAACAAGCGATGTGACTAGCATCACCATGAATACTCCGCTTACATGTCTCCTGCTCGCCTTCACTCTGTCTGCTTTCCAGTTCAGCCCGTAACCTCAGGAGGGCAGGAGCTGTCTCTCACTGGGTGTTTATGCAGATCTGAGCACAATGGGGCCTTGATCTTTCCTGGGTTCTTGTGATGCTACTGCAGGACAGCTGATGAGGAGGTTTTAGACTGAGATGTCTGCTAGCTTCAACTCATACGAGATAGTACCCTGGAGGTCAGGGTGGAGGTGACACATCCTGCGACCTTGGGAACATTAAGGAGTCGAACAATTAGCTGGCTGGAGGTCAGCAGGGAGAGAAGCAACCAAACAAAAGTGCGACCTTGTTAGGATTAAAAAGTGGAGAGTTCAAGGGGGTACAGGAGAGAGAGTAGAAGGTCAAATGAAGGATATAGACAGATACAAAAGTTAAAACAAATCTGATGGCAGTTTTCTTTGCCAGTTTAACATCTGCTGTTGTACCAACTCAGTCTCCTGGAAATCATATTTGAGCAGTTTTTCCTCTTAAGAGACGTGGTAAATGATGGTGCATGCATTTCTAGACCATTGCAAGTACAAGGTAAACTATAAAAGCATTTCAAGAAAACAGTTCAGTGTGTATTTGCAGTGGACCAGGAGAGGATGCATCACAGGTTTGTACTACATCAGCTGAGGGGCAGGAACCACCCCTTTTAGGGGTCAAACATTTCTTATGCTGTGCTGATTTGATCACTCAGAGCAGCTTTGTTTCAAGGGTGTTCTCATGTGTGGATTCACTCCTCCCAGAGGAGATGCGAGTTCATACTGCAGCCTTTCCTTCAGTGGGGACATTAATACAGCTCTGTCTGTCTGCCTCTTTGAATACACATTTTGGAGGCTGACTTAACTTTAAAGCCTTTCATATCCTGTCAAAGTGTTCAAAAGTTATTATGAACAGGTGTCTACCTTAGCAATTTAGTGTGCTGGAGGGGTTCTTGGTATAAATTCTCCTTGTGTCCTTACTTTGAGTCTCAGGTATCCATCTGATCACAGCAGTGACCAGCTCAGGGCCATTTCCCACCTGTTGAACCCAAGGTTGGAGTCATGCACTGGCGTGCCACCCAGGATGCTCCACTTGCAGAGTAGGCAGGAGATCTGCCAGCTGTTAGCACTCCGAGTTTGTGTGGTGCATTTCACCACAGACTGCACTGGCACAGACTTCATGACTGGTAAAGATGTGATGTGAACGTGTGGTTTTGGAGCCATAATGGGAGGCAGCAAAATGAACTAGAGTGCTTCCCACTTAGCATGACTCCCGTTGGTTACGTCACTCTGTCCACAGAGTGTTTGAAATCAGGTAAGCCTTGTCTCCAGAAGACACAGAACTGAAAAGAACATCAGCCCTGATCGAGTGCTATTGGCTAGATTTGATTGTTAGCTATAATGAATAGCTTGAAACAGCATCAGTTTTAGTGACTATGATGTTAATTTTAATAAGAGTTTTGTTTTATGCTGATCCCCACAATGATTAGTTTAAATATTGCTGTCTGCTATTAATTGGTGACTGTGCCGTCTGCCTGGCTACATCCTGCCAATGCAGAGTGTGTGACGCGGCGCTGGCTCCCCACAGGACACCCTGCCAAACACAGCCCGAGTGCAGGCGAGCTTTTACGAAGAGCTGCAGTCTGAAAGGAAACCATATCAAACATGCTTTCATTTGCATTATGTCCCTCACCCACAGGACCCTGCTCCCCAAACCTGGGCAGCGTTTGCAGTTATCACTGTTCTCCGGTGTCATATCGCACTGGCCCAGGCTCATGCTTCCTTCTCCTTTCCATTCCTTACTTGTATCCAGTGGGCTGGAAGCTACCTGCTGGCTTTTGAACATTGGGAATGCCCTGAGCCTGCTTTCTGTGGGGCCTGCTCCTTTTGCACAGCATCCAGCTCTCATCACGCAGGCTCTGAGAGAAGCTCCTTTTCCCCTGCACTGCCCGTTGGCCATAGGAGCACACCAGATCGCTAGTTAGTATTTGGGGAGAGCCGAATGTGAAACTGGATCTCGGGAAATGCATCCAAAACCAGTGTCTGGGTCAGAGCACCTGGAAGAGGCTGCCTAGTAAAAAACTTCAAGCATAGGGAATAAGCTGGACGCCAAGTTGACCTACCACCAGTTATATTATGCTGATTGGAAATAAGGCAAATCCTACTCTGTCTGCCGTCCTGTAAGGGTTTCGACAAGATGCTACCCCATAACCTTGGTTGCTTCAGCTGTGTGGTCATCCAAATGGTTTTGGAGACAGTACCATGTTCCTTTGTCCTGCCAAGCGTGCCACTGCTCTGCAGCCACTCTGTGTAATGAAATCTTTTTCTGCCAGTCCTCTGAGGTCAGAGTGCTCTCATTAGCTCACCGGTGGGCAGCATCCTCAAAACCAGCAGAGGGCAAACACAGGGCACGGTGTGAAGTAAACGCCAGGTCCTGTCGTTGCCTGACACCCTCCTGATGCATCCCATGCCAGTGTTCATGAGCACGCTGTGCTGGCCAGGCAAAGTCTGCATGGGGAAGAGGAAACACACAGAGTACTCTTACGTTTGGCAAAGCCTGAGCCCACAGGGATGACATGGACACGCTCCATCAGTGTCCCTTGCTATCTCAGCCACTTCACTTAGGTCCTCTGGCCCAACAGAAGTGTCAATGACCTCCAAAACCTCCCTCAGCACAGCGTTTATTGCTGCAGGCTCAGGCGGGGTGCTAAGGAGCCTCTGGTTCAGGCTGTGCGTGGGAAGCTGTGCAGGGGGCTGAGGAAGAACTGGAGCGTAAGACAGATGGCGTGGGAGGGGATTTATCCCAAAAGGAGGGACACCTTAGAGCAGCCTGAGAGGGGGTCACAGCGACAAGAGCAATAATGCAGCTTTTTTGCTGCAGAGTAAGAAGAGAGTTAGATTGACATGCAGATATCACTGCTGGCAGATATGATTCCCAGGGAGTTCCCAGTAGTGCTATTAATAAATAACAATTTTTATTATATGCTTTGCGCTTCAGAACCATTCTGATTCTCACTGCTTACTTGCTTTATTTTTGAAAGGACACTGCCACAAGAGTGGCACCTGGGCGTTTGAGCACCTGTCCTTCTAATGCACAAATTCACCCTTGTCTTCTTGTACCTGCAGGTTGCCGGTTGGGGTGGGCAGTACGTTTTGGGAGTAACTTCCATACCTTTCAGCGTTTGGACATTGCATTTGCTTACACCCAGCATCGGAGACAGGCTGTTAGAGGAAATACTAGGGGTTGGGGGAGCTGAAAGGTGCAAATTCTGCTAGTTCCTGGGTGCTATGGGGATTTTTATACTCCCTTTAGGCATAAAATAGAATAACCCCCAGGCCAGGCTAGGCTAATCCCATCCCTGTCTGGTGTGTGTCTCCACATAGAACGTCAAAGATTCCCCAATAGCTTCCCGTTCTCCAGGATAAAAGAGGTGACAGACACACGTGTACATCTTTGAAAGAGTATACCTTTGTCTTCCCAGTTGGTTTTCACTCCTGGGCTTGCTGATACCCAAATTTGATGTTTGGGAGCAGCAGGACATGAATGGAGCAATGTAGCCGGAGGTTCTATACTTGGGAAATGTTTGGGGAGCTGCAGAAAAGCAACTCTAAACCCCAGTAAATCTTACCTGAATGCCGGCATCGAGTCATGTCAGGGCACCACATTTATGAGTTACAAGCTTATGATCACAGAGTAACTTCCATTATTTTAAATGTAATGGTGAAGCCAAAGGGCAGCGCAACAGATGAATGGGAAATTGATCATCTCTTCTGGACAGATCCCACTGTATCCCAAAATCTATGTGCACAGCCCAGGTACTACAGTGATAAATGCTTTGGAGACATTTATACGTTAGATGAGACTTAGGTTGTTTAGGACACAGTGGTTGAATTCTGGAGCTATGCCTTTGGAGTTTATGACTTGCACTGAGTTTTCTGACCAGCACCATTTATTCTTTTTTTTTTTTTTCAGGGATTTTGCTCCAACAAACAGCTCTAAAAGTAAGCAGTCTTAAAAGTTCAGACATTAATATTTTGTTGCACGGATTGGTTTTATTTCTTAAATCCTTTTTATATTTCTGAAGGTCACTAAATAAACGTTCAGATTACCTAGGATCACTTTCCTATCAGAGAGGCATATTCAAATACTTGATACAAAAGTTAAAGTACACAAGTACTGTCTTTAGATCAGCCTCTTCATGCCTAAACCTATATAATCTACATCTCAGTTTCATAGCAATGCTTGAAAAAAACTCCAGATTTGTTTTTTCACAGGTTAGCAGCAAGCTTATACTGATGTCCAGACCTTTGAAACACACTCTGAATGCCAACTTTAATCCAACTCTACCCAAGATTAAAATGGTGCTTGCTACCACCCTGAGGATGTTTGTAACTTTTGTCCCACAGGGCTGAAAAGCCATCCAGTCAGTGATGTGCCAGGCTTGGTGGAGGTGAAATAAAGCCCTCTCCAGCCAACACCCAGGCTTCACTCCATGCATCATTTTAGGACACACGTCCCAGCTAGACACCAAGATGAACTGCCAAGACCCTTGGGGGGAATACTTACGCTGGAGAATTATAAAAATCTAATCCTCAAATTCCTGACATTTTGTTGGATTATGACACCGTTACAGTGTAGATTAAAAGCATTTGTTACCTTTATTGTTTATTTTATGGGCTAGATTAATGTCACTATGTCAGTTATTTTGCCAAATTGAACTGTCAGTTCAAAACTCCAAAACAGGCATGTGAAAAACATCCCGTAGAGTGTTTTCTATCTAAGATTAAGTTCTACCCTATCATCCAGGGTTAATTTAGGACCATTAATGATGCGTGGGTTGGACATAAGTTTTCAGGCATGTATTATTTTATTACCTGATCACATAATTAAAATGTCACTTATCAAGGGACAAATTTTAATGAAGTTAAAACCACCTTGATGACATATTATTATTTGACCTGTTATATAAGAGGATTATTTCTTGCCTGTTACAGATTGAGTTTCTTTGACAGCATGAATAGCACTGTTTTTCAATTAACTTTTTCTTCAGAGAGGGGCCAAAGCCATACACCACATCCTTCTTATTACCTCCAAGACCCCCTGTCACTGAGGTACACTGTGAAGACCCTCTGGTTTTGAGCTCATCGGCTTGTTTAGCTGCTAAAGAAAGGGTAAATGTTGTTAGTCTGCAATAAAATGTGTGCAAAGAGGGTCAGGAGGAGAAGGCTATAATTACAATGGTAACTGCTGAGGGTCACTCAAATTGAGCTCAGTTCAGCTGGGACCAGAGGGACTGACTTAGAAGGCAACAGAAAAATATAAGTTTCCACAAAGTGACATCAAGGGGGGTGACAAAATAACCAACAACATGCTTTTGAAGTATGTAAATACCACTGGAAATGGGTGAATCCGGCATGGGGCAAGATGCTCTAGTGATGGATAATGGAGAGGAACTAGAAAAGCACTGGTTTACTAGCAGGTTCTTCATGCTGGTGCCAGTGAGGCAACCGATGAGTGGGGCTGGGCGGGAAGGGCTACTGCTCCGGTAGTCACAGACTGGATGAATCATTGCCATTCCAGATTCTGAAGCCTGGCAATCGGTTTTATTCAGGTGCATGCTCAAAGCATTCATTGTGAGTCTACTTAGGAGAGAATCTGACATAATTTACCAGGATTTCACCAATATTGCTAATGTCCAGCCAGCTTGCTTGCTTGCAGCAGTAGCAGGCTGCGCTAGATGCTTTCTAGCATCTAGAAGCTGGATGGGGCAAGAAGGGATGGGGCAGTTCCTTATAGCAACGCACATTCCTACACTCCCTTCTTAGACTCATCCTGGCTGAGGTGACTCTCAACTTCTTCTGAAGGTGCTAATAAGAATTTATTGGTTCTTGTGAAAGGAACCAAGGTCAAAATATAGTAATTTTTAGGGTGAAACAGGAACTCAGGAGTTAATTCTAAGGAGACAAAATGTAAGACTAACTAGCAACAACAACAAAAATTTCCCTTTGGAGAGTCCTGCAAAGTTTTGGTGGGCTGCAGCTGGCCACAAGCCAGGGTTCCACTCTGCTCACCAGCCCCACCTTGACCTCACCTAGACTAAGCTCAAGGTATTTTGCTTCTGCATGTCTCCTCTGCTTATATAACATGGCAAAATTTGGATGCCATGTTATCCGCAGTAATACAAAGCTTGCTAAAAGATCTCACCCTGTGTTCTAGTTCCTTTCAGAGCCCTGAGACCTGTATTGCACAAAAAAGAGCAAGGGCAGGGAACCACCTACAGCCACTTATTACACATTATGGATTTCTTTCCGTTGTGAAGAACACTCACTTTTTCAAAAAGCCACCTTCCACCCCCTCCCTCACAGCTATTGATTCCATAGACGAAAACAATAATGTGTACCTTGCTGCAGTGAACTTATGAATGTCTAATTTTGAACAGGAAAATGTCGCAGACCTCCACTCACAGGCAGGACTTTGAACTAAAACGTATATCCCGTCTCTTCATCCGTGGTTTCCTGCAGGGGTACATTTACTCCTTCCAAAACTCACTATTAATTTAAGCATTGTTAATGATACCCAGGCTCTTGCTGGCAGAGAGAGGAGGATGCAATTGTCCATTTTGGCTCCCAGGAGGTCCTTGAATGGCTGTGACAAGCACCAATAATAGGACTTAGATAAAAAGAGAAGTTGCTAACTTTGTCCCAGTGAATCACAGTTATAATTTCCTTGAAAGATGAAAGGATTGTTAAACTGACTGGGAATACAAAGCAACCCTCCTCATACTGAACTGAATCATCTTTGCCCATTTCAACTGTATTGTTCCTTTTCTTATCTGCGTATGGTAGAGTCCTAACGTTTCTTGCAAGTAGATTACCCTCAAACCTGTGCCTTAAGTGACAGAGATGCAGGGTTGTAAGAGCTTTAGCTGCATTGAGAACCTGATCCTTGAAGGTATTTAGATGCATAAAGTTGCAGAGATGCCTAGTGACATTTTTCTCAAATGCCCGAGGTTACAAATCCTCCTGGACTATCATTTTCAATATATGAAAATTAAACTGTCACTAAGATTCTGACCAGAGTTCCTCTCATAGTGGGCTGAGAAATTTTCTATAGTTTTATATTCTTATCACGCATTACTGGATAAGTTTGGATTTTAACCCATTTGATATCCTAGGATTCCTATCAGAAAATAAACTCCTCCTTATTATAGGGCTTTACAATAGGATGGCTATATTTTTTTAAAAGATTACCATAAAGGTTGATTCTGCTGGATATAAAGAACCTCTGTGTGTGGACAGTGACAGATTTCCCCTTAACCAACAAAGCTTATTTCATAATGATTGGCAGCTTTTAGGAGAGCATATTAAACAAATAGGAGAAATTTTGGATTTGTTGCTACTTTCTATCTATTTTCATCTTCAGACAAAGTCATTCTTGGCATGGCAGCTTTCAGCCACACAAGATGTAGCACCAGAGCAACAGGAGAAATTGCCAGTGTAGGAAATTATCTTTCCCCAGAAGAGGCAGTGGAGAAAACAAGTTCATATTGTGGGTCTTTGCAATAGTAGAGCAAGGGAAGATTTGCACTGGGGTAGAGAAATTAAATGAGACCTTAAAAGAAACAGGCTAAGGGCTCTTCTTCTTGGGGTGCTGAGAAGATTTGTAGCCTCTGCGTATCAGTATTAAGGACCTAAGAAATTGTCAGGCAAGAGCTTGGAAAAGGCAGGAGAAAATAGGGTGAGAAGATGTAGTTTGGTTTAACTGTTGGGGAAGTAAAATGTAGGATGTGTTCATGGGATAACAAGCACCTGAAGTCAGAGAAGCTCACTATGATGTGAGATTGGAGCCCATAATAGGTTTTGTGTTCCCATGAAAGACTCATAATCAGAGCAAACTTCTGTAGCCTGTCTTACTTCATGGATAATTTCTTTGTATTATAGGTGCTTATTTCACTACTTGAAGACATATTTTCTTTCACTAGTATTTGTATGGGTTTGTCACCATGTTAAAAAGTTGTATGGATTTCCAAGAGAAGGCTGCATGTGCACATTGTGTTTATGGGTAGGTACACTTATCTGGATTAATTTTGTTATCATGCAGACTTAATTCAAAATACATCGGAGGAAGACGTTATTCAACATCTAATAGGTATTATACCATCAACATATTCTAATGGGCTGATTAGCAATTTTATTGTACTCAATTTGCAGCATGGCAATTATGTGTCAGGTGGAAGAGCTATCAAAATGAAAAACTGCGTTAAAATTAAAAACCAATAGTCCAAGTTTCAGTCTGAATGAGCTTCCTGGTGGAATGATGAAGCACGGTTATCTGTGAATCTGCCCTGGATACCTGGTAAAAATAGGCTATGGATATCCTGGGATAAAGGTGGAGAAATCAGTTGTTTCTGCCATTTCACACACAAAATTAGTAAATATGTCACTGTGGTTTTAGGGTTTCTTTTTTTAATCCTCTCTGTTCCCTCATGAGAATGTCACTGAAGAGTCATGACCCTGTGCATTTCTGTTTGGAGGACCTTTTGTTCTGCATTCAAAAACTGTCTGGTTGGTGACTGCTTTCTAAAATACAGGGATGGAAGCAACAGTTTGTTGTCCTTTGCCTCTCATTTTCACACCTATAAAGCAGCCACCTCTTCACTTACTGGCAAAGAAATATATGCTGAAAATACAGCCAAACTGTCCTTCCTATTCCTGAGCATTAGTTCTGTCACTGGGGAAAACACTGGGATTTTTCATGTGTCCTGCTCAGTCCTTCATAGAGCTTAGGCAAAGTCAAAGCTCCTGCCTGAAAGCCAGCTTGAGTCTTGAAGGGGGCAGGTAACACCACACTTGTACACCCAAACGTGAGCGGGAAGCCTCTTCCCTCCTGAACCTCTCCAGCATCCCTGTCGGTGGTGGCCCTCACTGCGCAGTGGCTCCTGTGGTGAGATTGGCCTAAGGGACTCCCTTCTCCCCATGTCCTGACAGCTTGCTTCCACCTTATTTGCACTGACACAGCTGTTTGTGAAGCTGCACTTTGACATCTTGGGTCACCGAGAGGATCCAGTTAAAAATAGCCCTCCCAAAGAAAGAAGCGAGAAGATGGATTTGCAGCAGGTGCAGGTACTGCTGCCAACCTCTGCCCTTTTCTCTCTCTAGGGGAGCATCTTGTCCCCTAGCAAAGGCACTGGCATGTCTGTGCGGCTGCAGCACTGCCATCCCCAGGTGCTAAGGCAAACCAAAAATTGACAGCAGCGTAATAAAGCTCAAGCTGTAAACTCAAAATTCAACTTCGCCATCAGCTTAGCTGAGCTAATGACTAACGGGCTAAAGGAGTGCCCACTTCTCCCAGCCATGTGCGCTGTCACCTCGTCGCAGGGCGGGACAGGTGACCTTGCTGACCTGGTGAAAAAGAATCTTTTTCTCATTTTGCCAGGTGAGCTTTCAGCTCCATCAGTGCCCAGCTCCCACTCCGTATGCTGCTGCAGCATCAGCAGTGTGGGCAAGGAGGGCACTGGGAACACATAGTGGGGCTGCAGGAAGGCGGGATCATCCCTTTGGGTGGGAATGTGATCTTAGGTTGGTTCAAGCAGATTGCAGGGCTGTGCCTTGAGAAAGTGATGGAGACCCATCCCACTCAATGAGTTCCCCCGAGTGACAGTGACTGCCAGCAGAAGGCCACAGCAGACAGCTGGTACAAGAGCTGCCTCAGTCCTGGCCATTAAAGCCATAAGGGGTGATGAGGCAGACACCCAGGCACACACATAAGCACCCACAAGGTTGGAGGAGGGTGTTTGTGTAACCGAAATTTTTTCACCATATGCTTCTGCAAGCACAAACCCTTTTGGCACTTTATCTCATAAAGGCAGTGGAGAAATATCCTGCCTGACACAGCCACGACTTCTAGGAATGAAAAGCTTTTGGAACTGATGCCTGGAGGAGCCCTGCTGAGCTGGGCTCCCTGCAGCCTGCCGAAGGCAGTGTGAAATGCTGCCCAGCGCAAGCGGCGCTGCTTTACACCCCCTTAGCAAATCACAGTAGAGGGTACAGTGCAGTGAAGCATCATGTCCTCTGCGCTTGGGGAGAGCCTCAGATGAAAAGGGAGGTGGCACATCTGAACACATAGTCTTGTTACAGTCCTGTTTCTGCAAAAGAGATGAACTAAAGCAGAAGCTGCAACAAAATGCAGGACAAATTCTGTGAGCCAAAGTACACTGAACATCATGTGACATCCTTTTAAATCTTATTTGGAACTAAAATATCCTCTTTTTTTTTTTTCTCCCAATGAAAAACATGTTCTATTGTTACTTAAATAGCATATATTTCTGTAATAGCCTTTTAATGCAGAGCTGTTTTTCTTTAGGGCCTTGAATATATGCAAACGAAAATGAAGAAAAGAGCTGAAGTATAAAGGAAGCACGGTAGTCTGGAAAAAATGGAGGGGCGAGTGACTGTAAAGATCAACTGGCAAAGCAAGCTTATTAGGCTTTTGGGGGAAGAAGCAGGAGTTATTAAATGCCTAGTGTCTCATCGTATGTGAATATAACTACCTTATTACAGTGGCTCTGCAGAAGTCAGAATATGTGAAGGAAGCAACCTCCACTGAGATAAGTAATACAAATCAGAACATTTCCATTCCCTCAGCTGTGATGCCATCCGACTCCGAAAGCACTGTTTAAATATGAATGGCATCCTGTTTATGTGCGTATTAACAATATGTATACCCGTAAAGGCTTGCAGAAATGCAAATATTGCTCCGCACACAAGTCTCTCCCACTGAGGCTGCCTAGAAAAATAGCGTCAGGACAGAATCTGGTAACAATAAGTACAGCTGAAGCCAGTAATGAGGTAAAATACGTATATGCATGTGTGAGGGGTGTAAAACCTGGGCTCTGAATCATGTGTCTCTAGAGTCTGGTGATAACAATTCCCCAGCGCCTCTCCCCCTCTGTCTTCAGTTGCACATGTGACAGGGGATCCCTGCTTTTGCTTCCAACACCTCGGATGGACAGGTGTCCATTTTACATGACAGAGGCTGCCAGAACAGATGGGCTAGGAATGTCTTCGTCGCGCATGCGCAGGTTTAAGAAAATACGGTGATTGTTCTGAAACTTGCTTGAAATGAAAGTGCCATTGAAATGTAGGAAAGGGTAAACAAACGGAAAGCCCGCACTGCAGTATTAAGTGGATACATCCCGTCTGATCAATGAATGCATTAGCGCTGCCCAGTTTACAGCAATATCCTACGTGCACACTTTTAAGGAAGAGCTCAAGGAGAGAGAATTCCCAGTACGGAAGTTTATGGGTTTATGTGCTTAGTTATTTCTGCTACGTTATCAGTGGGAGGGTCATGGAAGGTCCCCATGACATTTCTGTACGTAGGATGTGTTTTTTCCAACTCATCTGCTGTTTTAGTCTAGTGTCCCTAGCTGTGCTGGAAATTCTGACTAGATAGATTTTGTTCCGGCCAAGAGCTCTCCAAGGCATAGTTTGTGAACATTCATTCAGAGAAAACCTTAAGATTTGCCTATAGTTGGTTTTCACCAGCATTTGCACAAGTGATATCACTGCGTTTGCCAGAATGCTTGTGGAAAACACAAGCCTTGCAAGGGCTCGTGTGAAAGTGTCTGCATGCAAGTTCACACAGGAGGTTTTTTCCTTCCCCTAATCACTTTTGCTGGTTTTGTCATAGAACGGGTAGAAAGTGATCCTCAGCGAACATGCTCAGCAGGGGATTTCTTCCTGTCACATCTCTGAATTCTCACCACCTCCCGAACTGCAGCATATGATTAGTCCTGCGCCTTTGTGCCAAGTTTCTGCTAAAGTTCACCCAGCCTTCAGAAACCGGGTTGGGAACAGGTCATTAGACCACTTTCATAACGGTGAGAAAAGTGTCGTTTGGGTTTAGCTGGAGAATAGTTAACCAGGGGAAAATCTTCTGAGTGGCATTTCCCTGGAGAACTCCCTAAAATCACTTCTCTTCTAAGCATGGGCAATCTCAGACAGAAAGCTGAACGTCTGAAAAGCCAAGAGCTTTTTGTGCTAAGGGAGAAATTAAACTATCTGCAATTTAAACTCCAACAGTTACAAGCCAAACTAGTTATGGAGGATACAAACTGATGCAACACTTTTTATTAGTCTTTGTCTGGGTCAGTTTGTATTTGGTCTCTGTACAACAGGCCATCATCTCACCTGCAGTGAGAAATCTTTTGGTCTTTGCCATGACATGAATCTTTTTGCTGTAACTTTTATTATTTACCTCTGAAATTTTAGTGAACTAGAAATTTGAGGGGGTTGGGGTTTTTTTCCCCTGAAGTGTTATCTTACTACCTTGCATTCAGAAAACTCCCAAATTGTGCACATCCCCTGAGAACAGAATTAATAATTGTATGATCTATCAGAGGGATTTGACTGTCACTTTGACAAAGGAGACACTAAGCTCTGCCAGGCCGTAGAACTGAGAGGGTCTGGTGCATTAATAGGTACAGAGTGCTGCCCTTGCTTTCTTCCCCACTGTTTCTTAACCCGACCTCCAAAATGTCCAACAAAGCAACTGTGAATCAGGCAAAATGCCCATGCAGCTGAAAAGATGCAAGCCAATGCTACCTAGGATTCAGAGGTATGTCCATCTCTTAACAGGGGCCCGATATCACAGTTAAGATATCACCCTGTAAAGAGAGATGGGTAGGGCTACCTTTACCCTGGATGCCACATGCTGAGGATATTTTCTTTGTTCTCATATACCTATGCTTCATAACCCTGCCATATCCTGTACCTTATACATTATGCAGTAGCTTGTCTATATGGTGTTTCTCCTTGTGTTGAAAGAGTGAGCCCCTAGCAATTTACAGTAAACATGAATGCCCAGGGAGGAACTCCCCAAGTGAGGCTTTAAGGATGCGATAATTCTGGGAGCATTTACTCTCTCTGTTGTTATCACAGATTGTGCTCAGGTGCTTTTCTCCTTGTGTAAGTATATTGATGGGTTTGTTGCAAAGCAGTAACAGGACATGTGCAGGATTGTGTGGTACCTGACATCATGGAGGTGCACAGGACGGGGTAGGAGGGCAGGGTTCAACATATTTACCGAACACTGGTTAGCCTCAAGCCGGGCAAAATGTGTCAGTATGCCGAGTCAGATCCTTTCCCAGGCTAACTCCCCTCATCTTCCAGTTGTCCTCGGCCCACAGAGCCAATTCCGCTGTTAGCCAAACTCTGTATCCCTAAGGATGCTGCCCCCTCTCTGAACACCTGCATCACCTGTTCGCTCTGTTCTCCAAGAGGCTGAGGCATCATGTTTGGTGCTTTTATGGGGATGATGGCAGCAACAGTAGCATTTTCTGCCCCCAAGCCTTGAACATCCACCAAGGGCGAGAGCTGCACACTGCCACCGTGTGAGGCTGGGAAGCTGGAGGTGTCCAAGGTTCACAGGCTGGGAAAGAAGCTGTACTCACACCCAAAGTTGAGCCCACCTGCTGGGGCAGAAGCTGGACTACTGGTTCATTGCAGTGGGACTGGGAGCTCGCACTTGCCTCTTCTGACATCCTACCTTGGGTAGGTCACCGCTCTTTGGGATGGACAGAGCCTGCTTGAGCAGGTGCTGCTGAATCAGGAGACAGCCACCTCTCAGTCTGCTGCTATCGTTGCCATCCTGCCTAAAACCTCACCTAATTCCCCAGCAGCCTGGCTGCATTTTTGGCCAGGAGCACAGCAGGTAACAGCTGCAATGAATCTCTCTCCAAACAGTAAGGGACTTGATCAATGCATCCATTTATAGCAAAGCCCTGCTCTGAGGTTTAGCTTCACTTCTTTTTTAATTTTCGTAACTAATTTGCTGATTTCCTGCCATTGTGGGTTTTTTTTTTTCAATTAAGTGGTCTTCAGGGCACTCAACAAGAACGATTTATAGTTTCCCTGGGAAAATGGAACTTTTCCAAACTCTTTTCTCAAGTTTTGATCATGGATGGGGTTGGGCTTCTGTTTTATTAACCAGCAGATATGGCCGGTGGGGCACATCGGTAGCACCATGATCCTCTAGGTAGTGTTGCCTTGTGTAAGGTGCATGTGGACCCTTGCCGACAGCGTGAAGATCCTTGCCTTGTGTCCTGCTTTGCTCTTGAATTCTCTGGAAGAAAGTAAACTCTCTTGCTGCTGCATCTAGTTATTTGTATTGACTGCTTTCATGTGGTGTTACCTCATCTCTTTCACTTGAATTTTTATCCCTACTTGGGGTATGGCTAAAATTCTGAAAACTGCAGTGATTTAATTACAGCTGTATAGACAGTAAATGAGAGCACGGTCTTGGTCACAACCCCTTCATTTGGGATGATAAATGAATTTCCATTACCCACTTCTTTTCCATCTCAGGAAAGTCCAAATAAAATCTTTCTCTCTTTTTGAATAGTTGTAATTAAATCACTACAGCTTTCAGTATTTCAGCCATACCCCAATTTGGGGGGCAGTCTCTGCAGATAGCATTATTACCTTTGAAAGCTACTGTCATCAGACTAAGACATAGCTTCTAAAAAACAAAATTATCAATATACAATATACACCAGCATAATTTCACTCTTCATGGAACAGCTACATGAAATACTGAACCCAACTGGCCCCTTGAAAACTGGTAGTATGCGTTCTTGTCTAGGCTGTAATCAAGCCACATCTTCAGGTAACATGTTATGACTTTAAAGGTTCAATCCAGTCATCAAATACCTGGCAAACATACTATAATTAAGAGATAAAAAGTATTTGTTTGCTTTCATCTGAACATCTCTACTTTCTCTGCTGCCTCTGTTATGTGCTGAAGAAATTCCAACTCACCTACCAGTTTAACGCCTCAAATTTTACGGTTAAAAGCTGTTTTCCAGTTGGTACAAGCTTCTGTAAAATGGTCTTTATTCAGGCTTTGGTTTTCCAGTGTGGCAAGAGTTAAGGAGGCGGAAACAGCTACCTGTGGACGTGCTGGTCTCTCAAGTACCAGCCTTCACACCTGTCCTGGTGATCTCTGCATGGTGGATGTCCCACAGCACCCCTCAGCCCACCTGGGGACATCCTCAGGACTGAGCTCGGCCTTATTTGCGTGTTTGTCTTATCCTAAATGCAGAGAAGCTGGGAAGTGTTGCACATTGCTGAGGGCCTTTGAGCAGCAGCTGGTTCTCCCCTGCCATGAAGGCGCTCTGCCTGCCCCTGCCGTGATTAGTTTATTATCCCAACATAGGATATTATTACTGGAACTGGAATATGGCCATGCTAACTTTATTTTTTCATTAAACTAAACAAATGAGACTCAAAAGGTACATTAGGATCCAAAAGGGGCATTACCGGGTTTTAGCCAATTTTCTTATCACTGCTGTAAAAGTATGAGGAGATGCATTATAGGCCTGGAGTTTAAAACTGTGCCAGCAGAAGAATTTATATGTTGTCCAAAATTAACAAATCCAAGCTGTTATTTCTCCCAGAGGTTAGGTGGTATAATTTTATTTTCTTTTCCAGCATGCCTAGGTAGCACCTTCTATAAACTGCTGCCAATGAAACTCTTGAAATATTTTAGTTGTTATTAAACTTAATTTTAGAGACAATTATCAAAGCATGATTAATGCATATAGGAGGGTGAAGGTATAGTGCACTTTCATTGGACGGCTAGGAGCTGGTGCTTATTTTTCCCAGATTACAAGGACTCTGGGTCTCAGTCATGCAGACCTGTCCATGAACACCTTCATTCCCAGGAACCTGCTGGCTTTCCGCTGTGGGGTCTCTTGTGTGTCTGTCTGCGGAGTTTGGACTGCGATATGTAATGGTCTGACAGAGGAAAAGCACCACTCGCCTCAGGTGCACCAGCAGGTAAGGACAACAGGCAGAAGAGGAGCAAACCTCTCCACGGGGCTGTGTGTGCCGAGGTAGATGTCCCCTTAGCTCAGCGCTAAGAGAGCTGGAGTGGTAAACACCGCGTTTGTTCCCTTAAGCCAGCACAGCAGGCAGCTGGCTGCTTTATCTCATTAGCAACAAACGTACTAATGCTCCTTTGAACCTAGGCAACGTGGAAAATGCAAACTGCATGTGGGTACCAGGCTGCCAAACGCGCAGATGAAAGGTCTGCTCCTGCCCTCCCTGCCTGCACCCAGCCCATGGTGGACCTGGGCCCCAGGGAGTTTCAGAAATGCCCAGTTACCTCCTGATAGTTGCTGCTGATATCATCTGCAGAGGACATTCACTGTGTACTCTTCAAACATCTGAGGACTGTTTTACCCCACCAGCTGTGCACAGGCAGCCTCCATGCATGGCCATGGCTGCTGCAGCCTGCCTGGGAAGGCACTGGTGGCTCCATCAAGAGCAGGGACCAAGCCATGTGGCACCAAACTCAGCTGAAGAAAGGAGCAAAGGGAAAGGGGAATAAACACCTTTGAAAAGCTGTTCTTACATGTGAGTAAACAAGACGATACTCCTGATGCTGCCTGTGCTGTTCACATCCCTGTTTTCATTTAAAGTTTTTGCTTAGGTAATTACTGGGGCAGTTAGGTAGTTACTTGGGCAGTTACTCACCTCCTGAAAAGAATAAAGGTTAGTCTCAAACTTCATTTCAGTTCCAGCTGAAAATGTTATTTTGTGTCAGCATGTGAATGACCAAAGCATTACTTCTTGTCACAGCACCAGAAGGGCAGGAGGATGGTAAACTGAAATTCAGTTTCTAATTGCCAGAACGTTTTCCCCTCTACCTACACTGTTTGACAATGGGTGGTTTATGTCAGCTGAAAGGGGTCTGAAGCATCTTATTTTTTTTCTGTCCAACTGACTGTGTGGGCAAGTCAATTTATGAAAGCTAAATTATAAGCAGTAGACCAGGGATGGAAAAGTCTTTATTAGATAAAATAGGCAATGCAGGGTACAGCTCTCTGTCTGGAAACTTATCTGATGCCAGGCTGACAGTATTCTTGCCCAGCGGAAATTATTAGTCTTTGAAAGGGATATGTAGTGAAACACATTAAAAATGGCAGCGCAAAAGTCATCTGTCTGCTCATCAGTTATCACAGGAGGCTACACCTCGCTGTGTGACAACTGTGGAGGAAAGCCACCCAGAGCTGGAGATGTGCCAGCCTTTAGGACAGATCACAGAGCATATCTGATGACAGTGCCACGTTTCCTACAGGTGGATGTGACTAATCACAGAAATAGGTATGCAGGGTGACACCGTCATAATTAGTTTTCAAAACTCTCAGAGGTCACTGAGCGTACGTATGCAATTTTATCCAATTAACTAAAATTAGTTTTGTACATTGCGTGCTGGGGGTGTTTGTAAGGCTCTAGGGGTAAAGACTGGAATGATCACTCTGGTTCAGCAGGCTATTAGGGTTTGAAGCCCTGATTCAGCAAGGTACTTCAACACATGCATAAATTTAAGCATTTGAGAAGTCCTGTTGTTGACAGTCGGACTACTTAGGTGCTTCCAGCTGAATAACTGCTTAAATGTTTTGCTGAATATGACAATGTTGAATAAATGTGGTACAGGTCTAGAGCTTTTAAATGTCATGTCAGGCAGAGCAAACACCGTTAACGAACACCAAGTTCCTGTCAAAAGGGTACCCTGCTTCTCCAGGGCGAGGGAAATTTTGAAGCAGTGCTGCTGTGTGGGAGCGAAGTCAGATCTGACTGTAATTCACTGCACGCTTACCTTTCCCTGCTGCAGAGACTGCCTCTCATCTCTTCTTTGGTAGCAGCTTTGTATTACTTCTCCTTATTAGAAACAAAACCCAAAAAAGTAGCTTACAATCTAAGCTCAAATTCTTGCAATTCTTGTGCAGTTTCGTTCAAATTAGGGGCCATCAACATGTCCAAGATGTATTGATCTGCTGAGGAACTTCAAAGGCTGCAAAATCCAATGACAATTCATTTTTTGTTTCAACAGATTGAGTCAGAAGCCAAGAGGGGCAGGGGTGGAACATTTCCATGGTTGATATTGCATTCATGAATCCAGGCCTTTGTTCGGCTGGGGACTACACGCTGACAAATGTGCTGTTTCCTGAAAGCTGTAGCATCTTTGTCCGGTGCCCAGGTGCAGGAAGCTGGGTACAGACTGGGGCGTCCTGTTTCTAAAATAGATTTCTTTTAAATCATTTTAAGATTAAGAAAGTAACCCAAAATCTCAATACATGCTTAAGATCAAAAGGACTCCAGCTCAAGAAAATATCAGAGCCTCTTTTCATCCCACAGCTAACCATCTTTCTCCACTAATGAAGCCTGGTTGAATCAGCTATTATCTATCCTTTTTCATAGACACTGCCTTGGTTTTTCTTTCTGAAATCTTCTTTATGGTCATTAAGCCTAATGCAAGCTACAGATTGGGTACTTGTGTGTGCATTGAGACACCATGTCAGCCTTCTCCTTGGCTGTGATCAACATGAGGCCAGTTTCATGGCACTGGCAATTAGTCAAGAATGGTAATACCCTGAATGCTGAGTTCTCACAGATTTCCCATTAGATCATTTTACCCTTGAATTGCTTGAAGACCCAAGCTAACACCCATTTTGCCTATCAGTTTCATGCAGCAGTTCCCAGCTTCAAAATCAATAGGAGGCAAGCAGAGGGTGATAGGGTCCCATGGAATTTGACAGTTTAGTATTGAAGCACAGTGCGCACCTCTTAGCAGGAAAATGTGGGACTCGGCTTGCAATAGAGGTCACTTTTGCAGTGCGCTGTTAGGGCTCAAAAACTGAAGGAAAAATAGTTGAGATTGACCTAGTCATTTTTTTTAGAGAAAAAAAGATTCTTTTGGGATGTTTTAAAAAAGAATGGAGGAGATTAGAAACAAAAGACTAGATTGCAAGTCTTAGACATTAGCTTAGGCACTGCTCATAAAACTGTAGAGGAAAAGCTGTCCTCTCTTCACCTTAGTTTGATCATCTGCACTTCAGGAAGCCGTTTGCCTGACTGTTCCCTGATTCAAACCCCATGAGCGCTATCCGCAGTAGCCTACAGGGTACTGAGTTGATGTTTGAGCTCTCCAGCACTCGGACCAACAAATGAGTGTCTTAATTACTGACTTATAAAGTCCTTTTCTTTCTCCAGTTAAAATGGATATTCGAGTGTCTCTTTCTGCTGAGTGCAATAGCTCTGCCAGGATGTGGAAACCACATCCCTCTGGACCACTTGGTGGCTAGGAGCTGCTCCTGGCAGAGAGAAGAGCCTGGTTGTAATTTTTATTCCAAAATAAGCAGACAAGGCTTGTATACCTAAGCATCCCACACTCTGGGATTGTGCTTTATCCCTTGAGCCACCATGGACCGAAGGCCACTCCCCAGAAAATAACAGGATGGCTTGGATATGCCAAAATTTCAACATTCCTTCTTCTTTTCTTTAATTAGGTCATAACTATTTCTCAAATTCAACCTGAAATGGAAAATGGCTTCCTTTGATCTGAAACTCCATTCTTCTGCAAATACACTTTTTTTTTTTTTTTTTACAGAAAAAACAGGCCTACAGAGAAGCAGCTAATATGTTTTTACAGCTGTACCTATTAAAGGACCCATTCACAGACCAAGTAGGATCCAGCACTCGATGAAGTTGACACAAAGCCACTGAATTAAATGGGCCTTGGACAAGCCATGAAACTCCCTGCAGATAGCATATAGCTGGATATCAGAAATAAAATGTAATGAATGGTAAGTCATTGCAAATTATAAAATCAAAACCAAATATGTTCTTGTGTGTTGTCACACTACTGTTTTGCCACTTAGTTTCTGACCAGCCTTAGAAGAACAGACTCTGTGTTAGGTGTCAGGAGAAGCTGGGCAGTAACTCCACTGCTAATCCAGAAGTGCTGGGCAGTAGTTATTTAGCTGTAATGGCTAGCTGTGACAGTTACAACTTTCTTAAATACCTTCTCTGGAGGAAACCATGCATACAGTCCTTGCGTTCTCAGCAAGCAAGGACACCACCACTAGACACACAGGGAGGGAAAGGACGGTGCCTCACAGCAGTCAGAGGAGCACAGCTGGTGAGGAAGGGCTGAAGGCGACCTTCCACCAAGCAGGGAAGCTGCCCTCCCACTCTGCTCCCTGAGACAACCCCCAGCCACCCTCAGTAGAAGGGATGGCTGCATGCTTCTGCCAGACTGGGATTATGGTGACCCTAGTCGTATTTTAAAAACCTCAGGGTTTAGGGTATTTTGGGGGTTGTTTATTTTAATTGTTCCATACTCTACAGCTGCTCCTGGACTTTGCTCCTCTGCCTTCCAGCTGTATATCATATAGTGCCCTAGGACACTTATGACTTGGGAGGATGACAGATGATCCTCGGGGACTCCTGCTGCAGTGTTTTATGAAGTAACTGCCCACAGCTTTCCACTGTGGCAGCCAGTTTAAGTCTTTGGCTCTTTCATGGAAGGGGTTGAGCTGTCTCTGCCTACACTGAAGCCTCTGAGATGTGAGAGACCCTGGGAGGGGAAGGGACAGATGGGAATAGTTTCCAGTGCTGAGACTCTCCACCACTAGCCTGTCAATGGCCATGGTGAGTCTCACCCCTGAGGACTACCTGGGGTATCGCTGTTCTGGTCTTATGAAGAGGAATGTTGCAGCAAAAGGGGCCAGTGTCATGATCAGGCCCAGAATCTTCAGTGCCCCGTTCCAGCATCTTTCCCACCTCTGCTAGTGAGGGACCATCTCCAAAGAGGAGCTGAGCACTTGCAGCGTGCCTGGAAATCCCCAGGCGTTTCACACACTCCCTGCACGTCAGGACTTGGGTCTATACAAACAAGGGGATTTTTTTGTAAAAGGTAGGGGCCTTCAGTACTTCAGAATCATATCCCTATTTGATCTCTACTTATTTATCTAGCTGTTTTGAAGTAGTTTGGGGAGGCGGGTTTGCACAAAAATGAGGCTTCTGGACATATATATTGTGCCAGTATATAAATCACTTGCTTTGCTAAGCAAAGGCTCTCCTCTAAATCCCGTGTTGAATCTCTCATGCTGCCTGAGTCATCAACTGTGTCATTCATGAGTGATCCTCCCAGGCAGGGCAGTAAACTACCCAGCTGCTGAGCACCTCCTTGAAGGTATACTTGTTATTGTGCATTTTACGTGAACTGCCCAACAGCACCTATTTCTCTCCATTCAGCAAAGACAGTTTGGAAATATTACATCTTCTGAGCATATGCTCAGAAATTTGCAGCTTTCATGTCATGGCCCTGTTTCACTCAGGGCACAGGGGACCCTGGAGGCAGAACAAAGGGCATTTGTCCATTCAACTGAGTCTATTTTCCCTTCCTTAATCTCCGGGGATTTATTCTTTCATGCTTCTTCTCTTACATGGAAGACCATATGTTTTTTTCCATTTGGTGCTTTTACACTGTGAGGATACTGTCAAGAAAACTATAGTAACTCACCTATTCATGCACTTCCCCTGTCTTAAATCCTTCTTACACTCTTCAAGAGGAGAACAGAGCCAAGATGGCCCAGCAACATGCAGGCATCTGAACTAATTTTGAATGTGTTCACTGACTACTGTCCATCTGCTGCCCCAGAGTCATCTGCACCATTTATTTTTCCCTCTAGTGGGATGCCATGATGTCGTACACCCACACTGCCATTGTCATGTCTCTAGTCTTGCAGACATACGCTTCTGAGGTACCTTAAGAGTTAAACATTGGAACCCGTATCTTACGGGACAGTCTGCTACAGTGGGAGAAGATGATCTGCTATGCATGCAGTTGCCATTAGATGTCTCTAGCCCCTTGGTCATGGAAACGGAGGCAGTCAAGCATGACAGTCGGTGGTGGGTAGCAGAAGATGGAATTGGTCATTAATCCTCCTAGTTAGTGTCCGGCTGCTTGGGAAGCTCTTGGACTGCAAACTAAACTTCTTATAAATCAAGGTCCTCTCTGACCTCTGGTGGACCTGGACTTTCTGAAGGAAGCGGTCCAGTGCTCCAGAGGAAAGAGAGGCAGTGGTGGAAAGCATGCTGAGATCAGGATGCTCTGCATGTTATAAACATGGGCCTACAGAAATTGCTTCTCAGTTGTTGAGGAGACTGCAGTTATTTTCCTCAGTTTAGCTTGCTTATTTAAACAACACAATAGATTTTCCCTGTGTGATTAACAGGGATTTTTCAAAACAATAAGGCTTACATTTCCAAAAAGACTTACTAAGCCAAGCAAAGCTAAGCAAAGCCAAGCTTCTATTATCTTAGTTGCAACTGGAGTAGACCTTTAATATGCATCAGTTTGCTATTTCCATTTTCTATATGAATAAAACTACCCAGAGTAAAGTGAAATGACTTGCCATGGCCACCATGCCAGTTAATGGCAGAGCTGGAATTTGTCTAAATGCTTGGTCTGGTCAGTTTGTCTCTTTCTCATATTTTCATGCATCTGTTCACAGAAGAGCATAACGTATCTGTTCTTTGCTGTGGGCTCACTGAAAGTAATTAGAAATGGCAATAGGTGTTAAGATGAATTAACATCTTGAAGGTAAAGAGACATGGATAGGAAAAACTGCGAAGTACTAATTACATTAATTGTGACCAATTAGAGAAAAGTGTTCCCTCCCCCTCTTCTCTGAGCAAAAGAGTTTTGGAGAACCTGACTCTTGAACCATGTCTGGTGCTCAGCAAAACCTCATGGGCCCAAAGCTAACTGGCAGTAAAACTAGACCAGCAGCAGACGTTAAGAATGGCTCCACCACCTCAAAGCAGAAATCCATTTCCTCCAGAGCACCCGAAAGTGGAGGCCTGGGGGTGGATATAAGTCCATGGCAAAGGTCTGCTACCTCCCAGAAGGCTCTCCTTCTCTGCCTGCTGCTGGCACCTGGCTATGCCCAGGCAAAGGGAATGCTGACACCAGGCTGCCCCCGGGCATTCGTATTGCACGTGCCAGTACCATTTGCCTGGGCACCCCAGCCCTTGCTCACACGACCACTGCAGGCGCTGGCAACCCTGCTAAGGACAGGACCCTCATGCGCAGGCTCAGGCCAGTCATGCTGTGTTTGGCCGCATCAGACTTTAAATCATGAGCCATGAACAGCTGCAGGGCCACAAAAATAAATAATCATTTCAAAATTTTCTGATAGTTGCTGAACTTCTTGTAAAAAAAGAGTTAACGAAGACGAATGAAGCAAATCCTAAGTGTTTGAGATTTATGGTCTATGCAACGACCTTCCTTTGAAACAGCGTCAGTGTCATTCCCCTTGCTGGCTGAGCGCACACATGCACACACACTGTCTCTGCAGCTCTCCCAGACCATTTCTTTCTGGTTTTATTTTTTCTCCACCCTGATTTATAAGGATGTGCCCTATCTTCGTGTCTCAGGGAACACATCCGACTTTCAGTAAACATACACAATGCAGTTCCTTTTTTCCCAAGAGTTAAAAGGAAAAGGCTCCTCCCCACAAGATAAACAACCCACCCACCCATTCACTCAAGCAACTACATGGGGGAAGAGACGACTGGTTTTGCATTGTTCCCTGTAGGTCTTAAGGCTGCCACCCTCAGCTGTGGAGAGCTCCATTGGTGAGGGGAGTCTCCTGAGAGTGCCCTGCCATGGGTCACCTCAGGTGAGTTCTGGGACTCTTAGACCCAGCAGTACCTGATCCCTGGCTTGTCCCTTACCCGCTTGCCACAGAGACAGGCATTTTCCACTAGGGAGATACAATGCCGGAGGAGCCAGGCATTACAGACTG
This sequence comes from Leptosomus discolor, assembly GCF_034619465.1. Lineage (NCBI taxonomy): Eukaryota > Metazoa > Chordata > Aves > Leptosomiformes > Leptosomidae > Leptosomus > Leptosomus discolor. The sequence continues at coordinate 95,222,528 of NC_141391.1, read as the reverse complement.
CACTCCATGGTCTGCAGGAGCTGATCCAGTTCCTGTTGAACTGGTACTAAGTGATTTCTATGGCTGATGGCTGAAATGTCTTTTAAACTAATAGCATGGCATGGTTTTGATTTAAAAAACAAAAAAAAATTGCTTTGACCTAGGGACCTTGAAACTTGTCCAATTTGCCTTACAACCTGACCCCAAGAGCATTAAAGTCAGTTTAAAGTCCCCCTTTGATTTTATCGAACTTTAGATTGGCCCTTGGCAAATGTTTCAATTAATCTTTGCCAGGTTCCTTGTTTGTAATGAAATCTAAATTCATGTTAGTTTTGTGTGGTTCCTGTTTTTATAACAAACTTTCTTCACCACCTTGTTCCCAATAAAGAGATGTGCTCAGGCCCTATAGATGAAGTAGAGCCCTAGACAGAAGTTAAATCAGTGGCCACATGGGACCTACATTTTAGTAGCATGCCATAATGATGTCAAAACATGGTGGTTATTTATCAGAAGGTCCCCAAATCACTTTTCACCACAGGATGGTCTGCTTATCCCTTTACCCTCTGTACAGGAACAGTCCCGTTATTGGGGAGCAACACTGGGGTCACTGACTAGGTTACCTGAGGAGGTAGGAAAGAATTGCATGGCAGTAAGAAAAGCCTATATGGCCAAAATACAGGCAATGACACTCTCATCCAGACTTAGCCACAGAAACAAGAAACCACAGGAGAATGATTTACCACCAGTCAACTGGTAGAAGATAGCCGTCTACATGACTACTCTTAAGCTGCAGCAAATGTGAGGTCATTCATATTAACTAGACCTCTCTCATCTTCCACAGAGGTTGATCTCAAATTATCCCACATATGCCACTGTGCGAATCAGCCTGGACGGTTGCCATGGATCAGCAGATACCTGATCATTTGTTACCCAGCAGCATGTTCTTCATGTGTTCAAACCTACAATCTCCCTTGGGGCTGAAAGGTGCTCTGCAACGTTTTGGAGTGTACCAGGTTTTTTGTGTAGCACTCAGATGTTGTTTACCTCTTTTTTAATGCCCTTTTAATGTTATTTATTTTTTAAAATACAGTCAGAATTGCAGTTCCTGCTATTTTTTATTAACTGGCATTTCTTTTTATTCATCTACTGACTGGAGTGATTATTTCAGAATATCCTTCACACTTGCCCCTCTCTTCACTCCAGTTTGAGGACTATCAGTTTTAGGGCTGCTTATTTCTGGAACGGCTCCGTGTTTGGTGGTATCTCCAAGTGGGGATAAATTACTTCCAAATGGACTGTGAAAATGCTTCCTTGAAAACACCAATATTAATCTGGCTCCAGCTGTTATATTTTCTATTGCAGCTGTTTGTCTCCCTCATTCCACCAGAAATGTTTAAAACTTAACCAGAACCAAGACAGCTTAAATTAGCTTTCAAGGATGCAAGTTCTACATCATATTCACTTCCATTCGAATTTGTTTACATTCTCAAGAGCGTTGGCTCAATGATGTCCCTGTATTCCTGCCCAGTGCTTTCTCAAGATCAATCTGCAAAGCACATCTTCTGATGACAACTTGGGTTTCCCATTTGTAGTCCACAAAGGGTCATGATGTGAAGGTGGTAACTGGCTTTGGTGCCTTCTAGAATAAAACCTTGCACAGGTGGAAGCCACAGGACATGTCAGCCCCTCAGCATATGTAATGGGTTTGAATGGTAAGGTGGTGGTAGCAGCAGGTGGCTTCTGTGAGAAGCTGCTAGAAGTTTCCCCTATGTCCGATACAGCCAATGCCAGCCGGACTCACTGCTGGCCAAGGCCGAGCCAATCAGCGATGGTGGTAGTGCCTCTGGGATAACATATTTAAGAAAGGGAAAAAGTTATTGCACAGCAGTAATTGCAGCGAGTGAGAGGAGTGAGAGTATGTGAAAGAAACAGCCCTGCAGACACCAAGGTCAGTGCAGAAGGAGGGGGAGGAGATGCTCCAGGCGCTGGAGCAGCGATTCCCCTGCGGCCTGTGGTGAAGACCATGGTGAGGCAGGCTGTCCCCCTGCAGCCCATGGGCGGTGGAGCAGATGACTGCCTGCACCCCGTGGAGGGCCCCCACGCTGGAGTAGGTGGATGCCTGAAGGAAGCTGTGAACCCGTGGGAAGCCTGTGCTGGAGCAGGCTCCTGGCAGGACCTGTGGCCTGTGGAGAAGGAGAAGCCCACGCTGGAGCAGGTTTGCTGCTACTGACCCCATGGCGGGGGGCCCATGCTGGAGCAGTTGGTTCCTGAAGGACTGCACCCCATGAAGGAGACCCATGCTGGAGCAGTTCATGAAGAACTGTAGCCCGTGGGAAGGACAAAGTCTCCCGTGAGAGGGACCCCAGGCTGGAGCAGGGGAAGCGTGCAAGGAGTCCTTCCCCTGAGGAGGAAGGAGAGGCAGAAACAACAGTGTGACGAACTGACCACAACCGCCATTCCCTGTCCCCCTGCGCCTCTCGGGGGGAGGAAGGAGAGAAATTGGGAATAAATTTAAGCCCGTGAAGAAGAGAGGGGTGGGGGGAAGGTGTTTTAAGATTTGGTTTAATTTCTTATTACTCCTCTCTGAGTTGATTGGTAATAAATTACATTTCTTCCGAAGTCGAGTCTGTTTTGCCTGTGACAGTAAATGCTGAGTGATCTCCCTGTCCTTATCTTGACCCACAAGCCTGTTGTTATATTTTTCTCTCCCCTGTCCAGTTGAGGAGGGGGAATGATAGAGTGGCTTTGGTGGGCACCTGGCATCCAGCAAGGGTCAACCCACCACAGCGTATCTGAGCAGAAAGGGAGACTGAATAGCACATAGCATATGAGAGATCTGGAGAAGTTGATTTAGTGCAAGTCTAGCTTCCACGGCAACCAGCAGCAGTGTCACGTCCTTGGGGTATGTTCTGCCAAGGAATCTTCTTCTGCTGATGTGTTGCTCAGACCTCACTATCACACAGGAGTCTTGAGGGATAAAGCAGTGAGGCACTCCAGTTGACATTGTCATCCTTCTGCTTTTGTGTGCCATTTCAGTCCTGTGTGCTGTGTACAGTCTGGGTTTGCACAGAACTAGAACATGCTAATAACTCAAGGATGATGGTCTGCATGTTCTGCAGAAGGATGACTGAATACATTGGTGTCCCTTGCTGAGCTGCAGTTTGGGTGCCTTTCTTTATCTATTAGTCACCCAAATATCCTGAATTAACACAGATAAGCTCAGCTGAACAAAAATTCCTTTCACTCAGGGTTTAAGGCCCCGTTTCTTGAGGAGACAGACAAATGTGCACTAAAAAGTCAAAGGTACCCCAAAGAAAGCTTATCCCAAAGAATAAGCTATCTTGGCTAGCAACACACTACAAAAGGTAGATTTAAGAAATGTGTGGTATTCCTTACAAATTCCAAAATAGTGTGGTGTGGTGTGGTGTGATGTGGTGTGGTGTGGTAGAGAAGTTCTTTCGAGAAAAGAACAGGCTTGATATAAGGCAAATCCTTATGTCTGACTCAGGGTGGTTAAAATAACAACAAAAAACATTATAAAGCAATAATTAGAAGGACAAGCAGGAGCAGAGAGCAAAAGCAAATGCAAACCATACAGAGCCTCGGAAAATACAAGAAAGCAGAAAAAGCCTATAAATACTTATGTCAATAAAGCAAGCCACTGGCCCTCATTTAATTAGCAATTTTTATTAACAGTGGTTTGTTGACTAGTGTAGTGTTTACCTAGGGCCTGCATAAAAAGCATTACAATCAGGAGATAGTGGCATTTTAATCCCCCTATTCCCAGTGTGGAAATGAAAGTGCTAAACTGGTCATTTGTGTCCATCAATAGACCAGAGGCAGAGAGATCACCAATCTTTGCATTTTCTTTGGGAGGTGGGATGCAGGGGAGGTATACACATGGGCCCAGCTGAGCTGCAGCTTGCAGAGAGGCAGGAGGTAAAAGGACTTTGGCCAATGTTGCTTCATCTGTTGCCCATGGATTCATAAGACCGCCACCAGCAAAGCAACTGCTGGTTCCCAGATCTATCTCTTCCAGCTGATGGTATAGCAGGATGTGAGCCCGAGGTCACATATTTTATTTTCATTATTTGAACTCAAAACCCATCAATTAGAAATCTAAAGTCTAGTCTACATCTAAAATGTAGACTTCCATTCCAGTAAGGCAAGTCCACTGGAGACTTTAGGTTGGAAGTAGCAGGCCAGGACCCACCTCACCAGTTTATTTACCGCAGTGCTGAGTACTGGAGTTATCCTCCTCGCTCTCTCTGTTGGCAAAATAGGAAAGAATATGGTCTGTGACTTTTTTTTCCAGAAGTAAGGTCCTCTCTAGAACTCGAAAAACATTGCTTTGTGTCCCATTTCTGCTTCCCTTAACCTGAGGTCAGGCAAGGGCTGAGCCAGATCCAGAAATGGCTTAAAAGGGTCAAAATGAAGTGTTAGACGGGGCTGTTTAGAGTGACCCCAAGGGATCAGTGCACCACTGAGGCTTGCTGGTCTCTTTCCACTCTTTCTTAGTGCCCTGTGCCTGCCCAGAAAGGCCTGCACTGCCAGAGGCAGGGGGCTGGTGGCAGGGAGCTGGTGACACTGGCCCTGGAGACAAGGAGAGCTTCTCCTCCACCCTCTCTGTCACAGGTGAGCCATGTAGGGGACGCCAGCTGGATCAATGCAGCTGGCTGGTGCAGGTAGGGGCCAGGATATTGTCTGCAGTCCTGGCTTAGACCCAGCGGTGGGTTGTCCCCATCGCTGCTGGACCCTCAGCCGGCTGCGTGGACTCGAGGTATTTGTGTGGGGAAGGCTGGGGTGGCAGGAATGTAACCTATCTGGGTTACGTTACATCCAACCCCTAATTACAGTAAGAGACTTCCAAGTCAGACACCGGTGACTAAACGGGTGTGGACCGAAATCCTCTTCCCAGTGAGCCGGCCGGACTCCGAGGAGGCTGGCGTGCAGCCGGGACAGGGTAAGACAGCCAGTTCCCTGCCAGGCGGCGGGCGGGCGGCTGACACGTCACGGAGGGTTTCTTGTGTCGGCTCCATCCTGGCTCTCCTCCTGCCGCCCCACAGCACGCAGAAGTCAGGCTTTCTGGACAAGTTCAGCAAGGATCCCCCAGCATTGGCTGGGCTGAGGCCACCAGCAGAGGCAGAGCAGCTCCTGGCTTGGCCCCGGGCTGTGCCCTGGCTCCGTACCCTCCGGCACAGCCCAGCCCGGAGCGGGAATGCATCCTGCCCCTCTACACAAAATCAGCCTCTGGTTGATGCAGACACCTTTCTGCTTCCTCAAATAGCCCAGCTAACAACTATCACCTTAGCCCACTGCAGTGGGTAGTGAAAAAACTGAGCTTTATTTCCAGCTTAAATTTCCCTCAGAAATGCAGAAGACTGAGCTGTGCCGTGCTGCCAAAGCAGGCGTCGGGATCTCTCGGAATCTCCGGCTTGCTGCCTCTGTGGCTGTGCTGGGCGTGAAGCATACCTGACGGCTGATGGCATTAACAACCTTTATCTCCAGGAGTGAGGAGAGGAGGGATAACTCAGAAGTGGCTTTAATGGGTGAACATAAATACAACAGGAGACCTGCAATCATATAATTATCTGTCTAATCCATCCATCTGTCGTACACACACTTTATTGATTATACACACACACACATAACATATATCTGCAATATGTATATATATATTTGCAAAACACTTAACAAATCATCCATGGACTAGAAGATTTATCCTACTTGTCATGACTGTTCAGGCTGCTATTTCCATTATAGCTATTCTTTTCCAGTGTGCCTAACTTTCTTCAGCGTGGGCACTTTTATGCTGGCGTTTAAACATTGTGTTTCAGCAAAGTTTGAAAGGAAAAATATGAAGAGATCTTGTTCAACCACTTCTAGGTTCAGTAAAAATGAAAAATTACTTTCCCCACATTTTTGTGTTAATAACAAACTCCTCTGCTCAGCCTGACTGATGATGAGACAATTTACCTGGGAGGCATTGCAAGTCTCTAAGCAAAACAAAGCAAGAAACTTCTGTAACTCTCTCTGGTCCTTGCTGCCTCAGGGGAAGGGAAGGGGAAAAAAAGCAAATAAGACTATTTCCTTCCCAGGGAAGGGAAAAAAATATGTGCAGAAGAAAAAAAACCCTTTATGTTAGGGTCTATCAGCACTATTTGTAAATATTCTCTGAGCTCGAAGATTTTTCCTTCCTTCTTTTTAATAAGAAAAAATGTAGGGAGGGGTTTTGTCTTGTTCCACAAGAAGAATTGAGCTGCTTCATTGCAGACGGGGATGCCGTGGCCCTGCTAACCCTGTGTTGCTGAGAGGTGTTGCCAGACAAACAGGAGAGCTGTGAGGGGTGTGAGGGGGCGCGACACTTCCCCAGGCCACTGCCTGCCAGGTAGGACCCACACGGCAGCATTCAGCTGCTCTCCCAGTAACTCTCCTCAATAAATACAGGGGATTTTTGCCCCCCTTCTCTCCCTCTGGCACAAACAAACAAGTAACAAAACAAAGGCCCTAAACTGAAATGTTGAAGTGGTATCGTTTTAAAAGGTTAGGCTATATATAAAACAAAGGAAAAATTGATTTGGGTGTGGTGTTTCTTTTCTGTTACCAGTATCAACAGAAATGTGTGGAAGTAGGGGTGCTCTTAAAGGCAAACAGCACCTGTGGGCTGCTGCTCTCTGCCCTGCCTTGTGCAGGAGCTCAGAGGGATGCTCAGGCAGTCTGGCTGGTTTGGAGAGCTTCAGATCCAAAAGATGGAAATGGGAAAAGCACTACAGGTGTGCTCCTGGCCAAGATAACATTGTCCTAGAGCCTTAACTCTTGCATTTCCTGGTTAAGTTTTGCAAGTTAATTGTGTGGGCCTAATGACTGTATTGACACGGTGTTTGGCAGGGCAGGGCTGGGAAAAGGAAGAAGAAGGAGGAAAGAGGGCTCTAATGCATGGTGAGAGTAACCAGGCTTTGTTTAAAAAGGATACAAAAGCCACCTTCTGCACATGGAGCCAAGGTGTGGAGTGCTTCTGAAACCAGTCTTGGCTTAAATGCCCCAAAACCCTGGGTATGTCAGCACATCCAAGAAAGCAGGACTCTGATCTGTAACCATGGCCCACTGTGCTCTGGCAGCACCATGGGGCTGGCATTCTTAGTAGTGGCCTCTGCAGTGGAGGTGAAGTTGGCTACCATTGGGCTCCTTTGTTTAAGACAAATCTGACCTTTTTTGTTCTGTAACAGTTCCTGACCCTCATCCTCCATTTGCCACAACACCCTTCTCTTCCGGAGCCAAAAGTCAAATATGCCAAGACAATACCTGTAGGGCAGGAGCTGCTAAGCCAAAGTTTGCTGAGGCTGAGAGGATATTTCTGAGAGTGGGATCACTGTGTGATTGTGTCCTGTGCTTGTACTCCTCCCTGTGCTGCCGTGGCCAGCTGCTGTTGGAAACAAGACGATGGGTTAGATCGATCTTTGATCTGACCTGACACAGCGGGTCTTATTTCTGATATGTTATCTGTAAAACCTAGTCCCTCTCTGTTTAGGCATGTTAAGACACACACAAGGTGCCTGACGAGTGCTTTTTAATTGCATTGGGAAGCTGTGACATTTCCTAAGTGCCTACCTGGGAAAAACACAGTGATGGTACAGCTGCATCCCTGTGTGCCAGGAGGCTGCCTGCGTGGCCATGCCGGTGGAGATCAGAGTGATCAGAGTGACAGGCTGGTCTTCGTGTCAGGCTGCAGATACTGGAAGCAAGGCTGAGGAAGAAGAAGTCTAGGGACTTTGAAAGCAGTGTGATATTGGTGTAGAAGGTATGTGAGAGCTGAAGGTGGATCGATAGTGAATTTGGGCTTTGCTGGTGATTGCTAGATTTTGAAGGATTGCCCTGATAAGAAAGGTGTTTCTGTAAGTAGGAACAGATTGGATTTTTTTTTTTTTTTTTAAATCATTGGGCTTTCCTGGCTTGAACATATATGTCAATCTTTCTGTGGTGTAAATTAGTCTCAGCTGATGATTTAGACCCACCAACGGTCCGTTCACATATCCTTTTGCTCCTTACTAACTCGTTTATGGCTCAAGTTATACTTCCCCCAGGGCCGTGTTGAGCTTGTGGTGAGGCCCGGCAGGCTGTGGGATTTGCTGGAATACAGCCATTTCTCACGCAGCCGCAGCCAGAGGCCGAAGGCCCCGCGCTGAAACACCGCAGCCGAGATGCAGCACTCACACATTTTGGCATGGGTGGGTGGGATGGAGCAGCTGCCTGGTCCTGGGGCTGGGACAGGCTGGGATGGCGGGGAGGAGGGCTAGCACGAGTCCCAGTTGGGGCTTCTGCCCCACCTGCAACGCTGCGTGCTGCAGCAGCGAAACCCCGGGGTTAGAGGCGGCTGCCCAAAAAGCTGGCATCGCCTGGCTGTCTCTGGCACGAGAGCAGCATCGTCGAGGAGGGTGCAAGTCCCTTCATGCCACTTGGCTACCAAACTGCGGCCCTCTTCCGAATCGGCACTCCCTACCCGCCGGGGCTGCGGGGGGCCGGTCAGCCCTGCCAGCCCGGGGAGCATGCAGCGGCGGCTCCCGAGGGCCAACAGCTGCCAGGAATGGAGCAGGGAGAGCAGAGAACTGGGGAGATGAAGCAGTACCCCCCAGGTCAGCAAGGTCCCTGGGCACACAGGAGCCTGGTGCCAGCAGCCCCTCTCCCTGGCTGCGGGATTCGGGACTGCCCAGCAGCCCGTCTCACATGCCCCGGCGCTGGCCACGTACATAATCCCAGGGCGTGAGCCGTGCTTGAACTGCACGTGAACCGTAAATCCCCACTCCTAAGGCTGAGGGCAGATCCCGCTGGCACGCCTGCTGCGGCGGCTCAGCCTAGTCCCGAGCACTGCCGCCCAGAGCAGCCGTCTCATTTAAATTGCTTTATAAATGGGCCAAGGAACTCTGGCTCCAGCCTTCATCTGAGTAATAAATACACAATAAAGCAGGCTCAGTGGCTGGGGGAGGCCAAACGATCAACACTTCCAAAACAGGGAGGATGCTCTTACTGAAAAGAAGTTAGCTTTTGAAATGTTTTAGCCCTTTTCTGCCCCTTCTAAGGATCCCTCCTGGAGGAGATGGCAGTAGAGACTATGTTTAGCCAGCTGTATGCCCAGATGGTCACAACACTTACGAACACCATCCCCTAGGAATAATTGCATTAAGTCTTTTTTGGATTTTCCGCTCTTGGGGTTTAAAACAACAACAACAAAAAAACAGCAAAAAACCAATTCTCTCTATAATTAATGGTTTAGCACTTCTGCATTTGATTATTGTATTAAGAAAACAGCCAACACCCAACAGGTTTTTGTAGCCACGTCCAAACACAAGACATCACATGGAACTGTGACTTCTTAATGAAAAGCTGGAAAGTATATAATTGAGGCTGAGGTAGGACGTGCTAACATGCCAGAAAGGACACTTGAACCCTGTTATACTAGTATGCCCACATGAGTTAAACTCTGTACTCACCAGCCAGGCGAGGAGCTCTTCTTGCACAGACCAGAAAAGCCAGTAAACATTTTTGAGCCTCCTGTTAAGCAGTGCACAAGGGAATGAATGTATGCTCTCTTTGGCTTGCAAATTTTACATCACCTATTGCATTTCCACTCGCTTCTTTCTTTGGGGAGGAAGAAAAGAAAGCAACTAAAGAAAAGAAAGCAACCAACAAGAGAAACCAATGAACCATGGCAGAGCACTCTGCTGCGCACACACTTCACACCCGCCTTGGGAGAAGGCAGGGAAGGGCAGGGGGTGGGGGGTGAGGGGATGAATGAAGGAAACGCCACACAGTTCAGTTAAGGAATGTGCTGAGAGACAAGAGTGATGACGTTAGCGTAAAAACTTTTCAAGGAGACTGTTTGGAAGGGTATGTAAGTTTCAAAAGCTAATGTGCACTTCCCTGGTACATCCCAGTGGAGGATCATGAAGTGCTTGGCAAGCAATGTAATCCCACAGCGCAGCCTTCCTGCTACCAAACTCCTGCCTGACAATGTACCCATTTTATGGGCAGGGACACTGAGGCACAGAGAGGTTTCTGCAAGGAGAAATCAACTTACATTAGGGAAAGACAGATGACACCTGTGAGTGCAGAGATCTGACCCTGATGGTCAGCAGGTTCTTGCCCAAAGACTTAACATTTCTACCTATTTGCAGTGTTGGAAAATCCAAGAATTAGAGACATACAAAGGATCTGCAAAACATCCACCCCATGCACCACGGTCACTAACACTTCCCTGCAACCCATCAAAACTGTAGTAAATAACCTGCAGCCATAAGTGTTATATTCCATTAAAAGGAGCTAGAAAGAGCATGACTGGTGGTCTGGGTCGTTGTGATGGCAGAGAATGTACAAAATGGCTGAAACAGAAACAAAGACTGCTCCTATCCTGTTAATCCTGGTACAGCAAGGTCTGAATGCCACAAGTAAAGCTTTCCAGAGGTGTCCTACATGGGGAACCAAATCTGTGCTTCCCTGAAGATGTAGCAGCCCACATAATATCACACTGAAGGCAAAAACAGCTGTTACTGACCCAGGAGACCCCAGCAGAAACCAGATGACTGGTGTCAGAAGAAAGGGATCATTGCTCTCCACCTCGTGTGTGGTAGTTGACTTCTGAAAAGTGGTTGCTGCAGGACTGCTCAGGCTTGAGTGTGACTGTCCCTCAGCCCCAAAGGGCTGCTCTGGCAGCTGGAACAACAAGGCTGCAACAATGTTCTGGCTGTGGCCCGTTATTCCCCGCCGTGGCCCTTGTTCGGATGCCATGGGGGGCTTGGCGGAGCATGAGCATGTGATTCCTGCTTAGCCACTCCATTGCTCAAGACCCTGGTGAAATGGCTTCACTGCCCCTCTCTGCTCCTGCAGCACTGCAGGGAGCCACAGCAGACCAAATAATCAAGGCCCCTGGCATTATCTTCCTACCACACACAGGATTTCTGTCTCTAAAATGAAGCAGGGATGAGATTAGCATCTTCTCCCTCCCTTGCTATGCCAGATTTTGACAGACAGGGAGATGGGGGAGTAGAAAATGGTGTACGGATAGAGCTGTGAGTTTTGATAGAAATTGTCATCAGCCTGATAGCAGAAGCACCAGGTGGGGACAAGGTGGCTCTGACCTGCTGCAAGCCACCAGCTGGAGGAGAGGGTGGCAGAGGAGCACAACACGGTGTGAAGGGGTTTTACCTTAACAACACCCGCAGAGTGAATGGGGATAACCAACCTGTGCCTCTGCCTGCACCCTAACCTGCAACATGTAAAACTCTGCGAACTCAAGTCACAGGATTCATCCTACTGAAATCACTACCGCAGCCTGCAGGATCAGGCATGTACTTTCAGCCCATTTAATGTATCATTCAGTAACAAACCAGGTCATTTTTACTCATCTTTCAGAAGACACATTTTTTCATTATATATGCACCAAGTAGAGGCTAAAGATCCAGAAACTACGGCTACGGAGTTTTGGCGTTCCCGCTCATCAGTTTGGTTAATTGCTCATTTCATTTACTAGCTGGGTTTTAACTTTCCTATGGATCACTTGGCTCTTGAAATTCCATAAGTACTGAAAGTCAGCAAATTTCGGAAAGTGTTCTCTGGAGGAAAGTCCTGGAACTCTTACAACAGGCATAATTTTCATTTGTGCAGGTTTAGTGCTCTCACAGAATAAATAAGCATTAACTATCCCACAACCACGCCAAAATGCAGTGGGTTTGTAGCCTGCCATGTGCTGTACTAGAAGCCTAAGCATTTTACCTTGCGGGCTAAATGCCTCCGTGAACAAAAATTGAAATCATTACTCAGCAGATACCTTCCAGCTGAAGCCTCACTCAGGAATAGCTATGTCTGGATTTAATACACATTATACCAAGACAGTGGTGTTTGCATTTAAATCCTAACTTTTGTGTGAGGGGAATCATGAGGGACAAAGGTAAATTTTTTATTAACCCTTCTAGCCACTGGGTGCCACTAGTGATTTGTTACCTTAACAGAATAGGAGCAATCTTGCAACTTTACAGCAGCAATTCACACGTAAACCGTTGCAGTAAACTGTTAATACATAGGGAGTTCACCTTCAGCCTATTCAACTTATTTAAAAAGCTTCCGTCCTGTATGTCTCTGATTTCTCTCTATTCTAATTCTCAGTGACTGTATCTCAGTGTTGGGATATTGTTTAAGATGCTGATTTAGAGGCTGTGTACCCAGGTCTTAGAAAGCCTGGTGAAGCAAGCAAAGCACTCAAGCTTATGCTTACCTTTAAAACAAAAGAGTAGTGCCTTTGCAATCAGTGAAACTGCTCGTGTGCTTACAGCTAAGCATATGTTTGACTGGATTAGTGCATTAGTGACTGGAACTGAAGACATGGTCGGCAAAGAAGCCCTCTGAGCTACTGCCTCTGCTGCTGGTTACCTTCTCCAGATACATCCTTTGCAATGCAGATGCAATTCCATACGCTCACATACATATTACTACTGCTATTAATTGCTAGGAGGGGACAGGATCAGACCCCTGGTTTTAATGGTCTGCTTTTCATCTCTGTAATCCCCATCCCATCTCTCATTCTGCTTTTCACTTCAAAATATCCTTGCCTGCCTCCCCCTCCTCCATCTTTATTGTTCTGATGGTCCCCACCATGATTTCTCCAAAGGCAGGATGGTGAGGCAGTTCAGTAAGAGCAGTTCATTTCCACAAACAGGCACATACAGGTTGAAGTATGTATGTGAGTTTACGCTACACCTGAAAACATACAGGGCAAAATAAACCCCCAGGATCCACTTGAACGCTGTACCTACAGAGAGGTCTCCACTGTTTTTTTTCATCTGATTTAAATTAAAGTGATACAAACTCTGTGTAGGGACAAGTCTTAAGTAGCCAGTAATTTGCCAGTGCACATTAAACCCCTACAAGCCAGGTTTAAACTGAAGCTGAGCCCTCAAATAAGAACTCCAACAGAGGAACAGGTTGCTGGGGGGTAAGGAGCTACCAAGCATCAGCTGCGTCAGGGTAATTTGCCTGGTTGCAAATGCCCTTAGCCAGTGGTGCCTGGAGTGAATGCAATGCACCCCGTGTCTCTGCCAGCTCTGCTTCCCACACCTCCAGGATGAGCAGGCATGTAGGCATTGTATTAGACTGGCTGATGTGCTGTAGGTCCACACACCGGTACCTCTCGTGATAAAAGAGCCCACAGACCCCAGCTCACCACCTTCTTCTTTTCCTCCAGCACCAGGCGTATCCGAAGCCCACCCAACAGCTCCGCTCACCCTTCCTGCAGCTTCCCCTCCCCTTCCCGCTGCTGCTCCAGCCGCAGGGGCTGGCTGCTCCCACGCTCCCATCTGTATGTCACTCACGCAGCTCTCCCCACTTAGAGCTGTCTTCTGTTTCCTGCTGCCAAGAACTATCTCTATTTGAGAGTCCCTTTCAAACCCATGATTACCAGAAGCCTTCCTCTCATCTCATCTCTCTTCAGCTCTTCCTTACTATTCACTTTTTTGGTCTGCATTTTATTTTTGTCTGCGAGTGCATGCTCCGGGGCAGGGAAGCCCCACGTGTACTCACTGCGCTGCAGAAATAATGTGACGGCATGCCTCTCGCTGCGCAGGAGGGGCCTGGAGAAAAGGGCACCTCATCATCCGAAGGCAGACAGGACAGCGCCGTGATGAATTTTTAACTATTATCCCTGGTTCTGCAGTCGGGAATACTCCCATGTCTTCTTCCCGCTGGTGAGGCAGCCTCCTGCATTGAGAGTAAGGGAGAACAGGAGCAGAGATGCCACGCAGCTGCCTGCAAGTCTCAGCTGATCTGCTGTCTTCTGGGCCATCTTCTAGCACGGGTTGGAGACCAGGCTCAGAGCAGTTTGGTATGGCAAGCTACAGAGGAGCACGCTGACAGGAAGCTGTGGGTACAGAGAGATTGTACGACTGAGCCAAAAAGTTTAAACCAGAGTTGCATTTTCAAGTAGACGTGCTGGGTAAGTGGGGCAAGAACGCAGGCGGGTAGCATATATTACTAAGGCCAAGTCCACAGACTGTGTTCAACTGCTCATGCTCAGTAGGACTCCCTTTTTAATTAATTAAGGTTTTTCTCCTTCGGACATTTTAAAAATTACTCAAACAGTTTCTCTGAGCTACAGGTTTCACATGAGAGAAGAGTTGCAAGAAATCACCATTTAATTAAATAAACATCTCTTTGGCCGATGAACCTTCTCCAAACTTGGAGCCTCCTTGCCATCATTACATCCCCACATAAGCCATAGCAGTTAGCAGTCTGCTTCGGGATTACAGCGTTCCTAGCAAGAGAAATTGCTCCTGAGATCATTTAACCTCCCTGGGGAGATGACAGGAAGGAATTAATCTTCCGCTGCTAATCCGCCCTGTGCTGCTGGATCAAAAATTGGCATCAATGGGGGTGCCTGCGTAGGGGAGCCTGCGGTGGCATTTACCATCCGCATATACTCCCTCCCACCTCCTCCCCAGCGTGGCTGAGGAATCAGGGGGCAGCTATTTCAGGAAGTCTATGTAACGTACTATTAAACGGTTTGTGCTGGCTGGGAAGGAGGTTTAGTTTCTAGCGTTACTCTCCAGTGCTATCTATGTCAGCGAGGTGAACGCTACAGGAAAGCTTTCACTGCAGTCACAGGAATCAGCCTTCTCACTAGTTTTGCTGCTATTTGCAATCTCTTTTGTTTTCTATTTATTTGGGGTTCATTATTATATTTTAACATATTTTAATATATTATTCACCGGTGCCCAGGTACAGCAGGTTTTTATTCCCCAGAGTGCTTGTAGGAAATAAGATGCACTGGCAGGACCCCATGCCCCTGACAGCCTATGGATAGGAAGCAGCCCTGCAGCTGTTTTGGAAATCTTCCCTTTTTTTCTTTATTTTTTTCCTGGTGAGCACAATGGATCCAAGGAACAATTCGATACATTTGTGGAGGATCTGTGAGCGGAGAGGGGGTTCCGGTTTATAGAGCTGAGGTGCGGCCGGTCCTGGAATAGGGACAATATGCTGCTTCTCTGCAGCATTCCGGTTTTCAACCTGGATTCAGCTGCCTCTGCTGAGCCCTTGCTCTCCCACCACTTCTGCCTCACCAGGCAGCAGGACCGAGGGGTGTGAGCAGGGTACCCAGCCCAGGCCCTTTCCCCAGCACAGAAGATACTGTGGATAGGAAAGCCAAGCCCAGAGAGGGACAAAGCAGCAGCGAGGGCTCTCAGCATGATTCCCACCAGCCAGAGGAGGGGGCTGCCCAACATGGGAGCAAACAGTCCCTTCTGTTGCTGAAAGCAGCCCTGACACAAGCTCTTGTCTCCCCTGACTGATCCAAACACTTGCAAAGGGCACACTAGCACACCACCAAATGGGATTTGCAACAAGGAGGTGTGAGGGATAACAGCCCATCCCTCATACCCAACAGAGCCTGCAGGCTTCTCTTGCTGCTTTCAAGTCTCCCCTGAATTAATCTCCACAATAACACACAATCACCAGGAAAACCTTGGGAAATAGGGGGCAGGGGGATATGTACACTTTTCAGAGAGAAAGGCATAAAAGGAAGCAAAGAACATCACAATGGAAAAACGTAGGTCGTTTGCTCTTCCTTTTTTTTTTTTTTTTTTTGTCAAATGGTGATTAGAAGAGAAAATAGTCTTTCTGTACCAGTCAGGAAAGGAAGAAACATGTTCCACTTCTGTAAAAAAAAAAAAAAAAAAAAAAAAAAAAATCCCGTGAAATAAGAGTCATGTTATTTTTCAAACCCAGAGAAGCAAAGCAGTCTTCAGACGTCTATGAAGGTTTGTGAAGGTGCCTTTGCATTATTGTCCTAAACACTAAAGAAAGCTTGTTACCCAAACGTGCAGGGTGGCGCAGATGACTCCTTCAGGATGCTTGTCAGTTCCTTGGTATCCCCAGCTACATAAACATGCCTCCAGTGCCTCTTACATGCAGTTTTGGAAAGTTTTCTGTAGGTGCCCTCTGAAGCTGCTCCCCATCCTTCTGAAGATGCCACTGAGCCTCACCGATGCTGGTCCTGGTGTGGCTCACTCTCGCTGTACCCTTCAGATGCTGACACTCTCCCTCTGAACAGGTCTTTTGTCTTCTCTGCTCCACCATAGGAAGATAAAGGGAGCAGCCAGGACATACAAAAATATACTTGTGGAGAGCACAAACATTAATATTCTTTATTTCTGGGCTGGGGTCATGGGTTGTTGTATTTTAAAACATACGATAGCTCAGATGACACAACTGCAAGTTTCAGCTCACCTAGCAAGTATATTTATATTTCATCTCTTTTCCTAATCCTCTCTACATTGTGGTGCTTCTTTTTTGTACACTTAGAATTTTCACTTGGGCCAAAAATAATGTTTGGATGTGTTTAGGGTGACCCTATTCTGCATTTTGTTTCAAGGAGAGCACATCTAGTACGCCGAGGCAAGCTCAAAGAGCCTACTAATGCATAAGCTGGGGTAATGAGTACAACAAAACTTGAGCACGTCACTGAACTTGTGTTGCAGTCAGACAGGTGCTGGACGGGAGCTGCCCAGTCGAAGTGCAGCAACTAATGGGTTTGGACTCCCAAATGGCCGTGTCACCCCTGCAGGCTCTGGCACCACACTTCAGCAGGTCCTGGTGCCTGGCCATGGCCTGCCTTGGTTTGTAGGCACCAAGGACATGCACCAAGCACAACACGATCTGATCTACTACAATTTCACACAAGGAGTTGTTCAGGATACCGGTTGTAAAAGACACCGATTCAACATCACCCTTTGACAGTCAATTCATGTTCCAGACCTAACACAATATGGTTAAAAACAAACAAACAACCCGGTACAAAACATAAGTAGCTGCAGCAGAATGTGTATTTCATTTTTACATTAAAAACTACTTACGGTGATAGATGATAGCACAGTACAATCCAGAAACCAGCTGCCTATATTATGCATTATATCAATATTTATTTTAATTCCAAGGAACTGTAGTTTGGGGACTTTTACTAAAATAGACACTGTAAATGATATCCTGACGGATTGCATTTCGCTCAAAAGTAACTTTACTTGGACACCTCTGAATTCGGTTTGCCACTTGTTCTTCTCTGAGTTTTTCAACATGCTGAAAAAAGAAATGATAGAATAAAAATAGAGCTAGCTGTGTATCTGTGGTGAGAATTATCTTCCCTGGCAATACAGCGCAATTGGTCTGCAATCGTAATTACTGCCTTTTTACTCTCCAACAGTAGATCAGAAATTGTGTTTCAGAGATATGGGGCTTTCCTTTATAGAGCCTTTGCTGTGTGAGTCTCTATGTTAAGGGGCCGTGCTTCCCCCACCCCCCTTAAACCTTTCCTAATACCGGTAACGTGCCGCCTAAGCAAATACCATACACATACAGCATATTGCTATATACAGAGCGTATTGCCTCAGCACACAGCCCAAGCTGAGGTCCTGCCAACGCTGCTGACGGTGCTAACTCCGCTGGGAGCGAAGGGAGTCGAGGCAGTGCTGAGCACAGCCAGCAGCAGCCAGGACCCTGCGTGCACAGGAGCTTATGCCGGCTAAGAGTGACCCAGTGGTAGCAGTACTCTGAGGCCACTCCTCTACAATAGACAAGGGCTCAGCATTTGCAAGCCTCAAAGACCATAAATAAGGGCATTTTGCTATATTGCTAACCTGCAAGATTTTTCTACTGCTCTTTCCTCGCAGAACCAGGGGCAATGTATCAGAAAACACAACTCAGGAGTTACCAAAAAGGAACAAGGACAATTTTAATTCCTTGAAAATATGTTTATATTTTTGCATCTTTTTCAGTTCATAGTTGCCCTTTTTGACGGGCAGCATGGCTAAAATGTAGCATTCATTTCTATTAGAAGTTGTAAACAGTGAGGTTTTTTTCTTTGGTGCAGCCCTGTTTATTTGCAAACACTTGATGCAGGAGGAATCAAGCAAGAGCAGACAGTTCAACTACAGTTTCAACTTTTTTCTGGAAGCACTTTAACCCCAGAGCACTGTCTCCGAGCATTTTCTCAGTCCTGCTACAAGTGGTGCTACGCTTACTGCTTGCTTGCTGACTTTCCTGAAGGTGTCCCTGTGGTTGTATGTATCATACATACAGGCATCTTCTTCTATTTCCATAGCTACCCATTTCAGTTTAATCTGTCTCTTAAATTAAATATTTGGTACACACTTCATTTTCCCTATAACTGTATCAGCAAGGTTAATGATAATATTTAAGACCCAGCGCTGTGTTGGGGATACTCAAATCAATGATCGCTTTGTTATTGCTGTTACTGCAATGATCCAGTATCGTTCAGCTCGAATCCTTTTGGGAGACCACTTCAGAGGGAAGCAGCCACTGCCATACGCTTTACCTAGTCTGTGCTCCTACTTTTCTCCAGGATGACTCCTATACACAGTACAGTAGCAACATCTTCACTGCTCCTTGCTGAGGTCTGAGCCCTTAGACTGCTCCTTCATGGGGAGCTAGGGCAGGACTTGGGTATCTCCTCCCCCAGCACTGGAAGAGGCAGGGCCCATTGTGCCAATGGCTGCATTGCCAGGAGATCCCAAATGTCTCTGTTGCAGGGAGTGAGTCTGAGGCAGATGCCTGTGGTGGGACACAGTTTTGTCTTGAGTAGTTTGTGGCTGGCCCAGAACAAGCTCGACTCTGGTATGAAAGCTTTCGTCTTCCTCAGACTGCTGTCTCCAAAGACAGGCGTTTCTAACAACCTTGGCTTGAAAAGATGTCTAATCTCCCAGCAAATCTAAGAGAATCAATCTCACCTCAGAAACGAGGAGATTACTAAAATGTTATGATGCTTTTAGTATTGACGTTAAACTGCAGCCAAATTTTACGGGGAGGTGCTCAGTAGTGATGAGGCTTTTTCTGCACTTGAATTATTTAAAGGTTAACAGTAGAAAGGCGTATTACTTAAGATATAGGACAGTATATATATGTAAGGTTAACGATTCTTCAAATAGTGAGCCCTGGAAAGGTCTGTGCAGGTGTAGCCTAAGGAACGACATAAACATCAACCAATTATTTTTACGGTTTTTTCTTTCTTAGTGTAAGCTTCAGCAGCTGCGTCCCATATGAATATGTCATGACAGATGACAGTGATATGAGCAGATGAACCCCAAGGCAACCCACTGTCCTGTCAAAGAGAAGGCAAAGCTGGGATCCCTAAATATGCATAGGCTGTGTCACTGACAGCAATTTACTGTTGTGGTCAGGCGCCTAGAGTCTATATTCTTCCCCAAGAAGCAGGTTTTAAAGTATTTTTAGACGTGAATACCATTAAAGTTTGTCTTCCGTAAGAATCACTGACAAAGGATCACAATCTTCCACAATCTGGTGGGATTTCACATTTCTTTGAATCCGGCATCTAAAACAATGCTTAGCTAAGCCCTGCCAGCCTTCTTACCTGCCCCATACAGGCTAAGGTCTATAGCAACATTAAGGTGTCAAGAGAGAGGAAAAAAGGTTACTGGAATGATTTGTCATAAATGGTTACATTCTTGTTATTCAGCTTACACCTGTGTTTTGTCTGGCTCTGGCCATGTGGTTCAAAACACTGAAGATGGAGGTAAATACACAGTTTCTTCCTTTAAGGTGAGGCCAGAAACATTTTTAGCGTCAGTAGGGTGCAGAAAGAGTGGCTAATCCATCACTTCCATTAAAAGCTGTATAAACAAACCAGTCACCCTCTGATGCTGATAACATACAGCCTGTTGCTCAAAACCTTGGATCGGTTCCTCTTCTGGCTTGCACCACAAAAAATGCACAGTGACTATTACAGAGGTGCGTCTGACAGTGCAAAGCAAGGGCCAAATCTCCCTCCCAGTCCCTCTGTAATGGGGGCAATTCAGAGCCTGATTTAAATGTTAAATCCTTCCTTTTCCACGTCCTGTTTCTAGTGATGTTTTCCATTTGAAATACCTTCTCTGCTTTCAAGTGGTGACCAAATGCTTTCCGTGGCATTTCAAAGGGATGTCAGTGATTTCTTATGGCAGGGATTCATATCAGGGGAAGCTAGTGTGCATACTAGCTAAAATAAACTGTGCTCAATCTAATAAAAGGGAGGACGTCAGTATTGAGGCCTTAGTTAAAGCTTGTTTGGAATTTGCAGCCAACACAGGAATCAAATCCTTCTGTATCAAACTTTCATGATTTAATGTAATCTCCAGATTTTAGGGACTAGCTCTTGCGTAAGGCAGGAGGGATTAACACATTGTTTTCTGGCCTATCTACTAACTTCTAAATGTTGCTCATTTTCTTTCAGATTTATTTCCAAATAATTGTAAATACCAGACTTTACAGATGGAAGATCTGATGGCACCTCAAGGTTTCTGTTGCTTTGTCCCTTGGAAATCTCAGGCACTGCAAATCATTTCTCCTGCTCCAGGCAGCAGATCCAAGTTACGCTGCGTTTAACCAATGGGATTGGTTGGGTTTGCCAGGAATAGAAGCCTTCCACCTCTTGCCTTGCTCAGCAGATAACAAAAATTATGAAGGTGGATTTTCAAGGTAACAAGGGAGCAAGATGAGTGGGATATGCGTGTGTGCGTGTGCACATGAGGTGACGAGCGGCTGAGCACTGGATGTGTGTAAGTGGTTAAGCCCTGCTAAGCCGCAAGCGCTCCAGCGTCTCTGCCGTAGAAGAGGAAAGGACTAAGCCTGGCCGTGGGCCCTGAGGTACCGCACCAGATCAGCAGCGCTTGAGCAGCTCTCCTTGCGGACGTCTCTCCCGTGTCACCTTCCACTCTTCTGCGCTCAGCTCATGCCAAAGGAGCTGCATCTCTGTGCCGGCGCGCACCAGCCCTGACTGCACCACAGAGCTGAGGCAAGAGCGAGGGGCTCCCGCTGAGGGCTGTCGCTGCAGGGGTGCAGGCTCCTGGGCTTTTACCCCCTGGGAACTTAGCCTTGTTTCTGCTCCCTCGGTCTCTCCCCCGCAGCGTATTGGTTAGTGGCACCACGGCCAGCTGGCTGGCAGGGGCAGAGGGGATGCAGCAGAGCTGCAGCTGTGGGGTTGTGTGGGGCAGCACGGAACGGAAGGGAGAGCTTACATGAGACACGTTCAGGCAAGAGGGGCTGCCCAGGCTTTTTTAACATGCAGCTCCTCTGTTTCTGCCTGCTCAGGTCCAGACTTGGCTACAGAGGCAGTTTTCTCACATCTCCTTCCGCCTTGGAGTTTGTCAGTCCTGCAAACCCTCCGAGCACATTATAGACAAGTGCCCACTTACGTTTCAATATTTTTACTGTCCCTCCTCATGCTGACCCTCCTTACTACCCCATACATATCCCATTTCTCCTTCCTTGCTCCCTTGCCACCTTTATTTTTTTCTTGGTGCCCATCTGTATCAACTCATATGGCTGTCTCCAGTGATTCTGTATAAAAGAGCAGTAAAAGAGCTGACTGAAGAATCGGAAAACAGAAGAAAAGGGTTATTCTGGGCTCTAGGAACAACAGAATATAGAATTAATCCAGGACATGGTCTGGAAAAGGAGAGAGAGAACTCAAGTAAAGAGGTCATACAGAAAGCAAGGTGATATGTGAAGATTTAGGGCTTTGCAAGACACTACGGGAGGAACAGAGATGAAAATACATGAGCTACCCATGCCATCTGTCAATGTTTGTACAGAAATCCCACCAAACCAAAAATATTGTTAAAAATCCGTTAAAGTTGCTCATGGCACATCCCACCAACAAAAACATTAGAAAGCCATGAAGTCCCTAGCCAAGCCCTCGCTCGGGTTTTGAAGCCTTTAACCGCAGTTTCACCTTCAGCACGTCACCCCACCAACTTTTCGAACCCACAGGCTTCCTCCCTCCCTTCCCACTCGAAACCTTTAACCCGAACCCTGCGCACAAACCTTCCTGCCAAGAAAACAAACTGCTACACCGTACTTCCTCGGTGCACCACCTAACTCACACACTAGCACAGGGAGCAGGTGAGAACTGCTCAAAACCATGAACCCTTCTACAATCGATCCCCACTTAGAAGCAAATGAATTATTTACATCATCCATGATCCTCTTACATGGCACCCTTCCACCAGCTGCTAAGACCACATACCCAGCTGTCTCACAGGACACTGCCGATCCACACAGTTGCTCCTCTTGCAAACCACCCCACACGGTTTGGGCTTACGGTTACGCAGCTTGTGTGCGGACAGAGGGAGGAGGCGTGTGGGTTGTGGGTGGTGGATGTGGCTGACGTAATGTGGCGAAGGTGAAACGCTCGCAGATTGCGAGAGCTGGCCAAGGACCACACTGGCAACGTCACTGATTATTTATATGGCTCCGGTAGTGCCTGGTATAAGTGAGACTTTTTTTTTTTTTTCTCTTTTCAGTAAATTTTGAGAGAAAATAGGAGTGGCATTAAGGACTGACCAAGAAAACAAAACAAAATAGCATTTTTTTTTCATTCTTTCCAAATTGTTGTTTTGTTGACACCTTAAGGTCACAATTATTGGCTTCACTAAGTTTTTCCCCCTCCCACTTCTCTCCCCATGTTGGTGTGAATACATAAGAGTGCTTTTTTGCCATTACGCTGTGCATTGGCTAGGACACGGCCCTAGCACCTCCTGAAGCTCTGGGCTGCTGCAGGAATGGGTAGGAGGAGCAGATGGCCCGAGAGAGTGCAGTTGTTGGTTAAACAAGAGAAATCAACTGTACTTAGCAAAGGTAGCAAAGTAAATTATTCTAAAATAGGTAAACTCACTATGCAGAAGCAGTAGAAAATATCTTAAAGCGCACCTTCTGCTCGCTGTTTTCACCATCCTCCAACACTACTGCACCTGCGTGTCTTGCTATTTTTTATACATTTTTGGCCAACCAGAATTAAGCTACAATTTTTTTTTTTTAATAGCTGCTGATTGCAAGTGCACCCGCTTTTGCGTACAGGGTGTAGCTGAGTGCCCAGAAATTAAGGCTTTCATAATCTGTGGCTATTTCTGAAAGCATCTCCTGTGAGATACCTATCCAGTGCGCTGGATCTGTCTTCAGAGTACTTACAACACGGGGAGGGAGCAAGAGCGCCATTTTTCTCCTGACATCAGTATCTGTAATAAGTATTGCTATCCCAGTGGTATCACAGTTCAAAATGTGCATGACCCCTGCTGACTAGGTGCCAGTTGCTGTGATACAGGCATGAGCGATACCCATCTCATGCCTGCTGGCAGCTGCCCCAGCACCCTGCCTTGCTCTGCAATGCCCAGCTTTGCTGCACCTCTGCCTCCCCCGAACTCCGATCCCCACCACGATCCCACTCTTTTCCACAGAGCTGTAGGATATCTTCCCTGTCTGAGTAGCGGGGAGCTGCAGGAGCTCTGCACCCTCTGTACAGCTCTTCTTCCCCCAGCGACATGCCAAAGCAGAAGGGATCCCCAAGAGACTCTGTGTCTGCGGCTCCCAGGAAGCGAATCAGTGAAACAAGTGGGGCAGGTTGTTGGGGTAAGCAGTCTTATACTTTGGGGAAAGGTAGGATAGGATGAGAAGCCAGGGTTCATCTTGCAATACTTTGGGATTAAACTAGCCCAATTACAGGGCTTGGGCCCCCTGGTGAGATCACATCAGCTAGGAGAGAGCGAAATGTGTAAGTACCTCACTTCCACCCATAGCACTTGGTGACTGGGGAGATCATGGTCCTCTTTGCACTACTATAAAAGAATCAAATATGATATATCACTATATAGTAGGGTACAGTCTTAAATCGTGGCAGCAACTAGAGAGGTAAAGAGCAGAGCTCATTTAAACAGAAGGAGCAAAAGCCCCTGCTTGAAATCCGGCAGCCCTGCTTTTGCAGAGCGGGCTGGCCAGGCGCTCTCCTCTGGCAGCCAGATCAATGCTTCCAGCCAGATGCTGCATCCAGAGGAGTGCTTCCCAGCAAATCACAAGGCTCTGAGAGAATCTCTTTGCTCATCAAATACTTGGCTTTTCTGCCAAGGTTTCCCCAAAAGATACCGGTTGTGATTACACTGGCTATCCAGTTCAGTTTAGCTCATTTAACAGAAAACGTCAGTTTAAAATAACTTGAAGGTAATCCTGGACATGAACTTAGTAGCGCAGAGGTTAGAAATTACCCTGCGTAACGAGCTGATTTGATAGCCTCTGAGAGCCATCGTAAATCTTTCCAGTGACCAGGATGCTCATTTCTGCAGATTGTGGGAGACTTTGGATTAAGCCAAAAAATCCTGCATCTGCTAAATGGTACTTACAAGGTGCCAAGTATTGTTGGGGCACCATTGGTGTGCCAGGGCCGGGCCCCTATGCATGGCACAGGAAGGGTCCACCGTTTTGGGGTCAGCGTTTGACCAGGCCTCCCAATTGCGTCAGTGGCCAGACGCGATGGCGATAAACTAGACCACATGAGAGCGTTTGAACCAGGTGCCTGGCGTGGGTTGCTGGTGCAGAGACCACAGGACAGGTAACGTAAAAGAAAATAAAGTAGAATAAAATAAAGTAAAGTAAAACGATAACATAGTATACATAAAAGCCATGTAACACAAAATAAAATAATAAAATCGCTCGCATGCTGGAGGGGGGTTCCCATCCGGCAGGAAAATATTTCTCCAACAGGAGGAGCTCTTTGCTTTGGTGAGACGATGTCAAAGGAGAGGCCACAGCTTTACTCCAAACCCCCTCCTTCTCCTTCCCTTCCCGCCCCCGTTTTATACGAGAGCGGCAGCTTAATTGATTTGATAACAAAATAAACAGCAGCCGAGGGCTGCCCGCGGGAGACGGCAGAGCAAGGTGATGGATGCCCGTCGCGCAGCGCATCGAGACTTCTCCCGGCTGCCACGCTCCGGCCCCGGGGAGAAGCGAGGTGCGAAGTGCCTCCGCGCATCCCGGTACCCCGCTTCCCGCGCCCGGCACGCCGCGGGGGCGCAATTTGCTCCTGGCTCCGCACGGCTTTCCCTGCCCTTCCCCCGGAGGAGGAGCGGGGGGGGGGGGGGGGGGGGGGGGGGGTGCCGTGCAAAGGGGATGGCAGAAAGCAAAAGCGGGATCAAGTCCTGGGGCTCCTGAGCGGAGCGAAGGGTCAGAGCCTGGGCTTTCCCGACGGCGCTACGTGCGGCTGGTGTTTAGTGTGCTTGGGTCCTCTCGGGGGGGTGGGGTGGGGGGGTAACGGGCAGCGCTGCCCGCACATCTTATTAGTCGGGAGGGGTCCTACCTGAGTTGCAGGGTAACTCTGGCTCTCAGGGCGGTCGCTGCAGTCGCCTTCGACGTCCTAAAGGCTCTCAAACTCACCGTGAGGAGAAGCTGCCCCCCACCACCCCCCGGCTAAGCCCTGTAAATAGGTGCCCCGTGGGGCTTGCAGCCGATCTCGTATCTTCCCACCTGATTTCCCACTCGTGTAACTATTCCCCCATCCCCCCGCAGCCGCCTCAAGCGGTAGCAGCTAACTTGGTAGCACAAATCAGACCGCTCGCCATTAAGGCGCTTCACTCCGTTTCGGGGAACTACCGCGCCGAGTGCATTAGGCGAGGAGCCCGCTCAAAGGTCGCCATGGAGGGAAACCGCCGTGGGCGTTGAGCTCGCCCGCGGGGCACGTTGTGACAGGGAAAAGTGGTTCCCGAGCAGCAGCAGCAGCAGCTGAGGGAAAAGTTGCCCGAAATAACCTCGCTAAGCGGCGCTCGGTGATACCCGTTCCCTCCCGTGGGGGCTGGCGGCGACCCTCGCCCCCCGCGGGCACCGCCGGCTGCGCCCGCCCTCCCGGGGCTGTCCCCACGCTGGCACTCGGGACCCTGTGCCTGCTGTAGGAGGGTCACACTGCGTGTGTCCTCTGTGTGTGTGCGTGTCCCCACGCCATCCGCTGGCCCTGGGGCAACCGCAGCGCCGCTGGAAGCCCCGTGACCTTGACCGGGGGGCTGGCGGGATCCCCCGCGGCTGCCCACGCGTGTGCGGCGGGGTGCGGGATGGGAGGGCAGGGCGGCGGGCGAAGTATTTATTTGCGCTCGCCTGCAGGGATTAGCGCAGCCACGAGCAGGAGCAGCAGCCGCAGCAGCAGCAGCCGCCGCCGCCGCCGCCGCCGCAGCAGCGTGGAGTTTCCAGCGCCTTGTCCGCAGTTTCAGCTTGTTTGTCTTCCTAATTATTTTTTAAAGACTCGATGACTTCTCTGTGTGTGTTTTTTGTTTGTTTGGGGTTTTTTTGTTGTTGTTGTTGGTTGGGGGTTTTTCCTCTGGTTTTCTGTGCTCTGCGCTGCAGTGGGGATTTTTGAGCTGTAGAACCCGAAACCAGGAACCGTGACTAATTTAGGGGTGTATTTCTTCAGTGCATTCATTTTAAGACAGTAAAACTTAAAAGACGGAGTGGAGGGGCTGTGAATCGGAGAGAGAGGGGAGCAGACTGCTGGGGCTCTGCATGAAGTTTAATAGCCCCCGAGCCAGGTACAGTCCGGTCAGTGTGTGGGGCTGGGGGGGGACGACACACACTCGCAGCAAGTAACGAGCAGATTGCCGTATGATTTAGAGCGATGATGAGGTTTATCATTTGAACACTGATGAATTCAGGGAACATGAGAGCTGCAATTGACATTCCTAAAAACAATTAAAGCGGTGGGGAGCAGGGCTGGAAAATCGATACGGCCCGATGTATTACGGTTTGACTATAAACAGATTCCTCCCGTAGTAATAAACCACGAAGTGAGCGTGAAGTACCGCGATTCCCCGGCTGAAAAGAAGTCTTTGCCCTCTTTGCGCCCCAAAACACACCCCACCCCCCCCTCGCCCTGGGCAATGCTACCCGACTCCCGCGGCGTCTCCTGGTGAGCCGAGGCGACGGTACCAAATACCCTTGTGAAATTCTCCAGCAGCAAACGTTCATAACCCCGAGAGGAGGTCGGGGGAGGTATTTAAATAGCTTCCCGAATAAGTAGCGAGCGCCTTCGGTCTAGGACGAAAATAAACCGGGAGTTAAGCTTTAAATATCCAGGCTTGATTTGAGAGCAAGATGCACTCGGCTGAGCGCGCTCTCGGGGTGGCCCCCGAGGGGGGGCGGGGAAGGGAAGGGGAAAGGGGAGGAAGAGGAACGGATGGGGAAGGACGCCCGCGGCCCCCGGGCCCCGCTCGGGCTGTGCCGCCCCCGCTGCTCGCCGCTGGGGACGTTTCCTGCGCCCGGAGGCGGCGGCCCGGTCGGCAGTGGGGGGGTGGGGGGTGTACGGGGCACCCCCACCCCCCGCCGCCGCGGCCCCGCACCGCACGGCGGTTTCCAACAGGGGGCGAGGGAAGCCCGGCTGCCGCCCGGCTCCGCGGCCGCGCTGGGAGCCCCCGCCGAAGCGCGGTCGGCGAGGGGGGCCCGCGGGAAGCTCGCCTTCCCGCCCCCTCCGCCCCGCCGGCGGCTCCCGCTGCGGGAGAGACCCACGCTTCCCCGGCGGCTGCGGGGAGGAAAAGGGGAAACCGGCGCCGGCGAACCCCGGGGGCGTTCGCGGAGCTGGCTTTGATTTGGGCTTTGGCTGGGCAAGCAGGGAGCCGCGCTCGGGGCCGCCGAGCCCCGCTGAGCCCGCGGCTTGGCACGGGCAGGCAAGCGCCGGCTGCCAGCGCCGCCCGCCGAGAGCTGCGATCGTGCGGTTTGCAAAGCAGCGGCTGCACGCCGGGGGCCCCCGCCTGCCTGCGGGCGGGAGCGGGAGCCGGGCGGCGGCCAACCGCCCCCCCCCGCCCCCCCGCCCGGGGACGCCTGGCAGGGCCCCGGGGACCGCCGCCGTGCGCCGGGCGGGGGCGGGAAGCGCCCGTTTCCCGCGGTGCCGCCGCTCTCTGCCGGCTGCGAGGGAAACAGGATCCTGCTGCCGTGCGCTGCACGGGAGCCTGTTCCTGGCAGCCGCCGGCTTCCCGGTGCCTTTACGGAAGAGGATACAAGTTGAATATTGTTTGCACGACCGGGACAAAATATCCAAGGCTGGCGGAGGGGGAGGAGGGGAGGGATTGTGTTCGTCCGCCCGTAATGAATAATCCGGGCGGCCTCCCGGCTGTGGCGGCCAAATCGCTCTCAGATCTGCCAAGAGATCAGCCGCTACCTCTGCCCGCGCCTCGGGCGCTGTTGGCCTTTCCCCGGCTGGCTCTGGCAGCACGCACATCGCAGCCGCCGAGCGCACGGCGCTGCCTCTGCCGGGGCCACCCGCCCGGGGGCCGGCATCAGCCTGGGGCTTGGAGGACGCGAATAAAACGTCGGAGCGAAAAAGGAGCGGAGAGGGGATGTCCCCGGGGCGGGGATGCCCGGCGGCAGGTCGAGCCCTCGCCGCTGCCCCCGCGCCCCTCGGGCTCCGCACCCCTCGGGCTCCGCGCCCCGCGGTGCCCCCTGCCCCGGGCTGCGCGGCGCGGGGCGGCTGACCCTGTTCCCCCCACACCCCCCCCGTCGCCCGCCCGGCCGTCTGGTGGGAACAAACACAAGCTGTTCCGGACCCGGGCCGCGCAGCTGGCCGGCGGTGGCGGCGGAGAGCTGCCAAAGGGGCCGCAGGGAAGGACCTCGGGTTTCCCGCAAACGCGGACAAGCGGCCCGCCCGGGCACGGCACAGGGGCCGCCCCCACCGGGCCGCCCGCCGCCTCGGGCGTGAGCGGTGGGAGGGTCGGGGGGATGGGGGGGGGGGTGTGTGTGCGTGTGTGTGGGCGTGTGCGGGTGGCGACGTGCCCGTGGAGCAGCCGGGGACGGCGTGCGGCTTCGTGTGTGGAAGCCCGCGGCGGGCGTGTGCCTGCGTGGGAAACCCTGAGCGTGTGCGGGTCAGCGTGAGTGCGTGTGGCTGTGTGACAGAGCCCGGCTGTGAGAAAGGCGACGTGTGGCGGTGTGCGAGCTCCTCGGCGTGTGTCCCGAGCGAGAGGGGTGGCGAATGTGTGAGAGCTGGCGTGCTTCCCCCGGGGGAGGCCGTGCCCGTGCGAGAAGAGGCAGCGAGTGTGCGTGGGAATCGAAACACGCAACGTGTGCGTGCCACGGCGCGATCGAGGAGAGGCAGTGCGTGTGCCACACGGAGCGTGTGCGTGACACGGCGTGCGAGAGGCGGCGTGCCCGTCTGAGTCAGCGTGCGTGCGTGTGAGTGCACGCGTGGGCGAGAGCTGCCGAGAGGCGCGGGGGGCGGGCAGAAACTGCCCCGCTGCCGCCCTGCCCGGGCGGCCCCCGTTCCCGGGAGCGCCCGCGGAGCCTGCTTCCCGCCA